>NC_064616.1:830601518-831851518 GCF_023898315.1 Schistocerca nitens | reverse complement strand
TGAATATGTTGGAAACTGTTACAGGATTATGAATAACCTCATCCTTATAGCTTATCTCTGTGGTATTAACATTCTTGTTACTCTTGCCACACTCTCTCTTTATAACATTCCAAACTGCTTTTATTTTGTTCTCAGATTTATCAATTTCAGACTTAATATACAGGCTCTTGGATTTGTTTATCACCCTTTTTAAAATTTTACAATATAACTTAAAATGAGACCTTTCAAGGGGATCATTTGATACTCTTAGTGAGGCATGTAACTCCCTCTTAGTCCTGCAAGAAATTTTTATACCTCCAGTAATCCATGGTTTACTGGAAGAAACCTCATTGTTCTTTCTGACAGTTTTTTTTGGGAAAGCCATTTCAAATACAGATATAAATTCATTTAAAAAAAGGTTAAATTTATCATTAACATCTGATGTGCTGTACACTGGCTCCCAATCTATCTGTGACAAATAGTCGTTAAAGGCAGACACAGTTTCAGTGTTTATACATCTATAGGACCTATAGGTGTGGGAGATTTTATTGCACAAACTGATGTTATTTACTTTCAGAAGTTGTCCATCATGGTCAGACAGGCCATAAATTACTTTACTCACACTAGCACTGTTGACTCTATTCTTGTCAATGAAAATATTATCTAGAAGGCTCTTGCAATTTTCTGTAACTCTAGTGGGCCAGGTAACCATCGCAGCCAAGTTGTAAGAATTCATTAAGTGGTCCAGGTCAGTTTTGAGGTTGTTATCAGTTAAGAAGTTGACATTAAAGTCACCTACAATTATTAAATTTCTAGTTTTAGAGAACAATTTGGTCAAAAGAGATTCTAACTTATTCATAAAGATGCAAAACTTCCCTGCTGGAGCTCTGTAAATTGCAAGCACAGTAAGTAACATGTCCTTTGCAGAAATTTCAGTCCCGCAAACTTCAAAATGTTGATCTACACAATACTTACTTAGATCTAAAGATTTATAAATGATTTTACTGTCTATATAAATTACAGCACCACCTTTCTCCTTACTTGTTCTGCAGTAATGAGTAGCTAGATCATACCCATCAAGCTGCAGCCCATCAATTCCAACTGTTACATGATGCTCAGTAAGGCATAAAACATGAGGACGGTCAACAGTGTCCATGTCCCCTAAATTTACAGATAAAAACTCTAATTTACTTTTGAGACTTCTGATATTTTGATGAAGAATAATAAGATTCTTATAGCTACCTCTACTGTCCTTATGCTGGTCTGCTTGTCCATTAACACCGTTAGTCCCCGTTGCACTCAAAACTGTGTTGGATACATTAAGACCTATGTCGCAGCTGGAGATTTGTTCACTAGATGTCGTTGGCGAGGTCGGGTGGGTGCTGGCCATAAAAAATCACTGTTTCTTTTTGGAATTCTTCTTTCTCTCTTAGAAAATCGGGGATTACCTTTTATCCTTGGAGATACTGCATCGGAATTATTTTCCAGTCCTTGAGGTTCTTTGGGTGGAACTTCATCATATGGTATTAATATGTCATTGGCAGTGACAGGGTGAGACACAGCTATACATCTGTTTCTTGTATTCACATTGGTTCCCTGTCTATCTTGGCATGAATTGGTTTCTACAGTACCGGTACAAAATCTGACCTTTCTTGCAGAGCTGGTTGTAAGTGTTTTTACTACATCACACCGTTCAGATACAAGGAATTTAATGGTCGCAGTGTTATTATGGAACAAAGTGACAAAATTCGTTGGCATTGTTGATTGTTAAGAGATAGTTAAAAAGGTACTTTTGGTACTCATGCTTGATTTTTAAGAGATAGTTAAAAAGGTACTTTTGTACTCATGCTTGTCAATAATGCTGTGGAAACAGAGGACACAGAATCAAGGCTGCTGGCAGCCAGCAAACTGATTATGGCTGTTCTGTTGACATTCTGGCTTGTGATTGGTTTTGATTGGTTTAGCACTGTGGATGTTAGAACTCTTGCTGTTGACAGTTTGCTACTACCTGTACACAGTAAAGTGGTGACAAGTCTGGATTATCCGTGAACTGGATGTGCTGCTTCATCATGAGCAACCAGTTTATGGACTTACGGCAGCAGCTGCCGCAACTACAACATAAGAGCAACTACAGCAGCAAAATGCTGAGTGTTGGCATCTCGGGAAAAACTGTGCAACAGGTGTGCTGACCCCAGGCCCCATCTGGCTTTTGAGTATTTTGATGTAAGTACAGAGAGGTGGGACAACTATGTGAAGCATTTCTTGCAAAATAAGAAAAGTTACTGATCCTGTAAATATGAGTGCACTCCTCTTCTCTTCAAGTTCCATTCTTTATAATTTGGTGCAAAATCTTTGTCCAGACAAGGAACCCACTTTGTTGAAATTTTCTGAGTTGTGTATGGCATTAATTGCACATGTTGAGTGTTAATCACATTTCGTAGTAGCATGCCTTCAGTTAAATCAGTGATGAAAGCAGGTTAACAAGTCATGTGTGGAATGGGTAGTGGAGTTACGGTGTTTGTATAGAGATTGTAAGTTTGATTGTACTCATCTTATGCAGATGCCATTATCCATGATGTAATTGTTTGACTAACCCCAGATAAGTCATTTTAAGCATAAACCTTGAGTCATATGAACCATTTCTAGCTGGTACAGCACAGTTAGTGCAGTCATATGAGATGTTTTTTTATTTATTTATTTATATACTTGTTCCATAGATCTGTACATGTGAGCAAGTCACTCAGATGTGGAACGTGTCAATGTACATAATAAAATACATAGAATAAAGACATTGTTATAGTATTAATGGCTCTGAGCACTATGGGACTCAACATCTTAGGTCATAAGTCCCCTAGAACTTAGAACTACTTAAACCTAACTAACCTAAGGACATCACACACACCCATGCTCGAGGCAGGATTCGAACCTGCGACCGTAGCAGCCTCGCGGTTCCAGACTGCAGCGCCAGAACCGCACGGCCACCGCGGCCGGCGTTATAGTATTAATAACAGTGCACAAAAGTCATGCTTATTAGCTTAAAAACTAGTCAACATAAATGTGAAGATAGCAGTTTCATATTTAGGGCATTATTGCATCTATTTTAACCTTGAACAGTAATCAAAACTTCCCACTTTGGGTTTAAAAGTGACCCAAAAATGGAAATGAGAAAAAGAGGAATTTTTACATTAGGGCATTATTACATTAGTTTAACAGTAATCAGTGTCAAAAAATTTAAAAACATCTTTCCAATCTGGGTTTTACTTATTTCTCTGAAAGAATTCCTCTAGTGAATAAAGTGAGGTCTCAAGTAAATAATTTTTCAAGCTACGTTTAAATACTGATGTACTACTCCTTATAGGCCCTACTTTTGATGCTGTTGGGTAGGGAATTGAAAATTTTCGTTCCAGCGTACTTTACCCCTTTCTGAGTAAGTGTCAAGTTCTTTAACTCACAGTGGAAATCCTCTTTTCTTCTGGTGTTATGTTCATGATGTAGGCAATTCATTTCATACAGAGTGGGGTTATTTATTAAGCACATCAGTGAATATATGTACTGAGATGTTGCTGTCAGTATTTCAAGTCGTTTAAAAAGATTTCGACATGAGGTTCGTGGGGGTACACCACAAATGATTCTTATTGCTCTTTTTTGTGCTGTGAGGATTTTCTTTGCAGCAGGTGTATTGCCCCAGAAGATGATGCCATAACACATGACTGAATGAAAATAGCCAAAGTAAGCTGACTTTGAGATGGTAATGTCATTGAAGCGTGACAAAATTCGTAAAGCAAATGTTGCCGACGTCAGCCGTTTTAGTGTTTATAAAACATGATGTTCCCAGTTCAGCTTACTGTCCATGTATACGCCTAGGAATTTTGATAAGTACACTTGCTTTATCATCTGATCATTCTGTGTGATAACTATTTCTTTTGGGTTTTTGTGGGTTGTCTGGAACTGGATAAAATTGGTTTTTTTCAGGTTTATTGAAAGGGAGTTAATACTAAACCAACCCAGAACTTCTTTAAGGATATCATTGACCTCGGATTCTAAGTCAGTAGTTGACACATTATCCACCACAATGCTCGTATCATCAGCGAACATTGTAAATTTACACTGCTTATTGATGGATAAAGGTAGGTCATTAACATATATGAGGAACAGCAAGGGCCCAAGCACTGATCCCTGTGGCACTCCATGCTGCACAATTCCCCACTCAGAGTCCACTATATATTGTGATACTGTAGTGGACTGACAAGGCAGCCAGTCCACAGAGACGGGTAGCCGAAAGGGCACACGTACACACACGCCGACTGGCGCGAAGTCTGGAACAGGATTCGTAATGAATGTGATAAAGAAAAGAATGTAGCTACTAGAACACTTAACTTTTATATCATCCTTTGGTATACAGCATTCTTGATGATACAAGTGAGACTATCTTGAGATACATGCAATGGTACAAATGGCGCCTTGCTAGGTCATAGCCATTAACTTAGCTGAAGGCTATTCTAACTGTCTCTCGGCAAATGAGAGAAAGGCTTCGTCAGTGTAGTCGCTAGCAACGTCGTCGTACAACTGGGGCGAGTGCTAGTCCGTCTCTCGAGACCTGCCTTGTGGTGGCGCTCGGTCTGCGATCCTGACAGTGGCGACACGCGGGTCCGACATGTACTAATGGACCGCGGCCGATTTAAGCTACCACCTAGCAAGTGTGGTGTCTGGCGGTGACACCACAGATACACTATCTGAAACATCTAGAATAATCTTCTGCTTCCTATTTTCGAGGTACGATTTTAACTAGTTCCCTACAGGTCCTGTAATTCCATAATGACAGGCCTTCTTGAAGAGTATCTGGTGATCTACACAGTCGAACGCCTTTGATAGGTCGCATAAGACACCAATTGGCAGCCTCTTGCTGTTTATAGACTCTAGAACATCATTTGTGAATGAGAAAATTGCATTATCTATTGAAACTCCCTTTTGAAAACCAAACTGCTGACTGTTAATGATGTTCAGGTCACCAAGGTGTGCCACAATCCTGTTGTACAGAGCTTTTTCTAGGACTTTTGAAAATGTTGTTAATAGAGAGATAGGGCGATAGTTTGACACATTTGTAGCATCCCCTGCTTTGTACAGGGGCCTGACAACAGAGTATTTCATTCTGTCTGGAATCACTCCTTGTTGCATGGATGTGTTGCAGATGTGAGACAAAACTTCGGTCACTTCACTACAGCAAGCCTTCAACAGCTTGCTTGAAATATCGTCGATACCAGCAGAATGTTTATTTTTCAAAGACTGTATGATTTTTTTGATTTCAGTGGCAGTAATGGGAAGCACACTTATTTGACTGAAAGGTTCTGGAAAATTATTTTTCATTATACAGGCAGCTTTATCTACAGAACCGTGGCAACCTATCTGTGTTGGGACAGTTAAAAAATGTTGGTTAAAGATTTCAGCAATTTCCTCACTATTAGTTATCTCTGAGTTGTCAACAGTTAAAACAATATTTTTGTCTTTGGTGTAGTTTACAGTACCTGTTTCTCTCTTTATCACATTCCAGATTGTTTTAATTTTATTTTCAGAATTAGTAATTTCAGATGCTATACACATACTTTTAGAGTTTTTAATTACGTTGGCAAGAATTTTACAGTAGAGTTTATAATGTTTTAGCTGAGCAGGGTTGTTAGAAATCTTTGATGCTATGTAGAGTTGTCTTTTTCTCTGACAGGAAGCTATGATGCCCTTAGTGAGCCATGGTTTTTTTGCAGACCTAGCAGGTTGGACTCTGTATGACTTTTTTGGAAATCCACTTTCAAAGGTACCTGCTATCTCATTTGTGAATAAATTGTATTTTGAATTAGCAGTTTCTGCTAGATAAACAGGTGTCCAGTCAGTATGCTGAAGACGTGATCTGAACGTTTGAATAGCTTCCTCACTTATTTTCCTTACTGTTTTCCATCTAAGTGAGGTGTCACTCAGAGGAATTCCCAAGCTGTTGAAAGTAACTCGTTGTCCGTCATGGTCAGACAGACCATTTATAACCATTTCAATATTAATATGGTTGACTTTACTCTGATCAACAAAAACGTTATCAATGAGAGTACTGGAAGAGGTTGTGGTTCTGGTGGGCGAGCTAACCACGGGAACAAGGTTATACGTGCACATGAGATTTTCAAACTCCACCTTGCAGGGAGAATTAACCAAGAAATCTATGTTAAAATTCCCAACAACTACCATGCCCCTATTTTTTCTACTTAAGTACAACAAAAGAGTATCTAATTGTTTAACAAACACTTTAAAATTACCAGATGGTGCCCTGTAAACTGCCACAGCTGTTAATCTGGAGACAGTGTCTGGCACCTCTATAGCACATACTTCAAAATGTAGCTCAAAGCAGAATCTTTGTACATCTATTGCCGTGAACAAGACATTGTTTTTTACATATACAGCTACTCCTCCTTTGTCCATATAGTTCCTGCAATAAGACGTTGCCAAAACATAGTTAGGAATAGGGACCACTTCAATACCAGCAGTGATGTGGTGTTCTGTTAGACACAGAATGTGGGCACTGTTTATACCTTTTGTGTCTTCTATATTTGCTGTGAACTGATCCAGCTTGCAGTATAGGCCTCTTATGTTCTGATGAAACACTGTTAACTTTTGTTTGTCTTTAATTGTATTGCTGTTTGAGTGAACTTTCGTTTGTGTATTAATTACTTGTTGCAGATTTTTGTTATTGGACCAAATCCTGCTAGAGTTGGCCCAGCTCACTAGTTTCCCTCGTTAGTTAGGGCTATGACTGGTCTGCTTTCATGATCGTTATTGTTTAGGCCTATTATTTCATGAAAAGCTTTTCCAATGTCTGCTGCTAGTTTATTTTTGCCAAATTGATTTAGATGTAGTCCATGCTTTGTGAAGCAGTGTCTCTCATACCTGTCTGTATCGAGTAGTGTCACATTCGTAAACTTAGTGCAAAAGTGTTTCAGTTTACTATTCGTTAGGCGAATTTCTCTGTTCACACAAGACCAGTCTGCCAGGTCATATCTCGTGGGCACAGTTGTTAGTATTATGTTTGTATGCTGTAATAACTGCAGCAATACGAGTAGCTTTTTAATGGAAGTGCTGGCCTCGTTGCAATAAACATCGTTTGCTCCTGCGATTATCGCAACACAGTTTTTTTCTGTGAATTTAGCACATTCTGTGTGTATGTCTTCTACCACATTCACGAATTTTGCTCCTGGTTTAACAATTGCTGATATACACGAACCATCTTGAGCAGAGTTCGACATGCATGTCGAAATATTGCGAGCATGACTGTCTCCAAATATTTTTACATTATTTTTCCGTTGTGTTTGTTTAGGTACGCGATCGGAACTTTTTCTTACGCAACCACGCGTGTTCTGTGTACACGTGTTGCCGTTTACTACAATTTTAGATGCACTGTTTTTGTTATTTGAATTATCACTGTTTATCAAGCACTGAACTTTGTCCACTGTTGAGGCTTCTTTATTCACTTGTGGGTTTCCTTTCTTGTATATAAATGTGGCGTCGTCGATGGTTACGTTTTCACGACGTACATAACACCGATCTACACACACTGTCGAAGCACTACTGTTTTGTAGAGCTGTATATCGGTCTTGGAGGACAGCGTATTTCACTTCTAGCACTTCAATATCGGTTTGTAGCATTCTGATTATTTCGTCCTTATTTTTGATAATGTTTGAAAATTTACTTTCACACGCGGCTGCAATGCACGGCTCACAGGTCCACAAATAGTCATCAGTTACGAGTTTTAAGTTGATCTTGCAGCAATTTTCATGAAACCAGTACTTGCAGGTTCTACACTGAATTCCTTTACGAACTTTTCTGATACACAATTTACAATTACTATTACTTTTATCTTCGTAACTGGGAGCTGAACCTACATGTACTTTCTCTATCGGCGCCATCTTGTGCGTGAGTCTTTGGTGGCCCAGGAAACCTTTGTTGATGAGTGCAATGTAGCAGAAGTGGACCGTAGTTTTGATGTGCCCGGTTCACACTTACTTTTTAAAAAGCAGTCTTAAGACACTTAATAAGGTAGATACCAGGAACCAGTTTTCCCTGCTGTTTGACCGGCTTTCATGCAAAAGGTGCAGTAGCGGTGGTCACACTTCCTGGTATGATACAGCAGACAGTAATGGCTGTCTTTCCTGAGCATCAGGTAGTTCCTTAGATAGTAGGATTTTCTCTGGTTGCCACACCTAGCATAAGCAGCGGAAATGTCCACATTTAAATAAAGTATGATTTACATGCATCCACAGGGGCCACATTGCTGCTGTCATGCAATGCAGTGTCCTCATTCCCAATGTTGATGAGTTGTCTATTAACATGCTTTCTGTGCCAAACTCACATATCTGCCAAACAGCTCATAAGTTTGTACTGCAGTTGTCTATTTTGATGAGCTCCATTGAGTTTCAGCTCGATACTGGGGATACAGTCTCATTAATCAATTTGGCTATGCGTTGTGAGCTGGGTAGCCCTCCATTACAAGGAGTTACCAAAACAGCGGTTTCCTGTAGTCACCAGTTGATTTATTTGAGGGGTCATCTGGTTGTGGCAGAAAAATGTAAGAATGTGGAGCGCCAAGTAACATTATTAGTAGTTGATTCTGCCTTGGTGTCCGATATTTTTGGGTTCAACCCTTTTAAAGCATTTGATTTCCAAGTTGTTGCTCACATTAATTTGGTGTTTCCCATCATTCCTTGAGTCACTTTTACAGTCCCATAAACAACTGTTTGAGCCAACATTGGGTAAAGCAAGAGCTTCTCTGCCCCACATTCAGTTTAAGCCATCTGCAACACCTAAGTTTCGCCTTGCTATCCGTTTGCCAGTTAATGTGAGAGCTTTAACAGCTGAATTAGACAGACTACAGGAATTACGGTTTATTTTACTTGTACAATTGAACCAGTGGGTAACACCATTAGTGGTTAAAAATCCCAATTGGGGCACTTCAGTTTTGTGATGGTTTTAAATGCAAAATTAACGGCCAGAGTGAGGTGGAAGTTAATCCAGTCCCTTGCACTGAGGAGTTATTGGTGAGGTTGGCTGCTGGACATTATTTTTCAAAGCTTAATTTGTGAGGCACCTATCTGCGGTTGCCTGTCAATGCTGTGTCACAGCAGTTAATTGTCATTGATGTGCTTTTCGGCCTCTACAAGTTTACCAGGTTACTTTTTGGTGTTATGTCAGCTCCTGGAATTTTTCAGGATTTTATTGAGCAGAGGGTTCACCATATCCGGAAGTGTGCAACTTATGTGGATGATTTAACTGTCACAGTTGCCACTAGGGAAGAAGATTTGCAAAACCTAAAGGCAGTCTCTTAGATACTGGAGGACTGTGGTCTGTGTTGTAAGTTGGAAAAGTTTATGTTTTTTGCATCCAGTGTCAAGTATTTAAGGCATGTCTTAAGTGATGAGAGCACTTAAACCACTTGATGACCACATTGCAGCAATCAGTAAATTGTACATCCCTCAGAACTTGAAGAAGCTGCAATTGTTCCTGGACAAACTGAACACATGATTTACATGCATCCACAGGGTTTCCAGAAGGGTGTTTTGGTTTGGGTCCACAAATTTGTGTGTTAATTGGGGTGACCAGAAGGGGTGATAGACCAGCACAGGGGTCGGCAATTTTTTGAGGTCATGGTGGGATACAATAATGGTCAGGATGTTTAAGATCCAAATGAAGCAGGTGGTGTAGACTATGCCAGTAGAAGGAGCTCTTTCATACTTCTTGGCCACATACTGCACCAGCCTGGTAAATGGGCACAGTACATAGTAGCACCTGCATAGACATACATTTCATGCTTTCCTGTATAGCTCCAAATTTCACTTGGTCATTGATCGTAAACTGCTGGTATCATTGTTTAATCTTGGAGAGGATGGTCAGGATGTTTAAGATCCAAATTCGTACCAAAGTCTCACAACCTCTCAATCAGCTTCATAAGAAATATGTGCAATTTGTTTGCTCAGACACTTGTCAGCAAGCTTTTTTGCAGCCAAAACATTGTTTATGCACTACTCCTTGCATTGCTATCTTTGATTTAAAAAAAAAAAAAAAAAACCGTTAATACTGGGTGCTGGTGCATCACAGTATGGGATTGGAGTCGTACTGTCCCATAGAAATCCAGATGGATAAGAACAACCACTTGCTTTCACATCTTAAGGCCCTCTTGCCCACCCAAAAGAATTACTCCAAGATAGAGAAAGAGGCACTAGCCATAGTCTATGGTGTTAAGAAAATTTCATGCTTTCCTGTATAGCTCCAAATTTCACTTGGTCATTGATCGTAAACTGCTGGTATCATTGTTTAATCTTGGAGAGGATGGTCAGGATGTTTAAGATCCAAATGAAGCAGGTGGTGTAGACTATGCCAGTAGAAGGAGCTCTTTCATACTTCTTGGCCACATACTGCACCAGGCTGGTAAATGGGCACAGTACATAGTAGCACCTGCATAGACATACATTATTAGGTCTCTTGTACCCTGTACTTCAAGACAGGCAGTCATGTGTTATGCGCTTTTCTGGAAGGGTGTGTTGGCCCATATTTCCAGAAGGGTGTTTTGGTTTGGGTCCACAAATTTGTGTGTTAATTGGGGTGACCAGAAGGGGTGATAGACCAGCACAGGGGTCGGCAATTTTTTGAGGTCATGGTGGGATACAATAAATGCACAAGACCCGGGAACAAATTATGCCCATGACGTGAGCATAGCCTACCATCACCTTAGGAGCCAACTCTAGGGCTTTCAACCTGTACGAGCAGTGTCAGCATTTCCCCTCAGCATATAAGACATGTGACTGCAATATGATTATTACTTAAGGTCACATTGGCATTCACCCTCCACAGTGCAGATGGAGCAATCAGTGGAGGTTGAGCCACTCCCTCCGATGCCACCCCAGCAGTCCATTGAACTCAACAAAGAAGAATTGTCGTATTCTGAGCTGCCCACGGCTCTGGCAGCTACATCTGAGGATACTGATGTCCAAATAGAACCACTGACTGGGCTTCCGGTACTTCTCTCTCACATTCTTAGGCATTTGAGATGTAGACCTCGGCCTTTTGTCCTTCATGATCTTTAAAGGGGGGAGGGATTTGGTACCTGTGAATGCCAATAATGCCACTGCAATGGAGGATGCAGAACCAATGGTGCTGGCAGCCAGCAAGCAAGGCACACTTGTGCCATGTGTATTGGAGACAGCCTCTGGTTACCAAGGCAAGGAGTTAAGGTGGTCGCTCACATCACCTATGTTTTTGTTAGCTTAGAAGCCTGACCTGTGGATATTCTGCCACACTTTGACATTTGCGTGTTCAGGGGTATTCTCTTTCTTGGTTTGCTCTCTTGTCACATTACATGTTATGTTGACATTCTGGCTTTTGTTGGATTGTGACTGGTTTAGCTCTTCAGACAGAACTCTCACTGTTGACAACTTGGTACGGCCCGGATACAAATGGCTCAAATGGCTCTGAGCACTATGGGACTTAACTTCTGATGTCATCAGTCCCCTAGAACTTAGAACTACTTAAACCTAACTAACCTAAGTACATCACAGACATCCATGCCCGAGGCAGTATTCGAACCTGCGACCGTAGCGGTCACTCGGCTCCAGACTGTAGCGCCTAGAACCGTTCGGCCACTCCGGCCGGGGCCCGGATACAGTAGTACCGTTTGACAACATTGTTTGGTTGCATGAAACGTGAATCAACACCAGTCATTATGTCAGTGAAGTACTGACACATGATAGTATTCATGGAAATACTACTGCGCCTGTGGAAAAGGACAGAAGAATTTGTGTCCTACATACTGAAACTTCTTCTGTTTTCCTACTTTTGTATTTGCACAGATGTGACAGCTCCATAATACCATCCCTGTTGGCACAAAATATTAGGTACGGCTTGAAAATGAACCAGTTTGTTCAAAACTAGTCACCAAACATATGTACTGCAACTGTTGACAGATTAGTTAATAAATACATCATGAAACAAAGTATTACTGTGCTATCTGATGGTGGCTCACCTACAAGCCCATGGAGCTCATCCCATGAAGAAGTAACAAGACTTGACTTGTGGATATCTAGACAGGAGCAGAGAGTCCAAACACTGCATAGAGATGAGCATAGATCAAACAATGTGACCAGTGTGAGTGATGGAGTAACTAAGCACACAGAAGACAGACAACAGATTCCATGGGCTCCGAAAAAGTAATCTCAGGAGCTATCGCACCCCCTGCCCTATTCCACAATCGACTGTCGGATGCAGGAGAGTGCATAGGGGACAGCAGTTGATGACCACACTGCTGCAATTGGGAGCCTCCCATCTGGGCTGCAGAAACAGTTTTCCAGAAAAGTGGATCAGCAGCTGTGGTGACCGTTATCTCCTGTGGTGTCAAATGAAAATCCAGAAATATCTACTGCATGGTACAAGGTATCATCCAATGCGGAAACTAGAGCCAACTCTTGATTGTGTCCTGTTGCCAACTGTGATAGCGCATCTGCATTAGCATGCTGGACAGCAGACCAGTAATGAATGTTATAGCAGAGTGGAGCACAGACACTGCTTGAGGGACTGGAAAGTCATTGACAGTCCACAAACCACACGAATTTGACACCCTTTTGGTGAAGACGGTTCAGAGGATGGCAAATGTGTGCGGCCTGGAAAATGAACGCATTATAAGAAAGGCAGCCCACATCTGCATCTGGTGGGCAGTCCAATCCAGCAGCTCAGAGCAAGGACTGAATAAGGGAACCAGGGGTTTGTGGTTGGTAATGAGTGGGAACTTTGCTCCACACAAAGAATATGAAATTTTTAATGCCAAAAATGATAACCAATGCCTCCTTTTACATCTGAGAGTAGTTATGTTGTGCTGCAGAAAGCGTCTTCAATGCATGAGTGATGGGCTGCTCCATGCCAACTGGGTTCCAATCTAACAGAACTGCACCAGTGCTATACTGGAATACACCTGCTGTAAGCAGAGTGGAGCACAGACACTGCTTGAGGGACTGGAAAGCCCATTGACAGTCCACAAGCCACATGAATTTGACACCCTTGTGGTGAAGATGGTTCAGAGGATGGCAAATGTGTGTGGCCTGGGAAATGAACTCAGCATTATAAGAAATGTAGCCCAAAAATGACTGGAAATCCTTCAGTTTCTTGTGTGATAGCAGTTTGAGGGTGACTTTCCTAAGTACATGTCCCTTTGGGAAAGAACGCTTAATTTTTCCAATTTGCAATGAAGGCCATTTACCAGAGGGTGTTGGAAAACCAACTGCAAATGTTGTAAACTCTCCTCTTGCATGCACCTCTTGACCTGTATGTAATTGAGGTAGTTTACACAACAGGAAATTTCCTGAATCAACTGCACCAAATAATGTCCAAATAATTCCTGGTGCAGACAAAATTCCAAAGAACACAGCTGGTCATACTCCTGTAATAAAGAGTCCAAGTTTTGAAAGGGGGCCACATCAGACACTAATTGTGCTTTTCCAACTATCTGCAAACCAAAAACGCAAAAGGCTTCTAACCCAAAAATATTGTGCACCAATGGTGAATTAACCATTATCAATACAAGTTGCCATTCCCCATTCTTATAATGTGCAGAGATGGTGAATTGCCCCCTCAAAGAAATACAGTGCTTACTATAAAACCCCCCTCCCCAGGGGCCTCACGGTCCTTTCATGAGTCTGTGTGTGTGCCCACTGTCCCCTCTGCACCCTCCTTCCTCTCACTTGGTGTCCTCACTTATGTCGAACTGGCTATCCACCTGGTTTCCTGTATTCCTTACAGTTTTGTTCCCCTTGCCTTTTCTTTTTCATCCTTTTTTTTTTAGCATTTTGGTCTCCTTTGGGGTTTGATTTCCACTTCTAAATTTTCTCTCCATAGTGTGAGCCATTGGAGGAAGAACTCCCTCCCCAGCATCTAGCCCCTTATCCACCCCACAAGGTCAACAGCATGTGCAGTCAGTCTGTATGGTGGGGCTCTTATGTACTCATCTGGCCGAGCCTCCTGACAACACAGGGATCACACTTCTAATACCTGAACTGTTTCCTCCCCATGGGATACCTAGGAGTGGTTGCTTGTCATTCTGGAGAATCGGAACTCCCAGCAACAGCCGCCATGCCAGACTGGTGGCTGTGTGGCACCCTTTGGGAGAGCCCCTGATCTGAGTGGGTAATATCAGGATGGATGCTTTGCATATGACATGTATTAAGCTCCAAAAAACTGGCCGTGCTTCTATGGCCATCTCTTTGGCTGGTAATGGATCATTGAATGCTGCTTCTTACAATCCTATGGCCTTCCCTTCCCTGGCTGTACCCTGGCAGGAGGGCTAGGCTTGGGTTGAAACACTTTCTCCATTACCCGCTCTATACTAGCATGGATGCAGACACATTTGCTGCCACAAAGCCGTTATTTTTTGTGGAAAATATTGAACACAAGTTTGGCAAAATGGAGTCTCTCAGTAAGATGCAGTTGGGTTCATTGATGATCAAAACTTCTTCTGCTACCTAGTTTGCAGCTCTTTGAGATTGTGATCATTTGGTGATGTACAGGTGTCCATTACACCTCACCAATCTTTGAATATCGTTCAGGAAGTCATCATTCATAGGGACCTCATGCTTCAATTTGATGAGGAACTCCAGGCCAATCTGGAACAATGGGGCATTCATTTTGTTTGGTGTGTTGAGAAAGGTCGTAAGGACAATCACACTGACACCAGTGCCGTTATTCTGACTTTTAGGGGATACCCTCCCAAAGAAGTTCAAGGTTATTTGTTATCTCTGTGACATGAAGTCATATCTCCCACCTCACATGAAGTGTTTTTGGTGCTAGTGTTTTGGGCACATGTCTTTCGCTGTACGGCAGTCCATCTATACAGTGAATGTTGATACCCACTTCATGAGGGGAACCCCTGTGTTCAGCCACCCATGTGTGTTAATTGTCATGACTGTCACTCTCCACACTCACCAGATTGTGTTGTTTATAAAAGGGAAAAGAAGATATAGGAGTATAAGTTTCTTGACTGTTTATCTTACACTGAGGCTCTTCACAACTTCATCCTGTGTCAATGACTTCTACCTTTGCCTCTGTTACATCCTTTCCCGATCCTCCCTCTTTCTTACCCCAGTCCCATCCCCCCCCCTCCCTTCCTCTCCTCGTCCCGTATGGTTCCCATGTCCTCCTCACCAGGTGTCACCCCCTCTCTCCGGTTGAAGAAATGTCCCCCATCTTGAGTGCCCGCCAATGCTGGAGCTCACTCCTGGGACCCCTCCACCAGGTGTTTCTCAGGCCAGAGGCCTGCCACCACAACTTGGCCATGGGCCCGCAGTCTGTGCATCTCAATGTTGCCGGCTCCCTTTCAGTTCCTGATCTTGCAGAAGCCTGCTCTCCCTCTGTGCCCTGCTCTCTCGGCCTAGGAAAGAGAAGAAAAAGAAACATAAGTCCTAAGACAGTGTCACCCCCCACCTGCCCCATCCCACTGCCCCCAGAGGTGCTGTCTCCCCCTTTGAAACGCTGGCCGAAGTGGCCGTGCTGTTAAAGGCGCTGCAGTCTGGAACTGCAAGACCGCTACGGTCACAGGTTTGAATCCTACCTCGGGCATGGATGTTTGTGTTGTCCTTAGGTTAGTTAGGTTTAACTAGTTCTAAGTTCTAGGGGACTAATGACCTCAGCAGTTGAGTCCCATAGTGCTCAGAGCCATTTGAACCCTTTGAAGCCTGAGTGTGGCCCCTTATTTATGGATGGCACCCTGTCCTTATTGGTGATGGGTGGTGACATGGTGGAATATTGGCTCCTGTTTGGATACCAACTTTGTGCTTATTCAATTTAACTGTAAAGGATATTACCGTCACCTCCCAGAGTTGGAATCCCTGATTGCCTTCTACTCAGCAGCTTATGCCATTCTCCAGGAATCTCATTTTACTGGTACTCATTCACCAACCCTTTGTGTGTTCCGTACTTTTGGTTGGAACCGGGTTGGCCCTTTGAGGGCCTCTGTAAGGTGTATGACACAGCTTGGCACCATCATGTCTTCCTTATGTTCCATGTGTGAGATCTTTGGGTCCCCCTCCTGATTTTTGTTTGCCAGTGCCTGTCCCACTGGTCATTCAGAGTTCAGGTTGACACGATCCTCAGCTCTCTGTAGACACAAGAGAATGGCAGTTCACAGGACTCCATATTAAGTGCCCTTTGTGTCATCACTGTTAATGGACTTGTGGCCTCTGCCAGACCATTGGTCACTCCTGCTCTGTATGTGGATGATTTCTGTATTTGGGCTAGCTCCCACTCGGTGGTGTCTGTGGAACAACAGCCCCAGGGTGCCATCTGATGGTTTTCAATTTTCTTCCCTTATGTCCGCAGCTCGTGGTCTACAGTAGCTTTCTCACTTCCCGTGCATGGGGTCCCGGGTTCGATTCCCAGTGGGGTCAGGGATTTTCCCTGCCTCGAGATGACTGGGTGTTGTTGTGTTGTCTTCATCATCATCATTCATTACCTTTAGGGTCAGAGAAGGACAATGGCAAACCACCTCCACTAGGACCTTGCCTAGTCAGTGGTGTGGGTCTCCTGCATCATTCCCTATGCTCCTCGGTGTATGGGACCTCATCATCATCATCATTATGTCAAGGGTAGTGCATTTCTGTTGGTGCACTATGCTCCATCCTGATCCAGACCTGTAATGCCTATCACCTCACCATGGTCCCCCAGTTTCATTTCTTGGATGTTCGTTTTGATAACAAACTTATGTGGCTGCCCCATATCCTCTTCTAAACGTGGCTATTTTCATAAACTCAGTACCTTTCACTTCTTTGCCAACACCTCATGGGGTGCAGATCTTTCAACCCTTCTCTGCCTTTACCGGGCATTAGTCCTATCTTGTCTTGACTATGGTCGTCAAGTTTATGGATCAGCTGCCCCTTCCAGGCTGCTCTTCTTGTCCCCGTGTCACCATTGTGGTATCCATTTAGCCACAAGTGCCTTTCACAGTAGCCCTATCGACAGTCTTCTGGTTGATGCTAGGATCCTTCCCCTTTCATTTCAGAAGTCCAAGCTCCTGGTTTCCTATACCATCACTACCTGCTTTTCCCCTGCTCACCCCTCCTATTCTGTTCATTTTGTGACTTTAGATTGTCACCTGTCTGCTGCTCACCCATGGGTCCGTTTTGCTGGTTGGGCCCACCTCAGTTCTCTCCACTCTGATTTCCATCATCCCTCCTTGACTTTTCCTCACATTCTCTGCCAACCATTGCTCCTTAGTTACTTCGTTGGGCCCGGATTCGGGTGGATTTCTTCCGGGCTCCAAAAGCCTCCATTGCTCCAGTGGTGTTCTGTTCTTTGTTCCAAATGCTCGAACCAGAGTTTCAGGATGCCATTGTTTTTTACACCGATGGCTCTAAATCCACTGATCATGTGGTTATGCCTTCATGTCTTCTGTTGGCATGGAACATCATCTCTTGCCTGCCACATTTGGGGTGTTTACTGCAGAAGAGCAGGCAGTGAGTGGCCTTCAGGGTATCGCTCATTTTTTTTCCCGCCACCCCCTGCTCTGTGCTACCCACAACCTTCTCGCTGATCTTGGCAATGCTGATTGTTCAGTTGATTTCTTTTGGTTTCTTGACCATGTTAGGTATCTTAGGTAATGCAGGTGTCCGAGGTAATGAACTTACTGATCGTATGGCTGGGGGTGTGCACTCCTCTGCTCATGGTGATCCATGTTCCATATTTTGTTAAGCTACTCTTGAAATTGAGTCCCTCAATTGGCATTGGTTATGGGGGCCTTGGCCTTGCCTCTACGCGAGTCAGGTTCTCCATGCTTTCTCTCTACATTTTGTCTGGTCTTTTATGCAATTTTGTTTCCCCTTTTCTCATGTCTTTTCCTCCTGGTGTTGTCCACATTGTATCATGATTATGGTAGGGAGTGGGAATTGGGACATGTTGGTGGCAGTGCTAGTGCCCTGATGATGAGCACAGGACAGACACAATGTGACTGATGCAAGCTATGGGGTAAGTAAGCTCACATAAAACAGATCATGGTATGAGAGAAAGGCCAAGCCTGAGGCAGTTGATAACTGCATAAGAACTGTCAGGCCAGGCCAATTGCAGCAGATGGACAAACACCTGGCTCCAGCCATGCAGTGCCTCATGCAAGCTTTCTGTCAAAATTGCAATACCTATGCCAGCTCATATGCTTCCCGATATCCACTGGCGGGGATACTAAATCTACCAAACTGTCTCCTCATGTAGACGTAAAGGAAAACAGGGACATCTGTAGTTGTTATGGATAATGCTCCATATGATACTGTTATGAAAGAGAGAGCTCTATTGATTTTCAATAAAAATTGTGACATTGTTGATTGGTTAATATGTCATCATGTGTATCTTCAGGATAATGTGCAGAAGGCATAACTCGTGTGAAGTTGGAGACAAAACAAGCTGCAGTTTCTCCAATATGTTGATGATTTCTTAGCAAAAGAATATAGTCTCAGGGTTGTCTGACTTCAACCATATCACTGCCATTTTAAAGCCATTGATGTAATATGCACACAAATTAATCATTATGTTGCAACAAATAATAAAAACTTTACTGTTGCAGAGATTCAGAAGTTGCTAGTGCAAGAATTTGCACAAGTAACTCCAGAGAAGTGGGGTAATGGTGTATGACACACATCAAAAAGTCTTTAAAGTAGCTTGGATAACTGAAATGAGTATAAAAATAATATAGGAGACATCATTTTATTCAGTGGTAATTAGAGTGATTCTGCTATAGATCACATAATAGATAATGACAGTGTCTATGAATGGATTGACTCTGAATGGACTGGCATTTACTCACTATCACAAATTCATGTATTTGATGTGTTAGCAGGTATAGATGTGTTAAACATTTTGGCTGCGTGATGCCTATTTCCACAATTCTCATTTCACTATCTGCACAAATATGATGGACTATGCATGATACTGTGAGTGGTAAGCACTTGAAGCAGTTCATATTATTTTAATGTGATTAGATGTTTCATGTACATGAATGATTAAAATCCAATTGAGCGTGCCTTCCGTAAAGAATGCACAACTTTTTTGTGGACCATATTCATTGAGATATATAAATAGCAGACAAGTGATGTCAGCTTATCTACATAAGGATGTTCCTTGTAGTGATAAGGCTATTGTGATCCTGCAAAGTAAACTCAGTAGTGCATATTTATGGGCAGAATGTGAATGTGTCAATATAGAGCTGCTTAACTGTTGTTGCCACATCTATTTGCATGTAGCTGACAACATTGTACTCCTCCATTTTGAATGAGGTGTAGTTCCATATCTGATAGCTTCTCCCTGTTAACCCTTAACTACTATGGTCATTCACAGGAACACAATTACTATGGAGGGGTATCACAGACCGCATTTTTCTGTTTTATATATTAAACCAGAATTTTGCTGAATATATATAGTTTCTTGACTTTCAGTCATTCATTACACTTCTTAGAGGTGGCTTTTGTAGAAATTTGATTTTTTTTAAACACTGCCGTATTTTAAACACTTCGACAATTAAAACAAAGAGAAATCTGGAGTATATTTTTATTTTATGAGTTACGAAAATAACAGCAAATAGTTAGCTCTCTACTCACACATAGATTTTCATCAGATGGGTTATATTACAAATTGGCAATATAACTACATGGAAAAATCCGACATGACTTACGATAAATTGTGTGCGAAGTCAGCTTTCAGTTTACGACTCACTTTGCAATGTAGAGTGAATATTTCAGTCCATCAGTCTATGAATGGAGAAACTTTGCCACCATTTTACTTCTAAAATTGCAAGTAAAAACTAAATACTTGTTCTCATGTGCCACTGAATCATACTTTAGTCAATTCCCACCTGAAAAAACTTCACGCAGACCTTCCTGGAACACTCCAAGCAAATTGGAACACCACGCTGCTGACATGGATACCTTGTTTTCCTCTTCAGACGAGGAGGGCAAAAGGTGCAGGTTTTTCGATTTTCGAATTCTTCTTTCGGTGTCTGAGGCTCATCTTGCAAGTGAAGACATCTGTCTCACATAACACATGTTGCACAGAAGGCCCAGCTTTCCCTGCCATGGAGAAACAGTAGCATGCAATAAAAAACACGGCACGCAAACACTATGGTACGTCTGTGAGACCTCTCAAGGCAAATAATTACGAAACAAAGAGCAGCAACAATGCAAGAATGCTGGCACGTGTAGCTTGACAGCCAATAGGAAGGTATATGGAAGAGTCCATTTGGCTTTGCAGGGGTGTAAGAAATATCTCGACACAAAAATTAGTAGCGGTCTGAGAGACGGACGATAGTAGTTAAGGGTTAAAAATGACATGCTGAGTTCCATGCGCCAGGAAGGCCTTAAACCAATCTCATAGATGGCTCAGTACTCCAGAAGATCAAGTGTTGTTAACCAGGTGACAGTACAAGTTCCATAGGATTTCTTTTCAGTAAGGTGGTAAAAATTTTACTTTTAAAGTTCATTGAAAATTTCTTGCATTGTTCTCCTTGCAGTGATCTTTTCTTTTGTTTGTCAGTAAGGCTCTGGCATAATTTAAATTTGTGGTGAAGCTCTCTTTACTTTTATAACATCCTTTGAATATGGCTAATGAACCACTGTGAATCTCTTCTACACATCAAACTATCCTAGCCACATACCCATCTGTTTAATCTAGAATCATCAGTGCAGTGTTTGCAATACACACGTTATACCACATGAGAGTTGAATTTGACAGTATGGTTGTAATGAATTTCAGAGTTCGTGGGGAATGGGGAGAGGGTTTGTATAGATGGGAAATTTAGTTGAGAAGTTTCCATTTTGTTTTTAGTCTTTAAAACTTTGTTTATCTTATTTTAAAATATATAATTCCTTACTGACAATGCCATTATAGCTCTAGGTGTGAGTGCCATAATACTAGCAACAACAACCAACAATGTGAATTATTTGCTTTCTAATCATAACTCATGTTGAAATTGTTTGAGATTAAAGCAGATTCTCACTGAGCTAGAACCACCCAACATTTAAATTTCAGAGTTTTATTATCAGTAATTACCCGGTAGAAAGTAACTTCATGGCTTGGTAGACAGTATGCTACAAATGGAAGTGAGCACATCACAGAAAGAGACAAATCAGTAAATGTCGATGTTGCACAAACTGAGAAATGAAGAAATCAGTGTATTCTTTTGAATTGATTATTTTCACATTTGTCTGTTATACAACTGACTTTCCATTTGCAAACTTAGTAACCACTGTAGTGGCTTTTCTACTTCTAAAATTTTATAATTAATAAACTTGAGGGGAGTGGATACCTACATGATATTTTCTATATATCACAGAAGCTATTTGTCATGTCAAATTGTTTGCCTTTGCCAACCTATGAATTGAATTAACAGGTCTGTTGTAGAAGGTAAATGGAAATGCCATGTGGCTAGGGCCTCCCATCGGGTAGACCATTCTCCAGGTGCAAGTTTTTTGAGTTGACACCAGTTCGGCGACTTGCATATCGATGGGGACGAAATGATGATGATAAGGACAACACAACGTCCAGTCCCTGAGTGGAGAAAATCTCCGACCAAGCCGGGAATTGTACCCGGGCTGTTAAGTATGACATTCCGTTGCACTGACCACTCAGCTACCAGGGGCGGACTGCTGTCAAAGGTCATACATTTGATTGTGGAGTCCAAATAGTTAGGCATTTTGCACTTATATCAAGCATGAACAGATGTAAAATTTAAGTTAAGATTCAGAAAAAAACACTGGCTTGAACCCTGAATGTTTGGATTTGTAGTCTTAATTAACCAAAAGTTATTTTTGGTATGTAGCCATTATAAGGATAATTTTTCTGTTTCAAATATTATAACAAATAATCTGCATAAAGTATGTAATTGAAAACTATGTTTTTACTAGATTTATTTGGACTGTGTATTTAATCGATAATTTATGACTCATAGGGAATGTTGATTTATTCGTCCGTATGTCCACTGGCTCAGGGAAGTCATTATGTTACCAGATGCCAGCAGTATTGCAGAAGGGAAAGATCACTATTGTTTTTGCTCCCCTTCTGTCACTAATTAAGGTAAGATATCGCAAAGATTTCAACTTTGAAAATACTTTGCTCTACGATAGTGTTTACTTACTAGTATATAGTCATATTCACTGTTTTTACTTTGTTGTCATTGCCACTAACTAGTATTTAGTCATACTCACTATTTAAAGTGAAGCAACCATTAACCCAAAGTTTACTTTGACATAATAGTGTTTTACTCCATGTGGTCTTCAGAGGCAGATTCACAAATCCTTGCAATTGGGATCCCTCCCACCAACGCTGGCTTTTGTACACATGGAAACCATATCTACAACATATCCTTTGTTTCCTTAACTATCCTCACCTCAATCTTCACTAAACCTGTTCTCCATCTACTTTTATACCCTGTCCTTTTCCCAGTCCAGTCTGCCCTCCTGTTCTCACTCCAATTTCATAATCTTCCTGTTTGTTTTCCACTCTGCTCTAGCTCACACATATCTTATGTTATCTCTTTCTACTGCTTTGGGTCCTCCATAGTCCCCTGTACTTCCTGCTAAAGGGCTCCCCACACTGCCTACACCCTCCATGTGAAAATGCCAGCGACTTCCATTGTATATATCTACATGCCACACACCAGCACTATCTTTCCTAAACCACTCCCTTACTGTAAGTGTGTAGACTTCCATGGCCAGAGACACTTAACATAAAACTGTTGTGGCTGTATAACCATCTTATGTTGTAAAATAACTGTGACTGAATGGGCCACAGTTGCAGAGGCCTTCCTCTGAGTCCACTACCATGGCGGAAATGCAAGTGTTTTCCATCTGTTTACTGTTATTTTACAATATGATGTGATCCTACATCAAAAATCTTTAATATTCACTCCTTTACTGTTCTTTCACCTTCCCATCCCTTGTTACCACTGTTCTTCTTCTTCTACTACTACTCATGGCATTACAAATTACAACTGCACATACTTCTTAGTCTCTTCAAGTTTCCTCCATTCTGCCCTTTCCAGTGCAGTTCCTTGCCATCCTCTGACTCTGAGGGATTTTCACATCATCTATCCACCACTTTTGTGCCCTTCCTCTCTGTCTTCTTCTTCTTGGCCTCCATTCAAAAACCTTTTTAGTTTTCATCCACTATCCATCCTAAGGACACGTCCAAGTCAGGCTACTCTCCTTCTTTTTATTATTCTTACAATGTCAGCTCCTTGTATGAGGTAATCCAGCTCAGCAGTTGTTCTAGATCTCCAGAAACCATTGCTATCCTGAAGTGCCCCATAAATCTTGTGCAGAACCCTGTATTCAAATGTCCTGAGCTGCTGCTCATCAATACTCGTTAGTGACCATGTTTCAATTCTGTAGGCTACAATTGGCCTGATCATGACCTCATAAATTTGAAGTTTCAGCTGTCTATTTCATAATCTAGAGGCCAAAAAATTGCTAAATGTGTGAAAGCATTTATTACCACTTAGGATGCACTGTTTTCTTTCAGTTGACATGAAACTTATCGTGTTAACATTATGTCACAGTTAGTCAAAGTTCTGCACATGTTTAAACCCAAAACCAGCTGCCAATAGTTTATCCAAGTTATTATTTTCCTTTCTGGTGAAATTCATGCATTTAGTCGTCATTTCATCAATAGAAGCCCTCAAGATGGTGTGGCTTCTTTCAGCTCACCTATTTTTCTCTCTAGTTAAACTCTTCTCCTAGTAATAATTGCTACATCATCAGCATATGCACATATCTACAGTCATGTAGATATGTGCCAGATATTTGAGGCTTTTGAATGCCTGAAGAGTCAGATTAAAACATGTTTTAAAGAGGGTATCTCCTTGTCTGACTCCTTTACTAATGCTAAACGATTTACTGATTTTATCATCCACTCACTCTGCAGCCTTGGTACCAGCTTATGTTGCTTAGATACGTGGAACATACTTAGATGGTATACCAAGCGCTAGCAAGTGATTTAACTTTTCAGCACTGTCAAGACTATTGTAGGCCTGCTTGGAGTCTACATAGAGGTTATAAAGCTCAATATTATACTCATATGCATTTTCATATATTTGCCTTTTCACAACTATCTACTCTGTTGTTGACCTATTAGACCAAAATCCACTCTGACATCCTCCAAGAATGTCTTTGCATATGGAACTAGCCCTGTTGTTTGAGATGCCTATTAATGGTCCTTGTGGTCACTGAAGCACCAGCTGCACACAGAATTGATGGTAAATGATAAATACAGAGCTCTGAGTGCCTCTCTGACAACTGCTCAGTCCTCACATTCTGTCATCTTCCTAGGTTGACCACTTCCTTCTTGATGCTGTGTTTGGCCACGGTTCACCCGTTCCTGCCAACAGTGTTGAGTAGTGGCATCACTCCTATACAAGTGTCGAGCGATTCACTGATTACTCCAACCAACTTCTTTGAGCCCAACTATACATTTCTCAAATGCTGACATCTGCTTATATTGTTCAAATGCCTGTTTGTGAGGCATATTTACTGTCCAACTGAGTACACAGAATGAAATTTGCAAAGACTAATGCCTTGGTATTCACATGTACCCTATTTACTATCCTTGCCAGCTGTGAGGTGAAATTATGCTGCAGTGTCACACGTTTATCCATCAGTCGCCAAAGTTTACAGTTTTGCATTTTCTGTTGATACCTGTGTGATATCTGTTTGTGACCAATTTACTAAACTTCTCCGTGGTGATTCATTTTTTTCTGTCTTTGAGTGTATAATGCTTGATATTATCTTGTATTTTGCTGTATGCTCTTCAGTCTTGCTTCCTTTTTCTATTCCACTGCCTGTCTACAGTCATCATCATACCAGTCTTCAGTTCTAAGTCTACTTATTTCCCTCAGTATTTCATGTGCTGTTGTCAAAATGTCATTTTTAAAAGACTTCCATTCTTTGTCTATATTGTCATCCCCATCTTGTAACTCCTGTCTCAATCTGTTCTGATACTCTTGAACAGTAGACCTATCTTTTGGTTGTTCTATATTCCATTTCTTTACTCTGTTAGCATTTCCTCTGACAGCTGTAGCAGCAAGTTTCACCACATTTTGGCTCCTTCTAGATAATTGTTAGAATTGGAATTAGCTCCTCAGAAAGTGTGAACATTTTGCATAACATATGCCCACTTCTTCAATATCAATATATTGATGGTCTGTTTTGTTTGATTCATTTATTCCTGGTATTTTTCAGGTCCCTTTGTAGATATTTTCCCTTGGGAAACATGCACACACTGCCTTTAATTTGTTTGCAGAAGCAAACTAGGCAACTATCATACCATTATTGCTAGTTTCATTGTGCAGATTTTCCTTAGCAAACATGCTTCTGAAAGCTTCTTCTTTGCCCAGTTTGGCATTAATCACCAAGGAATATTTTGGAGTCACATCTAGGAATTCTATCTCAAACCTCTCATAACTGATCATAGAAATCATCTACCATGTCTTCATCTGATTCTTATGTTGGCATATATACATTCACGAAGGTCACATTGTGAAATTTGCATTCCCCCTACAGAGTACGTATTCTTTTGTTATATGGAGTGAAAGCGATCACATATCTAGGCAATTCTTTGGAACTATAAACCCAGTTTTATGCTACCCTTGTCTTTAATCTTTTCCTAAATAAAAATATGGAGAATTTGTGCTTTTGAATCTCACCCTTTCTCTTCCAACTGATTTCTTGTAGCACAGCAACGCCCATTCCGTGCCTTAACATCCAGTCCGTGTTATTATTCATAACTCCTACCTGTAGCTGTGTACACACTTTCCATGTTCCAAATTTGAGCACCAGTATATCAGTGTTTCTGTTCCTTGACACAATCTGCCTTTGTAAGGGCAGTCTGGCATTCCTTCTTAAATGTTTTGTGATGATAGTCTTTTTATGGGGCAGGGATATTGACCCTGCTCTCAGTCCCCAACCTGGAGGACCAGGCTTTCATTTCAGAATTATCTCCCCTAGAGGGGTTGATGATCTAGACTATAGAGCCCCCCCCCCCCCCCCCTTCACCCCTCCTCCACCCTCTGCTGTATGGTGTGGGACACACTTCATCTGGCTTCTCCGCTGAAGGCAGTCAGGCTTGGGTGACCCGGTAGAAAGCTATGCTACCAACAGCATAGCCCCCAGCTTCTTTAGAGCTCATAAGCCTCCGTGCCTGGCACGTAAGGCACCTCGAGAAGGCAGTATCCCATGGAAAGGCTTGTTAGCAATCAGTTCAGCAAAGATTGTTACTTGTCATACTGAGGCCACAGCGTACTGCTTTGCATCTCATCTATTTGATGAACAGTAGCCCATTGTCATGTACATAATTATATTTTGTCCTTGATTTTCCATTATACTTTTAAACATTCATTTATAATGAATCTTATTACTATTTTTATTGGTTATTCTTAAGGCCCTTTTGTGTAGTTTGAAAATGATGTTCATATCTTGTGCTTTGATCCATAAAAATGACTTCATAGCTAAAGATTGAGTATACATGGGGGTTATATCTTATTACTGGGCATTATTTTTTATTTCATGAGTTAATATATTAATATTAACAACTTTTATTAATTATTGAGGGATTCACTTGCTTTATCTACTATGAGTTATGGTGTTTATTTTGTGACAACAATGTTGGTATTGGAGAGAAGTGTGGGAGTTAAAAATCAAAGAGAGAGACCAAGTGAGGAATACAGTAAGTAGATTCAGAAAGGTGTAAGTTGCAGCTGTTCTTCAGAGATGAAGAGGCTTGCACAAGATAGAGTGGCATGGAGAGCTGTATCTGTTTTGAATCACGTTCACACTTTTACTTATAAAATACTTTATTAAAATATACATATGTTCACTTTACAAAAGACACACGAAGACTATCTATTGCGCCTCATCACTCACGCATATATACACAAACATAGCTGTCACCACAATCGATACTTCTCGAACATACTCGATATAACTTATTCTAGAACGATGTTCTGGAACTTTCTCATATCCGATATAAATGTATTACATAATTCCAACACACCTCCTTACATTTATATCGCGATGTTTAACATATTCCTAATTTTAATGAATTTTTCTTTACATAACGACTTTGTGAATATATCTGCAACATTTTCATTTGAATCTACTTTAACAAAATCAATGAGTCCCTGTAAATAATACTCATTCACAAAATGGTAATGCACTTCTATGTATTTTGAATTCTTTGTAAAATTACCAAACTTCACTATATTTAATGCTCCTGAATTATCTTCATATATGACAATAGGTTTTTCAAATTTAACATTAAAAATGTCTAAAATATCATGTACAAGTTTCACCTCGCTTACAGCTTCAGACAATGCTACATATTCTGCGAAAGTTGAAGCCTTTGTAACACTCGCTTGTTTTCTTGACTTCCAAAATACAACATTACCAAATAATCTAATTACATAACCAGAAGTTGACTTTCTATCCACACTATCACCTGCCCAATCTGAATCCACAAAACAATCTAATATCTCAGCACTTTCATTCCTACAATAGTTTAATTTCAAATCTTTAGTTAAATATAAATATTTCAAAATTCTCAAAGCATATTTAAAATGAGTACTACTGTAACAACTTTGGAATCTGCTCAAGTAATTCACACTATAGCTAATATCTGGTCTAGTACCCGAACTTACCTACAAGAGTGCACCTATCAAGTTTCTATATCTAACATCATTACAATCTTCATACGCTGGTTCTAACTTTAAATTTACTTCCATTGCTGTTTTGTACAAGATCGAATCTTCAATTTTATATTTCACAGCTAACGAATCAATATATTTTTCTTGACTCAAACTCATAACTCTTGTTTCACAATCATAATTAATATCGATGCCAAGATATCTTTTTACCTCACCTAAATCTTTCATATTAAATCATTTGACAATAAGTTCTTAATCTTAACAATTTTTTCTTTTCTCACACAGGAAATGAGCAAATCGTCGACAAAAATAATCAAATAAATCAAGACATCTCCATCTCGCAATACATAAAGACAATAATCATATTTACTCCTTTTAAAACCTAAACTTCTTAAAAACTCGTCAAGACAATTGTACCAAGCTCGTGAGCTTTCTCGCAAACCATACAATGCTTTATACAATTTACAGACTCTATCCGTACCATCATCATATCCTCTTGGCTGCTTTACATAAACTTCAGATAAAACTTTACAATTTAGAAACGCAGTCTCTACGTCCATTTGTTCTATAACCAAACCTTCTTGACAACAGTATGACAACAAAATCTTTAATGTTTGCATATTGGTTACTGGAGAATAAATATCCTCAATGACTTCTTTTTGTTGAAACCCCCTGACAACTAATCTTGCTTTGTAAACACTTTCTGATTTCTTTGTGAAAACCCACTTTACATCAATGGCTTCTTTATCAACTGTTTTATCTACTAATTCCCATGTTTTGTTTTTGTTGAAAACAATCAATTTCCTTATTCATCGCTTTTTCCCAATAATTTGATTCGGCGCTGTTAATCGCCTCCTCAAAGCTTTCCGGACTATTTGCACTGCAAAAGTTTACATAAATAAAATTTCTGTAAACATAATCATTTAATATTTTTGATTTTCTTTCTCTAGATGATCTCCCCAACTCAAGTACTTTCTCTGGTTCATGATTATCAGAAAGCTTTTCATTTTTCTCAATTTCCTTCTGTTTTTCTATTAGTTCAGTTTCATTTTCTATACTTTCGTGTTCAGAATCACTAGAATATTCACTTACTGAATCATAATCTTTAAACCCAATACATTTAACACCACTTTCAACAATGTCCACATGTCGAGCAACAACTATCTTATTATTTATTAGCACTCTGTAGCCTACTTCACAATAACCCATTAAAACCCCCAAATCGGCTTTCCTATCCCATTTTGACTTCCTCAGTTGCTCAGGTTCTCTTACAAAAACTCTACTCGCATACAACTTCAAATGATTAACATTAGGTCTTTTCCCCAGTAATATCTCATAAGGAGTTTTCTTTTCAATGGTGTTAGCTAAAGTTCTGTTTTTGAGGTACGCTGCTGCACAAACCACTTCAGGCCAAAATCTCGTGTCTACTCGCGCTTCGGCTAGCAGACACCGAGATATGTCCATGATGGATCTGTTATACCTTTCAGCAGTACCATTAAGCTCATGCACATAAGGTGGACAAGCATTCAATACAATTCCTTTTTGTCTCACAAATTCATAGACATTTTCATTTAAATATTCCTTCCCATTGTCACATCTTATCTTTTTAACAGTTTTCCCAGTGAGATTCTCAACTTCATTAATATACTCTACAAAACAATTGTATACTTGATCTTTAGATTTTATGGTGTAAACACGAGCTGCCTTACTGTAATCATCAATGAAAGAAAGAAAATATCTTTCCCCATGCATTCCAGTAGTTGAGTGAGGCCCATTTAGATCTGTGTGAACAATTTCTAAAATTTCTTTTGCTTTGGTTCTATTATTTTTAAAAGGAACATTATGCATTTTGTTTTCGATACAGATTTTACATTTCATAAATTCTGATTCTAGTTCTGAAGGAACCCCGTCTAACAACTGATGTTTACATAAAGTATTTAGATAATTGAAATTAACATGTCCCAAAATGCGGTGCCATTTTTCCTTTGTTGTCATATTATTGTCTTTACTCATAACATTAACATTAACTTCTCCTTTATTAATAGTACTACTCATTTTATACAACCAACTCTCTTTCCATGCAATCGCAATCAATCCATTAGCTTTATCAAAAATTTTAGCATTATTCCCTACCGATACAATTTTGTGATTATCTGTAATTTTGGCATAACTGATCAAGTTTTTGTCAATGTCTTTTACAAAGAAAACATCTCGCATATTAATTGGAACCATTTGGAAAATTACTAATTACATTACCAACTTTAGTAGCTTGCAAAATTTTTCCATCAGCAATTTTTACATTTATAGGTTGTTTTAAAGTTATACTCCTAGAAAAATATTCCTCATTATTAATAACATGATCAGTACAGCCACTGTCTAATAACCAATTGATTTGAATTTGATTGTTGTTACTTGACTCTACTGTTCTATTTTGACCTATCATAGAATTAACCTCTGTTATAAAACTACTCATACCATGATCACTCTGATGGTAACCTTGCTTACTGTGATGCCGACCGCTGCTAAAACCATGCTGCTCTCCGCGACCACGTTGCCTGCTGCCATAACCTCCACGCTGCATGTTGGCGTAATTTCCACGCTGTACATTGCTATAGCCTCCACGCTGCATATTTCCATTACCTCTGTTGCTACTTTGAAAATGTACTCCACGATGCCATGTGCCTCTGTTACTTGTTCTTCCCTGGTTACAATCATGTTTGAAGTGACCTGCTTTGCTGCATCGATAACATACTTGCTCCTGATTTCTTGAATTCAATTTTCTTTCTGTGTGAAATGCATTTGATTTTACCTCTTCATTTCCAGTTTTTGCATTCAATAATTGAATCTTACTTTTAACGTATTCAACTGTCTGGTCCTCTTCCTTCAAGATGTCCACTAAGTCCCCAATATAGCTCATTGACTCTGGTAACGTTCGCAGCATATAATTTAACTTCTCCTTTTCCGTTACTTTAGCGCCTGCAGATTTCAGCTCATTTACAGTTTTTTCAAATGCACTGAAAAATGTCCCCGTATCACTATAATCACTTAACCTCAATTTGTCCAACTTGTTTCTGCATAATATTTGAAGGGCTGTAGACTCTTTCGAATATAATTCATCAAATTTCTTCATGATCTCGAAAGCACTTTCTCTGTCACTCACGAATTCTAGTTGCTTATTTGTGATTGCACCATAAATATAGTTGATAGCCTTCAAGTCCTCTTCATCCCACGTTTCGTTGTCTGAGCTCACTTTTGCCCTCGTAGTCACTGTATGGCATTTCTTCATTTTTAGGTACATGATTATCTGCTGCTTCCAGTTCCCATAGTCCTCGCCATCAAATACAGGAATAGTTATATCAGCCATGTCGAACTTTCTGAATAACACGCGACGGCCACAATATAATATTTAACTTCTACTTTTCTTTTCAATAACCACGCTCTGCTACCATGTTTTGAATCACGTTCACACTTTTACTTATAAAATACTTTATTAAAAATACATATGTTCACTTTACAAAAGACACACGAAGACTATCTATTGCGCCTCATCACTCACGCATATATACACAAACATAGCTGTCACCACAATCGATACTTCTTGAACATACCCGATATAACTTATTCTAGAACGATGTTCTGGAACTTTCTCATATCCGATATAAATGTATTACATAATTCCAACAGTATCAAACCAGTCTTTGGACTGAAGACCACAACAACAATCATCAGAAAAATGTTGTGTGGATTATGGTTGACATTGTGATTTTTACTAGTGAGTGAATGCTGGATAACACATAGTGAACTTGAATTAAGTGTATCTTATTGGTACCAATCAGCAATGTGTTACTGCTGACAGATCTGAAGCATGGTGATATTTCAGTCTTTGTAAAATAATAATAATAATAATAATAATAATAATAATAATAATAAGTGAATGCAGTGATAAATGCATGTTCTTTATGTATAGTAGCAGTTTTTGAAGTTTTGGTGATATTGATACTAAGTCGGGAACTAACAGCTCTGTCAGTGTACTATTCCCCTAGTAATAATGAAGAATTATGTATAGAAAAACTTGAAAAATTAATAATAATGCTCTTAAAGTATAAAAATTGCTGAGTACTGATATGTGGTGATATTAAAATAGATAACTGTGGAGCTGTGTGGCATACCTGCGCCATTGATATTACAGAAGAGAGCAATTAGATTAATGCATGGACTACAAAGTAGACAAGTGGGGTGATACACATAATTATGATACTACAAGTAAGGGTAACTACTTCTGGCAGAGGACAAAATTAAAAATTGCTGACAACAGTCCTTATATTAATGGGCAGATATGGTTCAACAACCTGTCACACAGATATGGTTCAACAACCTGTCACATACCTTGACAACTTGCGAAGCAAAGCTGTTTCATAGGGAGTTAAATGCTTTTCTAGTTAGAATTCTAAGCTACACGTTGTCTGTTGGAACGTGTAATATATTTAAAATATTAAGAGAAATATATGTAGCATTTCTGTATGTAAGTTTTATTACTCAATTCATGTATGATGTTTGCAAAATCTTGATGGCCACATGAAAGAAAAGAAGTATAAGACTAAAACTTTGAAACACCTATTAGACACATCAAGATAACTAAACTCCTACTATCTAAATGACAAGCCCACCTGGCTCAGTATTTGTTTCGATAATATTGAACTTTCAAAGAATACAGTACTCACTAATGATATGTCTGTCAGTGGATTAACACATAAATTTTTAGAATTATTAGTAGAAGACATTTACTCATGTTGTCCCAAATATCACAAAAAACACAAATGCAGAACCGTTGCAGTAAGCCTCAAGCACGGAGAAATTGATACATTCTATAACTGAGCAAACTTAGCAGGAAATGATGGACACTATGACAGAATGCACCAGAGTCGAGCTGAGAAAGAAATTTACACAGCAGTGAGAGGGGACTACAGGTCTGAAATTAGAGCAGTCTACAGGAAAGCAAATGACAATTATATACTCAACTTGACTAACGTATGGTAAGTTAAAACAGAAATAAGCTCAGAAAATAAGCTCAACAATATTCCTGTCCAGCCATACACAGTTCTGGCTCAAGTGAAAATCTCACTAAAGATGTAAATAAAGCTGAAGCACTCACAGTCCTAGATCGTAAGCCACCTGACAACTTCTGCTGATCTTATGTATCTTTACATACAAGTTAGTAAAGGAATTGCCAAACTTAGCATCTCAAAAGCACGAGATTTCTATGGAATCTCAGATTATGTAACAGAAAATATAAAGAAATATTTAAAATAAGGGAAAGGCAACCACTAACATATGGTGAATTGATGTGTGGAATACAGTAACACACAACAGAAAACAGTATTCACACTAGCTTTCAAGCACTACATAACAGAAAACAGTATTCACACTAGCTTTCAAGCACTACATAACAGAAAACAGTATTCACACTAGCTTTCAAGCACTACCCCTTTTTCCAGCAAGGTACACACATTCACACAAACACACAGACAACCCAACTGATACCCATATCCACAATCCCGCGGCCACAGGAGTGTCTGTTTTGCTGTCTTGTGTGTGTCTCAATGTGTATACTACTGCTAGAAAAAGAGGCAGTGCTCAAAAACTAGTATGGATGCTGTTTTCTGTTATGTGTTACTGTGATCCATGCAATGATCCACTATAGGTGAGTTGTTGCCTTTCCCTTATTTTACATATTGCTCCAGCCAGGAATTCCAGTATTCTTATGAAATAAAAAGAAAAAAATTTTACTGCCACTAACCAAAATCATCAACCGAGTATTTCATGAAGGAATCTGTCCAGATTGCATATCCATAAGAATGGTGCTAAACCACCCCCTGACAACTATTGTCCATTTTGACTCATACCAATAATATTGACCTACTTTTGACTGGCATAGTACCCAACTCAATGTGGCATGGACTCAACAAGTTGTTGGAAGTCCCCTTTCATGTTGCCTCTATAGCCATACATAATTGCGAAAGTGGTGCCAGTGCAGGATTTTGTGCACAAACTGACCTCTCAATTATGTCCCATAAATGTTCTGTGAGATTTGTGTTGGGTGTTCTGGCTGGCCAAATCTTTCTCGCAAATTCTCCAGAATGTTGTTCAAACCAATCATGAACAACTGTGGCCCGGTGACATGGCACATTGCCATCCATAAAAACTCCATCAGTGTTTGGGAGTGTGAAGCCCATGAGTGGCTGCAAATGACCTCCAAGTAGCTGAACATAACCGAATCCAGTCAATGATTGGTTCAATTGGGCCAGAGGACCCTGTCCATTCCACATAAACACAGCCCACACCATTATGGAGCGACCACCAGCTGGTGCAGTGCCTTGTTGGTGAATTAGATCCATGGCTTTGGTCTGTGCCACACTCAGACCCTACCATCAACTCTTACCAACTGAAATTGGGACTCATCTGACTAGGCCCTGGTTTTCCTGTAGTCTGGGGTTCAATTGATATGGTCATTAGCCCAGGAGAGATGCTGCAGGCGATGCCGTGCTGTTAGTTGTCTTTCACCACAGGCCATTAATGCCAGATTCCATCACACTGTCCTAATGGATATGTTTGTCGTACATCCTACATTGATTCCTGCTTTTATTTCACAGTGTTGCTTGCCTGTTAGCACTGATAACTCTACACAAATGCCAATGCTTTCAGCCATTAAGTGAAGGCCCCCGTCCATTGCTTTGTCAGTGGTAAGTAATGCCTGAAATTTTATATTCTCGGCACACTCTTGACACTGGGGATCTCGGAATATTGAATTCCCTAACAGTTTCTGAAATGGAATTGCCCATGCATTTAGCTCCAACTGTCATTCCATGTTCAAAGTCTGTTAATTCCTGTCGTGTGGCCATAATCACATTGGAAACCTTTTCACATGAATCACCTGAGTGCAAATGACAGCTCCACCAATGAACCTCCCTTTTATACCTTGTGTATGCAATACTACCACCATATGTATATGTGCATATCACTGTCCCATAACTTTTGTCACAGCAGTTCAGAATGTTGTATGCAAGAATGGGTGAACCAGCATATTGCATAAAATAACCTTCGTAACTCCTCACAGTTTGGTTTCAGACCTCATCTTTTCACCATCAAAGCAGTTGACACCATTATCACAAAAATATATAATTCTTTTGAGAGTAAGGAAACAACCAGTGCAAAAGCTTCAGTACAGCAGAGTTGGAGAGAACAGAGGACAGTTAGTAACAATAACAGTCAAATATCAGACTGTTTACCTGTTACAAAAGGTGTTGTGGCTGTACTCTCTTGTAATGTTTTGTATTTCCTGGCTGGAAGAGGAGAGGGTGGTATGATAGGTGAGTAGTTGGATTCCTCTCACTACAACACAAAATGCACATGTTGTTAAAATACAGTTTATTACAGGAACCATTTGAGTACTTAACTTCAGTGATGTCCAATAACTAATTCTTGAATCTCATCTGTATCCATATTACAACTATATACAGTGACTGAAGTTTCCTCACAGCTAGCTAAGGTGCAAGGCAATGACTATCACTGTGGAAGACTAGTGTGCAGTGCGATGTACTGAGGTGCAATGCAAACTGAGTCCTGAAGCGACATACTGATGTACTGAGATTGAGAGAGTGAGACAGCTCAGTCAGTGGTGGAAGCCTACCGTATTTACTCGAATCTAAGCTGCACTTTTTTTCCGGTTTTTGTAATCCAAAAAACCACCTGCGGCTTAGAATCGAGTGCAAAGTAAGCGTAAGTTCTGAAAACTTTTAGTAGGTGCCGTCACAACTAACTTCTGCCATCGAATATATGTAGCGCTACACAGGCGTGCTTTGCAGGCACAAGGATAAGTACTGGTGCAAAAACCTCTGCGTCAGTAAATAAATAAAAAAAAGGTGGAAGACGAGCTTTTTTCTCCGCCCCGAGTTTCGACCACTGCATTTTCATACATTATCCAACGAAGTAAACACAAATTCCGTATTATTCATCTTCAAATGTAGCAGCATTTCAATGTACTATGAAAATCCGACTGGCAAGACTGTTTGGGATGTTTATCAATATGGTCAACTCTACGTTCTGAATTTTTTCCTACCTGTGAAAAGAGATGGTTGCTAATAGGAACTCTTATGAATTGTGAATCACTTGCAGTATTCTCTTCATCACAAGAATAATACGAATGTAAACATTTTGCCATGTATTCTTTCATGTTTGCTGCTATCTCATTTAAATCCTGTCTGCCTATTAAACTATGAAACTAGAGTGAGACAACAGCAAATGCGGAAGAATATACATGTCATGTCATGTTTATATTCGTATTATCCTTATATCTAATAGTGATACAGTCAGAAATGAAGCACGGCAGTTGACTAGATTTTTAAATCTAAGATGACTAATTTATGTGCAGAATGTAATGTACTAAAGAGGCGTCTACAAAGATTTTCAAACGGAGAAAAATTTTCGCTAAACTCTCGTTCAGAACATCTTCTATCATACACAGTCTATTATTTGGTTCTTGTTGATCATTATCAAAGAAAGCAGCACTGTAAGTAACAACAAATAGCAGTCTCTTGCCATTGTTTCGCTAATGAGATGATTCCTCTCTCTTTTTTCTTTTTTAATTGAAAGCGGCAGTAGCGTGCACAAAAGCAAGCCATGCCGCGAGAGGTGACATGTCGTTAACACTCATTATCAGAATGCAACAAACAAAGCATGACAGTACAGTAATGCATTTTCAGCTTAGAGTGACGTGAACACCTATAACAAAGAGAACGGCTCTTATCAGATCAGATAAAAATAAGTTATCGATTCAAACTAGACGAAGCGATGAAAAAGGAAGGGTACCCAAATAAATACGGATGGAGCACCTGATGCATAGCAATGGCTACCTGGTAAAGCTTAACTGCTAAGCTTATGACTCGAACCAAACTACTGTAGCTGTATCGTCATTCATTCGACCTAAATTGTCTCTCATATTACAATGGACCAACTTTGTTTCGATTTGGAGGTGCGGCCTAAAACTTTTCTCTCCCCTTGAATTTCGAGTCTCAAATTTCAGGTGCGGCTTAGATTCGGGTAAATACGGTGTGTGGAGGCTGCCCTTTATAGGCCCATAGCCTGGGGGCGTGTCTTGGTCTTCTCTTGTCATAGGCACACTTAGTTCAGTGCTTGCAATACAATGATTCATTGTGCTGACAGCTGTGCTGGTGAAGGTGTTCTCCAGCACATTCCTCCCCTGCCTCTGAAATGCCACACCATTGTTGTGTACTGGAGATGCAAACGACAATATGGCGGGAGACAGGAAGTTGGATGTAGAGATGAGCCAGGAACTGTAGCTGTGGAGGACACCATACCCCCCAGCTGTACCACGCCATCTGGCTTGCGAAAGCAGAGGAATGGCCTCCTGGAAACACTGCTCAGCATACATGTCTGGTCCTGAGGTCGTCTCCTGGGGTGATGACGGTGACGGTGATGGCAATGGCAGGTCCTGGTCCATCGGGTCGGAGAGTGGCGCTGGTGGAGGTGAGGACGCGACGTCAATTGGCTCATCCTGGGGTGCCTTGGCGGCATCAATGGGTCATGTGGTCCAATGAAGCCATGAATCTGGGGGAAGAAAAGCAACAGAATCTTTGAGCAAACAACAAATGTGAATTTGATTCCGGTGACAGCGCTGCAAACCATCTAGACCTGCAGTTAGATACATATATGTGACAATGCATTTCTGGATTTTGCCTCGCTCCCAGAACTGACGTCGGCCAAAACCCTGTGAAGAACAAGATCAGGTGGTGCAAAGCGATACTTGCAGACCATTGGCAGCGCCGGATGCTGCGGTTAGTGGTGCAAGTGAAGCAGCGTCGGATGGTGGCAGTCGTGCAGAAGTTTGCCGGCAATGGTTTGTTATGTGGGTGGGAGCGATAGGAGGTGAGAAATGGTTGCAGCACTTGTTCCCATGTGTGCAAGGTGCAAAGCTTAGCCATCTGTTGTTTAAAAGTGTGTACAAAGTGTTCACTGGAGGTGAAATGAAGCACCTGCTAGATGACGAATGCTATGTTCTTCACAAAACTGTTCAAAGTCATGTGACATGAACTGAGGTCTGTTGTCAGTAACAATGACTTCAGGCAATCCTTCAATGCAAAAATGGTGCTACGTGATGTGGTAGAGTTCATAGGCATGACAAATGGAAACTTGCTAAAAGAGTCTACCACAATAAGCCAATGAGTTTTCCAGACTGGTCCTGCAAAGTCAATCTGCACTCGTTGCCATGGTGATTGAGTCTTAGGCCAAGCTGCAATGTCTGTGGTAGGGCTGATTGGTTTTCTGTGCATACATGACACTGTGACGTCAGCTGTTCAATGTGAACATCCATGCCCTGCCAACTACAGTGTCGGAGCACTAACTGTTTAGTGTGAACAATTCCCCAATGTCCTTGGTGAAGCAGTTGTAGCACATCCTTTTGCAACATTGTGGGAATGAGCAAACGCAATTGTCCACTGTCAGATAGTACTACGTTCACACCTTGTTGTACTGAAAGGCTATGCTGATGAGCGAAGTATTGGTTGGCTGTGAGGTTCTGAATACTGTTCAATGAGCGAGGCCAAGACGTGTGAATGTTATGCAACAAAATCTTCAGATCAGGTTCCGCTTTCATGACTTGTGCAATTTTCCTGTAATTCAGTGGAAAAGAGTGCAGCAATTCAGAGCCATGTGCATCAATCTGGCAACAAGATGTGTTAGAAGAATCAAAATCAGAATCAGGGCTCATCGGGAGGTGAGAAATGGCATCAGCATTGTCGTGCTTTGCTGTAGGTGTGTACACAATTTCGTACTGATACTGGGATAGAAGCAAAGCCCAGTGCTGCAATTTTTGAACAGTACATTTAGGGACTGGCTTTTATGGTTGAAACAAGTACTGCAGAGGCTTGTGACCTTTCACAAAATAGAATTTACGACCAAACAGAAAGTGAGGGAAAGTTGTCACATCATACACAATAGCGAGAGCTTCTTTTTCAATTTGTGAATAATTACACAGAGTTTGAGTTAACAACTTTGAGGCACATGCAATAGGTCTGTCTTGTGCACCAATTCTGTGCAAAAGCACAGTGCCAATTCCATGAGAGGAAGCGTCTACTTGCAAAATCATTGTTTTGGCAGGATCAAAATGTACTAAAGATCTGTCACTGAGCAAGGCATTTTTGAGTTTCTGATATGTTTCATGACACTCTTTGGTCCACACGAAAGGCACATTTTTCCGACACAAGTGATGCAATGGAGCCGCGATCTGTGAAGCATTTGGAATGAAACAAATGTAGCATGTCAGCTTGCCTAGCACTGACTGCAGTTCAGATACATTGTGAGTAACAGGCAGGTCATGGACTGCAAGGGGTGCGGAGGTGCACAAATACTTGAACAAGTCTAAGTGTGTATTAACAGCGAACACTTTCTGTGATTCTACATCTACATCTACATTTATACTCCGCAAGCCACCCAACGGTGTGTGGCGGAGGGCACTTTACGTGCCACTGTCATTACCTCCCTTTCCTGTTCCAGTCGCGTACGGTTCGCGGGAAGAACGACTGTCTGAAAGCCTCCGTGCACGCTCTAATCTCTCTAATTTTACATTCGTGATCTCCTCGGGAGGTATAAGTAGGGGGAAGTAATATATTCGATACCTTATCCAGAAACGCACCCTCTCGAAACCTGGCGAGCAAGCTACACCGCGATGCAGAGCGCCTCTCTTGCAGAGTCTGCCACTTGAGTTTGTTAAACATCTCTGTAACGCTATCACGGTTACCAAATAACCCTGTGACGAAACGCGCTGCTCTTCTTTGGATCTTCTCTATCTCCTCCGTCAACCCGATCTGGTACGGATCCCACACTGATGAGCAATACTCAAGTATAGGTCGAACGAGTGTTTTGTAAGCCACCTCCTTTGTTGATGGACTACATTTTCTAAGGACTCTCCCAATGAATCTCAACCTGGTACCCGCCTTACCAACAATTAATTTTATATGATCATTCCACTTCAAATCGTTCTGCACGCATACTCCCAGATATTTTACAGAAGTAACTGCTACCAGTGTTTGTTCCGCTATCATATAATCATACAATAAAGGATCCTTCTTTCTATGTATTCGCAATACATAACATTTGTCTATGTTAAGAGTCAGTTGCCACTCCCTGCACCAAGTGCCTATCCGCTGCAGATCTTCCTGCATTTCGCTACAATTTTCTAATGCTGCAACTTCTCTGTATACTACAGCATCATCCGCGAAAAGCCGCATGGAACTTCCGACACTATATACTAGGTCATTTATATATATATTGTGAAAAGCAATGGTCCCATAACACTCCCCCGTGGCACGCCAGAGGTTACTTTAACATCTGTAGACGTCTCTCCATTGATAACAACATGCTGTGTTCTGTTTGCTAAAAACTCTTCAATCCAGCCACACAGCTGGTCTGATATTCCGTAGGCTCTTACTTTGTTTATCAGGCGACAGTGCGGAACTGTATCGAACGCCTTCCGGAAGTCAAGAAAAATAGCATCTACCTGGGAGCCTGTATCTAATATTTTCTGGGTCTCATGAACAAATAAAGCAAGTTGGGTCTCACACGATTGCTGTTTCCGGAATCCATGTTGATTCCTACATAGTAGATTCTGGGTTTCCAAAAACGACATGATACTCGAGCAAAAAACATGTTCTAAAATTCTACAACAGATCGACGTCAGAGATATAGGTCTATAGTTTTGCGCATCTGCTCGACGACCCTTCTTGAAGACTGGGAGTACCTGTGCTCTTTTCCAATCATTTGGAACCTTCCGTTCCTCTAGAGACTTGCGGTACACGGCTGTTAGAAGGGGGGCAAATTCTTTTGCGTACTCTGTGTAGAATCGAATTGGTATCCCGTCAGGTCCAGTGGACTTTCCTCTGTTGAGTGATTCCAGTTGCTTTTCTATTCCTTGGACACTTATTTCGATGTCAGCCATTTTTTCGTTTGTGCGAGGATTTAGAGAAGGAACTGCAGTGCGGTCTTCCTCTGTGAAACAGCTTTGGAAAAAGGTGTTCAGTATTTCAGCTTTACGCGTGTCATCCTCTGTTTCAATGCCATCATCATCCCGGAGTGTCTGGATATGCTGTTTCGAGCCACTTACTGATTTAACGTGAGACCAGAACTTCCTAGGATTTTCTGTCAAGTCGGTACATAGAATTTTACTTTCGAATTCACTGAACGCTTCACGCATAGCCCTCCTTACGCTAACTTTGACATCGTTTAGCTTCTGTTTGTCTGAGAGGTTTTGGCTGCGTTTAAACTTAGAGTGAAGCTCTCTTTGTTTTCGCAGTAGTTTCCTAACTTTGTTGTTGTACCACGGTGGGTTTTTCCCGTCCCTCACAGTTTTACTCGGCACGTACCTGTCTAAAACGCATTTTACGATTGCCTTGAACTTTTTCCATAAACAATCAACATTGTCAGTGTCGGAACAGAAATTTTCGTTTTGATCTGTTAGGTAGTCTGAAATCTGCCTTCTATTACTCTTGCTAAACAGATAAACCTTCCTCCCTTTTTTTATATTCCTACTAACTTCCATATTCAGGGATGCTGCAACGGCCTTATGATCACTGATTCCCTGTTCTGTACATACAGAGTTGAAAAGTTCGGGTCTGTTTGTTATCAATAGGTCCAAGATGTTATCTCCACGAGTCGGTTCTCTGTTTAATTGCTCGAGGTAATTTTCGGATAGTGCACTCAGTATAATGTCGCTCAATGCTCTGTCCCTACCACCCGTCCTAAACATCTGAGTGTCCCAGTCTATATCTGGTAAATTGAAATCTCCACCTAAGACTATAACATGCTGAGAAAATTTATGTGAAATGTATTCCAAATTTTCTCTCAGTTGTTCTGCCACTAATGCTGCTGAGTCGGGAGGTCGGTAAAAGGAGCCAATTATTAACCTAGCTCGGTTGTTGAGTGTAACCTCCACCCATAATAATTCACAAGAACTATCCACTTCTATTTCACTACAGGATAAACTACTACTAACAGCGATGAACACTCCACCACCGGTTGTATGCAATCTATCCTTTCTAAACACCGTCTGTACCTTTGTAAAAATTTCGGCAGAATTTATCTCTGGCTTCAACCAGCTTTCTGTGCCTATAACGATTTCGGCTTCGGTGCTTTATATCAGCGCTTGAAGTTCCGGTACTTTACCAATGCAGTTTCGACAGTTTACAATTACAATACCGATTGCTGCTTGGTCCCCGCATGTCCTGACTTTGCCCTGCACCCGTTGAGGCTGTTGCCTTTTCTGTACTTGCCCAAGGCCATCTAACCCAAAAAGCCGCCCAGCCCAAGCCACACAACCCCTGCTACCCGTGTAGCCGCTTGTTGCGTGTAGTGGACTCCTGACCTATCCAGCGGAACCCGAAACCCCACCACCCTATGGCGCAAGTCGAGGAATCTGCAGCCCACACGGTCACAGAACCGTCTCAGCCTCTGATTCAGACCCTCCACTCGGCTCTGTACCAAAGGTCCGCAGTCAGTCCTGTCGACGATGCTGCAGATGGTGAGCTCTGCTTTCATCCCGATAGCAAGACTGGCAGTCTTCACCAAATCAGATAGCTGCCGAAAGCCAGAGAGGATTTCCTCGGATCCATAGCGACACACATCATTGGTGCCGACATGAGCGACCACCTGCAGATGGGTGCACCCTGTACCCTTCATGGCATCCAGAAGGAGCCTTTCCACATCTGGAATGACTCCCCCCGGTATGCACACAGAGTGCACATTGGTTTTCTTCCCCTCTCTTGCTGCCATATCCCTAAGGGGCCCCATTACGCGCCTGACGTTGGAGCTCCCAACTACCAGTAAGCCCACCCTCTGCGACCGCCCGGATCTTGCAGTCTGAGGGGCAACCTCTGGAACAGGACAAGCAGCCATGTCAGGCCAAAGATCAGTATCAGCCTGAGACAGAGCCTGAAACCGGTTCGTCAGACAAACTGGAGAGGCCTTCCGTTCAGCCCTCCGGAATGTCTTTCGCCCCCTGCCACACCTTGAGACGACCTCCCACTCTACCACAGGTGAGGGATCAGCCTCAATGCGGGCAGTATCCCGGGCAACCACAGTCATAGTCCAATCGGGGGATGCGTGGGACAAGCTGGCCGTCCCCGACAAACCCCCATCCGGAGCCCCACAGAGATGCCCATTGGCAACAGCCTCAAGCTGTGTGACCGAAGCCAACACTGCCTGAAGCTGGGAGCGAAGGGATGCCAACTCAGCCTGCATCCGAACACAGCAGTTGCAGTCCCTATCCGTGCTAAAAACTGTTGTGCAAAGAACGTCTGAACTAATCTACAGAGAGCGCAAACAAATCGACACAAAATTGAAACGGTTATTAAAATACAAGATTGCCTAGTAAATGCAGTAATGCTGCTACTTGCGCACTGCTGACACACTGCTCGGCGGCGGAAGGAGACTACACGATTTTACACTATTCAGGTACTAAAACGCGATGCTACAACTCTGAAATACTATAATACGCCCGAAATTTATGAATTAAACAATGCAAGTACCAAAAACAAGCAAAGAAATTAAGAATTAAACTATGTAGCAAATGAGTGAGCTAGGAGTATACGACTTGCTGCTGCAGCTGCTTATCCAACGGCGGCAGGGAGCACACTGACTGTGACCAACCGACACTGGCCGTTCAAAACAAAAACAGAAGACAAACGACTACGCGAATTTACACTATTCAGGTACTAAAACGCGATGCTACAACTCTCAACTACTATAATATGCCCGAAATTTATGAATTAAACAATGCAAGTACCAAAAACACGCAAAGAAATTAAGAATTAAACTATGTAACAAATGATTGAGCTAGGAGTATACGACTTGCTGCTGCAGCTGCTTATCCAACGGCGGCAGGGAGCACATCTAGCAGTATTTGCAAGCAAGCATCACACAAATCTATCTTAGAAAAGTAACAGCCTGCGCTAAGCCTGGCCATAAGTTCCTCAGGGTGGGGAAATGGATAAGTGTCAATTATTGTCTGTGAACTGACTGTACTTTTGAAGTTAACACAAATGCGTATGCGACCAGAAGCCTTGGGCATCAAAACCAATGGACTTGCCCACTGACTAGCTTGTATTGGAGAAATCACATCTTTGTCTTGCAATTCTTTTAATTCACTGGCTACTTTGTCTCATAAGGCAATGGGAACGAGCCAAGTCTGGAAACACTTAGACTGTGCATTGTCTTTCAGGGTAATGTGCACTACAAAATTATTCCAATTCCATCAGAAAAGAGTTGAGGAAATTCCTTAAGCAAACTAACTACACTGTCTTTGGAATTAAAAGCATTCACAGAAAGTACATTGTATTAGATGTGAAGGCCAAATGAGTCAAACGATTCTAAGCCAAAAATATTTTCACTGTCTCCTGATTACAACACAGTAAATTTCATTGTCCTAGAAGTGAGATTTGTAAGTGGCAGGCAAAATACACTGTCCAAGTACTGGGATTTCCTGTCTGTTGTATGAAGTTATTCGCGTGCTATATTTTGACAGGCGTGGTGAGCCTAACTGTACACGTGTGGCATGATTAACCAAAGTTACGGAAGCACCTGTGTCCAATTGAAAGTCATTAAAATGGCCAGCAATATGGAGTGTTAGAAATAGTTTGTTGGAATGGCTTCACACTGCACTGGAGGAAGATGAGGGCATAACCTTACTTGAATTACTGCTAGAACCTGTAGTAGGTTTTGAAAACACTGCATTCAAAGAGTGTGCATGAGACCTAGAGACCTACTGTTGTGAGAATGGGAAGAATTGGAATTCTTTTGCTATTGCAAGCAAAACACCTGGACATGGCCTTTCTTTCCACATGAGTATCATGTCATGTTGTGTGATGGGCAATCTTGTCACTTATGGTGAGTAAAACAACGAGGGCAAGACTTCATTAGATTTACAGGCATGGCTGCTTGTTTACTAGGCTGTCTGCACATCTGTGTGCACGCTTGTTGTGGCAGCTGAGGGGGGCGGTCGCGGGCAAAAAGGCAACTCGACCCAACAAATTTGGACCTGGCAAATTTATCAGTGGCTATGGCACTGGAATCAAGTTGTTGTAATATTTGCAACACTTGATGGAATGAAGAATCTGAGTACTTGAGAATCTGTTCTGTAATTCTGCTATCAGGGACATAGTATGTGATCGCATCGTGGGTCATCATGTCACTGTAAAAGTTGCCACAAGTGCACTTGAATTTACACTTCCTAGTGAGACCCTGTAAGTCGGTATATCACTGATGGTACATCTGTTCCGGCTTTTTCTTAAGGTGAAAGAACTGAAATTTGTCTGCTTTAACCTGAATCTGCTGTTCATAATACTGACTTAAGGCACCTACTATTTCATCATAGGAGAGTGTGTTGGGGGAGAACATAGAGAAGAGTTTTTGAATCAAGTGAAACACCGGGGCTCCTGTAGTGGACAGGAAATAATGAGATTTCAAAGTACCGTGAATCTGATACACTTGACAGTGGGCCTGAATCTGGCTGAGATATTCAAGCTATTCCTCCTCTTTTTCATCAAAGTGCCGAAATGGTAGAATGTTGTTTGTTAGCAATTGTTGGATTGGTTGGTTGATTGGGCAGCTGATACAGCTTTTGTGGCAGGCAATTGCTGTACAGTAGACAGCAATGTGATCTGCTGGGTCTGAAACTGAAAAATCTGATTTAGTTCCAGAGCAGGAGCAATCTGCAGCTGAGGCGGAGGGGCAGGGGGTGAAGGGATGGGGTAGACATTCTAACACTAACAAATTACAGCAAAATATGAAAGGACAAATAGAAAAGCAATGTGCAAAGCCTCTGAAAAGAGAAAAACATTAGTTCTGCAGCTCCCCTCCTGTAATATATGCTACAACAAGAACAAATGAGCAAATAGAATCACTGTAATGACAGCTCCCCTGTCACAACCTAGAACACATGAAAAGCAAACAAAAATGTTGATCAGATTCATCGCCACTTGTTATGGCTGTGCCCTCTTGTAATGTTTTGTGGTTCCTGGCTGGATGAGGAAGGCGTTGTTTGATAAGGGGGGTGGCCGGTTTCCTCCCACTACAACACAAAATGCACATGTGGTTAAAATACTTTTTATTGCAGGAACCAATTGAGTACTTAACCTCAGTGATGTCCTATAACTGATTCTTGAATCTTGTCCATGTCCGTGTCACAAATATATACAGTGAATAACATTCCCTCACAGCTAGCTAAGGTGAAAGGTGATCACAATTGCTGTGGAAGACTAGAGCACAGTGCGACGTATTGAGGTGAAATGCGAATTGAGTCCTGAAGCAATGTACTGAGTTACTGAGATCGAGAGAGTGAGACAGCTTGGTCGGTGGGGGCGGCCTATATGTACACTGCGCAGGGGGTGTTATTGGCATGTAGCCTGGGGCGTGTCTTGGTCTTCTCTTGTCATAGGTGCACTTAGTTCAGTGCCTGCAATACAATGTCTCCTTGTGCCGACCGGTGGGCTGGCGAAGGCTTACACCAGCATAAAAGGCTCCCACAGGGCTCAGTGCTTGGCCTTTTCCTGTTTATTGTATATAATTTACCCTCATTCTTGCTATGTGAGGCAGTACAGCACACAGATGATACAACTATAATTACACAGATAGTTGATGTGTAGGAGCTGCGACACAAAGTAAATACAGCAATGGACAGATATGCTGACTAGTCCCAGGCATAATATTTGCAAATTAATGACAATAAAACTGGAGACATTGTTGTTTTCATTTTAAGTGTTTCCAAAGAAGGTTTCAAAATAATTAAACTATTAGGTTTCTACATTGTTCAGAAACTAAGCTGAGCGAGTCACACAGAAAAATTGTGCTCCAAACTTTCTCATATGATTTATCTGTTGAGGAATAATGTAAGCAAAACCCTATTAGTGGACGTATATTTTGTATTTCCCACCCCCACCTTACATATGAAATTCTCCTATAGGATAACTCCCCTGGCTCAAAACTTTTCATGTGGTAAAGAAGGCTAACAGATGATCTATAGTTGCACTTACCTTCCTTCAGAGTATCATGTAAAGATAATTTAAAAGAGCTTAATATTACCATAGTCCCTAGTCTGTGTAAGCAAAGTTGCCTCCTCAGTGTTAAAGAGAATTAATATAGTTGTAACCTTTTTTATTTTCAGAAATGTATCAAAGAATCAGATATAAACAAACACCTATGTTATAACGTATCCATAATATGCCAAAAGATAATATCCAGATAATGTGGACAAAATGCAAATGGGAATGTATCGATATATCATGTAATTATAAAACAGTTATGTTGTAACATATACACAGAGTATACTAAAGACAAATATCTATTTTGTTTAATATCAGAAATATACGTAAATATATATCTGCATATCAAGCAGTAAGTATAAAAACATTATGGTTGGAAACATCAAGACAGTAATGTAGGCAAACAGTACATTGCATGCATCCAAAACACATGTTGAAGGACGAGATATAGACTAATAACTACACTATGTGATCAAAATTATCCAGACACCATCAGAAACATATGTTTTTCATATTAGGTGCATTGTGCTGCCACCTACTGCCAGGTGCTCCGTATCAGTGACATCAGTAGTCATTAGACATTGTGAGAGAGCAGAATGGGTCACTCTGCAGAACTCAAGGATTTTCAACGTGGTAAGATCCTCTGTTTCCATTGTCATAATGAAGTGGAAACGTTGAAGGGACACGTACAGCACAAAAGCATACAGGCCGACCTCGTCTGTTGACTGACAGAGACTGCCGACAGTTGAAGAGGGTCATAATGTGTAATAGACAAACGTGTATCCAGACAATCATGCAGGAATTCCAGACTGCATCAGGATCCATTCCAAGTACTCTGACTGCTAGGCAGGAGGTGAGAAAATTTGGATTTCATGGTGGAGCGGCTTCTCATAAGCCACACATCACACCGTAAATACCAAACGGCGCCTCTCTTGGTGTAATGAGGATAATAATTGGACGATTGAACAGTGGAAAAATGTTGTGTGGAGTGACAAATCACGGTACACAATGTGGGGATCCGATGGCCGGGTATGGGTATGGCGAATGCTGGGTGAACATCATCTGCCAACATGTGTAGTGCCAACAGTAAAATTCGGAGGCGGTGGTGTTATGGTGTGGTCGTGTTTTTTGTGGAGGAGGCTTGCACCCCTTGTTGTTTTGCATGGCACTATCGTGACAAAGGCCTACATTGATGTTTTAAACACCTTCTTGCTTCCCACTGTTGAAGAGCAATTCAGGGATGGTGATTGCATCTTTTGAACACGACTGAGCACCTGTTCATAACACGCGGCCAGTCGTGGAGTGGCTACACTACAATAACATCCCAGTAATGGACTGGCCTGCGAAGAGTCCTGACCTGAATTCTATAGAACATCTTTGGGATGCTTTGGAAAGTCGAATTCATGCCAGGCCTCACCAACCAACATTGATACCTTTCCTCAGTGCAGCACTCCATGAAGAATGGGCTGCCATTCCCCAAGAAACCTTCCAGCATCTGATTAAATGTGTGCCTGCAAGAGTGGAAGCTGCCACCAATGCTAAGGGTGGGCCAACACCATACTGAATTCCAGCATTACCAATGGAGGGCGCCACGAACTTGTAAGTAATTTTCAGCCAGGTGTCCAGATACTTTTGATCACATAGTGTATGTCGTAATATACTAGCAAGGGAACCTCCCCATCGCACCCCCCTCAGATTTTGTTATAATTTGGCACAGTGGATAGGCCTTGCAAAACTGAACACAGATCAACCAAGAAAATAGGAAGAAGTTGTGTGGAACTATGAAAAAATAAGCAAAATATACTGAGTAGTCCATGGGCAACATAGGCAACATCAAGGATGATATGAGCACAGGCGCGCCGTGGTCCTGTGGTTAGCGCGATCAGCTGCAGAGCGAGAGGCCCTTGGTTCAAATCTTCCCTCGAGCGAAAAGTTTATGTACTTTATTTTCGCAAAGTTATGATCTGTCCATTCGTTCATTGACGTCTCTGTTCACTGTCTGTCAAGTTCAGTGTGTGTGTGTTGCTACCGCATCGCAAAACCGTGCGATTAGTAGACGAAAGGACGTGCCTCCCAATGGGAACAGAAAACATTTGATCGCAAGGTCATAGGTCAACCGGTTCCTCCACAGGAAAACACGTCTGATATATTCTACACGACACTGGTGACGGCATGTGCGTCACATGACAGGAATATGTTGTCGACCCACCTAACTTGCACACCTGACGAATGGGTAAAAAGATTCTTCTACCTTGCCCGATTTAGGTTTTCTTGTGGATGTGATAATCACTTCCAAAAAATTGATGAAAACATAAGAGTGTGTCACATAAACTTCAACAAATGAATGCAACAGTTTCACAGTCACACAGTTTTCTCTGTGCTCTGTCAAAACATATGTTTTTAACGTTTTCAAATTTTTCCGTGTGTAGACCGTCAAATCCTGCATATGTCCAAGCAAATCTGAACATGGCCTGGAATTTTGAAGAGTGAAGTTGATTATGTGTGAGTGCCTGGACTCTGATAATTGTCTGAAAATAAAAAAATTTTCACCTGAAGGAAGACTTGAACCAAGGACCTCGCGTTCCGCAGCTGCTCACACTAACCACGGGACCACAGCGCTCCTGTGCTCACATTGTCCTTGATGTTGCCTATGTTTCCCATAGACTGCTCAGTTTGTATATTTTGCTTATTTTTTCATAGTTCCCCATAACTTCTTCCTGTTTTCTCGATTGATCTGTGTTCAGCTTTTCAAGGCCTATCCACTGTGCCAACTTATAACTGAATCTGAGGGGGGTGCGATGGGGAGGTTCCCTTGTAAGAAATATATATGTAATACATCACTGGATAATTTAAAGATATGGTAGACAAAATGAAAGTGTGAATGTATCCATATATCATGAAATAAAATTATGTAGGACACCATCAGGAAGTATACTAAAGACAAATATCTATGTTTTATAATATGAGAAATATATGGAATACAGGTAGGCAACCAGAAACTGATACAACTAATGCCATCAATTGGTGGTGTAGTGGTGTAAAAACAAACACCTATGTTGTACATCAGATCCTTGGAAAGAATCAGACACCAGAATAACTTAATGCCAACAGTGAAGTGTACCAAACATTAAGGTAACACATTAAAGAATTGAATTCAGAACAGAACGTAGGTCGAAGAATATTAATCCATATATAATGTAATAAATGTATCCGTGTGATACCGTACCAGGAAAACATGAATGTAAAACACATAAAAAGATATCATTAACAGTTAAATACAAAATATTTTCTGTAAAAAGAATATTCTTGTAGGTAGTGAGAAACAAATAAAATATTACCATGTGGAATTGCATGTCAATATGCAGTCAGTAGAAATGTTAGAAACATCTAAAGCATCCAGAACCAACTTTTGTATAATGAACATTCAGAGGTATTACTCTTATGCTCAATATACATGATCTCATAGTATTATATCAGTGTCAAGCCAAACTAAAAGATAACTACACTTATGTGCTCCAAATACAGAAGCAAACTCAAATATATCTATAAATGAACATAAAAGTTAAACCACACTATACCATAGTCTATGAAGATAACTGAAAACACAAGCATCTACAATTCATGCAAGAAAGGAAGAGCTTGGCTGCACACATCATCAAAAGTGATCTTGGTATGAAATCAACCTGTGGTGAAACACCACATAACAAGCAGACAAGAAAAACAAAATCAAAAAGTACATTCTTACCCAACTGCAACAATCCAAGCAGACAGGAACCCAACACAAGTAGTTGAGAGAAAAAACCAAGATAAGAAATATTAACAAAACGTAAGTAGCTATGAATATTGGTTATTTAATATTGACACGTGTTAAGAGTGCCACAAGATTGGATTCCTCCCTGTTTATGTTGCTCAAGATGAGTTCTTCAGTACTTTTCTGTGCTTTATCATTCATATTCTGTCTAGGATTTTATGGCTCACGTCCCTTTTCTCAACTTCTTAGCAAGACTGACCAGTATTTTTGATGTTTATGCATTCTTCATAATATTGTATTTGATTTCAGTCTTTCTCCTGCTTTCTCATTAAAGTTGAAAAATGTACAACTATAGATTACATTCTGTGTTCTTTTTCTTTTTACGAACTTTTTATCAAACTCCCATTTTAAACTCCCATTTTAAATGCACTAGTGATTTCATTTAACATGTCAGAGCACATTGTCCAGCCTTGATATGGTTATATTTATGGACTGCACACTTCCACCTATTGCACTCTTCTATTGGTTACTCGTTACTTCATGGTTCTTACTTTTTATTATAGTTTTAGTTTCTGTTGCTTAACCATACTTGAGTACCCACATAATAAATATAGAATGTAGCACTTGTTATTTTAAGACCTTTCGCTAGATAATGTCATTGTTAATCCATATATTACTGTCATTGGTCTTTCATTTCTTGTTTGACCTATTATAATGGAACTGCTTATATTGGCTCCATAGTTGTCACTAGATGTTATGCATTATTTCTATCCTTTTATTGTACAACAACCACAGGTATAAATGACACATACACAGGTGTTATATTCTTCTTCAGTTTAACAGAGGCTTGTTGAATCTTTCCTTATTTTGGCTATATGTGGGATTCCATAGGGCATGCTGGATCATAGCACCTTTTTGCTGAGACTTCACTGTGATGTTTCACATTCAGTGTGTGGGGCGCTGAAATGAATTTCATGTTTTTTGTTTCACTAAATATGTTGGGACAACTTATATTTTGTTAATATTTCTTATTCTGATTTTTTTATCTCAACTACTTGTCTTGGATTTCTATCTGCTTGGGTTGTTGCAGTTGTGCAAGCATTTACTTTTTGATTCTGTGGTTCTTTTCTGCTCGTTGTATGGTGTTTCACCACAGGTTTATTTCATACCAGGGTCACTTTTGATGACGTGTGCAGCTGGGCTCTTCCGTTCTTACTATTGATTTGCACAAATCGTATATGCTTGTGGTTTCAGCTATTTTCATAGATTAGACTTTTTATGTTCATTTATAGATACATCGAGGTTTTAATCTTGTATTTGTGTTTGCTTGTGTATTTAGAGCATATAAGTGTAGTTATCTTTTAATCTGCCTTGAAGCTGATATAATACTATGTGATCATGCATATTGAGTATAATGTTCATTATACAAAAGTTGGTTCTGATTGCTTTAGATGTTGCTAACATTTCTGCTGACTACATATTGGCATGCAATTCCACATGGTAATATTTTATTTGTTTCTCACTACCTACATAAATATTCTTTTTACACATAATATTTTGTATTTAATTGTCAATGATTTTTTATGTGTTTTACCTTCATATTTTCCTGGTATGGTATGACACAGATGTATGTTTGTAGTATCTTCATGATTTTTACATTTATTGTATGTTGTATGGATTAATACTCTTTGACCTTCGCCCTGTTCTGAATTCAGTTCTTCAACGTGATGCCTTAATGTTTGGTATACTTCATTGTTGGCATTAGGTTGTACTAGTGTCTGATTTTTTATCAGCTTACAGGGGTCTGATGTACGACATAGATGTTTGTTTTTACGCCACTACACCATCACTTGATGGCATTAGTTATATCAGTTTCTGGTTCATTAATTATATTCCATATATTCCTCATATTATACAATGTAGATATTTGCCTTTAGTATATTTCCTGATGTTGTCCTACCATAATTTTATTACGTGATATATGTATACATTCACACTTTCATTTTGTCCACCATGTCTGGGAATTATCCATTGATGTATTACATATATATTTCTAAGTATATTATGACATAGTTTTTTTCTATATGTAATTCTTTGACACATGGTTTGGATGTATATGATGTATTGTTTGCCTTCATTACTGTCTTCATGTTTCCTACCATATTGTTTTGTACTTACTGATTGATATGTAGATTATTTATATATTTATGGGTATGTTACGACATAGGTGTTGGTTTATATCTGACCCTTTGACACATTTTAGGTTACATATGCTGTTACTGTTTGTCGTCATTATAGTCTTGATGTTTCCTGTCTCAGCATTTTGTATTTACTACACAACGTATAGATCTGTATTTACATGTTTGTTTTGACCATGTTTCCTATATTGGTTTCTTTGATTGCATAAAATTAAATGCAAAAGAGATCGCTGTATGTGTTTTAATTTTCATTCCTTTAATTAAGTGTGATGTTTTGTCAGTTTCTGTCGTATTCTAATTCTTAATGTGACACAGGGCTTAAACATTTTGCGTGTAGGACTCTATCGTTTCCTTATGATATTGGGCCCTGTTCTTCAATTGATCTTCTGCAAAGTGGACTTGCTGCTGATCATTGCTGAACATTTTCTTCAGTTTTTCCTGGAATTTATCCCAGCTGTGCTGTCTAGCTTCACTGCATTGTTTTCAAATCGCTGCTGGGCTGTACCATCCAAGTAAAGGTACATGTTTGCCAAACACACATTGTATTTAGTGAATTGGTCAAATCCTTTCAGCTATTTTGTCGGGTCCTGACCAGCATCTGTGGGAAACACTGATGGATGCCTGATTTGCAGCTGATGTACTGCTGTTTTGGAATGCATTGGTCTCCTGAATATATAGACTTTGGGAATGATGTACTGCTTGCATTCTAGTTCCTGTCTGTGTAGGTGACAGCTTTTATGTTGCCTAAATGGAATAATGATGGTGTAGATATTTTGAAGTGCTAATTGTCTTGACCCAACAATATCACATTGTAACAAGAGTCTAGTCCAAATTCAACAGCAGGCTCATCAGTATACTACAACATTTACCACTGAAAGCACATTTATTATGAACTCTGACGTACAGCCAGAACAGAATAGAACTGAATTCCTGGATGGTCGGTGCTGCTGTTTATACAAACATCATTCCAGAATATGCAAACATAAGAAATTTTGAGAATCCATCCAGAAATGATAACTACTAAATAACAAATTATTACTAGTGGTCAGGTTTGAACTGGCGATGAATGCAATGCCAGCCATAATGTTAACCAGTATGCTACACTGCATGCTGCACAGATCATGGCAATATAATTTACCACCAGTTACCACGATTACTGCTGTGTTGGAAATTCATGTCTATGAAAATACATTAAATATAATTTAAAATAGAAAAATAATTTGCATATTGAAACTTCCTGGCAGATTAAAACTGTGTGCCGGACTGAGATTTGAAGTCGGTACCTTTGCCTTTCGCGGGCAAGTGCTCTACCAGCTGAGCTACCCAAGCACGACTCACACCCCGTCCTCACAGCTTTACTTCTGCCAGTACCTCGTCTCCTACCTTCCAAACTTTACAGAAGCTCTCCTGTGAATCTTGCAGAACTAGAGCACTTGCCCGCGAAAGGCAAAGGTCCCGAGTTCGAGTCTCGGACCGGCACACAGTTTTAATCTGCCAGGAAGTTTCATATCAGTGCACACTCCGCTGTAGAGTTAAAATCTCATTCTGGAAACATTCCCAGGCTGTGGCTAAGCCATGTCTCCACAATATCCTTTCTTTCAGGAGTACTAGTTCAGTACCTCATAGATTCACATATGAAAAAGAAAGAAAAAAAATTAATTAATAGGTATACACATATCTCATCATACTAATCTCATTTTTTCTCAGATGATAGTTGTTCATTTTAGATAAAAACTTACTAGACATTTTAGCAGCAACACATTCTTAAATTAAATGGATGGGACTCATATCTATATATAATGCTGTCCAAAAGCATTTAATTTTTTTCATTCCATAAATTTAGTAGCAGTTCTTGTCTGATCAGTCCACTTTCTTTTCTTGCCATCTCCCATGTGATTTTAAATCAATAAATCTCAAATATGTTACTAGACACACATAGAATATATTAATATTCAAATTGCAGGGTTAATTATCTTTATGGTATTCTATTATTTTGAAAGAAAATACATATTAGTATTGTCAATGAAAAAAACTTAGTCACATATCTGTACATATGCAATAAACAACACCCTGAAAGAAATGCACACAGTAGTATATAAGTCATGTTTTAATAAATATTTACTACTTCCCATCACATTCATTTTATTTTCTTGGTTTATCTATGTTTTTTCATTCTGACATTTTATTTTTTCAATCCAACATTACTTAGCACATTTATCCAGTTCTTTTTAATGGAGTCCCCAGTTTGTACATTAAACCACTATTGAGATTAAGTATGCAGAAAGCATATTCAACTTTGTCTTTTGACATATACTATCCTGACTATTTTGCTGGTGTCTTTTTACTTCAACTTCTCCATACAATAGCATACTCACAGATTTTATTTTATTGATTGGCGACTCCATAGTGTCCTGTGCACTACGACCAGATAATGGGTATACTTGAAAGGAGAGACAGCATTGGTCGTATATTTTTGTTTATTATCACAAAATCGATTTTCGGTCACTTAGTGACCATCTTCAGTGCTGTAATATATAACTTAAATTAGTAAGCACTGGTGTCAATAAGCTTACGACGATCACATAGACTCACATAGACTCCTATGTGATCGCCGTAAGCTTATTGACACCAGTGCTTACTAATTTAAGTTATATATTACAGCACTGAAGATGGTCACTAAGTGACCGAAAATCGATTTTGCGATAATAAACAAAAATATACGACCAATGCTGTCTCTCCTTTCAAGATTTTATTTTGTTTATTCAGTTTTACCATTTCCTTAATTTATTAACCCTTACTTCATATATTACTTTTAATGAGTTGGCATTCATATGTTTCTTTACTTTTACATTTATATGACACAAGATTCTTATTCCTCATGAATATCAATGACTATCCACTGGCAAGGTCCGTAACATCCTAACATAGAAAATTACATATTATACTTTCATAGAGTTCATTTACATAATTAACTCTCATTTATTACATCTCATATTAACAAATAACTTTGTCAACATGGGTATCAAAATCCATAATGCCTTTTCAATTGTTATGCAGTTAATTATTATACATTACAACTTCAGCAAACTATACTGTTGTAAATGTTGATTTTTTTTTCTGAGACAGTGCATCCAAAACTACCTACTTTCAAGACAGCTCTTTTTGGATACTGACCATATAGCATTAAAATACTCCAAGATATTATTCACAGCTTCCATTTACTTTACTCATCACAAAAAAATAAAATATGCGATAACAGAAAACAGCTACTCATCAAATTGAAAGCATTATCCAAATTAAACTGTTTCTTTTAGTACACAAATACCACTATACTCACAGGTACCTTTGTTACCAATTTCTGCACCATGCTACACCTACATCTAAGTACATACTCCACAAGCCACCATAAGGTGCATAAAAGAGTGTACCCTATACCATTACTGGTTGTTCCCTTTCCTGTTCCACTCACAGCTAGAGTGAGAGAAAAGTGATTTTCTATGTGCCTCGTTATGAGGCTTATTTTCTCATACCTTATCTTTGTGGTTCTTACATGAAATGTATGTTGATGGCAGTAGGATTGTTCTGCAGTCAGCTGCAAATGCCATTTCTCTAAATTTTCTCAATATTTATCTAAACTTATGGTGGAGGGGGCAGAAAAGAAAGAAAAGGGAAGGAACTCATGATGGCAGCTGTGGATTCCACATGGGGTCTGTTCTTTCGGACATGTCTAAAAGAACAGACAGCACGCATTCATACGTTTCTCACTTGTGTTCCTCGAGAAGAACATTGGCTCCCTCCAGGGATTCTCGTTTGAGTTCCCAAAGCATCTCCATAACACTTGCAGGTTGTGTGAACCTATGGTTAACAAATCTAGTAGCCTGCCTCTGAACTGCTTTGATGTCTTACTTTAATCTGATTTGGTGCAGATCCAAAACACTCTAGAGCAGTACTCAAGACTTGGCTTGGTGTATAGTCTGTCTCATTTTCATTTGACTTGTCTTTATTCATATTGATGGATACTATATTACATATTATATCTTCAAGGATATTAAACAGAATCTAGTCATGTCATATTTTGCTACATATTATATGTTGATGGATACTAAGTTACATATTACATGTTCAAGGATATTAAGTGGCTATCTGGGGCTACTTTCAATATTCATTAACAATGTAATAATGGTTATTTAATAAATGTCTATAAACTTTTGACTGAAGGTGCTGGGATCATTTACCTCTGTTATTTCCCGTGGCAGGCTGTTGTATAGGCCAATGGCCTTGCTGCAGTGGTTACACCGGTTCCCGTGAGATCACCGAAGTTAAGCACTCTCGGGCTGGGCTAGCACTTGGATGGGTGACCATTCAGTCTCCCGAGTGCTGTTGGCAAGCGGGGTGCACTCAACCGTTTTGAGGCAAACTAAGGACCTACTTGATTGAGAAATAGTGGCTCTGGTCTCGGAAACTGACATACGGCTGGGAGAGCGGTGTGCCCCTCCATATCCACATCCAGTGATGCCAATGGGCTGAGGATGACATGGTGGCTGGTCGGTGCCATTGGGCTTTCATGGTGTATTCAGGCTCCATGATATAAAACACTGTTTTGTGTTTTAGACTTTCTCTTGTGTTTAGATGTAAGTGGTGACTCAGTCTGGTTCCATGTTCATGTATTGAACTGTTGATGGTACACAGATAAAGATTTTTACTAGTGTAAATTATACTCTGAAAGGTATAATCGCTCCCCCCCCCCCCCCCCCCCCCTCCTTGACCTTGCTGTGGTAGAGTGGCCTGCCCACCTCAGTGATGCAGGTATCCAAACTCTAGGTGCAACCACAACAAAGGGCATTTGTTGAGAAGAGAGAAAAATGTATGGTTCCTGAAGAGGATAAGCAGCCATTTCAGTAGTTCCAGGGAAAATAATCTGATTCATTGACTGATCTTTTGAAACACAACTAGTTCCTTACAGACACGAAGTATTGAGTGTTATTGACAAGGGATTTCAAATTGATTCCGTATTTCTATCCAGAAGGCATTTGACGCTCTACCACACAAATGGCGTGTAGTGAAATTGCATCTTTATAGAATATCATCTCAGTTATGTGACTGGATTCCTGATTTCCCCTCAGAGAGGTCACAGTTCTTGGTAATTGACAGAAAGTCATCAAGTAAAATGAAAGTGATGTCCGGCATTCCCCAGGGTAGTCTTATTGGTCATCTGCTGTTCCTTATGTATATAAACAATTTCGGAGACAATCTAAGCAGCCATCATAGGTTGTTTGCTGATGATGCTGTCATTTATCATCTACTAAGGTCATCAGAAGATCGAAAGAAATTGCAAAATGATTTAGAAGAGATATTTGTATGGTGCAAAATGGCTCTGAGCACTATGGGACTTAACTTCTGAGGTCATCAGTCCCATAGAACTTAGAACTACTTAAACCTAACTAACCTAAGGACATCACACACATCCATGCCCGAGGCAGGATTTGAACCTGCGACCGTACCGGTCGCGCGGTTCCAGACTGTAGCGCCTAGAACCACTCGGCCACCCCGGCCGGCTGTATGGTGCAAAAATTGGCAGTTGACACTAATTAGTGAAAAGTGTGCTAAAAGAAATCTATTAAACTTCAGTTACACGATAAATCAGTCAAATCGATAAAGGCCATAAATTCAATTCAATATCTAGAAATTACAATTATGAACAACTTAAACAACTTAAATTGGAAAAACACATAGAAAATGTTGTGAGGGGGAAGGCAAACCAAAGACTGCATTCTATTGGCAGAACACTTGGAAAATGTAACAGATCTACTAAAGAGACTGCCTACACCATGCTTGACCATCATCTTCGTAGTAGTACTGCTGCATGGTCTGGGATCCTTATCAGATAGGATTAACAGAGTACATCAAGAAAGTTCAAAGAAGAGCAGCATGCTTTGTGTTATCGCAAAATAGGGAGAGAGTGTCACTGACATGACAGGATTAGGGGTGGACATAATTAAACCAAAGGAATTTTTCATTGAGGCGGAATCTTCTCACAAAATTTCAGTCACAAAGTTTCTCCTCTGAATGCAAAAGTATTTTGTTGATGTAGGCCTACATAGGGAGAAATGATCATTATAATAAAGTAAGGGAAATCAGAGCTCACATTAATAGTTATAGGTGTTCGTTTTTTCCAGGCGATGTTTGAGAATGGAATAATAGAGAATTATTGTGAAGGTGGTTTGATGAATCCTCTACCAGGCTCTTAAATGTGATTTCGAGAGTATCCATGTAAATGTAGATGTGACCTTCGAACACAACCAACATTGCCTTGCTGTTCTTTTACTGTGAACAGCTGAAACTGCTTAGCCTTTATTTATCCCAAGGGCCTCCAGCTCCACTGTATGATTAAATGATGATGGCATCCTCTTGGGTAAAATATTCAGGAATTAAAATAATCCTCTTTTAGGATTTCCAGGCAGAGACTACTCAGGAGGATGTTGTCATCAGGAAAAACAAAAGTGGTAATCTACGGGTTGGAGCATGGAATGTTAGAGCCCTTAATAAGGGTTAAAATGGTTATAAAGAGAAATGGATGGCTTTAAGTTAGATATGCTGGAAATTAGTGAAGTTTGGTGGCAGGAGGAAGAGAATTTCTTGTCACGTGAGTACAGGATTATAGATAAAAAATCAAATAGGGGAGATACAGGAGTAGGTCTAATAATGAGTAAGACAATGGGAATGTGAGTAAGCTATTACAAACACCATAGTGAACACATAATTGCATCCAAGATAGACACAAAGTTAACACCCACCACAGTAGGACAAGTTTATATGTCAACCAGATCGACATCGATACCTCTCCTCAGTGCAGCACTCCGTGAAGAATGGGCTGCCATTCCCCAAGAAACCTTGCAGCACCTGATTGAACATATGCCTGTGAGAGTGGAAGCTGTCATCAAGGCTAAGGGCGGGCCAACACCATTTTGAATTCCAGCGTTAGTGATGGAGGGCACCATGAACTTGTAAATCATTTTCAGCCAGGTGTGTGGATGCTTTTGATCACATGGTGTACATGCACCATGTGTGTGTCTGACTTGCAGTCATTCCTTGCCAGGTGACGTGGCTATCATCTGGACGGGTTTATATTGATAGTAGGCCGGTGCTCATAATGATCTGGCTGATCAATGTAGGTTACCAAAGAATTTATACTATCATGTGATGCAAGTAGTAGTGAAACATTGAATCACACTGTGGACTCAGTGTGGATGAGACAGGTCACAACAACATCAGTGTCTGTCCACATGAGAAGAGCAGGCAGGAAAGAGTTTCTCTGCAAGAGCAATGGCAGCTGAATGGCTACACGACCACAGCCTCATATGGTAGACCCCCAGATGGCCTGCCAGTTGAAGGGTGCTAAATTCACAGTATCAGACTTGACACAAGCAGCAGCACCACAGCTAGCATCGGGAGGTCCGTTGGTGGTGACTTGTTGGTTCATGTAAACTCACAGATCATTGCAGGTCCCCCCCCCCCCCCCCCACCTGCCCTTTGGACTGGGAGTCATGTAGCTTTTTTCTGATGCACCACTGGCAGTTTACTGTAACCCTCGCACCCTCACATTGGCGATTTAACACAGAAATTGTATCGTTATTCAATACTCAAGGATCTTTGAGACTTTTCCCCGAGTGAGTTACACTCTTACGTTCGACATATGGAACACATCTTAAGAGTCATGTAGCTTTTTCCTGATGCACCAATGCCAGTTTACTGTAACCTTCGCACCCTCACACTGACGATTTAACACAGATATTGCCTTGCTATTGAATTCTCAAGGATTCATGCCGTCTCTTACCCTAGCGAGTTACACACCTACATTTACATAATTTTATGTGTTCATTGTTTTATAGGTGTTTAGTTTTCAAATATTGACATTGTGTTATCGTTATTTGACAAACAGGGCCTGAGGATGGCAGTAATGTGCCACCTATACTAGTCATATAAGACAATAAAGACATGCTCGAGATACAGCTGTGGTGTTACTTTTTGGGAGAAAGAAATGAAATAGGAGCCATCTGGTAGAGTTTTGCACAGAACATAACTTAATAACAGCTAACACATCTACATATACATCTACATCTATACTCTGCAAACCACCGTGAGGTGTATGGCAGAGGGTGCATCCCATTGTGCCAGTTATTGGGGTTTCTTCCTGTTCCATTCATGTATGGAGTGTGGGAAGAATGACTGTTTGAGTGCCTCTGTGCATGCAGTAATTATTCTAATCGTATTCTCACAATTCCTGTGTGAGCAGTATGTAGGGATTGTAGTGTATCTTTTGAATAATCATTTAATGCCGGTTCTTGAAACTTTACTAATAGTCTTTCTTCGGATAGTTTACATCTGTCTTAAAGAGTCTGCCATTTCAGTTCTGTTTTCCCCTTTTATCTGAATGCATTGTAAAGTATTTCTTTCCAAACCATCTGTGGCGAGGAAAAAGAGGCACTTGAAGTGGACTGGCAGATTTTTCTGTAGAACTTGTTGGACTCTGTTTACATAAGTAGATTCAAGAAGGTCATGCATGTGTGCTATGCCAGCCACAATTTCTTTTTGATTCCCATTTGTATACTATGTGTCTTTTGAAGACTCTGGTTGCTATTTCAAATTCATTTTTGTGCACATTGTTTGCATACATTGTTTTTGCAGTTCACATTTGATTTTACAGTTCCTCAGAATTTTCTCCAAATCTGCTCCACATTTCGCACATTCATAGAATCAGATATTGCTAGTGACAAAAATTTTATGCAATTTCTCTGCTGTGACTATCAACAAATAAAACTGCGCTAAATTTTTTCTGCCATTTTATTTACATAGTCGCACTGTTCGTTTGAACTTGTTTCATGGCAATCTGGCTCTATTAGTCTACTGTGATGTAACTGGTATATTTTTCAGTTTTCTGGTAGCATTTCATTTGGTGATTTAGGATAATCACTTTTAAACAAGGTGCAGTGTTCAACAGTTTTACCTGTATGTTCACTTTCGAAAGGGAGATCCCGGTATTGATTTCTGCAAGGAGTCTTAATTTCGTCTAAACCTAGTTTAGATTTTGCATATCTCTCTGGTACATTGTACATCTAATTATGCCTAATTTTTTCATATGGTGGTTTGAATAAACATTTCATCATGTATTCTGACAGCATGTAGAGTTCTTTTGTCACTTTCAGGTCTTTTTGTGCTTCTATCACTATTAAGTCACAATTTACGCAGAACATTTCAGTCATAGCTACATGCCCATTACACTACATTCCTCATCCACATGATATGTTTTGATGAACTATTATCGCAGAATAATGCAGATGATACCATTATGCATTATTAAGCATGTTTTAACACCACTTGACACGATTTTGGCACATGACATGTCCTTTGCTAAATACTTTTTCTGAATGATTTACTATAACATTTAATATTCTACCATCTTATATAATTTTAAATCTGCATCACATTCAAGACAGTCTCTGTGAATATTCTTTATCTTACAACGGAAAATCCAGGATGGAATGTAACAATATTATGAAAAGGAATGTTGCTACTCACCATATAGCAGAGATGCTGAGTCGCAGATAGACTCAACAAAAAGACTGTCACAAATTAAGATTTCAGCCAGTAAGGCCTTCATCAACAATAGACAACACACGCACACACACACACACACACACACGCACACACACACGCACACACACACAAAAGCACTCATGCAAACGCAACTCACACACATAACTGCAGTCTCAGACAACTGAAACAACACTGGTGGTTTCAGTTGCCTGAAACTGCAGTCGTGTGTGTGAGTTGCATTTGCATCACTGATTGTGTGTGTGTGTGTGTGTGTGTGTGTGTGTGTGTGTGTGTGTGTGTGTGTCATTTGTTGTTGATGAAGGCCTTACTGACTGAAAGCTTTATTTGGATAGCTTTTTATTGTGCGTATCTGTGACTTAGCACCTCTGCCATATGGTTAGTAGCAACTTTCCTTTTCATAATATTTTTTATCTTCATATACATATTGTAATCTGTATTTGTTTTTTATCAAAGTGTCATACTTTCTTTTAAAAAGTTTTTGAATAAGCATTACATAACAGGATTGTGGAGTTCTTGCACACCTAAAACAGTTCATCTTTCAGAAAGGTGTCTCTATGAATGAAGCCATTTTCTCATTCACTGGGGTCACTGAACAATCAGAAGTTGCCATGTGTTTCTTCAAGTTTTCCCAGCATAGAGAATATTCCATTATCTGTCAAGTGTGCATCCATGTTTGTGAAATGCCCTAATTTATGAAATTCGTTGTCAGTGAACTTAATGTGTGTCAGCAACTCTCCATGATATTTTACTCTGCTTTAAGCAGAGAAAGGAAATGTGGTGGTTGGATAGTAATCTATGCTGCAAGAGGTAGTAACTACATGTAATGCAATAGTTGTAAACAATTTTTGCATTATCGTCATTATAGAACTTGAAGCAAGTAACTGAAAGTGAGGGAAAAGTACTTAATCATTATAGGTCTATATAGACCTTCCTGAGTGGCCTCCTTGAAATTCTTCAAAATTATTAATTACCTGCTTGTCTTGCAATGAAAATGACTGGGTTACCATTGCACTAACTCCAAATATAAACATAGATAGGCCGTCTATTGGCTGCAGCTAAAAAAAAAAAATTGATGTGAATGCTAAAGCAATTTAGTTTAATGTTTGTGATGAATGAGCTCACTAGAGAGGTCAAAGCAGAAAAACATGCATTGACAACATTGTAACTAATATGACTCATTTCATGTACAATGTATCAGTTCTGAAGCTGGACATTTTTGACTACCATAGGTTTAGGTTCAGCTGGAAGCTTAAAATCAGTGTCAGTAACAAAAGTTTAAAAAATGACAGAAAGAACCATCCATTATGTAAATACTGAAAAATCTCAGACTTGCACTGATATGAAAAGCACTGTATTACTCTCGGTGAATTTGCATCTTATTTTTACTATTGGTTTAGTTACACACAGAAGTCATCTACCCAGTTAAGAACTGCCTTAAAATACTAAAGGTGACTGAATACATCATGAAAAGAAAACAAGAAGAGAAAAATGTTGATTGTTCCAATGTGCAATTCTAGAAGACTTCAATAATCACAGACTGAAAGCAGAACTTAAAAAACTATCACAATTATTACAGAGCCCACTATTAGAAAAAAAAGGTGAGTATGTATCAATAATGTTAAGAAACATAAGTAACACTGGCACAGCTGATAAATTGTCTAATTATCTTACTTTTACCCAGTAAAGGAGTATCATCAACTATCAGTATAAAACTACAAATGTTTTAATGAGTATTTTTCATCTGTTCAAAAATATGTGGCATGTTCTGTGAACTTAACAAATGTCACTAAATTATTCAAGGTTTTTTATGTTTGTGTGATATTGAGAGCGTTTACAATTTTAATTCTTATTCAAAATATCTGTTGACCATCTGCAATGATTGTTTGTGCCAGGACCAGATAGACCATTTAAAGGAGTATGGAATTGTTGGCAGTACAATAAATTCAAGAATGTCAAAGTCAGAAGTAAAAAATATCATACAGGATCTGAATTCAGACAATCCTAAAATATCTCTTCTCTATTTAACACCAGAAGGAGCTAATAGTCAACGTATCAAGGTAACTACTAATCAATTATATATTAATTTTTTATATGTATTGCAAAAAAGTGTTTAAGGATTTTTGAGAAAATTATTTTACATGGCATATGAGGGCTAGTCATAAAGTTTTAATTACTACCTAAAGAAAATATTTACGTTATTAAGTTTTGTGTGTTTGCAAGAAAATGCCTGTACTCATAGTACACGTTGAAATCTCCATGCCGCAGCTCCATAACATGCTGCTAGAGGAGCCAAAACAAAATGGCCGAGTACATAGATAAATTGGAGCACTATGCAGTGATCTGTTTTCTACATTTGAAAGGCAACAACACTACAACACTCCATGCTGAGTTGGTGGAAGTGTATGGCAACAATGCACCCTCATATGATATAGCCGTTAGATGCTGGAGATATTTCTAGTGTGGTCAAACAAATCTGAAGGACGAAGAATGGAGTGACAGTTGGTGGAAGTGTATGACGACAATGCACCCTTATGTGATACAGTCATTAGATGCTGGAGATGCTTCCAGTGTGGTCAAACAAATCTGAAGGACGAAGAATGGAGCGACAGACCATCTCTCCATGAAATCTCTAGAGAAATGGAGTGCCTGGTGCTAGAAGATCAGCATATCGCAATTGAACCAATAGTTTGAATTGAATTGAATTGAATTGAATTTGAATTGAATTTTATTTGATCCTGTAAGATTACATTGTGTACAGTAAATGTACGTGTAATATAGGACATGTCAAAGTATTAAAATTCTTTATCACTTATTTTCCTACACCTTTAGCTTACATTTTTACATCACTGATAATGAGTAACAATATATACAAATTTAATGGCATAAGTATTCTGCAACACTGTAAAACTCTTTTTCAATGAGATAGTCTTTAAGTTTCTTTGCAAAGTCATTGTGAAGTACACTATCTTGCAGGGTTTTGGGCAGACTTCTTAGTAGTCTTATACCAGAGTACTGGGGTCCTTTTTCTAGCATTGCCAGTCGGTGGGGTATGCTCCGTACTTCATTCTTCTTTCTTGTATTGTGGGTGTGTACGCTAGCATTTGTAATCCAGTCCTCACTGCCTTTTGTGATGTACATACTGTTTTGTATATATACAACGATGAAAAAGTTAAGATACCTAAATTCTTGAAACAGTTTCTGCATGTTTCAGAGGTCTTTCTTCTTAAAATGGTCCTAATTGCTTTTTTTTGTAATGCGAACACTCGTTTTGTCTCTTGTTTGTTTGAGTTTCCCCACACAGTCACTCCATACTGTAAGTATAGTTCGAAAAGTCCATGATACACTGTACACAGAAGGTTCTTGTCTGAATACTGTGATAGTTGCATCATTAAGAATATGACAGAGCTCAGTTTCTTACAGACATTATTAATATGTTTTTTCCATTTCAGTTCATTATTCATAAGAATACCTAAGAATCTAGCAGATTCTACTTCTTCCAGCCTTGTTCCATCAACCTCTAAATCCATGTCTACAGCCTTTTCCTTGTTTTTAAACACTGCATACATAGTCTTTTTTAGATTTATAACCAGTTTATTTTCCAACAGCCATTGAGCTGTGACATTTGCAGATATGTATGCTCTTCTCTCAAGCTGTTCCATATTTTGGTCACTATTTAGTATTGTCATGTCATCAGCATACAATATTTTCTTTTCTTCCTCCTCAACACCTATATCATTAACAAATACATTAAATAACAATGGCCCCATTACCGAACCCTGCGGCACTCCATATTTGATGGATTTGGTTTCTGATTGGTACGAGTTTCCTAATGATACATACTGCTTGCGGTTGCACAAGTATGATTTTATCCATTCACCTGGTTGCCCCCGAATGGCATAGTTGCTTAATTTTTGTATCAGCATTTCATGGTCAATGGTGTCAAAAGCCTTTGAAAGATCCAGAAACATTGCAGAGACAACCTTTTTCTCATCTAAGGACTGTAAAATGTATTCTGTTAGACTGACAATTGCTGATTCTGTAGATTTACCCTTTCTGAAACCATGTTGTGAGGTCATGAGAATGTTATGTTTGTCCAAATAGTTAACTAATCTGGTATACATAAGCATTTCTAGGATTTTTGAGAAACCTGATATCAGTGAAACTGGTCTGTAGTTGTTGGGATCATCCTTACACCCTTTCTTGTACACTGGCACTACCTTCGTTATCTTCAGTTTTTCTGGAAAAATTGCATCTCTGAAAGAACAGTTTGCTATGTTCAGCAGTGGTGTTATTATCTCCTCACATACCAGCTTTATTACATGATTTGATATTTCATCATCACCAGCTGATTTCTTGGACTTCAGTTTCTGTATAGGTTTCCGCAATTCATCTTCCGTGACTGGTCTTAAGAACATAGTACTGCATGATCTTTTTGGTACCTTAATACCCTTCTGTTTTTGACTATTTCTTTCCAATTTTAGGTTTTCTACTACACTGATATAGTTATTATTCAGTATGTTTGCTATTTCCATACCATCTGTGACCACTGTGTTGTCTACTTTAATTGACCTAATACCTTCTTCTTTGTTTGACCCATCTTTTTCCTTTCTTTCAGCATTGATTGCATTCCAAGCTGCCTTTGCCTTGTTTTTTGAGTTCACTATAGTGGTGTCAATTGCTCTTGCTTTCGCTTCTCTTATTGTTTTTCTATACTTCTTTTTTAACATTTTATAGTTTTCAGCTTCACCCATCCGTCTCACGTCCTGAAGCTTCCTTCGCTGTTCTAGTATTTCACTCGTAATCCACTGTGCTTGATCTTGATGCCTTTCTTGTCTCTTTACTTTGGGAAATGCTACATTAAAATGGTACTTAATTGTTGAAATAAATGCATCATATTTTTCATTTACACTCTGGGCCTGTAGGGTTTCATTCCAGGTTTCCTTACTTAACATTGTTCTAAAGATGTTGATATTTTGTTCAATGATGATCCTAATTTCTTTGGTTGTTTGTTTTGGTTCTGATACTGTGTCATTACTTCTGCAAAAGCTGATTAGTTGTCCATGATGATCAGATATTTCTGTCTGAACTACATGTGACTCATAGTTACACATATTAGTAATTATGTTGTCAATAATTGTCTCACTTTGTGAAGTCATTCTTGTTGGTGCAGTTATTGTCACTTTAATGTTATGCTGTATTAACAATTCTTCAAAATCCTGTCTTATTTTTGTGTCTTTTCCCATGTCAATGTTGAAGTCTCCACATATAATAAGATTTCTCTTCATATTCATTCTCAGTAAGCTAGCAACTTTTTTTAGAAAGATGCTAATATTGCCACATGGTGACCTGTACACACAAAACACTCTAAAATCCTCTGCCACTATACCAGTAACTTCAAAGTCTTTTTCTCTAGCTATGGGAAATTTAGCAGCTTCACTGTTTACATTCTTTGATAGAGTACCTGTTTTAATATATATACAAACGCCACCACCCTTATATTTAGATCTGCAGAAGTAACTAGCTAGTTCGTAGTCCTTTATTGCCACATTATGTATTTTACTTTCAGTTAGTCCATGTTCACTTATGCGTAATATGTCTGGTCTTACTTCACTCAGGAGTACTTCTGCTTCTAATTTTTTGTTACCAAAGTATTGAATATTTTGATGAAGTACTTTTATGTAATTTTTCTTTTGTTGGTTTACATGTTGTGAGCTGAATTCTGGGCAAATTCTTTAGTATCGTCTTTTTTTGTATGGTGCTTATATTTTTCTTTTCCAGCTGGAGTGTATGATTTTTCATCCCCTTCAGGCCATATTAGTTTCCCTTGCATCTGATGATTTTGCAGACATCTGCAAACATTCTGCTGAATGTTACAGACCCCAGTCTATTTAAATGCAAGCCATCCTTCGCTAGTGAGTTTTCACATAGGAATTTGTTTGGGTCTATAAAAATTGCCCCAAGACGATCACATTGTTCTTTAAGAGCACAGTTTATTTTGGCGATATATTTTTCACTCACCGACCTTCTGTTTATGATTCCGCTAAGTATCAGACGAGATCCTGCATACATATTTCTTGCAGAACGAATCATGTTTCTTGTTTCGCTTGCCATTTCTTCCTCACTGCTGCTCCTTAACGAATTCGTCCCAACATGTATAAACACCCCATCATAGTTATGTTTGGTTTCAGAATCTGGTTCTGTAGTATCTTGTCTTGCATTTACCATATTTTTAAAATGTTTACCGAGTTGATGCGTTCTAATACCAGGTCGTATGTCGATCTTGCAATTGGGGACAGCGATATTCTTCAGCAGCGAATCGCCAATTATTAAAAAGTCATTTTCCTTTTGTTGCGTATCTGGCGCTTTGTTTTTCCTTTTGCTGTATGTCACCACCTTCCATTTATATTTATCTTCCGGTTTTTGGCTTACTGAGTTTACCGAGACATCAACGGGAACACTTGAAATGTTGTTTTTAAAGTACGATCGGTCATTCGTATTTTCGCGATCTTCTTGCTTTTCCGTTTGATGGCTTTTACACACACAGGACTTTTTTTCTTGTATTAATGTATCGTTTTCTTTCTTGATGGTTGAAAGTTCGGTTTTTAATGCCTCAATGTCACTTCGTAGTAACTTTATAATTTCGTTTTTTGTATCAACTGCACTTACAAGATCGGCTGTTTCGTCACGTAAACAACCGTGACATGTCCACGGAAAATCATCGCTGACGAACTTTAGATTTACTTTCGCGCACTTTTCGTGTAACCAGAAGTTGCATTTGATACACAGAATACCCTTCATCACACGCTTTTTACATTTTCTACACGAAGAACTGTTCATTTTTTGCCTTTTTAACAAGAGAGAAGCGTCACTACACTTTCCTATTGGCGCCATCGTGCTGTGCCAAAGTGAGAAACCTGGGCAACATTGTATGAAATAAATTTAACAATAATGTTAAAATAATGTTAAACTGAGTTCATTCTGTCGAAGCAGATTTATTTTCATTCAGGTTGCTAACAAAATGCTCCATTCAAACACAATTAATTGTTAATTTTAATAACAATACCAGTAATAATAATGATAAAGGACAAAACAAGGTTCACTATGTCGAACTTGAATTGTTTTCATTGAGGTTTATAACAAACCGCTCCTCTCTCTCCTCTATAATGCAGTCTAATTTCCACATTTGAGTTTCCACTTTTTCTACGACATGGAGGACGTACTTGTTCCAATCCTCTGCAGTCACTGTTCTTACTGCTTCTTCTAGCAGTACTTTAACTTCCGGAATTTTGTATGTTTTGTTTTTCGCTGCAACATAGCCTTTGATTCTGGCCCACACTAACTTGATGGCATTTAATTCACAGTGGTATGGAGGAATTCTGAGAACAGTTTTCCCTGCATTCTTCACCATTTCATCTATTGCGTATTCGTTGTGCGCTGTTCTGTGATTTTTAACTGCATCTGAAAGTTCTTTCTTCAACATACCATCTTCAAAATCAATGTTTTTAGATTTTAGCCACTCTGATATTTCGTGCTTATTGGAATTCGCATTGAGAACTTTTTCTTTTCTCCGAGAATGGTATGGCGTGTTATCAAGAACAATAACTGCATTTTCTTAAAGCCGAGGAAGAACATCTTGAAACCACTTCTCGAAGGTTTCAGCGCACATCTCCTCATGATAATTTCCACTTTACTTGGATTCAAAAGTTCACAAACATCCTTCAATGAACCCTGCTTTGCTGCCAATGCGTGCGATAATCAGACATTTCCCTTTACCTGATGGGCCCTTGCTTCCAGTGGATAATCCAGACAGAAACACTTGTTTTGGAGGAATTTATAGTGTCATCTACCCAGACGTAACTTAGGGTATGTCCTGCGTTCACCCACGTCTCATCCAAATAGTAAATGAGTCTGCCTTCATCTCTCAACCGTTTAATGGCTCGAAGATAACGCCGCCTCCATAAAATGATGTCATCCCTGTCTATTAGCATGGTATCGCACCAATGCCAGACATATTTGAAATTCATTTCTCTCAATAACTTATAAAATGTAGTTCTCCAAAAATTGCCCAGATCTGCATCTTTGTTCACGACTGTAAGCACTTTGTCAATTGTTGGCAATTCGTTACGAAAAAAAAATTCATGTACTTTCCTTTGTATCACATTTCTATCAAAGTCATCAATACTTTCAGAAAGTTTCTGTCGTACTTTTCCGTTCTTGGGAGACTTCAAAGAGTGTGTGGCCCTGTACTCACTTATCACATGATACACTGAAGAACGTCCAACACCTGTAGCTGTTTTCGAAACAATGTCACTCATCGACTGCTCTGGATGTAACAGTTCCGTTTTATACACATTAAGCACCATGTGCTTCTCAGAAGAATTTAATGATTTCTCCTTTGCTTGCTTCTTTGGTGGACTCAGAACTGACACGTCAACCTCGCTCGCTGAATCCGTGGATGACATAATGAGGACAGCCGTATGTGATGCAAATGAAATAAGTGAATACATAAAATAAGAACCCATGTGATGCTATTGGATGCACACATAAACAGTGAATGTTCAGCGTGACTAAAAACACATATAATTACTCTAATAATCAACAACTAGTCTTTCAAGTGTCTTTACAGGTGAACTTAAGATATCCTGAAATCGCCGCTGTACAACACCCACTAACGAGCTCACACCTGCAACTGAGACGGCCACACTGACTGAGCGCTGGTCCTGCAAACTGCACAATGCATCACTCATAAAGGACAAACGGTAGCACCTATCACATTCAAACAAACTACAAAATTAAATTCAAACCTTTCTGAAACTTTTCTCGGTTACACCTCCACAAAAAAATTTAAAGGGGAAAAGTTTGTCGCTTACTGTATTTCGGACGATGATTTGGTAAAAGTTCTGCATCAGACATGAGATTTTAGTTTATTACTTCACTATTACTGACTCTATTGGGCAGAAAATTTGCAGATGTCATCAACATGTAGTACTGAAGGCAATTATAAAATTATTTTGCTGTGTGACGCACAGTTTAGGAGATATGGCATGATAAATATAGAATAACGCAAAAAATCAACTTTTCCTGAAAGCTTAAATATTTCTCTTTTTCAGTGACAATAAATTTTAATGTAATGTAAAAAAAAAGTGTCGGAAGGTAGTACTCGGATCACTTTATCATGTTCAGGTGGCAAATTATAAAAAACACGACTTTCATTTTTTAATTTCTGACACCCCTGCCTTGTATACCCCTCGACGGCAGCGTGCCTTGCCGTGTTTACAGTACGTCTCTTGTTTCAGTGAATGGAGTATAGCTTTTGGAGTTTTCCTTTGATAAGCTAGAGTAAAACACACACAAACATGCACACACACAGCTCTGCCACTACATGGTACTGGCTGGACCAACATATATCTTCATATGTGTGATAAAACCACTGTATCTAAGTAGAGTGTTTTACATTTCTTTGCACTGGAATTAGCTAGAATTGGTGTGAACTAACAAGAGGAAAACTTTCACAGACTTTTTGTTACATTTTGATGTGTTAATTATTCATTTGGAGCTCAGCATATTTCATTTCAAGATGTCCATTCTTCATTCCATATTGTTAGTTTGACTATAAGTAGTAACATGAGTATATGTGTAGCTATATTATAGTATATTCAATGTGTTTTGTAAAATAAGTAAATCATTATTTGTGTCGAGCTAGGAACAGTCAAGAAGACTCCCTTCCAACCAGAACAGTCATCATATACAAATTGCAATCAAATAAGGTAATAGTGTATTATCTTAGTGTATTAATGGCAGAAAAGTTTCAAGCAAAAAAATGTGTTTATCAATCCATCTCTATACATGAAAGAAACTAAAATATGTTGAATGTAGAGTGCTACATATCAGTCTTTGGTGCTAACGGAAATACATCTACATCTACATCTACATGACTACTCTGCAATTCACATTTAAGTGCTTGGCAGAGGGTTTGTCGAACCACAATCATACTATCTCTCTACCATTCCACTCCCGAACAGTGCGCGGGAAAAACGAACACCTAAACCTTTCTGTTTGAGCTCTGATTTCTCTTACTTTATTTTGATGATCATTCCTACCTATGTAGGTTGGGTTCAACAAAATATTTTCGCATTCGGAAGAGAAAGTTGGTGACTGAAATTTCATAAATAGAAATGAAATAAGTGAATATATAAAATAAGAAACCATGTGATGCTATTGGATGCACACATAAACAGTGAATGTTCAGCATGATTAAAAACACATATACTTACTCTAATAATCAACAACTATCATTTCAAAGTACTTTGCAGTATGTACAGACTTCAAGTGTACATATGTATTATGTATGGTAAAGTGTAACTATAATAGCATGATAAAGTGGCAAAACCTGTAGTTTACTGAAGTACCATCTCAAACAAATTTAAGAAATATTCTCACAACTTATTTACATTACTTACAACTATGTCACAAAAGTTTAAGTATAATCTCTCAGTAGTTTCAACTTCCCATGTGAGAAATGAGTCTCAACATACACTATGTGATCAAAAATATCTGGACACCCCCAAAAACATACGTTTTTCATATTAGATGCATTGGCTGCCACCTACTGCCAGGTACTCCATATCAGCAACACCAGTAGTCATTAGACATCGTGAGAGAGCAGAATGGGGCACTCTGCGGAACTCATTGACTTTGAATGTGGTCAGATGATTGGGTGTCACTTATGTCATACATCTCTATGCGAGATTTCGACACTCCAAAACATCCCTAGGTCCACTGTTTCTAATGCGTTAGTGAAATGGAAACGTGAAGGGACATGTACAGCACAAAAGGGTACAGGTTGACCTCTTCTGTTGAATGACAGAGACTACTGACAGTTGAAGAGGGTCATAATGTGTAATAGGCAGACATCTATCCACACCATCACACAGGAATTCCAAAGTGCATTAGGATCCAGTGCAAGTTCTATGACAGTTAGGTGGGAGGTGAGAAAATTTGGATTTCATTGGTTGAGTGGCTGCTCATAAGCCACACATCACGCTGGTAAATGCCAAACTACGCCTCACTTTGTGTAAGGAGGGTAAACATTGGATGATTGAACAGTGGAAAAACATTATATGGATTGACGAATCACGGTACAAAATGTGGCGATCCGATGGCTGGGTCAACAGTAAAATACGGAGGCAGTGGTATCATGGTGTGGTCGTGTTTTTCATGTAGGGGGCTCGCACCTCTTGTTGCTTGTGTGGCACTATCACAGCACAGGCCTACTTTAATGTTCTAAGCACCTTACTGTTGAAGAGTAATTCGGGGATAGCGATTGCATCTTTCAACATGATCAAACACCTGTTCATAATGCATGGCCTGTGGCAGAATGATTACATGACAAGAACATCCCTGTAATGGACTGGCTGGCACAGAGTCTTGACTTGAATGCTATAGAACACCTTTGGGATGTTTTGGAATGCCGACTTCATGCCAGGCCTCATTGCCAACATCTATACCTCTCCTCAGTACAGCATTCCATGAAGAATGGGCAGCCATTCCCCAAGAACCCATCCAGCACCTGACTGAACATATTGTAGCAGCAACTTCTAACACAGAATGTAACAGCAACACCTAATGTAGCAGGAAGAGGTAGAAGGCACCATATGAAGACTCGTCTGAGCTTTCCAAGTGATTTATTGTTTCCAACTACAGTGCCACGTTCCCCTTGGTCTGCGTCACTGGGTCCTGCAATGCTGAGGACACGACGCCACCTCGGTGATCCGTCAAGCGCTCTGCTAATGTGTAGGCGTATTTCCTTACTTATAGAAAACTTAAATGTGATCTAGTGACCCTTAAAACATGTGACATGAAACAAAATGTAAAAATTCCTTACTGGATGACCACTGCTCGATCAACCCCTTACCTACTCATCTCACGCCCTTGGTATCCAATCCACTGGGACTTGGACAACCCTTGGTTTCCTCTCGGAATTGGCTCTCTGCCTGATCAGAATGAAGTTAAGGCTGCGAAGACACTTGGCACAGAGGTGCACAAAATGATCGTTATTTGCCGTTGACTTTCCCTATACTGAGTGACATGCTGCACAAGTTGTTTGGCTGATATGTGCCCCTCTTGCTCTAAAATGAACTGGTTTATGGATCTCAGCAGACCTGACTCCAGGGTTTGGTTTAACAAGGTCAGATTCTGCCTTGGCAAAAACTCTAAAGTGGCTTCTGGCCAGTATAGCTGTGGCTGTGTAACATTCAATTGCATGACTCCTGAAATTGACGCCAGCAGGTGGAAGGTTGGGCCTATTATGTTACACGCAGTTCCATTGACTAAAATTCCACTTCCCTCAAGCTCTATATGTTACGCTTCGGCAAATACTCCCTGCTCAAAACAACTTTCTACTACTATCAAATTTTCATAGGTGAAGAAGATCCAATGCATCCCGACCCGTTGCTAGCTCTATTTGGGCTCCACAATGTCCCTTGGACAGTCTATTCCTGCCCCCTAGCTAAAAATAACTGCACCGTGCACATGTCCGGATTGGTGCTTACCATTTTTGGCTCGACATACCATTCCCTTCCCTCTACGGCAGCTTCGTAATTCCTCCATTGTCATCTCGGTGTACCGGTTGCTAGCTGCTGAAATCAGCAATACGTTCTTAGTTTTCACTTCCACAAACTTGCTCTATGCTCCCCTTTTCAGTGACCTGAGGCCAGGGATCACCATCATCCTTCCTCCCTCTTCAAAAAGACTGCTGTCCCTAGCAGGTTCACAATACTCAAAAACACATACAACATATGAAAATACAATGCCTAATTAATCTTTGCAAACCCAATGACACATAACAAGAAAACAAAAACAAAATTACAAATACTCCACTACTTTCTGGATTGCAAAGCCTATGGTACATCATGCTGTACTCTATCTTCCTAGATTTTTCTGCTTGCTGAATATCTCTCCTCACTCTTTCTTTCTTCCTCTTCCCTTCCTGTGACACGCCTGAAATCACATCCGGACAACCCCTATATGGCCATAACCGCCAAATGTGTACTATCATTGTTCTAGTTGGCAGCTGAAGTTTAACATTAATGTGAGATGTGGTTTTAACAACTTCGTATGGCCCTTGATACCTTGTGAGGAACTTCTTTGTTTTTCCTTTTTGCGTATAGGGGTGGACTCCATTACCCATTGCCCCACTCTATACTGTGGTAAACCTCCTTTCTTCTTCACTGCGTCTTCCTGCCTTTGCAAAGCCTTCATATTCACGTTTTGTACCCATTTCCAAACATCCCAAATTGTTCTTGCGAATTGACGTACAGATTCACCAGTCCTTCCTTTCTGTAGCCTCGCCAAATCAAGTGGTGATGGCATTTTTCACCCGTACACTACCTCATCTGGAGACAAACCAGTATTTGTATGGATTTTTGCATTTTATGTGCATACAATATGCTTCAAATACTCCTCCCACTGATGGTGATGAGAATCCACATAAAAACTCAGCATGTTCCTGATTGTTCAGTGTACCCATTCTGTCCTTACGTTGGCCTGTGGATGCAATGATCTTGTCCTCAACTTCTGTACATTCAACAATTTACACAGTTCCTTCATTAAATCTGACATGAAGGTGGTCCCTTGGTCAGTAATTATTGTCTCTGGTACACCAAACTTCAAAATCCAATTATTTACTAACGCTTGCGCAACCATTGCTGCCTGTTGATTTGGCATGGCCACCATCTCCACATACCTCAAAAAGTGGTCTATTATTGTCAGAACGAATCAGTTCCCTGATGGTGTTCGCCTGAAAGGTCCTAAGACAGCAATCCCCAACATAGAGAATGGACATGTTGCTTCCGGCAATTGTTGTAGTTGTATCTGTTTCCTACTCAAATCTTCTCTCTGTGCACATGGTGTACAATTCTTGACATACTGATCAACATTTACTTTCTTATCTCTTCACCAATGCCTCTCCGCCATTCTCCTACTTGTCGCTCTACACCCTCCATGACCAGATAACACTTGATCATGTGCTTCCTGTAAAACCTCATCCCTCAGCTTTGCTGGCACTACTACCCTTGGTTCTAACTTCGTTTCCCTGCACAGAGCACCATCATACATATTAAATTGTGGCTGTGTCTGATACAATTTACAATTGTTGTCAGCATCCTGTAATTCTTGCCATACTGCTAGGTCACAGCCTATGACTTCTACTTTTGCCGCCTTTCTACTCAGTGCATCCGCATTACCGTGCTTCTTCCAGGCTTGTGCACCACCTTGTAGTCGAATTCACAAAGCCTCACAGCCCATCTAGTGAGTCTAGCAGATGGATCCTTCAACCCCAACAACCACTTCAACACAGCATGATCTGTCACTACCTGAAATCTTCTCCCATATAAAAAACATTTAAAATATGTGATTCCATAGATTATGCTAAGCATCTCCCTCTCTGTTGTTGAGTAATTCCTCTCTGTTTCAGCAACTGCCTAGATGCAGAGGCTACAGGATGTCCTTTCTGATCAATTTCCTGACTAAGAACACACCTTAATGCTTGATTCAATGCATCGCGTGCTAGTATAAACTCCTTTTCAAAATCTGGAAACACAAGAACCGGACTTGATGTTAACACTTCTTTCTGTTGGTCAAATGCTTTCTGACACTCTTCCGTCCACTGTAAAACCCCAAATATGGAACACCTAATGAAAGCCCTTTGGTAGTAAAAGAGATAGCAAAATTAGTTATCCTGACATTGACGGAAGTTACTGACAACAAAATTAACACTATTTCAAGTTTGACTAACAGGAATTCTATATAACTAATAATGTTTATTATAAAGAAAGGACTAAATGAAAGACTATCAGATGATATGAAGCCTGAAACTTTAAATCAATAATTCAAAATATGTTGTTTATGAAGGTTAAACCCAGACCATAAATGGATCAGAGATAACATTTATCCAAGAAGAGTGTTGTAGTTGCATCGAGCTGTATACTGTATGTGACTACAATGTAACACTGCAATGGAGATATTAATTCAGTCTCTCTTGTAGATGTTGCAATAGTAGTAAGCCTATTGAATGCTACTAGATTGTTTCAAACTGATTTGAAGTTTTAAAAGTTTTCCAGTATCGACTTGATGTACTAGTCAGAATTTTGAACTGAAGTAAAATAACATTTACAGTTTAGCCAGACAATGGAGCAGTTGTTACAAGTGAAAGAAAAGTAAATTGTGTGATACCTGATTAACACTGGGACTTAGCCTTTGTGATCTGTGATTGTCACGAACATAAAAGGACACAGCAATATACCAACTGCAAACATAAACTCTCTTATTAGCCATGAGTAGGAAACAGCTACACACAATCATGAAGAACTTAGAGTTACACTGTGTTGTCGGAAGCTGTATTCAATGTCATAATCGCTGATGCAGATAGATTCAAGACCCTGAATGACAGATCAGTTTGTTTTCAGTGCGGGTTTAAATAATTACGAAATTCAATAAACACCAATATAACCTTAGTGCTTCGTGTCGGCTACATCATTTAATGGAAATTTACTGTGTAATTGTGAAATTAACTATTTCTTGAGAGAACGCAGAAGTTAAAGGTGATTTAGTGGTTTTACTAACAGTGAACAGCAAGTTTAAACAGAAATACGACGCTTTCTGTACGTTGTCAGAAGAGTGGAATTACGTCGTATTAGTTGTTGAATTAACACCCCAGCGACACCTTGACGATGCTATATTAATTAATAAATCAACATCCTCACAAAACTATGATGTGGCATCAGCTTGAGTGATGGACTTTATAATTCAAGGTATCCTATTATCTGCGTTTGAACACTCATTCGAAAACCGGGCATAAGAACTACAGTTATCAAGTTCGTGTAAGCTTATCAGCCTGTCGCGAACACGCAAAGCATATTTGGTTAATTGTTTCAGATCGAGGGAGTTGTTGCGGTACCGAGTGGCAGTCACTGTGGGTTCAAAGTAAAGAAGACCGACAGACATCGAACACCAGTGCTTCAATTTTAAACAAGGGCTGCTTACACATTCTGGCATGCTGCTCCATCGATACATTGATATCAGTCTAAGGGGATAGTGTCTGAAACTAATCAACCAAGCGAGGAGTTTGTTTTTAACAGTTACAGATTGGAGTCGTCATGATCGACGGATGGTATTCCATGTCTACCAGACTGGGACAGCCATCACCATCAAGCCAACACAAATAAAACGCTGCATTATTTGGTGCCACAATGTGCAGGGCCTGACGCTTCACGAGTATGAGACATATGAGCACACCTGCAGAGGGAGCAATGCAACATGTTGGAGAACTGAACCAGAGCTAAACGTTGGTAGAGACAGTGACATCAGCTGCTGACAATGAAGTGAGCGAGACTTCAACAGTATGCAATCCGATGACCTAAATTATAAATCACTACTCAAAATAAGTGATTGTCCAGGTATGGTAAATTTTGATTGCTTTATCCAATTGGTAATTGTAAGAATTTCATTGTGCTGGTGTCGAGTAGATCATAAGATTAAGATCATGAGACGATTGTGATATTAACTATTGTGGGTACTAGTAAAAAGTGATAATAAATTTTTAAATCGTGTGGAGAAGAGGGAGAAGGTTGTGTAGCAATTTTGAAAAACGTGTGGCGGAATCCTGTGATGATATAAGTGAGCTATCAGACAATGACGAAATTAATTGAACGATTGTTAATTGGGGGGGGGGGCAGGGGGAGGAGGGGAGGGAGGGTGGAATCTTTTGCGGGTCAGAAAAAACTAATGTTCCTAATGTATCTGACTCTGGGACAGAAAGTAAGGAAAATATATCTAGTGATATGACTTCCAATAATAAGGAGAAAGTCGACAATGAATACATGATGAATGTTAAACCAATGGGGTCAGGAAAAATAGATGTCCTTAGTGGCATTTTGGAAAAATGGAGTATATTGGATGATGTAAATGTTATGTTCTTTGACATGGACATAAGTTCACTGAACAGCAAGTGACTTTAAATGTTAAGTTCTCTGAACAGCAGGCGACATTGGAGAAGAGATTCTCTGGTATAGATGCAAAGTTGACTGAACAGCAAGCATCTATAGATGCTAAATTTGTTGATCAACAACAGTCTTTAAAAATTAAGTTTGTTGAACAAGAAGTCAATTTAATTGCAATTTGGGAGACCAAGCTAGCCAAACAGCAGGATAAGGTTGATGTTAAGTCTGACAATCTAGAGTCAAGATTAGCAGACCGAGAAAAGGAAGGGGTTCGGGTTATTAATCATGTCAATAAAATCGATGAAAAGGTCAATACGTTGTCAGAGCAATTCTGGGGTATATCTGAAAAGGTAGATGCCTTGTCTGAAAATAATATTTGCATCACAGAAAGAGTAGAGGGATTGTCAGATCGTATAAATGATTTGGAGGAAAATTCATTGTGTAAAGTGGACACATATATGTTATATCAGACTAAGAAGCTGTAGGAAGATTTATCCGAATGGATAGAGAATAAAACCATAGAAATTAACGGACAAGACGTTCGGCCATTGAAAGTGCTCAAAACCAAATTAAGGGCCAGGCGATAACTGATAATGCATTGATAGAGACTTTTGTTAGTGAATCCTGTCAAATTAAAGATAAGATAGTTGATGAATGCACTAAGGGTTATAGATAAGCAGTTAATAACACCCGGTCTTCCAAGCAACAATCAGGGAGTGATTCCAAAGAGGAAAATGGACGAATTTGCAACACCATAAAATCTAACTGTGAGAGAAAACACCCGCAAATGCAATATAATACTTGTGTAGGTGAACTGTGGGAAGCTAATAGCCAATCAGATGAGGAGGATGATCCATATGTTCAGAAAGATCGCATCTCATCATTGAAAGTCGAACTTAGCATTTTCAAAAGTTGACAGTTTCCCACATTTTCAAATGAAAAGAATAATATTCATCCAAGGGTGTTCATCGATTCATTTAAAAGAATATTCTCTCGTAGCTGGATGGAATGCAATAAATTACAGTTTATCATGTCAAAGATTGTAGGTGAGGCAGCCTTATGGGCCGCTGAAGTTAGTGAGACCAGTAGCTCATGCTCTGAATTTGAGAAATTGTTTCTAGTGAAATACTGGTCTCTGAGTAAACAAGAGAAACTGCATAAGGAGTTATATTAACCAGAATTTTATAATTCAAAAAAGGGAACCCTCAAGCAGTATTTTGAATGTTACTTAAACAAAACGCATTATTGGACAGAACCAATTTTGAATAGAGAAGTTATCTGAATATTTAAGGGTAGGTTACCCTTAGATATTCAAGAGAAACTAATCCATGTTCCTGATTCTGACATTGAACAGTTCCTGTCAGTGATCGATTCAATCAATATGCTTATGGATGATGCAAAGAAGTGGCATAATAATAACAACATCCATTATTATGCTAAGAACAACAGTAGTAATGATGCGCAGAATCGTGGTAATCAATTTAATAATCATTCTGGGGATTTCAGCCATAACAACGGTAATTCCAAGAATGGAAATGATCATTTTGAGCACTACCAGAAGAAGAATCAGAATAGGAACTCAAATTATCAATATTGAAAAGGGAATATTGTGGGAACCAACAATCAAATGCCCAGGATGTGAAGTTTCCCACGAGTTAATGTAACCAATAACAGAAAGTATGGGGGGCGGCAACCACTGAACCCTCAATACTATGATAATAATAGTAGGAATGATTGTGTTCCCATGAATCAACAGAATCAATCGAAGTGGGGAAATTGTCCAGTGCACAATGTAAGTTGGAGAAATTCAAAGGCTCCAAGTGCATCTTCCGGGTCCAATAGACCCATACCTTTATCAGATGGAAGAGGTACAGTTATGGATAATTCGTATCCACAACCAGGGAACGAAATTCATATAGTTCAGGTGCATGAACAGCCTAGGGACCAAATGGACGGTCTGTCAAACCAATGCCAGTCGTTTTAGGCCTTCCTTGGGTGACTGGTATTGAGGAAGGAGGCACACATCGTGAGCTGACAAAAATAGTGGACTACAATACGGGACATGATATTCATGAGGATCTCATGCTCAAACTGAGACAGGAAACAAATGAGAGTGGATATATTTTACAAGCAATTGTAGAAATAAAAATCAATGATGTACCAATGAATATGCTCATAGACACAGGACCGACAGTTAGCGTAATGACGATGAGTTGTCTAAACATGGTTAGTAAGCAACGAAAGGTACTCACCTTACCAGTAACGGGCTGCACAATGTCATTAGCGTTTAGCGCAAAAGTGCAATGCATTATTAAACAGATACGGGTGACCGTAGAACTACAAGGGAAGCCATTGAATCCACCTTCTTAGTAGTATCTCGGAAGTCAATGCTGTGTATTTGGGGAATGGATTTTTTGTGTGACTACGGTGCAGTGATAGATTTTAAGGAGGGTGTATGTACATTCATGGTTAAAACTCAACCATTAAAGGTAACTTTATTAAAAAGGAAACTTATTTTGGGAAAATATTGTCAAAAGGTACCGGTTGACTGTCTAACAGTAAATGCCATATGTTTGGAAAGCTTTAATTATATGGAAAGAAATGATGCTGAGATAAATGTGTCAAGCATCATGGAAAAGGTACATAAATCGGAATTTCTGTCTATAGAACAACAAGACGAGTATTTAATAAGAAACCAGGCATTATTAAAGATTTTGCATATTGTATCCAAACCTATCCGCACTCTTACGTTTTGTAAAACCACTTATTTGGTTCCCTGGTCAAAAAGAGAAGCCATGGCCAGAGAAATAAAAAAGATGATGGACTGGGGAATAATTGAAGCTTAAAATTCTGAATACTCAAGTCCATTGTTAACAGTAACTAAACCGAATGGTGATATTTGGCTAGTTCTTGACACTTGTGACATTAATAAAATTATAAAATGCATAAGAACTCACCCGGAAAACTTAAAAGAACTGTTGACCTCCCTCGACCTCCTAAGTTCCTACTGGCAAACTAAAATATCAAAAGAATCGAGAAAATATACGGCATTCATTTTCATGGGACGGAGTTACTATTTCGAGGTAATGCCATTTGGTCTCAATATTACTGGGGGTGTTTTCATAATCGCTTTGAATACGGTGTTAGGACCCAATTTGTTAGAGTGTGTCACTGTATATGTAGACAATCTACTGATCGCCACTGAGACCTGGAGCAAGCATGTCGAGTTAATTGATCGGCTGTTTAGTGAATTTCTTGAGTATGGTCACGGTCAATTCGACAAAAATCTAAATTTGGCGGAAATCAGATAAAATTCTTAGGACATATTGTGACACCAGAAGGGATTGTACCGAACCCTGAAAAGTTGGATGCCATTAAAAATTGTCTGTATCCACAAAATAAAAGGCAATTAACGTCATTTTTGGGCCTCGCCTCTTTCTTTAGAAAGTTTGTGTCACAACAGTTGTTAAATAAAGACTGTCTGTTACGTTCGTTACAGAAAAACATTCTGTGACACTGGATGAAAGTGTGTAATAAAGCTTTTGATGATATTTGAAATACTTTGATAAATGCTCCATTATTACATCGTCCCCAAATGAAACGAAATGGAAATGAGCGTTTGGCATCATTGGCCGGGAGGCCCCTTGCGGGGCAGGTCCGGCCACTTTGGTGCAGGTCTTATTACATTCGACGCCTCATTGGGCGACCTGCACCCTGGATGGGGATGAAATGATGATGAAGACAGGACAACTCCCAGTCCATGAGTGGAGAAAATCCCTGACACCGCCGGGAATCGAACCTGGGCGCATAGGACGGCAATCCGTCACACTGACCACACAACTATCAGTGCGGACATCCCCAAATGAATAAAGGCCTATATGTAGCAATGGATGCAGCTGAAACAGGATTAGGTGGTACACTATTCCAAATGGAAGATGAGAGTAATATAGAAACATTAAAAATCATCGCCTTTGCCAGCAGAACCTTATCCGGTTGTGAGAGATCGTACCGCACAACTGAGCTGGAAGTGCTGGCAATTATTTGGGTACTTAAAAAGTTTCAGTATTTTGTGTATGGGAAACAAATTACAGTTTATTGTGACCATAAAGTGGTAATGTTTGTAATGACCAATAGGATGCTGCATGGCCGATTAACACATTGGGCATTGTTGCTACTGGAATATAACATAACCATTAAGCATGTCAGGGGAAGAGATACTGTTGTCGCAAACACCTTGTCAAGACTGTCAATTGAAAAGGTAGATGAGATCAAAGAAGAAAGGGGAATGGACTTTAAAGAAATGATGTTTGAAACACTTCCGTATAGGAAATAATTTAAGCAAATGTGTTCATGAATAGGACAGATGTAAAAATTAGATGTTAAATGGAAAAAAAATTAGAGGGAAATTAAAAGAAGAAAATGATAGTAATGTTAGTGACCATTACCAGTTACAATCAGATGTACTATTTTATCAAAAGAACAAGGAGGATGATTGGGATATATGCATTCCCTCACAGTGTGTTGAGACATTACTGTGGTTCACGCATGATAGGTGGGGACATTTTGGAGCCCACAAATGCGTAATGAAATTACAACAGCAATATTTTTATCCGGATTTATTAAGGAGAGCTCAGGAGATACTCAGAATATCTAAAATTTGTCAAAAAGCAAAGCCTGTTAATTGTTGTCGTAAGGGTGTATTGTAACCAATTATACTGACAAAACCACTGAGTATAGTCTCGTGTGATACATGTGGGCCATGGGGAAACCGGAAATGCTTATTTCAGATAACACTTCATATTTTCAGAATAAAGCATGGAAAGAAACAATGAAGGTATATGGAATTCCTCATGTATTCATTGCATGCTTTAATCTGTCAGGAAACCCAATAGAAAGGGTATTTCGAGAAGTAAATAGATTTGTATGAACTTATATACCGAATCAACATCATAGGTGGATTTAATTAATTATAGATTTTGAAAAGATGTACAATGATTTACCCCATATGTCAACTGGATATTTGCCCAATGAAATTCTATTTAATATGCAGGATAGTGATAATTGACTTGGTAATTTAGCATGTATGCAAAATGACCCAAAGAATTGTGATGAAATTATAAAGAAGGTATACTTGAATTTACAACATAAAGCAAGGATTTGTAAACATCAGTTTCACAAAAATATAGGCTTAGGAATCACTTATAAGGTTGGTGATAGTATTCTATTGAAGAATCATCCCAAGTCTTCAAAGATAATAAAAATCAATCGAAAATGGAACAATCTTTATGAAGTACTGTATAAAATCTTTAAGATACCACATGAAGGAAGCTACCTATTAGAAGGTGAAGAAACCAAGAGGATAAAAGGGGTGTACCCTCATATTGAGTTAAAGAGATATTTCAGTTAATTGAAGATTTAGGTTTTAATTACCCATAGTAGGAGAAGATATAATGCAAAAATATGTTACAACAATGTTTGTGAATTTTATTTTATATGTAGAATTAGTGGGCAGTCAATTAGTTTTAATTAGTTTTTGCTACAAGAAAGGGTTATATCTAATTAATGTATTAAGAAATCTTATGAGCAACAGGTCCATAATGGTAACTAATTTGTATTAGTTGATATTTATTTAATTAAGTAGAAACCATTAGGTGATATTCTCATGTTAACAGTTGATGTTTTCATATTCTTATATTAACGTGCCTCTACTTGTTTGTATTTGACGAACGAGACATGAGTTTAAATTACATATGCGAGCACAATGAAAGATCTTACCATAGTTATTCGTGGATAGGGGAATATAATTAACGAAATCACTTATTTTGAGGAATGAGATGCTAAAAGACAAATAAAAATGAATATAATATAAATGATTGAACCAGGGATACATGATAAAAAACTAACTGATAAGAACAAAGGAACAGTACAAGGGTGAGGAATATTGCACGTGTTCACAAACTGACAGTACACGTGTGTGAGTGAAAATATTAATTATACCTACCATGAACATTGTTGACTAATCTAAGAGACAATGTACAATGATAAACATTAAGAACTGTGATAATGAGGTGTGATTTCATGTCAGGCAGTACTTAGTCCCAAAAAAGAAGTGATTTAGATGTTTCAGAACACCCAACAGTGGTGATGAAGACTATCTTCGGACAGATTGTGCTGACATATGATACAGTCTAATGGGGGCGCAGCCACTGAACAACCATATGTGGTCCGATGCTGTTGCAGTTTGCCCTGGTAGATCAATAAGAAGGCACTGGCATCAAACCGGGCCATGTTCACAGCTTTGCATGGTCTGGTGCAGGGGCAGCGGCAGTGTGACATTAAAATGAAATGATGAAATATTTAAAGAACATAAACCCTAAGTTCAGTATTGATGTAAAAAGGACAATGTAATGATTCAATTTTTTGTATGTGTATGTGTGTGAATGCCATTAAGATAGTAATAATAAAAAAAGGAGACTTTACCTGGTTAGGAACATTGAAGCGGGAATTCACGTACCCACTTCATCGTCCGGGGGGCATATGTAACACCCCAAATATGGAAGCCCTAATGAAACATCTTTGGTAATAAAGTAAATAGCAAAGTTAGTTATCCTGAAATTGATGGGAGCTACTGACAACAAAATTAACACTATTGCAAGTTTGACTAACAGGAATACTATGTAACTAATAACATTTATTATAAAGAAAGGACTAAATGAAAGACTATCAGATGATATGAAGCCTGAAACTTTAAATAAATACAGAATATATTCTTTACGAAGGTTAAAGCCCACACCATAATCAGATCAGAGATAACATTTACTCAAGAAGAGAGCACAGGAATATACCAACCACTGACATAAACTGTAGTATTAGTCTCAAGTAGGAAACAGCTACACCCTATCACGAATAACATACAGTTGCGCTGTGTTGTCGGAAGCTGTAGTCAGTGTCAGAATCACTGATGCAAATAGGTTCAAGACCCTGAATGACAGATCGGTGTGTTTTCAGTGCAGGTTTAAATAATTATGAAGTTCAATAAACTCCAATATAACCTTAGTGCTTCATGTTGGCTACGTCATTTAATGGAAATTTACTGTGTAATTGTGAAATTAACTATTTCTTGAGAGAACACAGAAGTTAAAGGTGATTTAGTGATTTTATTAACAGTGAACAGCAAGTTTATACTGAAATACGATGCTTTCTGTCTGTTATCAGAAGAGTATTTTATCTCTGGAATTACGTCGTAATAGTTATTGAACTAACACTGTAGCGATGCCTTGAATATGCTATATTAATTAATAAATCAACATCCTCACAAAACTATGATGTGGAATTGGCTTGAGTGATGGACTTTATAATTCAAGATATCCTATTATCTGCGTTTGAACACTCATTCGCATACCGGGCATAAAAACTACAGTTATCAAGTTCGCGTAAGCTTATCAGCTTGTTGCGAACACGCGAAGCATATTTGGTTAATTGTTTCAGATCAAGGGAATTTGTAGCAGTACCGAGTGGTGCAGTCACTGTGGGATTGAAGTAAAGAAGACTGACAGACTTCGAACACCAGTGCTTCAGTTTTAAACAAGGGCTGCTTACACATTCTGGCATGCTGCTCCATCGATATGTTGATATCAGTCTAAGGGAGATAGTGTCTGAAACTAATCAACCAAGCGAGGAATTTGTTCTTAACAGTTTCAGATCGGAGTCATCAGGATCGGCGGACGCTGTTCCATGTCAACCAGACTTGGACAACCATCACCATCGAGCCGACACAAATAAAACATCACACCACTCAAATTTCACACCCTTCTGTAACAATCGCAAATCTGCAAAACCCTTCACAAACTTTTGATAGGAATTGCAAATTCCGATGAATGACTGCACTTTCTTAACTGTTTTCGGTTCCTGAAAATCCCTTACAGCCTGTACCAACCTCAGATCTGTTGGCACTCCTTCCTAACTGATGGTATGACCCAAATATTTTACTTCTTCTACTGTAAAATGACACTTCTCCAGGCTCATCATTAAACAAACTGCTCTTAACCTCTTAAAGACTTCCCCTAATGGCTGTCTATGTTGCTCCATACTACTTGAAATCACTATAATGTCATCGAAATAGACAAGACACTGCCATGGTTTCAGACCCCTCAAGACACTGTCTAGCAACCTCTGAAACATTGCCGGAGCTTTTTTCAAAACAAATGGCATTCTGATGTACTGGTAATAGCCTCCAGGGGTAGAGAATGCAGTTTTTGGACGATCCTCTGGAGCCACCTCTAACTGATGATAACCACTTGTCAAACCCATCATAGAAAAGTACTGGCACTGTCCTAAGTGATCCAAAGTCTCCAATGTGTTTGGAGTGGGGTATGCGTCCATTACTGTTTTATTATTGAGGTATCGGTAGTGACAACAGAACCTGTATTTCTTGGTTCCATCTATAGACTTTTTTAGGCACAACGACAATGCTCGCTCCCCAGCAACTATTAGTATGCTCAATAATACTGTCTGCAAGCTGCTGATCAATGAAATCCTCCACAATTGGCTGCAAATACCTCAGTATTCTGTATGGTTTATGGTAAACAGGTGCTTCATTCCCTGCTGGTATCCTATGTTGAACTAATGGAGTTGCTGGCAATGGCCCTTGCAGAAAAAACAAATCCTTAAATTCCCACAACAATTCTTCCATATGCTCCTTTTCTCCTCCTTTCAAATGCTTAATTTTGTCACACAGTGCAGTTCTACTAGCAGTTAGTGGTTGATCGCTCCGCCTACCTCTCAAACACCAGTCTTTATCATCTGTCACATATGAATTTGCTACTAAAACTCCTTTTCTCAAATTCGCATCTACAGCGCTAAAATTATCCACGTCCACTGGAACTACTCGCCCGTCGTTCCCCTCCTGTATGCGTACAATACCACATTTCACAAAAAAAGGCCGGCCGAAGTGGCCGTGCGGTTAAAGGCGCTGCAGTCTGGAACCGCAAGACCGTTACGGTCGCAGGTTCGAATCCTGCCTCGGGCATGGATGTTTGTGATGTCCTTAGGTTAGTTAGGTTTAACTAGTTCTAAGTTCTAGGGGACTAATGACCTCAGCAGTTGAGTCCCATAGTGCTCAAAGCCATTTGAACCATTTTTTCACAAAAAAACCCAATGGACCCAAAACTTCATTATCCTCCAATGGTCCAATAACACATACTATACTCACAGGTAGATTCGACTCCACAATTACCCAAAGTGACTTCCCGGTGCCTCCACACACACACTCATGCGAATTAAGCCTTAATGCTAATCTACGCGGTTGACTTGGTTTGTTCATTACGTTGAACGCCCCTCACAACTCTGCATTGACCACAGTTTCCTCTAGCTGAAATAACATTCCACCAAGTTCCACAGTTCGTTGTCCAAGGTCAATTTTGGCATGATGTTGATGCAAGAAATCTACTCCTAGGATCATGTCGTAGCCCTTGCTTACCCATGGTACTACCTCCATGCATGCATCAAATCAGACTTTCCCTATGCGAAAGTCAACTGTCACTGACTCCAAAGGTGTGACCTCCTTATCCCCCACTCCATGCAACCTATAACGTGGTGAGTCTAACTTCCTTCATCCCATTAAACTCTTAGTAGCTACTGCCACTTGCGCCCCTGTGTCCAACAAAATCTTAAACATTTTAGTTCCTATGGATCCTATCACTGAACACTCCACCCCTGCATACGTATTTGCAGCATTGAAATTAAACAGGAGTTCCCTTAGGTGAGTCTTGGGCCCCCTGTGTCGTTTAATGACTGTCCACCTTTACTAACTCCACTTCTTATGCTCCACACTGCTGATTTCCACCCCTTCCTCTGTTCCTCGGTGAATGGGTACATTGCCTCTGCACGTGTTCCATACAACCACACTTATAACATTTTACACCCACTGTAAACACTGTTTGTCTATCATCTACCCCCATTGCCACATCTATTTCCTCACATTGGATTGCGAGCTGAATGGCTGAATACAAATCTTTCGGAGTCCCTTCATGCACTTTCTGCAATTTATGTGCCGATAACCCCCTCAAAAATACATCAAGTGCCCTTTGCTTGGCCCCTGATAAGGACTCAGAACACCTTACATATATCTTTGCTTCGCCCATTAATCTAATCTTGGTTACATGTAACAACTGTTCATCAGACCAACCATTCATTACAGCTGAAGTTTCCAGGTCCTCCACAAATGGACGCACATCCTCAGATGCCTTGCCAGAAAACGAAATAATCAAACTTGTGACAGCTGGATCAATCTCCTGCTGCAGCATCCTAGGCAACAACGACTGATCTGATGTGGTTTCCCGCTCACTTCTAGATGTTAATTCACTCCTCAACTGTGTATTGTCCGCTGTCAACTGTGCTACCTTTTCCAACAAAATCCGTACCGTTTCTGGTTCCGACACACCTTGCATTCCTGACTCTGCCATTGTGTTGCTTTCATTCCCTGTTAATCCCAAAACAAAACCATTAAGTACAAAAATAACCTGACTCCCTACACCTCAGTATCATCATACTCAAACCAATACAAAAGTAATTAAATGCCGCAAAAAAAAAAATATTACTGCCCCAAATACACTATTAGTTACTCTGACAACAAAAATTACTATGCCCACGCAAAACATCTACAATGGCCTGCCATGATCTGTACTGAAAAACACAAAAAGAAAGAAAAGTCCAAACCTTAAAAGAAAACTGGTCAAAACTCACCACATCTTGTGACTGTAATGTAGGCGCTGGGCTTGAACGTTGTACTGTACAGATGACATCCACTATTCTGACACCAAATGTAGCAGCAACTTCTGACACCGAATGTAACAGCAACACCAAATGTAGTGGGAAGAGGTAGAAGGCACTGTATTAAGACTCGTCCAAGCTTTCCAAGTGATTTATTCTTTCCAACTACATGCTGTGTTCCCCTCAGTCTGCATCATTGGGACCCGCAATGCTGAGGATGCCAAATCAGTGACCTGTCAAGCACTCTGCTAATGTGTCGGACGCGGTGGTATGGCGACATGAGGGCTACCCCAGTAGTTGACTCAGCAGTCTTTGTCCTGTGCTGCTTCAGCGCCGCTCTGGCACAACTGATAGGTGGCCCACACTGTGTGTCCCTGCTGTTGTGGCTTGGGTCGCGGCGGCAACAAGAGCCCGTGATTCGGCAGCTGAATCTGCAGCCCTCACCCTGGATATCTCTGGTGCGTGTTGGGAGCCAAGATGACTGCCCGCAGTAGCAAACCGTGGAGTGGCCTGCCACTGGGTGGCTACAGACCCCATGTCAGCCTCAGAGGGTCGAACCAGTGACCCACTGTGGACTGGAATGCCGGTACCCCATTTGCTACTGTGTGTAGCCGGTGGTGTGACATGCCCCACTGTCCAGGAGAGCTGCCACACTTGAATGCTTTGTTAGTGAACCGGCACCTATGTATATGCGGCTGTGCACCTCTGTTTTGCTAAACGTGCTGCTCTGCGTCACGTACTCAATAACACTTAGGTTGGCCAGTGGGCCCCTTCTGCCTGTGATTTGCGCCATGCAAACTGCTACGTGTACTTTTTCCGGTGGTTCTACACCCCTGTGGCCTCTATTTTACTTCACAACTGCTGGTGAGTGTAACTCACTGTAAACAGGCTTGCACCTGGCTGTAACTTGCGTGCTCAGAACTATTGTACCAAAACTGACTTTTCCTATCCCTAATGCTAGTGCTGCTACAGTATGCCTGTGAGAGTGGAAGCTGTCATCAAGGCTAAGGGTGGGTGAACACCGTATTGAATTCCAGCATTACCGGAGGGCGCCACAAACTTGTAAGTCATTTTCAGCCAGTTGTCCAGATACTTTTGATCACATAGTGTAGTAGTTCTTTTTTTTTTAGCTTATCACTTTTTCAGAAAGTTACTGTATGGCAAAATAATGGTTTGATATTCTATCAGACAGAACAACTACCCCACATCTCTCTTTAGATCAAAAATAGTTTGCTGTTTTCAGTATGGTTTTAAGTACCCCCAAATTCCTCCTTAATCCTTACTTTCCTCAAATTGTTCAGACTTATTACTAGAATCACTCAGTTGAAGGACAGTACTAGTCAGCAACATCAAGTTATCTAAGATATTTTCCAAATATAGCTGTTCTACAACTTTCTCTATATCAAGACTTGTCCTATTAGAAACTAATGAGATGTAGTTGGCATAATACTTTAGATTTCCATCAGGCTCACAGTAAATACAGTACAAACATTAGTCTTGTTTCCATGTGCAAACACATAATACATGACACAATTGATCATCACACACCATGTGGTGTGGATACAGAATATTTTTCTGGGCAGTTGGCACAAGTATTAGAAGTGTGAAGATGTCCTTATAGGTTTTGTGAGTGTAATTTTAAAATAAACACACACACACACTCGTCATTATTACGTAAGAGGCAATGAAAGTTTCCTCTTGTGTTTCCTACAGGAGATATCCAATACATCCTCAGCATTCATTATTGATGCATTATTTTCATAGATATGGATCAGTGCCAGTCCATTTAAATGATCTTCTGTTATCCTGCTGTGAAGATACATCTTCATAGGGCACAAGGTTGAGAAGTATCTCTCAACAGTGCTAGTTGTTACAGGAAATAAGCACAACAACTGGAAGAAGACTCTGTTTGGTAGCAGTGTTGCTGTTTTATTGGCCTCTTCTGTAGACTTTTCCATATTTTCCTTAAATTGTTGCCCAATTTTTAGCTCTCCCTTCAAAGCTACGAAACAAAGAGATTGTCTTTGTATGGTTCAGCATTTTGCAAAACATTCTCTGCATCTTTATCACTAAAATTTTGTGGTAGCAGTTTTTGTAGATGTCCAGTTCTTTGTAGCTGAGCTGTGGGGAGTCTTACTGACATTTCATTCAAGAAATGATCAAGAAGTATGAATACTGAGAAGATGGTAATACCATTCTAGAGACTATGTCTGAAAATTTGGTCTTTTGCTCTTTTGAAAACATAGCTGTTCATTGCTACGTAAACACAGTGCCACCTGGATGCACAAGAATTTCTGAAATTTCTAAATCAATTAGTAATGGTGTCTGTTTATTAATATATTTAGTTAGCTTTTACTTGTGGCTTCAATCACATATCAGTAGTATTGTTATGATGAGTAACTGTTGGAGAACCACAGCTTATGAAGTGTGCTGTACCCTCCACTGTCCAGTTGTATGAAGTCATGTGTTATATGTCTATGGCATCACAGCACCAATATGAATGAATCAAATTCAATGCAGATTTTTTTTAGTTATTTGAAGGCTAGTTTAATGAGAATTGTCATGACAATATATTTGATGATTGTTCAGCTGTTTAAAGATTGGTTGATGGTTGGTTGATTTGGGGGAGGGGAGCAAACAATGAGGTCATTGATCACATCGGATTAGGGAAGGATGGTGAAGGAAGTTGGCCATGCACTTTCAAAGAACCATCCCTGCATTTGCCTGAATTGATGTAGGGAAATCACAGAAAACCTAAATCAGGATATCCGGATTTAACTTCACTTGCATAGTGAGTAAAACCTACACAATAGCTTATTTATCTGCTGCGCAATCATGAAATGATAAACATAATGTTTATTGTATGTTTATCATAAATTCTAACAAAAAGAAACAAGAAGCCATAACACCACAATTCACACTTATATTAATTCCAGGCTTTCTGCATTTTTTGAATTCACAATCACATGCTGCCCATAAGAAAAGACTGTGGTTATGCTGAGATTCTCTCTCTCTCTCTCTCTCTCTCTCTCTCTCTCTCTCTCTCTCTCCCCCCCCCCCCCCCCCCCCCCACTCATTGGACTGTCTGGGGTGCAGGGACATGCACTCCCATTCTCCTCCCTCCAGGACCAACTTTCCACACCACAGTGCAGAATAAAGTTCCCTAACACATAGCAACTTTGTCATAATTATCATATGCAAAATACTACAGTATATCATACACTTCATCAGTGTTTCATCAAATCATGAAGAAAAAACCATACCTATCAACCTACCTGATAATATCATCATAATACTCACAGTTTTTCCTGTTACAAGTGTATTAAAAATGTACAAGAACAATATATTTTGTGATGGCACTGTTGTATAAAACATTCTCAGACTTCTTGCCATGTCAGTTCAGGATAAAACCTCAAGCTTTCGACAGTTTCCACCATTGCCATCGTCAGGAGCAACTGACTGTCAAAATCGTTGCTGTGGTGGTCTTATACAGCCCAAAGAGAGCTTCTCATTGATCGGTAGTCACGTTATGCTGTCACAGGTGGTGTCAGCTTGTGCACTGGTGGTACCACAGCTCCCGCTGTAGCATAAACATTGCAACAAATATGTATGGTTCTTCTTGGAGTCACGAGATTACTTCCATGAACCACTAAGATTAAATCTGCCATCACAGTTGAAGGTTTTCTCACACATTCTTATTTCTACAGCATCTTTAATTATAGAGTCCCAATATGTGGGAGCCTGGGACAATAATTTTGTTTTGTCGAATAGTATTTTATGTTTGTTTGTGAGGCTATGTTCAGCAAATGCGGATTTATCCAGCTCATGATTTTTTTAATATGCCATCGATGTTCTACACAGTGGTCGGAAATGGTGCTGATGGACTGATCAATGTAACTGCTTCTGCATTCACAAGGGGTGTTTTAAATTCCAGGAATCCTGAGGGAGTAGCATCTGCTTTATCTTCTTAGGAGGTCAGAAAAACATCTGATAGCTCATCTTCCCAGGCCTCTGCCTCTTTCGCGTGATGTAACACCGCAGAAGGGAAGGAATGCAGTCAGTGGCTCATCATATGAATGTTCAACATTTTCACATCTCCTTTTCTTGGTGAATGCTGACTTGATATCATGTGATCCATAGCTGTTCTTCCAGTACACATACTTCAGATGATTGATTTTGGTATCCAAGTGGTCTTCATCAGAAACATTTTTTGCTCTGTGTACCAGTGTATTTAAAGTTGCTCTCTGCTGGTACCATTGTGGTACAATGCTTGGATGGACGTCTCGGCTACTCGGTGTACTGCAAGCCAATGCACATTTATTTATATCTGAGTGCTGAGAGTTTTCACCATCCAGTACAATACTGTTGAATGAAGCAAACGTTTTGTCTCAGGCTCCCACATACTAGGATGCTATAATTAAAGATGCTGTAGAAATAAGAATGTGTGAGAAAACCTTCAATTGTGATTGTGCATATAACCTTAGCTGTGCATGGAAGTAAGTTCTCAATGCAGAGAAGAGCCATAGACATTTCTCACATTGTTTATCCTATGGCAGGAATTCTGGTGCTACCAGTGCACATGTTGACACCATCTGTGGCAACATGATGTAACTATCGACCAATCAGAAGCTGTCTTCGGGCTATATAAGGCCACCACAGCAGCGGTTTTGGCAGTCAGTTGCTCCTGATGATGATCACAGCAGAAAACATTGGAAGCTTGAGGTTTTACCCTGAACTGATGCGGCAACAGGTCTGAGAATGTTTTATACATATTACAAATGTTCCTCAGGTATTTCCAAAATTCAGGTTCATGCAACTTCTTTGAAGCCAAATAGCACAGTAATTCAAAGTATAGCAAATGTAAAAAATGCTTCACCTCAAAGGCACTTAAAATATACCTTCTCAAAATTCAAGACAACTTTTTCACTATACAAGCACAAATCTAAGTAAATCTTTCAATCATGTCAATGTAAAGTACCTTCAGTGTAATCATCTGGCTGAATTTCTCAAATTTAACCAATTGGATACAAACTTCATTTAAAAATGATACACTATGTGGCAATTGAACAGTGGAAAAACATTGTGTGGAGTGACAAATCATGGTACACAATGTGGATATCTGATGGCATGGTAAGGGTATGGTGAATGCCTGATCAATGTCATCCGCCAGCATGTGTAGTGTCAACAGTAAAATTCAGAGTCAGTGATGTTATGGTGTGGTCGTGTTTTTCATGGAGGGGGCTTGCACCCTTTGTTATTTTGCATGACACTATCACAGCACAGGCCTACTTTGATGTTCTAAGCATCTTACTGTTGAAGAGCAATTCATGGATGGCGTTTGCATCTTTCAACATGATCGGGCACCTGTTCATAATGGACGGCCTGTGGTGGAATGGTTACACAACAATACCATCCCTGTAATGGAGTGGCCTTCACGGAGTCCTGACCTGAATTCTATAAGAACCTTTGAGATGTTTTGGAACACTGATTTCATGCCAGGCCTCACCGACCGAAATCAATACCTGTCCTCAGTGCAGCACTCCATGAAGAATGGGCTGCCATTCCCCAAGAAACCTTCCAGCACCTGATTGAACATATGCCTGCGAGAGTGGAAGCTCAGGGCTCTGCGTTTGCCAAACATAAAATATACAGATGTACACCACTCCCTTTGAGTCTTTGAAGTTATGGTGTACAAAAATCATTATTTTCAAAATCATCCTGTACTTCCTCTAATATGAATTACTTTTGGAAGAACTTATTTCATCTTTACATTAGTCATGCACATTGAAAAATATAAATTTTGCTTGGAATATGTTATTGATTTTAAATAATTTTTAATATTGCTGTACATTACGTAGCTGCTACTCTGTTTTACATTACACAAACACACAACACTTTTAGATTCCCTTTGTATTGTTAGTAGTTTTGTCACTCTCTGAAGCAAATAATCACTTTCATCTCAGAGTTGAAGACTACAAGTCCCACAGAGTCTTCTTTCTAAAAGTGCTTTATATACACTACTGGCCATTAAAATTGCTGCACCAAGAAGAAATGCAGTTGATAAATGGGTATTCATTGGACAAATACATTATACTAGAACTGACATGTGATTACATTTTCACGCAATTTGGGTGCATAGATCCTGAGAAATCAGTACCCAGAACAACCACCTCTGGCCATAATAACGGCCTGGGCATTGAGTCAAACAGAGCTTGGATGGCATGTACAGGTACAGCTGCCCATGCAGCTTCAAACACGATACCACAGTTCATCAAGAGTAGTGACTGGCATATTGCGACGAACCAGTTGCTTGGCCACTATTGACCAGACTTTTTCAGTTGGTGAGAGATCTGGAGAATGAGCTGTCCAGGGCAGCAGTCGAACATTTTCTGTATCCAGAATGGCCTGTACAGGACCTGCAACATGCGGTCGTGCATTATCCTGCTGAAATGTAGGGTTTCGCAGGGATTGAATGAAGGATAGAGCCACGGGTCATAACACATCTGAAATTTAACGTCCACTGTTCAAAGTACCATCAATGTAAAGAAGAGGTGACCGAGACGTGTAACCAATGGCACCCCATATCATCACACTGGGTGATATGCCAGTATGGCGATGACGAATAGTCGCTTCCAATGTGTGTTCACCGCGATGTCGCCAAACACAGATGCGACCATCATGATGCTGTAAACAGAACCTGGATTCATCCGAAAAAATGACATTTTCCCATTTGTGCACCCAGGTTCGTCATTGAGTACACCATCGCAGGCGCTCCTGTCTGTGATGCAGCGTCAAGGGTAATCGCAGCAACGGTCTCTGAGCTGATAGTCCATGCTGCTGCAAACATCATCGAAGTGTTCGTGTAGATGGTTATTGTCTTGAAAACATCCCCATCTGTTGACTCAGGGATCGAGACGTGGCTGCACGACCCATTACAGTCATGTGGATAAGATGCCTGTCATCTCGACTGCTAGTGATATGAGACTGTTGGTATCCAGCACAGCGTTCCGTATTATCCTCCTGAACCCACCGATTCCATATTCTGCTAACAGTCATTGGATCTTGACTACCGCGAGCAGCAATGCCGCGATACAATAAACCGCAATCACGATAGGCTACAATCCAACCTTTATCAAAGTCGGAAATGTGATGGTACACATTTCTCCTCCTTACACAAGGCATCACAACAACATTTCACCAGGGAACACTGGTCAACTGCTGTTTTTGTATGAGAAATTGGTTTGAAACTTTCCTCATGTCAGCACATTGTAGGTGTCACTACCAGTGCCAACCCTGTGTGAATGCTCTGAAAAGCTAATCATTTGCATATCACAGAATCTTCTTCCTGGCGGTTAAATTTCGTGTCTGTAGCACGTCATCTTCATGGTGCAGCAATTTTAATGGCCAGTAGTGTACATATTCACCATTACCTCAAGTTGGCTTAAAAATTTTCTTTTTACTTTCTTTCCGGATATTTTTACTTCATTTCAGTGCTTTTATATATGTATGATATCTGTTCTTTCAGACATGCATGTCTGAAACAACAGTCTCTATTGTGTCAATCTGCAGTTGTATCTATATACTTCATGAAAGAAGTTTCTGACTTTTACTGCAATGGACATTGAGAGAACTCACTGCTGACAGATGAAAATTTGTTCCAGTTCAGGATATGAGGCCAGATTTCCTGCTTTATGTGAGTGGTTACCATACCTGCTTTGGCTCTCTGAGTACATCCCCCATCTGACCCAAATCCCCATATGCTGCACACTACAGAGTAGAGTGCACTGCCCATTATTCCTCTTCACTTGCAGCCCTACTGTATTCTTGTGAGGGGTTAGACACTATTGTGCTTCTGCACCGAAAAATTGATATGCCATCAGGCACATATATTGTACATGTATATATTGTGTCAGCTGTATACACGTGCTGAAAGAAATTTCCCGCTTTTGCTGCAATGGGTCTTTGAGAGAACCATTGACAGCAGCTGAAAATATATACCAGACCGGCATTCAAATCCAGATTTCCCACTTTACATGACCTGAGCTGTTGCCATAACTGCTTTGGATATTCGCACTCATCCCTCATCTGACCAAAATCTCCATATGCCACACGTTACAAAATAGTGTCCTCTGTCCGTTATTACCCGGGTTTGAATCCTGGTCTGGCACAAATTTTCATCTGTCACCAATAGGTTTCCCCAGTGCCATATTGCAGCAAAAGTTGGAAATTTCTTTCATCTGCACTTTTAATTCTGTTTTTGTTAATATTTGCAGAACTTTTGAGTGCAACATTGATACAATTGAAAGTTTTGTTTGATTTCGTTTGCAAAAACTACATTTTCCTCAGTGCAAGTGTTTTTAGCATTATCTGACTGATTTACTTCTACTTTTAAAATGTTGTTTTCTGCAGGACCTAATCATGAACCTGAGTTTTTGTGTTATGACTCTACTGTAAGATCATTTTTTGGTCCTGCAACATGATTACTGAGGTGTGAAATTTCTTTTCTAACATGTTTCAATTCATTGCTTGAAATATCAGTTTCGCCACCCAGTGACTATTTTACCAGCCAAACTGTTTTTGATGCCCAACTTTTACCACTCAGATCATTATTTAATACCTTCAACTTGCCTCACAAATTGTTAATTAATTTATCCATTTCTTCATTAAAACATTCCATGGTTTGATCAAATAAATTTTAGTTATAATAGCTTAAAAATTGATTAAGCTCCTCTTTCTTGCTTTTCCATCTTGAAGTCTCATCTAAAACACCAAAAATATTCATTCACAGGTCCCATGACTTAAAACACTGTCACTTCGGCACATAAGAAAGAAAAAATACAAAGTACTTATCTGTCATAATGTTTTGTAATGACGATGTCCCATAATAATTAATTCAAGTTATTCAGTTTGTTACATTCCATGTCCATTCCATTTTTGTCAGTAATGTTATTGTGTTGGCACTGTCTACATTTGTAATTTTTATTTATTTATTTATTTATTTATTTATTTTAAATTTAGAATTTCATCTTTGCGATGTGTAGGTAACTGAAGCTTAGAAATGATTAACAAGACCCTCTTGATGGTTTTCCAAGTATTCCAACACAGTCTACCAAATAAAAATGTAACTGGGTTATATGACTGTGAATCTGTTACTTAATTATTTATTATAGTTTATGTTAAAATGAGGTGAGCATCTCTTCACTGCATTGGTCCCCATCTGTAATGAAAATGTGGGATCTTTATATATCAGAAGCTATGCATCTTGATAATCAAATCAAATGAAGAAGCCAGAACAGTAAAGTACTAAAAAATGTCATTCATTGCACCGCCAGTTGACACACACGTTTAGTGCCTAAAACATGGCGTGGCACTGATACCTCATGGCTGCTGCCACTGTTGCTTAAATGCTTTCTAGCAATCAAAATGTTTGATCTCACATCATTTTAAACAGACTTTTTAAAGACTGAATTTAAAATTTAATGGGTTGTACAGAACTGGTTCGAGAATTTGGTCCTATGTTTCATTAAAAATGTAAGCAGTTAACATGCCAAAGAATTACAATTGTTATGGCCAAATTATGGGAAATGCTTTTCTATAGTAATGTTTTAATTACTTTTCTTAATAACTTTGGAAATTCATACTGGATTTTGATACTTACATTAATTCTGACTCTTTATGATTAGCTGATTAATTCTTTCTATCACTTTTCTACATATGAATTAGTTTGGACATTATTTGTTTACAGTGATTTTTACATATTTTGCCAGTACAGTTGCAGGTTTCTAAGTTGACTTCAGTAGTTAAGTCCCATAGTGCTCAGAGCCATTTGAACCATTTTACATATTTTCAGTGAGTAGTTAGAATCATGACACACCAATTGTATTTCATCTAGGTTATGCTTCAGGCACCTCAGTTTCATTAGTGCAGTGAATTAACAGTATTACAGTGACTGGTTGTAGCTTTACATAAATCACATAAAGTTCATAATGTAGTATCAGATATTTTGAAATGTTTGGAATCACAGTTTTTGTAAAATACTTTCCCATTCTCCTCCTTTACAATGTGCTGAGTATGTTTTGGAACTGCCATGGTGCCATGCTAACAGAAAATGCTTGTTGTTGTTGTGGTCTTCAGTCCTGAGACTGGTTTGATGCAGCTCTCCATGCTACTCTATCCTGTGCAAGCTTCTTCATCTCCCAGTACCTACTGCAACCTACATCCTTCTGAATCTGCTTAGTGTATTGATCTCTTGGTCTCCCTCTACGATTTTTACCCTCCACGCTGCCCTCCAATGCTAAATTTGTGATCCCTTGATGCCTCAAAACATGTCCTACCAACCGATCCCTTCTTCTAGTCAAGTTGTGCCACAAGCTTCTCTTCTCCCCAATCCTATTCAATACCTCCTCATTAGTTACGTGATCTACCCACCTTATCTTCAGCATTCTTCTGTAGCACCACATTTCGAAAGCTTCTATTCGATTCTTGTCCAAACTGGTTATCGTCCATGTTTCACTTCCATACATGGCTACACTCCATACAAATACTTTCAGAAACGACTTCCTGACACCTAAATCTATACTCGATGTTAACAAAGTTCTCTTCTTCAGAAACGACTTCCTTGCCATTGCCAGTCTACATTTTATATCCTCTCTACTTCGACCATCATCGGTTATTTTACTACCTAAATAGCAAAACTCCTTTACTACTTTAAGTGTCTCGTTTCCTAATCTAATTCCCTCAGCATCACCCGACTTAATTTGACTACATTCCATTATCCTCGTTTTGCTTTTGTTGATGTTCATCTTATATCCTCCTTTCAAGACACTGTCCATTCCGTTCAACTGCTCTTCCAAGTCCTTTGCTGTCTCTGACAGAATTACAATGTCATCGGCGAACCTCAAAGTTTTTACTTCTTCTCCATGAATTTTAATACCTACTCTGAATTTTTCTTTTGTTTCCTTTACTGCTTGCTCAATATACAGATTGAATAACATCGGGGAGAGGCTACAACCCTGTCTCACTCCCTTCCCAACCACTGCTTCCCTTTCATGCCCCTCGACTCTTATAACTGCCATCTGGTTTCTGTACAAATTGTAAATAGCCTTTCGCTCCCTGTATTTTACCCCTGCCACCTTCAGAATTTGAAAGAGAGTATTCCAGTCAACATTGTCAAAAGCTTTCTCTAAGTCTACAAATGCTAGAAACGTAGGTTTGCCTTTTCTTAATCTTTTTTCCAAGATAAGTCGTAAGGTCAGTATTGCCTCGCGTGTTCCAACATTTCTACGGAATCCAAACTGATCATCCCCGAGGTCGGCTTCTACCAGTTTTTCCATTCGTCTGTAAAGAATTCGCGTTAGTATTTTGCAGCTGTGACTTATTAAACTGATAGTTCGGTAATTTTCACATCTGTCAACACCTGCTTTCTTTGGGATTGGAATTATTATATTCTTCTTGAAGTCTGAGGGTATTTCGCCTGTCTCATACATCTTGCTCACCAGATGGTAGAGTTTTGTCAGGACTGGCTCTCCCGAGGCCATCAGTAGTTCTAATGGAATGTTGTCTACTCCCGGGGCCTTGTTTCGACTCAGGTCTTTCAGTGCTCTGTCAAACTCTTCACGCAGTATCTTATCTCCCATTTCATCTTCATCTACATCCTCTTCCATTTCCATAATATTTTCCTCAAGTACATCTCCCTTGTATAAACCCTCTATATACTCCTTCCACCTTTCTGCCTTCCCTTCTTTGCTTAGAACTGGGTTTCCATCTGAGCTCTTGATATTCATACAAGTGGTTCTCTTCTCTCCAAAGGTCTCTTTAATTTTCCTGTAGGCAGTATCTATCTTACCCCTAGTGAGACAAGCCTCTACATCCTTACATTTGTCCTCTAGCCATCCCTGCTTAGCCATTTTGCACTTCCTGTCGATTTCATTTTTGAGACGTTTGTATTCCTTTTTGCCCGCTTCATTTACTGCATTTTTATATTTTCTCCTTTCATCAATTAAATTCAATATTTCTTCTGTTACCCAAGGATTTCTATTAGCCCTCGTCTTTTTACCTACTTGATCGTCTGCTGCCTTCACCACTTCATCCCTCAGAGCTACCCATTCTTCTTCTACTGTATTTCTTTCCCCCATTCCTGTCAATTGTTCCCTTATGCTCTCCCTGAAACTCTGTACAACCTCTGGTTCTTTCAGTTTATCCAGGTCCCATCTCCTTAAATTCCCACCTTTTTGCAGTTTCTTCAGTTTCAATCTGCAGTTCATAACCAATAGATTGTGGTCAGAATCCACATCTGCCCCTGGAAATGTCTTACAATTTAAAACCTGGTTCCTAAATCTCTGTCTTACCATTATATAATCTATCTGAAACCTGTCAGTATCTCCAGGCTTCTTCCATGTATACAGCCTCCTTTCATGATTCTTGAACCAAGTGTTAGCTATGATTAAGTTATGCTCTGTGCAAAATTCTACAAGGCGGCTTCCTCTTTCATTCCTTCCCCCCAATCCATATTCACCTACTATGTTTCCTTCTCTCCCTTTTCCTACACTCGAATTCCAGTCACCCATGACTATTAAATTTTCGTCTCCCTTCACTACCTGAATAATTTCTTTTATCTCGTCATACATTTCATCTATTTCTTCATCATCTGCAGAGCTAGTTGGCATATAAACTTGTACTACTGTAGTAGGCATGGGCTTTGTGTCTATCTTGGCCACAATAATGCGTTCACTATGCTGTTTGTAGTAGCTAACCCGCACTCCTATTCTTTTATTCATTATTAAACCTACTCCAGCATTACCCCTATTTGATTTTGTATTTATAACCCTGTAATCACCTGACCAAAAGTCTTGTTCCTCCTGCCACCGAACTTCACTAATTCCCACTATATCTAACTTTAACCTATCCATTTCCCTTTTTAAATTTTCTAACCTACCTGCCCGATTAAGTGATCTGACATTCCACGCTCCGATCCGTAGAACGCCAGTTTTTTTTCTCCTGATAACGACGTCCTCTTGAGTAGTCCCCGCCCGGAGATCCGAATGGGGGACTATTTTACCTCCGGAATATTTTACCCAAGAGGACGCCATCATCATTTAATCATACAGTAGAGCTGCATGTCCTCGGGAAAAATTACGGCTGTAGTTTCCCCTTGCTTTCAGCCGTTCGCAGTACCAGCACAGCAAGGCCGTTTTGGTTAATGTTACAAGGCCAGATCAGTCAATCATCCAGACTGTTGCCCCTGCAACTACTGAAAAGGCTGCTGCCCCTCTTCAGGAACCACATGTTTGTCTGGCCTCTCAACAGATGCCCCTCCGTTGTGGTTGCACCTACGGTATGGCCATCTGTATCGCTGAGGCACGCAAGCCTCCCCACCAACGGCAAGGTCCATGGTTCATGGGGGGAGAAAATGCTTATAAGGGGCAAATCAGCATGGGCGCATACGTTCAAAATCTACTACATCATGGAAGGCTCTCAAAATGAAGCATCGCCCGACACCGTCTAGAGATGTGTTTATGCTCCATGACAGTACGTCAGCTCTTTCCACGTAGGACACAGTCACACTTATTGCTTCTCTGGGCTATAAAATTTTGCCTCACTTCCCATATTCTTGGCACCCAGTGGCTTCTTCCTTTGTCAGTCATTGTGTGACAGGCATTTCCAGACTGAGGATGAGGTGAGATTTCAGGTGGAGCAGTCCCCTCTTCTTCTTCTTTTTCTTTAGTGTTCGTCTTGCCTGATGGTATGGTCCACTGTGTAGGTTCATTGTCTGCATTTCATTTGATTGTGAGCCATGTCTGGATGATAATTACAGCCTTCAGGTCATTGTGCTGAATGTAAGCTCATCACTGTCTTTGTGGTTTATGGGTCTCTTTCTGAAGACTTGCACTGTGTACACTGCCTTTGCAACAGTATCATCGTCTGTGTGCAGCACATGTCCAAACCATTGCAGGTGGCTTTCTCAAATTTTCTTCTGGATCAGTGCAACTCCAAAATGTTTCCCTATAGTGTCATTCAAAATGTGATCCAATTGAGTGATGCCAACTGTCCATCTAAGGATCTTAGTCTCTATGACCCCCAGTCATTGTTCTGCCTCTTTTGTAACTGACCAATACTTGGTGTCCTAGAGTGCCATACGAAGGATGACAGTCTACTAGATCTGTGACTTCAAATGATCCTTAATCTGACAGTCACAGGTAAATTCCTTGTGTCATTTGCCATTTCATCTAGGCTGCCTGTGTCCTAGCATTGACCTTGTTGGCCATCACTAGATTGTAGAATGGATAGTCTTGGTAGACTTCTCCATCAGTTTTCATGGTTTCAACTTTTACATCTGATGACGTATTCAGTTTTCTTTTTGCTGAGCCACAGGCCAAATCACACAAGTATGTTGTTTCAAACTTGTCTTTGGCACTGGAGATCAGACATGTTTCCCACAGCCAACATGACATCATCAGCATATAGAAGTGTCCATGATAGTGTCATGTGCAGAACTGATGTGACAGTGTGGAATAGTTCCCTAACCTGCCAAAGTGCAGGATTCTACAACTAAGGTCTCCACCAATTCATTCCAAATTGGAAAAAATGAGTCACATTGAAGGGTAAATATGTAGAGAATGACTTCACCATACCTCAGTTTCACGCAAGTTGATTTTTTTTGGGTTCTAATTAAAACATTATGATTATTCCTCATAAAGACATAGTTGACAAGACAAAGAAAGGCAAAAACACAAGTTTTGGACACTGCTGTTTAATATTGTTTGTAATCAGGAAAAAGTGGGAGCAGTCTCAATTGTACTATGCGCTCCACTCTCTATGTGTGAAGAGGTTGATTCAGGTGCTACTAGGGCTTGGTGTTCTGTTAATAGTGGGTCCTGAAGAGTGAAGTTTTGACTGGCAGAGGAAGTTCTGTGTATTAAATGCCATGTTGAATGCTTGAATCAGAATATACAGTTAACTTATAGAAGTAGTAGTTGTGATTTTAGTTTAATATCTTGGAATTTCCATTATCCTGTCCTGTCAGTGAAAACTGGGAATAGCTTTAGTGTAGCACTAAAGGGGAGAATTACATTCTTGAGCTTTCAACAGTTATATAAAGCATACATGGATACTGATGAAAATATGGACAGGATTTCTACTGGTACTATGGCCTGACTGTCTGGACTATCAGTTGTTCAGTATGTTGATATTGTTTTAATGTCATGAGTTGTGTGGTTGCAAATTTCAAATTCACAAAAAACGATCTGAAGTTATCAGTCAAAAATGCCAATGATGAGTATATCTGAGCAGAAGAACTCCAAAGTTCTTGAAAAGGCTTCTGCAAGATACTTTATTACTTCTTTTATGACTATTGTTATTGTATATTCTTGAAGAAGAATGCTTGCTGCTTATTCCATGGCACTGGTAGGTAATAAGTAATAAAATAGGCAGTGAAAATATGTTAGAATTTACCTTTAGTTAAAGACAGTGGTAAGTATGTGTGTGAAGTAATTTTTTTAATTAAATTGACTGTGGCATTATTCCATAATAACCTGATATTTATCTGCACACCAAGCAATTTTGTATGTGGAGTTTAATTTTGTGTCTGAATATTAATAACTGTTATTGCAAATTTGGAGTTTAATTTTGTGTCTGAATATTAATAACTGTTATTGCAAATTGTCGTTACTGTGACCTTATTTAAACTGGATAAGTTAAATTCTGTGAACAGATCATAAACCTGAACAAAATCCTCACCTGACTATTTTCACTTTGCTTTCTCCTGGATCCCTTAATTAACTTGAGACTGTGGCTTCAGCCAATTTCTTATCCATTTTTGTCTGATATAAACTTGTGCTCTTGTCTCTAATGAAGTCACTGTTGATGGGATATTAATTTATAATCTTCCTAGTTTGTTTTTGTCTGAGTCACTTCTCAAAATCCAGTTGTATTAGGCTTGGTCAGACAGAAAGCTCCCTGCATGAATCAAATTCTCTTTTGGTAACTTTGTATAGGACTTCCATTTTTCCTATCAGTTATGTTCAAATCACAGTAATGGAATACTTAGCATTTGGCAGTGGCAAGACTCAACTGAACTATATGATACCCAACCAAACACTAAGCTCTGCCAGTCCAAAGGATTTGATAGTTCTCTCTAAGCAATTGACAGCAATAATGCACAGAAAAATGACATTCTCTGAGAACATTCACCTTCCAATTTCAAGATAGGGCCCAACACAATTTTTGCCAATAACACAGTTGAAAATAACAAAATTAAAATTCTCACACTGGAGGAAAATCAATGTAACAGCAAATGTGATCAAAATAATGCGTAAAATCACTGGGGATAGAAGGCAAAATAAAGGTAATTTTGTACTTGCAATCAGTGTTGAACAGCGTCAGTCAGTGTATTGATATTAGGCTCATTGTTTAACACTGACGAAATGGATGTTTCATTTGCTTCATAACTACTTATCTGAAAAGTTCAAATTAGAATGAGACACTTTTTAGGTGATGTAATCTCACTGTATTGAAAACCATTAGAACACTGAAAACTGGACAAGCTGCTACAGTCAAATGAAACATTATCTATACACTCACACTTAGGGTAATGGTAAACAAGTCTTTAAAATGAACTCAATTTTTGTTGCTCATCATGCAAGAAAAACTTGACCATAATATCATACCTTTTTATGGCTCTAGCAAAGTAGTGCATCAGAATCAGTATGCAAGCCATTTCGGTTCACATCCTTTTTCCACTTCATTGTATGATGACTCCCCTGACACACACCACTTGTCTCATGACCCTCCATCCTCTACTGTCACCTCTCCTTGTGACCTCTAGTCCCATCCCAACTGCTAGATACTTCCTGCTTAAAAGCTCACCCGTCACCCAGTGTTGCGCTCCAGTGGTGAAAATCGGAGTCAACTGGGTGCATCTTTCAAATATATTGTTCCTTTTCAACACTATCATTGTTTCTATTGGGTCAGTGGGTATTGCTGACACACAAGTTATAAAGAGAACTTGGCTGGCAAGTCCTCCAAAAAATATTTTGAAATAATAAATGTAATTGTATTTAAGTTGTATATCAATACGTTTTTGTAATAGTAAAAAGAAAAGGAGAACATTTGATGGGTGCTTTCAAAACAGATACAGAGGGAGGTGGAAGGCCTTGCAAGAGCTATCAAATTTATGTGGATGACACTCCAATTTCCATTAATTGTATGGCAATAGGCAATGACATGATGAACCTTGTGGCAGTGGACTTGCATAAATGGTAGGAGTATGAAGGATGCTGCAACAAGAAGATTATAATGAAAAGATTAAATGAAAGTTCAAGTAAACTCTCACTTTCATAGTTTCATTGAAGTCATCTGTTTAGCCTGACTCTATAAAGATTAGTTTTATTTCTCATAAAGTGGTTCCCTTTATTCCTGGCCTAACATTTTGCTTTAAATATTCAGAACTATTATTGTATAAGTAGAATCTAAAGAATTAAGATTTGTGGAAAGTGTGATATGTTCACAACAAGCTAGTTTTCAAACATCTGCACAGTTTGTTAATAGAGCTACCCAGCATGCAGTAGAGTGTGCACTGTTGTCGAGGGAGGAGAGGAAATCTGATATCTCTACTGTATGCTGAGATATGTAGCGATGAAGAAACCAGCTCTAAAATTCTATGCAGACACTAACTTCTGATGTGCAAACAAGTGTAGAAAAAAAGAGAGTGCACCTATAGAAACATAATTGGTGTTAAGATTGTAACTACAAATGCGTGTCAACTGAAGAAAAATTGTGTCAGGGGAAATCAAAAATTGTAATGCACAAGGGATACCACAAGTCCTACTACAACTGAATCCGAACAGTTTCAGCAGTCATGAAGTAACTTAAAATTTTGGACACCATGTATTTGTGTGCTTGTTTTCAGGAGATTCAGTTTAAATCATCTGCTTGGATTTGTTTTGTCCACTATTTTTGGTCTACTTTTGCTTCTTATGCTGAATTACAACTTTATGTAACATACATAAATAACTTATGATATCTGTATGTTTTTTTTTTTTATGTTATAGGAAATAATTGACACCCTATACAATAGAAGTAAACTGTCATACATTGTGATTGATGAGGCACATTGTGTATATGAATGGGGTCTGGGCTTCCGACCCGATTACATGAATCTCGGAAAGCTACGTGCAATGTATCCTGACATTCCATGTATTGCTCTGACAGCAACTGCTACTGATCAGGTACATATATGAGCATGCACACTGTAACCTGATAAATTTTCTTGGGTAAAAAGGCAATCTTTAACGAAAGACCTTAATGAATGTGTTTAATGAGATCATCTATTGTATATAGCTCATTTCCCATTTCACAATACAGAAAAAGTCTGCACATTAACATAAATGATTGCATTTTACAGGAAATGGCAGCAATTACTTCATTTCTTAATCTTCGCAGACCAGTAGCAGTATTCAGAATGCCATGCTTCAGGTCAAATATATTTCTGGAAGTTGTTTCCAGAAAAAAAGTAAATGTGTATGAAGACTTAAAGAAATTCATTTCTGTTAGTTTAGCTGAGAGTTATAATATTAATAAGAAGGTAAGGAACAAAGTGTAGACTTTATTATGGGTTTTTTGCTGTTTGTTGATTTTTTTTTTAAAGAACCATTTTTCTCAGGTGCTAGGATGCAATTGAATCATTTTTGCACTAAAATGAGAATTTGTTCTATTGATATTTACTATCTGTTTTCCATTTTAATACTACACACATAACAGACTTCTAATGGGTGTGGTATTATCTACTGTCTGAGGCGTCGAACTACAGAGACAGTGGCTTCAGTCCTCAGAGGTATGGGTGTGTCCTGTTCTGCATATCATGCAGGTTAGTTCATTTTATAAGCTGTCTGTAAGCTTCTATACTATTTCTATTTACTTTTTATTTTATTACAAGTTCCATTGATTCCAATAACAGCAGAGTCACTAGGGCATGAAAACAGTCAGTTATTTGGACAAAAAATTTACAAAAATATTGTACAACAAAACATACGCTGAGGAGAAATTCATGTGAGTCCTCACATCAGTTGAAGTTGCATGTTGATACATGGAAATAAATACAGTATATTTTACTACAAAACATAAAAAGTATGTTGAAGTGTACTCTTCATGGAACATCCCAATACTACATGCAAACTGAAGTTACATTTGGATACATGAAAGTAAATATGGTATATTTTACTTCAAAATATAAAATATATGTTTAATCATGCTCATTTAAGGTAAAAAATTAACTAGCTGAGTAAAATGGGTATTCCTTAAAATTTTTCATGAATTTCGATGTTTCAAGAGATAGGCTTTTAATGTCTGTTGGTGGGCCGCTGAAAGGTTTCACATATGAATAATTTAATCCCTTCTGCATATGGCTGAATTTTTTTGGTAGCTGTGAAAGTCCTGTTCAGTTGGTTTTGATGAGAGACTGGTTTTTACTAATGAAACGTATGAGGGAGAAGACATGTCATTGAGAAAATCTGTAGTTTCTGGGACAGATTCCTGCAAGAGTGTCTCAGATGGATACCACTCATAATGCAGGTTTCTCTCATCCAAACAATATTAGCCAGTCTGGGTTATCAAGAGTAATTCAGTAATGCTTTATTGAGAATCTAAAAGTTTTCTTTCACATTTGTAGCTGTGACCTGCTACAGGTATGAGGTACCACAATGCCTACATGCCTAGAAGAACTGTGGCATCAGCATCAGGCCACCACTTCCTGCACTTTGTTGAATAAATCAGCTGCATGCACCACCACAGCCAATCAATAGGAGCTATAAGAATGAGGTCATGTGGTGGTTGCTGGCAGTGTCTTGGGGAGCAGAGGCCAGTCGAGTCTCTCTCAGAGATTCCAACATTCAGCCCATGCAGATGGACTCTCATTGTCTGCCCATCTCTGCTCTCCTGTACCGCTTCCTTCTAGTTCAAATGTGAACCACCTTCTGTCCCTCTTCCCATACCTATATTCATCTATTACCCAGACTGGTGGACGCCCTCACAGTCAGGCCTCGACAAGCCCTTATCTTACCCATATTTCCAGAATATAGTCAAAGCTTACTTAATCTTACTCTTTTATCTCGAAAATCTCTGTTCTGACACCCTACTCTCCCATTGTGACTAGGACATTACTTCTGACACCTGTACAATACATAGATATCCCCATTTGACTCTCCTGATTTAGATTTTCCTGGTTTTTCATAAATCATTTCGTGTGAGCCTTGGTATAATAGATGGTCTAGTTATACTCTGCCATTGTCCACCAGAGCTAATGATGTATCTCTAATGATACTGATATTGATATGCTATTGTGGGAGCATGCAGACGAATAGTTGCGTGTACACAGTACAGGGGCAGCAGCAAAGACTCTAGTGTGCACATAATCGTTTACTCTTTGCTTTGTGTTTGTTTTGTCTTAGATGTTCTATGTTAATGTCTGGCTCATTGCTTCAGAATAAAGTTGAGCATTAAGAATACAAACGAGTCTATCATTAATAGAATGGAGCTACATAGTGGTGACCCCAAAGTCAAAAGAACATGTACGGCAAGAGGCAGAGGAGAAGGACAGCGAAGGTATACTACAGCATACGCCAAACAGCAGTAGCTCTACAGCATGATCAGTACACCAGCAGGGTACGCTATACGGTCAGGTTTGGGGGTTATGGAATGACGTTCGACACCACGGAATGGATTCAGCGGAGCAGGACAGTGATATTACCAGGACAAAATCCATGGCCGGAACACGTATACAAGAGGAGGTGACAGAACTCCCTCCAAATATTGGAGGCATTTGCGTGGAATCGTGATGGAAAATGAATTTTCGAACACTACACTTCATTCCATTTGGGCAGCACAGCTTCTGTCTGCAGTAAGAGCAGCTGTGTCAGTGAATGATGGATACAATATACAAGCACTACTCCAACTCGCCGACAGGGTTCATGCGATGGTTGAGCCAACAAATTCTCTCAGTATAGCAAAGGTGGAGGTGACAACGGAAGAATATGAAGTGGCGGCGATTAATAAGCAGCAATACGCTATTACTGGTACACAACTTCAAAAACTCAAGGAGCAGCTAGATGGGCTGCAGAGGCAGATGGAGGCGTTGAGAGCTACCGGTTCGGAGGTCCTACCGGCACATAAGGACAGCGGAGATGCTGGGAAGAAGCAGTTGTGTTGGTATCATCGACGATTTGGGGAGCGAGCCTGAAAGTGCATTCTACCGTGCAGTCACGCTTGCCGCGTGAATAACATGGAGACTGTAAGTACAGATGTTTCTTTATTAATGGTATCTCCATGACTTTACGTTTGGCATGTGATGACTTTGTGTTAATATTTGATAGACACAGGGTCTGATGTCATTACGTGGCCAAAGGGGAAATGCACTTCCTCAGTGACAGCATATTGTTTTGCCTCAAGGCTGCAAATAAACAGCCCATAATGACGTATGGCAGTTGTGTCAAAGAAGTGAATTTGGGACCTAGTATTATTTGTCATTGGACTTTTGTCCTTGCATATGTGGCAGAGTGCATATTAGGAGCAGATTTTCTATATGCATTCGGTATTGCGGTGGACATTTGGTTATCACAGCTTAGAAGGGGCAAAGAGGTGGTGCTTGGTCATGTAGGAATAATCACAGAGAAGGTACATGGTTCGGTTGGAGTGACAGAAGTATGCCGACTTAGGGAACCGTCAGTGCAGCCGATAGCCTGGGTGGCCCATCATACAGTTCACCACATAAACACCGTGTCCAGGCCTCCAGTCTCCCTCAGCTGAAAAGGTTGGGCCCAGACAGATTTGCAGACACAAAAGCTGAGTTCGAAGAGATGTTGGAAATGGGAGTGATACGAAGATCTGATAGTGCATGGGCCTCGCCTTTACATTTAGTGCAGATGAAAGATGGAAGTTGGAGACCTTGTGGTGATTATAGGTTGCTGAATGCCTGTACGATACCTGATCGGTATCAAGTTCCCAACATTCACGACTTTACAAATAAATTGGCTGGAGCTGAATGTTCCAGCATAGTCGACTGTAAAAAAGCATACCACCAAATACCGGTGGCTGACAGTGACATACCGAAGACAGCAGTCACTACGCCTTTCGGTCTTTTCGAGTTTTTAAGCATGCCATTTGGTTTAAAAAACGCTGCACAGGCATGGCAACGTTTCATTGATGAGGTGCTGCGAGGGCTAGATTTCACTTTTGCCTATTTAGATGATATACTGGTGTTCTCAGCGACAGCAGCCCTTCACAAAGAGCACCTCTGGACAGTTTTCGAGAGGCTACGTACATATGGTGTAGTGGTGAATGATACCAAATGCAGTTTGCGTGAAGATCGGGTGACTTACCTGGGTCACACAGTCTCAGCAGCTGGCATCCGTCCTTTGGAGGAGAAGGTCGAGGTTATACAACAGATGCCTCGCCCGTTAGATTTGCAACAGTTGCGGAGGTTCCTAGGTGTTTTAAATTTTTACCGCAGACATCTGCCAGGGGCTGCGGCTTTACAAGTACCATTCAGGGAGGCTTTGGCCGGCACGAACACCAGGAAAAATCAGAAGCTACAATGGACAGCAAGCATGTAGCACGCGTTCGAGCGGATCGAAGAAAGCCTATAGCTCACCCAGAGAAAGATGGGAAGCTAGCTATTGTTGTTGATGCAAGTCAGGTGGCCTTGCATCAGTGGACTGCTAGTCACTGGCAGCCTTTAGGATTCTTCTCCAAGAAACTCACAGACCCACAGCGGAATTGGAGTGTGTATGATAGAGGGCTGCTGGCTGCTTACGAAGCCATAAGGTATTTCTGGCCTTGTGTGGAAGCCAGACCATTTACATTGTTTACAGATCACAAACCGCTCACTTTCGCATTCTGCAAGCGTACGGATACTGTGTCACATAAACAATTCCGGCAACTGGAATATATAAGCCAGTTCACTACTGATTTACGACATATTAATGGGGCAGAGAATATGGTGGCAGATTACTTCTCACGAGTTGCGGCAATAAAGTATTCAGTGAACTATGCTACAATGGTGAGAGAGCAGGAGGATGATTCACAACTGCAAGTTTTTCGGCAGAGCACTCTCACCGGGTTGAAGTTAAAAAAACTGTGTCCAGATGGTGAGACAATACAGTTATGGTGTGATACCTCACAGGGACGACCTAGACCTTTTGTGCCGGAGTGTTTGCACTGGGAAGTATTCGAAGGGTTACATGGTTTGGCTCATCCGGGACCCCGAGCGAGTGTAAAATTAATGACAGAGCATTTTGTGTGGCCAGGAATTAAGAGAGACTGTCGGAAGTGGGCGCAGACGTGTCTGGATTGTCAGCGTTGTAAAATGGGACATCAGAGCTAATGGTGTATCTCTAATGAAATTGATATTGATATGCTATTAAAAACTTCAAATTTTCCTTTTTCTCCAGTTTTGCAAGAAGTTTGTTATACAGGGTGTAAACAATGATGGTTTACAATGTACCACATTGTTGCAGAAGAAGTCAGGATGAACATTATTATACAGGGTACTTGTTGTCTGCCACATAGGGAAAGTACATCAGATTGGTCTACAAAAACCACCTAAATTTCATCGCGTGCGCTTCGCACTAGATTTTTCTGTTCTCGTGCTCTCCAAGCGCTAACAATTGCTGCCAGGGAAACAATGAATAAAGCATTTTTTTTAGAAAATTTATTGCAGTTTAATTTTGAACTGTAATAAATTTTTGTATGAAAGTGATCTTCAAATGTGGCCCCATAACCACCACCACACTCAACCACAACTGTTCAGGATTTTTAGTATGTGGTTCATGGCATTCCCTCCTTTCACTGTACAAAAATGTGAGACTACACAAATTGTTTCGTGTACACAACCTTTTTGGTGTTCATTGACTGGTCTTTATTATGTCACCAGCTTAATTGTGCACTTCTCTCTCTCTCTCTCTCTCTCTTTCTCTCTATCTGAACAGGCCACAGGAGGCCCAACAGTACCTACCAACTCCTGTCTCATCCTCAGCTAATAGACGTCACTGGATGTGGATATGGACGAGCATATGGCCAGCACATCAGTCTCCCTGCCATAGTGTGTTTTGTGACAGGCACCATTATTTCTCAGTCAAGTAGCTCCTCAGTTGACCTCACGAGGGCTAAGTATACCCCACTTTCCAACATCTTCCATTTCATCTTCACCTACTTCTTCTTCATTTTGTATAATATTTTCCATAAGTTTGTTTAGCTTATTGTCCTCAAGTCTGTTTAGCTTATGTGGACCCTCTATGTATTTCATCCAACTTTCTGCTTTCCCTTCTTTTCTTAGTACTGGCCTGTCTTCTTGATGTTCATACAGCTGCTTCTGTTTTTCCAAATATCTCTTTATTTTTCTTATAGATGGCATCTATCTTTCCCCTAGTCACAAATTTTTGTACACTCTTACACTGGTATTGTAGCCCTTCTTGCTTAGCGAGTTTGCATTTGTGTCAGACCCATTTTTTAGATGTCTTTGTTCTCTTTCAGTTGCTTCATTTGCTACATTTTTATGTTTTCTGCTTTTGCCAGTTACATTCAATGTCACCTGTGTTACCTAATGATATCTACTAGGCCTTTTATTCTCACATATGTGATCCTCTTCTGCCTTTACTATTTCATCTCCCAAAACTATCAATTGATCTTCTCTTGTATTGTTTTCCCCTCTTTCAATCTATAGTGCTTAATGCTCCCTCTGAAATTCTCATCAATCTCTTGTTCTTTCAACTTGTCCAAGTCCCATATCCTTAATTTCCTACTGTTTTGCAGTTTCTTCAGTTTTAATCTGTAGTTCAAAAATTATGCTCAGAGTCCACATCTGTCCCTATAAATATCTTACAGTTTAAACTCTGGTTTCATGATATCTGTCTTATCACTGTATAATCAGTTTGAAGCCTCATTGTCCCTGTATCACTTCCACATACACAACACGCTGTCACAATTTATAAACCAAGTGTCAGCGATGATTAAATAATACCCTGTGCAGAATTGTACCAGGTGGCTTCCTTTTTCATTTCTTATCCCAACATTTTCCTATTATTTCTCCTTCTCTTTCTTTTCCTATTGCTGAATTCGAGTAACTCATCACAATTAAACTTTATCTCCCTGAATAATCTGAATAATTTTCTTTATCTCATCATACATTCCTTCAATATCTTCTTTGTCTGTGGAGCTAGTGGGCATACAAACTCATAGTACTGTGGTGGGTGTTTGCTTCATGTCTATTTGGCTACAGTAATGTATTCACTTTTCTGTTCACAGTAGTTTACCCACATTACTATTTTCTTATTTATTACTCCTATTTGATTCTGTGTTTAAACCCTGTACAGATCTGACCAGAAGCCTGTTCTTCAGGCCATTGCATTTGACTAATTCCCACTATATCTAACTTCAATCGATTCATTCCCCTTTTTAAATTCTCAAACATATATGCCTATCTAGGATATCTAACATTCCATGCTACAATCAGTAAAATGCCAGTTTGGTTTCCCTGGTGAGGACATCCTCCAGATTCATGCTGATTTTTGTAGAGGAGGTTTTTGCTCTTCAGTACTCTCATAATGCATGAGCATAAAATGTGCTATAATTGTACAACATATAGACATCAGTGATATAGGCTTACAGTTATGTGCAGTCTTGAGAATGGAAGTGATCTTCAGTTTTTCCCAATTGCTTGGTACCCTTGGCTGCTCCAGGGATCTATGATAAATGTCTGATAAACAGGGAAATATTTCTTTCACATAATCTCTATAGAACCTCATAGTTATCTCATCTGCTCCAGATGCCATGCCTGTGGTGAGTGATCTTATTTCATTTATCTCAGTATCTGCCAATTCTTCATTCATGCAGTGTTTGAAAGATGGAAGACCGAATTCAGTATTTTGGCCATCTTCCTGTCATGTTTTGGTCCAGTATGGTCACCAAGTGATTTAATGGACAATTTTGATGCATTTACAGACTGAACATACAATCAAAATGTATTAGGATTTTAGTAAGATATGTTGGTAAAATCTTACATTCAAATTCAATGAATGCTTTTGCATTGCTCTCCTTATGTATGTTTTGGTTTATTCAGCATTTGTTTGTCATCTTTACTTCGACTTTTCTTAAATCTGTGACAATTTCCTTTTGCTTTCATAAAAAATTTCTAACGCAACTATTGAACCACAGTGGGTCTTTCCTATTCCTCACAACCCTCTGCGTGGCACATGCGGCTTAATGTATATGATAATTTTGAATTTTATCAATTTATATTCAACATCGTTATCCTTAGAGATGAACTTTGCAATTTTCTTCCTGTCACTGTTGCTGAGGAAAAATATTTTCATATCTTTCTTAACATTTTTAACTCACTGATGCCTTTCTCTACATTAACTGATCAAAATGTTTGGGTCTGTTAACTACTAGGTAGTCTAAAACATTATCCTTATGAGTTGGTTATATAACTGTATGCTCAAAGTAGCTTTTAGACAAGCCATTCAGAAGAATCTCAGACAAATCACTGTCTGTGGTGCCAGTTTTAATTGCAAGATTTCCTGTTCTGTAACTGGAAACACTCCTTTTTACAATAGCATGACAAGGAAACTTACTTGCAATATCAAGTACCTTTTTCTACTAGTAATCTGTAAAGATATTCTCAAGTTGATGTAAGAGGTGTACATCTGTTAGTGTTGTAACCTTCATTCATATCTTTTTCTCACATTAATTCAGTGGAATTAACTTATTGCTTCATGAGGTTTACTGTTTGCAATGAACACATATCCTATGGCTGTTATTCAGTCTTAAACATGTAATTAATTATTACAGTAAGATATTTATCAAATTCAATGTAGTTGTTGCTGCTGATGCCATTATTACTCCCCCCACAACTGATGAACATGACTGCAACATATGTATACATTTTGTTTTTGTTTGGGGACACATGCAACTGTGGAGTACATGAGCATGTAGTGTGCTGCACGCCACCTGAAAATGCTCCCTCCGCTTCCTTCACCACTGTCATCTGTCAGTCATAAAATCTGCGTGTTTTATATATTTTAGGTCTAATGATAATGATATTAACAGAATATTTAGAACAATAGTAAAATTCTACTCAGTCACAATGTTATTTTAGCCAAGCTATATTGTTATTACATTTTCAACATTGTGTTTGTTATAAATGGTATGGTATCAATACTAGATGATTCTAGCTAAATCATCATGAACATTTGGTCAGTATAATTTGTACCTGTATTTGTATTTCTTTACTTATCCTGTAAATTGTGATTAAATACATAGTTTGTACAAATGATATAGGGTAAGTCAGGTTTGATAAACTACATACAAGTTTATATGTATTGTGATTTACAGAACAACAGTCAATACAAATTAATACTGCTAACATAATTATTAAAACAACAAGATGATAGAAAGAATAGTATAATTAAGAATACTTATGTGATCAATTACACTGTACTTTCTTCGTGCTCCAAAAACACAGAAACAGAATAGAAGCAGTGGTCAAGCAATTACCCTTTTAGTTTCACTTTAAATTTAGGTAAATTTGGTATCTGTTTCAGAAAGGATGGCATGTGGTTATATAACATAAGCAAGTATGATACCCTCCTCCCTTACAAATGTTTGTGCTTACTGAATTGAAATGCATGTAGTGCTCCTGTCCGGTATCATGAGAGTGGAAATCAAAATTATGCTTGAAGATGTTTTCTTCTTTTAATATGTTTACCTTTATGAAGATTAGTACTACATTGTTGATATATATTCAAGGAAGGGGCAGTATACTGAGACTCTTTAAATACAGGTACATATGGAGTTCCCCCAAAAGATAATTCCATACATCAGTAGTGAATGGATACTGCCATAGTACATTGTGACCACTGATGCACGACTTATATTTTGTGAGAGTATTCTTACAGCATATATAAGTGTATTTAACTTTTGATTTACATTATTCACATGTGTCTCGAATTTCATGTTGTCCTGGATATATATACCAAAAAATTTTGTCACATTTGCACATGAGACAGTTTTTGCATCAATGTTAGAATTGACATTGCCAGGTGGAGCTTCTGTGAAGTATGAAAATTGACTGACACTACATACAAGTTTATATTTATTGTGATTTACAAAACAACAGTCAATACAAGTTGAATACTGCTAACATAATTATAAAAACAATAAGTTGATAGAAAGAGTATGGTAGTATAGTTAAGAATAATTATGCGATCAATTAAACTGTATTTTCTTGGTGCTCCAAAAACTCAGAAACAGAATAGAAGCAGTGGTCAAGAAATTACCCTTTTCATTTCACTGTAAATTTAAGTAAATTACATATCTGTTTCAGAAAGGATGGCATGTGGTTATATAATATAATACCAGTACGATACACTCCTCGCCGACAAATGTTAGTGCTTACTGAATTGACATGCAGGTAGTGCTTCTGTCTAGTATCATGAGAGTGGAAACCAAAATTATGCTTGAAGATGTTTTCTTCTTTTAATATGCTTACTTTTATGAAGATTAGTACATTATAGGTATACAAACAAGGAAGGGGCAGTGTACTGAGACTCTTTAAATATTGGTCTACATGAGTCTCTGTATTTAGCATGTGTTATTATTCTAACAGTCTTTTTTTGTAGCCTAAATGCTTTTCTGCTACATATGGAGTTCTCCCAAAAGATAATTCCATATGTCAGTAGTGAATGGACACTGTCATGGTACATTGTGACCACTGATGCACGCTTGTATTTTGTGAGAACATTCTTACAGCATATGTAAGTGTATTTAACTTTTGAATTACATTATTCATGTCTGTCTCCCATTTCAGGTTATCATGGATATATATATATATATATATATATATATATATATATATATATATATATATATATATATATATATATATATATATATATATATATATATATAACCTAAAAATTTTGTCTCATTCGCAGATGAGACAGTTTTTCCATCAATGTTGGAAACTGGAATTGCTGGGTGGAGCTTCTGTGAAGTGTGAAAATTGACTGACACAGTTTTTTTCAGAATTTATTATTAACTTATTTGCACTGAACCATTGTGTTAAATCTTGTATTACATCTGTATCTGTTTTTTGTAGGCTGTCTTCATCATATGACTTAATTAGGATATTACAGCTCTCCTTGCTATCATATATTGTGCAAGCCTCTTCATCTCTGAGTAACTACCGTAACATACATATGTCTGAATCTGCTTACTGTATTCATCTCTTGGTGTCTCTCTATGATTTTTTACCCCCTCCCCACACCTCTCCACCACGCTTCGTTCCAGTACTAAATTGGTGATCCCTCAATGCCTCAGAATGTGTCCTACCAACTGACCCCTTCTTTTAGTCAAGTTGTACCACAAATTTATCTTCTCCCAAATTCTGTTCAGTACCTCCTCAATAATTATGTGATATACTCATCTACTCTTCAGCATTCTTCTGTAGCACCACATTTCACTTCTATACATGACTACATTCCATACAAATACTTTCAGACAGGACTTCCGGACTCTTAAATCTGTACTCAATGTTAATGAATTTCTCTTCTCCAGAAATGCTTTTCTTGCCATTGCCACTCTACATTTTATATCCTCCCTACTTCAACCACCATCTGTTAATTTGCTTCCCAAATAGAAAAACTCATTTACTATCTTAAGTAATCTAATTCCCTGATTGAATTCAACTACATGCCGTTACCCTCATTTTGCTTTTGCTGATGTTCGGCTCTTATATCCTCCTTTCTAGATACTGTCCATTCCATTGAACTGCTCTTCCAAGTCCTTTGCTGTCTCGGATAGAATTACAATGTCATCGGCAAACCTCAAAGTTTTCATTTCTTCTCGCTGGACTTTAATTCCAAGTAAAAAAATTTCTTTTGTTTCCTTTACTGCTTGCTCAATATACAGATTGAATAACATTGGGGATAGGTTACAACCCTGTCTCACTCCCTTCTTGATGACTGCTTCCCTTTTGTACCCCTCAACTCTTATAACTGCTATCTGGTTTCTGTACCAATTGTAAATAGCTTTTCGCTCTCTGTATTTTACCACTGCAACCTTTAGAATTTGAAAGACAATATTCCAGACAACATTGTCAAAAGCTTTCTCTGTGTCTAAAAATGCTATAAACATAGGCTTGCCTTTCCTTAACCTATCTTCTATGAGAAGATGTATGGTCAGTATTGCATCACGTGTTCCTGCATTTCTCCAGAATCCAAACTGATCTTCCCTGAGGGTGGCTTCTACCAGTTTTTCCATTCTTCTGTAAGGGATTCATATTAGTGTTTGGCAGCCATGACTTATTAAACTGACGGTTCAACAATTTTCACATCTGGTTTGTTTTCTTTCTTTTTTTTTCAGCACTTGCTATCAGTAGCTCTAAAGCATTGTTGTCTACTCCCGAGCTTTGTTTTGACTTTCAAGTCTTTCAGTGCTTTGTCAAATTCTTCATGCAGTATTGCATCTCCCTTCTCATCTTCCTCTAGATCATCTTCCATTCTCATAATATTGCCCTCAAGTACAGGGTGGTTATAATTTTGAAAACGCTGTAGAAATAACACCACTGGTCAGAATGATGTCAAATTGCGACGGAATATTTTCAGAGAAAGGGGAAAAAGTATAGCAGAAGAAAAAAATAGTGCGAAAATTGATCAGTCGATGGCGCTGTATGTGTCAGAATACGTAAATGAAGACACTTACCATGCACACGACCCATTGAAGATGGTATGAACACACCGGGTGCACTGCTTTTCCTCCTTTTGTGTCTGCGGCGTTTGCCATGACTGTCTCAATGCAGGATCATACTCGGCTGGTAAAGCTGTATTACAAGAATGATGACTGTGCATACATAGCACTTCAGAAGTTTTGGACACTGAAGGGTTTGAAAAATGGCATTGGTCTGATGATTACCGTGGGTCTGGAGGAAATGATTAGGAAGTTCAAAGAGACAGGTTCTTTTGGTGTTCAACCTGGTAGAGGGAGGAAATGAATTGATTTGACATCAGTGGAAGCAGTGGCCACAGCAATGCAGGAGGAGATGAGTGGTGGTGTGCAAACGTGTAGTGCATGGAGAATTGCCCGAACATTGGACATACATGTGAGCACAGTGCATAAAATCCTACCAAACATCCTTCTTTGCTATCCATTCAAAATTACCCTTGTGCACAAGTTGCTTCCTGTTGACCTGCCAGCAAGAGAGATCTTTGCTTCAGAATTTCTTTCTCACATGGAAATGGACAGTGATTGGCTGTGTAAGATTTTGTGGACAGACAAAGTCCACTTCCATCTGACAGGATATGTCAATACACAGAATTGTAGGACACGGGCTATGGAAAATCCACATGCAAATCAACCAGTACCACTTCATCCTGAAAAGGTTGCTGTGTGGTGAGAGTTTATGGCATCATTTATCATAGGGCAATATTTTTTCGAAGAGACAGTTGCTTCCATTCCTGTTACCTGCACCATCACTGGTAAGTGCTATGAGTGTCTTTTGCACAACCACATCATTCCAGTTATCCAACAGTGTGGATGGGATCATTTTAATGCAAGATGGCATGCCTCCGCACATTGCAAATCCAGTTAAGCAGCTGCTGAAGCGCCATTTCAGAAATGCTAGAATTATCAGCCACCATTTCCCTACAGCCTCGCTGTCCCAATCACCTGATCTTAATCCGTGCGACTTCTGGCTGTGGGGCTATCTGAAAGATAATGTGTTCAGTGTTCCCACTACAAACTTAGCTGCATTGAAAGCTCGCATTGCGCGACAATTCTGAACATGACCCTGGAAACACTTCGAACAGCTGTGGAACATGCTGTTTGTCAAGTTAAACTTGTTGCAGAAAATAGCGGACAGCATATTGAACATGTTTTGCGCCATTACATGGAAATTATTAATCCAATTCGATTGTGATTGATGCTTTTTATGTTGTTTTTCTCCTCAGGACAATTAAAAACAAATGTGATTGATGCTTTTTATGTGGGTTTTGGCATCAGGACAATTAAAAACTGATTTTTCACATCTGATGTGATATGACCTTGCCATGGTGGATGGGATTACGTAACTAACACTGTCACTCCTGTACACCCATGTACACTGAGTAGTACAGTTTGTTTAACATCAAACCTACACCTTAGGCATTGTTGTATGATTCATTTGTCATTTGTAGTTGACCACTATTAAATTATGATGCTTACAGTGCCATCTATTGCTACATTTTGTAACTATTTATTTTTCCTCTGCCATACTTGTTCCTCCTTCTCTGATAATATTCTGTGGTAATTTGACGCCATTCTGACCAGTGGTGTTATTTCTACAGCAGTTTGAAAGTTTAACTTTAATTATAATCACCTTTTACATCTCTCTTGTAGAGACACTCTGTATACTCCTTCCACCTTTCTGCTTTCCCTTCTTTGCTTAGTACTGGTTTTCCGTCTGAATTCTTTTCTCCAAAGGTGTCTTCAGTTTCTATCCATCTTACCCGTAGTGTCATATGCTTCTACATCCTTACATTTGTCCACTAGCCAATCCTGCTTAGCCATTTTGCGCTTCCTGTTGATCTCATTTTTTTAGATTTTTTATTCCCTTTTGCCTGCTTCTTTTATTGCATTTTTATATTTCCTCCTTTCATCAACTAAATTCAATATCTCTTGTGTTGCCCAAGGATTTCTACTAGCCCTTGTCTTTTTACCTACTTGATCCTGTGCTGCCTTCACTATTTCATCTCTCAAAACTACCCATTCCTCTTCTACTATATTCCTTTCCTCTGTTCTTGTCAATCATTCCCTAATGCTCCCTCTGAAACCCTCTACAAGCTCTGGTTCTTTCAGTTCATCCAGGTCCCATCTCCTTAAATTTCTGCCTTTAGCAGTTTCTTCAGTTTTAATCTGCAGTTAAATACCAATAAATTATGGTCAGAGTCCACATCTGCCCCTATAAATGTCTTACAGTTTAAAATCTGGTTCCTAAATCTTGTCTAACCATTCTATAATCAGTCTGAAACATTCTGGTGTCTCCAGGTCTCTTCCACATATACAGCCTTCTATCATGATTCTTAAACCAAGTATTAGCTATGATTCAATTATGCTCTGTGCAAAATTCTATCACGTGGCTTCAGCTTTCATTCCTTTCCCCCAGTCCCTATTCACCTACTACTTTCACTTCTCTTCCTTTTCCTACTATCAAATTCCAGTCGCCCAGCACTATTAAATTTTTGGCTCCCTTAACTATCTGAATAATTTCTTTTATCTCATCATACATTTCCTCAATCTCCTCCTCATCTGTGGAACTAGTTGGCATATAAACTTGTACTACTGTGGTGGTATTGGCTTCATGTCTATCTTGGCTACAATGATGAGTTCACTACACTGATCATAGTAGCTTATCCATGTTCCTATTTTTTTTACTCATTATTAAACCTACTGTTGTGTTACCCCTATTTGATTATGCATTTATAGCCCTGTGTTCACCCGACCCGAAGTCCTGTTCCTCCTTCCACCAAACATCACTAATTCCTGCTATAGCTAACTTTAACCTATGCTTTTCCCTTTTTAAATTTCCTAACCTGACTGCTCAATTAAGGGATTTGAATTCCATGCTCCAATCTGTAGAACTACAGTTTTTGTTGCTCCTGATAATCATGTCATCCTGAGTAGTCTCCGGCTGGAGATCTGAATGGGGGACTATTTTACCTCCAGACTATTTTACCCAAGAGGATGCCATCACCATTTAAACATACAAAAGAGCTGCATGCCCTTGGGAAAAATTATGGCTGTAGTTTCACTTCGCTTTTAGACATTTTAAGAACCTCCTTTGTTACACACATTGGATGACCATTAATTGAAATAAAGGTTCATGGTGTAATTAAATTTTGTTGGCTGGATCTAGTGGTAGTTTTAAATGTTAAATAATCACTTTGCTCCTTGAGGAGCTCCTTAAATCCATTGCTTTAATTGCTTCTGTCTGGAGGCCAGGTTGTCTTGTAGGTCTGGAAGCCTTATTGGTTGATGTGTTTGTAGAATAATTTAGATGACTAAACTGATTCGTACCTAATTTACATATTTAATAGTCCTGGATGCCTTGCTGTCATAAATTTACAATGTTCACTCAGTGAAATACATTCCATTTGTAGGCAACTCAGAAAATTTTACATTTCTCCTTCCTTCCTACCCACCACACACACATGCATGCCAACCGCACCCAGTTAACATTGTTCCAAAGATCATCAGTAAAGATATTTTCATACTAAGATCAAAACATACAACATTAAATCAGAAATAATTTTAAAGAAACGAATTTTACTCAACAGCACAATAGAATAATTATGATAACATATATTTACATAAAAAATATATCTTTTGTAGTACAGTAATTTTAAGAAATTTGTTTGTTAATCACTAGGGTTAATTGTGTTAGCATGACATATACAACTATACAATTGGAGTTTAAAACATTTCAAATAGGATCAGGAAAAGGAATTTGAGAATATGCATGGTCTAAACCGCTTATTGCACGTTACACACACCCCGAAGGTTTTGCTCACATTCCACTGTGAGGGAAAGTCTCGCAGGTGTACATGATATTTAAAAATTTGAAAAGTAGAACATGCAGAAAAACAGGTGTTCTTGAAATATTATCGTAGGTTTCTGTGGTCTGAGTAGTTGAAGGCTAGTAAAAGGAGGTGTCTGGTGTGCGCTGAATTGGAGGGTGGTGTCTGATGGTTCTTGATACTGCTGATGGTCTTGACGATGTTTTTTTGGAGTGGACACAGCTCCCAGGGTATTTCGTACAACATTCTGCAGTGTATCAGCTTCAGAATCCAATGTTCCCTGATCACATTCGAGGGTTGGAACTGAACTGATGGCAACTATTTATTCACAACCAATACAAAAGTGTTACATGTTTGCACCTGTTACTGTCCTTCAAAGTAGTCACCAGCACTGTGTAGAACCTGCTGCCAGTGATGTGAAGGCATAGTATACTGTTAGCAGAGCCTGTTCTGTTGATGGTGCAAATGGAGCGGTCTACTTCCTTTTGAATCTCTGGAACAGTTCTGAAGCGAATGCCACAAAGTGATTCCTTCATCTTCAGAATCAAATCAAAGTCACAAGGACTTAAGTTCGGGGAGTATGGTGAATGGTACAGTAGTACTTCCCAGTCCCCTGGTCATAGGTGATGGTCCAAAAACGATCAGTAATACTGTGCATTGATTTTGTAAAAGCCCAATGAAGGGCAAGAAGTTCCTTTTCGGTCACTGTGTATTTACACTCATGTTTTAACAGGATTCTACTCGCAAATGCTCTTGCACAACATTTCATTACTCCATTTTCTTCACATATTTGAAATAAATGAGCTCCTAAGCCATAGTCACTTGAGTCACAATATAATCAAAATGGTAGAGAAAAGTCTGGTCTAGATAGGATTCTACCATTGCATATGGTTTGTTTCATCTTTTCAAAAGCTTCCTGACAATTTTGGTCCCATTTCCAAATTGCATTTTTCTTAAGTAGGTTACTGAGACAGGGTGTGTTTAATACTTGGTTGTCTAAAAATTTTTGGTAAAATTCTACTAAACCAGAAAATGATTGCAACTGCTTCCTATTCCTTGGGACTGGTAACTTAGCAATGGCTTCTATCTTTTCAGGGTCAGGCAGAGTACCTTCTTCAGAAAAGTAATGACCTAAAAATTTTATTTCTTTCATTCCAAAATTACATTTTTCTAGTTTTAAAGTCATACCCCCTTCCCTTAATTTTGAAAACATTTCCTTCAACAACCAGTAATGATCATCCCAATTTGAGTTACATACCAAAATGTCATCTACATAGATAGCTAATTTAGATCTGAGTTCTTCATCCATTACACTGTCCAGTGTTCTAATAAATTCAGCCAATGACACAGTTACACCAAATGGTACAACCTTGTACTGATAATACAAGAAGGTAGTATATTTTCTTAGTTCTGGTGAAAGAGGTATTTGATGAAAACCTGATGTTAAATCTAAGGTACTTGTTAGCTTTACACTCTTGAATTTATATAAGAGTTCAGCCATATTTTCAGGGCAGTCATTTTCTCTTTGTATGTACATGCTCAACAGCTGAGAGTCCAGAACAATTCTAACAGCCCCACATCTTTTAGAAATAATGACTATCGGGTTGTTGTATTCAGTTTCACTCCTTTGTATAATCCCAAATCTTTCAAGTTTCTGTAACTCTTTTTCTACTGCTTCTCTCTTAGAAATTGGAACATCATATGGTTTTTGAAAAAAATGAGGTATGAGGTTTCATCCTAAGTTCACATTCAGAATCCTTAATTAAGCATGGTACATCAGTAAAAACATCATAATACACTCATAAAGTAAGGATTTAAGTTCACTTTTCTGTCCATCATCCAAACCATTTGCATTTGTGACTTTTTTATTAACAGTCTGTCTGAAGTCATCATTTATACCTCCCTCCTCCACACACTCTGTTGTAAAAACTTTCCGTTCAATGCAAGTTAATTTATTTTCCTTACCCTTTAATGGTGTGCCTCCTTCCTGCAGGAAAGGTGTTTGCACAATTTTATCATTATGGCTTAAAATAAACAGAGATTTCTTTTTCCATTTAATTACCGCATTGGTTTTATGTAGCCAATCAACCGCTAAAATTACATGCTCATTCAAATCCGGTATGACAAGAAACCCATGGGTAAATGGAGCATGGAAAGATATGTAAGCGTGGACTTTAATTTGTTTACTATATTTGCCAATTGCTCCTCTAACCTTGACTCCCACATAAAGTGCTTCTAAATAGTGAGGATTTTGTCCGAGTTCTTTACTCAAAGTTTCTGAAATGCCTGAGATCTGACTACCACTATCCAAAAGGCACCTCCCTTCCCAGTTACAATTTTTGAGATTAATGTAAGGAATTTTGATCTCTATCATGGGTATTATGGTCAACAGGTTCAGTAAATAAGTCTTGTTCTATTTCATCAAAGTTATTCAGGTCAGCCTCCTTGTTTATTAACTGTATAGCTACCTGATTGCTAAGTTTACTTACTTTCTTACTGTTACTGTCTACTTCACATAAATTGAGGATCCCCTCTCTAGCTTCTTTATCATAACAGTCAGTTTTGTTCTGTACTTTGCTGCATTTTCCCCTCAACATCATTTAAGCCTTGAGCATGGCTGAGCAATTCTAATACTTCAGGTTTTAGATAACTTACCATTAAGTTCAATTAATTCTGAAAATTCTCCATCATTATCATCACAACACAACTTCTCTTTTTCCTATAAATAAACAAAATATTTCACATCCCCAACACTATCATCATTAGCTTCTATCTCACTATAATCACTAATAGTACAATCAGCATCATCAACATCTGAATAATTCTCAGAATCATTATCAATACCACCATCATTTACAGAACTATAAATTACATGATTACCCTTGGTATTATTATTCTCTTTCAGCTCAAATAGATTTTCAAGAATATTATTTTCACTACAGCTACTATGCTCATTCGCAGGCTCCTGATTAACCAGATTTTCTAAATCTCCACTCTCCAGACAAAACTCATTGTTTACCTCCTTTGAATGATTCATATTATGCTCTTGCCAAAACTTGTACCAATACCTTAAACTACTAATATTTTATTTACCTGAAAAATATTCCTATTTTGAACCTGTCTTATTTTTTGTCTATTTTCACACTGTCATATTGGATATTACTCAGATTGTGGACTGCCAACTGAGAGGATTTCAGTTTAACCTATCACCCCTACTATCATTAAATCTCATATGTGGAGGGACTGGTTATTATTTATCCACTGGTCACCTCTATTTTCAAAATTCCTATCACCATTCCTGTTCCCAGAATTTCAATTTTCATAAAACTGTTGGTCCCCACAGTTTGGTCTTACATCCTGATAATTTCTAAAATTATTTGGATTCCTGTAATTTCTCCCCAGGGTGCTGTTGTAATGTCTTTGGTTATAACTGTCATTATTATTTTTATTTCTATTGTTATTGAGATTACTCCAGTTTGGCCTTCTGAAATCAGTACTACGGTGGCCAAACCTGTTATACGCCCTGCCCAACTTTTCTACATATTTTAGGAACTGGTCTACAGATTCATCTGGCCCATAAACTAACTCCATTTGAATTCTTTCTGGTAGCCTTCTCATAAGTGCATCTATTTGAGTTAATTCATTGACAGGTTGGTCTAAGTGTGCAAGTTTCATAATCTGGTCTTTGCAAAACTCTTTCATACCCCTTCTCTGCTTTCTGCACGTCAGACCATTTAAAAACTCACTCTTTATCCTTCCTTGCCTGTTCAGTGGCACACCACAACGTTTTTAAGAAACACTTTTCAAATTCATCTATGGATAAATTGCTACAGTCAAGTAGGTTGGCCTATGACAAGCCTTCACCTTCTAATGATCTTTTAATGAACTTAATTTTTAATTCATCACTCATACCAGGGAGAAAACTATCACAGCAATGTTGTATAAAATCACCTGGATGGAAATGTTTGTCACCAGGGAAGCACTTCAGTAGCATAGTAGGAAAGTTTGGGTGTCCTACATTACAGATTGTTTTTAGTTAAGCCCCATCTTGTAACAGTTGTACTTGTATTTTGATAATAGTGACATCACTATATAAGTCTCATACATTTGAATCTGTTGTCTGTGCTGTCTTCTGAACTTTTTCATCTACATCTGAAGTGACACTGTCTATTTTTTCATTTAGCTTGTTTATAAAGGTTACAGCTTGTTTACTAGCGTCTCCAACAGCATCTTTACATCTAACTTCAACAGCATCTATCTCAGATCTGATATCCTTGTCTAATTCCTCTCTTTTATCTCTAAAGATTGTATTTTGGACTCTGAAGACTCTACCATCCAATCTACTTTTTTCACATGTTCATCTGTAGCTTTCACTTGAGAAAACACACCAACTAAGTCTTTCTTAACATTTGAAATTTGCGCATTAAGCTCTGCTCTAATGAGATTACATTCTGAGACTATTGACTTTTCAAGTTTTGACTATTTTTGACAGTTTTCTTCAAGTTATTCACTATTTTCTTTCATTGATGACATTAATTCACTAAACATGTCTTTTAAATTTAATTGTTTGGGTTTCTCACTCAACATCGTTTCACTTATGTGTGACTGTTCTTGTTTCTCATGGTTTGGACTTGAATCTAACACACTACAGTCTAAGAATCCCAGATCTCCATTGACTCCATTTAACTGCTTACGTTGACTATTGTCTAATACATCCTGAAACATGTCGTTATTGACAATGTCCTGTTTAAAGTAAACTAGCTGAAGCTGGTAGGTTCGGGATATTTATTTCATTGTTTTGATCATGATCCTTTTTTTTTGTAAATTGGTTCATAAATTATCAATGCAAGAAAAGACAGGTCAAAATATTCACACATCACAGCACTGAGAACCAGGTTCTCTTGTAGGTCTGGAAGCCTTGTTGGTTGATGTGTTTGTAGAATAATGTAGATGACAAAATTGATTCGTACATGATTTTCATATTTAATGGTCCTGGATGCCTTGCTGCCATAAATTTACAATGTTCACCCAGTGAAATATATTCCATTTGTAGGCAACTCCAGACAACTTCACATTTCTCCTTTCCTTCCTGCCACACACACATGCAAGCCAACCGCACCCAGTTAACATTGTTCCAAAGAACGTCAGGAAAGATATATTCATACTAAGATCGAAACATAGAACATAGAACATTAAATCGAAAATAATTTAACAAAAAATGAAATTTACTCAACAGCACAATAGAACAATTATGATTACATATATTTACAGAAAAAAAATATCTTTTTGTACTACAGTAATTTTAAGAGATTTGTTTGTTAAATCTCAAGGGTTAATTGTTTTAGCATGATATATACTACTATACAGTCGGAGTTTAAAACATTTCAAATAGGATTGAAAAAAGGAAATGATCATAAATTTGAGAATATACATGGCCCAAACAGCTTATTGCACATTACAATGTTTGCAGTACCAGCAAAGCGAGGCCGATTTGGTCGATGTTATAAGGCCAGATCTGTCAATCATCCAGACTGTTGCCCCTGCAACTACTGAAAAGGCTGCTGCCCTCTTCATGAACCACATGTTCATCTGGCCTCTCAACAGATACCCCTCTGTTGTAGTTGCACCTACGGTATGGCTATCTGTATGACTGAGGCACACAAGCCATGCCAGCAGTGGCAAGGTCCATAGTTCACGGGGAGGGAAAGGGGGGGGGGAGCATTAACATAAAGAATATTCAATGGTTCTTGGGGGGAGATCATTAACATAAAGAATATCAGTTTGTATAAATTTTATTGACATGCTACTGCACTGCCCAGCCATATTATTCTGTTAAAGTTTTTAACACTTTTCATTCCTTATGTTAATGATCTAATGATTGAATAGTGTTTAAAAACTTTAACAGAATAATATGGCTGGGCAGTGCTGTAGCATGTCAATGAAATTAACCCAAACTGATAATGATAATAACTCTATATCAGTCGTGCTTCTTTTGCATGATTTGAAACACAGCATTTTATTTTGAGGCCAACTAATTTAAACTGTTATCTTGATTGGGATTGAAATTTGATCTTAGTGATTGGTATACATTCCTATATGTCAATTTTCATCTCTGGTGGTGATGTTATTTGACTGCAGGCCTACGTTTGTTACCAACTAACTTACGTTGTTTTCAAATGAATCATGGGACACTGTCATCAGGGCTGTAATGCACTATGCAGTCGGGCTGCAGCAGCCAATAACTCAGTGATGGGTCATTGTAGTACACACACTAGGCAGCTAGGATTTCCTGGCTGCAGTAGCCATCAGAACACATTGGATTGCAAGGCAGCCTGCTGGCCCCACACAGCGAGTTGGGAGCAACGTGTCTCATAGAGGCCGTATGTGAATGCCTTCAGTCTCTATGCACTTGTCAAGGCAACCAGACCTTGTCTGCATCATGAAACAAAATTGGTGATGACTCCCAATTGCTTGTAGGATCTGGGGGAATATTCTAGTTGTGGAGGGATATGCAGTGTATCTTCAAATTTATAGCCATCTCTATTTCGCACAGAACTATGTAACACACAGGATGCTTTTACTACGGCAATTGCAAATTCTTCTCCAACATCCATTGGACAGTGAAAAATTTGCAATTTATTTGCCAGAGAGCCAAACGTGCATTCCACAAACTGCCTAGCCTGAGACATTAGTCAGTTAAAGATTCTTTTTCTGTTTGTTAAACTCCTTCCTCCATATGGATGCATTAAAATTTCAGATATACCAAGTGCCTCATTTCAAACAATGAAGTACGGTATCGGTACTGCATTGTCTGATATGGATCTTAACTCTGGTATTTGTAAATTTTTATTTATGAGTTTTACATGCAAGATTGATTGCTTAAAAATAGATAAGTCCCTACAATTTCTGTATACTCCAACATCTATGTATGTGATCTTATAATCCACATTGCATATAACAAGTGAAATGATGTAAAAATAATTTTTATAATTGTAGTAAAGTGAGCCAGAATAACGTGGCTTTGCATTACTTATGAGACAAAAGGTAAACAATTTCAGCATTTTTCACATCCATCTTGTTTGGCTGATCACTCACGAATGATGATTAGTTGGCTGCTAAAGGCTTCACTCTTTGGATCTGGATGAGCTGCCCCTGAGAGAGCTTATGCTGAGAGATACATTTTCCTGATGCAGATTTAAATACTTTGACTAACCAGAAAAAGATGCCACACTTTTATGCCGTATGTACCTCTTACATTAGAGTAGCCATGGCCAAAAGGCCATGAATACTTCCAATTATTCATTTCTTCCATAATACATTTTCTGGTTGTGGTTCCATGCAATATTTTAAAATAACTATCACTGAATAAAATCAGTGTTCCAGCCACAGTTACAGTGGCATTTCACTGAATGTACTGGTGTTTTCTGTTGTCGAGGGTCCATTATGTTTCATCATGTCCTTACTGCTGAACATGGCATCACATCAAAATTTTAAAAACTATTGATATTAGTGGTCTCCTGTGATGGAAGGAGTGGGAAGCTTTATTAGACTGGTTTCTTGTGGTGGAAGGATTGCAGATCTGCTGTTATCTATTGTGCCTTACAGTAAGAGCCATTGTAGCACTCATTGGGGGTGTAGATTCCTGTTTTCCTCCTCCAGAACATCCATTGTACAACTGCAGTTTCTTACTGGTTAATGTGTCAAGTTAGCCCGCATCTCGTGGTCGTGCGGTAGCGTTCTCGCTTCCCACGCCCGGGTTCCCGGGTTCGATTCCCGGCGGGGTCAGGGATTTTCTCTGCCTCGTGATGGCTGGGTGTTGTGTGCTGTCCTTAGGTTAGTTAGGTTTAAGTAGTTCTAAGTTCTAGGGGACTTATGACCACAGCAGTTGAGTCCCATAGTGCTCAGAGCCATTTGAACCAAGCCATTTGTGTCAAGTTATTTATGTGGTCTGTTGTGTTCTGATGGTTGGCAGTCAGGACAGTGCAAGCCTATAGCTATCCTCTATATTTAAATTATTGATATTTAAGTGTCCTCTGAGATCATGTGCGGCATCAACCCTTGCTGCTTGGGAAGTCATCATTTTTGTTTCCCCTTTATCTAGCATCAGCATACTGCACTTACACTTTGTACGAGTAAGTATTGTTTAAAGAGGTGTATTGTACTCATATTTTAAAGTATTTGATCTGATGAGGACAGTTAGCCAAAAAACATTATCAAATTAGAAAGAATTAAGAGTGGCCAAGACTGAAGAACTTTTTGTGTTTCAGGCTCTCCATTTATAGTACAGTGTTTCTGTTTTTGCTGACTACATCTTGTGATAACAGAATTTCCAGTAATGTAACATTAGACGTTCAGTTCCTTACTTAAACCTGAGGGAACTGAAAACCATCATTTTTCATGGAACAAAATGCTTGACAAAATAACAGTCACTTAGAAAATGCCAAATGACATGTTCCTGTTCTTTTTTTATCTTTATCAGTGTTCTTCTTGATATTGGCCAACTGCTGTAGATGTGCAAGCCTCAGACAGTAAAAATTGTGATGAACTTCAGTTAACATGTACAGAACAGGTCATATGGTATGCTAATACACCAGACTTCATTTAATCGGTATACAGTAGAACCCATAGTGATTGAAAACAAATGTGTGCAATAGACCAAATGTTGCATTTTTTAATTAAATTATTTTTATGTGACTGCTGTCACTGTTTTGGCTACTGTTTAGTCAGATGTGTATAGTGCTACTTCTTTTCCAAACTAAACACATGAATGAATTTCATAATTTCCAAATAATAATAATAATTTAATTAATTAATCATAAGCTACTGTATATTAATCCATTGTCTGGGTCACATTAATGTGCTAAAGAGGCAGTAACTGAAAGCAGATGCCATAGTAAAATAGAAGATTAAAAGAATTGTGTGAACCTTGCATATATAGTCCAGAAAGAGTGACATTTGTCAATAAACATATCCTCATGAAATTGAATGTTGACATATGCACTTACAGTGCTTAGACTTGTAAAACAATTCAGTGATAAATCAGAAATTGTACATCACATTGCACAGTCCAGCCGAAAAAATAAAAACACATTCAAATACATTGTTATTATTGTTAATAAACAATATAGAGAAAAGGATAGATTGCTATTCACTGTAAACATTACACACTGTGTTGCAAACAGGCACAATGAAGAGACTATTACATGTTTTGCTTTTGGCCAAAACCTTCTTCAGGAAAGGAAACACAGTCACATTCATTCACACAAACAAGCACACCTCATGCACACATCACTGCAACCTCCAGCAGCTTTTGTCAGAACGCAACTGCCACTGTAGCAGTTCGCCTACTTTGTTTCTTTCTTTGTTGTCCTCGGTGTTGATGTTCTGCGTTGCTACACTGGCTGAAAAATGGGGTTTGTAATTTGGACACTGACTACTGTAAATAATGTATCTGACAGATGCACAGTTATGTTTGACAGTCTTTTACTTTCACTGTCCACAACATAACCCCCCTCCCCCCCCCCCCCCCCACCTCTCACAATATTACACAGTTATAGGTGGCCAGTGCTCTATTGCTCTAACTTCCCATAAGCCTCATTAATAGTTTGCATGCGAACATCCACATAACTGCTACAATAGTTTACTGTTGAACATCTATGAGCAGTAAAAACATAACCACATAATTCACAGTTCTTTTGCAATAATCAGGTACATATGGAACAGACACTGTCATTCCTTTAACACACGGCCTATTGGTGTATCACTTATTTCACTGTTAAGTTGATGCATTGTTGTCATTCTAACCAACACAGGTTCCTCGTCTGAAACTTGGCTGTGGACTGACTGTCTCGTGACCAAACCTGGGGCCCTTATATATCATCACAATAATAGGTGCTTGTAGTAACACGATTCACGTTTCCGTCGCACTTCACATAGTGTAGACCGGGAACCGTCTGATAGGCATGCCCGATGTGAACTGACTGGGCACAGCCCATGCTGCCTGGGTTGTTGTTGCTCCGCCGGCAGAGGTCGCGACCAAATTCTCGCGTGCCCTCTGGTGGAAGGGACTTTACTTGCGGCAACTACTGTCCATGACGCGCCGTGCTGATGTGGGCCTCCCGCAATCTTTCTGGTGGCTACTGCAGTGCCGACACTACATACTGTTCAAAGTTAAATATACAGAAATTATAATTAAAACTTAACTCATTAAGTTAACTGAATACATCGAAAAATTCCGTCTTTTTAACTGTTCCTTCTACAACAAGAGTTAGGCTGAACTGTTTGTTTAAATGATGAAATTAACAAATATTGTTACACAAACAATACTTCTGACAAAACTGTTAATTACTTTGGAATTGATTAAGGGCTGGCTTTGCTACCACGTTTTTAAATAGAGTCAAATAGATCCTTTAAGAATACCATTAGTTGTTTCTCCAGATGTTTATAATTAATACAGAAATTATATTTGTTTATACATCAACAATAGAATTTAAGTTATGAAACAATTACTGATTTAATCTATAACAAAAGATACTAACTAGGAATAGTTGACATAAATTAGGAAATCCATTACATACATAAAACTAAGCACAAAATTAGGTCTGCTGTTATATTCTTTAAAACTGAGGGCCAACCTTTCTCTTTTATGAAAATGCAGATTATACTCATGTATGTTCATGCTAATTAGTTAAAAAATGAAAAAAATGAATTTTAAGGAGGCAGATGGCAAAACAAGAGGGGAAGTAAAAAGTACCCCGCAAGCTTCGTCACACCACACCCTCACTGAATTGAGCAGATAGATATTACAAATAGCTAACTGGGCAATTCAGGGACCACAAATTACCCAGACAGTGGGTTAAAGTTCTACACACAAAAAATATTACATACGAAATCTTATCAAAACTACAGTACGTATGTTTTTTCATATTTATACTTATATGACCTGGCCATATGAAAATCCCCATACAAAATATTTACATACAGTGTATTGTACATTTGCACAAAATATCTGCAAGTTATACTTTTAATAAAAATTAGGCATCTTCATCATAAACGATGTCCTTTTTGTGTAAACAAAGATTACATTCTAAGATCTGTATCACTTTATACATGTCCTACCTTGCTTAAAAGAGTAAATCCTCATGGGTTGCAAAAAGTTAAATTACATTGTGCATTGCAGTTCACTTTGTAGACAGAAAATTTCACTTGCTCAGTATTTAGTATTTTTCACAAGCACTTTCACACTTTTAATGAACTTTAACACACTTTCTCACCAAGTTGTCCACGCCTTTAACAGGTTCAAGTGGCAGTTAGCAAGGAAGTGCACTACTATCAGTTCCCTTGGAGGTGGTTCTCCTCCGCCATAGTACATGAAAAAATTAGACACAATACCCGACTTTAGTACACTTACTTTTACAAGGTGTGCAACTTTGCTTCCACCATTTTTTCCCCCACATTTGAGGCTTTAATGAAACAAATTGGTTACACATGTATCATTCAAAGTATTTTCCATCACTGGCCACTACTTTCTCCCATCTTTCGGGCAGTGTACAAATCCCACATCGAAAAAATTGTTCATATTTTGAAGTGATCCTCGAATCGATACAATTTGTGACTTCTTCATGAGATCGGAAGTGTTGGTCAGCCAGGCCATGCGCCATTGATGTAAACAGGTGATAGTCAGAGGGAGCAATGTCTGGAGAATATGGCAGGTGGGGTAGGACTTCCCTTTTTAACATTTCCAAGTACGTTTTGACCTCTTTTGCGAAGTGGGGTCGAGTGTTGTCATGCTGCAAAATCACTTTATTGTGCCTCTTGGTGTATTGCGGCCCTTTGTCTTTTAATGCTCTGCTCAAACACATTAATTGTGTTCAATAAGAGCACCTGTGATTGTTTCACTTGGTTTTAACACCTCATAGCACATGACGCAGAGCTGGTCCCACCAAATGCAGAGCATGATCTTGGAGCTGTGAATATTCAGTTTGGCTGGTGATGTGGAATCATGGTCGGGATATCCCCATGATTTTTTGCATTAAGTGTTATCATAATAAACCCATTTTTCTTCCCCGGTCACAATTTGATGCAGAAATCCCTTATGTTTTTGCCTCTGATGCAACTGTTCACAAACACACAAATGCTGTTCAACGTCCCTTGGTTTCAGCTCACACAGGACCCAAGTTCCTTCTTTCTGAATCATGCCCATAGCCTTGAGACATTTTGAAATTGTTTGCTGTGTCACTCCCACTAATTGTGCCAATTCTTCTTGAGTTTGACACGAGACTTCCCTCAGCAATGTATCCAATTCTGCATCTTCGAAAACATTCTCTCTTGCACCACTATGCTGGTCTACAACATTAAAATCACCGTTCTTGAAGCGTTGAAACCACTCACAACACATTCTTTCACTAACAGCGTCCTTACCATACCTACTTGAGAGCATTCAATGAGACTCAGCTGCTGTTTTCTTCATATTGATAGAAAATAGTAACACCTCCCGCAAATGACGAGAATTAGGCTCGTAAACTGACATTTTTGATCAAGAACAACTTTATGATGCAGACACAAATTGACTAATATTTGAATGAGGTTATGTTGACCGTGGTCCAAGCTAACTGCCTGACATGTGCGATCTGTTTCTTTCGACCTCTACTTACCATTATCACCACCCATCGGCACACGGCAGAAGCAGAGTTGTACACCTTGTATTTCTAACTATGTCCACACTAACTATGTTCCACACTAAAAATGATAGTCATTACTTCATAAATAGATACATCAAATAGTTATCATAACATTATAATAATTAGCACTAAAATTGATTATAGTATGAAAGGCGGTGACTAGTAAAATTTTAAAACCAAGCACACATTACACTACAAAACTTTAGTCTAAGTCATATCTGTCTGAACTGGTTAAACTTGAAAGATTTTTGTTTCTCTTTCTCATTTGAAAAATAGCAGAAACTCAAGATGTGCAGTAGCATAGATTTACTAATCATTATGCCATTAAAAAATTAGTCACCATCACATAATTAATTACTATTCAAATCAAAATTATGGGGATGGAAGTTGTACCAAATCATTTCCCCATTTCTCTACTCGACTCTGAGCATTACTCTCATTCAACCAGAAAATTAAATCCTCACAAAATCACAAAATGCTACCAAATAGTTGACCTGTCAGAATATTCACATCAGTCTAGTACCACAGTTATCAGTTAACCAGCAAAATTACTTTTCATTGTTCCCGTATTACCACTTTAAGCTCATAATTCCTCAGAACACCCATTGAAGTTTTCAGATAACCTATAGATCCAATAATGCAGCATTATATGACTTGTACCTCACTAAAATTTTGCTCTTTCTGTTAAGCTCTCATTCTCAGCTGCAGTGTCATGAATTGCACAATATACACAGTACCCAATGTTGCCTAGTTCACAATTAGATCATCAGTACAGTTATACCACATTTGTTTGTACACAGTTATCTTTTTCATTACTCAAGCATGTCTGTCAGCTCCATTATTTTACTTATCTTTCTCACTTAGTTAACTTGTGGAGTGCATTCTCAAAAAATATCCCTACTGCAGCCACAGGCTCCCTAACTATTAACACCCTAACATTATTCATTATTTTATTATTTCATTATTGTTTCTGTTGTGGATTGGCAAGACAGCCAACCCACTATGAGAGGAAACCGAAAGGTATACTTGAAAAAAGAGACAGCATTGGTCGTATATTTTTTACTATTGCAAAATCGATTTTCTGTCACTGAGTGACCATCTTCAGTGCTATATTGTATAACTTAAATTGGGATGCACTGTTGTCACTAAGCTTACGGCGATCACATAGAGTCGCCAATCAATGAAATCGAAAGGCACGCGTTTAAGCTCACGCAGGCTGGCGTGAGGTCTGGAACAGGACAAGGAATTGAGACTAGCTAAAAAGGTACGTAGCTTCTGGAATACTTAACTTTAATCCATAATTGGTGAACATCGCTCTTGACGGTACATGTTTTACAGCATCAATAGTAACTGGTAATGGCGCCTTGCTAGGTCGTAGCAAATGATGTAGCTGAAGGCTATGCTAACTATCGTCTCGGCAAATGAGAGCGTAATTAGTCAGTGAACCATCACTAGCAAAGTCAGTTGTCTAACTGGGGCGAGTGCTAGGAAATCTCTCTAGACCTGCCGTGTGGCGGCGCTCGGTCTGCAAGCACTGATAGTGGCGACACGCGGGTCCGACGTATACTAACAGACCGCGGCCGATTTAAAGGCTACCACCTAGCAAGTGTGGTGTCTGGTGGTGACACCACAGTTTCATTATCTAACAAATAAACACCTGCTCTGCTTATCTAATGCAAAATTGATTCTACTGAAAAACACTCCACAGTAACAGATCCTTATGCTAAGGCTAATTTAACTCTCATTATTAATCAGACAAAATTATCACTTAGAAAAACTATTATTTAACTGTGTTCCATCAAATTGCTTAACATGCTAGCCTGAAGGGCGAAATACACACAAATCTTGCTAATACATTCCACGTACAGTACTCCAGGCAACTATGTTTAAAGATGTAATTACTTAATGTTAAACAAGGCTGTACCATGACACTTCTATGGGCAGACAGTTATCTCCATATACTGATGGCACCAACACTCATATTATATCACAATTAATATTAATATGTAATATCTAAGATGGTTTTTACTGCATATTGCTGCTGTGCCAATGAGCTGATTACTTCAGATGTTAATTGTCCTTCCACATATGCTGACACCTTTCATTTTCAGTTTACCTTACCTCTTTGTCTGACAGAAATTCTTTTAACTCGGTACCAATTTACTTTCTTCCATCCTCTTATGATCCCATTACTTATACTAACACACACACAGATATAAATAATATTGGAGAAACCTTTTCTAAACTATACCTATACTAAAGAATCCTACAGGAAAAGAGTTTGACTGCCTCAGAAATCATGAAAATTAAGACAGACAGCTGGGGCAAGCATTATTGCCACATAATGAATCCAACACAGAATGTTGAACCCCCTACTTGCTAATTGTTCAAGAAATTAGTCCCAAATTTATATCAATGCTGAGATTTTGAATAAATAACACTCCAACAGCTGCCCTGCCAATTCCACAGTTAATAGTACCTCTTGTTTCACATGCTTTGATAGCTTAACAGTAGCACCAACAATTTTTATTCCAGAAACATGCATCACTATTACACACTCTGTGATGTTAATACATTCAAAAAAATGCCTGTGAAATACCATCCAAATAATTACCAATGTCCAGTAAAAACTTAACACATATACCTTGTACTTTTGCTGTTATTACAAGGTGCCACACTTCCTTTTTATTTACCACATTGCAATCATTATTGATAATAAAGTCAAATTTGGATTTGTCATTGCTATCATCATTACAACTACTGTCAGAATCAGACCCACTGTCACTTTATCTATGCTTTAGGTTTCGTACTTCTTCCACATTTATCTCCATTTCAGTCAATTCTGAACCTACATTTTTATTTACTTTTACCAGTTTTTCCTCTACCACTACTGCACACTTGGTTTGTACCTCCATTTCAAAACCATTTTTAATCTGATCAATTTGGTTCTTAAGTTTAGCCCTGTTTTCAGCCAAAATTGCGTGGCTGCTTTGACTTCATCTTTACACTGTTTTTCAGAAGCCTCAACCCTCCAACTCTAGTCATCACAAAGTTTCTTTCTCTCTTCTACACATTTACTACCCATTTATACTAATTTCTCATTAGTATTCTTTCTGCTTCCTTTATCTTTTCATCAAAATTTTAACTACTGCCTCAACCTTCTTACTTAATTCTGAAAGATTAGAGTTGATTACCTTAATCTCCTTTTTAATTTCGTTCTTCAGTTCATCCTTTACGTTAACCATGTTAGTTCTAATGCTATCAGTTTTCTTTTCCACCCTGTTAATGTCTTTTTTCATATTACTTTCCATACTATTCAAACTACTTATAATTTGCCATTTCAAAATGTCTCAATACTATGGGCATGATTCAAAGAAGGAACTTGGGTCCTGTGTGAGCTGAAACCAAGGGACATTGAACAGCATTTGTGTGTTTGTGAACAGTTGCATCAGAGGCAAAAACATAAGGGATTTCTGCATGAAATTGTGACTGGGGAAGAAAAATGGGTTTATTATGATAACAATAAATGCAAAAAATCATGGGGATATCCCGGCCATGATTCCACATCACCAGCCAAACTGAATATTCACAGCTCCAAGATCATGCTCTGCATTTGGTGGGACCAGCTCTGCGTTATGTGCTATGAGGTGTTAAAACCAAGTGAAACAATCACAGGTGCTCTTATTGAACACAATTAATGTGTTTGAGCAGAGCATTAAAAGACAAAGGGCCGCAATACACCAAGAGGCACAATAAAGTGATTTTGCAGCATGACAATGCTCGACCCCACTTTGCAAAAGAGGTCAAAACGTACTTGGAAATGTCAAAAAGGGAAGTCCTACCCCACCTGCCATATTCTCCAGACATTGCTCCCTCTGACTATCACCCGTTTAGATCAATGGCGCATGGCCTGGCTGACCAACACTTCCGATCTCATGAAGAAGTCACAAATTGTATCGATTCGAGGATCACTTCAAAATATGAACAATTTTTTCGATGTGGGATTTGTACGCTGCCCGAAAGATGGGAGAAAGTAGTGGCCAGTGATGGAAAATACTTTGAATGATACATGTGTAACCAATTTGTTTCATTAAAGCCTCAAATGTGGGGGAAAAAACGGTGGAAGCAAAGTTGCACACCTTGTAAAAGTAAGTGTACTAAAGTCGGGTATTGTGTCTAATTTTTTCATGTACTGTGGCGGAGGAGAACCACCTCCAAGGGAACTGATAGTAGTGCACTTCCTTGCTAACTGCCACTTGAACCTGTTAAAGGCATGGACAACTTGGTGAGAAAGTGTGTTAAAGTTCATTAAAAGTGTGAAAGTGCTTGTGAAAAATACTAAACACTGAGCAAGTGAAATTTTCTGTCTACAAAGTGAACTGCAATGCACAGTGTAATTTAACTTTTTGCAACCCATGAGGATTTATTGTTTTAAGCAAGGTAGGACATGTATAAAGTGATACAGATCTTAGAATGTAATCTTTGTTTACCCAGAAAGGACATCATTTATGATGAAGATGCCTAATTTTTATTAAAAGTATAACTTGCAGATATTTTGTGCAAATGTACAATACACTGTATGTAAATATTTTGTATGGGGATTTTCATATGGCCAGGTCATATAAGTATAAATATGAAAAAACATACGTACTGTAGTTTTGATAAGATTTCGTATGTAATATTTTTTGTGTGTAGAACTTTAACCCACTGTCTGGGTAATTTGTGGTCCCTGAATTGCCCAGTTAGCTATTTGTAATATCTATCTGCTCAATTCAGTGAGGGTGTGGTGTGACGAAGCTTGCGGGGTACTTTTTACTTCCCCTCTTGTTTTGCCATCTGCCTCCTTAAAATTCATTTTTTTCATTTTTTAACTAATTAGCATGAACATACATGAGTATAATCTGCATTTTCATAAAAGAGAAAGGTTGGCCCTCAGTTTTAAAGAATATAACAGCAGACCTAATTTTGTGCTTAGTTTTATGTATGTAATGGATTTCCTAATTTATGTCAACTATTCCTAGTTAGTATCTTTTGTTATAGATTAAATCAGTAATTGTTTCATAACTTAAATTCTATTGTTGATGTATAAACAAATATAATTTCTGTATTAATTATAAACATCTGGAGAAACAACTAATGGTATTCTTAAAGGATCTATTTGACTCTATTTAAAAACGTGGTAGCAAAGCCAGCCCTTAATCAATTCCAAAGTAATTAACAGTTTTGTCAGAAGTATTGTTTGTGTAACAATATTTGTTAATTTCATCATTTAAACAAACAGTTCAGCCTAACTCTTGTTGTAGAAGGAACAGTTAAAAAGACGGAATTTTTCGATGTATTCAGTTAACTTAATGAGTTAAGTTTTAATTATAATTTCTGTAAATTTAACTTTGAACAGTATTAAGTTTCAGCACCTATTATTGTGATGACATATAAGGGCACCAATTTTGGTCCCGAGATAGTCATTCCATGGCCGAGTTTCAGATGAGGGATCTATATTGGTTAGATCAACAACAATTCGTCCGTGAAATAAGTGTAAAACAGTTAGGCCATGTGTTAAAACAATGACAATGTCTGTTCTATATGTACCTTGTTATTCTTCAATAACTGTGTGGTTAGGTTTTTACTGCTTGTTGATGTTCAATAGTAAACTATTGTAGCAGTATGTGGATATTCATCTGCAAACTATTAATCAGGCTTATCAAAAGTTAAACAGTAGTGCACTGGCCATATTAAATGTGTATATGGTGGGTTGTGATCAGTGAAAGTAAACTACTGTGAAACGCAAATGTGCACCTGTCAGCTGCATCATTTAAAGCCTTGTTTGACTACCACCCCCCATTTTTCAGCCAGTATAGCTACACAGTATGTCAACACCAAGGACAACAAATGAAGAAATAAAGCAGGCAATTATCATAAGTCCTCCGGCGATGCCATCCAGAGAGCAGAGCCAAGCAGCTCTCTCGCTGCTCGCGCTGTTGTAGGTCCAAGGTATGAGGTGCCCCACGATAGCAATGATGCTTCCATGCAGCAGAGGTTGGAGGTAGCTTCAGTGGATAGGTTGGCCACCGATATCCATCTTTTAAGCCTCTGTGCTCACTTATTTATATGTCTTTTCCCTATGCCTCTGATGTAGTTCCTCTGGACGGGGACAAGTGGAGTGCTTTTTAATAATTACTACGTCAGCTTTCTCCAGCTTACTTTGGCCCCTACACACAGGTCACTAGGAACTGTTGTAACTGCAACAAATGGGTTCTTTATGGCATGTCAGTGCCCTTTTCCGCCTGATTACTTCACACTTGTACACAATGCCTGCCGGGCTGTACCTTCCCACCTGCGAGCTGTGTCATAAACCTGGTTTACATAATTGTTTGCAAAATGCCAACATTGCCGGCACCTGCCATCTGATGTGCCAGTTGGTCGCTTAACCACTGCCTTCCAGCCATAGCTGTGCAGATTTCTAAGAATTCCCTAAATCCATGCCTGTACTTGTTTGTGACGCAGCACTTTTCTGAAGAAAGCTTTAGTTGAAAACTAAATGTGTAACAGTCTTTTTGTTGTGCCTGTCTACAACTTAATGTATCATCATTATGGTGAGTAGCAATCTATCATTTTCCTTATATTGTTGATATTATAACCTCAAGTTTGCATTGTTTAGTAAATTAATGAAATATTGTATGAATTCCTTCATACGCAGTTTCATAAAATTACAGAGTTGTTTAGTCTAATATGAGAGGCTGTAGTGGCAACAAATGGAAGTAATTTAAATTCTTGCTTGTTGTAACAGCAGATGTCAAATCAGAGTATTGTGGTTTACCTCATAATAACTAATAAAATTTATCTTGGTTAATAAAATAATGTAACATTTGGAACACAATTTTGAGTGATATTTTTCCACAAAAAAAAAATCATTAAGTAAGAGTGTCTCAAAATGAATTTCTGGTTTGACTGAAAAATAACAATAACCATGCTGTTTATTGTAAATGCAAATATATTATCATTATTATTATCATCATCATCATCTTATCACCTGCCATCTAACATCTGCTTCTGGACAGTCTTTCCATGCATCACAACCTTTATGCAAGTATATAATCTTTCATTATATCCTTTACACAGTTGACTTCATTGTTGAGGCATATATCATAATGTGGGGACTAGTTTTGTATTCTTTTATCAGAGGAATCTGTTAGTTGTTATGATAAGCAACTGTTGACAGTTTCTTTGACATCTTAGATAGAAGCAATACCCAGCTAACAATTTATTATACTACTTATTTACTCAAGTCAGAAGTATGCACATGATTCCATAAATTTACAATTTCATGTAAGGAAATACACTGAATTTACACATGTAGTAACATTCAAAATGGAAACCAAGCAGTCTTAGACCAGGAACAAGAAACTGCTACATCATTTTCTTGTGCCTTGAACAGCTTTGCCTCATTACAAGAATCAGGGGAATGCAAACACTGATACAGATACTTCCTGGCAGATTAAAACTGTGTGCCCGACCGAGACTCGAACTCGGGACCTTTGCCTTTCGCGGGCAAGTGCTCTACCAACTGAGCTACCGAAGCACAACTCACGCCCGCTACTCACAGCTTTACTTCTGCCAGTACCTCGTCTCCTACCTTCCAAACTTTACAGAAGCTCTCCTGCGAACCTTGCAGAACTAGCACTCCTGAAAGAAAGGATATTGCGGAGACATGGCTTAGCCACAGCCTGGGGGATGTTTCCAGAATGAGATTTTCACTCTGCAGCAGAGTGTGCGCTGATATGAAACTTCCTGGCAGATTAAAACTGTGTGCCCGACCGAGACTCGAACTCGGGACCTTTGCCTTTCGCGGGCAAGTGCTCTACCAATGAGCTACCGAAGCACGACTCACACCCGCTACTCACAGCTTTACTTCTGCCAGTACCTCGTCTCCTACCTTCCAAACTTTACAGAAGCTCTCCTGCGAACCTTGCTGATACAGATGCTTCATTGCCTGTACTTCTCCACATTCACATTGTGTTGGCCCTTGTAGGTATGTCCATTTCTTTAGGTTGTCTTTAGGTTTGCTAACGCCCATTCGTAACCTGTTCGGCGATCTCCATGTGGTCTAGCCTAGGTTGTATCTGGCTGCTAAGCATTCTGATGGCTTTACCCCAGCTTGGAGATGACTTATTTTGGCTGCCCACAGTTTTTCTCCAGCTTTCTTGGCTGGTGTCTTTAGTGTTGATGTTGACTGCATAAAACTCTTTCTAGACTTCAGCCTAGATCATGGTGGAGTATGTCCATGCAGTGGGTGTTACTCATTTTCTTTGACTTCCTTCCTTTTGGCATTTGCTGGTACTTCCCAGTGTATGTCAGGAGGAGCAGTGCTGGGTATTCAGTACAGTTTATCAACAGGAGTTGCTTTTGGTTATCCACTAATTAGCCTCACAGTTTCATTAATGGCTATGTCTACTTATTTCATATGGGTGGATTTATATCACATTGGGCAGGTATATTCACCAGCTGAGAAACAGAATGCATAACAGAAGTACAGACCACCTGGTGCAGGGAACCCCAATTAATTCCTACAAGTTTTCATATTAAGTTTCTAGGGGTTGACATGTTCTGTATGGTAGATGAAAACAATAGCAGCCAGGTCTGGGCTGTGGTGATAGTGATGAATTTCCTCTCAGCCTAAAGTTGTGATTGAAACATTGAGCAGAGAATATTGTGAATCAGGAGAATGACCTTTTGACATGACTAGTTATTAATTGCTGTTTGCTAAAAAAACTCTTCATGGATATTATGAATGTATATTGTCATAATTTGTGCCATATAAAAAGCAGAAACTACTGCTCAAATATAAAAAAAATTGTGGTTCTTTGGAGAATGAGCTGCTGTAAGGATTTTGATATGGTTTTCACATGTAAGTAGACTGACTCACAAGGCAAGTTTACATATATAATTTGTTGTTTATAGTAATGATGAGTATGTAATATACATATTGTTATCTGTTCCATATTATGTCTGAAGTGACATCTTGTGGCAGTGATGGAAGGTATGAGCTGGTTAGCTAGAGAGGAGGTAGTATCTGATGGGAAAACCAGTAAAAATCCGTCGCAATTCCAGAGAGCAGTGGAGCTTGACCAGAAACAATACATATTACAAATTTCTGTCTGTATGAAGGCCAATCTCAGGATCCATTGTAGGAATTTTTATACTGATTGCAATAATAGATAGACTGATTCTTGAGGAAAGTTCATATGTATCTATATGTATTATAAAATAAAGTTATCCACCAGGTTTTTCTGTCTGAATGTGGAGCCTAATCTCAGTAACTAGTATAGGTTTTATGATACAGTTGTCACTAATATACTACTGTTTGTGAAAATTGCAACACCCAGAAGCGTGAAAATTGCAACACGCAGAAGGAATGGTCAGAATCACTACAAAATTAGAGGATGGAAGCATAATTAGTGATTAAAATTACAGAGCGATATCATATACATGGGTCCTGCAGTGGCCTCTTGTGCATGACCAGATGGATTTGTGTTACACTATGTCAATTGGTGCACGACCCAGCACTGGCCTCTTTTGCATGACCTGGTGGATTTGTGTTACACTATGGTCAATTGGTGCACAGCCATCAAACATAGTGGAAACATGCAAGCAAGTTCCGGTATGCCTTGTCACCATCAAAGGAGCTGTATCAACATGGTGGAAATGAGTTCAAATGGGGCAGAATGATTGGACTCCAGGAAATGGGTTTGTCGTATTGTGAGATTGCGGCTTATATAGAGCACACTGCTACAAGAGTGAAGTGTGTGGAACCAGTGGCTAGAAGAGGATTGTATACAGCAACAAGTTGATACTGGACCTCACAATGTGATTGCAGAGCAAGATGACCACCATTTTCTGATACAATACAATATGGCATTGCCTGTGTTATTTAGAATTGCGATACAGTGTATGCATATCCAAAGGAACAGGCACTGTGATGACTACAGCTGTTATAAAATACATGAAATGTTTTCACAGTTGTGGGTATGGACAGCCATCACTTGTATAATGGAATGATGGCAGTGAAAATTTGAGCCAGACTGGGACTTGAACCTGGATTTCCCCCTTACTGTGAGCAGTCATCTTAACATTAGGCTATCATTAGATATCATTATTCATTGATAGCCTAATGTTAAGATGACCACTTGTGGTAAGTGGGAAATCCAGGTTCCAGTCCCAGTCTGGCACAAATTTTCATTGTTGTCATTCAACTATACAGCTGATGGTTGTCCATATTCGCAACTGTAAATACATTTCATGAGCAACATCTTGTCCACCTGGCTGTAACTGTCAAGAACTTCATCCACAGTGTTGGCACAACATTGGAGCACTGTAACAGGTGTGGATATGTTTACACTGGTGGTATGTTACCATTTGCTGAGGACTCAACTACCGCTACGCATGCCATTGCATTAGCTTCCACTGAAAAGAAAGCACCAATGCTTCAGGTGTAATGAGCATTTGAATGGTTCACTGGCATCCTGAGTAACTAAATGTTGTATTTACCAAAGACAGTCAGACAGAGTGCATTGTTGAGTGGTATAGCACACAAAAGCCATGTGTGATGATTCAGGGCACCATTGGCTATGACATGTGATCTTATTACCTATCGAGGGCAGTGTGAACAGCAATCGCTACATCAGGGAGGTTCTAGATCCCAACTCATTGCTCCTCCTGCAAGCAGCTCCACATGCCATATTTCAAGAGGAAATGCCTGGTCACACATGACAAGGCATGTGCAAGCCTTCTTTGAAGAATGATGGGTACTACTGCTTCAATGGCGTGCACATTTGCCTGACGTGTTACCTATCAAACATGTCTAGGATATGGTTGGTCGGCAGCTTGTTTGCTGTGATCCTCCTGCAGCCACTGTCGGTGCTTTGTGGACATACCTTTGAATAGTGTGGCAGTGTATTCCACAGCAGTATAGACAGGCCCTGTTTGATTTAATGCCACAATGTCTAGAGGCTTTGATTGCAGCACTTGACGGCTCCACTCCTTACTGTATTCTCGTGGTCAAAGTGCATTTATCCTTTTGTAATTATAACCATATGTGTAATATTATATACACTTCATTGTAATCATGTGCCTCCTTCTTTGTGTAGCAGTTTTCATAAATAATAGTGAAGAGAGACTGATCCACAAGAAAGAGGTGTGTATATCTGTACATATTATGAATTAAAGTCCCCTGGCATATTTTTCTGTGTTTATATGACGGCCAGTCTAAGGAACTGCTGTAGGAATTTTTCACTAATAGAGAGACTGATTCACTAGGAAGATCTGTGTATGTTGCTACATATTATGAACAAGTGGTCCAGCCATAGATACCTAGTGCTAGACATGTGAAGCCATGGTATGTAGCTAGTAACTTATAAATTAATGTCAATGACATAGGTCACTAGCCAAAACAAGAACCTTGTCTTGTGTGTACACAAAATGGCAACTACATTACAGTATTGTCAAAATTCATCATGAGAACTGGCTTATAAAGTGACCTATTGCATGTCTCCTGGCAGAACTGCTAATTATATTTTAAAAAGAAAATTTATTTGCCTGGATAACGTCAGAATTGTAAGACTTAAACCACATTTTATGGTAAATAAATAGGACTAAAACATGAGAGGAGAACACAAATCCAAGAAGAATGGATGAGTGGAATTACTGCAGTTATATGTGCAACAATTAGTTTTGGAATGGGGGTGGACAAGACATCTGTCAGGTAAGATTTCTTTCCATGGTCATAAGATATTACATTTGAATTTTTATGCATGTAGTGGAAGTAATAGGGATGTTAGAACCTTAGAGACAGGAGTGAGAGGATAAAATTTTTTGTAGTTTGTGGCTCTGAACTGGTGAATGGTTTATACTATGAAAAGCCTTGTTATACAGTAGCATAAATTTGAAACAACTCATAACACTCTCTCTTTATCTCTTCTAGGATGCTAATTTTGATCATTTTCTTTCACATATACAGAAATTTACAGACTTATAGGTGTGGAATGACAAGGATGGGACAGTTAGTCAGCCATGACCTTATTAGGTACCCCACAAGCCACTTTACTGTGCATTGTGCACAGTATGTTTTACCGCTACTAGTCATTTTCTTTCCTACTCCACTCACAAATAGAGTGAGGGAAAAACAACAGTCTATATGCCTCCATATAAGCCCTAAAATCTGATATCTTTTCTTCATAGTTCTTATGGGAAATGTATGTTGCTGCAGCAGAATTGTTCTGCAGTCAGCTTCAGATGCCAGTTCTTTAAATTTTCTCAATAGTGTTGCTCATAATCATTGTTATGTTCCCTGCAGGGGTTCCTATTTGAGTTCCCAAAGAGTCTCCATGAAACTTAGGTGTTGTTTGAACCTACCAGTAACAGGCTTGCCTCTGAATTGTCTCAGTGTCTTCCTTTAATCTGACATGGTGCATTTCATATCCTGTGTGTTGTAGAAATACTGTTTGTCATTTGTTCTGGTGTGTACACTAAACTACAGGAAAACAAACCACATTCCTACAAGTCTGCCATAGACTGGGTTCATGAGCTGAATGAACCACTGACAAGTCTGGGATGTTCCAAAGCCAGTGTAGAAAGACAACAGTTTCAGATCAGTAACCATGCAAGACCAGAAAACAAACTGAGTCAACTTGGCTGTTCAGTGTCATGATATTAGGAGCTACAAAGTATAGCAAGCAATGATTTCCACCTTAGCCCAGGCCACAGGCTCAGTGGCAAACAGTCACCTGGGTGGCACCACGTGATGTGCATATCATAGCCGTGGCTTGCATTACGACGGCAGCCCATAGCTGCAGTTCACAGCCTTAGTACCTCTGACATGTCCATGTCCCTGCTGGGTGGGGAATCTATCACTGTCGAATAAAAAGATGTGGATCTCAAACACTCGAGCAGTACTGAACAATAGGTCACACTAGTATCCTATATGCAGTGTCTTTCACAGATGAACCTTGCTTTTCCAAAATTCTCCCAATAAACTTTAAGTTGACAATTCACCTTTCCTATGATAATCTTCACATGCTTGTCCATTTCATATTTCTTTACAGTGTTATGCTTAGATATTTAAACAATGCAGTTGTTTCAAGCAAGACACTACTAATGCTGTATTCAAACTTTATGGGTTTGTTTTTCCTACTCATCTGTATTTATTTACATTTTTCTACATTTAGAGCTAGCAGCCATTCATCTCACCAACTAGAAATATTGTCTAAGTCATCTTGTATCCTCCTACAGTCACTCAAAGACAACACTTTCTTGTAAACGATAGTGTCATCAGCAAATAGCCACAGAGTTTTGGCCACCTTGTCCAGCAGATCATTTATGTATATAGAAAATAATAGTAGTCCTGTCACACTTCCCTGGGGCACTAGTGATGATACCCTTGCCCTGATGAACACTTGCCATTGAGGACAATGTACTGAGTTCTATTATTTAAGAAGTCTTTGAGCCACTCACATGCCTGGGAATCTATTCATGTGCTCACACCTTAGTTAACAATCAGCAGTGGGGCAATGTGTCGTGATTTTCAGAAATCTACAAATATGGATTCGTTTCTGCCCATTGACCTTTATCCATAATTCACAGTATATCAAGTGAGAAAAGGGCAAGCCGAGTTTTGCATGAATGATGCTTTCTAAAACTGCTTATTCACGCACAGAAGCTTTTCTGCCTCAAGGAAGTTTGTTATTTTTGAGCTCAGAATATGTTAAAGAATTCTGCAGCAAACTGATGTTAAGGATATTGGTCTGTAATTTTGTGGGTCTATTGTTTTACCATTCTTATATACAGGAACAAACTTGTGTTTTTCCAATCATTTGGGTCTATGCACTCGGTGAGAGATTTGTGATAATGCGAGCTAAGTACAGAGCCAATGCTGTAGAATACTCTTCATAAAACTGAATTGGCATTCCATCAGGACCTGTTAGCATAATTTTTTTCAACTCTTCCATTTGTTTCTGTATACCAGGGATGCCTATTACAGTGTCGTCCATATGGGAGTGTGTGTGACTGTCAAACAACGGTTTGTTTGTACTATTCTCCTACATGAATGATTTCTTAAACACAAAATTTAAAACTTCATTATTATGAGAAGGAAAGTTGCTAGTCACCATATAGCGGAGATGCTTAGTCACAGATAGGCACAACAAAAAGACCCTCACATTTATAGCTTTCAGCCATTAAGGCCTTCGTCAACAACACACACACACACACACACACACACACAGAGAGAGAGTGTGGTTTCAGTGGCCTGAGACTGCAGTCATGTGTGTGAGTTGCATATATATATATATATATATATATATATATATATATATATATATATATATATAAAGAAAGATGATGAGACTTACCAAACAAAAGCGCTGGCAGGTCGATAGACACACAAACAAACACAAATATACACACAAAATTCAAGCTTTCGCAACAAACTGTTGCCTCATCAGGAAAGAGGGAAGGAGAGGGAAAGACGAAAGGATGTGGGTTTTAAGGGAGAGGGTAAGGAGTCATTCCAATCCCGGGAGCGGAAAGACTTACCTTAGGGGGAAAAAAGGACAGGTATACACTCGCACATACACACATATCCCAGTGTATACCTGTCCTTTTTTCCCCCTAAGGTAAGTCTTTCCGCTCCCGGGATTGGAATGACTCCTTACCCTCTCCCTTAAAACCCACATCCTTTCGTCTTTCCCTCTCCTTCCCTCTTTCCTGATGAGGCAACAGTTTGTTGCGAAAGCTTGAATTTTGTGTGTATATTTGTGTTTGTTTGTGTGTCTATCGACCTGCCAGCGCTTTTGTTTGGTAAGTCTCATCATCTTTCTTTTTAGATATATTTTTTCCACGTGGAATGTTTCCCTATGTTATATATATATATATATATATATATATATATATATATATATATATATATATATATATATATATATATGTGTGTGTGTGTGTTGCTGATGGTCTTAATGGCCAAAAGCTATAATTGTGAGAGTCTTTTTTGTTGTGCCTATCTGTGACTCAGCATCTCCACTATATGGTGAGCAGCAATTTTCCTTTTCATAATATTGTTACATTCCATCCTGGATTTTCCATTGTTTGAAATGTAAAACTTCGGATTTCCTTGTGCTATCTGCTATTGCCACACAAGAATGGTCAACAAGAGATTGGATTGAAGCCTTAGAACTGCTTAGTGATTTTAAATAGGACCAGAATATTCTTGGGTTTTCAGCCAGGTCTTTTGCTAAGGCAAGGCAGTGATAGTTGTAGGCTTTGCGCATGGATCTTTTTGAAGACAAATTAATCTACTAATCTTTGTCTTTTGTAATTTGCATGTTCTCTTTTGAACTAAGAGTGCAACAGCCTTTACTTCCTCAGCATTTACTCGTTGTTAAACAACAGTGGGCCTTTTCTGTCCTTAAACCATTTACTAGGATTATATGTCTCCAGAACATAATTTACAGTTTGTTTACACTTAGCCCATAATTCCTCTACATCTATCATAGTGGAACTAAATGATGTGAATTTATTGTCTGAGATGCTAACAATTGCTTATCTGCTCTTTCTAGCAGAAACTCTCTCCTTGCCTTCTTGGTTGAATTATTTACTTTAGTAACCATAGTTGCTGTGATGAACAGACATCCCCTTCTCTATACTGAAGCTGTCGATAAGATCAGGCCTTTTGGTAGGTACGAGGTCTAAAATATTTTTATTGTGTGTAGGCTGCTGAATTAGCTACTCAAGACAGTGATTGGAAAAGTGTTCAAAAGTACTTCGCAAGACTGTCTGTCTGTACCCCCCACAACGAATCCATAGATGTCCTAGTCAGTAATCGGTAGGCTAAAGTTGCCTCAGACTATTATTGCATGGTCTGGGTATTTATATGCTACTGACCATAGACTTTCTTTGAATGACTCTAAAACTGTAACAGTGGAATCAGGTGGCTGGTAAAAATGTTCAGCAGTTAGTGTGATTTCACTTAGATCTGTTATATGTGACCAGATAACTTCATTGTCACTCGGTTTTGAGCTCAAGAGAGACAATATTTTTTTCAACTGCAATGAATACTTCTGGAGATCTCTTGACACCATGAATCTTGCAGGGCTGTCCATAAATCTGTAAGAGTACTGGAGATCTCTTCTGAACAGCATGTTGTAAGGCATCCCAGATATGCTCAGTACTGTTCATGTTTGGGGAGCCTGGTGGCCAGTGGCAGTGTTTAAACTCAGAAGTGTGTTCCTGGAGCCACTCTGTAGCAATTCTGGACATGTGAGGCATCGCACTGACCTGCTGGAATTGTCCAAGTCTGTCGGAATGCACAATGGATATGAATGGGTGCAGGTGGTCAGACAAGATGCTTACATATGTGTCACCTGTCAGAGTCATACCTAAACATACCAGGGGTCCAATATCACTCCAACTGCACACATCCCACACCATTACAGAGCCTCCACCAGCTTGAACAGTCCCCTGACATGCAGGGTCCACGCATTCATGAGGTTGTCTCCCTACGTGTTCATGTCCATCCTCTCACAATACAATTGCCTATTCACAATGTGAATAGGCAAGGCCAAATGGCCAGTCTCTACCTTGGCACTCCACCTTGAGTAATGCATACACATTACCACCCTGCTGTGAGGGCGGATCCACCACATCAAGGTTCCTTCGCAGCAGGGCCCAGGGGTGGAACAAGCAACACTGGAGGTGTTCCTTGCAGTGCACCACATTCTCCATCACCACTACACCCCAAGGCAGCAGCCTGAAGGTGGCTGATCATAGGTAAATGTGTATTCAGCTGTTTGCAAACTGCAGCCAGATCCTTCTGCATCTGCACACAGCATGCACACCCAATGGATGCTGATGCTGTAATGAGCTGTCTAGCTGGGTGTTCAGAAGAAATGAAAAGTGTGCTACAGATTTCCTGAATTTACACTTGCAGCTAAAAAAATCATGAGACTAAAACTTCTAAATAGAAAACATACACAAAATTTAAGAAATATATTTCCAGGAAAACACAGGAACAGTGAAACATGTAACTTGACACAGTGGAGATGTGTAACAGGTGACAACTGGGGCCTGGCCTATAGTAGGAATCATCCTGACATTTGCCAGAAATAATTTAGGGAAACCACAGAAAACCTAAACGAGGATTTCTGGATGAATATTGGAGCTTCCAACCTCCTGAACACAAGGTGACTCTTTTTAAAACAGTTATACCTCATTCAGTTTACCCATTGGCGTGCAATACTGTCTTATAAATAAGTTATTTAATAACAATAAAAGGCTAATGCTACACTGCTCTCATTTATTTCTCACTCCTAGTCGCTGTATAATGAGTAAGATGTTGAACTCGGAAAGAGGATAAGAAGTTAGTATTATACATTGCATAGTTAGTATTATACATTTTCCCAGGAAAGGAAAAAAAAGTAGTATGGAATGTTAGATGTTTTGTTATTGTTGTTATTATTATTTGTGTTACATTTTTACCAAACTCTATTCTGTGTTATCTATGTAATCCTTCAACATATAGAATGTCTGGGTTAAGAGGTACTTTTTAACTGCATTTTTAAGTAAGTTTGTTTTAGCAATTTCTTTAATAGCCTTTGATAATTTATTGTGCAGTTTTATTCATTGGTAGAAAAAGCTGTTTTGCGTTTTATGTTTGCTCTTTCTTGGTAAATGTAAGTTCATCCTATCTCTTATTCCATTGTCATGGGCAGTGCTGTTTGTGCTGTAATTACCAATGTTATTTTTGATATGTCCAGATTGGTAAGTGTATTTTCATTGTGCAGTTAGAATCCCCAGTGTTTTGAACGGATCTTTACAATGAGCTTGACTACTATTATTGGATATTATTTTTATTGCCCTTTTATTCACTTTGAAACTGTGTTCATAATTTTGTGCATTTGATCTATGGGAAAGACAGCCATAGCTAAGAATTTGGTGTACATATGAAGTGTATATTTAAGAGATATTGGCTGTTACACACTGATGACAGGGCTCCAAGGGAATAATATGCTGATGACATTCAATTTGCTAGTATCTTTGTGTGTTCACACTACTTAAACTGAGAATCAGTATTCATTCTTACAAATTTTGCATTTGTACACAGTCTATAGAGATGCATCTAAATTTAATTTTATGTCACTTTCTCTCTTCAAACTGAAATTCATGGTATTTGTTTTCCTCAAATTTGATGTCACTTTTTGCTTATTGACCAATTGTAAACTTCCTTGAGGATTTCATTTACTTTTTCCGCTAAGTGTTTTCGTTTTCTCAGTGGCTATAATATTGCTGTCATCAGTAAAGAGAATTTTTTCCTCATGGCTAACACTACCAGCAAAGTCATTGGTACATATCAGGGAAAGGATTTTTCCTAAAATGCTATCTGTAGAAACTTCTATATTAATGTTTTTTGGCTCTCATAAATGTTTTACTAAAACTTAAGATGTATTTGAGGTGTGTGTCATCTCCACTCTTTGTAACCTATCTGCAAGGTGTGATCTGAATCAGTCATTAGAAACCCCTTTTCTTAATGCCTCTAGCTTATTTAGTAGGACTGTAGGGTCAACAGTACCAAAAGCCTTAGAAAGATGTAAAAATATTCCTGTGACCCACTTATCTTTGTCAAGAGTATCCAGTACCACTATGGCTGATTCTGTACTTTTAGTACTTTGGAAACCAGCCTGTGATTCATTTAACAGGTTGTATTTATTCTTTTTAATCTGCCTTTCATCACTGAATCTATTATTGAGAATGGTGACAGCAGGGAAGTGGGCTGGTAATTTTCTATGTCTTCTGTATTACCTCTCTTTAAAAAGAGATAAACTCTTGCCTGTTCTAAATACTCTGGAAATTTTCCTGGTGCGAAGGACTCATTTATTATGCTTGTTAAGGGAGCTCTTATACTCTATGTACTGCTTCAGCACACACATTTTTTAATTTTTTTAGTTTTTATGCAGTTTTACTGACTTAGTTCTCTGTGGTCAGTAGCAATCTCATTGTACTTAATGCATAATTATTTACAGGTGCTATATTTCACTCTGGGAAATTTTGCTGTAACTCAGTGCAATACTTGAAAAATGCTCATTCACTTAGTTTGCTACGTGTTATGGATCATTTATTACTTTATGCCTCTCACTTATCAGTATGTTGTTATGCCTTTGTTTGTCTCTCCTTGTTTTTGTTTTAGCCTGACATACCAGACTACTTACCTTTTGTTCTGTGCATTGTATATTATTTTGCAATTAAACGACTTTTTGCAGGAATCAGCACCTTCCTATAAATCTTTTTGTACCTATAATATAAATTTAAGAACTTTGGCTCATTATGATTCTTTTCATGGAACTGAGGAGGTTTTGTAAGTACTTCTTAATACCTGCTGTTATCCATTTGTTTTGTGAGACATTGATACTGATTTGGGGTACTTTCGGAAATATCTTTTCGAAGTCCATTTTAAATGATGTTGAGAATTTAGTTAATTTCACATTTACATTCATTTTTATACATAATTCATTCCAGCTTTGGTTTGTAGTTCTTTTGAAAAATCTTGTAGTTTGATTTGTGATTAACACTTTTTGGAAGCTTGTAATTTAGGGAATTCTTCCATACTCAATTTTCTGTTATTGTTTCGCAGAAATATTCTGATAGTCTTAAGCTCTTTTACGGCTACTTCACATTTTCCCCTGTCCATATTTGTAGTCAGATGGTCAATTAATGATGCAGTCATTGTAGTAACCCTTGCTGCACTGTTGACCAACAAAGACATGCCAATACCCTGAAGGATATTAATGAGTTTTTGTGTGTCCATCCTTGTGCCAGGTGGTCTCGGGGGCTATGGCCATTCACTATTGTAAGGAAATTAAACACCTACAACTGTCCTTATGTTGTCATTTATTGTGTAGGTATCAGTTTTGGCACTTCAGTGCATCATCTTCAGGCCTGAAGATGGTGCACTGAAGTGCTGAAACTGGTAGCTACACAATAAATGACAACATAAGGAAGATTGTAAGTGTTTCATATCCTTACGATATTAATGAGGGTGCTAGTAGTTTCATTTATGTTATTTAAGTTTTTTTTATGTTTCCACACAAAATTATGTTGACATTTGTACTTGAGATTTTATCTAGAACTTCTGTTAACTTATTGAAAAAAGTGTGCACATTACCACTGGGAGATCAACACATACACAAAGTGATTAATTTCTTGATATTATCAAGCCCTATTAATTCAATGGCTGATATTTCAGAGTGTTTCTCTTCACTTATTGTACCAAGATCATGACTTGATTTGAACTGTGTTCCTTTTCTGATATAAATACATGATCAACTGCCTGTTGTCCTACAAGAAGAGCCTGTCTTTTCATACAGTGATAATACTACATATTGGATGTCTCTGCACTAGTGCTTAGTGATGCAAATACTGAGCAGTTTAAAGATGGGAGCTCAACTTCAAATTCTTTTACTTTATTTTTTATTGATTGCATCTTTTGATGAAGGATTGTTAAGACTGTGAAATGTCTAGTGTTGCTTCGTCCAATGATTTCTTTTTCTTTATGGCATGTACTATGTGCTTTTTTGGTATGTTTGAACATATCTTGTGAGTGAGTGTTTCAGAATTTTTTAAAGTGCTGGAAATACTATTTAGGCAGGAACCTATTGTCTGAATTTATCCTAAGAAAGACCTCCTCCTCCTACCTGTGCCAACAGGTATTTGAGCACATGCAGCCTGGATCCACACCTATACTATCAAAAATCAGCTGTACCAATCTTTCCTTCCCAGTTCCACTTAGGTGTAGGCCATGCCTAGTTAAACCACATCTATTGATAGTCCTGACAGGCACCAGAGAAACAGGTGCAAAATTGGTTGGAATCAATGCCAACTCTGACCCCAATTTAATCCACCTCAGAGCTCCATTAAAATGTGGATGATCATGATGCTGGAACAGCTCAATGAAGTATACGTTGGTGCCATGAGTTAGGGCAACTATCTTGTCCAGGTCACCACCCACGTCAGATGTCTGCCCCATCCCTGTTCAAACTGTTTTTATATCCCTCTTGAGAAATCCTTACATAAAAACCCTAAGTCCTCTACCACTTGACTTAGCCCTGTATTCGGTTTGGGAATACTGGTGCCTGGTACACTGCTCCGAAAACTTTCCAGTAACCAAGGGCCTATACCTTGCCCGTGGCTACTGCCTCCATCTACATCACTACTCAGCAATTCACACACTAAAGAGCCTGGCAGAGGGTCTTTCAAACCACCTTCAGAGTAATTCTCTAAAAAGGCCGTAAGAAGAATGAACACCTAAATCTATCTGCACAAGTTCCGATTTTTCTTATGTTATTACAATGATCATTTCTCCCTATGTAGGTTGGCAACAATAAAATATTTTCACATACAGAGGAGAAAGTTTGTAATTGAAATTTCATGAAAAGATCTCGCCACAGTGCAATATGTCTTTGATTGATTGCCACATCAACTTGCTTATCATATCTGTGACACTTTCTCCTCAATTTGTGACAATACAAAATTAGCTGCTCCTCTTTGGATTTTTTTATGTCCTCTATCAATCCTGACTGGTAAGGATACCATACCATACAGCAGTACTCTAGCAGAGGATGAACAATCATAGTGTAGGCAGTCTGTTTAGTAGACCTGTTTCATCTTCTAAGTGTTTGTTCAAGTGTTAATTGTTTGTAATTGTAATTCCTAGGTATTCAGTTAAATTGACAGCCCTAGAATTTGTGTGATTTAACATATATCCAAAATTTAATGGATTTATTTTCATACCCTTGTGGATGACCTCACGCTTTTCCTTGCTCAGAGGCAATTTCCACTTTTCGTAGCATACATATGTAGCAGCAGCACTTTCTTCATCCTAATACTTTGTACATTCCTAGGCTTCCTAACATAGCTTGAAGTGTGCTGCACATTTCCTACCCTAGCCCTGCCTGAGGCTCTTCTCCATTTAACTCTTTCAGTTTCAGATGTCTGTTTTTAGTGTTGATAGTAAAAATATCAGATCATGTCTTTTTTCTCACTACCTTCCTACCAACAGCCAGTTCCCAAAACTCTCCTCCTCTCCCCCCCCCCCCCCCCCCCAAAAAAAAAAATCACGCTTGATCCTGATCTATTCATTCCTTGCTTACTCGATCTATGCCTGAAGGGCACAAATGTTTTTTCCTGTCCCTGAATCAAGATGTTCCTGCTGCATATTCTGCAGTTCCATGAGAGTGCCTCTTCTGTTTTTCCAGTGTTCTCCCCACTGCATCTCCCCCAGTGAAAATATTTCTTACAAGATTGGCAACAAATCCCCCTGCTCATTACTCAATAATGGCTCCAACATTTCCCGCACATGGTCAGTTTCAAAAGAAGAATTAAGTTTAATTTTAAAGAATGTATCAAGTTTATCAAGGACATGAGATTTGCTGTATGTAAATGAAAACACTAGAAGTGTTTTGTGCTGTTGCCACTGTTTTTGTACTGTTTAGAGATATAATGATGGAAAAATGAACTAGTAGTTTCTTTGTTTGTAGAGAATTCATGTTACCAGAATTGTTTGGGTAGGTTTCTAAATGTTTATGACTTAGAAAATTTAGGCCTCGATTGCATTTACCTAACTAGTTAACGATACAAAATGTGTTGAGAAATATGATGTAGAAATGTTTCATCACACTTTTATGATGAGAATAGACACTACTGAAGCTCTGCCTTGTTTTAATGGAATTTAAACTATTAAGAAAATTGAAATAGAATTTTCAGTGTTTATGTCATGCAGAATTTCAGTCTACTTCATGACTGTTAGTATTTTAAATAACAATAGTTGGTTTTAAGCAAAAGCACAATAGGAACACTAAATATTCACTTGAATAAAAAGAACAGATACTACAGGAAGTCTAGAAAAACAAAATAAATTTAGGTTAAATGCTATTTACTCTTAAATAAGTACTTTTTGTAGAGGAAGTATACCTATGTATCTCACTCAGTGGCCATCTTGACATGTTTGGACTGCATATGTTTCAACTGGCTTATCCTCAAGCTCATTCTTCAATGTGATAATATGTGGAAGTGAACATGCTCTATTTTGTTGTCTCACATTTGTTATCTCATATTTGTTTTGTTCATAGTTGTTGAAAATTATACTCAGTGCAGCTGCCACTTCAAGGTGTACACATGCCACTCCTTTAGGGGAAATAACAACAATAAATAAACAATCTCTGATTCTACATCTACATCATTACTGTGCAACTCACACATAAATGTTTGACAGAGGATTCGTAGGACCATTTTCAGACTTTTTCTATGCTGTTCTGCCCTTGAATAGCACATGGGGAAGAGGAACACACAAATTTTACCATGCCACATCACTTATTTCTCCCTGTATTGGTGGGAGTCAACAGAATATTTTGGCATATGATGAGTGTTTTTGAATGTGAATTCATGAAAAGATTTTGCTGCAGCAAAAAGTGTCTTTGTTGTAACAAGTGCCACCTCAACTTGCATGTCATATCCGTGAACTCTGTCCCCTAATTTGCAATAATACAAAATGAGCTGCCCTTCTTTGAACATTATTGATGCCCTCCATCAGCCCTATCTAGTTAGGATCCAGTACCAAACAGACAACAGAAAAGCATAGTGTAGAGAGCCTGTTTAGTGTTCTGCCAATAAAATGCAGTCTTTGATTTGCCTTCCCTAAAATTTTCTGCATGATGTTTCTATTTTAAGTTGTTCATAATTGTAATGTATATGTCTTTAGTTTAATCAGCAGCTATGAACCTCAGGTGATTTATCACGTAACCAAAATTTAATGGAATTCTTTTAGTGGAGGACGTCACACCCATTATGGTTCACTGTCAGTTGCCACTTCCCACAACATGCAGATATGTTGTCTAAATCATTTTGTAATTTGTTATGGTGACTTTACTAGATGGTAAATGAAAGCATTATCTGCAGACAGTCTAACAGGGCTGCTCAGATTGCCTCATAAATTGTATACATATATAAGAACAGCAGAAAGCATATAACACTTCCTTAGGGAACCCCAGATACAACTTTATTAGTAATTGCTTGTGAGGAGCTATTTCAGAAACTTTATGACAATCTATAAATATGAAATGAATATGTGATCTTCCATCAATAGCACTCATTTTGCCAGTGGATTGTTTGCTTTGAGTATTTCATGATGTTGGAACACAGTGCATGTTCCAGAATCTGAACTACAAATCAGTGTCAGTGATATGCAAGATTACTTCTATTTTGTTTCTTGTGCATTGGTATGACTAGTGCAGCTTTCCAGTCTTTAGGTACAGATCTTTTGTTGAGTGAATGGTGGTATATGAATGATAAAAATAGAGATGTTTCATCGGCATACTCTGAAAGGAACCTAACTGATACAGAATCTGTATCAGAAGAGTTCCCTTTATTAACTGACTTTAGTTGCATTGCTACACCAAATGTGTCTACTTTCAAACTACTCATGTTGGCAACTGTTCTTCATTTGAATGCTAGAATATTTACTGCATTTTCTTTGCTGAAGGAACTTTGGAAAACCACATTGAGTAACTCCACTGTATTGGTTCTATTGTCTGTAACATTACCAGTGCTATCACCCTATGAAGGTATTGATTGTGTCTTGCTTCTGGTATCCTTTACATACAAGGAGAATCATATTGAATTATGTTCCCAATTTTGGAAACTATTAAAAGCATCTCACATTGATATCTGTGCTAAGTTATGAGCAGCCTTGGAGACTTTCTGTTCTGTTAAATCGGGCATGCTTTTTTCATTGTTTTGTAACAGAGTCCTGACATGTTTTGTGTACCAAGGAGGACCTGTCCCATTTCTTATTAATTTACTTTATATAACACTGTCAATTGCTGAACACTATTTCTTTGAATTTGAGCCACATTTGGCCCATGCTTACATAATTAGGTATGTAAGGAATGGAGGTTATCTCTTAGGAAGCCACACACACACACACACACACACACACACACACACACACACACACAAAAAAAAATCTAGATTTGTAACTAGATTTATTTGTCTTTATTCTTGGTGGATTTGGTAGTTATGATATTCAGTCTTGCTACATTGCTCTTGTGGTCACTAATTCCTGAATCTGTCATGACACACACTATTTGCTCAAGTTGTCATTGTTGTCTTCACTCCAAAGATAGCTTTGATGCTGATTGTCATGACAGTCTATTCTATATGTTTATAAACATACAAACATATGCATGCTTTGTCATCTCTGCATAGCTACTGCAACCTAAATCCTATTTGCACCTGCCTATCACAGTGCTGTCTTAGTCTCCCTCCACTATTTTTATCTCCTGCACTTCCCTCCATTACCAAAATGGTGATTACTTGATGCCTCAGAATGTGTCTTATCCACCAATGCCTTTTATTCAAGTTGAATAATACATTTCTTTTCTCTGAACAAGATTCAATATTTCTTCATCAGCTAGCTGATCCATCTATCTAATCTTCTGAATGCTTGTGGAGCATCACATTTCAAAAGCTTCTATTCTCTTTTTGTTAGCACTGTTTATCTTCTATGTGTTTTACTTCCATACAGGTACCTTTAAAAAATACTGCCTAACCCTTAAATTGATGTTATGTGTTAACAAATTCCTCTTTTACAGAAATATTTTTCTTAATATTGGCAGTCTGCAATTTGTATCTTCTATATTTAGGCTGTCATCAGTTACTTTGCTGCCCACATAGCAAAAATAATCTTGTACTTTTAGCATCTCATTTCCTATTCTAATTCTGTCAGAATTTCCTAATTTAATTTGACTACATTCCATTATGTTCATTTTACTTTTCTTGATATTCATTTGATAACATATTTGCAAACACTATTCTTTCTATCCAAATGCTCTTCCAAGATTATTTGCTGTCTCAGACAGAATTATGATGTCTTCAGCAAACCTCAGAGTGTTTATTTCTTCTTACAGAACTTTAATTCTCTTTCCAAATTTGTCCTTGGTTTTCCTTAATACTTGCTCATTGTACAGATTGAATAACGTTGGGTATACCCTGTTGCTCTCCCCACTTACCTACTCCTTTCCTATTGTGTTCTTCAACTGTTATAATTGCCATCTGGTTTCTGTACAAGCTGCAAATAATCTTTTGCTCCCAGTTTTTTTACTGCTAACACCTTCAGAATTTCTAACCAAATTTTCAAAATTCTTTACCAAATATAGAAATGTTATAAATGTAGGATGGCATTTCTTCAGTCTGTCTCAAAAGGTAAGTTGTAGGGTTAATATTACCTTGTATGTACTTACATTTCTCCAGAACTGAAAGTCAGATTCTCCCAGTTTTTCCATTTTTCTGTAGATAAATTGTGTCAGATTTTTCTGTAGATAAATTGTGTCAGATTTTTCTGTAGATAAATTGTGTCAGATTTTTCTGTAGATAAATTATGTCAGATTTTTCTGTAGATATATTGTGTCAGATTTTTCTACCTTGGCTTATCAAACCATTAATTCTGTAATAGTCAGCGTTATTAGCATTTGCTTTCTTTGGAATTATGTAAGAATGAGCTCAGTCTTGTTCCACCAAATTTTAACTACCAGTAAACAGTACAAACCTGTGACAAGTTCAGTGGAAGAATTTTATCAAATTATCTACATGTACATAAATATTCATCAAGTCACTGTTCTGGGTGGAGAATATGTTGTGCAACGACTTGTCACTTCCCTTCCTGCTACACTCACAACTAGAGCAAGGGGAAAAATGACTGTCTACATGCCTCCATACAACTTAATTTCTCCAATTTTATGTTCATGGTCCATACATGAAAGGTACATTGGCATCAGTAGGATCTCACTGCAATCATCTTCAAATCACAGATCTCTAAATTTTCTCAATAATATTCCTCAAAAAGGACTTCTCCTTCTCTGCAGGCATTCCCATTTGAGTTCCCGAAGCATCCTTCTAGTACTTGTGTGTTGCTCGAACCTACCAGCAACAGATCTAGCAGCCTGTCTCTAAATTTGTTCTATTTCTTCCTGTAATCTGACCTGACGGGGATCCCAATCACTTGAGCAGTACTCAAGAACAGGTCACACTAGTGTTCTATGTGCAGTCTCCTTTATAACTGAACCACACTTTCATAAAACTCTGCCAAATAACTTAAGTTGATCATTTGTCTTCCCCACTACAATCCTTACATGCTGGTTCCATTTCACATCACTTTGCCACATTACACTCTGATACTTAATCAACCTAACTGTTTCAATGGTAATGGGTTATTCGAACATTAAATGATTGTTTTTCCTGCCCATCTGCATTAACATACACTTTTCTACATTTATGGTTAGCTGAGAATCATCACACCAACTAGAAACTTAATCAAAATCATCTTGTATCCTCCTACAGTCACTCAACAATTATACCTTCCCATACACCACATCATCATCAGCAAACAGCTGCAGATTGCTGCTCAACCTGTCAGTCAGATCATTTACGTATAAAGAGAATAATAGTGGTCCTATTCCATTTGCTTGGTGCACTCTTGACAATACACTTGTCTCTGGTGAACACTCACTGTCAAGGATATCATACTGGGCCCTGTTATTTAATAAGTCTTCATGATGTTCACATATCTGGGAACATATTCCATATGCTCATACCTTCATTAAGAGCCTTCAGTGAGGCACTGTGTCAAATGTTTTTTGGAGATATATTAATCTGCCTGTTGTCATTCATCCATGATTCACAGGATATCATGTGAGAAAAGGGCAAGCTGTCTGAGTCTATGCTGATCTGTGGCCAGAAGCTTTTCTGTCTCAAGGAAATTTATATTCAGACTCAGAATATGTTCAAGAATTCAGCAGTATGACAGTGTTAAAGATATGGGTCTGTCATTTTATGGGTCCGGTCTTTTACCCTTCTTATTTAGAAGAGTCACCAGTACTTTTTCCAGTCACTTGGGTCTTTGTGCTAAGCTAAGTAATTTCTTTAAAACTGAAGTGGGATTCCATCAGGACCTGGCAACTTACTTGTTTCCAACTCTTTCAGCTACTTCTCAATCCAAGGATTTCCTATGCTATGGTCAAATGATGGTAGTCTGTATGATCATCCTGCGTAAATGATTGAGAGGTAGTCTCTGTTTTCCAGGTGTTTTGAATGATTTCAAAAAGCCCATTCGCTGCATTGTTACCAGCACATCTCCAAAGGTCACCTATAACCTTGTTGTTCTTAAGTAGTTTGACAATATAGTATAGCATAAAGAGAGGGATTAATGATCATGATATCATAGTGATGATGATTACTAAAGTTAACAAATCAATCAAGAAGGCCAGGAGAGTATTTTTACTAGAAAGAGCAGATAAGAAGTTGTTAGTGTCCCACTTAGACAATGAATGGACATCATTTAGTTGCAGTATGATGGAAGTAGGAATTATGGGCAAAGTTTAAATTGATTGTAAATCATGATCTGGAGCAATATGTGCTGATTAAATGGATTAAGGATGGAAAAGAGCCACTGTGGTGTAATAACAAAATCCATAAAACACTGAGGAGACATATGCTGCTGCTCAGTTCCAAAGAGAGTGTGAAAATGACAACAGGTAAAAGTAAGTTAGTAGAGATTTATGTGTATGTAAAAAGATCAATGCACAAAGCATGCAACAACTATCACTGTCATAACTTAAGGAAGGATCTAGCTGAGAATCAGAGAAAATTCTGGTCTTACATTAAAGGTGGGTTGAAGGCTTCTATCCTGTTATTCATTGACCATTCTGGTGTAACAATAAAAGATACAAAAGGAAAGCTGAAGTTTTAAATTTTGTGTTTTACGAAATCATTCATGTGGGAGGATCATATAAAATAATCATCATTTGAGCACTTTGCAGACCCCTGTATGGAGAACATTGTAATAGGCATTCCTGGTGTATAGAAACAACTGCAACAGTTGAAAGCAAATAAGTCACCACATCTGGATAGAATCCCAGTTCAGTTTTACAAAGAGTACCCTGCAGCATTGGCCCTATTATTGCATACCTCTTGCCCACTACAAAGTCCCAAGCAACTGGTAGAAAGTGCAGGCAACTCCTGTGTATAAGAAGGGTAAAAGAATTTTCTCACGAAAGTACAGACAGATATCCTTAACACTGGTTTAGTGCAGGATCCTTGAACATATTCTCAGGTCGAATATGATAAATTTCCTTGAGACGGAAAAGCTCATGTGAAACTTAGCTTGCCCTTTTCTTGCCTTATATCCTGAGAACTATGGATGAAGGGCAGCAGGCAGGCTCCCAGATACATGAGTGGCTCAAAGACTTCTTAAGTAATAGAACTCTTGTGCAACCCAATCTTGAGTACTGCCTGACTGTCTGAGACCCCACCAGATCAGATTAAAGGAAAACTTCAAAACAACTCAGAAGCATGCTGCTAGATTTGTTACCAGTAGATTCAATCGACACATGAGTGTTACAGAGATACTCCAAGAACTTAAATGGGAATCACCGGAGGGAGGTAGGACTGCAAAAAGATTCTACTGTGGCCAATGTACATTTTGTGTAAGAACCACAAAGATAAGAGGAATTAGAGCTTGTATGGATTCATATACACAGTCATTTTTTCCTTGCTCCATTTTCAAGTGGAATGACTTGTAGTGGTACATCGGACACTCTGCCATACACCATATGGTAGCTTGCAGAGCATATATGTAGATGTAGATAAAGAACATCAGCCTTGATCGACACACACTCCCCACCCTCCACATTTTTCTGTCAAAGGAACCTCCCAATTACATATGTAACTACTGAATGAATATTTTTCTCTCATTAATGTGTAAGATGCAATCCAGTGTTTTGCTTATAAAGACACACAAATACGACAGCAATAGACTCAGGGCTTAGAAAGCAGATTTCCAGAAGAGTTGATTCTGTTCTCAGAAAATTATGAATCTTAGAACAGTACTAGTTTACTTCAAAGTCAGTAACTACAAGGTGGCAGCTACATTTGTTAACTATGGGAGACCTCATGGCTTTGTTGACTGCAAACTCTTGTCAGAATGCTTCTGGAATTGGGACTAGACACAGACTTATTCTACAGAAACAGAATATAATGCACACAAAAGTACAATTTTAAAGGGAGATCTTTGATGGTATTGAGATTAAAGCCATAGTCAGTCAAGGTGAAACACATTCCCTACTTCTGTTCACTTTAATCTGTGAAAAAGTGCTGGCCAGTGTGGCCGAGTGGTTCTAGGTGCTTCAGTCTGGATCCGCGCGACTGCTACTGTTGCAGGTTCAAATCCTGCCTCGGGCATGGATGTGTGTGCTGTCCTTAGGTTAGTTAGGTTTAAGTAGTTCTAAGTTCTAGGGGACTGATGACCTCAGATGTTAAGTCCCATAGTGCTCAGAGTCACTTGTGAAAAAGTGATAAAGTCTTGCAGTGTACTTTTGAATGCCCACAGGAAAATTCATTTGGATCACTAGAGAGAAGGATGAATGCAGATTAATAACACTAATTGCTGTTCTATGGAAACAGTACTAATCAAGGTAAAGTAGGGTTTTGTATAGCGTAGTTCTGTACCATCTTCCAACTGGTTGATAAAGAGATTTCATAGGAATAGGGCAAAATCAAGAAAGAAGAGAAATTTAAATATAGTGAATGGACAGAAGCCAACATATCAGTCAAACAACCCTCCTTCTGAGAATTAACAACTTTTAACTGGTCTACAAATTGACATAAACACCTTCAGAAAGAAATGCTTATTGTGTAATATAAAACTGAAACACTGCTCAGCAATCATTAGCCATAAAGCCTGGTGTGTCATGGGCTGCTTGTCACTGAACAGAAAATCACTTAATTATATCAAAAGAAAAATTCAATTGAGGACATTGATAAAGAACAAGGAATAGTGGGTGGTTAGTACTTCCAAATGGAAATCCCAGAGGGAAAGACAATGTTCTTTTCATGAAATGCTGTTGAGAAAGTTTAGAGAAAAGGCATTTGCAGCTGACTAGAATGATTCTGCAGCCACCAACATACATTTTACATAAACAGAATGAAGTTGAAATTCCTAGGTAAATCAATCAAAAGTAGCAAATACTATGCCTAGCCCAGGGAAATTGTTATATTCCTTTCTGTGGGAGGAAAGAAGTATTGTTGGTTGGGAAAGAGTGGAAAGGAGGGACAGGTTACTCAGATGCCAGGCTTAGAGGAACCTACCTGTTTTAAGGATGAAGGGTGACATAGATGAAAAAGAAGGTGTCAGATAGATGAGGGAGGGAGGGAGGGAGAGAGAGAGAGAGAGAGAGAGAGAGATTGAGTAAATAAAGAAATTGTACCTTTGGAAAAGAAGGCAATATTAGTAATGGGGACTAAATGCAGGAAGATCATGGGATGTGAGAATATGTTGGAAAGCAACTTACCAACTCCACAGCTCATGGAAACTCATACTTGGTGGATGGCCTATGAGGTGTACCAGGTGTTATTGTTTCTTGAGACATGATATACAGCATGCTCAGCAATTGAGTGGGCATTGGGTATCCCCAGGATGGAGAGTTTTTCTGCGTCCATTCACACAATGTTCAGTTTAATAGTCACCATTAATACTTAAAAAGTCATGTGGTGAACACATTAGTTAGTAAACAACATATGTGAGTTTACATGTTGCTCTGCCTTTAATGTTTTAGGACTTAACAGTGATGCAGCTGAAATTATAGGCAGTTTGTGGATTGACGATGTAGGTTCTAAAGCAATAACAATTGCAGGCCTAGGATTTGTGGCTATGGGTAATGATCTGTGAATGTCATATGATTTAAGAAAGACTTTATGGCATGCATATGTAACCTCCTACTCCCAACATATTTTCCACTCAAGCACAGCTGTGGCCATAATCACATTTCTACATTTCATAATCCCAGCCTCATCCTGATTCTTCTCTGATCCACAAACATCCATTCTATTCAAGGCATAACCTTCAGTCCCAAACACAGTATTTGTAATTCTCCCAGAGGGAAAATGTATCTTAAACCTCAGACTTTACTCAGGCTGTGACTGGAAGGCAGATTGCTCTATGATCTATCATCTTTCCCCCTCTGGACAAATGGAGTATATGGAGCAAAGTGGATTTTTCAGTTTCTGAACACCTGCCTCGACATACAGAACTGTCACTAATGACCTCATTCTTCCATCCATACTGAACTGCAGAAAATCCTAAAGGCTCTTAAGCCCCTCACAAGGTTTGAGAGCTGCCTTCATAAAACTCCTTATCAAATGTAACCCACATACCTCTATCTTATATCTACTTCACAATAACAATATTACAATAGTAATAATAATTCTGTTGTTGTAGCTGGCTTCAAAGGCACACGCTTCAAGGGCCCTACTGAATGCTTCGCAGCCCAAGTAGAACAGCCCCCCCAACCTATCAAGCATAGCTTCCCATCTCGCATAAAAGAAACAATCTCTTCCTGGAATGTCTCAAATCCATTCTCACCCTTCTCCCTCCTGGAACCTTTCTTGTCACTATCAGTGTGACCTTTCACCACACCAACATATGATGTACATATGGTCTCATAAACCTAAAGCACTACCTCTCCCAATGCTCATTATGTCTTAAGAAAAAAGGATTCCTTCTACATATTGGAACTGTTCCATTGCAACTTGGACAACAGAAAACCTTGCATTTTTGTGAGGATCAATTTTCTATCATTTAAAGTATATTTTTAATTTAATACAATCACACAACTCCATAGGTCAGAAACTATTCAAAGTAAAATTCTCAAATAAACTTCAAAATTAAGCAAATTTTGCAGAATTTGAGGTGACATTTATGTGGTATTTTTAAAGCTTAAATTTAATGTAATTTTCACCATGTTTCATATTTTTATTTTATATTATGTAAATGGAATAAAAATTATGCTGTATTGTTCATCATTTGATTTAAAACAATATTAGTAGACCTTTTTATTGTATCTGCAATAGAGAGCAGTAGAAAAAAATAAAAGATAAGTAGAAACTGTAAATAAAACCCACTGACTGCACTATTCCATATTATGCAACACAACACTGTGAGAACTCTTCCCATCTTGAGTGGCATAGTGCAGCCGATCACAAGCTAAATACAGTGTGAGCATATACGAGGGCGGTTCAGAAAGTAACCTCCGATTGGTCACAGTGCGGGTTGTGTGGGGAGTAGCGACGCCATCTGTGCGTTCACGCACTCAACAGGTCAGTCGGCATCAAGCCGTGGTCGAGTGAACGTCGTACCTGCGCTAGTTTAGTTTTTGTGGCAGTTTGAAATGTGTGCTGCAATAGAAAACCCCGCCAAATGTGAAGTGCGTGCTGTCATAAGGTTTTTTACAGCCAAAGGATATTCTGCAGCAGCTATTCATCATGAGCTTTGTGCCGTGTATGGACCAAGAGTTATGAGTGAAGGAGTTGTCCGTGAATGGGTACGTTTATTTAAAAGTGGACGAGAAAAAGTTCATGATGAAGAGAGGACTGGTAGACCATCATTGGTGACTGACAAACTCGTTCAGACAGTTTATGCAAAAGTTCGTGAAATTCGACGTTTCTCAATGTCGGAGTTGTCTACTGGTTTTCCACAGATTTCTAAGACTCTGTACGAGATAGTGACAGCAAGATTGGGTTACCGTAAGTTCTGTGCACGATGGGTGCCCAAAATTCTTACCGACCACCACAAAACTCAAAGAATGGCCTCTGCATTAGACTTTCTGTCACGTTATGAGGACGAAGGAGAACCATTGTTAAACAGAATCGTGACCGGTGACGAAACCTGGATTAAGTATGTGAACCCTGAGACAAAAGAACAATCAAAGATGTGGGCACATTCAAATTCGCCTACCAAACCAAGAAAAGCCTCGCAAGATTTTTCTGCCAGAAAACTGATGGCAACGGTGTTTTGGGATGCCAAAGGGGTGTTGTTGGTTGAATTCATGGAACGTGGTACGACCATTAATCAAGACGTGTACTGTGAAACAATAAAAAAGTTACGACGGGCTATACAGAACAAACGCCGTGGTATGCTGACTTCCGGTATCGTTTTTTTGCACGATAACGCCCGTCCTCATTCTGCTCGCAGAACAACGGCCCTTCTTGAGTCCTTCAAGTGGGACGTTATCAACCATCCACCTTACAGCCCAGACCTGGCGCCAAGTGATTATCACCTCTTCATGCATTTGAAGAAATAGCTCGGGTCACAGCGGTTTGATGACGACGAAGAGCTCAAAGATGCGGTCACAGGCTGGCTCCAGGCACAAGCGGGTGATTTTTATGCAGAAGGAATTTCAAAGCTTGTGAAGAGATACGATAAGTGCCTCAATCGCTATGGAGACTATGTAGAAAAATAGTGCAAAGATGTAGTTGTAAGATGTATATATTAAAATATTTTTATTTAACTTGGTGTATTTTTTTAAATCAACCGGAGGTTACTTTCTGAACGGCCCTCGTACATTTGTTTTTTAGCTATCTTTTCCACATTTCAGACAAAGATCTGTTTGGTGTCTGAGGGTGATTCAAATACCCCACCTAGCCCAGGTATCAATAGGAAGAACATGTCAGAGACACTCAGGCCCCTGGTGACAGCCATCACTTACGTCTGCACGGGGCAGAGGCACCGCGGCAAGCACGTGAAGTGGCACTGCCATCTGAAGGCTGCTTACCCATATACCACAGCCAGACAATTGCTGTCAGTCTCTTTCTAATTACTGAAGTCTTACGTGCGCACCATTGGATAGCAGAGTATTTTGATCTTGCCTGATTAATGTTTTTTGATTGAAACTTTTCCCTGGATTTTGGTGTATGCGAAGATGATTAGCTACACTCTGGATTTGTGTTGGTTATTAATTCACCTTGTAATCTCTGCTGTCAGTCACCACCAGAACTGCCTGTTCCATTTCGCCAGTATCCTTAATACTGCTAGATTGGATAATCATAAACTGTATTTCTACCTATGCAGAGTGGGTTAGAAAAGCTCCATAAAACTGAACCAATATGTAATAAAAAGAGATTCAAGCTGTTGTAAGTTTAATCTTTATGAAAATTGTGTGTATGCCTAATACATAAACTAAAGCTCTTTGAAAATTGTATTAATTATTGTTCTCTTATTTTATACACATGCATCAGCAACAGAAATCCAGCTTCAAAATGAATTATAGTTCATTGAAAAGTGATATAAAGTTCTTGAGTTACTAGGCAGATAAATTGTCTTGTTTGGAAACAATGCAAACTTTACTGAATTTTAATTTGAAAACTAGTAAACATTTAAGAGATAACTTAATGAAAGTTGTTTTCTCTTACAGTACCTGGCACATGTAGAAATTATTAATGATTTTAATGAATATGAAGTCAATTTTCTCATTTTACATGTGATTTGAAATGGATAGGCTATTGAAAGTACTCATTTACTCTATATCTAGAGTTGGGAACTGGCTCCAAAACACATCCCACCATTGTTGTGGACCTAAGCTTAGTTTTTATTTACACACTCTCTCTCTCTCTCTCTCTCTCTCTCTCTCTCTCTCTCTTTCTTTCTCACTGCCCCCCCTCCCCTCCTCTGGCCCCCTTCTTTCCCTCCCTCTCTCTTCAGTCTGTCCCACCTACCCACCTATTCATTGATTCCACTTTTCATTCCTCTTCGATTCATCTTCATTTCTCATTCTGTCTCTTCTGCTACCTCTGAAAATTTGGAAGTTTGTGGTAAGTTCCTATTGGACCAAACTCTGAGGTTATCAATCCCTAGGCTTTCACACTACTTAATCTGACTTAAACTAACTTCTGCTAAGGACAACACACACACACACACACACACACACACACACACACACACACACACGACCAAGGGAGAACTCGAATCTCCAACTGGGGAAGCCATGTGAACTGTGGTAAGGCACCTCAGACCACACAGCTACCCTGTGCAGCTCTGCTACCTCTGAACCACTACGGTCGCAGGTTCGAATCCTGCCTCAGGCATGGATGTGTGTGATGTTCTTAGGTTAGTTAGGTTTAATTAGTTCCAAGTTCTAGGCGACTGATGACCTCAGAAGTTAAGTTGCATAGTGCTCTGAGCCATTTGAACCATTTTTTGCATTATAAACTCACTAACTACATGTTCGTCTCCTGACAAAACAAAAGGAGTCTGTATAACCTATTTGATGGGAACAGAAAAGGGTATAAGTAAACTTTGGCTGATAGGTGTAAATAACATGGAAACTTAAGACACACCCAAAATAACATTAAAGGTTTTCAGTAATGGCCAGTGAAGACAAACTGTACCTTCTCTGTGTAAAGAAAGGAACTGCTAAAAGGGGCACCACTCAAGGATAATGTAATCCATGCCCAATGAATCAACAGATTTTGTCCCAAGTTTATCTGCAAGAAGATGATGAAGAACACTTTATAATAAAAGTACTTGGTCTATTCCATGTTACACAAGATATTGACATGGTGACAAATCTTTAACATAACTTACTGTGTAAAATAAAAATTATGTGAATAAGTTCTATGACAGGTCCAGCCAGGCTATGTGAGACTGGAATTCAAATGCTGATTTCTCTTTGTACTGGATTGTGTTCAAGAATCAACAAACCGTCAGTCATATGCTGTTTTTTCCTTATTTTTCAGATTGGCTTCGAGTCCTAGTCTGGCACAAATTTTAATCATCACTGAGTGCTCATTTTAGTGTTTTCTTTTGTGTAAAATAGATTTCATCCTTGTTCAGCTCTCCTTGTTCAGGGGTTTAGCTTGTTCTGGCTGTGCTGGAAGAGTGAACTTGTGGCAAGAGTACTGTTGATTTTCTCAGATCATTGTGTGCGTTTAGGTGACAGTTATTGCACATTTTAGTTGAGCGTTAAATGCAGAAGGTATTTTAGCTGCACTGAGCAAGTGATTGAAGCACTGATTACTTATTTTAGATTGTGAAGAAATTCCATAAAGGAATCAATAGCGATTCCCCAAGCAGCATTCATGTGAAATTCATCTTGTAAAATTCATTCACAGCATCCGGAATGTTGCAGATAGTGGAGATCAAGTTGTTTTCTTGACTTCTCAAAAGCTTTTCATACAGTTCCCCACCTTCACCTCCTGAACAAAACACTGGCTAGGAAATATCAAAATGGTTCTATTTCACTGAAGAATTTGTAGCAAATAGAATTCAGTTCTTATTTTAAATGGGCAAAATCAGTGTCCGGCATACCTAAACAAAGTGTGATAGGACATTTACGGTTGATGATATATGTAAATTATGTGTCAGATAATGTTAGTAGCTTTATGAGGCTTTTTGTAGGTGATCTAGCTAAATACTGAGAGGTCATGTCATTAGGAAATATTCAAGATTGTAGGAATGTGATGTACAGATGATATGCACTTATTCCGGGATTGGCCACTGACCATCATAAATAAATGTTACTTAATGCTTGTAACTACTTGAAAAGAATCAATGTAATGGGGCTGCACAATCACAAATCAGGCTCAATCATTATGTGTTGAGAACTATACACTGATGAGCCAAAACATTATGACCACCTGCTTGATAGCTTTAATTTCAGATTCAAACACTATCTCAATATTCACACAGGCACTTCTATGATCTGAGACGGTTCCCTCTGCCATGGTGATGCCGTTGATTGTAGTGGAAGTCGACGTTGATGACTGCCCTGGAGTACTTGAAGACATAGCCATGGTACTGCTGTTGAACTGCGTCCACCACCGGAGAAAACCGCCTGATGTAACTAGCTGCTGCCAATGACCATGTGATCCAACCGTCTCCGATACTGCTGTCCGTTAAATGCGCTGGCTGCTATTGTTCCCAGCACTCAAATTACTTAGACTCTGAGCCCCCATGCAAATTGCCTTTTAACATGATAGATTAGGACCTCTTGTGGATAGCAAGCATTAGTTGCTAAAATTACTGCATAATTTCACTATTTCCAGACACCTATATAAAATAATAATAATAGTTTCTGAGAGGTTCACCCTACAGAAATCTCTACTGGTATTGCAATGGTTTTTCCACTTCGCATAGTATGCTGAATAACAGAGAGCAAAGGAGTTACCACTTTGCAGGACACAAGTCCCGGAAGAGCCCCCAATTGTGGGCTTTCAAAAAAAAGTATGAAAGGTGAGTAAAATAAGGTGGTGGTGTGGTGACCCTCAAATATGAACCCTCCGACTCAAAGTTGCAATATTATTAAAAGTTTTGGCTGGATTCATTGTCTAGGGGCTGGGATACGTAGTTGCCATATTACAGACCAAATACTGGTGACTCTACAGTATACGATAAGAATACACACCTGAATTGAATGGTCGAAGGTTTCTATCACTCGGCAATTGTGAATTTTGAATGTAACATATAAATTTATAAATGAAAGATCGCAAATAAATAAAATCTGCAGGTACCATCTTAATGACTTTAAATGATGGGTATGGTAGTAGAAATCCTATTGAGAATGTGATGTATTTCTGCAAAACACTTATTGGTGTCGATGGTCCACCAATTAAATAAAATATAAGCTGAATAACAGGGAAACAATAGATTCCTACTGCATGTAATTAGTTATGAACAACAAGAAAGCTCATGAGATACTCACTTCTAAAAGCACACTATGTCTTCCCTGTAGAAGCCACAGAAATCTCACAAGTGCACAAGTCAGCGCTCCAAAGTATTTCTATCTGCCGCGACCATGTGCAAACTGCTCCACACTCTCCAAGTCTCTGCCTCATGACCGTTGTGTCCAGCACTTCCCATCCTGTGCCCGTTCCGTCCAGAACTGCCCCACTGCCAGAACTACCTGTGTCCTCCTCTCCCGAACTTGCTTCCATCCAGTCTCCCCATTCACGAGCACTGTGATTGACTAGAGTGCTCGCGCCATGTCTTCAATCCCACGTCCACTCACAAAAATATTGAAACACATACGAAATACTTGAGTTACATTTAAATAACTTGAAATTAAATAAATATTCCTACGGCTGGATCGTAAACATGCTCTAACACACATTATTAGATACATAAAGAAATTAAATAAACATGTATCAAAGGAATAGAACAAAAGGTAGGCCAGTAGCTTAATGTCTCTGTGCTTTCTAAAACACAGTAAATATTTAACCAATTTCTTCATGAATAGTATATATCGGATATAAACAAAGACATAGATGAATAAATATATTTATAAGCATGCTGCTACCGTTTTTTTGTGTAACTGTGGAGCACTTATTGCCTGACGCGGTTGATGATAATGAGCCACTTTGACCTCCAATAACTCATGTGCTATTCAAGTTACATGCCTTTAATTCATACCAAAATCGGATGAAGCATATATATTTTGGAAATCATTGCTGGGTGTTATTTGTATAATTTATCATCAGATACTAAACTTTAACCTAATAAAGATATTGAAAATCTGATTACACCATCAGAATTGTCATGCAAATAATAGTAATGTACATGTTTCTTTTTGAGGTATCATGATTCATCTGGCTACTATTAATCTCTATACGAACTGTGAAATATCTGCCATTAAGGTTTCACGAAGTCTACCATCTTTGGCCCTGCCGGCGCACAGCGTCACCAAGGAATTCCCAGTCATGCTTCTGGACCATGTGCTGTGGCTACCCCTCTCGTCTGGCTAACTTTCGCCACCACGTGTTTGCTGCTGGGCCCCAGCTGGCCGAGCCACCCGTGCGGCTACGCCAACTTAGATTATTTTCAGGGCACCACAATTCACCTGTTACCTCACAAATGCATGGTGTGTTCTGGAACACATGTGCATGCTCTAGCACTGTGCCTGTTTCAGCAGAGATGCCACAGATCACCATCTATCCTACTTTGGAGAGCAGACAAGCCTGTGGACCCCATGTTCTGTGAAGAGTTGTGGATGTCCAACCATTTAGCACCTTGTGGTAGTTTCACTGTCTTCTAAGTCTTTCCATAGATGCTAATGACAGTAACACTTGAATATTTGACTCTGTCACGCATACCTTTGCTGAGTTGATCCCCTGTCCATGTTTGCTCCACTTACATACCTTTTTTACCATGTCACATGCCTGCGGTGCCACCAGGTGACATCCAACATTACAGTGGGCAGTAGTCATAACATTTTGGCTGATCAGTGTGTATCCAGAGCAGTTTGAAGTAAAATGGTCACATAAAGAGTAGGGAAGACAAATGCGAAACCGAAATTTCTAGCAGGCGCATCCTATAGAAGTGTAATCCAGCCACAAGAGAAAAGCTTTATGCAAAACCCAATTCTTGAGAATTGTTTGTAGATCCCTTACCAAGGTGGATTAGTGAAAGAGATTGATTAGATTAGAAAAAGGGGCTTGAACATCTTGTCGACATTGCGGTCATTAGAGAGAATAAAAAGAACTGCCTTGTTTGTTTAGTGAACATCACAGAATTACTCAACAAACCCTAATGTGAGACGCTGCAAGAGTGACATGCATTGTGTAGAGTTATATACTCTTGAATTTCTGAGGGACCACATTGCATTACTAGTCAAGAAATATATATTTTTTTCCACCAAAGCAATCCTGCTTGACAATAATAACTGTAAAATGATATTGTATGCAGTTCTTTTCATATACCATCAGAAAATGAACAGTAAAGTGGAAGGGATTGGGTTTCCATTTCTAATGTACTCAATATCAGTGAGATTTAAGCTCTGATCTTCCTTCTTACTTGCCTTTGCATTTTGAAAGGAATCCACAATACGCACACAGTAAGGGTTAAAGATGCTGGCTGCTTTATTGAAATTTGTCAGAAGTCATACAGTCTCATACTTTTTCTGAAGATGAATAATTCAAGTGAAATCCTGCACAACAGTAAGAACTGCTGCTGTCGTCTACATCACGTCCACAAAATACACAGCTTGTTGGCTTTGCCATCACCATTTTAGGTCAGAGGGATGTAGTTAGTATCCATGGCTAGTACCTTATGATCCGCCCACCAACCACACAACAGAGAGCTTGTGTTGCCAACCTGTCAAGGTGCCCACAACTACTGCAACTCATCTTGCCTCTGACAGCTACTGTGGTATTTGGGGGCACCACAGCACCACTGTTACTGACACTAGCTCACCTCAGTGTGGCACACGGTACAAGCATGACTTCACAGTATTCATCCACCTGCAGCTTTATAATATGCCGCACTGCAGCTAAACTGTCAGTCTGCGACTCTGTGAGTTACAGCTCCAGTTCACAAGTGTTCACTGGGCGCCATTCGTCAGAGAGTAGTATGTGCCAGTTTAAACCAAGTCCCAGATAGTATAACAGAGGTGGATCTTGCTGACAGCAGTTTCATTACTATGATGGACTGTGAACTAAATTATACCTTCAAGAACTGTTATTGAATGGTCCAGTTTCTCATCAAATCAACACAATCTTTCACTTGCATTCATTTAGAAGCTCTTAAGCTGCTCTTCAGAGCCCAGTGTTAGTGTGTAATCTGTGTGTCAGTAATAAAGTTTTGTGGTTCTTTCTTACTTAGGCACATCTTTCTTCTTGTAGCACATATCACTATACTAAATGGTGATGAGGTAAAAAAAACGGAAATGTGTCTTGTGCTCAATTGGGTTACCCATCCTACCTTCTTTTGTGTGTCCTCTCTGCAGTATTGGTGGGTTTCTACCTCACTTTGAGACCTCCACTGGTTGTTACTGGTCATTTCCTTTTAGCTTCTTTCATGCTTTTCAATTCTTTGTTCCTGCATGTCACACTTATGTTGTGACATGGCAGTTTTTGGATATTCCATGTTCCGCTGTTGTGTGAGAACAGACCCTCTTGCTCTCAGCTAATTGGTCTCCTTTGCTGCTTTGGCATGGTTACTACCTGAGCTGTCGCTCCTACAACTTGTCCTGTTATGGGGACAGCACTTGCACCATCTCATAAAGCAAACCACTTGCTTGACTCATTGTTGTTTGTGGACACTGCCCCAATGAGCAACTGATGGTCCAGCACAGCTTCTGCAATATGCATGACACTTTGTGCATGTCACCAAGCTCCTTGGATGATATCTTGTCTGTCCCAACACTCCTCTCCCCTCCCCTATCCATGATGCAGCTCCTCTACCCCCAGTCACACTGAAGCTAGAAGTCACATTTGATTCACTGTCTGCCTTCCTTCGTGCATGAGGCTGCCCCTTCCATGTTTCTGCTCTTATGATGTTGCCCTCCTGTCTGCCACCAGCCCATCAGCCTCTTGCCCTTCTGCCTGTAGCACACTTGCCTCCAGCACTGCCTTTGACTCTGCCATGGTGCCCTCTGCGCTGGTGCCTCTTTCCCCAGCGCCCCCTACACCTGCACCACCAGCTCTTGCACTGCCCACTGGTGCATCATGGGCCCCACTGGCTCCTGTGTCCTAGGCCCGACCAGTTCATATGCCGTGAGTCCTGATCAGTCCCTTGCTACAGACCAAGCTGCCTCCTGCACCATAGGCCCCACCTACTGCAACACCACATGCTCCAGTGCCACTGGCTCTGGTGCCACCTGCTCCAGGTCACAGGCTCCAGTGCCACCAGCTCCTGCCCCACTGGGTCTAGCACTTTGGCTCTGGCACCACCTGCTCCAGTGCCCCCCCCCCCCCCCCCCTGTGCCCCCCCCCACCACTGCAGCACAGGCATTCACCCAGGCAAACTCTTCTGGTTCCGCACCATGCACTGCATTGCATGTCTCACCACATTCTGCCCACCCACTCGATGCTCTCCTTTGCCAGTGCTGGTGAACACACCTTGTTTCCATCGCACACGTTGCCCTTTGTTCAGCCATCCTTTCTATCTGTTGCCAATGTTTAGCTCACATACTTCATGTACAGCTCCCTCTCTCGGGGTTATTTCTATCAGAGTATGGGTCATACTCATCTCGTGCACTTGGCAGGGCAAGGCACCTTTGCAGCACATTATGTGGCTGCTTTCAGACTCTGCTTTGTGTCACTCCATCCTGCTTGCTGGCATCAGATGTCTCTGGTCATGATTGTCTCCTGCAACCGCCAGGGCCTCGTTGTCTTCACCGGACTGTTGCCTCTCCCCGTCGGGCACCCTCTGTATGTCTCCAGTTGAACTTCTCCAGTGCTTTGGTCTGTCAGTTGTGGAAGTTTTGCCACAAGCCTAGCCTTGTCAGGTCATGGTACCTTCGGTGACATAATTGCCGCTATTATGCCGTGGATCCTGCATCTCTTTCACTTCTCCACTCTCCTCCTCACCTTGTCTGCCTCTCTGCCTACACAGTAGGTTACCTCCTCTGGCCATGCCAGATGCTGCTGTGCCTTTTGCTGGAAGCCTGCATCCATATCTGGCGATTCTTCTGAGGGTGGCCCAGTGCCCTGAGCTCCTCCTACCACTGGCCACAAGGCATCTGATGACCTTCCAAGGCATTTACCTGGCACTGTCTTATCTGGTCCTGGCTGCTGCCAAGTTCTCTTCAGGCATTGCTGTCCAGCCGACCTCACTGGCACCCATGTGTCCCGGTGGCCACTTTAGTTTGAGCACCTCCTTCCCATTGCATGCTGGCACCCTGCCACCTTCCTCCTGGCCAGCCTGCATTGGTACCACATGGAACACCTTGCAGTCCCATGCTGGTTGCCTGCCACACCATTATCCCAGCATCTTTCCAGATGCTAGTCAAGTTCTCACCTCTGTCCCACGCTGGGATGTCTCCTTCCTTTTGGAGGCATTTCTCCTGAATGGCTTCACAACTTCTCTCTAGGGGAGAGGGATACTGCATCCTTAGCTGTCACCTATATCACTACTGCCAGCTACACAGCAAAATGGCTGCACCATGGCCTCCGTAGGAAAGAGGTATGCAGTATTTGTGCCGGGTATCTTTTGATCCAGCCACAAAACACACAGCAGATAGCCACATGTGGCCACCTTTCAAAACACCTGCAACTCGACCACAGCTCATCTGGTCTTTGTTAGCCACTGTAGTATTTAGGGGTGCCACAGTGCCACTATTGACAGCAATAAATTGCCTCCCTGGGCCACATGATACAAGCACAACTGCCCGCTGGTGGCTTTATGAGACTCTGCTCGTCAATCAGTTTGTGAGGGTATGAGTTCCAGCTCCAGTTCATGAGTTCAACATTGATATTCACTGAGTACCATTCATCAGAGGACCGAGACCTCGGTATTGTAACAAAGATGGACTTGGCCTATGACAGTGTTTACTTACTGTGATGGACTGTGTCCTGATCTGTACCTTCAAGAACTTTTATCAAATAGTCCAGTTTCTCTACAGATCAAGATGATCTTTCAGTTGCATTAATTCAGAAGCTGATCAGTTGCTATTCAGAACCACATGTTAGGACGAACTCTCTGCATTAGTAATAAGGTTCTGTTGTTCTTGGTTAACTGGGCACATCTCTCTTCTAGTAGCATGCATCACGCATGTCACAGGGTACTAAAAGAGCCTTAGCTATGAGGAGCAATCATATGGAAACCAAACAGATGGAAAAAAGTAAGAAAGTGTTTGTTATTTAAAAAGTAACGACCATAATAGTTAATAAATTTATCCCACTGTGAGATAAGGTCCAGCACACATGTTGCCAAGGTTGTTTTGCATACATCCTGCAGAAGTTTTGCTGGGAACCCCTTACACATCTCCATACAGCTCTCGTCTCCCCATTCAATTTCCATATTTTTGTAGCCCTGAAGAAAGACATTCATGGTCATCTATTTGCTTTGGATGAAGAGGTGCATGCCTGGGTACAATCATTTTTGCATAGACAACCACAAACATTTTTCCATGGAGTCATTGACCTTCTTGCCTCATTGTGGAATAAATGTATTGACAGTTATGAGTATTACTTTCAAAATAATAAACAATTTACAGCCCTCCTTCCTACTTGCTTTCAAATTTGGAAAGATATCCACATTAGGGTTGCAGCGAGATATACAGACAGTAGCTGCTTTCTTGAAATTTTTCAGAAGTCATACAGTTTCATGCTTCTTGTGAATATGAGTAATTCAAGTAAAATATCAGTGCTACTTAACACTAAGAACTTTTATAGACTGAAATTAGTGAAGGTTTAGTAATATGCAATAATATACTATGAATTATCAAAATTATACTAGAAAAGTTGAAAAGAAATGTTGCAGTAGTGTGAATATTGCAAGCACTTATCAGCGGGGACCTTCAGTTTTCCTCCTCTGCACTCATGTCTCATATGCCCGTTTTGCTTGAATATAACTTACAATTTATTCTTATGTTTATAACTCAATGCTTTGATTCCATTTTAGAGTTTGACCATCAACATCTACCTCGACAGATAGTTTGTAACTGGTGTTGAATGTGAATGCTTTGGTGATGAGAAATTAACTACATGACCCATACTAAAATTTTGTGGAGTTTATTAGGTCAGTTTCATGTTCCATCAGTTAGATATACACTGAGGTGACAAAAAACGTGAGATAGCTCCTAATATTGTATCGGACCTCCTTTTGCCTGGTGCAGTGCAGCAGCTTTGTGTGGCATGGACTCGAGAAGTCATTGGAAGCTCCCTGCAGAAATATTGAGCCATGCAGCCACCATAGCCATCCATAGTTGCAAAAGTGTTGCTGGTACAGGATTTTTTGCATGAACTGACCTGTTGCCACTGCAGGATTTTGTGTATGAACTGACCTCTCAGTTATGTCTCAATAATGTTCAATGGGATTCATGTCAGGCAATTTGAGTGGTCAATGAGTGGTCAAATCCTTTGCTTGAATTGTCCAGAATGTTCTTCAAACCAGTCACAAAGAATTGTGGCCTGGTGACATGGCGCATTGTCATCTATAAGAATCCCATCATTGTGTGGGAACAAGTAGCTGAAAATAACCATTTCCAGTCAATGGTCAGTTCATCTGGACCAGAGGGCCTAGTCCATTCCCTGTAAATACAGACCACACCATTATGGAGTGACCATCAGCTTGCACAGTGCCATGTTGACAACTTGGGTCATGGCTTCATGTGGTCTGCGCCACACGCGAATCCAACCATCAGCCCTTTCCAATTGAATCTAGGACTCATCTGACCAGCCCACAGTTTTCCAGTATTCTAAGGTCCAACCAATATTGTCATGAGCTCAGCAGAGGTACTGCAGGCAATCTCATGCTGTTAGTAAAGGCACTAACACCAAATTTCACCACACTGTCCTAACATATGTTTGTTGTATGTCCCACATTGATTTCTGTGGTTATTTTCTGCATTGTTGCTCATCTATTAGCACTGTCAATTCTATGCAAACACTGCTGAGACACTGTGGATCTTGGAATATTGACTTCCCTAATCATTTCCAAAATGGAATGTCCCAAGCGTCTAACTGCAATTATCATTCTGCATTCAGAGTCTGCTAATTCCCACCGTGTAGCCATAATCATGTCGGAAACCTTTTCAGATGTATCACCTGAGTACAAATGACAGCTCCACAAAAGTACTGCCCTTTTATACCTTGTGTGCTCTATACTACCGCCATCTGTATTTGTGCATATCACTATCCCAGGAGATTTGCCACCTCAGTGTATAAAATAGTCTAGAAGTAATTCTCATGGTGGTGGTGGTGGTGGTTAGTGTTTAACGTCCCGTCGACAACGAGGTCATTAGAGATGGTAATTCTCATGATTATCTTTGTGAGTAGATTAGCAGTTGTCTTAGTTTGTTGTTAGTATACTTTACATAAGTAGCTTCTGCATGTTAATGTATATCTTGACTTGTGCCATATCGCTAAAGACCTTCCATCATTGTAGAATTCATGACACATGATGAGTGGATGAATAAATGGAGTTTGTGATACCTAACTATGACATGACAGTGTTTCAATTAATATACAAAACTTTGATGTTTCTACAAAGGATGTTGTTTTTACAAAGACTTACTATGTTTTGTTGAATAATGTATGTGACTAAATAATTTTTATTTGTGTGAATTTTTTTGAGGCTGGAAAATTTACATAAAACACAGCCAACTACATATTTGCTTGAGGGTATATTGGCATTGTGTTTTGTCTTGATGGCAATGATATGCTGGAAAATGAAAGGTGGAGTGGATAAACATTTCTCCACATTCTGAAAGTTTTAAAACAAGCTTTTATTAAGTGTGTGTGTGTGTGTGTGTGTTTATGCTGTTAGACTCAGGTGTTTGGATATATCACTCTACAAAACATATTGTCAAAATATAAATGTATTTATATTAATGCTAGGCTGTTTATGGAAAGACAGTGCTAATTGGTTTGGATGTTTAGATTTGTAGTTCACTGGAACCTTCCAAGAACATTATCCTCATTTTGTCAACAAGCTGGGAGGGCAGGACGAGATGGAAAACAATCATGGTGCCGGGTATACTATGAGACTGAAGAGAAAATCCATAGAATATCATTGATACAGAGACGTATTACGAGGTATAAATCCAAATGTAAAAAAAACAATGCCGAGAATGAACTTAAGGAATTTGAAAAAGTGGTCAGATATTGTGAAGCTGTCATGTAAGTGTTATGACTGTAGGGTTTATACTTTGCCATATCATTTATTTCATTTGAATGATATTCTCTCCTAATAAGTATGAATTTCTACACATATATCCATCTTCACAAACTGCTGTGAAGTGCATGTAAGAGGGTGCTTTCCATTCTATCATGCACTAGTGTTTCTCTCCATTTCATTTGCATGTGGAGCATGGAAAGAATGACTGCTTAAATGCCCCTGTGTTTACTGCAGTTAGTCCAATATCATCTTCTAGGCCCCTACAGGAGGAATACATGGTAGCAAAAATAAATGTTTTTGTCTGTACGTCAGGACTATAAGAAATAAAGCAGTATTTGTGGCCTTTTTTTCCTACACTCTGACAAGGCATGACAATTCTAGATTTGTATTCTATCCTTCCCTTATATAACTTAAAGGGATTGTTAATTAATGCACTGCCAGTATCCTTCACCCTCTGTTGTAATGTAAACATGCATTTTTACACATGATAGACTTGATATCGTGTCTGGGGAGATGGCATATTTTTGTTTCATTTTTTTATCATGTGAGGTGCAGATTAAAATTTTTCTTTGGTTACCATAAATACTTTAATTGCTACTGCTTTTTTATTTATTTGATTTATGCATGAAAGAAATGCTGAAAAACCTGAACTGTCTGACTCTTGGAGATAGATGTTGACTATTCTGTCTGAGCATACTTACAAAGTTTGAAGAATGTATTAATTCAAGATTCAGGGAATATACTGCAGGCCTCCATGTATTCCTCCTGTAGGGATCTAGAAGATAAGATTAAATTGACTGCAACACACACACACAGGCATTTAATCAGTAATTCTTTCCATGCTCCATATGCAAATGAAATGGAAAGAAACACTAGTGTGCGAGAGAATGGGAAGCACCCTCTGACATGCACTTCACAGTGGTTTTCAAAGATGGATGTGTCTGTAGAAATTCATCCATATTAGGACAGAAATTTTTTTGGAGATTTATTTTAATCACTGACCTACAAAAATTATTTGTCCAGTATTTTATATCATTAAAATGATCCAGTGTTTGTACACAGTATATGGGTTTTAATTGTTGAAATAGTAATTATTACTTTTATTTTTTGTGTGTCTGACTACATTATTAAATTTTTTGTATTAGGTGCCGACATAACATCATTTCAGAACATTTTGGTGATCCCAAAGTACTGTGCAACAAACAGTGTGATGTTTGTGCAAGCAAACCCCCAGCAGGAAATGCAATGCTAACTCTTTTGAGTTCCAAATACAGCAGAACAGAGAACTGTCAGTTACAAATAAATAAAAGCACTGCAGATACAGAAGAAAAGAGGTACTGTATTATTAGTTATATATGAATCACCTATAACTTGCACTGTTGCAGAAATGGAAAGTGGTATTGGTGTGCAGTTTTCACAGAATGAATTTGGGGCTCGTATTTTTAGCTAATCAAGTGATTGTAACAATACTTAGAAAGTGTACTTTTTGTGCAAACAAACTTTTTATACATGGAGCAATGCCTATTAACATTAGCAAACTAAAAGTATGGTAAATTAGAATGTCATTGGTGTTTATTGCAGAATTCTAGTCATACACTAGTCATGTGGATTCTGATCAGTAATGAGATAACTGACCATCAACGGTTGTGTTCAAAATGACCACTGGCAGTGGCAATATGCACTTTCAGTCTGGTATGCAACAACTGCTGCACACATACTACCATTTCACTAGAGATATCCAAGCAGGCTGCAGTAATATGTCATTGCCAATATCATTGGATGTAGTTGGCATGTCCTTGTAGACAGTGTGTTCCAGCTTTCCACAGAAAAAAGCCTACAGGCATCAAATCCAGGGAACAGGCTGGCTGTGGTTCTAGTCCTTTGCGTCCAGTCCAACAATCTGGAAACAGTTCATGAAGACATGCTATGGTTGACTATCTCACACCACACATTTACACTCCATGGAAACTGAATTTCTACCCGACGAAGCCAACATGATTGTCGTAATTGTTTCCATGCAGCTCTTGATGGAAAGAGATGTGTTGGAGATGGAACCTATGTCGATGAAGACAGTTGCCTAATTCATGTCACTTCCTCATGTGATTGCACAGGAGCTAACTCCCAAGTCAGTTGCAGCAGCAGCAAGAACATTAATTTCCCCCTCTTCTGTTGTCACTTGTTTCCTTTGTTATATGATTTTGGTGTTACACTACCACTTACACTTAACTGGTGGAATGGGTTGATAAATAATGTTGAGATGGTTGATGTCCATTAGGATATTTTGCCGCATACACCATACAAGAACAAACTGCATTCTTCTACACTCTCCATACACCATAAGCATGTTGGCTTTTTTGCATTGGTAAATCCCATTGTCTGCTCATGTCCTGCTGCTTGGACTGCCACATACTAGCTGACTAGCAAGTCACAATGTACTTAAGGAAAACACAAGCATACTGTAAGCAAACAACAACATTGTACCTAGCAACTATGCAGGTTGAGTGGCACAAACAAGTGTTGGTGTTGAAAATTTTCTAACTACAATACCTTGTAAACAACTTGCACTAAAATCCTGCAACAAACACCTTCGACATTCTAATTCACCTCACTTTTAGTTTATTAACTTCAGTCAGTATTGTTCTATTTAAAGAAGTGTGTGTTTGTTCAAAAAACACACTTTCTAAGTATTATTACAATCTGTTTATTGGCTGATACAAGCTCCTGACTACCAATCCATTCTGTGAGAACTGCACATCAATAGCGCTTTCCATTTCCACAACATCAGTGGTGCAAGTTTTAAGTGATTCACCCTGTATATCTTCACTGCCTTCATTTCATACTTTTCTCACATTAATCAGTCTTCAAGATTTTTGACCTGAATGAACACTGATATTGGGTCATAAACATAAACTTTTTGTAGAACTGTGTGTAAAAATTACAGCAGCATGAAGAATGAATAGCCGGCCGGGATGGCAGAGCAATTCTAGGTGCTACAGTCTGGAACTGCGACACCGCTGCGGTCGCAGGTTGGAATCCTGGGCATGGATGTGTGTGATGTCCTTAAGTTAGTTAGGTTTACGTAGTTCTAAGTTCTAGGGGACTGATGACCTCAGAAATTAAGTCCCACAGTGCTCAGAACCATTTTTGAAGAATGAATGGGAATGCTATGAAACTTGCACAACATTCAGAGCAGAGTACTGCATGCAAATTATAATAATGATGTGGTTGAGGTGATGGACTGAAATTTAAGACAAACCGAAATGATATAACTAACACTGAAAGAGTAATAAGTAAGGATAATGTAATTAGACAATATGATTCACCAAAAAATATCTCAATATCCTCTCATCTAAAAGTAGACAGAGATAACTGATATATTTTCTGATGTGATTTAAGCAAACTGGATGTTAGATCTCATGCTTTACTTAAACTATAGCTCTGCTTTCTGGTCCAGATGGGCCAATTGGGACCAACTGATTGCCATGTCATCCTCTGCTGAAGGCATCAATTGAATGCAGTATGAAGGCAGCAGGATATCACAGTAGATTGTCTAGTTTGTGAGTTGTAATCAGCCTCTGACAAAGAGTGACTTTTTCATTTTGAGTTGAAATGAGCTTCTTACAAAGAGTGACTAATTTTCATTTACAATGTTCATTTTAGTTTAAATTATTAAATTTCTTGCAGTTGCTGCATTGAGATGCAAACTGTGTTAGTGACCCTTCGCTCTCAGCTGAAGGCAGTGTTGGCTTCAGCCATGCAGCTTGGGGCTGTTGCCAGTGGGCCTCCTTGTGGGGGGCCATACATGGTGATCTAGTGAATGTTCAGCATATCTCATGCATCTGCCAACTGGTCGACAATGGTGACTCCCCTGGTTGCTGCCCCCACTGAGGGAGACCCTTCATGTGTCGTCGAGTGGGATGTCACTTCTAGGTCTGGCAAGTAGCGAAAGACAATCCAGAGAGCCAATTGAAAGGCCTCCTTGGCTCATCTGACAAACAGACTTGAAGTGCTATCTGTGGCTGTTAAAGATCCTGAGCCACATGCAGTCACTTGCTGTGTTTCAGAGGAAGCCTCTCAATCAGCAAGATCTATGTATTGATAGAGGGTGGGATTGCTGGTAGTCATGAGGACCAGTGTTAGATGCATAATGGGGTCCCTTAACAATATGGCTGCCAAGGAGGGGAAGAAATCCAGTGTGTGCTCTGTGTGTATAGCAGTAGGAATTATTCCAGATGTAAAATGGGTGTTCCTGGATACCATGAAGAGCACAGGATGTAGCCATATGCCAGTGGTGGCTCATGTCAGAACTAATTATGTGTGTTGCTTTAGATTGGAAGAGATTCTCTCTGGTTTGAGGCAGCTATCAGAATTGGTAAGCTTTTGAGATGAAAGCAGAGCATTGTGAACAGGACCAGTTGCAGAATTTTGTTACAGACCCAAGTGGATGGTATGAATCAGAGGCTCAGATGGTTCTGTGGCTGTGTAGGCTGCAGGTTCCTTGACTTGCACCATAGGGTGGTGGGGTATTGGGATCCTCTGAGCAGGTCAGGGATCCACTACATACAGCAGGCAGCTACATATATAGCAGGGGCTGTGTGGAGTGGACTGGGCGATTTTTTAGGTTCGACGGTCTCAGGAAAGTATAGAATGAGCTATAGTCTCAAAGGGTTCAGTACAAACACAGGATGAGGGTAGTTTTAGCAACTATCAGTAATGTCATAGTTATGTTGAGAGGGAGCCAGATCTCCAAGTGGTAATAGAAAGCACTGAAGGTCAGGGTAGTGGTTGTACTTGACAACCAGAATAAATTAATAATTGCTTCCTTTTACTGACTCCCCAACTCAGCTGATTCAGTTGCTGAACAGTTCAAAGAAAACATGAGTCTCATATCAAACAGGTAACCCACTCATTCATTATAGTTAGTGGTGACTTCAATCTACCCTCAATATGTTGTTGAAACCATGTGTTAAAGTTGGTGGTTGGTCCAAAGCATGCTCCAAAATCAAACTACATTCTTTCTCTGAAAATTCTTGTGAACAATTAGTTCAGGAACCCACTTGAATTGTGAATGGTTGTCAAATGAAAGTTGACTTCTTAGCAACAAATAATTCTGAGCAAATAGAAAGAGTAATGACAGAAAGAGGTATTATTGACCACAAGGTTATGAGACTCAAAACTCTTAAGCACCCAAATCCACTAAGAATAAACACAAAATACACCTATTTAAGAAAGCAGATTAAAATTCACCTGATACCTTGCTATTCCAAACTCTGTAAACATAGACCAGATGTGGCTTAAATTCAAAGAAATAGTATTGGCAGCAATTGCGTGATTTGTACCAGATAAAAAGACTTCAATGCAAGTTGCATGCCTATGAAGTATCATCTCATTTCTGCGACTTGATTTGCGAATTCCTGTCAGAAAGGTCACAGTTCAAAGTAATCATCGGGAAGTCATCGAGTAAAATTAGAAATGACACTTGACATTCCCCAAGGAAGTGTTATGGGATCTCTGATGTTCATAATCTATATAAATCATTCAGGAAACAATTTCTGTCACCCTTTAAGACTATTTGTAGATGATGCTGTCATCTAGTAATCTCATCAGAAGATCAACACCAGTTTCAAAATAATTTAGACAGGATGTCTGTATGATGCAGAAAGTGGCCATTGATTCTAAGCAAGGAAAAATGTGGGGTCATCCACATGAGTAATAAAAGGAATACATTAAATTTCATTTACAGGATAAGACACACAAATCCAAATCCTATTAATTCAACCAAAAGTCTAAGAACTACAGCCATGAACACCTTAAATTGAGATGATCACATAGAGATTGTAGTGGAAAAGGCAAACAAAATACTGAATTTTATTGGCAGAATACTTAAAAGATGCCACATAGCTAGTAAAGAGACTGCCTATACTATACTTCTCTGTTATCCACTAGAGTATTGCTGTGAATTATGGGGTCCTTAGCAGGTGGGTGGAGATCTCTTCTGAACAGCACATTGCAAGGCATCCCAGATAAGCTTAATAATGTTCATATCTGGGGAGTTTGGTGGCCAGTGGAAGTGTTTAAACTCAGAAGAGTGTTCATGGAGCCACTCTGTAGCAATTCTGGATGTGGGGGGTGTCGCATTGTCCTACTAGAATAGCCCAAGTCCATCAGAATGCACAATGGACATGAATGGATGCAGGTGATTAGACAGGATGCTTACATGTGTGTCACCTGTCAGAGTCTTATCTAAATGTATAAGGGGTCCCATACCACTCCAGCTGCACACACTCCACACCATTACAGAGCCTCCATCTGCTTGTACAGTCCCCTGCTGACATGCAGGGTTCATGGATTCATGAGGTTGTCTCCGTACCTGTACATGTCCATCCACTCGAAACAATTTGAAATGAGACTCATCTGACCAGGTAACATGTTTCCAGTAATCAACAATCCAATGTCAGTGTTAACGGCTCCAGGCAAGGTGTAAAGCTTTGTGTCATCCAGTCATCAATGGTACACAAGTGGGCCTTCAGCTCCGAAAGCCCATACCGATGATGTTTTGTTGAATGGTTTGCATGCTGACACTTGTTGGTAGCTCAGCATTGAAACCTGCAGCAGTTCGTGGAAGGGCTGCATTTATGTCACACTGAACAATTCTCTTCAGTCATTGTTGGTCCCATTCTTGCAGAATCTTTCTCTGGCCTCAGTGATGTTGAAGAGTTGATGTTTTACTGGATTCCTGATATTTACAGTACACTCTTAAAATGGCCATACGGGAAAACCCCATTTCATCACTATGTTGGAGATGCTGTGTCCCATCACTCATGCACTAACACCAAGTTCAGACTCACTCAAACACTGGTAACCTGCTATTGTAGCAGCAGTGACTGATGTAACAACTGCACCAGACACTTGTTGTCTTCTATAGGTGTAGCCAACCACAGCACCGTATTCTTCCTGTTTACATATATCTGTATTTGAATGTGCATGCTTATACCAGTTTCTTTGGCACTTCAGTGTATGTCCATACATGTCAAGTTTGACACCCACAGTATCACAGTTACATTTGTTTGTTCTTGATAATTACCAATGTGTTGTCCGCCCCTGGTAGCTGAATGGTCAGCAAGACAGAATGTCAATCCTAAGGGCCCGGGGTCAATTCCTGGCTGGGTAGGGATTTTCTCCACTCAGGGACTGGGTGCTGTGTTGTCATAATCATCATCATTTCATCCCCATTGACGCGCAAGTCGCTGAAGTGGCGTCAAATCGAAAGACTTGCACCCGGCAAACGGTATACGTGACGGGAGGTCCTAGTCACACGACATTTACATTTTACCAATGTGTTGACAGTCCTTGTTCCACGGATCTCATACTTTGGTGTTACTTGTAGGTACCTGACTAGCATACCACAGTGTCTCAAACAAAGCCTATTTCTTCGTAAACAGTTATATGGTGATGAATTGGTAGTGCCTCATTCTTTTATATATTGTGGTAATCTCTAAGCAGAGTCTCAGCTCTGAAAATCTTTGGCGGGTAGGTATTGCTTAGCAGGGGAAGCCAGTAGGCAGGAGTTGATCTGATTGCACCAGTAGTCATGTGCATCATGTTGAGCTGTACATTGATGAGGCTGGTATGACAACTACTTGTATTACACCATACTGAAGCACACCACTCTGCAGCCAAAAGAAGCAGTGCAAAGTCTCCATTGAAGCCCCCCAGGTTGTGCCACACAGTCTCTGAATGATGTTGTTGTGAGTTTTAATCTTGGCTGATGTGTTTTCCACATGTTTTTTAATAAAATAGAGTGCAGTGAAGTGTGATGCCAAGACACTTGGGGTAACAACTTACAATAGCATGTTTGTTTTTAAGCTGAAATGCGCAAGTCTTGCTCTGACTCATATAGGAATCTAAGATCAAAGTGCCTTTACAGGTTATAATGGCTTTTTTATTCATTATTATAGGTCACTGAGTACCATCTGCTCAGATCGGTTTGATGATTCACTGGCAGAATGGACCACATTACATGATAATTCAGAAAATGAAAACAAAAAAGTTGCAGAAAAGAGCAGCACGATAATTCACAACAATGCAGAGGTCACCCTAAACAATGATGGAAGGTATTACTTGTATTTTGACATGGCCTCTCTTTATAAAGATAGTTTTATCCTGTAAAGCATATCTGTTGTCATTAAGATTTAAAAAAAAAAATGTATTTGTATGAAAAGTATTATTTTGTGACAGTTTAAGATTTGAAGACAATCTCCTGTAATTTAAAGATATTTCAGTAGTTTATATTCTTAATTATATGGATTCAAATGGAATAGAGTTTTGGAGGTGTTACCAGTTGATCCTCAAAGCAGGTTTCAAATATTTTTGTAATTTCTGACAAAAACTTGCAATTAAATTACTTTGTATAATTGTTTTGCCAAATTTCATGATACTTCATATGTGCTATGAATGGGGGTGTAAATGTCTAATTTAAATTTTCAATAACACTTCATTTTAGACTTGCAGTATTGTGAGTATTGAGATGTGACTGACATCATACTACAGATTAGAACCCACTGAAACACTTCTATTGATTAGAAGTTGGTTTATATTATGTAATTATCTGTATTATGTAATTATTAATATATCTGCAATTATGGAGTGTGTATTCTTTGTTAGTTAAAGCCATTGACTTGTGACAGGAAATTGAGTTTTGTAATGTATATATGAAAAAAGCAAAATGATTTTTAAAATAATCAATTTTGATAATATGTCTATGTTTATAAAAAAGACAATGGTTATTGAAAGCTGGTTCATGCCAGGACACTTTTATTTGTAATATGTAAAAGATGTAGAGAAGTCCCTCCACAACAGAAGTGGCATGGAGCAATGTAAAAGGTGGTTTTGGTGGTCAAACTGGGCAGCCCCTTGGGGTGAACGGTACACAGTATGTGGCTAGTGATAACACAGTACATTTCGATGGTGCCAAGAGAGGCAATTGGGAGCTGGTTTGCAAAGGATTTTTGCCTCAGATGTGGATCTGGCTATTATTTGGTATTCTCAGCAAAAAAAGAATGGCTCTAATATGTTGAGAATCCAATGCCAAGAAGACATTTTATAGAGCATTCGAACATCATGGAGTACAGTTAGCTGCCCTGTCACTTGCCACCAAAACTTCGCCACTGCTTTACTAACTTCACACATCCAGCTACGTGTAAGGGCATGGACCAGTTAATTTGTGTGTGTGGTTTTAATAATAATCCAAATGCTATAAATCTGTGTTCAGAACCATATCTTCTATCCTGATCATGGACCTATGCAGGGTCCTCTTCTAAGTGCTACTAAAACTGAGTATACTGTTGTATTCAGGTGTTTCAGAGTGGTGTTTTTTTTTTTTTTTTTTTTTTTTTTTTTTTTTTTTTTTTTTTTTTTTTGTCAAATGTAAAAGGAGTAGCGAAAGTTAAAGTTAACACCACAAAAGGGAAGTTAGATAGGATTTGGCTTAGTTTATTGCAAAGTAGAGTTTTGCAGAATACTGTGCTGGATTGTGTACATGTTATTGTCTAAAATACCTGCTTCACAGGTAGTAAAAAGACAGATAAGTTAAGCTAATTTTGGAAATAGTGGTGTTTTGATTTTTATCATGAATAGTTCCTTTTTTGAAGTTAATTAAGCTCAGTGTTGAATTTTTTTTGTCTTGAAAAGTGAATTATGAACTACTCCTTTGAAGTGAAGGATTAGCTTTGTTTGAATTAGTCTTTTCTACTGAGATAAGCATAAAGCTTGATTAGTGACACTATACTAGTTTATGGGTCCCCATCATATCCCCCACATATTAGAAAGATAATTGGACTATTACTGCTGCTAAGGAAAACTGATATATGTAGAGGGCTATAAACAGTGTATTTATGATATTATTTACCTTTATTTGTGTTTTTTACATGTCAGTTAAGATAGAAGCCCCTTATGTCCAAATTTAGCTCTGCACTTCATGCAGTAATATTTCAGTATTGGTTTAAGTAATGATCTTGAGTGTAGTTGTAATTAGTATAGGCTTGGTGCAAATTTGCTTTCCATAATTGCTGGTGTGTGCATTATTGATAACTGCTGCCGATCATAGCTCGGTGTCTCCTGTGTCAGTTTGTATCCTGTGCACTATCAAAAGGGGAATATCAATGAAAGTAACTTTAATAACCAATGTTCAATTTTCTTAAACATATATTTCCAAATTAATGTGCCTAATTGGGCTGGTGACTGTTCATTTTTTCCATTCACATATGATTTTTACCAGTTTCATTAACTTCCAAGGTTAAAGTCCATTTAGTTTTTCTGTTAATTTCACCATATTCAAAATTATTGTCCGATACTTTTGTCCATTAGATACACACATGGTCAAAACTCGAAATTCTCTCTGAGGGTAACATTAACTTGTTTCACGGCATGCATGTGCATCATATGTGCAAATTAGTGTTATACGTGGCACTACTTGACAGGACATTCATCAGTTTTACTCACTAAAATACAGTTCATATTGTAAATATTGGGCATAAAACAATTGTAAGACGAGTATTGAATATCCAGCAGTGCGAACTTGCAATAGATCACGCAAAATAATTGATAGAAAACTTTAAAGATCTTTAAAAGATAAAATATAAAGTGTCAATAAAATTAAAATGGATACAAAGGCAACAGTAGGTCAGAATGAGTGAGACAAAACAGTATCTAGTGTACAAGGTGGCAGTAGTTGACTAGACGAGGGCACATATGACACCATGGGATGGCAGCAGGCTTACGTTGAGTATCATACACACGTCATTGTTCAAATTCATGTGATGAGCTCATCGCAAATAAAACAAGGTAGGAAAGATGACATGAATGGAGACAGTGGTTATGTTGATGAATCGATGGATATGTTCAATTCATTGAAAGTTGAAAGTGAACCGAGTGAAACACGAGAAGTAGAATCTGAGTATGAGGACACCTTAGAACAAGATAGCAAAAAACCACTGAGCATGAACGATTTGTTAAGGATGTTGTCTGCACAAATTACAGCACAAGGTCATCAAATTAAAACACAAGGTGTTAAAATCAGTAAACAAATTGAAAAAGTAGATTCAAAAGTAAGTGTTGCGAGTAATGCAATCAAGGACTTAAAAACTTAAATAGATATTTTTTATTTTATCCATCCACAGACAATAAATATTATATGGATGTTGTTCGAAAGTACATGTAAATTTATGGGAAACAACCTGTGCAAAAGAAACATACAAAATTTTACATTAAGTAGTGCAAAGAATAATACATACAAAATTGTATAAAAAATGTACAAAGTATAATACTTGGTCATACAAGACACAGTAATACAACGTTTTATACCTGTATACTAACAGCATTGTAACTGCGTAGTCTGTTTGGCCTAAGGCTTTACTTTTGTCTTCCCTAAACAGGAAGCCCTTATATTCACTATAATAATTCAGGAAAGATTTTACAACACTCAACAGCTGTCCATCAGATTTAAAAAATTAACAGAAACTTTAGGGGATGAAAGACAGAGGTTTCAGTTTCGCCTAAATATAAGAATTATCAGAATTATTTATTGGCCCAAATAGACATTTACTGATTAAAAACGTTGTTGAAGTAGAAATTCTTTAAATTCTACTTTAAATCTGTTTTCATCTTCTATCTTTCTGATGTTGGCTGGCAGTATGTTGTAGAGTTTTGTACCCGTATGGCTCACATGCCTTTGTGTGTGTTATTTTTGTTTGCTGAGTGTGGAGTGCAGTGCTATTTCAAGTATTGTAATTATGCAAGTCGGCATTTGTCTGAAAATCTGCAAGGTGGAACCTAACGTATAAAACACATTTGTATTGTTAGAACTTTAAGCTTGTTGAATAAGGGTTTGCATTGTGTCTGTGGATGACTGTGTGTTATTATTTGGGTAGCCCTCTTCTGTAACAGAAAAATTTGTTTTAGATGGCAAGTGGTGGAACTCCAAAATATTATTCCGTATGTTGCAAGAGACTGAAAATAGCCAAAATATGCCATCCTGTCATCCTCTATAGTACAAACATTTGCAATAATCCCAAGAGCAAAACAAGCTGAGTTAAGTTTCTGCACAAGCTTCATTACATGATCATTAAAATTAAGATTTTCATCTACACAAATCCCCAGCAATTTTGTTGATGCCACTCTGTCTATGGTCTTGTCACCCAACAGCAGATCAAGATTTACATTTTGACATATTTTCCCAAACTGCATATAATTTGTTTTATTTGCATTTAATGTCAACTGGTTTGCACTGAACCAAGTGTGGACATTCTTTATTACTTGATCAGTAGTTGTCTGCAGCATTTGCTTTGGTGCACCTATTATCACATTAGTGTCATCTGTTGCTGCTCCATCTGAGGTGTGAAAGTCATTTATGTTTGTGCTTTCAGACAGCTATGGTTGAGGACTTGTGAGTAAGCTAAGAGAAACAACTAAAACATATTCATGTGGTATAGTGAAACTGGGAGCCCCACTTGGCAAAATTAAAAAAAATGACTGCATCTGCAGAGGTAAAAAATCTGAACGATAAAGAGTTTGTTGTACTTCTGGGAGGTGCAAGTGATGTCTACAAAAATGAAACTGTGAGTGCAATGCAAGATCTTAAACAGTGTCTGAGAAACCTCACTCACACAAACGTAGTAATAGTCAATATTCCGCATCGCTATGATCTTGTAAGATGGTCATGTGTTAATACGGAAATAAAAAGTGCCAACAGTCAGTATGCAAAAATCTGCAGACATTTTAAAAACATGAAATGTGTTGATATAAGCAATAAAAAAAACAACCAAAATAAATTCAAAACTAAAATGGTAATTGCATTGCCATTGCCAGACCCCATAAAAGAAACACTTTAAAAAAAAGGTAAAAGCATTATAACCATCATCAGCACCACCAAAGCATGTAAAAAAAGATGAAGTGTTAACAGAAAGAACATTGGACAGCAATTTCAATGACAAGAGACCTACAGTTCATCATCATTCAAATATTATCTTAGACAAAAACAAGAAAAACAAGAAGACTCCACATTCACAAGAAACCACAGAAGCAGTGCCGGACCAACATTTGAAAGGTCAGAAACAGCATCACCATCAACAACAACAACTGAAATGGCAGTATTAAGTACATTAGCAGCAGCACCAATTGCAGCAACAAGCAATTCACCACAGCCCAATGTACAGGTACGTCCCGAGAGGTGCAGGAAACATGTTCTTCTCAAGGAAGTTTTGGTATCTCACCAGGACACGGGAATGAATATGCCAGCACAAAATGTAAATAAAACTGTAACCAGTTCTCACCTTAGTCACCTGCAGATTTTAAGTCTAAATATTCAGTGCCTTAGAAATAAATCACTAGATCTTGAGGTAGCAATGAATGGTGCAAACATTGACTGCATGTGCATCATGGAGCATTAGTGCAGAACTTTTTAATTAAGTATCATTAATATAAATCCATATAAGTTGGAAAGTCAGTATTGTAGAAAAAAATGCCAAAAATGGAGGTCTATGTATCTTTACTAAATCAAGTATCAGATACAAAAGAAAGTGTGAAGCTGAGTTATTGAGTGTGGAAAATCATTTTGAAGTAGCAGCTATACAGTTGTATGAAATACAGGGAAAAGTCATAGTAATAGCAATATAGAGACCACTTACTGGTGACACAGACATGTTCATTAATAAATTATAAACACTGCTTAACATTCTTTTTACTGAAAGAGCCACTGTAGTTGTCTGTGGGGATTTCAACATAAATCTTATGAATGATAGTAGGCTAAAAAATGAATTCCTGAATCTATTATGTAGTTTCAATCTGTTTCCATACACACACAAACCCACAAGAATAATATATAATACAAACAGTCTTATAGGTAATATATTTTCAAATGTACAATCCACAGAAGTAGAAGTAACAATTACAGATTTGGGATTATCAGACCATAATGCTCCTGCCCTCAAAATTCCTTCAGTGTCACTTCAAGAGAGAGAAGTGTACTTCATGTATAAAAGAAAATTTTCCACTGAAAACTGTGTAAAATTTACAAATATCCTAACTAGTGAGTCCTGGGCAGTAGTGCTGTCCCTAAGAAATACAAATGATGCATATAATACTTTTTCTTCAATTTTCATGGGATATTTTGAAATGTGCTTTCCAAAGAAGCTGTCAAGAATCACATCACATCACAATACAAAGCCAAGTTCTTGGATAACAGTTTGCATCAAAACTTCTTGTGGAACTCAAGAGAGACTAAATTCAAAATTGAAGACGTCTACAGATCCACAGTCATAGAATATGTTAAGAATTACAAGAGGATATATCAAAAGTAATTGCCAAGGCAGCATTTGTGAGTAATGACAACTTAATAAGACACTCTGATAACAAATTAAAAGCTGTCACCACTATGCAGGGGCAGATGAATGACATCAACAATAGATTCTATACCAAAATAATGAAAATTCAAGATGCTGAAGAACCTTCGGTTTTAACAAAAGTTGATAAAGTTTTCGGCCTCAAAACTGACTTAGTAAACACATGTAAAACTGAAATTTCTCAATTGAGACAAATGGTAAATGATTCTGAAAAGGAACTGAGTGAACAAGTGGCAACATGCAAAAAGAAGTGTGAACAGAACACTTCCCAAATTCAAGGTAAAGTGAGCGACCTTGAACAGAAAATGAGAAAAACCAAATTATGTCACTGACAGAATAATTTGTAGCAAATTGTTGGAGGGCGAAGAATGATTTGATCCAGCAAAACAGCATAATGGATGGCACCCATTAGATTTTTTAAAAACTGTGAAAGGAGTTTGCCTGATTACGTACTGGACCAGGAAAAGATCAATGTGGTTATTAGCACCTTAGCTGGTGATGCAAAAAGATGGGACCTAAATTTGGATATAGCACAAATGTCATTTGGCGTATTTAAACAGAAATTTATAGAGAAATACTGGTCGGAGCAGAAACAGGACTGACTATGGCGGGACTTTATTATGGCTAGGTTATACGACAACAGAGGCAGAAACTGAAATACAGAGTTTTGTGAAATGTGGTATCGAAAACTGACACAGTAGAGAAATAGATGAACGGAATCCAGAATAGTGTGGCAACCATGGAGAAAGCTCCCGGAGGATTCAAAACGTTATGTGGGAAGTAACCACAAAAGCTTCTCGTCATTTTTGGAAAGAGTCAGAGATGAGGACCACTGGAGAGGGAATCGTGGTTATCATCAAAATAATAACAACGGAGTAGGGATAGTCATGAGAATAGTGAACTAAATGACAATGAACGTTACTACATAAATATAATGCAAAGATGTAAAGGCATAGGTTGCAGTAACATGTCATTTCCCGGTGGAGGATTTGCACCGCAAAACTATCAATACTGAAATGACGTGGAAAATTAAGGCCTGTGTCTTTTGCGGGCCAGATTTGTGTGGACAAATATTACTGGCCTAAACTAAAGAAACCATATCGGCTAAATCAAAGTGAATTTAAGACACAAGCAAACGGCAGAGGGACATCACAAGGTGTTGCATGCAGAACAACAGGTGCGGACATGAATGAGTCTTGTACGAGAGACTGTGCTGCAGGCAATAGTGTGTGAACTAAGCCACAGCATGCATTGAACTTGGCGGAGTGATCAGCTGTCCATTGTTCGGCTGCAGTAGTGGCAGTAGGAAGAGATGATGTTGCAAGGGAATGCAGTGGACATGTTTCGGTGGGGGATATCACTGAAATGAAAAAGGAATCAGACACGTTATTAAATAAAAGCAAAAAGACAGAATTTGTGCAAAAAGGAGTCTTCAGGGGTCACAGAATGGCGTGAAGTTTATTTCACAGTTTGAAGCACTATGAGTGGGAAAACTTTGAAAAGGGTTATACATGCAGAGAATTAATAAGAGGGGGAAACGTTGAAAAGAGGGCATTATCTGAAAATGGAAAAGAGGTGAAAGTAGTTAGCGCTGCGTGAGGTTCGTGAGCAGCGATTTCAGAGGAGGTGGTTGGTAAGAGAGAGGAAGGTGTTGCACAAAGTATGCGAGCTGCTGATGTTAAAGAAATTGGTGCTAAAAACAGAAAAATGGTCTGCATAAATAGGAATCTGGAGGAGGATGAAATCCTCGATAGTGTGGATGAAGTGATCCTGAATGATGAAGAACTTGTACAATTAGATGCTGTTGATTGTCATGAGAATATAGGTTCAGAGGATTATATGCAAACAACTGAAATCCGAGACGATTATACTAAATATGAAGTTAAAGATGAGATCATCAAAAGTGATATTGAAGAAATGATTGTGACTGAAAATGAAATAGAAATTTTAGGAAAGAATCAAAATTTTGAAAATAAGAAAACTTACGAAAGGTCAAAAGAAGAGCTGACTCGTTGTCCAAGAGTAGCATTCAGGATAGAATCAGACAGTGAAGAAGTAATTAGTGATAGTTCAGACGAAGAAAATGTAGAAATAGAGGAAAGGGAACAAAGTATAATGGAAAATGTATCTGAAAATCAAAATGAAGTCTTTTCCAAATAAAACCTGGCAGTAAATACTGAACTGAAAAAGAAAGAGCCACCAGATGACACGATATGGGGGCAAGATATGATTAGAGTCATGAAAGAAGTAGAAATCAGAAAACTGAAGAAGCCCCCAGACATATGTGATTTGCCAGTAAACAACATGTCTTGGAGCGATCTGATGGCTGAACAAGATTTGTTATGGGAGTAACAGGAAAAATCAGAAAATAGAATGGTCAGACAAACTATCATACCAGTCAAAATTTACAGTATTAAATTGCAAGTACTTTAGAAACTGGTTCCCAAATCACTGCTATTTCACAATCTGTTTTTGAACACATTTCCAGTAAACCTGGATTAGTTATGATGTAAGTAAATGGTGTGAATATTGTACTTTGGAAGTTAGATTTGAGGAAAACGAAATTTTATAGGACACCAAAGTTGATTCATTGATATTAGAATTGGACTGTAAATGATTGTTTGTCCAATTTATATGAAATATACCATCTAAAGAACGTAATGATTGATGACCCAAAAGTAGAAACTCTTAAAGGAATTATTAAAGATATACAAGAACTTATGTTGCAACAGAAAGCCGATCTGTTTAACATTCTGACTGATAATCAGGAAGTGTTTTCAGATAAATCGGGAATACTAAAGAATTTTGAATGCTGTATTAAAGCAATAGAACATGAACCATTTTTTGCGAGACCTTATCCAGTACCTCTAGATAAGAGAGAAGCCATTCAGGCAGAAATCGACAAAATGATTGATTGGGGAGTTATCGAAAGGAGCATTAGTGAGTATAATAGCCCTCTCATTATTGTAAATAAAAAAGATGGAGACATGCAAGTAGTAATCAAGGCATGAACACTAAACAAGATTGTCAAAGGAGATGTAGATCATCCAGAAAATTTGGACAATCTGTTGCAAAAATTCCACAATGTGAGATATTGGACTAGCTTGGGTGTTATGACAGGGTATTGGCAAATCCCATTTCATAAAGAGTCTTGAAAGTATTTGTGGGAAAATGTTACCAATGTAAAGTTATGCCTTTTAGTCTTAATAATAGTTGCCAGCCGGGGTGGCCGAGCGGTTCTAGGCGCTAAAGTCTGGAACCGTGTGACTGCTACGGTCGCAGGTTCGAATCCTGCCTTGGGCATGGATGTGTGTGATGTCCTTAGGTTGGTTAGGTTTAAGTAGTTCTGAGTTCTAGGGGACTGATGACCTCAGCAGTTAAGTCCCATAGTGCTCAGAGCCATTTGAACTATTTTCTTAATAATAGTTAATGCCATCGAAAAATGCCCACCGCCTAAGGACTGAAAGCAATTAAAAGTATATCTCAGTCTCTGCGGGTTTTACCACAAATTTGTGAAGGGGCAAGTATTTAATAGTCATTTAAATGGGTTGCTTGGACAAAGGAATGCCAACAAGATTTCGAAAATTTGAAGAATGAATTAATAAAGAACAATATTTTGCATCACCCTGTTTTGAGTGAACCTTTTCATACGAGTACTGATAGCAGTGCATATGGAATTGGCATGGAAATTTTCGAAGAGAACATAGACACAGTAGAACCAAAACGTAGAACAACAGCTTTCACTAGTTGAACCATGACAAAGTACAAAAGAGATTACACCATTTCAGAAAAAGCTCTAGTTATCATATGGGCTTTGAAAAAGTTTCAAAATTATTTATGGGGGCTGATGCCTCACATTATGGCCTTAGTGCAGTCCTCACACACTGGTATGCCAGTGGCTCTGAACAACCCATTGCTTTCACCTCTAAATCCCTGGCCAAACAGTGTTACTCTGAGGTGGAAAAACTGGCTTTTGCCGTCATCTATGCTCTCAAAAAATCTCACTTTTTTTTGTATGGCTCAAAATTTCATCTCATTACTGACCATAAACCCTCAGTTTCCTCACACCCCCTTGTCTTAGGAGGCAGCACATTGCCTACAGTGTTGGGCACTCTTCTTGTCTCACTGCAATTATGAAATCTAAAATGGTATTAATGAAATTATGAGATCTCAAAAATACTAATGCGGACACCATGACCTGTCTTCCTGCGGGTCCTGACAACGACTTTGGGTTTGAAGAATTGCTCAGCTTCCATCTTGATACTAAAATGCAGGCCGCGGCCGGGGGTGTCCCAATTATGAGCTTGTGCACAGCAACTGCTGCTGCTGCTGGCTGGTTCTCCACCACGTGGTTCAGTTTGTTCAACATTGCTAGCCACAGAAACTGCCAGGTTGGGCTTCAGGCCCCCTATGCAAATATTGTTTTCTTGTGGTATCACTTCGCTGGTTCTGACAGTGTTTTGCTGTTATCCACAGAAGACCACTCTCGCAGGGTTTCATTCCTGCCACATTCCAGCGCGAGGTTCTACGCCTTCTCCACCAGGACCATTGGGGAGTTTAGCACACTAAACAGTAATCACGGCTTACAAACGTTGTGACCAACAACAAGCAGCTCCCAGAGTGTCTGTCCCACAGGCCACTCCACACCAGCCGTGGGATAGCATTCGTGCAGACTTTGTGGGTCTCTTCTTGAATTACTATTGGTTCTTGGTTGTGGACGCATTTTCCCAGTTTCCTTACATTTTTCTGCATGCAAAGACATCAGCTGAAGTCTTAATTCATATGATTTTACGTTTTTTTTCTATTTAGAGCTTGCCTTGTACCTTAGTTTCTGATAACAGTCCCCAGTTCATTTCTCACACCTTTCAATTGTTTTGTTATTATCACAGCATTCACCATGTTATGGCTCTGCCATACCACCCTCAATCAAATGATGAGCAGTGTGTATGTTCAAGTCTCAGATGAAAAAGTTTGTTGTGGATTCTTTGCTGGATGACACCCTTCTCCATTTTCTGAGCACCTATTGCTTCACGTCTATGGGGACCAGGGCCTGGCTGAGTTGCTTCTCAGCCATCAGCTGTGCACACCCTTCCACCTTATACGACCTGCACTGCACCTGCCTCAGCCATGTTAGTCTGGGTAATTCACATGGGTATTGCTGGTACGGTGCTGGTAGGGGCATGAGGGCTTGGTCGCTGGCCCAAGTGGATACTGGCTACTGTTGTCCACCATCAGGTACTCTGTCTGTGTGGCTGATAGGCTGGTGGCGCACCACCTTGATCAGTAGCGGTCCCGTTGCTGCCAGACACTACCAGTTTGCAGGTGTGTCCACCTCACCATTACAGCCTGCCCCACTGCCCTCCTCCTCAAGCCTGTCCTTGTCTGCTGTGGAAGTGCCTCTGTCCCAATGGCTGCCTTCTCCATGTGTTGCTCCCTGGGGTTCCAGCTTCCTGGAGCCATTTGCCAGTCAGTCTCTGATCTCGCGTTTGTTGCTGCAGCCTGCTGAACTGGTCGGACCACCTCCACTGGTCCCCCCCTCCGTCATCACATCAGCCATTGTCTCTGGTGGGTCCAGCCCTGCCACCCCACACTGGGATGTGCCTCCTGATGATGACTTCGAGATGGAAATTGCATCCTCCTCTCCAGTGCTGTTTTTGGGTGCTGCGTGGGACCAGTGGCCATGGGCAAGCCCTCATTCCTGTGCCTTCTGGCTCTATGGTCCAGTGCCTGCCCAGCACATCGTCCCACCCCCTCTGTAGGCACTGGCTGCTGCCATTCCAGATGCAATTGTTGTGTCTCTCGCCAGTCCACCAGTGCCTCCTCCATTGCCTGTGTGTCCACTTCTCACGAGGAGGAGGTGTGTTATATCCTGTGACTGAAGTGTGTGTGCTGAATTTGGTGTTGCAGAACATGCATTTTTAAATCGGCCACCAAATGTGCTGGCTGCTTGAGGCCACCTGTGGGAGATGTGCGCATGGCAAGGTGTCCACTGCTCCATCTACTGGAAACTCATGTATATATATGGGGTGGTCCATTGATAGTGACTAGGGCGAATATCTCTCAAAATTAGCATCAAATGAAAAAATAAGAACAACAAATTTGTTCGAGTATGACAGGGGAAACAGATGGCGCTATGTATGACCCACTAGATGGTGCTGCCTTAGGTCAAATTGATAGAAACTGCATTTCATATAGTAAGTAAATAAATTGGAACATTTGTTTTGCTTTGTGATGGATGGTGCTGCAATATTCCAATGCTTATAATATACTCACCCATTTAGATGAACAGTTGGTAACAATTTGGTTTTTTAAATAAAAACACAGAAAGTAGTTACGTTTGGACTTTATTTCTGTTGTTCCAATGTGATACATTTACTTTTGTGATCTTATCATAAATTATGGGAACACATGCTGTTACTGTATGAGCAGCTGTAATAACCTCATTAATGTAATAAATGTTCAAAATGATGTCCTTCAACTTCAATGCATGTGACAATACACGTAACAAAATTCCTCTCAACAGCAAATAGTTTGCCTTCAGTAACTGTCACACATGCATTGACAATGGGCTGATGCATGTTTTCAGGCATTGTTGATGGAGCACTATAATAAATATATTTCAACTTTCCCCAAAGAAAGAAGTCCGGAGATGTAAGGTCCGGTGAATGTGCAGGCCGTGGTATGGTGCTTCTACAACCAATCCACCTGTTGTTAAATATTCTATTTAATACTGCTTCAACTGCACATGTGCTATGTGCCGGACATCCATCATGTTGAAAGTGCATTGCTGTTCAGTCATGAAGTGAAACATCTTTTAGTATAATCGATAAAACAATTATGAAATCAGCACACATTGCACCATTTTGATTGCCATCGATAAAATAAGGGCCACTTAGACGTCCTTCCATCATTCCATACATTATATTAACCCACCAGGGTCACCGATGTTCCACTTGTCGCAGCCATCGTATATTTTCCATTGCCCAGTAGTGCATATTATGCCAGTTTACGTTACCTCCATTTGTGAAAAACACTTCATTACTAAACAGAACTCTTGAAAAAAATCTGTTATCGTCTTATATTTTATTTTGTGCTCAGTGGCAAAAATTTACACAACATTCAAAATAATCGCCATGCAATTCCTGGTGCATAGATATATGGTGAGGGTGAAATATATGATGATGTTGAATTGTCAAAACTGATGTTTGTGAAATTCATGATTGCTACTCAGTTTGTCTGCTACTGCTGTGTGGATTAGCCTCAACTGCAGCTGAAACACTTATTAGGGCATCTTCATGTGTTGCAGTTCTTGGTTGCACCTTCCTCTTTGGCTGAACACTTCTGGTTTCTTTAAATACATTAACTATCCTATGAAAGGTCCAGACACATGGATGCTGTTTGTCAGGATAACGATCAACATACATAGCACAAGCTTGTTGGGCATTTAGATCATAATACCCATACTGTTACTGTAAAATGTTCCATTTTAACAAGATTATGTCTTCCACATAATTATTATGACTGGACAAGACTATTATCATACCCAATTTAAGTAATGAATTTCACATAGTGCTATCAGGTGCATTGCTATGTTTGTGAGAATATTACAGTGCCATCCATCACAAAGCGGAACCAATGTTCCAAATAAAAAATTTCTATTTATTTACTTACAATATGAATACATAATAAAATAATGGTGTACCTATTTTTAAAAAAATACAGTTTATATCAATTTGACCTATAGCAGTGCCATCTAGTGGGCCATCGATAGCGCCATCCGTTTTTGCCCCATCAAGCTCGGACGTGATTTTTTGTTCTTATTTTTTCATTTGATGCTAATTTTGTGAGATATTAGGCCCAGTCACTATCAATGGACCACCCTGTATATGCACAGAGCAGTGTTAATTGGCTCTTCTTGTGTCTTTACAGTGAGCCTTTCACATCAGTATACTGTATCTTGGTATGTGGGATTCATGGGAGTCTGTTTTCCATTGTAATTGAGTGCTTCATGAATAAAGCCATATTTGGGTTCAGAATGAGATTTTCACTCTGCAGCGTCGTGTGCGCTGATTGAAACTTCCTGGCAGATTAAAACTGCGTGCCGGACCGAGACTTGAACTCGGGACCTTTGCCTTTCGCGGGCAAGTACTCTACCAAATGAGCTACCAAAGCACGACTCATGCCCCATCCCCACAGCTTTACTTCTGCCAGTACCTCGTCTCCTACCTTCCAAACTTTACAGAAGCTCTTCTGCGAACCTTGCAGAACTAGCAGGAGAGCTTCTGTAAAGTTTGGAAGGTAGGAGACGAGGTACTGGAAGAAGTAAAGCTGTGGGGACGGGGCACGAGTCTTGCTTGGGTAGCTCAGTTGGAAGAGCACTTGCCCGCGAAAGGCAAAGGTCCTGAGTTTGAGCCTCGGTACAGTTTTAATCTGGTAGGAAGTTTCATATTTGGGTTGCTTCAGACATGTCCTACATAGCTACAAAACAGGTGACTTTTTCCATACTTCAAGTGTCCAATAGCAATTTTCTTGTGTTAATCTCTGTGTCCTATGAGGTATGGAGAGCAGAGATACATGTGAGACTGTGGCATTTGTACCAAATAGCTAGAACATTTTTCTTGACTGTTTGAGCAAATTTGTCTGAATATTGCTGCTAAGATATCAAATATTGGTGAAGTTTTTACAGATAACTTACATAGTTCTGTTTAGGGCCTGCTTATATTTAGCAGGTGTATTCCATAATGTTGTTGCTGTTGTTGTGGTCTTCAGTCCTGAGACTGGTTTGATGCAGCTCTCCATGCTACTCTATCCTGTGCAAGCTTCTTCATCTCCCAGTACCTACTGCAGCCTACATCCTTCTGAATCTGCTTAGTGTATTCATCTTTGTCCCGCCTCTACGATTTTTACCCTCCACGCTGCCCTCCAATGCTAAATTTGTGATCCCTTGATACCTCAGAACATGTTCTACCAACTGATCCCTTCTTCTAGTTAAGTTGTGCCACAAATTTCTCTTCTCCCCAATTCTATTCAATACCTCCTCATTAGTTATGTGATCTACCCATCTAATCTTCAGCATTCCTCTGTAGCACCACATTTTGAAAGCTTCTATTCTCTTCTTGTCTAAACTATTTATCGTCCATGTTTCACTTCCATACATGGCTACACTCCATACAAATACTTTCAGAAACGACTTCCTGACACTTAAATCAATACTCGATGTTAACAAATGTCTCTTCTTCAGAAACGCTTTCCTTGCCATTGCCAGTCTACATTTTATATCCTCTCTACTTCGACCATCATCAGTTATTTTGCTCCCCAAATAGCAAAACTCCTTTACTACTTAAGGTGTCTCATTTCCTAATCTAATTCCATAATAAGCTACTGAATTTGTTGCTAAAACTGAAAAAGTTGACATATGCATTAAACATAATTTTTCTTGTAATTATATGTTTTTGTCTTTACAGTTCAACACACTGTAAGTCTGAACTTGCCATAAAGAGAGATACAAAAAAAATCGATGAAAGCTGTTCATCATCCTTCCACAGAAAAACTGAAATGAAAAGAATCCATACTGAAGATAAGGTATTTATACTATAACACAAAATATTATTTGATGGTTAGTGGTGTATTCGCGAAAGATTTTGTATCTTGCAACAATAGAAGCTGTGAAAATACGACCATACTCCAATTACAACATCTGTTAAGTTAGAAAAATCATTTGTAGGTGAGTATACAATTATACACAAGATTTCTGGTGATACAATTAAAATGTCAATATTGTGATGTAACTAATTCTCAGATAATTTAGTATTATTACCTTTTAACTTAACAGAAATTCATGGTTTGCATTCTCACCATAGAGGTTAATCATGTCACAGTATTTTGGGTCCATCCATGATTTTGAACATATGAGGGTAGTTCTAAAAGTTTCCACTGTTAAGGGGAGTTCCAACAGTTCCCAGTGCTATTAAAATTGAGTGCTGACTATTGTTACCTTTCAATATCCAGCCTCATTGTTGTCCAAATATTTTCTTTGTCAAAGCTCTTCTTTTAGTTTTGATAAGGCGAAGACTTTTTGAACAGTAAAAGTGATTAGATTAGATTCACTTTCATTCCAATTGATCCGTAGTGAGGTGGTCCTCCAGGATGTGGAACATGTCAGAAAAACAACAATACATGACATATTTACAACTCAAACAAATAAGCTAATGTACCATTCCACAGGTCCCAAGTGGAATGATCATCATTTTTTACTGAACACTATAAGAAAGAATCATTTTACAAATACTAATGCACTGAATTTAAAATAAAAGAAGTTTTTTATTTATTTATAAGGTAATAAATGTGTAATACAACTACTATAATACTTATTTACAATGAACACGTTACTGCACTGAAATGTCTGCTTGTGTCTGTAATGTGTGGATGGATATGTGTGTGTGCGCGAGTGTATACCTGTCCTTTTTTCCCCTTAAGGTAAGTCTTTCCGCTCCCGGGATTGGAATGACTCCTTACCCTCTCCCTTAAAACCCACATCCTTTCGTCTTTCCCTCTCCTTCCCTCTTTCCTGATGAGGCAATAGTTTGTTGCGAAAGCTTGAATTTTGTGTGTGTGTTTGATTTTGTTTGTGTGTCTATCGACGTGCCAGCGCTTTCGTTTGGTAAGTCACACACACATATATATATATATATATATATATATATATATATATATATATATATATATATATATATATATATATATATATTAGTACAATATAACATCTGCACCATTTCAGTGCAGTAACGTGTTCATTGTAAATAAGTATTATAGTAGTTGTATTACACATTTATTACCTTATAAATAAATAAAAAACTTCTTTTATTTTAAATTCAGTGCATTAGTATTTGTAAAATGATTCTTTCTTATAGTGTTCAGTAAAAAATGATGATCATTCCACTTGGGACCTGTGGAATGGTACATTAGCTTATTTGTTTGAGTTGTAAATATGTCATGTATTGTTGTTTTTCTGACATGTTCCACATCCTGGAGGACCACCTCACTACGGATCAATTGGAATGAAAGTGAATCTAATCTAATCACTTTACAGTGAAAATGTGCTTCATTCATTAGATAAAAAATTACAGGCAACTGGTATATTTTGTAATCTGTCAAAGGCATTTGACTGTGTAAATCACAATAGCCTTTTAAGTAAATTAGAATATTATAGTGTAACAGGAAATGCTGCAGAATGGTTCAAATCTTATATCTCTGGCAGGAAACAAAGAGTGTTATTAGGAAAGAGACATGTATCAAGCTATCAGGCATCATCCAACTGGGAACTAATTACATGTGGCGTCCCACAAGGTTCCATTTTAGGGCCCTTACTTTTCTTGTGTATACCAATAACCTTTCATCAGTAACATTACCAGATGCCCGGTTCGTTTTGTTTGCCAATGATACAAACATTGCAATAAATAGCAAATCAGGTGTAGTCTTAGAAAGATCAGCTAATAAAATATTTTTGGACATTAATCACTGGTTCCTAGCCAATTCCTTGACACTAAACTTTGAAAAAAACACACTACATGCAGTTCAGAACTTGTAAGGGTTGTCCCACGAACATATGCCTAACACATGATGACAAGCAGAAAGAAGAAGTGGACAGTGTTGAATTCTTGGAATTACAGCTTGATAATAAATTCAACTGGGAGGAGCACACCACAGAACTGCTGAAGCATCTTAACAAATCTCTATTTGCAATGCGAATTGTCAGACACAGGGGATATAAAAATGAAAAAGCTGGCATACTATGCTTACTTTCATTCCATAATGTCATATGGGATTATTTCTTGGGGTAATTCATCAAACCAAGCTAACATTTTCCGGGCAAAAAAATGTGCAGTAAGAGTTATATGTGGTGTGAACTCAAGAACATCCTGCAGAAGCCTGTTTAGGGAACTAGGGATACTAACTACTGCTTCCCAATATATTTATTCCTTAATGAAATTTGTCATTATAAATATATCACTTTTTCAAACCAACAGCTCAATTCATGGAATCAATATTAGAAATAAAAATAATCTTCAGAAGGATTTAAAGTCACTTAGTCTTGTACAAAAATGTGTGCATTATTCAGGAACACACATTTTCAATAACTTGCCAGCAGCAATAAAAAGCTTAACAACCAATGAAATTCAGTTTAAGAGAAGCCGAAAGGGTTTATTGGTGACCAACTCCTTCTACTCCATTGATGAATTTCTCAGTAGAACCAACTGATTTGTGTGTGTGTGTGTGTAATGGCATCTGGTAATGTTACTGATGAAAGGTTATTGGTATACACAAGAAAAGTAAGGGCCCTAAAATGGAACCTTGTGGGATGCCACATGTAATTAGTTCCCAGTTGGATGATGCCTGATAGCTTGATACATGTCTCTTTCCTAATAACACCCTTTGTTTCCTGCCAGAGATATAAGATTTGAACCATTCTGCAGCATTTCCTGTTACACTATAATATTCTAATTTACTTAAAAGGCTATTGTGATTTACACAGTCAACTCCTTTGACAGATTACAAAATATACCAGTTGCCTGTAATTTTTTATCTAATGAATGAAGCACATTTTCACTGTAAATGTAGATAGCCTTCTCAGTATCAGAACCCTTTAGAAATCCGAACTGTGACTTTAACAGTATGTTATTTGAGATAAGATGGTTATAAAGCTGATTGCACATTACTTTTTCTAAAATTTTTGAGAATGCTGGCAAAAGTGAAATTGGACGGAAATTTGATGCTATTTCTTTATCTCCCTTCTTAAACAGTGGCTTAACTTCAGCATATTTTAACTATTCAGGAAATATTCCACTGATAAACGACTGGTTACACAGATAGCTTAATATGTTACTTAACTCAGAATCACATTCTTTAATTAGCTTTGTTGGTATTTCATCATACCCACTAGATGTTTTTGATTTTAAAGATTTTATGATGGACATTATTTCTGCTGGGGTAGTGAGGGTAAAATTCATATTATGGAAGTTACTTGAAATGTCTGGTCTGACGTATTCCATAGCAGCATCTAAAGAACCTGACAACTCCATCTTTTCAGTAACAGTTATGAAATATTTGTTAAAAAGTTCTGCAACACTATACACATCTGCCATCAATGTATCATTTACTCTTAATGCTATTTGTCCCTCTTCATGTCTGGTTCTACCGGTCTTCTCCTTCACTATATCCCATATTGTCTTTATTTTGTTATCTGATATGACTATCTTTTCCTTGTAATATATTTGCTTTGATGTCCATATTACAGTCTTTAATATTTTGCAGTATTTCTTGTAATGTGCTATAGCATCAACATCGGAACTGTTTCGGATTGACAGATACAGTTTTCTTTTTGTTTTACAAGATACCCCTATTCCTTGAGTAATCCATGGCTTCTTTGTAGACTTTGCTCTAACCTTGGTAAGTTTTTGGGGAAAACAGTGTTCAAATAAGGTAAGCACTTTATTAGCAGAAGTGTTATATTTTTCATTCATGCCATGAGCACTGTAAACATCATCAGTCCAGTGAATGTCTCTGAGGAGTGTCCTAAAATAATCAATTTTTGGCTTATTGATTACAATCTTGAGCTCAGATTTAACAGATTTTATATCCTGTTCAGTGTTAACATTTAACAGAAGGAACAGCATGTCATGATCTGAGAGGCCATTGACTATTGGTTTTGTAATATAATTCTGTTCATTGAACTTTTCTATGAAGATATTATCAATGGCTGTTTGTGAGCAATTGGCTACCCTAGTGGGGAACTTTACAGTGGGAATTAAGTTGAATGATAGTGTTACTTACTCAAATAAGTTCTTATTGGGAAAGTCTTTAAGGAAATCTACATTGAAATCACCAGCAACCACTATTTCTTTGTTTTTGGTTGTTAAATGGGCCAGTACAGCTTCAAGGTGGTTTACAAACGGATTAAAGTTACCTGCAGGTGCTCGATATACACTTAATATTATGAAGGATTTTTTGTGAAAATCTAATTCTGTTGCACATGCTTCCATATGCTCTTCTAGGCAAAATTTATGAATGTCTATGTTCTTAAATTTATGACAGTTCCTGATGAATGTGGCAACTCCTCCTTTCTCCATTTCTGATCTACAAAAGTGAGATGCTAACCTAAACCCTGTAACACTTGAAAGTTCTATACCAGTGGTCACATGATGTTCAAAGAGGCAGATCATGTCAGCTGGGTTTGAAGACGAATTCATCTACGCAGATAATTCATTAATTTTATTTCTCAGTCCTCAAATATTTTGATGCAATAAAGATAGCTGACATTTCACATTGGCTGAGTTAAAATTGAGTAGAGTTAAAATATCTACTGACTGTTGAAAATTCTTAACCAATGGCTGTTTATGCTGATGTAATAGCTAGAATTATGTTTTTTGTTTTCTTTCTCAAACTGGAGGTTTGTCTCAGTCCTAACCTCTCTTAAAATTTGGTTTCTTTCTGTCCTCACTACCCTAAAAAAGGGTCTTTACTTAACCCTATAACCACTGGTATTTTATCACTCATGACAGTGCCTCTCCCCTTTAACTTTCCTGCTATTTTCCCAGACAGTTTACCCTTCCCTTTCCTGTTGAGGTGAAGGCCACGCCTAGTATAATCCCACCTATTGAGTGAATCAACAGAAACCACACCAATGTGTGACCCTGCACCCGACATAAGCATCCGTTCCAACTCCAAATTAACCCTCTTGACAGAAGAGTTCAGATGAGGTTGCTCATGGCGCCCAAGAACAGATACAAACTCAACACTAGTATGCATCGATGCTGATGCAATCTTTGCCAGGTCACACTCTATACTGTACCCAGGATCTCTGTGAATTCTATTACCTGCCCCACCCACTATAACCACGGTGTCTTCTTGGTGAAATCTTTGCAAAGTCATCCTAAATCCTCTGTCACCTGCTCCAGACCAGCACTAGGTTTAAAAAAAATTGGTGACCTGGTATTCTGATCCTAGTTAATCCTGCAAAAGTTGGCCAACACCTCTTCCATGGGAACTACCTGACAACAATACTTTCTTTCTCTTTACTGATTTCCCTACTTTCTTACTTTTCAATTTGCTGCTGAAAGTTTGTTGTGCCCTGTCTACACCTGCAACTGCTTGAGGCTCACCAGTTTCTAACTGAAGCAACAGGTCAAATCTATTTTCAACGTTCACCATGAAGCTGTCAGATAAAGTTCTAGGCTTGTTCCTCCTGTTGCCATTTCCCACCTCTCTTTACCCTTCTTCTTTACCTGTCAAGATCTCCCCTGGCCTTGTCTAACTCAGCCTGAAGGGCAGCAATTTTCCCCTCCTGTTCTAGTATATTCCTATCTCTACAACAAATCCTACAAAACCACTGACGAGTCTCATTTACTTCCCCTATTTCCACGCCACTACAGTCACCCACATGGAAAAAACTACAGCACCCATTACAACAAAGCCCCGACCTAACAATTCTATGGCAAGACAAGCACTTTTCACTCGTGATAAACGTAATAGTTTATTAAGAATAAGTCAGTTAAATTACAGATAAACATGAAAATATGGTTCCACAAATTTGGCCTATACGCAACTGTGTGTAAACAAAAACAACAGTGCAAATTTTCTGAAACAACAACTTAAATTTTATACTACTTTCCGGAAAAAGAACTTAGATGACATGTGAGCTAGTATCCACTGTTATTTGTTGCAGCCTCCTCAACAACAGCCTTGGGGCTGGAGCTGTGCTGTTTAGCAGGCTTTGTCCATAATGCTTCCTTGATAGCATAGTACGTTTTGTACGGTCTTGAAGCATGATACCATGGATGTAGGTTGCATAATGATTTGGAAGTCAATCAAGTGAGAATTTACTGAAATATTAAAGGTACAGGAGTACATGAGACATAGCTGAGGTGTGAAATTTCTAGTTTATTCCATTTACCATAGAATTTTGCAGCCTGTTTAGCTGTTGTATCCAGCATACAACACAGGCAAGGGTGATCTGAGTAGAGCCACTCTGATGGGCTCCTAATGCTGTAGAATCCAATAGAATAAGATACTTGATAAAACAGCAAAAGAGGTATATGGTGAGCAGATAGTCCATTTTTCTCACTGTTGAGACAAAGAGTCATTTAAAACTTAGGTGACACTTGACAAGATGTGAGGAACTATTAACTTTGCTTTCTGATACCAGTAGCTCCATCCAGAAATATTGCCAGTAAATGGTTCTTTTTTATGTGAGTCTCTAAGTGACATTACATTGGCACACAGGGGAAAGAGGATTTACTTGTTTGTAGTTCTTGTGATGTTCTGTTTTCAGTAAAATTTATTTTAACTGATAATATTTTATATGGTGACCAGAACATTCAGCATCACTTGTGCCAATATGGCCACTCCAGAAGTTTTGAAACAACTTGTAAACTGTTATAATCGAAAGTGCAGAGTCACCATAATGTTTATCAAGCTTCTCTTTAGTCTCCTGAGGCGTTTTGCCTTTCATAAAGTAATGTTTAATCACCACACGAAATTCGTTTTCATCCATTTTTTGACTATCACTCAACTTCCTTGATTCACACGAAGGCCAAACACAAAGAAATAGACCAATATAGCTGAAAATTGGTGTGCATTCTTTCCAAAGAGGCTACTAAGCAAACATGACCTCAATACACACCGGTGGTGCCGTCTCTCGGACTTTGCACAGACTTTTCAAACACCCCTCGTAAATGCATGACTCTCCCCCTTTCATTGGAACTCTACAATAAGAAGATGCTAGTACATATGAGGGTAAAGTTACATAGGCAATTTCACTTTCCTTGCTCAGTGCTCAGTGATGCATATAGTAGAGCTATTTAGGGTTTGCAACTCGACTTCAAGTTGCTGCACTTTGTTTTTGATACACTGAATGTTTTGGTGGAACACTGTTAGACATTTATTTGTGTTGTATTGTTGATTTTTTTACAAAGCACAGATACCTATGTGAAGTGCTTCACTGCAGTTAACAATAGGCACTAATGCATTGTTTGAGCCCGAGTTACTAGAAGAATTGGCCCTATTACATAAATTAATTTGCATAAGACCATTAGCTCTTAAGCCAGTTTTTTCTTGTTCAGGGCTGCTTGGATGTTGGTCTATGCTACTATTTACTCTAAAAAAGCATTCCTAATACCTCTGATATTTAGAATTTTGTTTAAGTCACCTTTTTCTGTAATAGTTTTGCTTATTTTGTCACATAAAAATTTTTTGCCTTCGAAATTTAGATGCAAGCCATGTTTGGTATGAAGGCATCTGCCCAATTTACCTATATCAACTACTCTACGTTTTCTAAACGAAGCACACAACTGTTTCATTTTGATGTACATTTTTTGAATCTCCTTGTTGACACACAAATTATATATTAGGGCATACCTATGAGGTAGCATTCATTGTAACTATTGTGCTATGAGATTTATTAACTTCTAAGAAGTTTTTCAGGCGTGCTAAGCAATTTTGCACCTCATTTCTTTCAATGTCATTGGTAACAGCTATGCACACAACATATTCATTTTCATCTTCCATTTTTCCCTGCAGGTTACCACCGGCAACGTTTTTATGCTTGCACCAGGTTTTACAAATCCCACTGCTTGGAAGCCTTTGTTATAGTCTTGTAAAGTTCTTGCCAGTTTTCTGCCATGACTGTCCATTAAAAAAAGAACACTCTACCTTTTATCCAGCATAGTCTTGGTTCTGTTGTCACTGGCCCTCGCTGAAGTTTCATTTGTTCCGCCGCTGTGTTGTTTACGAAGCTCATTTACACCATGATTTACACTTTTAAGTTGAATGCTCTACAGATTTTAGCATGAAGATGAATCTTTTTTTGTGCATGTTTCATTCCATGGGTTTATATATCAACATGGAACTACTTTATGTAATTTTGTTGTATGATTGTCAGACTGAGGGAAAAGATATAACAAGAGCTGGTAAGTGTACTGCCATGTCATAGAAGTAATCATTTGTTTTATTTATTTCAGGATGAGCACAGAAACAATTTAGAATGTAACGTCAAGAGAATCAGACCAGTACAGTCAAAAAAAGGTACTTTGCCAATATCAAATAAGAATGTTAATAGTGTAGAAAATTTTGTTGTGGTACTAAATATAATTATTGCATTTTTAGAAGTGGAAGGTGATAACATCCAAGAGGAATATATGAAATTAAAATGCTACAAAGTACAACTTGAAATCTTGAAGCTTGAAAGAGAATTAAATGTCTCCTTCTCCATGGACAGAGCATTTTAAGTGAGTGGACTCACACAGATATTTGTCGAATAACAAAGATATTTACTAGAACGGACAAATCAAAATTTGTTCTTGATGAGTATAGATCATGTAGTTACTGATGTAAAACTGTTTACAGATCTAATTTTTTCCCCACATATAACAAGCCAGATTTTAGCAACGAGTACAAACTAAAATCTGAAAACTACAATTAGTTTTTTTTTTATTTATGATATCTTTGAACTAATAATTTGTGACAACTGCAACTTGGGGTAGGAATTTTATGAGTGTTTGTCACATGCATTTAGCCCCGTTTTGAGATAATCTTTTCATATTTTGTGTTACATGAGAGTATTATGCAACCTAGCAATGTGATGTGTGAAATAATTTATGTAAAAACTGAGTTATTTACATACAAAATACAAAAGTTTCTCATGAAAATAACTATAGCATTTAGAGCACTAAATGGACATTTTCATTTTGGTGGAAAATAAATCATTTCTCAGGTAAAATTACTTTTTTTTATGAAATATACCAGTTCCTCATATGTTATCCAAAGCTAAAGTGGAGGTAATCAGAGTGATTTGGGCATCACACTGACAGCTTGGTACTCAATAAAAGTCAGGGCCACACGTAAAAGCAGCTGTGTTATATATCACCTATGCTGCAATTACTATACAACACTGTATGTGAGTATGACAAGTAACCAACTGTCTACTCGCATGACTGGCCACCACGAGACACTGACATACCACAAACTTGACCATCCAGTAGCCGAACATGCTACACACCACAGCACAAATGTCTTCAACAGCTGCTTTACTACACAGGCCATCTGAATACTCCCTTCCAGCACAAGTTTCTCTGAACTATGCAGATGGGAATTGTCTCACCAACACATCCTGCACTCTTGCAATCACCCTGGCCGAAACTTCCACTAACCTGTTTCCACTGCCTCACATTGCCTTTTCCCTTCTCTCTTCTGTCTGGACCACTCATTCTCCATCCAGATCATGCACTGCCTTCTCCGACTACTCTCCATCTCCCCTTGCAGTCATTCACTCTATCCCTCTCTGTCCCTCCATCCCTCTCCTCTCTCTCTCTCTCTCTCTCTCTCTCTCTCTCTCTCTCTCTCTCTCTCTGTCTCTCTCTTCCTCTCCTTCCTCCCCCTTTTCAACTCCTTTCCCTTCCCTCCCCCATCCTTCTCCCTCTTCATCTTCACCTTTCTCTCCTTCCCCATCCCCTTCTCTCCCCACAGTTCACCCCTCTATCTTCCTACATCACTTTTTGTTGTACCGTCTGTACTTTTTCTGTCTCACAGCAAAGTCATGTACCCAAGACCTGCCTCTTTTCAGCTACCCCCTCCTAACATCATTTCCTATCCCCTCCCCACTTCCATCAGCTCAAGCAACTGCTTGCAATAATGAGGTATCAATAATTAGTCTTGCCTTAGCCATGGGAATGTGCATTTGGATGTCTGTGATTGTGTGTGTGCATATCCATACTGTTGATGGAAAAAAAGTGCTCAAAAGCTGGTGGGGATGCTGTTTTCTATTATGCCACTGTGCTCCATGTATCAATCGACCATAAATGACTGGTTGCCTTTCCCTAATTTTATATATTGCTTCATCCAAGGATTTCCATTTTTGTTTTGCAGGTATTAACAACTTCATTAGTATGGTAACAGACAGTACTGGTGAATATAAATAGCTGCCTGACAAAAAAGTGAAACACACAGATGTCAGGGTAACTTCATAACATACACACCATTGGCAGCTATGTAATGATCGGACTTTCAATTCTCTGTGACTTATAGGACAGTCACTAGAGTGTAGTAGTGTTGTTTGTGTTTAAAGTTTTTTCCAGGACTGCTTGGGTATATAAGGGGCATGAACAACATCAGTTGTTGAGTGATTACTATGAAGGATACAGAGATGCTCTGTACTCATGTGAGACAGTATTATAAGCACCTGACAGAGCTTCAAAGTAGCCTCATTGTGAGTCTTCATCTGACCAGATGGTTGAATAGTGCAATATCCAGATTTGTGAGGCATTTGAATGTGACAGTGGCCTGATCTTAAACTGCATGGGAATGTGAGAGAAGGTATACTTGTCATCAAGGTTCCAGTTGACCATAAGGGAGGATCACTGTATTGTGCACCAAGCACATCATATCCCATCATATGTGAACCTGACATCCAAGAATGAGTAATGGACTTCCTGCAACATTCTGTATCATGTTACACCATTGGTTGGAGATTAACAACAACCAGACTAAGGAATTACTGTCCTGTGCATTGGATGCCATTAACACCACAACACTAATGAATGTGTGTGGAGTGGGACTGTGACTGAAAAGCATGGACCATCAGCAAATGGTGTGATATTATTTCCAGTGATGAATTATGGTTCTGTACTAGTCTGGATGACCATTATTAATGAGCTTGGTGGTGACCTGTGGAAAGGTCCCATTCATCCAATGTTTTGGGGAGGCACAGTATTGTTACACCTAGAGTCACAGTGTGGGGAACCATTGGGTATGACTTCAGGTCATGGCTGGTAGTGATTGAGAAAACTCTTATGGCACAACAGTATACCATGGACCTCTGGTGTCCTCATGTGTTACCAATCAAGTGATGGTATCTTAGTGTCATTTTTCAACACTCATAGCATGGCATGTGTGTGTGTGTGTGTGTGTGTGTGTGTGTGTACTGGATGCATGATGTTGAGGTACTCCCACAGCCAGGGTATCCGTCCCCAATAGAAAATGTGTGGAATCAACTCAGATGTCAACTCCATCCCAGTGTCAGTATCCAGGATATCAAGGATGACTTACAACAGTTGTACATGCATTCATTCATGGGAGACTGGGTGCTACATCATACTGCCAAGTTATTTGTAAATTTGACTCAATTTTGTAATCACTGGAATAATGTTACATACCCTCTCAACCCTTGAAGTTTCATCTTGTTTCCTCCTTCCCTTCTGGGTGCTTCACTTTTTTTGTCAGGCAGAATAATTTAAGAAATGAAGGGAAGAACTCGACAAATAGTAGAGATGCTGAGTCATTGAAAAGCACATAAACAAGAATGAGAACTTTGGTACCTTGTGGACAAATCCTTTTTAAGAGCTATATAGAACACACACACACACACACACACACACACACACACACACACACACACATCTGTAGTGCTACATTGTTCCAGTTGACTACATTGGGCTGTCATTGCAGCTCGTCTGGGGTGAAGCCTTGTCAGGTGGAATGGATGGAGGAAGAAACAAGATGGGGAGCTGTAGGGAGGGTTGAAGATGGGTGGCTGATGGTTTGGAGGGAGAGGCAGCAGGTGCACAGGATAGGAATATGGTACAAGTGGTCTCATTCTGGCTGCAGGCAGGGGGATTTGTGCAGAGTGCATGACGATGTGGATGGAGAGATAGAACAGAGGAGGGAGAGACTGCAGAAGAGTGTGTGGGTGAAGTACTAATGAAGTTACACTCTTGGGTCAGGGGTGGAGATGGGTGTGGGACATGGGCTTCAATCAATGCTAGTGCCTGTCTCATTACTCTTTCCTGCTACATGCCAAAGTTCACCTTCACAAAGGCTGAAGCCCATTCACCTCGGGTGACCTTTCCAGTAGCTATGCTACCACCAGGCTAGGCCTCAGCTTCTTCATAACACACTGAAAGTGCCTTTGATGAGGTGGTGATCCTTGGAGACTCATGGTATCCAATTACCCTGTTAAAAACAGTTAAAGATCTTTGAATTACCAAGGAAGAACAGCTAAATGTGGAAGAACAAATGGTTATAGCATGGAGAAAATTTCCCCCTTGTGTACATGCAACTAAAAAATTGAGAAAAATATTTCCAGCTCAAATTAAACAAACATTTATTCAGTCTGTAGTCCTGCTAAATATTTACTATTGTGATTTCATTCAGTGCTATATAAATAGTAAAAACTCCAGATGGATTGAGCTAGCTATGAATGTTTACATAATGTTTGGTGTTTTGATCTCTTGAGTCCTTCATGTGCTGTTTTTAAGTTGGATGTGACCAGACAGACACTGTGATTTTCACACTCATCATTTTCGTCATCAGTTTCTTAGTACTGGTGTCCTCAATACCTCTCATCACATGTGAGAAGCATATGATCTTTCAGTAAGTACAGTACCAGATTGGATACTTCCAGCAACTTTGTTGCACCTTTTCTTAACACTAACTCTTTCTTCATCTCTTCCATTTTAACCATAGAATTCTCAAACATTAGTGTTAACCTGTAACCTTTCTCTAAAACCAGTGTACAGATTACAGCTTTATCTACTATCGTCAGCGTTACTTCTCTCTCAACATATCCCAGCTGTTTTCCTTCTTTCTAGTAGTGAAGCAGTATCTCAGTCACACTGTAAACTATCCATACTTTTATCATCTGTATCTATTTCTTTTTTTCTTCCTTCCATCTGATATTAAACTCTTATCTTATTATTTCTCACTCTTCCTCTCACCATTCATAATCTTTTCCATGTTTGATTTCTTCTGTACTGCTGCCATACATTTCTGTTGGATGTCGTTACTCATATTCAAGAAGAATCCAATGATAAAAATTGCTTAAGACAGTGTTGGTAAGGTTGACATTTCTTAAATTCCATATTTTCACTGCTATCTCTATAATCATATGTAGTAGTGTTATTACTTTAATTGCCACTATTACTATCATTGCATAATATGCAAATTTTAATGTTATCTTGCTAAGGATTCTGATCAAATATGAGACAGGTTCTGAAGGTCCTAATCTTTCCAGGTGAAATAAATCTACACTAGTACTACAAATAGATAAAGCCAAATCATTATTTAAAGTTGTTACCAAAAATCTCAAAAGTACTGGACTGATTTACTTAAAATTTTACATGATACTTTAAAGAACATTCAGACAGACATTGAGCCATTGACTATATAAAAATGTAAATGAGCGTATTGCATTGTTGGCCGGGAGGCCACATGCAAGGGAGTTCGGCTGCCATATTGCAAGTCCTGTTTAGTTGACGCCACTTCGGCGACTTTTAGATCATTGATGATGAAGGAAACACAACACCCAATCCCCTGCAGGAAATCGAATCCGGGCCCCCTGCATGATAAGCGGAAACGCTGCCGCTGCACTATGGAGGTGGACATTACATAAATATGTATGTAATATATAAATAAGAGGCAATGCTACCAAAAACCTCGAAAAATTCTTCACCAATTTACTTCCAGTATTAACACGAACATTAGACTGAACATAGGTTATATATTTATTAATATGCTTAATACATAAATGTATATGTAATATGTAAAGGGGAATATATATATATATATATATATATATATATATATATATATATATATATATATATATATATATATAGAGAGAGAGAGAGAGAGAGAGAGAGAGAGAGAGAGAGAGGAAATGTTGTTACCTGAAATCTCAAGAAGTTTTTGACCAATTTACTTCAGTTTTTTTCACAATACAGTACTCTCATGAACCTTCGGATAGACATAGGCTAATTTTTGTTAAATACATATAGTATGTAAATTTATATGATATATAATACAGAACATTGTTAGAAAAAAACCTGAAAGGGTGACTTACCGATTTACTTCAAATTTTTACATGATAATCTAATAAAAATTCAGACAGACATGGGCTATATATTTTTTTTAAACAACAATGTACCAATTTTCTGTTAAACTGACTACAAGAAATTAACTACTGTGCTTTGCTCTGCTGTGAAAGTGTACTGTTCTGTTTTCTTTCTTGCACTGTTTTAACTGTGATAACAGGGATTTTGAACCGTTAAATAAATTATTTTTCCCATGTAGAGGGTGAACAATAATAAAATTGACAAACTGCAGGGACAGATATCTGACTGGAAATAAGATGAAAAAAGGTCCTATGAACAAGTGTTTGGAAATGCATCATTGTCATGGTAGATGACACTGACAAATGAAAGTTCCTCTGACCACGTACTGTGTGTTCCTTGTGTGTTGCAGGCTGTGTGATTAACATAATGTACTGTAAGTGGCAGAATGGTGCAGTATTGATGTTGGGAACAAGCTGAGACAGTGACTGTGTATGGCCAAGCAGATGGAAATGGTCAAGAGGCAGCATGGTTCTCCATATTTGGTGTACTCACAGTCCACTGCCTCCCTGCATGTTCATCTGTCTGAAAGGACTGATGATCACACAAATGCTCAAAAAGGGCTTGAAATATTGTGTGGTGTGGTTGGTGTAAGTGAGGGTACCTGTTTTGGTATAGCTGTGCTGTCTCTCGACCACTTCCAACTTGTTGGCCATACACAAACACCACCGGAAGTGCAGAAAACTGAAAGGTTATCCACGGATAGGAAAATCTAAGGGCTACTTACCAACAGTTCTATACTACTAAAGGCTGTTAACTGAAGATCCACATTAAAAACACTATCTTCAAAAACATTGTTCCCATGTATAAAATGTTTGGAGTATGTCACCAGCTTTGCAGCTTTGTATGTGAAATAAAAGGAAGAAATCAAGGACTGTGGTAATAGGAAGGATATTGGTGTTCATAGAACACTGCTGGCTATTAAAATTGCAGTTCTATAAAGGATAGAAAATAACTGTTTTAGTTTCTGTTTGTGTACAGTGTAACAGGAAGAGGACATAATTAAATGTTGTAGGTGGTTTGTGGGTGTACAGGGTGCAGAATTCAGTGCCCAGAGTTGCCACATTCAGCAACAACAATGGCTCTAACTTGGATGGGCATCGAGTTGAACTGATAGATATGGGTACTTTATTCCGTGGAGCTTCAACTCTGTGCTAGAGTTCATCAGTTGTAGTGGGTGGTGAGAGGTGGTGAGCTGGCCTCTTGGCAACCCATGGCCAGAAATATTCAGCATTTGAGGGAACTGGAAAATGTGCTGACCAAGGCACCTCTGTTTTGAGGTAGGTCAGGACAGCACAGACAACGTGCAGTCCTGCATTATGTTGTTGACATATAAACATCATGGAGACCTAAAAAATTGGGAACAGTCACTAGTCTTAACATGTCAGAAATGTAACAGCTGCTGTCCAAATTAGAGGCTGTGCCCACCGGAAGAGATGGTGTTATACATCCAGTGGCAGCCCACATCTTTGGACCAGGTGCTGGGCCTGTGTGATGTGTATGATGATGATGAATGCCATCTGTCAAAATATGTTCTCCTCAGAGCCACCACACATGGCTACATCTATTGTGATGATGCAACTAAAAATGGAACTCATCTGAAAAGATGACATGTCATCCCAGGGTCCACTGTTGTTCTTGGGAACTCCACGAGTGACATGTACTTTCCTCACCCAAAGTACATGAACTGGTTGTATGATCCTTCACAACAGAGAGGAATATGTCTGTCTTCTTGGATGGTAGCTGTGTGGGGCCAGTGGGATTGTGCATGTCATTGAGTATGGCTCTCGTCAACCCATCAGTTTAATATTCGCATGACAGTCATTGTCCCAACAAATGTGAGGAGGAATATTCTGGAACAATAAACTACAATCTCAAAAGGCCATGATCCTGATGATGATGAACTCTGATGTACTGGTAGATCTTTCTTCTTCTTACACAAGGTATAACATGATCTCACTAACAATCTACATTCCAATGTGATTTGTGAATGATAAACCCACTGTATAATGTTTACTTACAGACAATGTAGATGGTTTGTTGTTTTGTGGTTTTGTGGTTTTAGGGCGCACAACTTCAACGGTCATTAGCACCCAGACTACGTTAGGAATGCACCGCGAGTCACAAGTTTAAAACAGCAACTAAACGGAAAACACGATAACAATGTAGATGGGATTACTTCTACTTACATAATGTGATTGTGCTGAAATGCTAATCATTTGCATACCCATGCATGTATTACATGTCATGTCAGTTTGACATTTGTTAAATGCTGTCCTAATGGTACTGCAAATTCAATGGTCAGCAATGTAGTATTGCAGGCCTTCACAATATCGAGGAAAATACATATGAGGTGACTCCTGTTCAGGAAGTCTCCAAGAGATGTTGTTAATTGTAATAGAGTATCTCATGAACCCATGAACCCACACTGAATGTGGCTATGGAGCTGTCTGTATTCTGAGAGTCAGACAGGATGACAGTTGATCATCTGTTGTAAAGTCTTTCTCATTCAGCTATTGGGGGAAACACTACAATAGCTATTTCTACACACTTCACAGATTTCGAGAGGTGAGTTGAAGTAATATCCTTTCATTATGTGATGGCAGAAATCTGGAGCCTGTCTGGCACTTACTGTGAGTACAGCTAAGTGTACCACCATATTTTGTTCAGTGGTCCTTAGCCTACCATTCTGCCCCATGGCACTGACAGGACACCTGCTAATGGCTTCCCATACCTGTCCTCATTTGTTGGGACATACATTGAGTTGAGAAATTTTGCTATAATTTTGTTTTGATCTCCATAAGAGAACTAATGCTCTTTGTCCTCATTAGTGGAAAGCCTTCGAACCAGTTGACTGTCTGCCCTTGAATTTCCACAATGCTGCACCTCTAACCTGATTGCTGAGTTGCACTTCTCATTCCACCAGGAAACTGGCTGTCTGCTTAGATGTCCTGAAGACTTTCTCGAGATTGCATCAGCGATGTGGTAGATCACGCTAGTGGTGTGATCGACCCAGACCTGGACATTATCTGTGTTTAGTCATTGCCAACTGGTTGCACAACTCATTTTTTTTCTTGCTCAACACCGATGTTATGACTTTTTTTGACACTGTTCTTTCTGAAACATGTATCCACATTGGAAACAGATCGCTGGAGTGAAAAACATAGACCATTTTCTGTTGAGCAGTATATTTTAGGGCAAGAGAGTATAATGAAAGACTGGTGGGATAATGACTGTAGTGGTGATGAAGTGCATTCTCAGCTATATTTAGACAGTATAAGCTTCTCAATAGTTAGATCATTGAGAATTTGATGTGATGTGAATTAAAATTGCCACAAAAGAGGAATGGGCTGGTGAACTGCGTAGTGAGATTTGTGAGAGACAATTGGTAAATTGGTTTATGAGTGGCACAGTGGTGTGTGTTTATTGTTACTGTGACTGTTTGACAGTTGGTGGTGATGGGGCAGTAGATTAATGATGTACATCGCTTCAGAAAATTGATACTTGGCTTTTAGCCATTTGGTTAGTGAAGTTGCCCTTCCTGTGGATGCTGCAACCTCTGAGCACAAGGGTGTTAGAACATTTGAATTATGCTTATTTTAGAGTTTTAAAACTACTGTAGGCCACTGTAGACCACCTTAAGCAAGTATATACTGCGTTAGTTTTCCTAGTAGCTTTGGTCAGTTAATGTCATGACTGCAATTGTATGTTAGGTGTGTTGCATACTATTGAGCATAACTTCATAATGATTACTTTCTTTACATATGCAATCAGTGCCTTAAAAGATTACCCAAGAAACTGGAAGTGGTGAACCATGTAAAAACTAAGTGAGGATATAGAAAGCGCCAGGTAAATTACAATTTTTTTTCTACCTGTCTTTTTCTACCTGTCTGTTACTTAAGAATAAACAGTATTTATAGCATATATGAAATTGTCAAAGCTTAATTTAGGTTTTATTTGAAAATTGTTGATTTGTTAGGTGAAACAGAGGGATGTTGTAGTAAAAATAAAGAAAAAATACTACTTTATCATTTACCGCTAGGAAATTTAATTTCCTCAACAAAAGGTAAAATAAAAAAAGAATTGCAAAACAAAAATATATCAAATGTTGCTTCAGTATTTTGTGGAATAAGTATAAAACATTAATAAAGTCTTCTCAGTCTTCCAGCCACGTCAGATGGTTAAAATCCCACGAGCTTTCCACCGAGTTCTCCTTGCCCATTGTCAAATGGTACACGACTGACGTGTTGCTGTTCGCTGAAAATGACAAGCCTATCTTGGGCTTGACTGTGGCGCTGGTTAAGCGTTTGGTACACTATTCCTGTGGTACTTCTTGTTTTCAGTGATGTTTTGCCTCCCCCAGCCAGGGTGGCCGAGCTGTTCTAGGCGCTACAGTCTGGAACTGCATGACCGCTACGGTCGCAGGTTCGAATCCTGCCTCGGGCATGGATGTGTGTGATGTCCTTATGTTAGTTAGGTTTAAGTAGTTCTAAGTTCTAGGGGACTGATGACCTCAGAAGTTAAGTCCCATAGTGCTCAGAACCATTTGAACCATTTTTTGCCTCCCTTTGCGGATTTTCCTGTTGTGTTGTTGGCTTCTGTGTCGTCCTAAGGCTGCTCTAGGAGATGTTTTCTACCACAGCAGGTCAGGCCAACACGCGGTCAGTCGGCAGTGTATTTGGTGGCCCAAGTCCTGGCTGAGCCTGTTCCGGGAATGTTCCGCCTTCGTGTACAACTGGCGTGCTGTCAGCTCAGATCTGTCGCGCAGCAGCGGGATGGCGGTGTCTTTGTGCCACACGTAGCTCACTGCTGTTGCTGCAATGTGGCGCGTGTTCTCTCTTAAGAGTGCACTGCTTACTCTGTTGCGGGCCCACACATTTGACGCAGTGGGGCAGCGCGAAACAGTATTGCGTGACGTGGTCAAGGCCCTGGCACGAGAAACACTGATCCCGTCTTCCCTTTGCTCAGAGTGTCTTGACGGTCACTCGTTCCTGGCGATGTACTATAACTGGAAGATCTTGGGATTTTCAACGTTGTCGACCAGGACGACATAAAACAGAGGTGTATCCCTGTGAGTTGTGGGCGACTTCATCAGTCACAATGTCTTCAGTTCGTCTTCATGTTGACTAGGTTTCATTTTCATCGGGAGGCGGCGAATGACCACCCTGAGGAGTTTGAGGGGCTCGCTTTTTGTGTGTAGCAGTGGAGCCCCTCCTCCTTGATTACGGCTATGAGTTATTGTGATCTTCAGTGATGCTGAGTTTGACCTTGAGAATGTAATTTCCGGCAAATGCGACTGTTGCTGACTATCTGTGCAATCAGCTGCGAGAAACCATTGAATTTAAACCCCCTTCATCAAATTTCACGACGACTGGCGGAGGGGTAGGAGATTTCCTCCCGTATGACTGCTCAATGCCACTCACTCCAGCGTCGGCCGACTCAGGGACACCACTGAATCGCTTTTCCGTCTGCAGTGGTTGCATCAACTGGAGCACTTTGGTCTTTTCATCCTTCTTCAGGCTATGAGTGGCTTCCTTCTGCACCTTCTTCTTTGGACGCGATTTGGTAATGGCGGCCTGCGATGTGGAGTCGTCCTTTTCAGAAACAGCTCAGAGTTTCCGTGATAGCTGCCTGGTTTCCATACATCCTTGTGGCACACTCTTCAGGTACAGTCGTGGACAGAACGATCGAGACCCCTCGCCTTTTCGTTATGCTGAACCGCACAGCTTTAAAGTATGCTACACAGCACAACAGGCAAGGCGACGAAGTGCTACCAACATACTATGCACAGGCGTGAAATTTAAAAACTATCCGAACTTTGTCAGACTGTTTTCAATGCTGTGTAAGACTGTATTAAATCTGATTAGTGTGTTGAACATAACCCGTATATAAGGTGTAAATGAAAGAAGAAACGCTAGTTAGTATCAACTGCACCAATAAAAATGAATTTCAGCTTATTGAGATAACAACTGGTTTAGTAAGACAAAGTACCCCAGATCGTTACGAATTAGGAAGATATTATGCGCATTCGGCCGCGAAACCGTCTGTGCCAACGTTCAGGCCAGTCATACTGGATTACCGTTGCTGGCCTACCATGAAAGTGTGTAAATTTAGCAACGCGTGAAGATTCATAACGAAATTCAGTTAAAAATCATTCAGTGCCACACTTACGTCAATTCAGTTATTGATAGAAGCGGAAAAAGTAGGCAGTAACAAGTATGAAATTCTACAAGAGTTTCATATTGACATCCACAAGGCGCCGGTACAGAATAAAGGTAGCAATGAAACGTAATGACGAACCGAGAATTTCTTAAAATTGCTTTACTGATAGTCTCTCTGTCTCCATCGAGATTAGGACCGTAAACAAACCAGACTTCCCTTGCAGTAGCAAACATCTTTCACTACGCTAGCAGACAACCCAGTCAAACAGCCCTCTATTATTACCCCCGATATGAATAAGCCGGCAATTTCGCAATGAAAATAACAAAATGATCTGCAGTTTCTGTTGCATAGAGCTTTCTGGACTCAAAAACATGAATTTTCTTCCTTTATGTCACCGCTTATGTGACGATAATTCGGGATGTTTATCGAAATAACAAAATACTGCTATTAGTGAGTAAATTTAATAGGATAATTCTGCACCACCCCATGAAATAAACGGCGACATAGCTGCCAAACGTATTCTACAATGTTTCGAATTCTCCATTAGACTCGCCACAGCCGGAAAACGTTCATTAGCCGAAGTGTTTCTTAAGCTCGCACTTCTAAAACCACGTGTATAGGGAAATGGATTTTATTTGCATTCCTGTAAACGTGATTTGGATCGAAAGCGTAGCTACGATTAATATGCTAATGTATCGACTGCATCTAGAACCTTTGGAATAAAGAGTCGGGGGAATTATTTATATGGCCCTCATCTTTAGTAGCTGTCGTAGCTATTTTCGTTGTGAGGATTTCGTAACCTAAATCGGTAAAAATGGAACCCTACTATTCTCACTTTCTTGACCGTCTATCTGTCTACCCAACCCTTAAAACCCGTTTACCTCGAGCACGGGTAGACATAACAAGCGGAAATGTATCGCACTTCTTGCGGTATACGGTCCCTTGGTGGTGTAAAAAAGTGAGCTGTGTCAACGCAATCTAAAGATACGGCCGTTTATGTAAAGAAAATTTACGCGAAAGGTCAAAAAATGGCTCTAAGAACTATGCGGCCAAACTGCATAGGTCATCAGTCCCCTAGACCTAGAACTAACCTGAGGACATCACACTCATCCATGCCCGAGGTAGGATTCCAACCTGCGGCTGAAGCAGCCACGCGGTACGTGACTCAAGAGCCTAGAACCGCTCGGCCACTGCCCGGCGAAACCCTTTTGACCTCATGTCTAATGATAATGTATACCGTCTAGTGAGTATAAACTGTATTCGCCAGCAACTCACTCATATCGTTTAATCATGGAACTTTTACGAAGCTACATTTAAATTTTGTTCGAAGTTGTTTCCAATATCCACTCATAAACACCCTAGGAAAGTCGTATGTGATATTCACCTCTGAAGGCGCTGGTATAGACTGCAGTACCATAACAAGTAGTTAAGAATTTATTGTTATTGGTACAAGCATGGCACTTTATTTCAGTATCAATTTAACGCACCTCTGTGTTGTCTATGGCTGAAAATAATGAACAAAAAATAAATAAACAGCAAACAACTTCGATGTTCAAATCAAATGTAACTCGCATGTCGCAATTACAACATAATTTCGTTATTGCATCTACATGACTACATCTACAGGATTTCTTTGCAATCCAGACTTACGTGCCTGGCAGAGGGTTCATCGAACCACCTTCGTTCGGACTATTCTCTGCCGTCCCACTCTTTAACAGCGTGCGGGAAAAAGGACCACTTAAATCTTTTCTTACGCGCCCTGAATTTACATTATTACTATGGTCATTTCTTCCTGTGTAAGTTCCCGAGGAAATAATGTTTTGGCATTCAGAAAAGATGTTGGCGATTGAAATTTCGTGAAAAGATCTCGCGGCAACGAAAAACGCTTTTGTTTTCATGAATGTCACCCCAACTCGCTTATCAAATCTGGGACTCACTCTCCCCTATTTCGTGACATTAAAAATCGTGCAACCGTTCCTTGGACAGTTTTGGCGTTCACCGTCAATCACGTCTGTCAAGGATCCCATACCGCGCAGGAACACTACAGCAGTGGACGGACAAACGTAGTGTAGGCAGTGTTTTCAGTAAACCTGTTGTGTATTCTTAGTGTGCGGCCAATTTTTTGCTACCGCTAGAGGAGGTTCTTGGTTCACTTTATAGGAAATACAAAAAGTTAGTTATATGTGGTGACTTCAATATTAATTGTATAAGTGATTGTGCAAGGAAAAGGATGCTGGTAGACCTCCTTAATTCATATAATCTTATGCAAACCGTATTCTTTCCAACGAGAGTGCAAGGGAACAGTAGAACAACCATAGACAATATTTTTGTTCATTCGTCATTATTAGAAGGGCATTCTGTTAGCAAAAAGGTGAATGGCCTTTCAGATCATGATGCACAAATTTTAAGTCTAAAAGATTTTTGTGCTGCAACACATGTTAAATATAGTTACCAACTTTTTAGGAAAGCTGATCCAGTTGCTGTACAGACTTTTGTAAACCTTATCAAGGAACAACAGTAGCAAGATGTTTATAGTGCTGATACAGTAGACGATAAATACAATGCTTTCCTCAAGACTTTTCTCGTGCTCTTTGAAAGTTGCTTTCCGTTAGAACGTTCAAAACAGGGTACTAGCACAAACAGGCAGCCTGGGTGGCTGACTAATGGGATAAGAATATCTTGTAGAACAAAGTGGCAATTATATCAAAACGTTAGAAACAGTCAAAATCTAAATGCAGCAGCCCATTACAAACAGTATTGTAAGGTGCTTAAAAAAGTTATTAGGAAGGCAAAAAGTATGTGGTATGCAGATAGAATAGCTAAGTCTCAGGATAAAATTAAAACCATATGGTCAGTCGTAAAGGAAGTGGCTGGTCTGCAGAGACAGGTCGAGAATATAGAATCAGTGCGTAGTGGGGATGTCCGTGTTACTGATAAGTCGCATATATGTACAGTATTTAATAATCACTTTCTGAATATAGCAGGTGAACTAAATAGAAACCTAGTCCCAACAGGGAATCATATAGCGCTCTTAGAAAAAAGTGTTCCGAGACTGTTACCTGAAATGCTCCTCCATGATACTGACAAGAGGGAGATTGAGTTAATAATTAAATCACTAAAGACCAAGAACTCTCATGGATATGACGGGGTATCTAGCAGAATACTGAAGTATTGTTCCACGTATGTTAGCTCAGTACTTAGCCATATCTGTAACTTTTCCTTTAGGAGTGGTCGGTTCCCTGACCGATTAAAGTACTCGGTAGTGAAGCCACTTTATAAAAAGGGAGACAGGGATAATGTTGACAATTATAGACCTATTTCTATGCCATCGGTGTTCGCTAAAGTTATCGAGAGGGTTGTATATACAAGGTTACTGCAGCATTTAAATTCACATAATTTGCTGTCAAATGTACAGTTTGGTTTTAGAAATGGCTTAACAACTGAAAATGGTATAGTCTCTTTTCTCTGTGAGGTTTTGGACGGATTAAATAAAAGGTTGCGAACGTTAGGTGTTTTCTTTGATTTAACGAAGGCTTTTGACTGTGTTGACCACAAAATATTACTGCAGAAGTTGGAACATTATGGAGTAAGGGGAGTAGCTTACAATTGGTTCGCCTCCTACTTTAAGAACAGAAAGCAGAAGGTAATCCTCCGCAATATTGAGAGTGGTAATGATGTTCAGTCCCAATGGGGCACTGTTAAATAGGGCGTTCCCCAGGGGTCGGTGCTGGGGCCACTGCTGTTTCTTGTTTATATAAATGATATGCCTTCTAGTATTACAGGTGATTCAAAAATATTTCTGTTTGCTGATGACACCACCTTGGTAGTGAAGGATCTTGTGTGTAATATTGAAACATTATCAAATAATGTAGTTCATGATATAAGTTCGTGGCTTGTGGAAAATAATTTGATGCTAAATCACAGTAAGACTCAGTTTTTACAGTTTCTAACTCACAATTCAACAAGAACTGACATTTTAATCAGACAGAATGGGCATGTTATAAGCGAGACGGAACAGTTCAAGTTCCTAGGCGTATGGATAGATAGTAAGCTGTTGTGGAAAGCCCATGTTCAGGATCTTGTTCAGAAACTAAATGCCGCTTTATTTACCGTTAGAACAGTATCTGAAATAAGTGACATTTAAACACGAAAAGTAGTATACTTCGCATATTTTCATACGCTTATGTCATATGGTATTATTTTTTGGGGTAACTCTTCTGATTCAAAAAGGGTATTTTTGACTCAAAAACGGGCTGTTCGAGCTATGTATGGTGTAAGTTCGAAAACCTCTTGTCGACCCCTATTCAATAGTCTGGGAATTTTGACATTGCCCTCACAGTATGTATTTTCTTTAATGTCGTTTGTTGTTAGCACTATTAGCTTATTACCAAGAGTTAGCAGCTTTCACTCAGTTAATACTAGGCAGAAATCAAATCTGCATGTGGAATGCACTTCCTTGACTCTTGTGCAGAAAGGAGTGCAGTATTCTGCTGCATCCATTTTCAATAAGCTACCACAAGAACTCAAAAATCTTAGCAGTAGCCAAAACACTTTTAAGTCTAAACTGAAGAGTTTCCTCATGGCTCACTCCTTGTATTCTGTCGAGGAGCTCCTGGAAGAGCTAAAAAATTAAGCAAATTCCAGTGTTACATTCTTGATTTTCTTTATTTAAAATAACGACTTGTCGCCTGAATATGTTTCTTATATTTCATTTTATCTGTTTCTACAATCGTGTTATAATTTCATGTATTGACTCGTTCCATGACCATGGAGACTTCTCCTAAATGTGGTCCCACGGAACAATAAATAAATAAATAAAACGCAGTCTTTCGTTTGCCTTCCCCACAAAAGTATGTTTCCGATCGTTCTAGTTAAAGTTTTACTGGGTATTGAGATGGTTCAAATGGCTCTGAGTAATATGGGACTTAACTACTGAGGTCATCAATCACCTAGAACTTAGAACTACTTAAACCTAACGAACCTAAGGACATCACAAACATCCATGCCCGAGGCAGGATTCGAACCTGCGACCGTAGCGGTCGCGCGGTTCCAAACTGTAGCGCCTAGAACCGCTGTACTGAGATGAACTGACAGTATTTCGACTTGTGTTGTCATGTAACCGAAAGTTAATTATTGTTACTGGATGAAGCTTTCGTGTTTAACGTATTCCTTATTCAACAGAGCACACTCCTCGTACACCACAAGTAACTTTCAATGTATTAAATTGTTACTGTTGTTACCAAGTTGCAGTGGTCATCGAAACTTGCCGTTTTGAAACAAAGGAAAATATTATAGCGAAATATGGTAACTAAGAAGCGTACTATCCAAATAAACAAACATATCCTGTTCAAGTCGTTGCAGAAGATCTACTACACAGTAACGTAAATTAGGAGCAAAGTTCATTAGTAGACCGTTGTCAGGAAAACCAGCCCTCATAATGCAGACTGCCACTACAAGAACGAAAGGTTTCAAACATGTCAATGAGTAGTCGAGGAAAGTAGACGCATTCTGTCTACTGAATCGCAACGCACGCCACTTACGAGGGGACCCGCCAAGTGTCATAACCCCGATCTTGCTGAAACTTCGCTCAGTGAAAGAGGGGACAAAATAAGCGAACACGTGTCTCGGCTTATCTGCATACACTCGACCGCTTGTGAGAAAACGACGGTCAAAGTTTTCAGTGCGCTGTTGATGTAGTGTAGATACCTTATAGGGTGTAAGGATTCGGTTGCAGCCGTGGTTCAGCGGCTACCGTCGCGACTTCAGAACTTTGCGCTGCGAGTTCGAAACCGGGTTGTTTCCTTTTATGTCGAAACAATGTTGTCGTTATTCGTCAATTAATTTACTGTGTAATGAAAGAAGTTAAAAAATGTGAATGTCCTTGCAACCTTACAGGTTGTAAGGAGGTTCAAAAACATTTCACATTATTTTCTCATTCGTTTATTTATTTTTTTTAATTCATTAATTACACAGAAAGTTAATTGAAGAATAATAGAGACAACATTATTTCAACATAAATTTGAAAAAAACTTTCGTAAATAATTCTGATAGAGAGCGAGGAAATAATAATAATAAAATAATATGGTCTCGAACTCGGGAATCAAAGTTAAGAAGGCACGACGGTAGCCACTGAGCCCCCGCTTCAATTCCATTGTCGGGCGCAAAAGGTATCTACACTATAGCAACAGCGGATTGATAACTTTGACCGTCGTTTTCTCGGAAACGGTCAAGTGCCTGCAGATAAGCCGAAACACATGTTCGCTTACTTTGTCCTCTTCTTCACTGAGCAAAGTTTCCGGACAATCAGCGTATGGCACCTGGCGAGTTCCCCTCCGTAGTCTAGTCGCTTCTTACGCCCGGCGAGAACTATGTTTGCCTCAGAGTAAACTGCGCCACTTGGAAACACGGCGAACGAGGATAAACACGTTTTCCTTCTTATATGGCAACCTTATAAAGCTAAAATTCACGGAGTGTTCTTCAGGTTGCCACAGATATTTCAGAAATGTTTCTTGCGTTAGGCCTGCCGTATATGAAAACGTAAACATTTCAAATGGTTCAGATGGCTCTAAGCACTATGCGGCTTAACATCTGAGGTCATCAGTCCCCTAGACTGAGAACTACTTAAACCTAAGGACATCGCACGCATCCATGCCCGAGGCAGGATTCGAACCTGCGACCGTAGCAGCAGCGCGGTCCCGGGCTGAAGCGTCTAGAACCGCTCGGCCACAGCGGCCGGCCGCAAACACTTCATTTCATGTAATGTTTATTAGGGTAAGACATGACAAGAGCGTACCAGTCCCTTCTGAGAAAAATTACAGATTCTAAGTTGCTCCACTATGTTATGACACGGGTATGGGCTTGCGATCTCTCGTTTATGCCATCGATTTCCGTGTTACACATACTTGGCCATTGCGTTGTGGCTGCAGTCGTGGAGGAGGCAGTCTATTTCCTACTAGCGCTGTTTTTGCAGCAGATATTAACCGCGACGAATCATTCAGTCAACGCTAAATGACCCATCTGGCTGAGGCAAACAAGGGCGCTATAATAGCATTCCATGCAGAGAGATTTTCAAATGGCTATATAGCAAGAACTATGGGTCTTCACAAGTCGACGGTAGCCAGGTGGATTAGACGAAAGGAAGAGGGTGGTAACCTGAATGGAAGGCCTCATGGCCGTCGCCGCAAAACAGCAGCAGCTCAGGATCGGCAGATACGCCGTTTCAGTGAGAACCACCCTTTTGTCAACGCACGACAAATTCAGCAGACTGTGTCTCAATGTTAGCAATAAGACCGTCACTCGTCGTCTAAGGGAAGGTGGACTGAGAGCAAGAAGCGCTGCTGTGATGGAGATATTTACTGTTTCCCACAGAAAAGCCCGCCTTGCTTTTGCTGCTGAAAATGTTGGCAAACCTCTCCAGTTTTGGAGGCGAGTGATTTTCACGGACGAAAAAGTTCTCTCTATGGCGTCAAGCGGAAAAGTACTTATTTACCGGCCAAAAGGTGCTAGGTGTAATCCAAAATATATTTACAGTTGCCGAAGGAGTGGCAGGTAGTCGGTAACGGTATGGGCATGGATATCGGCCGAAGGGTGTGGGCTACTGTGGGAAGTGGAAGGAAGACTCGATGCGCGCAATTACGTATAAACTCTGGAGAAAGTGATGTTGCCTTCTGTGACAGCAAGATTTGGCGATGATCGGATCATGTTCCAACAAGATCGCTCACCTATTTATATGGCACGTGTGGTTAAGAGGTGGTTCTACGACCATAGTAATATTACTGCAATGGAATGGCCACCTAGAGGAGTTGACATGAATCCCATTGAGAATATTTGGGCAGAAATTGTCAGAGTACTACGGGAAAAGGGGCAGTCACCGTCGACTCGCTGACAGCTTTCTGATGTGATTTATGACGCTTGGAATGAGTTACTTGAACCTCCTAGTTATGTGGCCGGAGTTGTGGGCTCAATGCCCAACAGACTTCGAGCGGTTGTGGAAGCCGAAGGAGGCTATACGCGAAACTAAGCAGCATCAACAGAGGTGTTTTTTTCAGCCCTTAACCAATCAGCTGCAACAGATGTTTCAAGTTTTTTTTCTTTTTTTTCACAGACGTATATTTTATATACTTTTAAGGAAACGCAGTAAGTGGAATCTGGACAAATAAATTCATTCACAACAAGATATGTAATATTTAGTTTGCTAAGAGAAGGAATACTCACGTTATATATTCATGCAGTCTCTAAAAAATACATGACATGTATATGCAAGAAGGGTAAAAATCAATTCAGCACAAATGAAAAACATTGAGGAGAAGCTCGCCAATGAAGGCGTAATTGGAGAGCGAAGGTTGGGCTAGAAGGGGAGGTAAGGAGGCCCGAAAAAGAAGAGAAAAATCAAATACCCAATAGATTTCGAGTCGTCGTCGCAGCAGAGGGCGGTCGGCATATGCGATTCGGAGCAACAGTAGAAGAATAGTTTTATTTACTCATTTTTGAGGCTTTATTTTGTGACGGCTAAACAGTGTTGCTTCATGAGGCCCACTATTTGTCCACATGTGGCTAAACATCAGAGGTGTAAAAAGAATTTGAGAGGTGCCGAAGTTCTCTGGAACGGTAATGTGTTTTAGCCAAGAAGATGATTTTTAGTTCAATTCATTTTAACCATTCACAGTGTGCTTTGAGATTCTAATCTATGATTTCATTTTATTATTATAAATCTTTTCTTCAGTGAAAGTGGACGGTAGTAAGTTTCAAGATATAAAGAATAACTGGAAGTTTTTAATTTGTGGAATAGCGTATTTAATAGTTAATATTTTCAACAAATCTGTAGTTATAGGACATATTAAGAAGCAAGTCAAAAATGGCATTGTGGAAAGATCAGATTGGTCTCTAAAGGGTGACGACGGTCAAATAGCAAATACAAAACTATGGGTAACAACTATTGTTGATGGTGAGGAACCATACTCGATATGCCACTAGTCTGTAATTGTTTTTCTGAAGTTTATCGTCGATCCTAGGACTGAAACCGATACTCTATTTTACGTAAAGAACATAACCTTTAAAATTTACGTAGCTGCGCAGAATATTAATGCACAGTATACAGATCAGGAACCTAATCACACTGCCTTTAATTTTATTCTCACGGGTGACACAGACTCTCAGAATAAATATAGAGAATTCAAGTGTCCAGTGGATTCAAAAGTTTGCTATAATAGCGAATAATTGCTTTCACTGACTCCTTCATGCCTACGTTTTCTCAGTCAGACAATGTTTGAAACTAGGACTAGCAACGTAAAACATTTTTTGTCGAAGAGCGAGTTACATAAATTACGATTACAACAAACGTTTTTCAAGCAGACTGATCACTGTAGGCATCCAACGCTTTTCTTGTTTGTCACATACGCAGTATGTAAACTGGCAACGCCACCAACACACAATACCACTAAGCTATAAAACAACTGTAGCAAAACAGAGCATCCTCGTTGTCCATGTGATGGATAAGACGACCAATTCGTAACATAAATGTCAATGTAAGCTTCAATTTCTGTTGGAACGTGTTTCCTGGACCAAATAACATACATTTCCTACGTCTTCAGTGCGAATCATGTAGCAAATGTCACTTAAAGGACATAAAAGTATCGAGTGGATTTACTAACAATTATGAACCACTCAAGAACGTAAATCGATGATCACGTAGTTGTCAAACGTATTCCATTAGACTAGCACCAGGAAGAAAACGTTCGCTCAATTGATGTGCTGAGATAGCTAGCACTGGCGAAGCTCGCTCTCCGAGGACACCACAGTATCGTCTGCCACGACTTCGTGGGAAACGAAATACCTCAAGTATAAGCCAATGTGTTGTATTCGCATATCTTGACTCGGCGCTAAAGTGTGGTTATGGATAGTACGTATTCTCAGATTGCGAATCTAACATAAAAAATAAAGACAAGGGGAAATGAATTAGGCGTCCTTCCTCTTCCGTGACATCAAATATATTTTAGTTATTCGATCTTAAATGAACTGCGCAGAAAATCATTCACCAGAAGTGAATAACTTTTTAGCAACACCAGATGATATTAACAGCTTGCCGGCGAGGGTTAGCCGTGCGTTCAACGGCGTCATATCGCAGAGCGCGCGGCTGCTTGCGCCGTCAGTTCGAATCCTTCCCCGGGCATGGATACGTTACGTTAGATATGTTTAAGTAGTTCTAGGTCTAGGGGACTGATGACCTATGCAGTTTGGCCGCATAGTTCTTAAAGCCATTTTTTGACCTTTCGCGTAAATTTTCTTTACATAAACGGCCGTATCTTTAGATTGCGTTGACATAGCTCACTTTTTTACACCACCAAGGGACCGTATACCGCAGGAAGTGCGATACATTTCCGCTTGTTATGTCTACCCGTGCTCGAGGTAAACGGGTTTTAAGGGTTGGGTAGACAGATAGACGGTCAAGAAAGTGAGAATAGTAGGGTTCCATTTTTACCGATTTAGGTGACGAAATCCTAACAACGAAAATAGCTACGACAGTTACTGAAGATGAGGGCCATATAAATAATTCCCCCGACTCTTTATTCCAAAGGTTCTAGATGCAGTCGATACATTAGCATATTAATCGTAGCTACGCTTTCGATCCAAATCACGTTTACAGGAATGCAAATAAAATCCATTTCCCTATACACGTGGTTTTAGAAGTGCGAGCTTAAGAAACACTTCGGCTAATGAACGTTTTCCGGCTGTGGTGAGTCTAATGGAGAATTCGAAACATTGTAGAATACGTTTGGCAGCTATGTCGCCGTTTATTTCATGGGGTGGTGCAGAATTATCGTATTAAATTTACTCACTAATAGCAGTATTTTGTTATTTCGATAAACATCCCGAATTATCGTCACATAAGCGGTGACATAAAGGTAGAAAATTCATGTTTTTGAGTCCAGAAAGCTCTATGCAACAGAAACTGCAGATCATTTTGCTATTTTCATTGCGAAATTGCCGGCTTATTCATGTCGGGGGTAATAATAAAGGACTGTTTGCCTGGGTTGTCTGCTATCGTAGTGAAAGATGTTTACTACTGCAAGGGAAGTCTGGTTTGTTTACGGACCTAATCTCGATGGAGACAGAGAGACTATCAGTAAAGCAATTTTAAGAAATTCTCGGTTCGTCATTACGTTTCATTGCTACCTTTATTCTGTACCGGCGCCTTGTGGATGTCAATATGAAACTCTTGTAGATTTTCATACTTGTTACTGCCTACTTTTTTCGCTTCTATCAATAACTGAACTGACGTAAGTGTGGCACTGAATGATTTTTAACTGAATTTCGTTATGAATCTTCACGCATTGCTAAATTTACACACTTTCATGGTAGGCCAGCAACGGTAATCCAGTATGACTGGCCTGAACGTTGGCACAGACGGTTTCGCGGCCGAATGCGCATAATATCTTCCTAATTCGTAACGATCTGGGGTACTTTGCCTTACTAAACCAGTTGTTATCTCAATAAGCTGAAATTCATTTTTATTGGTGCAGTTCATACTAATTAGCGTTTCTTCTTTCATTTACATCTTATATTTACGGGTTATGTTTAACACACTAATCAGATTTAATACAGTCTTACACAGCATTGAAAACTGTCTTGACAAAGTTCGGATAGTTTTTAAATTTCACGCCTGCGCGTAGTATGTTGGTAGCACTTCGTCGCCTTGCCTGTTGTGCTGTGTAGCATACTTTAAAGCTGTGCGGTTCAGCATAACGAAAAGGCGAGGGGTCTCGCTCGTTTTGCCCACTCTGTACACCAGCGCAGCTTCAGGGTTCTGGGGTGCCGCTTCTGGCTTCGCGGCAACCTGCAAGGCAGGCGTGTTGTGCACGGCTGAAGTTCCCACCCGCTGCAGCTACAGCCACTTCTCGGTTCGCTACTCCTTTCTCCGTGGCTACCCACGAGGCTGTGCGCAGTGCAGGCGTTCTGTCTGCGCGGCGGCCTTTGGCTGCATCTTCCAGGCGGCTGCAATGATTCTCGCATCACCCTCTTGACGATAGAGGTGGCTGCTAGTTGGCATGCGGTGCATGGTAATGTGGTACACGTCAACTGAGTGTATAAGATTTGACGGGTCTTGTGGATGCACACCCACTTTCCGCGCCTGCGATCTCCTTGCAGCGTAGTGAGTGCCGGTCAGCCGTAGGTGGCAGGTAGGATGAGGCCGCCGGGAGAGCAAGCTCTGCAACAGACAATGCTGTGGCTGCATAACAACTCTGCGGTCCTCTACTAACATCCTTCTCAGTCCGCAGTCGAAGGCTGGTCCATCATGGCTGATGCATTGGATGGAGCCGCCGACAGTGCGAGCTCTGCCGAGCGGCGGTCTGCCATATCACTCGCTTCCGTGGCTGAAGCTGTGTCCGCAGAGCGGCTTTCAGCGTGTCTCAGAGGCCGGGTGCATGTGCTAGACCATTGTAGGTGGGAGGCCGGATGGGGCCGGCGACACAGCGAACTCTGCCGGGCGACGGTCCGCTACATCACAGCGTATCTCTGTGTTCGCCATCTCGCTAATGACTATGCTGCGCTGCAGTTATATAGCTGCACTGCTAGATGTGACGTCACTGATGCGCTCTTCCTCGCGAACTGCGGTAATGTTTTCGTCACGTGTAAGTCGCGCCCACTTCAACCTTGCGATGATAATGTCCCAGGCTGTGCTGAGCTGCAAACCACTATCCTTGTTGAAACTTCCTGACAGACTAAAACTGACAGACTGAAACTGTGTCCCGGACCGAGACTCTAACTCGGGACCTTTGCCTTTCGCGGGCAAGTGCTCTACCAACTGAGCAACCCAAGCACGAATCAGGCCCAGTCCTCAGAGCCTTTAGTTCCGCCAGTACCTCGTCTCCTACCTTCCAAACTTCACAGAAGCTCCCCTGCGAACCTTGCAGAACTAGAACTCCTGGAAGAAAGGATATTGCGGAGACATGGCTTTGCCACAGCCTGGGGGATGTTTCCAGAATGAAATTTTCACTCTGCAGCGGAGTGTGCGCTGATATGAAACTTCCTGGCAGACTAAAACTGTGTGCCGGCTGTGAATTAAGGCTGTGAGGACAAGGCGTGATTCGTGCTTGAGTAGCCCTGGCCGCAGCACAAATTCTGCGTAGCGGTTGCGTTACCGTCTACCACGCAGGGGGGCCGGGTTCGTTTCCCGGCAGGGGACTGGGTGTTGTGTGTCCATCTGCTGGCACGGTAGCTCAGCGTGTTTGGTCAGGGGGTTAGCTGCCCTCTGTAATAAAAAAACTGAGTTAATGGTTCAACAACGAACGAAAGCGAACAAAATGACATAAAAAACAATAAAATAAAATAAAATAAAAAACGTTGGTAGAGCACTTGCCCGCGAAAGACAAAGGTCCCGAGTTCGAGTCTCGGTCCGGCACACAGTTTTAGTCTGCCAGGAAGTTTCATATCAGCGCACACTCCGCTGTAGAGCGAAAATTTCATTATGGGCTTTCCTTGTTGATTGTGTTTTCAGATATTTTTTTTCTACCGCTTCTTTTATGACGATATCCCAAAACCCTTTCCTCCTCATAACGACTGATGTTTCGTCGAATAGAATTCGGTGTCAATTTTCTAAAGCATGTATTGCTATGGTTGATTTTTCAGGATAGCATAGGCGTAAGCACCTCTTTGTTCTTTCTGGCGTTGCTCCTCAGTGCGTACTGTTTGGCCGATGTAGTAGCAGCCACACTGACATGGTATTTTGTACACTCCACATCAACATCTACATCTGCATAGATACTCCGCAAGCCACCGTACGGCGCGTGGAGGATATATGCCTCCGAATGAGCTCTAATTTCTCGTATCGTATCTTGGTCGTCCTTATGCGGAATGTATTTTGGCGGCAGTAAGCTTCAAATGCCTATTCTCTAAATTTTCTCAATAGCGTTTCTCGAAAAGAAAGTCGCCTTACCTCCAAGGATTCCCATTTGATTTCCTGAAGCATCTCCGTAACACTTACGTGTTATTAGAAACTACCAGTAACAAATCTACCAGCCTGCCTCTGAATTGCTTCGATGTCTTCGTTCAATTTGACCTGGTATGAGTCCCAAACGTTCGAGCAGTACTCAAGAACAGGCCACACCACCGTCCTATATGCGGTCTTCTGTACAGGTGAACCAATCTTTCCTAAAATTCTCTCGATAAACCGAAGCCGACCAATCGCCTTTCGTACCACAACTCTCACATGCTTGTTTCACGTCAAATCGCTTTGCAGCGTTACGCCCAGATATTTAAACGACATGATGGTGCCAAGCGTGACACTAGTAACACTGTATCCGAACATTACAGGATTGATCTTCCTACTTATCCGCATTAACGTAATTTTTTACACATTAAGGGCTACCTGCCATTCATCAAACTGGAAATTTTGTCTAAGTCGTCTTGTGTCTTCCTACAGTCGCTCAACTTTGACACCTTACCGTAAACCATGGCATCATCACTAAACAACCGTAGATTGCTGGCTACCCTGTTCGCCAAATCATTTATGTATATAGAGAACATCAGCGGTCCTGTCACACTTCCCTGGGGCACTCCTGACGATACCCTTTTCTCTGATGAACACTCACCGTCAAGGAAAACATACTGGGTTCTATTATTTAAGAAGTCATCAAACCACTTACATAGCGCTGAACTACTTTGATATGCTCGTACCTTCGCTAACAGCCTACAGTGGGGCACCGTGTCAAATGCCTTCCGGAAATCTAGACATATGAAATGTGCCTGTTGCCATTCATCCATAGGCCCCAGTATATCATGTGAGAAAAGGGCAATCTGAGTTTCGCGGGAGCGATGCTTTCTAAAACCATCCTGATTCGTGGACATAAGCAAACCGAAGTTAGGGATTGAGTTTGTAATTTTGCGGGTCCGTTCTTTTACCCCTCATATATAATGGAATACTTGCGCTTTTCTCCAGTCGCTTGGGACTCTGTACTGGGCGAGAGATCCATGATAAATGCGAGCTACGTAGGGGCAAATGCCCTAGAGTACTCTATACCAAATTGAACTGGTGTTCCATCCGGACCTGGTTATTTATTTGCTTTCAAATCTTCCAGTTGTTTACCTATGCCAGGTATGCTTATTTCGATGTTGTCTATACGGGAGTCTGTCCGATGGTCAAATGTCGGTATGTACAGTCGTGCTCAAAAGTATCCGAACTACCTGAATTGCATTTCGCCTGATTCGAATGCAACACACATAGCGCAGCTGTCTAGCAGGTCCTTTACGCGCCCCTCAGTACAGTTGTTTGACTATTGAAAATGGTTCCAACAAGTTACCACTAGAAAACACTTCTCTGTATCGCAATAACTCAAGATGTAAAGTAATACCAAGGTACTACAAGTATCAGGGAACATCTTATCACAGGTAAGACGGTTCTTCAGGCTTGTAAGCTCACATCTATTGCAATAAACGACATACATGAAATGTTACCACTCTCATTATTACGTCAGATAGGTAATTCACGTAGTAAGTTCGTCGTATTCATGATTTCCTCTTCAAAATAACATACCGTACTTATTGTTTAACACAAAACGACATTAAAAATTTAAGTTATTCACGAGCAGCTAGTTGAGAATATGTGTGAACTTCAAATGACACGACGAACCGTCTCGTTCTGCATAGGGATTCAAACCCAGGTCATGCAGACTAAGCAAAGACTTCGTGACAGACGGAAACTTAACAGTCATTCCTGGCTAGGCATACAGAGAGTGATATACCTCGATTTTAGACAGTATCAGTTAGCAAATATCAACTTTAAATTACATAACGTAAACATTGTTAACGGACGCGAATTCCGACCCAGCATCTATTGTCCTTGTTAACGAACTACGAGAGATGTTAAATGTTGCTTCTTCACAAGTAACTTACTTGAAATGCCGTGAGGTAAATCTTTGTGTTGGACAGGGATTCGAACCCAGAACGTAATTGGATTGTCGTCGAAGCACAATCAACTATGACATATCGGATTTTTTCGGCAGTAGCTAGATGTTTTAACTGAAATGACGAGACGAAGCATTAATTTTTTCTTTCCCAGGACTCCAACCTGGCACCTATCGCTGTTATATTCTAGAGAAAATGAACGTTAAGAATGGGTTTGTTACACCAGCAGCGACATGTGAGCATGTTTGAACTAGAAACAATATGACGAAGAGTTCAGTGCTGACTGGGAATCGAGCCCCACGCATATCGTTGTTGACTGCACACAAAGACACGTCAGCTACCGAATTTTTGTCCACCAGCAGCTCGGAATAACATCCTTGAATTTACAAAGATTTCGCAAACAGTTCTGTGTCTCACTAGGACTCAAAAATGTCAAATACCGTTAGTGTTGACAACGAATGAAAATACATTAAAAATCAAAATTATTACCCACCAGCAGATAGGTGTTCTCATGCTAGAGCTTGATAATACATAATGAAAGCTTTAGTGCCGGGCCAGGATTCGAACCCTTTCACGCGCAATATGTGGAGATGTTGAGGAATCTGCAGTTTTGGACAAACAACAAATTGCAGTCGAGCTGTATTGTCACGAAGGGATCAAATTCCGCGTTAAGGGCGGTCTGAGTTGCATTCCCAAATCAGAACCAATTTTATCGACATGCAGAATCTCAAATAAAAGATGGATTACGTGTTCTGTGACCCTACATAGCGTTTGTTTCGTCACTAGAAATAAATAACTGTTGATAGAGTTTCTACGTGTCGCGACTCCTGATTTTATTGTGGTTCACTCTAACGTCTACTTGGTAGAGGAGGAATATCATGTTTAACATGAATGACAGACCACAATGCCATTATACCTTCTTCACTTGGCGTAGCCAGAAGAGAACAGAATCTCTCTCATTATCAAAAATCATCAGCAGAAGTTGGAATCGAACCCAGAACATAAGGATATGAACCTAGCATCAATCCAAGAGACCCCCAAATTCTCTTCTCTATCTGAATCTCTCGGAACAGTATAGTGCAATCATTTCGTTCCTTTTCCCAAGACTGCAATCTTCTCTAGGTCTCCTCCAAAGGTAAGTATGTGGGTCCGAATCCTGATCCAGTACAAAAATATTCATTGTTTCATTTCAAGCCCTATCACGTGCATACCTATCTACTAGTGAAAATTAACGTACATTTTTAATGTCTGTTCATGTGTTGGCAACAATCGCAATAGGTGTCGTTTTTTCTGGTCAAACACGCACACATCTTACTGTTGGTGAGTAAGCAAGTGTTACTTAAGCTATGTTCGTGGATGATAAAGAAGGACGGTAGGTGTGCGGTTCGATTGTCGCTCAGGCACAAAAATTTGTGTCCTTATTTTAGATTCAAACATCTAGCAGCTGGTAAGAAAAACCGATACGTAACATTTGATTTTACTTAGTTAACAATCCGATTGCGTGCTGGGTTCGTATCTCCGTCACAGAACTTCACATCATGCGCTTCATCTTTAAATGCATGAACACTTTGTTCCTTCTGAATGGAGGTATATCACACATCTTTGGTGGTCAGTTAACAGGGACTAAAGGGTCTTTAAAGGAGTCCCGGTTTATTACAAAAACTGTCGTCTTTTTTTTTTTTTCAAGTTTAGATTTGGTTACTGATATTGGCGAAAATTTCTATAATTGGTGCCTCTTCATGACTAGTCGGCAATATGATTTGATTAGATTAATACTTGTTCCACAGATCATGAATACGACATTTCGTAATGATGTAGAACGTGTCATTTTAATGAAAGATTTCTTTACATACCGTGATTCAGTTTCTTTGCAACAATTTTTTACTCTCTCTCTCTTTCTTATATATATATATATATATATATATATATATATATATATATATATATATATATATATATATATATCACACACACACATTTTATTTTTATTTGTTTGTTGTGCTCGACTATCGGCGAGGCACGAAAACGTTCGTCAATGATTTTCTTAGTTTTGAGTACACTTACGAAAGATATATAAAAACAACTATGAGAGTTACTGGTTTATGAAGCTTAGTTTGCAGTCAGTTCTGAGTATTATTAGTAACTACGCTCCAGTCCCTAAACCTAGTTACAGAAATGCGAATCAGACGGATTACGTATTCCAGGCCGTAGCAGCCGCGTCTTTGAGACGCCAGATATAGTCACTTCCCAGCCCGCTGTAGGATCACATCAGATCGTCTTCTTCCTGCTGGTAATGTAACTGAGATTTGGCAACAAGGCAAGGTATATTTGGCAACTCTGTGATCGACGAGTTACTTCCTGGTGTGCACGGAATTAAGCCTCAAAGTTCACTTGATTTTTCCTGTCATTTCCATTTAATAATCTGAGTTATTATTAACGCTTGAGCAGTAACAAAAGATTGCAAATTTACGGTTTTCAGCCCAGGAAAGTCGTTGCACGTGAAAATCGCATCTAATCTCGTCCTTTAAATAGCAGTTTATGAGTTCTAGCCACTGCTGGTCTCGTAAGAGGAGACCTAGTCGCATGCGTCGTCCGTAGATCTGTGGAAACGTGCAAACCTGGGAGAAAGCGTCTGTTATGGTTTGCGGTTCCAGTCTTGCTGACTGTAACGTTTTTATCCCTTCTTTGAAAGAGCTACAAGCAGTCAGATCACACATCGATAAGGAAATCTCAAGAAAATACTTTCGGCTCATAGTGCAATGGTGAAAAACTTACAATGCTGCACAACGGGTAACGCCTCTTTCCGCTGCTGACAAACAAATTTTGGGCTTCTAGGAATACATAACTTTATTTATGAAATGCCACATTTGCATACCACTTGAGTATGACACAGCATACCAATCAAACACAGACCCAATCGAAATCTAAGTGATTAGTATTTTATAAATTCGTGCCGATAGAGGCACGCTTGTGTACAGATACTCAGTTTTATTGAAACAGATTTTCGTCGTAAGGTTATCGTGGGAAGTTTCATTTCATTTCTTATAATATAGTGCACAATTTTCGTACGGTTTCTTTTAGTGTTGTTAAAACATTAGTTAACATTAGAGAGGAATTAATCATCAACGGTGTATGCTAATTCTCTGACATTATCTATAACAGTCTAACAATGCACATGCAGTTTATTGATTGCATGCTTGTAGAAAACTTGTTCTGAGTTAAAGCTGTCAAACAAGGTTTTATGAAGAATAAAATGCCACTGCCGCACGACAGCTAATGTAGAAAATACTTTTCTGACGTATTTTGGCACGATGCGCTCTCCCCATACATAATACAAAAGTTTAGATATGCATCTGCAGCCTGGCCATCTATTAAACCTGAAAAGAACAAAATGTCGCAGAAGTTAGCCCTTTTTCCACATGCGACTATTTTGGGTTGAGAAGTGAAGGGAATTATGTTCAAAGTTCCATTAGATCGATAACAGCAGTATGGCGTTTTAAAAAATGTAGCAGTGAATGTACCCAAACTCGCGACGTCTTATCAACAGTGCGTGACGCTTACCTTTACGCTACTAGCTGACACACAGCTACAACACCTCCAGAACTCCACAACAATTCCTCCAGAACTTGCGCATTGCACAGTGCTGTGAGATAATGCATGTTACCGCATCTAGACTTCTGATAGACAGACAGTTACAGCTTTTCTTTTGCACTGCACGACGTTTTTAACAAACAGATAGCGCAATAGAGTAGCTCAAGTCGAAACGAACACTTCCTGTTTAAATTTCTGCATCCTAAACTGTTGACAGTTCTGTGTGGGTGTCAGTTACGTGATTTTATTTCGGTGATTACAAAATAGTCGAATGTATGCACTGGGTAGCCGAGGCAGCTAGTTCATGGCGATTCGGTCAACCAAGTAAATGAATGTACTGAACATGCTGCAAACTACTACAGGGAGTCTGTGTGTTAGAATTCTCATCCAGTGTGGCGCAACATTGTTACGATAGAAAAATAAGTGATAGAGAAGGGAATTTGGGGGTCTCTTGGATTGATGCTAGGTTCATATCCTTATGTTCTGGGTTCGATTCCAACTTCTGCTGATGATTTTTGATAATGAGAGAGATTCTGTTCTCTTCTGGCTACGCCAAGTGAAGAAGGTATAATGGCATTGTGGTCTGTCATTCATGTTAAACATGATATTCCTCCTCTACCAAGTAGACGTTAGATTGAACCACAATAAAATCAGGAGTCGCGACACGTAGAAACTCTATCAACAGTTATTTATTTCTAGTGACGAAACAAACGCTATGTAGGGTCACAGAACACGTAATCCATCTTTTATTTGAGATTCTGCATGTCGATAAAATTGGTTCTGATTTGGGAATGCAACTCAGACCGCCCTTAACGCGGAATTTGATCCCTTCGTGACAATACAGCTCGACTGCAATTTGTTGTTTGTCCAAAACTGCAGATTCCTCAACATCTCCACATATTGCGCGTGAAAGGGTTCGAATCCTGGCCCGGCACTAAAGCTTTCATTATGTATTATCAAGCTCTAGCATGAGAACACCTATCTGCTGGTGGGTAATAATTTTGATTTTTAATGTATTTTCATTCGTTGTCAACACTAACGGTATTTGACATTTTTGAGTCCTAGTGAGACACAGAACTGTTTGCGAAATCTTTGTAAATTCAAGGATGTTATTCCGAGCTGCTGGTGGACAAAAATTCGGTAGCTGACGTGTCTTTGTGTGCAGTCAACAACGATATGCGTGGGGCTCGATTCCCAGTCAGCACTGAACTCTTCGTCATATTGTTTCTAGTTCAAACATGCTCACATGTCGCTGCTGGTGTAACAAACCCATTCTTAACGTTCATTTTCTCTAGAATATAACAGCGATAGGTGCCAGGTTGGAGTCCTGGGAAAGAAAAAATTAATGCTTCGTCTCGTCATTTCAGTTAAAACATCTAGCTACTGCCGAAAAAATCCGATATGTCACAGTTGATTGTGCTTCGACGACAATCCAATTACGTTCTGGGTTCGAATCCCTGTCCAACACAAAGATTTACCTCACGGCATTTCAAGTAAGTTACTTGTGAAGAAGCAACATTTAACATCTCTCGTAGTTCGTTAACAAGGACAATAGATGCTGGGTCGGAATTCGCGTCCGTTAACAATGTTTACGTTATGTAATTTAAAGTTGATATTTGCTAACTGATACTGTCTAAAATCGAGGTATATCACTCTCTGTATGCCTAGCCAGGAATGACTGTTAAGTTTCCGTCTGTCACGAAGTCTTTGCTTAGTCTGCATGACCTGGGTTTGAATCCCTATGCAGAACGAGACGGTTCGTCGTGTCATTTGAAGTTCACACATATTCTCAACTAGCTGCTCGTGAATAACTTAAATTTTTAATGTCGTTTTGTGTTAAACAATAAGTACGGTATGTTATTTTGAAGAGGAAATCATGAATACGACGAACTTACTACGTGAATTACCTATCTGACGTAATAATGAGAGTGGTAACATTTCATGTATGTCGTTTATTGCAATAGATGTGAGCTTACAAGCCTGAAGAACCGTCTTACCTGTGATAAGATGTTCCCTGATACTTGTAGTACCTTGGTATTACTTTACATCTTGAGTTATTGCGATACAGAGAAGTGTTTTCTGAGGCTCTGAGCACTATGAGAAGTGTTTTCTAGTGGTGACTTATTGGAACCATTTCCAATAGTCAAACGACTTTACTGAGGGGCGCTTAAAGGACCTGCTAGACAGCTGCGCTATGTGTGTTGCATTCGAATCAGGCGAAATGCAATTCAGGTAGTTCGGATACTTTTGAGCACGACTGTACTTATGATTCTCCTGTGTGAAACGTTTCTTGAACGTGAAAGTTAAAACTTCGGCTTTTGTTTCGCTATCTTCAACTGCGACAACAGACTGGTCAACAAGGGACTTAATGGTAGCCTTAGACCCACTTACCGATTTTATGTAAGACCAGAATTTTCTCTGGTTCTCTGCCAGATCTCTTGCTAAGATGTGACGGTGATAGTTGTTGTATGCTTCATGCATAGAACTTTTCACAAACGCACGAATCTCTACTAACCTTCGCTTGTCGTAATTTGTGCATTCCCTTTTGAACTGAGGGTGCAACAGCCTCTGCTTTCTCAGTATTCGCCAAATTTCCTTATTAAACCGTGGTGGGTCGTTTCCGTCCTTTATCCACTAACTAGGCACATAACTCTACATTCATGTTACTGGAACTAAGAATGCGAATTCACTATATAAATGAGATGCTAATAACTGCTTATCTGCTCTTCTAGCCTTCTAGACTGATTTATTAACTTTCATAATTATAGTTGCTATGACATCATTATCGCTAATCCCCGTTTCTATACTGACATTATCGATAAAGTCCCATTTTCAGATAACGATTCCAAAAGTATTTCGCATGATTGTCTGTCTGTACACCCCCCCCCCCCCCCCACACACACACACCCCGGAAATGAGTCTATAGACATCGCAGTCTATACTCAGAAGGTTAAAATTGCCCCGAACTATTATTGCATGATCTGGGAAAAATTTGGAAAATTGTGGGAAGGTCTTATGGAAGCAAACTGCCGAGGTCATCGGTCCATAAGCTTACACACTTTTTAATCTACCTTAAACTTCCTTACGCTAAGGACGACACACACTCCCATGCCCAAGGTAGGACTCGAACCTCCGACGGAAGGAGCCGCGCGGTCCGTGACAAGACGTCCCTACACAGCGCGGCTACCCCGCGCGGCCATGATCTGGCTATTTACGCGCTATTGACGGTAGACTTCCTTCGAGTGCCTCTACAACTGTCACAGCAGAATCGGGTGGCCGGTAAAAACATCCAACAATTAACTTTGTTTTACCTACACCTGTTATATGCGACCAGATGATTTCACTGTCACACTTAACTTCGATCTCAATAGGGACAATATTTTTGTCAACTGCAATGAACACTCCCCCTCCTATGGCCTCTGATCTGTCGTACCGATAAACGTTCCACGACTCGCTAAATATCCCAGAGCTTCTGATCCCTAGAACGTCCTTTACAGACTTAAGTAGCTGTCGTATTCTTGCTGGGGGCCTGAACAATGATGAGATGTTGCGTCTGTTCAGGAGCCGGCTAATCTTACCCACTGCTGTGCCACTCTTCTTCGGTGGTGTTTTTCCTGCTTGTCTCAGCAGAAATAGCCTGTGATCCATCGCATTTTCCTGGAAGACTTTCCGGAAATAGCTTAAATCTAATGCCAGATCTTCAGCGTCTGAGACGATTTTAGGACGTAATATTTTAACCACCTGACGCAGCTGGACGCCTGAGATGGTTATATTAATTCATATCGCATGAGCAGCTCGTGGTCTGGCGGTAGCGTTCTCGCCTCCCGAGCACGGGGTCCCGGGTTCGATTCCCGGCGGGTTCAGGGATTTTCACCTGCCTCGAGATGACTGGGTGTTGTTGTGTTGTCATATTCATGATCATTCATCCTCATTACGGTCCGAGGAAGGCAATGGCAAACCACCTCCACTAGGACCTTGCCTAGTACGGCGGTGCGGGTCTCCCGGACCGTCTCCTACGCTCTGTTATGGAGTATGGGACTTCATCATCATCATCATCGTCATCGCATGAGAGCATGTATTCATACACTATGTGATCAAAAGTATCCGAAAACCCCAAAAAACATAGGTATTTCATATTAGGTGCATTTTGCTGCCACGTACTGCCAGGTACTCCATATCAGCGACCTCAGTAGTCATTAGACATCGTGAGAGAGTGAATGGGGCGCTCCGCGGAACTCGCGGACTTTCAACGTGATCAGCTGATCGGGTGTCACTTGTGTCATACGTCTGTACGTCATTAGGTCCATTGTTTCAGATGTGATAGTGAAGTGGGAACGTGAAGGGACACGTACAGCACAAAAGCGTACGGGCCGACCTCGTCCGTTGACTGACAGAGACCGCCGACAGTTGAAGAGGGTAGTAATGTGTAAAAGGCAGACATCTATCCAGACCATCACATAGGAATTCCAAACAGCATGACAGTTAGGCGGTATAATATAATAAAATAATGGAATAGATGATAATAAAATGTTGAAATTTGTGGCTTTTTAAAAATGTATTGAATTAATGAGATTAATTTTTCGGCATGAATGACAAGCACAATAAGCTGAGCTATGCCTGGAAATAAGTTCGTATTAGTTCATATTATTTTGCAGGGCGAAGTAGTTTCTTTCTCCGCTGTAGATTTGTGCTTACCATTCTTTATAATTCTACGTTTGGTCGCCTTGTTCACCTTTGAAGTCTTGACCGTGTTCCCATTAAACTTATCGGATCTTCGTAATTTTCCAAAGTACACAGGTGGGCTTCAGTTTTTGTAATTATCGTACTATTTGAAATAACAACTCACACGACCTTTCTGTTCATAAAACAATACTTTATTTTTCTAAACGATGCACATATGAAATACATACTCCTCACTTATTCATAGCGACCCCAAAATTGCGGTCTATAATTACTCGCTAAAAATGGCGTGCTTCTCACTCGTTCACTAGCTGAGCGCGAATCCTTCCTCCCTCCTACTGGTACAAAAAAAAAAAAATCCTGTTTTTTAACAACTGAAAGTCAAAAAATACATGACGGTAGGCATAGGTTCTATGATGGGCTACCGCTTCATCTTTGCCTTTAAAGAAGATGAAAACATAAAGGAATTTCAAAAGGTTTATCACAGCGGGAGGTGAGAAAAGTTTGATTTCATGGTCAAGCAGCTGCTCATAAGCCACACATCACGCTGGTAAATGCCAAACTACGCCTCGCTTGGTGTGAGGAGCGTAAACATTGGACTATTGAAGAGTGGAAAAAACTGTATGTGGAGTGATGAATCACGGCACACAATGTGGCGATCCGATGGCAGGGTGTGGGTATGGCGAATGCCCGGTGAACGTCATCTGCCAGTGTGTGAAGTGCCAGCATTAAAATTCTAAGTCGGTGGTGTTATGGTGTGGTCGTGTTTTTCATGGAGGGGGCTTGCACCCCTTGTTGATTTGCGTGGCACTATCAAGCACAGACCTACATTGATGTTTTAAGCACCTTCTTGCTCCCCACTGTTGAAGAGCAATTTTTGGGTGGTGATTGCATCTTTCAACACGATCGAGCACCTGTTCATAACGCACAACCTGAGGCGGAGTGATTACACGACAATAACATCCCTGTAATGGACTGGCCTGCACAGAGTGCCTATAAAACACCTTTGGAATGTATTGGAACGCCGACTTCGTGCTAGGCCTCACCGACCGACATGGATACCTCTCCTTAGCGCAGCACTCCGTGAAGAGTGGGCTGCCATTCCGCAAGAAACCTTCCAGCACCTGATTGAACGTATGCCTGCCTGCGAGAGTGGGAGCTGTCATCAAGGCTAAGGGTGGACCAACACCATATTGAATTCCAGCGTTACCAATGGAGGGCACCACGAACTTTTAAGTCATTTTCAGCCAGGTATTCGGATACTTTTGATCACATAGCGTACAATACGTATCTCTGTGGTGGGGGGGGGGGGGGGGGAGGTGGCGTAGCATTAAACGCCTGGGGTGCTGCGTGTTAAAGAGGCTAATCTCTTAGGCTATCTAGCCTTCCTGCTACGCTGCCACGAGGAGAACACAACTCCGCGATCTGCCATGATGAGCCATCACATCAACATTTCGGCAGCCAGAAGAATCTATCGTCATGCCAACTTTGCCCTGCTACGGGAAAGATTACATTTCATTAGGGGCCAGCTGGATTCAAACGGTTGACTGTCCATCTGCAATTGACACAGATACTCTCAGAACTAGATTGGGAGTGGATCGATGTGGCCACTATAGCACAATGGATGTCATCGCAGAAGAAGACCATAGGGAAACATTTTCTTCTGCTGTTTATGTATTAATGCATGCTGGCGACCACATATTGCATCTTTCTTCTGTGAACTGCAGTATGTACTAGCTAGTCTACACTTCGTAGTCCTGTCCACTGCTTTATATTGTCCAACCAGGATGTTCTTCGCCCTTGTCTTCTTTTTCCTTCAATCTTCCCTTCTATTATTAATTGCAGAAGTATATATTTGTTGTTCCGTACTATATGTCCTAGGTATGCAGTTTTTCATCTTTTAAGCACAGGCAACATTTCTCACTGCTTGTTCATTCGTTCCAGTACTTCGGTGTTGGTTATTCTTGCAGTCCACGGTATTTTACGCATTCTGCGATAAATCCACATTTCAGAGGCCTCTAACTTCTTCGTTGTCATATTTAGTGTCCATCATTCAGAGCCATACAGAAGCACAGACCAGATGTAGCATTTCACAAATCGGACTCTAAGGTTTAGGTCTAGGTCTGTGCTTGTAAGAATATTCTTAAATGTTATGAGTTTGACAGAGCACTGAAAGACCTAAGTCGAAACAAGGCCCCGGGAGTAGACAACATTCCATTAGAACTACTGACAGCCTTGGGAGAGCCAGTCCTGACAAAACTCTACCATCTGGTGAGCAAGATATATGAGACAGGCGAAATTCCCTCAGACTTCAAGAAGAATATAATAATTCCAATCCCAAAGAAAGCAGGTGTTGACAGATGTAAAAATTACCAACTCTCAGTTTAATAAGTCACAGCTGGAAAATACTAACGCGAATTCTTTACAGACGAATGGAAAAACTGGTAGAAGCCGACCTCAGCGAAGATCAGTCAGTTTGTATTCCGTAGAAATGTTGGAACACGTGAGGCAATACTGACCCTACGACTTATCTTAGAAGAAGGATTAAGGAAAGCCAAACCTACCTTTCTAGCATTTGTAGACAGAAAGCTTTTGACAATGTTGACTGGAATACTCTTTCAAATTCTGGAGGTGGCAGGGGTAAAATACAGGGAGCGAAAGGCTTTTTACAATTTGTACAGAAACCAGATGGCAGTTATAAGAGTCGAGGGACATGGAAGGGAAGCAGTGGTTGGGAAGGTAGTGAGGCAGGGTTGTCGCCTCTCCCCGATGCTATTCAATCTGTATACTGAGCAAGCAGTAAAGGAAACAAAAGAAAAATCCGGAGTAGGTATTAAAATCCATGTAGAAGAAATAAAAGCTTTGAGGTTCGCCGATGACATTGTAATTCTGTCAGTGACAGCAAAGGACTTGGAAGAGCAGTTGAACGGAATGGGCAGTGTCTTGAAAGAAGGATATAAGATGAACATCAACAAAAGCAAAACGAGGATAATGGAATTTAGTCGAATTAAGTCGGGTGATGCTGCGGGAATTAGATTAGGAAATGAGACACTTAAAGCAGTAAAGGAGTTTTGGTATTTGGGGAGCAAAATAACTGATGATGGTCAAAGTAGAGAGGATATAAAATGTAGACTGGCAATGGCAAGGAAAGGTTTTCTGAAGAAGAGAAATTTGTTAACATCGAGTATTGATTTAAGTGTCAGGAAGTAGTTTCTTAAAGTATTTGTATGGAGTGTAGCCATGTATGGAAGTGAAACATGGACGATAAATAGTTTAGACAAGAAGAGAATAGAAGCTTTCGAAATGTGGTGCTACAGAAGAATGCTGAAGATTAGACGGGTAGATCATATAACTAATGAGGAGGTATTGAATAGAATTGGGGAGAAGAAGAGTTGTGGCACAACTTGACTAGAAGAAGGGATCGGTTGGTAGGACATGTTCTGAGACATCAAGGGAGGGCAGCATGGAGGGTAAAAATCGTAGAGGGAGACAAAGAGATGAATACACTAAGCAGATTGAGAAGGATGTAGGCTGCAGTAGGTACTGGAAGAAGAAGAGGCTTGCACAGGATAGAGTAGCATGGAGAGCTACATCAAACCAGTCTCAGGAGTGAAGACCACAACAACAACAACAATAACAACAACATGAAGGCGTTTCGGGCGTTCTCTATCCGACATTTTATTTCCAAGTTTGTTCGCCAGTCTTCACAAAGCCAGATTCCGAGGTATTTAAACTTGTTGACTCTTTGTATAGCAGACCCTTGAAATCGCAGATTTGCATTTTTAAATGAGTCGGAGTCTCATGTGACAATCATAAAGTTAGTCTTTCTGATGTTAATATTCAGACCTAGAGTACTGCTGTAATCTACTACTATGCCGACGAGTTGTAGGAGGCCATCTAAATTATCAGCTATCAGTACCGTGTCATCAGTATAGCTAATGTTGTCGATATAAACTCCGTTAGCCTTTATGCCTTTTTCTACGTCATCAAGTGCCTCCTGAAAAATACTCTCAGAGTATAAGTTAAATAACAGGGATGGCAGTATGCATCCTTGTCGCACTCTTCTACTTATATTGACTAAATCTGTGACATTATCAAATTTAACCTGCGCTGTCTGATTCCAATATAAATTCTATATACAGCGGATATATTTCTCATCTATATCAATTCTTTTTTGAATTTCCACGAGTTTATGATGTTGTACTCTATCAAATGATTTTTCGTAGTCAATAAAACAGAGGCCTACATTTTTACCCTGATCATAGCAGTTTTGTACTATAACTTGTACAGGGAAACAGAAAGAGAAATTCATTCGGCCTTCCTAACAAAAACAAGAATCATAAAAGAAGGTTGTATACCTGGAAGAATCCTGGAGATACTAATAGGTATCAGATAGATTATATAATGGTAAGACAGAGATTTAGGAACCAGGTTTTAAATTGTAAGACATTTCCAGGGGCAGATGTGGATTCTGACCACAATCTATTGGTTATGAACTGCAGATTGAAACTGAAGAAACTGCAAAAAGGTGGTAATTTAAGGAGATGGGACCTGGATAAACTGAAAGAACCAGAGGTTGTAGAGAGTTTCAGGGAGAGCATAAGGGCACAATTGACAGGAATGGGGGAAAGAAATACAGTAGAAGAAGAATGGGTAGCTCTGAGGGATGAAATAGTGAAGGCAGCAGAGGATCAAGTAGGTAAAAAGACGAGGGCTAATAGAAATCCTTGGGTAACAGAAGAAATATTGAATTTAATTGATGAAAGGAGAAAATATAAAAATGCAGTAAATGAAGCAGGCAAAAGGGAATACAAACGTCTCAAAAATGAGATCGACAGAAAGTGCAAAATGGCTAAGCAGCGATGGCTAGAGGACAAATGTAAGGATGTAGAGGCTTGTCTCACTAGGGGTAAGATAGATACTGCCTACAGGAAAATTAAAGATACCTTTGGAGAGAAGAGAACCATTTGTATGAATATCAAGAGCTCAGATGGCAACCCAGTTCTAAGCAAAGAAGGGAAGGCAGAAACGTGGAAGGAGTATATAGAGGGTTTATACAAGGGCGATGTACTTGAGGACAATATTATGGAAATGGAAGAGGATGTAGATGAAGATGAAATGGGAGATAAGATACTGCGTGAGAGTTTGACAGAGCACTGAAAGACTTGAGTCGAAACAAGGCCCCGGGAGTAGACAACATTCCATTAGAACTACTGATGGCCTTGGGAGAGCCAGTCATGACAAAACTTTACCATCTGGTGAGCAAGATGTACGAGACAGGCGAAATACCCACAGACTTCAAGAAGAATATAATAATTCCAATACCAAAGAAAGCAGGTGTTGACAGATGTGAAAATTACCGAACTATCAGTTTAATAAGTCGCAGCTGTAAAATACTAACGCGAATTCTTTACAGACGAATGGAAAAACTGGTAGAAGCGGACCTCGGGGAAGATCAGTTTGGATTCCGTAGAAATGTTGGAACACGTGAGGCAATACTAACCTTACGACTTATCTTAGAAGAAAGATTAAGAAAAGGCAAACCTACGTTTCTAGCATTTGTAGACTTAGAGAAAGCTTTTGACAACGTTAACTGGAATACTCTCTTTCAAATTCTGAAGGTGGCAGGGGTAAACTACAGGGAGCGAAAGGCTATTTACAATTTGTACAGAAACCAGATGGCAGTTATAAGAGTCGATGGGCATGAAAGGGAAGCAGTGGTTGGGAAAGGAGTGAGACAGGGTTGTAGCCTCTCGCCGATGTTATTCAATCTGTATATTGAGCAAGCAGTAAAGGAAACAAAAGAAAAATTCGGAGTAGGTATTAAAATTCATGGAGAAGAAGTAAAAACTTTGAGGTTCGCCGATGACATTGTAATTCTGTCATAGACAGCAAAGGACTTGGAAGAGCAGTTGAACGGAATGGACAGTGTCTTGAAAGGAGGATATAAGATGAACATCAACAAAAGCAAAACAAGGATAATGGAATGTAGTCAAATTAAATCGGGTGATGCTGAGGGGATTAGATTAGGAAATGAGACACTTAAAGTAGTAAAGGAGTTTTGCTATTTAGGGAGTAAAATAACTGATGATGGTCGAAGTAGAGAGGATATAAAATGTAGACTGGCAATGGCAAGGAAATCGTTTCTGAAGAAGGGAAATTTGTTGACATCGAGTATAGATTTAAGTGTCAGGAAGTCGTTTCTGAAAGTATTTGTATGGAGTGTAGCCATGTATGGAAGTGAAACATGGACGATAACCAGTTTGGACAAGAAGAGAATAGAAGCTTTCGAAATGTGGTGCTACAGAAGAATGCTGAAGATAAGGTGGGTAGATCACGTAACTAATGAGGAGGTATTGAATAGGATTGGGGAGAAGAGAAGTTTGTGGCACAACTTGACTAGAAGAAGGGATCGGTTGGTAGGACATGTTTTCAGGCATCAAGGGATCACAAATTTAGCATTGGAGGGCAGCGTGGAGGTAAAAAATCGTAGAGGGAGACCAAGAGATCAATACACTAAGCAGATTCAGAAGGATGTAGGTTGCAGTAGGTACTGGGAGATGAAGAAGCTTGCACAGAATAGAGTAGCATGGAGAGCTGCATCAAACCAGTCTCAGAACTGAAGACCACAACAACAACAACAACAAAAACACGGCGCAGAACGAAAATCAGCAGAATGAAATGTTATCAATATGGCGGAGGGAGATATCGACGCGGGTGTCATTTCGGCACTTAAGAAAGCTCTTATCTTCGCACCAGCACCTCAGAGCATTCCCATCTGTGGTATCGTAAGTGGGGTTGAACATGCAGTCCGCAAGACGGCTATTGATAGTGCAGACGAAATGTGCCGGATTATTTCAAAATCTAGACCACCCCCATCTAACTTGACTAGGGCTGAACGCAAAAGACTTGACACGCTCCGCAACAACCCCCTCATCGTGCTTCTGCCGGCTGACAAGGCCAATGCTTCTGTCATTCTAAATAAAGTTGACTAAGGCGGAAAAATGCAGTTGATTCTTGAGGAGGTTACCTACGAGAAACCGCCACGTGGCGTGACAGTCGTCATTGGAAGAAGCCGTTATTAAAAATCTCCTTCCTCAGGCGCCGAGACGACCTACGCTATATGGGCTGCCAAAGATCCACAAGGCGGGTTCGTCCCATTGTGAACACTATTCGGTCACAGTTACAGACTGGAAAAATATCTGGCTAGCCTCCTTAACTGCGTGTGGGTCGCTGTGTGCATCACATCAAGAACAATGACGATTTTGTCAACCGAATAAAACATCTTCGTTTGGCAAGGTTATATAATTGTCAGTTTTGATGTGGTCTGCCCATTTACGCGTGTTTCTGTGAAAGACTGCAGAGATCTTCTCTCCCAGTTATTCGACAGTACAATTTTGGGATATTCTAAGCACATGTCGACATAATCGTTTTTCAATATGGCGGCCAGTATTTCGACCATTTGGACGATATGGCGACAAGAAGTCCGTTAGCTCCACCCATATCCAACCTTTTTATAGAGAAATTTGAGGACGTTTCTTTGGACCAGTGAGTGCTGATCAGAGGAGGCTAGGGAGGCTGGGCCTCTTATCTGTGGCAGAGATTAGATTAGATTACATTTACTTTCATTCCAATTGATCCGTAGTGAGGAGGTCTTCCAGGGTGTAGAACATGTCAGAAAAACAACAATACATGACAAATATTTACAACTAAAACAAATAAGCTAATTTAACATTCCACAGGTCCCAAGTGGAATGATCATCATTTTTTACTGAACACTCTAAGAAAGAATCATTTTACAAATACTAATGCACTGAATTTAAAATAAAAGAAGTTTTTTATTTATTTATAAGGTAATAAATGTGTAATACAACTACTATAATACTTATTTACAATGAACACATTACTGCACTGAAATGGTGCAGATGTTATATTGTACTAATATATATATATATATATATATATATATATATATATATATATATATATATATATATATATATATATATATAGACACAAACAAATCAGTTGGTTCTACTGAGAAATTCATCAAAGGAGTAGAAGGAGTTGGCCACCAATAAATCCTTTAGGCTTCTCTTAAACTGAATTTCATTCGTTGTTAAGCTTTTTATGGCTGCTGGCAAGTTATTTAAAATGTGTGTTCCTCAACAATGCACACCTTTTTGTACAAGACTAACAAGGGAACCTCCCCATTGCATCCCCGTCAGATTTAGTTATAATTTGACACAGTGGATAGGCCTTGAAAAACTGAACACAGATCAATCGAGAAAACAGGAAGAAATTGTGTGGAACTATGAAAAAAATAAGCAAAATATGCAAACTGAGTAGTCCATGTGCAAGATCGGCAACATCAAGGATAGTGTCAGCTCAGGAGCGCCGTGGTCCCGTGGTTACGTGAGCAGCTGCGGATCGAGAGGTCTTCGGTTCAAGTCTTCTCTCGGGTGAAAAGTTTCTTTATTTTCGCAAAGTTATGATCTGTCCGTTCGTTCATTGACGTCTCTGTTCACTGTAATAAGTTTAGTGTCTGTGTTTTGCGACCGCACCGCAAAACCGTGCGATTAGTAGACGAACGGACGTGCCTCTCCAATGGGAACCGAAAACATTTGATCGCAAGGTCATAGGTCAACTGATTCCTCCACAGGAAAACACGTCTGATATATTGTATACGACACTGGTGACGACATGTGCGTCACATGAAAGGAATATGTTGTCGACCCACCTAACTTGTACACTTGGCGAATAGGTAAAAAGATTCTTCTACCTTGCCCGATTTAGGTTTTCTTGTGGATGTGATAATCACTCCCAAAAAAGTGATGAAAACATAAGAGTTTGTCACAAACTGCAACAAATGAATGCAACAGTTTCACAGTTGCACAGTTTTCCCTGTACTCTGACAAAACGTATGTTTTTAACGTTTTCAAATTTTTCCGTGTGCAGACCTTCAAATCCTGCATATGTCCAAGCAGATCTGAACATGTCCTGGAATTTTGGAGAGCGAAGTTGATTATGTGTGAGTGCCTGAACTTTGATAATTGTCTGAAAATAAAAAAAATTTCACACGAGGGAAGACTTGAACCAAAGACCTCTTGGTCCGCAGCTACTCAAGCGACCACGGCGCCCCTGAGCTCATATTCTACTTGATGTTGCCTATCTTGCGCATGGACTACTCAGTTTGCATGTTTTTGCTTATTTTTTCGTAGTTTCACACAACTTCTTCCTGTTTTCTCGATTGATATGTGTTCAGTTTTTCAAGGCCTATCCACTGTGCCAACTTATAACTAAATCTGAGGGGGGTGCGATGGGGAGGTTCCCCTGTAAGTGACTTTAAATCCTTGTGAAGATTATTCATATTTCTAGTATTGATTCCATGAATTGAGCTGCTGGTTTGAAAAAGTGATATATTTTTAATGACAAATTTCATTGAGGAATAAATATATTGGGAAGCATAGTTAGTATCCCTAGTTCCCTAAACAGGCTTCTGCAAGATGTTCGTGAGTTCTGCACATTTTTGTGCCCGGAAAACTTTAGCTCGGATTGATGAATTACCCCAAAAAATAATCTCGTATGACATTATGGAATGAAAGTAAGCATAGTATGCCAGCTTTTTCATTTTTATATCCCCTATGTCTGACACAAACCGCATTGCAAATAGAGATTTGTTAAGACGCTTCAGCAGTTCTGTGGTGTGTTCCTCCCAGTTGACTTTATTATCAAGCTGTAATTCCAAGAATTTAACATTGTCCACTTCTATCTGCTTGTCATATACTCGTGGGACACCCCTTACAAGTTCTGAACTGCATGTAGTGTGTTTTTTCAAAGTTTAGTGAGAAAGAATTGGCTACGAACAAGTGATTAATGTCCACAAATATTTTATTAGCTGATCTTTCTAAGACTACACTTGATTTGCTATTTACTGCAATGTTTGTATCATCGGCAAACAAAACGAACTTGGCATCTGGTAATGTTACTGATGAAAGGTCATTGATATACACAGTAGAAGTAGTAGCAGTAACAACCAATGAAATTCAGTTTAAGAGAAGCCTAAAGGATTTATTGGTGGCCAACTCCTTCTACTCCTTTGATGAATTTCTCAGTAAAACCAACTGATTTGTTTGTTTGTTTGTTTGTTTGTTTGTGTGTGTGTGCGTGTGTGTGTGTGTGTGTGTATTAGTACAATATAACTTCTGCACAGTTTCAGAGCAGTAATGTGTTTCACGCTTTGACTTGCTCTCAAGTTCAGGCACTTTAGACCAAATAACACAAGCTTAACCAGAACACTAGGCATCCGGAGGCGCGAAGTGTATGAGTAATAAACGTGTAATACAACTACTATAATACTTATTTACAATGAACACATTACTGCACTGAAATGGTGCAGATGTTATATTGTACTAATATATATATATATATATATATATATATATATATATATATATATATATATATATATATATATATATAGACACAAACAAATCAGTTGGTTCTACTGAGAAATTCATCAAAGGAGTAGAAGGAGTTGGCCACCAATAAATCCTTTAGGCTTCTCTTAAACTGAATTTCATTCGTTGTTAAGCTTTTTATGGCTGCTGGCAAGTTATTTAAAATGTGTGTTCCTCAACAATGCACACCTTTTTGTACAAGACTAACAAGGGAACCTCCCCATTGCATCCCCGTCAGATTTAGTTATAATTTGACACAGTGGATAGGCCTTGAAAAACTGAACACAGATCAATCGAGAAAACAGGAAGAAATTGTGTGGAACTATGAAAAAAATAAGCAAAATATGCAAACTGAGTAGTCCATGTGCAAGATCGGCAACATCAAGGATAGTGTCAGCTCAGGAGCGCCGTGGTCCCGTGGTTACGTGAGCAGCTGCGGATCGAGAGGTCTTCGGTTCAAGTCTTCTCTCGGGTGAAAAGTTTCTTTATTTTCGCAAAGTTATGATCTGTCCGTTCGTTCATTGACGTCTCTGTTCACTGTAATAAGTTTAGTGTCTGTGTTTTGCGACCGCACCGCAAAACCGTGCGATTAGTAGACGAACGGACGTGCCTCTCCAATGGGAACCGAAAACATTTGATCGCAAGGTCATAGGTCAACTGATTCCTCCACAGGAAAACACGTCTGATATATTGTATACGACACTGGTGACGACATGTGCGTCACATGAAAGGAATATGTTGTCGACCCACCTAACTTGTACACTTGGCGAATAGGTAAAAAGATTCTTCTACCTTGCCCGATTTAGGTTTTCTTGTGGATGTGATAATCACTCCCAAAAAAGTGATGAAAACATAAGAGTTTGTCACAAACTGCAACAAATGAATGCAACAGTTTCACAGTTGCACAGTTTTCCCTGTACTCTGACAAAACGTATGTTTTTAACGTTTTCAAATTTTTCCGTGTGCAGACCTTCAAATCCTGCATATGTCCAAGCAGATCTGAACATGTCCTGGAATTTTGGAGAGCGAAGTTGATTATGTGTGAGTGCCTGAACTTTGATAATTGTCTGAAAATAAAAAAAATTTCACACGAGGGAAGACTTGAACCAAAGACCTCTTGGTCCGCAGCTACTCAAGCGACCACGGCGCCCCTGAGCTCATATTCTACTTGATGTTGCCTATCTTGCGCATGGACTACTCAGTTTGCATGTTTTTGCTTATTTTTTCGTAGTTTCACACAACTTCTTCCTGTTTTCTCGATTGATATGTGTTCAGTTTTTCAAGGCCTATCCACTGTGCCAACTTATAACTAAATCTGAGGGGGGTGCGATGGGGAGGTTCCCCTGTAAGTGACTTTAAATCCTTGTGAAGATTATTCATATTTCTAGTATTGATTCCATGAATTGAGCTGCTGGTTTGAAAAAGTGATATATTTTTAATGACAAATTTCATTGAGGAATAAATATATTGGGAAGCATAGTTAGTATCCCTAGTTCCCTAAACAGGCTTCTGCAAGATGTTCGTGAGTTCTGCACATTTTTGTGCCCGGAAAACTTTAGCTCGGATTGATGAATTACCCCAAAAAATAATCTCGTATGACATTATGGAATGAAAGTAAGCATAGTATGCCAGCTTTTTCATTTTTATATCCCCTATGTCTGACACAAACCGCATTGCAAATAGAGATTTGTTAAGACGCTTCAGCAGTTCTGTGGTGTGTTCCTCCCAGTTGACTTTATTATCAAGCTGTAATTCCAAGAATTTAACATTGTCCACTTCTATCTGCTTGTCATATACTCGTGGGACACCCCTTACAAGTTCTGAACTGCATGTAGTGTGTTTTTTCAAAGTTTAGTGAGAAAGAATTGGCTACGAACAAGTGATTAATGTCCACAAATATTTTATTAGCTGATCTTTCTAAGACTACACTTGATTTGCTATTTACTGCAATGTTTGTATCATCGGCAAACAAAACGAACTTGGCATCTGGTAATGTTACTGATGAAAGGTCATTGATATACACAGTAGAAGTAGTAGCAGTAACAACCAATGAAATTCAGTTTAAGAGAAGCCTAAAGGATTTATTGGTGGCCAACTCCTTCTACTCCTTTGATGAATTTCTCAGTAAAACCAACTGATTTGTTTGTTTGTTTGTTTGTTTGTTTGTGTGTGTGTGCGTGTGTGTGTGTGTGTGTGTATTAGTACAATATAACTTCTGCACAGTTTCAGAGCAGTAATGTGTTTCACGCTTTGACTTGCTCTCAAGTTCAGGCACTTTAGACCAAATAACACAAGCTTAACCAGAACACTAGGCATCCGGAGGCGCGAAGTGTATGAGTAATAAACGTGTAATACAACTACTATAATACTTATTTACAATGAACACATTACTGCACTGAAATGGTGCAGAAGTTATACTTACACACACACACACACACATATTTACAATGAACACATTACACGCTCCTTCTAAATATCATCTAAGTAGTTTAATTTCTTATAAAGCGTCATGCAAACAAATGTTCAGTATTTTATAGCTACTTAATGAAAATCACAAACTGATGAAAATCAGGCACAACAGTGAAGTGAAAGCTAACAGGGACACATGGAAATTCTAAATGTCACAAGTCTTTCGTGTAAGCAGGAGCTAGCTTTCAGAGGTTATGACGAGGCAGAAGATTCTCTGAATCTCGGATGTTTCAGAGCCATTTTTAAACTTGTACGAAACAAAATTGAAGAGCTTAGATTACATTACATTTACTTTCATTCCAATTGATCCGTAGTGAGGAGGTCCTCCAGGATGTAGAACATGTCAGAAAAACAACAATACATGACAAATATTTACAACTAAAACAAATAAGCTAATGTACCATTCCACAGGTCCCAAGAGGAATGATCGTCATTTTTAATGAACACTATATGAAAGTCATTTTACAAATACTGATGCACCGAATTTAAAATAAAAAAGTTTTATTTATTTATAAGGTAATAAACGAAGTGTATGAGTAGCCCAGACGTATGCCAGGTCGCCTGCAAATGCTCGTTTACCATGGTAACCTGACGTCATGCGATGAAGAAAGAGATGGTACAGGCAACACCACCTAGACTACAGGCCTGCGCGCACACTTGTGACGTCACATACTGATGGCTGGGTCTGTATCGGAACGCTCCTGTTACGCATTCTGCAGCTATACGAACTTTACGAGTTTTAGAGCTGAGACCGCATAGGCATTCTCGTGCTTTCCTCTTCTACATGGCCTTGTAATGAAAGTATGGAAATTTATATCATTGCGTAAAGTAACTGAACAAAACTGCCTTATGTTATTTCAAGATGTAAAATTATTTTGACGATTTGCCTTAAATACGCGTTTCTAGGCTTGAATACAAACTAATTTTAAATTCTGTCTTTTACCTCAGGAGATACGTTTTCTTGCAGTAAAAAATCGGCAATATGCAACAACAAGCAGACGTTTCCGGTTTAAAATAAAGCAGCTGGAGCTCCTACAGAATTTAAGAATTTGTTTCCCGGTTATTTTCGTAAATTTTCCTCTCCACTTCAAAATTTGCTGACCTCACACGAAATTCAAATCATTCGACGAAATGGAGCACCTCCTGACATACTGTTTAATAATTAAAAAACCCGAAAAACTGTTTTATTTCCCTGTTTCTCCAGAACTTTAGAACCTTAAAGATGAAAAGGTTGCTTCTCCTATATCCTTGACTGACATTCGTGTCACAGAGTGCTGTTAATTTAATCACAATGCACTTACCCCGAAATTCCGCTTTCTATACTGCTTAATCTGTCGAGCACTGAATTCATTAAAGCAATTTTCTTTCAAACTAAGGTCCGTAAAATTGCCCTCCCCCCAAGCTCTTTTTACTCACAGTTTTGGAGCACAGCTTTTCTTGTAAAATGCCAGTATCTAAGGATTTTTTTTTATCCAAGCTTAATTGTATTCTTGCTTTCTTCTACTGGCCTTCCAAATGCACAGCTATTCTCGACAGTGTTGTTACTAAACGCATTCCTTCGAATAGTGAAACGAGATGGAACTGTAACGCCAGAATAATATCTGCCATTCACGAAAACCGTCTGGGGCTAATTGAGGTTTTAAATGAAGTAATTAACAATTCAGACTCTAGTGCAACGACTACAAGAGAAGTCTGCGGATTTCAAAAATAGTCTCCTAGACTATGACTTCGTTTTTCTTCTCTCTATTTTTCAAAGTATTTTTAAAAACTGAACTGCTTTTCAACATTCTTCAGAAAAAAAGCAGATGACGCACAGTTTTGTGACAGTGCTCATTGAGAATGGGTAGCTTACATAAAAACTTAAGGAAAGAAGATAAATTTTGATCTTTTAAATTCCACGAAACGCTCGACTAATTTGCAACCTAAAGCTTCCATGGACAGAGATGAAATGATGGATGAATGCGTTGGCAATCCATTGATGTCAAAATAGAAACAGGTGTCCTTCTAGATATAGGATAATATTTTAACATTGCTGGAAACGAGGTTTTCACATTGTGATAGTTGCTCTTTCATAAATTGGGGGATGCTGCTCACGAGGGAACCTCCCCATCGCACCCCCCTCAGATTTAGTTATAAATTGACACAGTGGATAGGCCGTGAAAAACTGAACACAGATCAATCGAGAAAACAGGAAGAAGTTGTGTGGAACTATAAAAAAAAGCGAAATATACAAACTGAGTAGTCCATGTGCAAGATAGCCAACATCAAGGAGAGTGTGAGCTAAGAAGCGCTGTGGTCCCGTGGTTAGCGGGAGCAACTGCGAAACAAGAGGTCCTTGGTTCAAGTCTTCCCTCGATTAAATACTTTAATTTTTTATTTTCAGACAATTATTATCTGTCCGTCCGTCCGTGAAATACTTTGTGAAAAGATTCTGTGATTTTGCGAAGCTGCACAGGTTCCCAGAGCAGTATTGTTTACGTGATCGTGTGTCAATTATCAAAGTTCAGGCGCTGACACATAATCAACTTCGCTCTCCAAAATTCCAGGACATGTTCAGATTTGCTTGGACATATGCAGGATTTGACGGTCTACACACGGAAAAATTTGAAAACGTTAAAAACGTATGTTTTGACGGAGCACAGGGAAAACTGTGCGACTGTGAAACTGTTGCATTCATTTGTTGCAGTTTATGTGACAAACTCTAATGTTTTCATCGATTTTTTGGAAGTGATTATCACATCCAGATGAAAACCTAAATCGGGCAAGGTAGGAGAATCTTTTTCCCCATTCGCCAAGTGTACAAGTTAGGTGGGTCGACAACATATTCCTGTCATGTGACGCACATGTCGTCACCAGTGTCGTATAGAATATATCAGACGTGTTTTCCTGTGGAGGAATCAGTTGACCTATGACCTTGCGACAAATGTCTTCTGTTCCCATTGGAGAGGCACGTCCTTTCGTCTACTAATCCTACAGTTTTGCGGTGCGGTCGCAAAACACAGGCACTAAACTTATTACAGTGATCAGAGACGTCAACGAACGAACGGACAGATCATAAATTTGCGAAAATAAAGAAGTAAACTTTTCACTCGAGGGAAGACTTGAACCAAGGACCTCTCGTTCCGCAGCTGCTCACACTAACCACGGGACCACGGCGCTCCTGAGCTCACGCTAGCCTTGATGTTGCATATCTTGCGCACGGACTGCTAAGTTTGTACATTTTGCTTATTTTTTTCATAGTTCCACACAACTTCTTCCTGTTTTCTAGATTGATCTGTGTTCAGTTTTTCAAGGCCTATCCACTGTGCCAACTTATAATTAAATCTGAGGGGGGTGCGATGGGGAGGTTCCCTAGTCAGTTCGCCAATTAAGGCCAGCGTTTCGCTGTAGACGGGCTAGATTCATTATGGTGCGTCCTTCAGTCGCTCTCGGCTACGTATAGAACTGGAGACTGTATTTTCTTCCCAGCATAAAGAAACATTTCTCTCTGTTAGTTGGGAGACATGACCAACAGAATGATGAGAATGAAACGGACCAAGTTCTTATAGAAGTTTTCAAACAATTTTGTCTAATTGCTACCATTCATGCAACAAGTGTCCACGATGCTACTCTAGGCGGCTGTAAAATGAATGTGCGCAACGGAAAAATATTGAACTTTAAAATGATGATTTGGCCCTGTCTGACTACCCCCTGAAGCAGAGCTTAGGATCTCTTAATGCTCTTTAACATATAAATTACAACCTCAACTTAAATGAATGATTAAAGCAACTAATACTACTAAATGATAAACGTTGTTTCTTATTATACATTTATTGTAGATTAAAAAACAACCCTTTATTACAAATTTCTATAATTTCTAACTAAAATTTCTGATTAATTGCACAACTCTGCCCCTTTTTATGGCCACGCGATCTAACATAAATAACGCGAAATGACTGACATCATCAACATACCAAACACTATAAGACACTACTCTCAAAGATGATCTACGGTGGTGTGGAACCTCAGTGCAGATAAACTAGCGTGATCACAGCTGTTTAGCTTTATAGTTCTAATAAGCCGAAACAATACCACCGTATGTACTGCGTCCGGTTCGTCGGAGTGATGGTTCTCGTACGCGTCTGCGACGATGGAAGAACTCCAGCCACAAAATAAAACTCTTTCAAACACTAGGACGGCAGAAGGCGGTCCTCTGACTAATATACTCTAACACTGTCTTCTCCTCTCTGTGTTCTACAGACCAGAAACGCGAACTCCCAGGCGCAAGGGCGGAGTTCAAATAACGTCTCAACGTAAGTATAGGCAGAAGAAGTGCTCTCAATCACTGAACGCCGCGTACTCAATGGCGACTTCCAACTCGGAGGCGAAGTCAAGAATCGTGTAAGTTCTCAACAGTACAGTGCCTAACTGTCCTAACTATAAACTCTCCCGAGAGCAAAGACAGTAAGTCCGCCTGTACCAACAAAGCTGATACTGAGCGACCATCACACACGGGCGCTCAAAAACGGAAGACCTCGTCTCTCCACCGCTGACTTCCCGGCAAGGCTCGGCTCCCCACCATCGTAACTCCGAAAACGAATCACATTCCCGAAACCACGGAATATTCTCCCTCTCTACGGATTCTTCCGAATGCTGACCAACCATATTTTAGTCTTTTGTCGTCCAGAGCGGAACGTTTGCGAGGAAATACCTGTACTCGTACAATGGTACCCTTCTAAGTAAAAATCCTTGGAAATAACCCAGCCTGCGTGGTTTCAAAGGTGGCGCTTCTTCGTTCCTCTCACCTGCGTCTAAGATTTGCCGAGTTCCCAGTTATCCTTCCGGTCCTGCTACAATAGCGGCCAGCTGTCACCCTATTGTGCTCCAGAGCTCAGGTGCTACGACGTCCGTCTAGCTACTTCCTGTTTTTAAGCAGGACCAACACCTGTGCGGGCCTTCCACCCAGAGATTCAGTTCTGCATGCCATTTCATCTCCACTGGCGTTCCAACCTCAATCATTCATTACGCCATTCTGATAATAAAGACACTCCGTCACCTTTCATGCAATAAGCGTTAACAATTACTTACAAGACGTATGTGACAATGTCAGTCTCCTTTATATATTCATATATACGATGGACAACCTATTACATGATACCTAATTGTGTTTGTAGATCACGGCAAAGTATGTGGATATGTGCTTGTAAGGTTCAAAATTTTAGCCACCTTACAAGTGTACCAGTTGAAAGGAATTTTTCGTGCCTTAAAAACGGGTAGAAACGTATTTGTGGAACTGTACAGCCCTGGATCACTTGTCAGCTCTTGCTTATACCTCAGTTGAAAAACCAGTCCTGCGAATACTTGAATGCCGATAGATATGGTATGGCGATGTCATCGAAAGGTTCGGGAAGAAGAAGGATTGTCAAGTAGTCTTGTCTTTTTAAACAAGAACGCACATATGCCCAGTCTACCAACAAGTTTTTGAATAAAAGCTATTATTAACAGTAGTAGTAGTAGTGGTGGTAGCTGTCGTCATCGTCTTAGTAGTGGTGGTCGTTAGGAACGCTTGGTGTGCGTACATTAAAAGTGAAGAAAGGGGATTTTTCACTACATTTCCTGATCTCCCCAGAATTTAGGCCCATGTTCCGCCACTGCTTTGGACGCGATTCCAGATAAGCAAAGTTGTTTTTATCGTTACATGGATTACACTTGTATCATCTAACCCCACGGACGTGAAAAACTGGGAGAATCCGTAGAACGCCAGAACGGCATTCATGACCACATTAGGTTTACAATGGAGGTAAAGATAGATTGTGAATTGCCCTTCCTTGACGTCCTCGTTCACAGGAAAACCAACAAACACCACAGCCACAGTGTGTATAAAAAACCTACACACAAGGATCGGTATCTGCACGCTCCTAGCCAACATCATCCCGCACAAAAATGTGGCGTTGTGAACACCCTCGTCCGCCGTGATAAAGTAGTCTTCAGTCGGTGAAAATCTGTCACTAGAACTAAGCCACCTCCGAAAAGTCTTCTGGGGAAACGGCTACAATCATCACCAGGCATCACAGGCTATTTCTGGTGAGACACACAGGAAAAATATCACCGAAGAAGAGAACAAGAAACTTGAGCTTTGGCCATTTTGTGGCACAGTGTCGGGAAAGATTAGTGTGATTGGTGTAAGCTAGTGTGATTGGCGTAAGCTACAGTAGTGCTCACGCGATCATTACTGACAACGTGGGATTTCGGAAAGTGTCCGCAAGGTGCGTGCATCGTCTTCTCACCGCAGAGCACAAATTTAATTGTCTCGTTGTGTGCAAATGCCTACTGATGCGTTACCAAACTGAAGGGAAACGTTTTTTGTACCAACTTGTGATATGCGATGAACCGTGGGTGCAACATTACACGTTGGATTTGAAAAAAAAGTAACATGGAATTGCACAATAAGGACGAATCTACATCTGTCAAAGCCAAAAACTGTCTCTCCGCGGGAAGGATCTTGCAACAAGGTTTTTTGATTTTAAAGGCGTTCCTCTCACACATTTTCTCCACAAATACGAACGCTGCATACTGTTGTCAATTTTTGGCCCAAACAAAACGTACGTGCCCTTAGAAAAGGCACGCATTTCCGATCCGGGATTTGATAGTGCTTCATGTCAATGCTAGACCCCACACAGCTACACAAAAAGTTCAGGAATTGTTGGAGACCACGCTAGAAACTAGAACATCCAGACTTGGACCACAAAAGGAAGCAGTTGGAGAACACAGATTTGACGTCGATGGCGCTGTCAAAATGCATGTATGCAACTGGCTGCTATCACAGCAAAGTTCATTTTATGAAAACACGATCAAGTAATTGCGTGTCCACGCGGAAAAATGTATTGTCTGTTCAGGAGACTATGTAGAAAAATAAGCTTAATTAAACTTATAAAAAACTCCAGTTTATATTTGATTCACCATCGTATTATTCTTATAGTTCTTGTATGTAATTTAAAAACTGTGCGATGTTTCCTGCCTTTGATTCCTAGAAAAGAATCCTATAGGTAATAATAGAGTGTATATAAAATCTTAAGAGTATGACATTCAGTATCTTTGTGTGCTCAACCAATGTTAACTGATAAAAAATACTCATCCCTAAAAACTTTGTGCTTGTTATGCAGTCTATAGATTTCTCACCTATATACGTAATATGACAAGAGTTGTTTTCCGTCTTTATACTGAACAACATACCATTTGTTTTCTTTACGTTCAACCTCACTTTATTACATACTGCCCAACTATATACATCCTTGAGGTTATGAGTTGCTTTCTCTTTTTTATTTGCTCTGGTGCTTTATCAGTGACTATTATTTTACTGTCATCAGTGAAAAGAACTTATTATCCATGTCTTATACTATCTGCAAAATACTTATTAAGAACAGAACTGGATCCAATACACAACCCTGAGGAACATCTATATTCATGTTTCTAGTCTGGCAATTGTTTTATATGTGGACTATATCTACCTTTTGTACCCCATTTTCCAAGTAAGACTGGAACCACTTATTCACTATTTGTGTTAAACCTAACACTTCTAGCTTGTTTAGCAGTATTTTATAGTCAACAATGTCAAAAGTTTGGAAATGTCGAACAATATGCCTGAAACACGTTCATCCCTGTCAAGAACTTCAAGTACTACTTTTGTGAACTCAATAATGGCCGATATTGTACTTCCCCCACTTCGGAAACCAATGTTCGCTTCATTAAATGGGTTGTATTTACTCATGTATCTTATTACTCAATCCTTCATAATAGATTCAGGTATTTTTGAGAAAGAAGACAATAGTGAAACTGGTGTGTAGTTTTCAATACTTTCCACATTATCTCTCTTTAGTAACGGCGCGACTAATGCATGTTTTAGGAACTCTGGAAAAGTGTCTGAACTGAGGTACTCATTTATTATGTTTGCTAATGAGGATTGTATGCTGTCTCTGCATCCCTTCGGAACTGAGACTAGAACTTGATCTAAACCTGCTGACTTCTAAATTTTTGATCTCTGTGTGATGATAATGATGATTTCCGGGTTAGGACACTGAACAGCAAGGTTATCAGTGCTCTTTAATGTCTGTATTGTTTTCTTGACTTCAAACTCTGTTGTGGTAAACAACATCATTGTGCTTGTCGTGTGGGTCTTTTTGGATGCTGTGCATCTTTTAAGAAAATTTTGCTGCTGCTTTTCTGCAACACCAGAGAAAGACTCACACACAAAATTTGCCAGTCCTTGAGGATATTCTTGTTATTCTACCTCCATCTGTGATTTGCATGTTGTTAGACTTTTGACTGTGTTTTCCAGTTTCTTCTCTTTGACATCCACAGTACTTTGACTGTATTTTCTGCCTTAAGTATTATTTTGTCATCTTTTAAGAAAATTTTGCTGCTGCTTTTCTGCAACACCAGAGAAAGACTCACACACAAAATTTGCCAGTCCTTGAGGATATTCTTGTTATTCTACTTCCATCTGTGATTTCCATGTTGTTAGACTTTTGACTGTGTTATCCAGTTTCTTCTCTTTGACATCCACAGTACTTTGACTGTATTTTCTGCCTTAAGTATTATTTTGTCATTTAATGATATGTTTGTGCCAAACAATTTTTTTTATAATTGTGATAATTTAGGAATTGTGGATTAGTGCAGTGCTTTTTGAATGAAGTGAGCAATGTGTCTTGGATGACTTTCTAATACCTGCAGTTATCCATTTATTTCTCTTAGCTGCTGCTGTAGAAGTGGCTACCAATGGAAATGTCTCCATAAAAATTAACTTAAACAATGTGCAGAACCTAGATAACTTAACATTTACATTGTTTATTGTGTACACTTCATCCCAGGTTTGATTTGTCAGTGTCCTAGAAAAAGTATTTTGAGAATATTCTTTTGTACGTCTGCAGTTTTGCGGTCTTTACTAAGTCTGTCCTTAGTTTTACTATCTGACACTATTGATCAGAGAGGTCAGGATCTCTTATACGTACTTAATAAAGTTTCCTGTCAATATATGCAATTACATGGTCTAAAATGGAAGCTGAACTTTTTAAATGCCTCGTAGTAGTGGTCACCATTTGTACCACACTCAAATGTTTAGGAAGCTATTACTAATTTCACGCCGGCCGCGGTGGTGGTGCCGTTCTAGGCGCTGCAGTCCGGAACCGCAGGACTGCTACGGTCGCACGTTCGAATCCTGCCTCGGGCATGGATGTGTGTGATGTCCTTACGTTAGTTAGGTTTAAGTAGTTCTAAGTTCTAGGGGACTGATGACCTAAGATGTTAAGTCCCATAGTGCTCAGAGCCATTTGAACTAATTTCACTCTCAACACCTGTGCTAATATTCATCTGTCCACATATTATTGCGTCGGTTTTGAGGGCTGAGACTCCTTCCAGTACTTCAGTTAATTTGTTAAAGAAAAAGACCACATTGCCACTAAGTGAGCAATACAAAGATAGAATAATTAACTTCTTGTAGGTGTCTAGCTTTGTTGGTTCAGTGGCTGCCAGTTCAAAATGTTTGTCCATACTAATTGTGATAAGATCATCTTTAGCTTTAAACTATGCGCCACCTCTAATATAAATACATGATCCCCATTCCTTTAATGTATTTTACAGGAGCAACTAGCTTATTCATATGACGATAACATTATAGCCGGCCGCGGTGGTCTAGCGGTTCTAGGCGCTCAGTCCGGAACCGCGCGACTGCTACGATCGCAGGTTCGAATCCTGCCTCGGGCATGGATGTGTGTGATGTCCTTAGGTTAGTCAGGTTTAAGTAGTTCTAAGTTCTAGGGGACTGATGACCACAGATGTTAAGTCCCATAGTGCTCAGAGCCATTTGAACCATTTTTGATAACATTATACTCGGAAATTCATTATTTCCACACCAGTGCTGTGTGATGCATACGATTTTACTGTTGAAAGACTGTAATTCAAATTCCAGCTAGTGCACTTTATTTTTAACAGACTGCACATTTTGATGAATAATAGATAATTCCGAGCAAATTTACGTGGTGTTTGTGCACTGTGATGTGGAACAATTTGTCTTCTGGGCACACAAAGAAATCTCTAATCTGGTTGAGATACTTACAAGGAAGGAGAGCCTGTTGTCATGGTTTATCCTAAAAAAAAGGTCTAGCCATGCTGCGCATGACAACAAATATTTGACCGTGTGGCCCCATTGCTATACTCTCACTAATTAACCCCACTAGTCTCCCTTTCCCAGTCCTGTTGAGGTCCATACCATGCGTAGTGTAGACCCACCTTCCGATAATCCTCACTAGTAACAGTGCAGTGTGCACCCGATTAGCAGTCTTCAGCACCAATGTCAGCTCCCCATTGACTCCGTGATCAGCTCTGCCAAGATGAGGCCGATCATGCCTCCTGTGCTTACTTGGTGCCACCAGTCAGGGAAGATGAATGTCTTTTCCACCTCAGCATTCACTCTATTTATAATATTCTCCCATTATTCCTTTTCCTTCACACTCCTCATATAGTTCATGCCTGTCTGTTATAATTATATCCATGAAAAAGACCTTTACTGAAATTCAGGTTACTGATCAGTTCCATCACATGTTGTGCAGTTCTGTTGCTGTATGAAATTCCCCAAACTGCTTAGAGTTATGGACTGTTCAGCTTGATGAGAAGAACACTACATTTTCAGATACTCGTATTCGAAGCCCTGTTACTGTGTGTTATTACAAGTAGTCGGCTCGCAGAGCGAGAACTGGCGAAAGCCGCGTTAAGGGGAGGTTTACTATCTTTGGCCCGAAAAAAGGATCTTTTAGATTTTTTTTCTCGGGATGTGTTATAGATATCAATGTCAAATTTGGTAAAAATGTTTATTGATATTTCCTCTACAAACTGGAAATTTTTCGACCGGAAATGTCGAAGAGCAAAGGCGGAAGTGCCGTCAGAACGAAACAAAATTTTGATGTAGACCTCCACGCGCGGTATGTCACAGGTCAGCTGGCTCGTCTGAAATCAAAACTGAGTTGACGTTAGCGAAGTATATAAGATTCTTTAGGAGTTGTACCTCGCTTAAATTATTTGGACCATAGGAAACTAAATGGCGGCCGTTTGAAAAAAAAATGTTTTTTCATCGATTTTTCGACTTCGTCGGCCAAGTAAAAATATTTATAGTTGATGTATCGGAGTAAAAGTGGTACAACTCGTAGACAATTTAGTTAGCTTCGTCGGAAACAAAGAATCATGCCAATCGGTTCAGTAGTTTGAAGTTACCATACCGTGCGATAAAAGAAAGGTCATTTCGAGAAAAACGCGTTTGAAGTTTTGACTACATGTAAATGCAATATTATGCAACTTACGTTCAATCGGCTTTTCCGGGTCCATAAACTAGTCCCTCCTCTTCCTCATAGAGGGAGTTCTGCTCGATCTGGGCCATCCTGCGTTGCTCCAGAGCCCCTCGTACGGCCGGTGATAAGCGGTTTTCGGCCGCTTGAATCCGGTGGTCGTCCGAATGCTTGGCGAACTGCGTCGAATAATAGAGTCCCAGGGTGACGTCCATCGTTGTAATGGTCCTCAGAATTGCTGAATACCCTTCGTTGAAGCTGCTCACTTTCAGGAAAGTCGCAATCTCCAGTCTTCGCACCAGAATGCAAATGCTTGGGGGACAACTTCCAAACACACGCGTTCAAACTTTTCATTTGAATTTTGTGTGTTTCCTCCCAAGCACCGGTACAATAATTCGTCCTCCGAAAGAAAAACATTGGTGCATGAAAAAGGCCGATTTCAGGCAGGTGCATTTTTATGTTCAACCGTGAATAACAATCAATTCCGTTCCGTATACGGAAAAACCTTCCAGGGGTGGATTCTAAACACTTTTATGGATCCAAAAATGCAATTTAAAAAAAAATCGATTTTTTTGAACCAAAAGATAGTAAACCTCCCCTTAACTATCAGTGCGCCAGCTGAGTAAGGCTGGCCCCAGGTGAACAGTGACCAGTGGCCATGGGATTTTCCCCAGCATGTCCACGCAGACATGAGTGAAGCGTTTTAAGGGTCAACAGTGAACAAAATATAAGATGAATATTGCATTTTCAGGGAAACTAAGTTGCCTACGTAAACGAACGTCATACAGTGAAACCAAATACAACATAAGAATAGTGGCGATGAAATGAGGCCATTGCAACTGTAAGTATGATTCTACAATAAACATTGTAAAAGTTGCAACTGTTTCTATTATAAATATTACAGTGGAGAACAGAAATTAATAAAAATTAAACTACTGGACTGATCACATCATATGAAGTTTGAAACGAAAGGTGATGAGTTCAGAAAATATCACAATAGGCTACATTTCAAATCCTGAATATGTATAAAAAGTTACTGACAATCCTATTAAAGTTAAACATGCAAATGTGCTGTAGCCATGAATTCTCCATAAGCTGCAGATAATATGAAGGCAGCACCTCAGGTACTGACTAACTGCTGCAATTAGCTGTTAGATATACAATGAATGAGTATGTATGGGATAAAAGTTGTAATGAATCGCTATAGAAGCACAAGTAATAAAAAGTAAAAACATTGCACGAAAAAAATGTACGTATGTGGCAAAAGGACGCACTTTCTCCAAACTGCCCACAGTATTTTGTAATTTTAACTATGTAAAACCAGTTGTAAGCATGTTTAAGAAATTTGCTAATAGCTTCTGTAATAGTGCATTATTTTTGTTACGAGAGGTCACAAAAAGGTCATAACAACTGTAGGTTTAGTCTATAAGGTGCAGTCAAATGAAAACACGACATATGAAAAAAACTGTATTATTTCGAGATTAATGTCCTACTGTGATACAAGGCAATCAATGCATTCATGAAAAAATGTTAGTAGTTGTCTATGGAACGATGATTGTACCCAGACGTGCATCTCTTTGTGCGAATCAAATCTACAGCCACAAATGTCTTTCTTCAGCATTCCAAAAATATTTAAATTGCTTTGGAAGAAATCAGGTTTGTGTGGAGGGTATGTAAAGGCCTCCAAGCGAAATTTCTGAAGCATAGTAAAAAAAAAAAAATGTGAATGGGCCCATTGCAGCACCAGATGAAACATTCTGTCACTTTGTAAGGACGCCGTCTTCAGTAGCTGCAGACATCTGACCGAGCTACGCCTTTGCGTCACTGTTCACCTGTCAGGTGACTATCTTCTGCTGTTGTTCACCTGCCTGCTGGCTTGCATGTTTGAACCTGGGCTAGGGACTGCCCCATCTCCCTCTTGCTCTTCAACTGTTCCTGTAAAGCCGTCATCGTGCTGACGATCTGCCAGTGTGTGCATCCGTCTTCGACTTCAGCCATGATGGATACCCCAGTTTAAGCATTGTCCTTCCCAGTGTGTAGTGCTGTAGTGAAGCTTCACTCAAGTCAGCGCATGTTGCTGCTAATGTGTGCTGTCTCCCGGACCGGCGATTGCTGACACTAGCGTGCAGCGCATTTGCAGCCAACTACGTCATCGAGGGCCAATAGGCTCCTGCATGCTGCAAACCCATGACTGTAGTAACATGAGTAAAGGGCTATTGTAAACAAGCATGATTGACAAACAGTTCGCTGTATGGTTCCGTCACCACCACCTTCACAAACCATATCCAGGTGAGGACGCAACACTTTTTCCTGACCTGCCACTGTAAGCACCAGCTCTCAGTCCCAACATATTACAACGATATCAGTAAATATTACAGTTACCTTGTATCATGTATATGCCTCCACGCCAACGTAAAATTTACCATGGAAGTAGAAAAGGACAAAAAAACTACCTTTTCTAGATGTGCTGGTCACAAGGGATGGTGAAAAACTGGGACATAGCGTGTACCGAAAACCGACACACACGGACCAATATCTGCACAAACTATCAAACCACCACCCTAGTCAGAAAAGAGGCATGATTCATACGCTCGTAACGCGAGCAGACGAATATGTGAGCAGCAGCACCTCAAACGCGAAATGCAACACCTGGAAAGTGTTCTGAGGAGCAATGGGTACTCCACAAATGATATTAGAAGTGTAACAGAGCCAAACACTCGGCGAAGTAAGAAATCAGAAAAAGAAATGTTGGGTGCGGCCGTTCTACCATACATTCCCAAAGTGACGGACAGAATCGGCCGTATATTACACAAACACAGCGTAAAGACAATTTTCAAAATGACAAGGAAGATCAAAGAATGTTTTAGGTCGGCAAAGGATAAAAGGGACCCACTTGCAATGTCGGGAATATACCGCTTACCATGCACATGTCGAAAAGTTTATGTCGGAATGACTGGACGATCAATCAACACCAGGATCAAAGAACATAAGCGACATTGGAGGTTGGGGCAGACGGAGAAATCGGCCGTGGCAGAGCACGCGCTGTGTGAGACCGACCAAGTAATAAAATTCACCGACACGGAAGTTCTGGTTGTAGGGAAGCACTATCACACCCGCTTGTTCAGAGAAGCTGTAGAAATACACAAACACGAGAATAGCTTCAGCAAGAAAGAAGAAAGCTTAAGGTAAACGGATCCTGGCTTCCCGTACTGCAGCGAACGACCGTCGCAGGTAGCAAGAGGAGAACCGCACCGGAAATGACGCGGAGAAGCCCTCGGACGTTGGCGCGCCAGGTACATATAGTCTGTGGTCGCGAGCTCGGCTACAGTTCACCGCCGGCAATGAAGGGTGAAGCTTTGACAATGCCAGCCACTCGTACTGGCGAAACGTCAGTAAAATCATCAGACGAACGTCGGCCGAAGAAGCCGAGACAGAAGCAAATACGCAGTTTGTGATGTTTCTCTTCAGAACTGCTTGCTCTTAAATTCCTCTGAAATCTATTCTGCTGTCATTCCTTCAGTTTCAGGAAAGATACTCTTTCGGCAACACAGTAGATGTGCAGACACGTCTCCTATTACTCCACATGCTGTACAAGTTGTTCATCAACTCCCCTGGCTGGTATGATCACTAGACCTGTTTGATATTTGGAGTAGAGCGGCGTTTATTTTGATCCACTAATTCTGAATTCCTTCGCTAGTGACATATACTGTGGTGCTACAGTCTGTTCAGACACTCAGCATTTTGCCAGTATAATTGGAAAAAATCATCAACTTGTAATTGCTGTATGTAAAAATCAAAGAGGAAGAAAATATATCACCTGTGCCAAGTTTAAATACAAAGATAGAGGGAGAAGCTCAACTCTTATAAAAAGTGGGAGTACTAAAAAAAATTACTAGATTGAAATGGGACTATGGTCTAGGTGGGCATATAGCCTCTTCATCCCACATCTTGTACTCACGTTGTGGGGCGGTGGGTGGAATAATTGTTAAATGTTCCTATTATTTATTTAATGCTGTTGTTTGCCGTTCTCAACACTGGCTCTCTAGCTACAATATTGGCAACCAGAAAGTGATTAGCAAAACGTGAAGCCTGTAATTAGAATTCCTAGTGCCCACTTCATCTGAGAAATACATTTATAGCTACAGCTTATAGCTCTGAGGTATTAGGAGATTGTCTGGGATTCATAATCAAAAACCATTCTCTCTAAAATGTTCACTATATTCTGAAAGCCACAGACCAAAAAGAATCCACACAATCCAACTACCAGAGCAGTTCAGAGTCTAATGCGCTGATGCAACTATAATTGTTCAAATTAAATGTTTAAGTGAATGCACGCCATAATTTGATGATAATGTTCATCAAACGCCACGCTAATAATGGTAGAATGTCTGTCCTGCGGCGGCACGTGAAAATACGACATATGCAAACTAAAGATAGATCATTAACGTCATCCCGATTAACACTTAACTCGAAAACGATTTCATGGTTACGTATCCCGAGTAACTTATAACTGCATCCGAGGCTGTTTATATCAACGATACCGACGCGACGCGACTCCCAGCACAGGTGGTGCGCTAATCAGCGTCTGGAGAGAACTGGGGCCTTCTTTTTCTCGCGCAGCATTCTTACATATAAAGCCGCGGTGCGGACGCTAAGGGAACGCCTGATCAAATCTGCTCTCCCAACTAGCTGCTGGGCTAGTAATGCACCACTTTAAGTTATCGAACAAGTCATTGCTTCCTTTGCTGATGGCCGATGAAGCTTTCAATTTAATTGTGCAATTAGCACACAAGTAAGTAATCATAATAAAAGTCTGATGTGATAAGTCAAATATTTGGGGCGAGAGAATTAATTTAATTACACTACACACAGTAGATGAGCTCTGAACTTGCTCTTTGGAGATACGCTATAGCTATAGTTTTATAGTTATTCTGTTGAAACTTCTCACATTTTTATGATTACAGCGGATCTCCCTTCTACTTCAATTTAAACATCCTAACTTTATTTATTCGCCTACTTAATCTATCTTGCTTCCTTAATTTCTAAGACAAAAACCAGAAAATCATGAATTTCAACTAAAATTTTAAATTTTGAGATCCAGAATACTGTTTCTACTAAATTATAATGCAAAAGGAATCTAAACATAAATTTTTAAGTTTCTAGCTCTTTTCTGTTGCGCCAATGATTTTTACAGAAAAACATCCAAATTTCGAAAATGGTTAAAGTTATTGAACTGATATCCAACACATATTGATTTTGTATTACTCCTGACATGCTAGAAACGTTTCAGGTTATTTACTTCATTTTAAAGTATTGCGCAATATTTATGTCAGAGCTAGTTACAGCGAACTAGGCTGGCACACAATGGAAAGACTGATGTGAATTTTATAAGGCGTGAGTATGCTGCTTCCCTATAACGTATTTTATAATGTTTTACTCCCACCCACAAGTAGGTAAAAAACTTGGGTTCTAGTGCAGAGTAGGTCACCTATGACTTCATAATTAACATAATGGATGAGTCATCGGATTTCCCCACCCCTCACCCCTCCACGCCTCTGACAAGGGCCAATTACCCTGTGTATAAAATGGCGGAAAATTAAAATTTTTGGAAGGGGTTTGCCCCCTCTCCTATGACATAAGGCAGTTGTCCTAAGTATAAATTTGCAGGAAATACAAGAATCCAAGCTGACCACATCCATGCCACTCTGCAATGGGCCAGGCCGCTGATCACCACCTCTGTAGTTTCAAGTGCCAACCCAGCTGGCCAACTGACCTGTGACTCGCTCCACAGAAAAGGCTAGTGCTATTCCTCACATCTGCCTGAGTGACATTTAAATGTAGGTATTCACATTTCAGCAGTTTTATCAGAGTTTACATGCAACCCTCCATGTAGAAAAGACACATGCAGTGAGAGTGTTTCTGGGGTATAAGACCCAATGACTTAGCTCTGTTCCATGGCCCAGTGCTGCCTGACCTGGAGTGTCCTGCAGCTGACGCTAGGGCAGCAGCAGCAGTGTCCATGCTTTTTTTTATTTTATACCTTGAGACAAATCATTTCACAAAATGTCTGACATTCTTTTCAAAAATTTTATATGCTTTACTTTTACAGACTATTTAGATTAATTGAAATGCTTGGACTTAACACTGACTGCTGATGAATTGCGTTCCCATTATCAAATATCTGTAAAATTTCATGGCTCATTGTAATTTATTAGGAATTTAATGTGTGTGATATACTGGGATAGGTGTTTATACACTTAAAGATCAAGTTCTTTGGCAAGACCTTAAAATATACTTAGCGATGCAGTGTAAACAGTATGCAAACAACTTAGTAAACGGAATTGTAACTGAGTCGGTTGAAAGATTTAAAAAAAGCACGTCAGTTTGCACCCAAGACCTTTCGGTTGCCACACTCACAATCTGCAACACTGCCGCTACACCACAACTAGCTGTTGTTTGCTATTGTCAACCTGTGTATATGTGTGAGTATTTAGGGTACTCAGTCATTGTCCCACATTTATTGGTTGTTAAAAGTTCTTGATCATGTAAAAAACATTCGTCTTTAATTTATTGATGATATAGTCGAATGCTCCTCTGCTCATTCACGTGTATTCTAAGAATTTGTCTGGTGACCTTCGTAGTTATTGATATTTACGAAATTCTCCATGGAGTTCCTCCTTTTGTAAATTTCATCCACAGCATCCCTTTTCGCTCTGGTTTCTTCAGTAAACCTAATTTTGCAGCCATACTCTCCAGCTACAGTATTCTACAGTTTAGGGGCACCGTTTTATAGAAACAGCTGGTTGGCTCTAAGCATCCATCTTGCAGCGCGACAATGCCGCTTGCACACAGGACTCTGAGCTTTTCGCCCGATGCTGCTGTTTGTCGCTGGAGTGTCGCTTGCTGTCGGTCACTTCTGTCGCTCACGTAGGTCACAGCCTTTAGGGAAATCACACAATACCTAATTCAGGTGACGGGACGTGGATTTGAACTGTCCTCCTCCTGAATGTGAGTTCAGTGTGCTGACCACTGCTCGGTTCACAGATCCAGTAGCAGGAGACATCTCTCATACCCCACATACGAATGATTACCACCGATTTACGGGTTCATTTTAAGCAACCTCAACTGACAACAAGATTTCATTGCTAATAACAATAGAAATTGCTCAAGATCAGAGAAAAGGAGAATGAGGAGATGAACAGAGGGGAATGGATGAGAAAATGGACATAGAGATGAGAAAGGAGGAGTTTGTGAGTTAACGAGCATTCGCTCTCATTTAAGTATATGACCGAAAGAGACAATCTTCCAGGAATTGTGAAACGAATCCTGTCGTCTAGGTCCGTGTGCCACAAAGAGCGCAGATTCTCCACGAGATGGGGAAATTCACAGGCGTCTGTTACGCTGAATGAGGCCAGGCTGATCAGGCCTAAGCACTGTGGTGTGCGAGTGAGACAGACCGGAACCTACGTCATAGGGAAACCCCGTAGAAACAGGGAGGCGTAGCAGTGTTAAATATGGCGGACCTAATATCGGCCATAAGGGGAAACATTTCTGTACTAATTCAGGGAATGAAACCACAGTAATTTTAATCTACCATCTTCCTTAAATTTTCATGGTGATCCCAACAAAACTTGAATATTGATCATATCTGTAATAGTTTAGGATTTACTGTTAAATTGAAATTAACAAGTTTTGTAACAAAGACATAATTCTAAGTTCTGAACGCTTTGGTCGATCTTAAGGATCGACATTTCGTATAAAAGCGCACCATTAAAATGACAATTGTAAATATCAACTGTGTAACTTTATTTGTTTAAAATATATAGTAAATTTAAATTATTAGTATTTTCAGTTAAGCATCAGATCATTATTTCCTCCACACAAAACACATTGAACGATGACAGCATGACACCTTATTGAATCATTTGGTAATGGAATATTTGCTGTGAAGTTTAGAGCATAATAGTTACTTTTGTCCTTTATTAATTTATCAGAAAGCTCATTGGTGCAAGGCTACTGGCCGTGACATTCAAAGTTAAGAAGGAAATTGTATTGGTTTTATGTAAAAGAATTTAACGTTTATCATGTAATGGATATTATTGTTACTTTATTTAGAACATGAAATAGCACTCTGGACTAGCATTCGGGGGGACGACGGTTCAGTCCCGCATCCTGCATACTGATGTAGGTTTTCCGTGTTTTCCCTAAATCGCTCCAGGCAAATGCCGGGATGGTTCCTTTGAAAGGGCATAACCGGCTTCCTTCTCTGTCCTTCCCTATTCCGATGAGATCGATGACCTCGATGTCTGGTCTCCTCCTCCCAAACAACCCAACCCCAAGCCAGAACATGAAAGTGGTCAAGTTTTGATTATTTAAATATGTAGAATAAGCTGTAGCCAATCAGATGGACGGCTTCAGGGAAGAGAACTGCACTACTCAGTTGAGCGACGATGTTCGGCACGCGGAAGACGCGGCCAGAGACGGGCAGAGGGACAGTGTTTGGTGGAGAAGCGAAAGCAGACTGTCGGTCTTCAGTAGCTAGGAAGTGAAACGACTTAGAAAATTTCGCGTTGTGTGGTATCGCGGGACTTACTCTCTGAGCGATGAGCAGCCGCGCGCCTGGTGTGAACTCTAACTTTTTGCGTAGGTAACGAGGTGGAGTATTGGACTTGCATTTCGCGATGAGATTGTGAAAGATCGAACTGTGTCAAATGAATATGCGCTCGAGTGTAACAGCAGCTGTAAGTACGACCACTTTCACTATTAGTTTGCTTTCTGAATAAACATTATTCTAACAAAATCACAACTGTGTGGCCTATATCATTTACGGGTCGTTAATTTAGCTCCCGATATTATTATTACTGTTAATTATATGGTATATTAACTTTGTATGTTTTATACAATTTCGCAAACTTGCCATTAGCCAGACAATTGAACCAAAGGGTCACAAGTGTCTAATTTAGGGCGTGTAATGTGACACGTAAGGTTCAACCCCTAGACGAGTTTGAGCCAAGACATTTCGACGAAGAGGAACCGCATGTGAGCCCGAAGGTCTTTGGGACGTTAGCTCGCAAGTTGGACAGCGATGGTGGCCGGGGGGGGGGGGGGGGGAGGAGGTTCACAGCTATAGGCAGATGGACAGAGAGAGGGGAGAGGTGGTGATGAACAGAGAGAAGAGGGAGAAGCAGCTTAGGATATTTATCCACTTCCTATACACACCTAGCAATTGCAAAACATTGCTAGGTTCGTTAATATTTAATAAAAATTTCTTGTAGATGGTTGGCAAGTTAAATCAAAAGATTATAGGTACAAGTAAATTTGAAGAATTCTTGAAAGTTGGCAACGACATCACATACAGCTACAGGGAACAAGAAAAATGAAACATATTTAGTTATTACATCATTAAAGAGTAAATGCTCACAAGGGTATGGTGAAATTTTAGGTAGGACTATGAAATGGTTCAAATGGCTTTGAGCACTATAGGACTTAACATCTGAGGTCATCAGTCCCCTAGAACTTAGAACTACTTAAACCTAACTAACCTAAGGACATAACACACATCCATGCCCGAGGCAGGATTCGAACCTGCGACCGTAGAGGTCGCGCGGTTCCAGACTGAAGCGCCTAGAACCGCTCGGCCACAGAGGCCGGCTGGGAGTATGAAGATCAGTGCACCATACACTGTGCTCAGTCACGTGTGCAATGTGTCTTCAGTGTTGTGACAGATTGAAATACTAATAGTGAGCGTTTGTATGTTCTGTGACAAAGATCACATTGTTTGGTTAGGTAAAGGAAATTGGAAATTTGTGGCCGGCCGGAGTGGCCGAGCGGTTAAAGGCGCTACAGTCTGGAACCGCACGACCGCTACGGTCGCAGGTTCGAATCCTGCCTCGGGCATGGACGTGTGTGATGTCCTTAGGTTAATTAGGTTTAAGTAGTTCTAAGTTGTAGGGGACTTATGACCACAGCAGTTGAGTCCCATAGTGCTCAGAGCCATTTCTTTTGGAAATTTGTGGTAAATTTGCTACGGTACCAAACTGCTGTCATCGGTCCCTAGACTTACACACTACTACTTAATCTAACTTAGACTAACTTACGATAAGGACAACACACACACCCATGCCCGAGGGACGACTGGAACCTTCGGCGGGGGAGCCGCGCGAACCGTGACAGGACGCCCAAGACCGCGCGGCTTGCTTAGGTAAACAATCCAGCCAGTTACCCCAGTCCTTTATTTGCTTATTTTTGACGTAATTAATAGGCAATTACTGTCCCGATAATGGAAATGAATGGCCAATAACTGTCAAGATAATTACCATTATTTATATGCAAGATGGCAGTACAGTGGGGGACTTGGGCTTTTGTTTACACAGACGTTAGTTATTAGTCAAATGCTTTTAGTGTAAAGTGATAACTATCATTTTAATGAGGCTATTTTATTACCCAAGAAAATGGCGGCTCTACCACTGTGAACATACTCGCCTTCCCCTCCCCACCACCACCACTGTACAACAATTGATCGTTACCCCACCACCACCACTACCATAACCGCTCCTTAGCGTTCCAAGCATCCGGAGACTGACATTCATAATCTGGACCTCACTCAAGCAACAGCAGCAGCATCAGTAAATTCAGGTGATGTTACAAATTTCCTGCATAGTTTAACACCCAGCAGTACTGGCCTAGTTTTGGTGAATGTTCGGCATTCAACGCTATTTTCTGCAATATGGAACCCTATTTACGGTTTCATGGCTAATTTTTACCGATTTTTTTAAAAGATGATACACATTTCATTACTACTCTCTGTTTTACTCAAAATTTTTAATAAAATAATGTAAATGTGGGTTTCGCTGCTGTTTTCACCCACTTTTAAGAACACACAACTAAATATAAGCTTTTTGACTAATTTCACCCATTTTTGTAAGACGACACACGTAAATACGGGTTTTCAGGAAATACACAAAAAATAATGTTGCTTTAAATGTTTAATAACACCACCAATGTAAGACACTATTTACAGTTTTTAGGCATTTCAAGAAAATTTTGTTATTTTCCTCCACAAATAACTACTTTTTTCAGGAGGACTCTTGTAAATACGGCACCTTAATTGTATAACAACAAACATCACAGTGCATACCCTGTGAGCACACCAACATATGACGCCATTTTCAGTTTTTAAGCAATTCGTTAAAATTTGGAACATTTCTCTGAGTATTCCACTAACAGTCAATTTAACAGGAAGACGTAGTACAACAAGAAATACGCATCATGGGTACATTGCACTTAAAATGACTCCCCCTTCCCACACATGTAGCGTGTGATGTAACTATCAGCTCCCCTAAAACTACACGATTATACTGGACTTGTAAAAAATGGCGGCTTCTACACAGAAAAATTTATGACCCATTTGAGATGCCCACACTAGACCTCCTACCGTTTCTAACCATTACTCCCAGCTTGAAACTAATGCTGCGGCTACTTTGCATTATAGTACTGCCACGAGATAAATGCCAGGATAGTATGCGAATAATTACAACGTCTGTATTGAAAGATCACGCATTGCAGTGGCCCCTAAAGACACGCAACACAATAACTTTCCGTACGCCGCACAGCGATTCCCACCTGTGAGGGAGACTGTGTCTTCGCTGCAACACACGATTGTGTGTATGAGCCAAGGGCTGCCCCATCTGAAGTGACATAAGCAGTACATTACCACATCCCCCTCCCCCCACCATCCTACCCCCCACGCCTCCGAAACCGGCAGGCGATAAAAGTAAGAGGTGCTTCGTGTGACCAGTTGCGACCGGTCGTTTGCAGTAGCTCTACCCTCCACGTGTGAGGTGACACGCTTCTGTCCGACTGAAAGATCCTTCCACTGTCATGATTAAAAATTGACTCTGATCATTTCCTTTCCCCCGTAGCACAAAGTATAGCAGCAGGCTGCACTCATGAATTTGCATCACTCCTGAAAGCTTGTATATGTTTCCAGAAGTATTTGACTTCATTTGTCTTAGAAAAATTTACGTTTAGATACGGTTTGACAATTCTAGTATTTCTCCGACATTCCGACATAATGATCACTCATGAATATGTCGCACATGGAATGACGCTCCAATTCCTGCAGATGGTTCTCCCATAGTTTTAAGTTTCACTATTGTAGCGATCACAGATACACCTTGTCACTCCCTAGGAGTCATCAAGTATATTTGTTTTTCGTCTGCAGTTAATACCATTCGTGAATGACATGCGGAAAGTATGTCTGCCTGTCAGTCAGAATTTTTGTGCTGCAGATTAATTCGATAACTTTATTCACAGTACTTATTGTACGAGTCAATGACGTAAATTTAGTCTGCCTATTAAGATGTCAGTCCATCCGTTTTTAGACAGTCCAAGCTCACGGAACAACGTGCAATACCAACCCATCTTCTCTATCACTAACGAAGTTTCTAGCACTTTATTTACTCTTCTGCAAACTTAGCAAGTAATTGTCTAAGTAACGTCATTGTATTCCTTAATGAAGCAGATGGAAGAAAATGCTAAATTATAAGTTTAACATTTTCTTCCATAAGACTCGAAAATGCTAGGAAGCCTTTGTCTTTTTAGCTTGATGCCACATATTGCTTCAGGCGATTTGAACTGCGTTATTTAATACATAATCAATATTTAACGGACTTTAAATACAAATACTCTAAAATCTGCTTTCGTTCCTAGTTGGCACAATCATTTGCTGTTTTTTGGCGGTTGGAAAGATTGTCTGTGTGCCGATCAAAATTTTTGAGTTGCACTGCAGTGCCGTAAGTTTATTCACAAGACTTTATCTACGGGTCAACAATGTAAATTTAGTCGACTTATTAAGCAGTCAATACATCGATTTATACACAGACAAAATTCTTGGAAGAATGTTATCTTTTGCTTCATGATTTGCTTCTAATCTGTTGTGTCTAAAGATGTGCTGCTGATTTATAACAGTCAGTAAGGTTTTTGGGAAACAGAGAGAAAAGTGAGTGCTTCCACCCCCACCCCCCCAAACTACAACTGACTGTGCTAAATCAGTCACACATCTTATATTAAAATAAAAAGACGTATTAAGATAATCATTTAATTTTTGTTCAATACCTTCACTGCGCAGTTTAAAAGGAGGTGGGCCACCAACAACTCTTCATATACGAGAGCTGTTCCTTCCTGGATGACATGGCTTTCCCCTATGTTCTCTCCTTTAACAATTTCTCAATTGAAATTTGAATGATCAATATTTATATATTCTACACAGCAGTAATATTATCTTTATTTCCTATCCCACCCTAACATATTTATCGAGAAAACAAAAGACAGAACTTCTGCTGCTGATATCTCTCAGTAAAACACCTTCGTGATAGTAAAAACTTTTCACTCTACCCGATCCGTGGGGCGTATATGGGAGGGCATAATATGTTTGCTTACAACACTTAGAAGAAACCGTAAAGAGATCACCTCTCAGCCTCCCTTTTGTCAGAGTAATCTCGCATACGCCCCCCATATTCTCATCACTGACAAATCTTCCAGGAGTTGATATATGAAAACTGCATCTACCTGATTTTGACAAGTAAGGCTGGCTTTAGATGTCCCCAGCCAAATCACAGAGTCCTGCTAACTCTCTTGCAGCCCCATCGCTTTGTGACAGCATTGTTCCATTAGTTAGATGGATGTCCATCTCTCTACCTGTCACTGGCTATGTAGAGAGCTATCATAACAAGGAAAAAACCACACTTACATACAGGAAGAAATTAGCTACTATGTGGATGCTGACGTCCAGATATTTTACGATTGGTACTGCTGACAGTGATTTGTAGTTGATCACTTAATGGAACAGTTGTAGCTCTCTTCGGCTATTTTAGATTGACATTATTTAGTGTTGCAGCCCTTCTATCTACAGGGTGATTTATTCCACCGTGTACAAAGTCTAGGGATTGATCAATGAGAGGATATGCAACAAAAATGTCTAATGAACTTACGTCTGGAAATGCATGGTCTCCATTTCAGAGATCATTTATTCAATCATACATTGTTACAGAGACAGCGGTCTAATATGCGCTGTACCATGCAGCCACAGTGTTGAAAATGGTTTCCATGTGCCTCAACGCATGCATGTTCGCGCCATAGCATGTTCTGTCTCACACTTTCACATCAGCCAGGCTGCATCCAAACAGTATCAAAGGCAGCATGAATACGCTGCTCCAGTGTTTCCACATCTGAAATGGGCTCTACATACACGACAATTCTGAGATGGCCCCATAACCAGAAATCGCACAGGTTTAGAGCCAGTGAACGGGCAGGCCATGCAACTGGACCCCCTCATCCGATCCATCAACCAAGCAAGATACGATTGAGATGCATCTGGATGTTAATGGCTAAGTGTGCTGGAGCACCATCATATAGCAGCCACATAACCCTTCGAATCATCAATGGCACTTCTTCCAGCAGGGGAGGTAAAGTCAGCTGCAAGAAACGCCGATAGTTCCGGCCTGTTAGGCGAGGTGGAAGGAAGACCGATCCCAAAAAACGGTCGCCAATCATTCCGGCTCACGCATTCCGAGTGAACCGAAGCTGATGATTGCTGTCACCATACGATGGGGGTTCTGCATACTGTCCCACAGACGACTGTTATGAAAGCTGAAGATACCACTCAGCGTAAAGGTGGCCTCAGCGGTGAATAGGATGGATGGCGCAAAACTAGGAATCATGGTTGCCTGGTGAAGAAACCAGTGACAAAACTGCTCCTGGTGTAGAAAGTCTATCGCTAGTAAGCCCCGCACACGCTGTAAATGATAAGGAAAGTAACATTTGCCATGGAGAATGTTCCACATAGTCGTCTGGCTTGCCCTGTGCTGGTGGGCCAACTGCCTGGTACTGACATGGCAGTCACCATCCACAGTGTTAATCACAGTTTCCTCCGAGACTGGTGTCCGAACATTTCGGATACGTCATTCATGATTTCCCGCTTCCTGAAACTACCCTGTCTCATACAAACGGCGAAACACTGTTGCAATCACTGAATGCTGTGGTTGTTGTCATTGTTATCCTGATACAACCTTGCTGCCTGCGCTCGTTGCCATTTGCCTTTCTGTAAGTAAACACCATGTCGGCAAGCTCTCGATTGGAATACGGAACTATTGTGTACAACGATGTATCACATCCACTACGAGGTGAGTCAGCAAAAGAAGTGAATCGGACACAACATTACCAATTACTATGGCAGAAGAGGACACTAGGGCATGACGTATGAGGAGCAGTATCACCCTACAGGAGGAAACCATACATACTGTAACTGTGGCTGCATGTTACAGCGCGTATTAGACCGCATTCTCTGTAACAAAGTAGCCGGCCGAAGTGGCCGTGCGGTTAAAGGCGCTGCAGTCTGGAACCGCAAGACCGCTACGGTCGCAGGTTCGAATCCTGCCTCGGGCATGGATGTTTGTGATGTCCTTAGGTTAGTTAGGTTTAACTAGTTCTAAGTTCTAGGGGACTAATGACCTCAGCAGTTGAGTCCCATAGTGCTCAGAGCCATTTGAACCATTTTTGTAACAAAGTATGACTAAATAAACTGTCCCAAGCATGGAAACTATGCAGTTCCGGACATAAATTCATTAGATCCTTTTGTTCTGTATCTTCTCATCAATCAATCGCTAGAGTTTGTAAATGTTGGAAAAAATCACCCTGTATAAGAGCCTAGACCTAAATACATATTTTGTAAACCACTGCACGCTGTGTTCTGTGTCGCAGCAGTATTATCGAGTTTTTTGTTCCTATTCCGCCCACACACGTAATGACTGACTAAAAATGGTTATCTGTGTGCCTTTATACTTACTGTAATCTCGTTAGTGACCGCTAGGCCACATATCAGTCTTTTAATGGATAGAATATAGGCAAATATTTGTTCAGTGCAAATGGTCAAGGAAGCCTTACTGACGCACCACCTTTGGTATGTTGGGACTTCATAGAGAAATTCAGAGCCGTAACATCTGTAGTTCATCGATATAAAATGATTGTCTATAAATATGTCCCTGTACGTATCCCAATCTCCTTCATTGTATCCCTACGATTGTTCCACTAAATATACAAGGACATAATGGGATCAGAGTCTTCGTTGAATGCATGACATTTTACGAGAAATACAGACTTTTGAAATGGGGTGTACCGACATGACACGATTCCAGCAGTGTCACAGAACTTCCAACACATGCTATCCACTGAGTCATTTACATTGGTATGCCTGATTCAAACGACCACACACAACAGTTCAGAGCCACAGTAAGATTAGCGAAAGATTTAGGGTTTAATCACAGCAGCGTTCATTTATCCTCCCACATGCTATTTGAGATTGGGCTGACTGTAATACCGCATTCTGGCTAGAGCAGTGGGCAGTGCACATATGTGTTATAGAACTTAATTTTTTTAAAACAAAACGAACAGTACTTACACGTAGGTTCGAGTTGAAATGTTAGTTAGGTGACATGCGGACGGGATTTGCCTCTGCTCGCCTGCCACACGTAAGTCCACCTGCCTATTCTTAGTGTTTGAGTTATTTCCCTTAACATTCCTGCAGATGAATCTGAGCCCGACATACGCGTTCTACTTCAACTTTCCCCAGGTGCTTCCTGCAAAATATTTTACTACAGCTGATGCTTCTAGTGACAGTGTATGGAATTTCAAGTCCTAATGTGTAATAGATCTATTTACGTTTAGGTCAACTATCAGCCCCACCACAGGTCTTCCAGCCAGCTTGTAGACAACTCCATCACCTGCAAACATCTTAAGTCTAAAACAAATACACTACAAGCCGCTGCACAGTGCATGGTGGAGAGTACATCGCACCAACGTTATCGATTACTCTTCCATTCCACTCGCACGCATTGCTCGAGTATAAAGTGACTGACTGTATACCTCCATACATACCCTGATCCATCCTTATGTTTTCGGGAGAAACATTTCGGCTTTCCCAGAGATATTTTTTTTATGTTGCGTATTCAAATGGAGTCCACAAAACATGTACAATTCTAGGAGAATCCATATGATGCGTTTAGTTCGAACTGATGTTGCTGTTCACCAGTACGTATTATTTGACCACCAGCGGGTCTGTGCTACTTAGTGTTGGGATAGTAGCTGACGATGATCTCAAAGTTACAGTGGATGTTGAGGGTGTATGGTGTGGTATAAAGAGGTGGCTCATTGAGAGTGGGAGAATCTATGCAGTAAACTGACATATATCGATGGGCAGTTGATGGAGACGTAGAGCACATTCTGTTTGGCATTCATGTCATCGGCAGCAGTAGTGTCAGTGCATCAATAATCTGTGTATTTCGTGTTGCCACATTAAAATTAACAGCTCGAGAGTCATTGCAGAACATATTTTTAAAGCATCAAAGTGTTGGGAACACACATGTTTTGCAGGATACGATGTGTGCTACAGAGTACTAAGTCATGGCGAGTCGCCGTTAAAAACCCTTTTTTGCGATATTGTAAAGTGCGTACTGGAATATAAAGTTTATGATCATAATGTTGAGTTAACAAAGTTTACATTAAAACTGCATCCTTCTATACCATACATGCACGTATAGATTCCCTACAGATTTGGAAATGTGATTTGCTTATGAAGAAAATACCCATTTATTCAGTGGAGCAACGGAATCAGATGTGTATGTAACGAATTTCCAACCTCTGTCAATGCTGTTTATATTGATCAGCCATAATGTTATGACCACCGACCTGCTACTGACATAAACCCATTCAGGTGATAGCTGCGTCACCTGACAAGGAAAGCCTGATAGTCAGATACATGCACAGTGCATGTAGTATCAGTGAGAGTGCTGTCAATCTGTAGAATGGAGAAGGCACATGATCCATCTGATTTTGACTGAGGGCACATTGTGATGGCCTGGAGGCTCGGCATGAGAATTTTGGAAACTGCCCGATATATCAGGTGCTCTAGGAGTTCTATGGTTAGTGTCTTCAACAGGTGGCGAAATCAAGGCGAAACCACGTCCAGACATCGTGGGGTTGGGCAGCCACCCCATTAGATGTATGTGCCAATGTTAACTCCATGACATCCGCAACTACCACTGAAATGGGCATGTGACCATCAGCACTGAACGTTGGTACAGAGGCATGAGTCCTGAGACCTTCTTCTTCATCATGCTAATGGGAGGGTGTGAACCTGTCGTCTTCCAGGGGAACAGTTGCTTGACACTCATACTGCAGGACAGAGACAAGCTGGCAGCAGCTCCATTATGCTCTGGGGGACATTGACGTGGGCATCTATGCATTCAGTGGAGCTCGTGGAAGGCACCGTGATGGCCAAGGAATATCGTACACTGGTCACAGATCATATACACCCTTTTCATGATGATCATGTTTCTTGATGGCAAAGGCAGTTTTCATCCAGATAATGTGCAATGTCCTAAGGCCAGGAGTGTGATGGAGTGGTTCAAGGAACATAGTGTGAGTTACAATTGATGTGCTGGCCTCCCCAACTCGCCAGATCTGAACCTGATCAAACACATCTGGGTTGTAATTGAACATGGCGTCAGAGCTCATCGCTCCCCCCCCCCCCCCCTCCCCGTAGTTTAAGGGAATTAGGAGACCTGTGTGTGAAGATGTGGCGCCAACTCTCTCCAGCGACCCACCAAGGCTTTATTGACTATGCCACGATGCATCACTGCTGATAACCACGCCAAAGGTGGACATAGCGGCTATTAGGTAGATGGTCATGATGTTCTGGCTGATCAGTGTTTACACGTCGAATCACCTAAAACTTCCACCACAAATATTGCGGAAATTGTAAGTGCTATTGGTGTATGGTTTTCACAGAATAAATTGATAGCCAGGGGTTCGTATTGTTAGCTAGTAAACAGACTGTAGTAATACTTAGGTAGTGTATTTTTTGTGCAAATGTACACTTTTTTAAATGCAAAAATGCCTATTGACATTAACAAACTAAGAGTAGGGTAAATTATAATGTCGATCGTGTTTGTTACAGGATCCTAGCGCGAGTCGTTTACGAGATGTCGTATTTTGAAAAAGTTTCCACGCCGACACTTGCTGATACCATTCAACATGCATAGTTGCTAGATATGACGTTATGTTTGGTTGCAGTATGCTGTGTGGCCCCCTGAGTGCATTGCGACTTGCTAGTCAATTAGTGTGTGACAGTCCAAGCCGTAGGTCGTGATTTGACTATGGGATTTACTAATCCAGAAAAAGCCGACATGTTCATGGTGTATGGAAAGTGAAGCAAGAATGCAGTTTGGTCTTGTACAGTGTACGCAGCAAGATATCCCAATAGACGCCACCACCGCGGCAGTTATTTATCAACAACTTTAATTTGTTATGTAAAAGTGACAGTGTAACACATAGACAACGTAACAGAAGAAATAATTGACGACAAATGTTCCTTCTTGTTGTTGCGGCTGATCTGCACGTTACCTGCTACTCAGTTGCACGGGTAAGTGACATGAGTCAGGCAAGTGTCCTACGCATTCGCCATTGACACAGGTTCCATCCCTACTACAACTCTCTCCATCAAGAGCTGCATGGAAATGATTATGAGAATTGTGTTAACTTCTGTACGTGGGCATTAAGACAGGATGCTCCAGATGTATCATGTAGCTTGGTTATTGATGAAGCCACATTAACAAATCATGTCCAGCTGAAGTGCCAAAACATGCACTATTGATCTGTTGACAATCCATGTTGGCTTCGTCATGTGGAACATCAGCATCCATGGATTGTAAACATGTGATGTGGGATAATGATCCATTAGCTCAGAGCCCCATGTTTCATAGATGGAATACTGAATGTGCACAACTATTGTGGCCTCCTAACAGACAATCTTCTGCAGATTCCAGAAGACGTTCCTCTGCAGACTAGAAGGAACCTGTGGTACCAACATGATGGCTGTCCAGCTCATAGTGCACGACGTACTACAGGATGTCTTCATGAATTGTTTCCAAATTGTTGGATTGGACGCAGAGGACCTGCGCCTTGGTCAGCCTGTTCCCCAGATTTGACGTCTGTAGAGCTTTTTCTGTGGGGAAAGCTGAAAGATACTGTCTACAAGGACATACCAACTACACCCGCTGATACTCAATGACGTATAACTGCAGTTGTTCTATACCAGACTGGAAGCATGTATTGCTGCTGCCGGTGGTCGTGTTGAACACAGCCTGTAATGGTCAGTTGTATCGTTACTGGTCAGAATCCACGTAACTATTGTATGCACTTGTACTGTTCTTTAGCGTGTGGTACCACAGGTACTGTACAAGTGTCAGTTTGGGAACTTTTCAAGATATGATATATCATTAACGACTCGCACTAGAATTCTGCAACGAATACCACAGACATTCTAATTTACCCTACTTTTAGTTTTTTAATGTCAACAGATATTGTTCTATTTAAAAAAATGTGTGTTTGCACAAAAATACACTTTCTAAGTATTATTAGAATCTGTTGATTGGCTGACAATACGAGACTGACTACCATTTAATTCTGTGAAAACCGCCCGTCAATAGCATTTTCCATTTCTGCAATATTTGCAGTGCAATTTTAGGTGATTTACTCTGTGTAGTGTACTCTAAAATCCAATATGCTGACACTTCTTTTCAAGTGATCATGACTCACGTATTCTACATTTGCTTATAAATACAGTAAAACTGTAAACACATAGCGCAATTGCGCTATTTTTTTTTACGTCTGTGTGTGTCAGTTGGGCACTGGGAGGGGGGACGTTTAGGCTAGGTCCATGATAGAATCCAAAGGTGGATCCACTATGTGTTACAACTGCGATAGGGCCTGATGTTGGATCCACCATGTGTTATGACTGGGATAGGTCTCGAAGGTGCACAACCACATACAACCACATGCCACATCCGGGATTCAGGTCCAAGGTGGATGCACCACACATGAAGTCCAGGATATATTTCGAGTGTGGATCCATCCCCTGTGTATCTGGGTCTGTGTCTGAAAGTAGATTCACCAGTGCTAAGTCGGGGGCCGGGTCTGGGGACCCCCCCCAACGGACCGATGCATACATATAGCGACAAATAACACAATGTACTAGGTGTTTGCAATTTTGCTGCATTTACAAGCAAATATAGAATATCTTAGCAGAAGTGACATAATGATCATGTGAGCAGAAGTGTCAGCATTTTGGATTTTTAGAGCAGACTATATATTGGGAGGTCTAAAAGCAAGTGTGTCTGTAATGTAGTGGACGTCTGACTGGGTTGGGAAGTATATCTGCGGAAGTACACCTGTAGCAGGCCAAACTTTCTTTCGTATGATACTTCTAACCTGTGCAGAACGGAAATACTCCCACACCCATCCCTTGAATCAGCATAGGTATGTAGTTCAGTGTGCGATGTGTGGGAGATTAGGTTAGCTCACCGTAAATATAGAACAGACGATGCGAGGCTGGCATCTTTCCATAGCTGGTCTTTAGCTCTTAAGCAACGTCCAGACAAATTGAGTAAAACTGAATTTCTTATGCTGGTGACAGAGATGGAAACGGTGTACTTACATTGTGGTAGAGGGTTGAAATATTGGGATGAAACGAAATAACCGTGGGCTGAACATGCTGTACAGTTTTATAAGTGCTTGTTTGTTCTTCTTTTGAAGGGTAAGGATTTTCTAGATAAAATATATTAGAATACAGAAGCAAAATTGCCGCAAAGGTTGTACCTAACATTAAACCTCCAAAGAAACTTCTGTAAGCATCAGAATACCGTGTGCTGTGAGAGCTTCTGACAATGCTCGCCTGTGTAGATCCTGCTTCCAGGAAATAGTGGGCGTCCGCTTCTCCCCCATGCAGAAATACTGGTGCTTGCATTAAATGTGGACCTCCCCTTTCCATGTGTCCTGTGTGACAGACTTGTTTTAACAACAGTAACAGTATTTTTGACGAAATCAGTGATTTTACAAGAAATATTGTTGTTTTAATATATATTCGTTGTACATTGTTAATACACACTGTGCAAAATAAAGCGTTATCGTTAAAATGCATTCTTTTCTTGGTATCTTACATAATTCACACTTAGGTCTGCTCTTAATATGATAACTATGATTACACAGTGTAATATCATTGGGTTTCGGATTCTCTGTATATAAAATATTTCTCATAAAAGAGACGAACAGCCATCGAGCTGTAGTTGGTAAAATGTTGCGCATAACAGCGCAAATGATAGGAAAAGAAATATTTTTGTAATGTGCGTCCAAACAAAGACGCGAGTCCAGCATTAGCTGCTTCAAATAAACACTATGACCCGCCGAGCGCAGATATGCAAAAAAATTACCGCAGCGCTCGATCCAAATAAGATACGAATCATATGAATCATAAAAATTTTGTCTTTTGTTATGAATAGTTTTAGAGACTTGGTTACCTTTCACTGTTTCGATGCTGACGTGTTAAGAAGTGAAGCGTAGCATCGCTACAAGTTTTATGTAATATTTGTGTACCAGTAATGCAAATTTTCGAACGAACGCTTCGATAAACAGTGCGACGCTATGAAATATTCACGCGCACGCAAGGAGAATTAATTTTAAGAAAATATTGGACATACAAGAAAGGACATTGTCGTAGCACGGAATGTGCGTAAGAAGTGCAAAATATGAGTTTTATATTCCATGGTTATTTGTTCATGCTTAGTGGTATGGATTATTTCAGGGTATGCTGATGTGTTATAATGAAATCCCTTTTTTTATTCTTTTCTTTGAGTAACCTCAGTGTTTTTCCATTGTATGCAAACTATGTTACAGGGCAGCTCTTTACAGCGGTATCTTGGTAGTTTGCGGGAGGCTACTAATATATTCAATCGCAGATTTGATAACCATTACCATAACCCACTTTCCTTCATCCATTCCCCTTTCAATATTCAGTTAGGTCACTTGGAATTTGTATCGAAAAATCAGATTGCGTGAAGGCAGTGCGAGTTAAATGTCCTGTTCAAACCACCTTCGCGTAATCAAACATTATTCCTCCTGGACACAATCGAGAACCGACGGACGCAATGCAGTTCAGAAAATGCAGTTCACAAAACATACGGAAAAAACAGCAAAAAAAAAGACGTATTTACGGAAAACGCAGTTCAAATCCACGTCTGAAGACAATAGCAGCGCGCAAGAGAACGGATGTGAGTAGGACTTTCAAATACGTGAAGTTTTGCGTATCGAGTATTGACTCGGCTACCGAGAGTTCGCTCTCTACGCTTCAATTCAACTCCTATCCAAAAAAACCGCTTCTTTTGTATTTAGAAAAGCATTTCTATCATTATTTCGCTTCAATAGTTAGAAATTGTACTGTTGAGTTTGTCACTGTTGTTACCTTTAGGAAGGCAAAATGGATGCTATCCGTGTCAATTTCAGTGCTGTTTAAGTAACCTTCATTGATTTTATTCATCAGGTTTCCATATTGTCATTTTAGCCTGTCAGTATTTCAACTGTTAAATACGTGTGGTCAACATCTGACAATCAGGACGCGAAAGCGTTGACGCACCTAATAAGTAATTCTAGAATGTCTTCTTTGCCCGCGTCGTTGTAATTCCGCTGAACCTAAGATGGCTGATGAAAATCAGAGGCAGGTTAGATCGCGAACGGATGTTAATAGACCCGAATCCCGAGCTGAAGGATCGCCTGATGACGAAATGATGCGCGATGTACCGGCGCAACAGTCCGCGTCACAGTCGCCAGAATACACGCTATCGGATGTAATGGAAATGCTCGCTGATATGAAAACTACTCTCGAAACAAAAATTGATACCCTGTCATGTGATTTCGGAACTCACATGGGTAATCTAGCAAGTAAAAGTTACAATCTTGAAACTCACATGGGTAATGTAGCAAGTAGAAGTGACAATCTTGAAAACAAAATTGGTACCTTAAAACATACCCTCGGAATCCAGATAAATAATGTTGCCACGAACATGACAAATCTTGAAACTGGTATCCGTGAGATAGAACAAAGGTTAGACTCTCACATTACAGTCAACGTGAGTGATTTGCAAACCCAGATAGCTGATGTGGATGCCAAGTTACAAGAACAAAATAGTACAATTGGCAGTAAATTGAACAGTCTTGAATCGCTAGTAGAGGATACTCAAGTGCGTATGGGTAATACGAGGGCGGTTCAGAAAGTAACCTCCGATTGGTCACAGTGCGGGTTGTGGGGGGAGTAGCGACGCCATCTGTGCGTTCACGCACTCAACAGGTCAGTCGGCATCAAGCCGTGGTCGAGTGAACGTCGTACCTGCGCTAGTTTAGTTTTTGTGGCAGTTTGAAATGTGTGCTGCAATAGAAAACCCCGCCAACGTGAGCTTTGTGCCGTGTACGGACCAAGAGTTATGAGTGAAGGAGTTGTCCATGAATGGGTACGTTTATTTAAAAGTGGACGAGAAAACGTTCATGATGAAGAGAGGAGTGGTAGACCATCATTGGTGACTGACGAACTCGTTCAGACAGTTGATGCAAAAGTTCGTGAAAATCGACGTTTCTCAATGTCGGAGTTGTCTACTGGTTTTCCACAGATTTCTAAGACTCTCTTGTACGAGATAGTGACAGCAAGATTGGGTTACCGTAAGTTCTGTGCACGATGGGTGCCCAAAATTCTTACCGACCACCATAAAACTCAAAGAATGGCCTCTGCATTAGACTTTCTGTCACGTTATGAGGACGAAGGAGAACCATTGTTAAACAGAATCGTGACCGGTGACGAAACCTGGATTAAGAACGTGAACCCTGAGACAAAAGAACAATCAAAGATGTGGGCACATTCAAATTCGCCTACCAAACCAAGAAAAGCCTCGCAAGATTTTTCTGCCAGAAAACTGATGGCAACGGTGTTTTGGGATGCCAAAGGGGTGTTGTTGGTTGAATTCATGGAACGTGGTACGACCATTAATCAAGACGTGTACTGTGAACCAATAAAAAATTACGACGGGCTATACAGAACAAACGCCGTGGTATGCTGACTTCCGGTATCGTTTTTTTGCACGATAACGCCCGTCCTCACTTTGCTCGCAGAACAACGGCTGGCTCCAGGCACAAGCGGGTGATTTTTATGCAGAAGGAATTTCAAAGCCTGTGAAGAGATACGATAAGTGCCTCAATCGCTATGGAGACTATGTAGAAAAATAGTGCAAAGATGTAGTTGTAAGATGTATATATTAAAATATTTTTATTTAACTTGGTGTATTTTTTTAAATCAACCGGAGGTTACTTTCTGAACGGCCCTCGTATAAACTCTGTTATCAGTGATATACAAAGCCAAATTAAAAATGAAAATGATAACATGGAAGAAAAAATTAAAACTATCGCCACTGAGTACGTGAACGAACTAGGCGCAAATGTAAATGCTAGAATAGACAATCTACTTTCCATGGTTGAATCCTGTGATACCAACGTTGGTAAGAGGTTTTCAGACTTGCAAGGACAGGTCGAAGTATGTAAATCTACCGCGGACGACTCCTTGAAACATTATTGTCAAGTGTCAAGGGAAGTAAACCAACTGACAGAAGGCGTAATTAATATAGGGGAACGAGTTGAAAATATTGCCCAAAGTCTGTCAGATGTCCATATTAGCAAAAAGGTAAATGAAGTCACTGCAGGTACACGTTCCACAATTAATAGAGAATTTGAGGGATGGATCGACTTAAAAGAACACTACATAGAGAACAAAGAACAATCTGAACTTATTGACGCCGTTAAATCTACCACGGTTGAGATTTTAATGGCTCCTCGAACATCCGGTGACACTCTGTCTAGTGAACTTAGAGAAATTAGGAAAGCCTTTAGTCATGATCTTCCTGGGTGGAAGCAATAATTAACTAACGATATTGATAAGTTAAAGAGACAATTAAATGAATTGCAGACCAATAATCAAAGTGACTATCCGCATTCCTTACTGCCTTAACCAGATTATCGGATTATCCAGAGTATCAGGCATAACAATCCCCACCAGCAAATAGTACACGTGACAACATTGTAACATCATGTGGTCACAATAATCAGTTGTCGTTAGTCGAATTAATGAGGAATGAAAACACTTTCTGAATAAGTTTTGGTGCCCTGGTATCCAGCAAAGACTCCGAAAGGGGATGTATAATGACGAACCCTTTAACACCAAAGGAGGATGTCTTAGGCGTTACTTTGAAAAGTATTGTTGCGGCCACATGCAGTAAGTGTTGCTTCACGCAGTGGAGAATGGCAAAACAGAGGCACGCCGGCGACTGAGGCGTTGCAAAGTAGGCAGGCACAGATAGCCTTGCTGACAGCAGCAGTCTACCAACAGACTGACACAAGGACGCCCACAGACCGAGCGCCGAACGTTGCCTAGAGAATGCTGAGTAAGGGGAAGTGAGGCCAGCACGCTAAGTTACGTTGCAATATACTTCGGAAGTAATAACAAAAAGCTACCACCGAGGGTAAAAAACGTTACCCTGCCAGATATAAATAGTGGAGCGCAGGCAGCAACAGACAGAAGCCATTAGAAAGCAGTTCGGATCTGAGGACGGATGTGGTCCGTGTCCGAATGTTCAATCTTCATAGGTGACGATTCCAGAATTCTGTTCCAGCTCGCAGGAGTCATCCATTCGCCGCCAGATGTCAACTTCAGCTCTGGAGGTCGGCCCGAGTTCAGTCGGCACCATGGCTGACTAACTACAGCGAGAACTTTCAGCAGGACCGGCCGCAGCGCGGTCTCGGTCACAGGCGCCGCCGGGGACTGACGCCCGGACTTCACGGCAACCCGGCCCCACGGCGGGTGGTCCGTCCATGACGAGACCTCGCAGACATCGTGACTGACGGCTTCCCAGCCGCCGGTGCAGCAGGCGTCGGCAGCTGACCTCACGGCGACGGGGCTCTGTAGGCGTGCCGTACTGGGTCGCCGACCGGTGACGAGTTCATCTCAACCACAGGGCATCCTGTCTTCAGCGGAGCACTGGTGGCCTGAGGCTCTCGAGTGCGATCAGCGGCGCGCGTTGCGCGCATTGTCGGAGAATCTACACAGCAGCAGCCAGGCGGAGGGATCCGCAGGGCTGGGCAGCGACGACGAGGGAGAAATTGTAAAGAAAGTTCAATAAATAATCGTAAAACTCCACGCCGTCTCAGTCTTTGGCGCAGCCACTGTGTCTGCTGCTAACAAGTGGTGCAGAACTCGTAACAGTATTTTCGCAAAATCCAAAATTGGGATATGCCCATCTCAACGAAAGATGTCATTACGATTTTAAAATCTAAACTTCCCGTGTCCATCAGAGAAAAACTGGTTAATGTAAATGAGGACCACCAAGAGGTTTTTCTTTCAGTGCTTGATAACCTAGACATGATACACGAGGACGTGCGTGCGAGTGCGCGGAACAATTATAATAATGAACCGCCTGCTCCGCAACAGCACGCTGCAGACGGTAGCAATGGAATGTCATACCAACCTAATGTGCAGCAGTTTAATAATAACAACAATTTTAATCGCCGTAATGGGAAGCCACCGAATATATTTATCAGAACCAAAACAGATATAATCCCAATTACCAGACTATGCAGCAACAGTACAGCAATTCACCATTAAATTATAACAGCAATTACCAGTACAATAATAACAGAAAGTGTAATGGAAATCGCAATGGGGGAAGGCGAGGGAATCACTACAACGGACAACAACAGCATAATCAGCAATATAACTTTACTTCATCACCACAAATGAATTCTTTTGCTCAACCACCGAATACAAGACTTCCTCAGCAATCACATCAACAGATCAAAAACAATGCGCAAAACTATCCGCCAAATTCTTTTCAGAACACAGCAAGCCAGAATAATCCGAGAAACCCAACTGTCTTTTGTACGCAGGCAAATCAAGTATCAAACGTCATGTCAAATGAAACGCCTTTAAATGAATCTCCGTTAGTGTGGAATATTAATGCCAATTTTCAACCGAATATGCCACAGAATCCTGCTCAGGTGAAAGTAAATGAAAGTTCACCTGCACCTAACACGGAAAATTAGTAGCAGTTTCTTCATGCCTCCTTGGGGAAGCTGCGGAACAATCGGGGGGCAACTTCATTAAGGGGGACGTCAGTGTAATTAGGTACGAAGACGACTGTGACTTACGAGACGACCTGTTGAACGAAAATGACACATGTAACAATGGAGACCTGTGGGAAAACCAAGACTAGGCATCAACTGTTATTCACATTTCAGCCGGCCGCTGTGGCCGAGCGGTTCTAGGCGCTTCAGTCCTGAACCGCATAGCTGCTATGGTCGCAGGTTCGAATCCTGCCTCGCGCATGGATGTTTGTGATGTCCTTAGGTTAGTTAGGTTTAAGTAGTTCTTAGTCTAGGGAACTGATGACCTCAGATGTTAAGTTGAAAAAATGTTCAAATGTGTGTGAAATCTTATGGGACTTAACTGCTAAAGTCATCAGTCCCTAAGCTTACATACTACTTAACCTAAATTATCCTAATGACAAACACACGCACCCATGCCTGAGGGAGGACTCGAACCTCCGCTGGGACCAGCTGCACAGTCCATGACTGCAGCGCCTAGACCGCTCGTCTAATCCCATTCGGCAGATGTTAAGTCCCATGGCGCTTAGAGCCATTTGGACAATTTTTTATTATTGCTATTATTGATACAAGTGTGAAGACAAATGCTTTATGTATGTGCATATATAAGAAAGTATGTTCTGTTACTAAAATTCCTTCACTCCCCATTCAAGGATTTACTGTATCCGGAGCTGTGGGCTCCCTGGTACATGAAGTCAGCATACATATACAAGCACAGATACAATTCGAATCGGACAGTATACAGTGTACATTCTTAGTGGTTAAGAACTTGTCCGTTCCGTGTTTGTTGGGAATGGAGTTTCTACGTAAAAATCGTGACATTATCGATCTCGATGAAGGTAAGTGTACATTAAGACTCAGCGATCGAAATATAGTCATACATCTGATGAGGACAAAAGTCAGAACATCCAGCCTGGAACGCAAAGTAAAGGTACGCAGGTTATCTTACAGTAGGTTTAACGAGTCAGGTGACGTCGATAATGACCTGACTTGTTACCAACTGCAGATGAATTACGTATGAGAACCTTTGAAACAGACGGACTAAACGACCGACAAAAATATGAACTTCATAACTTGTTAGCAAATTTGTCAATATCTTTTCCAGGAAACCAGGCATCATAGCTAACTACGAATTCGACATGAAGGTGAAGCCCCACGATACCTTTCGTAAAACGACCTATTCTGTTCCGCAGGTCCGTAAGAAAGCAGTTAAACAAGAAATACGTAAGATGCTAAGATGGAAAATCATAGAACCTTCCGACTCTCCATATGGTAGTCCCTTATTGCCTAACCGAGCGAGGTGGCGCAGTGGTTAGACACTGGACTCGCATTCGGGAGGACGACGGTTCAATCCCGCGTCCGGCCATCCTGATTTAGGTTTTCCGTGATTTCCCTAACTCGCTCCAGGCAAATGCCGGGATGGTTCCTTTCAAAAGGGCACGGCCGACTTCCTTCCCCGTCCTTCCCTAATCCGATGAGACCGATGACCTCGCTGTCTGGTCTCAATCCCCAAACCAACCAACCTTATTGCCTATTTTCAAGCAGGATGGAAGCGTTAGACTGTGTGTTAGACGCGAGTAACATCAGTAAGATCATCATACCAGTTTGTACACTACCTGACGTCCTAGAGGAACAATTATAAAAATTCCATGGTGTGAAATTCCTGTCTTCAATTAATCTCCGAAGCAGCTATTGGCAGGTAAAACTGTCATCATCATCCAGGACGTACACAGCATTCATCTTTGCTGGTCTCTTTTATTATTTGCGAGTAGTACCGTTTGGTCTTAACATTAGTTCTAGTGTTTTTATAGCAGCACTTGAACATGTGCTAGGTCCAGAGTGACTTGATCAAGTAACCATCTACGCTGATGACTTACTTATAACAACAGTTTCCTGGGAGAAACATTTGGCCCTAATAAAAAAGATTTTTCAAAGGTTTTCTGACTTCGGGGTCACAGACAACTTACAAAAGTCTAAATTCGCCAAAAGAGAAGTAAAGTTTTTGGACATTTAATTTCTTCTGAAGGTATCTCTCCTGATCCCAGCAAGTTAAAAGCTATAAGAAATTTTCGTGTACTTTGCAGCAAAAGGCAATTAAAAACTTTCATCAGATTAACTTCATTCTTTCGTCGTTTCATTCCAGATCAGTCAATGAATAGTCCAGCGCTGTTGAATTTACTCAAGAAAAACGTCCATTGGATGTGGACTTCAGAATGTCAGAATGCCTTTGAGAAAATTAAAGAAGCTATTCTAACAAGTAATATCTTAAGTCATTTGAACATGAGTTTAGACTTCTGTATTTATTGCGATGCATCATTTCAGGGATTAGGTTCCTGTTTGTTTCAAATAAACAAATTCGATGACAAAGATGAAATCAAAATAATCAGATTTGCCAGTCAAGTCCTAACGGAGAGTGAGAGATCGTACTCGGTAACTGAATTAGAAGGATTAGCGGTTGTGTGGGCTTTTCGCCGTTTTAATTACTGTATTCATTGGCATAAAATCAAAGTATACTCAGATCATCAAACGCTGACCTTTCTACTCTCCTGCAAACTTTATCATCCTACGCTTATCTGATAGTGCCTGTTTTTACAAGAGTATGAGTTTGAAATTCTTTACGTAAAGGCAAGAATAACATTATTGCTGATGCATTGTCACGTATGCCGGAAGGGTTGCTGGAGCCTACTGAATTAATAGAACAGATATCTAATCATAAGATAATTCTCATGAAAGATCCTCTGCATCAGAGTTACTTTCTTTGTCTTTGCCGTCAAATGAACACTCTACAAGGCACCGATCGCAATTGGTTAAAAATTCAGCAACCTCTTCAAAACAATCCTGATCACTCATTCTCAAAATTCTATAAACGACACAATGGAGTTTTGTTTCATCGAACTCCTCTTTTAACAGGGAGGTGGTGTGTCTGTATTCCTGAAGATTATGTTGAACATTTCATCTGGTATACTCACCTCTCCTGGGTCATTATGGCCCAGAGAAACGTAAACATAAAATTTCAGCTCATTGTTACGTACCCAATCTTCACAAGAAGGTTCACAAACTATTAAGAAATGGTTCCATTTGTCAGAAGGCGAAACCTTTCAACCTATCAAATGCCTTACCCTTAAACCCAATATGTACTGGAAGACCAAACCAAATCATCAGTTTAGATTATGCAGGTCCCCTTTCTCAGGGAAGAGGAGGTGTGAAGTATCTGGTCGCTTTGTTAGATCTTTTTACCACAGATGTAAGACTCTATGCTATGAAGTCATCTAACGTACTTCCACTGATCAGACGAATTGAAAAGGACTATTTTCCTCGATTTGGAAAGCCTGAAGCCATATTATCTGATAACGTGTCAAATTTTGTAGGGAGGCAGTGGAGAAATTTTCTTGCCGCCAACAACATCAGACAAATTTTGATATCATGATACAGGTCACAGTGTAATCCAACAGATAGAATCTTTAAAGAGTTCAATTGTTTCATCCGAACTCATATTCCAAATCAGCAGACCCGCTGGACTGATTTCGTCACACCCTTTGAATAGGTTGTTAATAACCTACCTCACACATCCACTGGTTTCACACCATCCGAATTAGTTTCTAAAAGACTAGAGAGAAATGAGTGGGTAGACCCTATTCCTAAAATACAACACCCAGAAGTAACACTAGATGAAAAGTTGAGGCAAGCTCTCATCTTTAACCACCCATGCCAATTTAAGAAAAAAAGGGCATGACAAGCACATTAGTAAAGTGTTATCTTATTGTGTAAATGAGCGAGTGCTATTAAAGACCAACTTCAAACCCTCTTTTATTCATCATAAGAATCGCAAGTGGCAGCACTTATATGAGGGAGCATTTATCATTTTAAGAAAGCTGCACATTGGTTGTTATCTGTTAGCTGATCCTGTATCCGGACGTATAAAAGGGCTGTATCAACATGCAGACTTGAAGAAATACCGAGTAAATCATTGAAGATATTTGGTATGTTAAGCTGCTAAATATATATATAATTATATATTGTCATACTATCTGTAAAGTACAAGCATACACAATATGATACACTGGATTAGTACGCTGTCGACATGCATCAAAGAGAAAATCAAATCGTGTGAGCATCTGAAATGAAATGTATTTATCAGTTGGAGAGCAAGGTTTCCCTTAGATGTAAGATAGTTTTAAGTTCATTGAGCCATGAATGGGCGCAGCCAAAGAGCTGACAAAATAAGTAATATAGTAGGGATGTGCCAAGTGCCACCTGCTACAACTAGTTTTAAGAATAGCAAAGCTCTCTCCCCAAAAATGGAATAAATTAAATTGATCATTCGGACCAGAATGACCACTCATATATGAAAATTGGTTATAGTTGCCTACTCTAAAGAGGTTAATATTATTTTATGAATAAGGTGTGTTTGACGACAATTTCTACAACGCCGCCTGTTAAATGCACCAAATAATGGCAGAAATTTAGCAAGTAAGATTCATATAAGCCAATAAGGCTATGCTTATTTTTTTTTCCGCGAACCGCGAACTCAATTATGATTTGTTGTGTGCAGTTACACATTAGGGAACGTCTTGCTTCCTAATTTCCATTGGTGGAAACTTAAACACGAACTGTTCGCTGCGTCAATAAGGCTACATTGATTTTGTCTTCGAACTACCGAAGTAATTAATGGAGAGAAAGTAAAAGAGCTGAAATTTAGAAAACAGCAACTATTGTAAAAACAAAAGAATAAAAGGATTTAGAACTAGGTGTAAACCTAATATGCCCCTGGAAACACTACTTATGAATAGAAGACACGTTTTTCGTCAGTCCTTGTAGTCACAGAGACTCTTTTGTAAATAATTTCTAGATGTAGTACATATACCAAATGTTAATTGTACTTTATAGTAATGAAACAGTTACTATGTAATGGACACGTATGAATTGCTACGTGTGAACTGACTATAGACTAGCAGTTAATGGACACGTATAAAAATGGTGCGTGTGAACCTTAACATGACGACAAAATACGTGTGGACACGAATTAATAGGAATGTGTGAACTGAAAAGGTGATAACTATATGGACAGGTGTGGAATGTCGCGTGTGAAGTAATGTTATAAGTACTTGTACCGCGTAACAACGGTGTGAAGCCAAACAGTGCAAGTGAGTAAGTGTTGTACTTACCTCGACTGGTTCTGTACACCTTTCTTCGGAAATATTCTTCGACACACCTGCGGACGAGATTACAGTCTAGGTATCACAAGTTGCCGTGTCTGGGTGCTCCTGTATTCCCGAGTCGACAAAAGTGGTAAGATTTCTAACACGGCTGGTAGCCACCAAACACTCTGCCTCGCGCAGGATACTTGCTGCCAGCGCTGTGAAACCGCCAACTTATTGCTGCATAACTTTGACGCACGGCTCTAACAGTGTGTACGCTGCGCGCTTAACAATCAGCATTCCTCTGTGCAACGGGCGCGAGCGCCAATTGTTTTTGAAATACTTTCAAAATGAAATATGATGAAACAATGGGTTAAGCGCTCATATACATTATAAAATCACAAAGACACTAATATAAAAACTTGAACCTGACTTTGGAAATTGCTACAGAAATACTGACAGACCCAATTTATGGACCAGGCCAGGTAATGATGAAACGTGTGTAACTAGATAAAATGAGAAAGTTAAATCCATACGACACCTAAGCACTCATAAGAGAATAAGACTTTATGTACCGAAAAATTGTTATCCTTACCTTATCCTGTTTCCTTTTAGACCAAGTTATTAGTAAGTAAGCAAACTCTAATGCAGATTTTCTCTGTATTTTTCATATACGGGAACGTGAATGGAAACTCGAACATTTGTCAAGTGAGATAAAGACCGCCACCAAACTGCTCAACTCGCCATAGAACCAGTCTTCCATTTCCTGAACCACGGCGTGATACCAACGTGCTGTCATGTCCAGACAACCACTTCACCCTCCACAGTAAAGTGATGCCATACTTTTCCTCCACTGTGAAAGTGCAATCAATTTCCCCACTTATGTGCATTGCTACCACTTCTACCCGAAGTTCTACCACTCCCAGTGAGAGTCATACCCACCCAAGTGTAGTAAAATAAATTTTTTTGAGTAGGTCAGGAAAGCAATAAATCACTAAAGTGCTACGTGTTTACTGCAAGAAATCTTCGTTGAAACCACAACAAAAGTATTCATGTAATATGTCACTGTAGAAAAAAATATTAATTCTTTGTAATATATTTTGCCAAGAGTGCACATTTCACCAAGATTTCCTGTAAAGTCAAATAATATATTTCTTCATTATATTGTATATTTGTTATGTCATATATATAATGTACCTATGTGTGTGTATCTTTATCCTATTTTCACCGTCTCTTGCTGAGAAATGAATATTTGTTATCCTAGTAAAATACGCTAGAAAATATACGACTAAATTATCTTGTATTTACTCTACGAACAAGTCATAATTAGTTTCATGTTTTCGGATATATAGGGTGGTCCACTGATCGTGACCGGGTCAAATATCTCACGGAATTAGTGTCAAACGAAAAAACTACAAAGAACGAAACTTGACTAGCTTGAAGGAGGAAACCAGATGGCGCTATGGTTGGTCCGCTAGATAGCGCTGCCATAGGTCAAACGGATACCAACTGCGTGTTTTTTTTTTTTAAATAGGAAACCTCATTTTATGACATATTGGTGTAGTACGTAAAGAAATATGAATGTTTTAGTTGAACCACATTTTCGCTTTGTGACAGATGGCGCTGTAATAGTCACAGACGTATGGCTCACAACTTTAGACGAACAGTTGGTAACAGGAAGGTTTTTTAAATTAAAATACAGAACGTAGGTACGTTGGAACATTTTTTTTAGGTTGTTCCAATGTGATACATGTACCTTTTTGAACTTATCATTTCTGAGAACGCATGCTGTTACAGCGTGATTACCTGTAAATACCACATTAATGCAATAAATGCTCAAAATGATGTCCGTCAACCTCAATGCATTTGGCAATACGTGTAACGATATTCCTCGCAACAGCGAGTAGTTCGCCTTCCGTAATGTTCGCACATGCATTGGCTATGCTCTGACGCATGTTGTCAGGCGTTGTCGGTGGATCACGATAGCAAATATCCTTCAACTTTCCTCACAGAAAGAAATCAGGGGACGTCAGATCCGGTGAACGTGCGGGCCATGGTATGGTGCTTCGACGACCAATCCATCTGTCATGAAATATGCTATTCAATACCGCTTCAACCACACGTGAGCTATGTGCTGGACATCCATCATGTTGGAAGTACATCGCCATTCTGACATGCAGTGAAACATATTGTAGTGACATCGGTAGAACATTACGTAGGAAATCAGCATACACTGCACCATTTAGATTGCCATCGATAAAATGGGGGCCAGTTATCCTTCCTGTCATAATGCCGTACCATACATTAACCCGCCAAGGTCGCTGATGTTCCACTTGTGAGCAGTCATCGTGGATTTTCCGTTGCCAAATAGTGCACATTATACCGGATTTCGTTACTGCTGTTGGTGAATGACGCTTCGTCGCTAAACAGAATGAGTGCTGAAAATCTGTCATCCTCCCGTAATTTCTCTTGTGCCCAGTGGCAGAACTATACACGACGTTCAAAGTCGTCGCCATGCATTTCCTGGTGCATAGAAATAGGGTACGGGTGCAATCGATGTTGATGTAGCATTCTCGTCTGCTAGTGATGTGCGGGGTAGCCGCGACAGCAGCTAAAACGCCTACTTGGGAATCCTCATTTGTTGCAGGTCGTGGTTGACGTTTCACATGTGGCTGAACGCTTTCTGTTTCCTTGAATAACGTAACATCTGGCGAACGGTCCGGAAACTTGGATAATGTCGTCCAGGATACCGAGCAGCATACATAGCACACGCCCGTTGGGCATTTTGATCACAATAGCCATAGGTCAACACGATATCGACCTTTTCCGCAATTGATAAACGGTCCATTTTAACACGGGTAATGTATCACGAAGCAAATACCGTCCGCACTGGCGGAATGTTACGTGATACCACGTATTTATACGTTTGTGACTATTACAGCGCCATCTATCACAAAGCGAAAAAAGTGGTCCAAGTAAAACATTAATATTTCTTTACGTACTACACGAATATGTAATAAAAAAGGGGGTTCCTATTAAAAAAAACGCAGTTGATATCCGTTTGACCTATGGCAGCACCATCTAGCGTACCAACCATAGCGCCAACTGGTTTCCCCCTTCAAGCTAGACGAGTTTCGTTCTTTGTAGTTTTTCCGTTTGATGCTTATTTCGTGAGATATTTGGCCCGGTCACTATCAATGGACCACCCTGTATACCTGTTATCCCTTATGTCAACTACTTTGTTTAATGTGATATGTGAGATATAAAATTTAATCTATTGTAAAGAATTTTAGAGAGCAGTCCCTATTTGTTTGACGAAAGCAATAATATTACGACTGCGCGTGAGTCGTGATGATCCACTCGGAATCATCCCTCCTCACGCGGGAAGCAATGTAATATTATTTGGTTTCGGATGCTCTGTATATAAAATATTTGTCATAAAAGAGAAGAACAGCCACCGAGCTGTATTTCGTAAAATGTTACGCATCACAGCGCAAATGTTAGGAAAAGAAATATTTTTGTAATGTGCGTCGAAACAAGGCCGCGAGTCCAGCATTAACTGCTTCAAATAAACACTATGACCCGCCGAGCGCAGATATGCAAAAAATTACCGCAGCGCTCGATCCTAATAAGATACGAAACATATGAATCATAAAAATTTTGTCTTTTGTTATGAATAGTTCTAGAGACTTGGTTACCTTTCACTGTTTCGATGCTGACGTGTTAAGAAGTGCAGTGTCGCATCGCTACAAGTTTTATATAATATTTGTGTACCAGTACTATAAATTTGCGAACGAACGCTTCGATAAACAGTGTGACGCTATGAAATATTCGCGCGCACGCTAGGAGAATTAATTTTGAGAAAATATTGGGTATACAAGAAAGGATATTGTCGTAGCACGGAATGTGCGTAAGAAGTGCAAAATGTAAGTTTTCTGTTCCATGGTTATTTGTTCATGCTTAGTGGTATGGATTATTTGAGAATATACAGATTTGTTATAATGAAATCCCTTTTTTATTCTTTTCTTTGAGTAATCTCAGTGTTTTTCCGTTGTATGCAAACTCTGTTACCGGGCAGCTCTTTACAGAGGTATCTTGGTTGTTTTCGGGAGGCTACTAATATATTCAATCGCAGATTTGATAACCATTACCATAACCCACCTTCCTTCATCTATTTCCCTTTCAATATTCAGTTAGGTCCCTTAGGCATTTGTATCGAAAAATCATATTGCGTGAAGGCAATCCGGGTTAAATATACGATTCAAACCCCCTTTGCGTCATCAAACACTATTCCCCCTGGACATAATCGAGAACCGACGCAATGCAGTTCACAAGATCTGCTCTCTCTCTCCAACGTGCACCAAAATCGGTAAAGAAATTACCGTGAGAGCAAGATCTAGTATAATTACTATCGTCATATCACATTGCATACAACTTATAAAAATATACTAAGTCCCCAGCAGAACACCATTGTTAAGACATGTGCTACACAATACCAAATGATCTGCTGCTTTGTGACATGTACACCCCACTATACTAGAAGCTACTAGATTCTGTATTAGGCTGTATTGCAAGGAGAAAAGCAAAATCTGATTCTGTCACCACACAAAAATCGTCTGCAACATTTAGAGTGCTGCCTACAGCCATGTGTAATATTACCTTAGTAAAAAGCATTACACAGCAGATGTTGTAGGAACTGGCGGTAGAAGGTACTTGGTTTCTTAATGTATACACTATACAGGATTTTCGGAAATTCCCATTACAGACTTATAGGACTTGTAGAGGGCAGTGAGTACATAACATTTTTAATAGGAACACATGTCTGAAAACGTCCATTTCTGATCTACGACGGTTTCAATTCGTATGTTTAACACATTCACTTCTCCTTGAGGAACTGAATTAGGCGTGACGCATTACAATTATTAGGTATCAATTCGAAAGGTAAGACAACGGAACATCCATTTACCACTTAAGCTCATTTGTTTGTAGTAACACTTAAAGATAACGTGTTTACATTATTCGAAAACAAAAAAGAACGCAGCCTACTGCACGTGTTGTTGTTGTTGTGGTCTTCAGTCCTGAGACTGGTTTGATGCAGCTCTCCATGCTACCCTATCCTGTGCAAGTTTCTTCATCTCCCAGTACCTACTGCAACCTACATCCTTCTGAATCTGCTTAGTGTATTCATCTCTTGGTCTCCCTCTACGATTTTTACATCTCCAAGCTGCCATCCAGTACTAAATTGGTGACGCCTTGATGCCTCAGAACATGTCATACCAACCGATCCCTTCTTCTTTTCAAGTTGTTCCACAAACTCCTCTTCTCCCCAATTCTATTCAATACCTCCTCATTAGTTATGTGATCTAGCCATCTAATCTTCAGCATTCTTCTGTAGCACCACATTTCGAAAACTTCTATTCTCTTCTTGTCTAAACTATTTGTCGTCCATGTTTCATTTCCATACATGGCTACGCTCCATACAAATACTTTCAGAAACGACTTCCTGACACTTAAATCTATACTCGATGTTAACAAATTTCTCTTCTTCAGAAACCCTTTCCTTGCCATTGCCAGTCTACATTTTATATCCTCTCTACTTCGACCATCATCAGTTATTTTGCTCCCCAAATGGCAAAACTCCTTTACTACTTTAAGTGTCTCATTTCCTAATCTAATTGCCTCAGCATCACCCGACTTAATTCGACTACATTCCATTATCCTCGTTTTGCTTTTGTTGATGTTCATCTTATATCCTCCTTTCTAGACAATGTCCATTCTGTTCAACTGCTCTTCCAAGTCCTTTGCTGTCTATGGCAGAATTACAATGTCATCGGCGAGCCTCAAAGTTTTTATTTCTTCTCCATGGATTTTAATACCTGCTCCGAATTTTTCTTTTGTTTACTTTACTACTTGCTCGATATACAGATAGAATAACATTGGGATGAGGCTACAACCCTGTCTCACTCCCTTCCCAACCACTGCTTCCCTTTCATGTCCCTCGACTCTTATAACTGCCATCTGGTTTCTGTACAAATTGTAAATAGCCTTTCGCTCCCTGTGTTTTACCCCTGCCACCTTTAGAATTTGGAAGAGAGTATTCCAGTCAACATTGTCAAAAGCTTTCTCTAAGTCTATAAATGCTAGAAACGTAGGTTTGCCTTTCCTTAATCTTTCTTCCAAGATAAGTCGTAAGGTCAGTATTGCCTCACGTGTTCCAATATTTCTACGGAATCCAAATTGATATTCCCCGAGGTCCGCTTCTACCAGTTTTTCCATTCGTCTGTGCAGAATTCGCGTTAGTATTTTGCAGCTGTGACTTATTAAACTGATAGTTCGGTAATTTTCACATCTGTCAACACCTGATTTCTTTGGGATTGGAATTATTGTATTCTTCTTGAAGTCTGAGGGTACTTCGCCTGTCTCATACATCTTCCTCACCAGATGGTAGAGTTTTGTCAGGACTGGCTCTCCCAAGGCTGTCAGTAGTTCTAATGGAATGTTGTCTACTCCCGGGGCCTTGTTTCGGCTCAGGTCTTTCAGTGCTCTGTCAAACTCTTCACGCAGTATCGCATCTCCCATTTCATCTTCATCTACATTCTCTTCCATTTCTATAATATTGTCCTCAAGTACATCGCCCTTGTATAGACCGTCTATATACTCCTTCCATCTTTCTGCTTTCCCTTCTTTGCTTAGAACTGGGTTTCCATCTGAGCTCTTGATATTCATACAAGTGGTTCTCTTTTCTCCAAAGGTCTCTTTAATTTTCCTGTGGGCAGTATCTATCTTACCCCGAGTGAGATAAGCCTCTACATCCTTACATTTGTCCTCTAGCCATCTCTGCTTAGCCATTTTGCACTTCCTGTCGATCTCATTTTTGAGACATTTGTATTCCTTTTTGCCTGCTTCATTTACTGCATTTTTATATTTTCTCCTTTTATCAATTAAATTCAATATATCTTCTGTTACCCAAGGATTTCTACTAGCCCACGTCTTTTTACCTACTTGATCCTCTGCTGCCTTCACTACTTCATCCCTCAGAGCTACCCATTCTTCTTCTACTGTACTTCTTTCCCCCACTGCTGTCAATTGTTCCCTTATGCTCTCCCTGAAACTCTGTACAACCTCTGGTTCTTTCGGCTTATCCAGGTCCCATCTCCTTAAATTACCACCTTTTTGCAGTTTCTTCAATTTTAATCTGCAGTTCATAACCAATAGATTGTGGTCAGAGTCCACATCTGCCGCTGGAAATGTCTTACAATTTAAAACGTGGTTCCTAAATCTCTGTCTTACCATTATATAATCTATCTGATACCTTTTGGTATCTCCGGGATTCTTCCATGTATACAACCTTCTTTTATGATTCTTGAACCAAGTGTTAGCTATGATTAAGTTATGCTCTGTGGAAAATTCTACCAGGCGGCTTCATCTTTCATTCCTTACCCCCATTCCATATTCACCTACTACGTTTCATCAATTTTCTTCATCATCTGCAGAGCTAGTTGTCATATAAACCTGTACTACTGTAGTAGGCGTGGGCTTCGTGTCTATCTTGGCTACAATAATGCGTTCACTATGCTGTTTGTAGTAGCTTACCCGCACGCCTATTTTTTATTCATTATTAAACCTACTCCTGCATTACCTCTATTTGACTTTGTATTTATAACCCTGTATTCACCTGACCAAAAGTCTTGTTCCCCCTGCCACCGAACTTCACTAATTCCCACTATACCTAACTTTAACCTATCCATTTCCCTTTTTAAATTTCCTAACCTACCTGCTCGATTAAGGGATCTTACATTCCACGCTCCGATCCGTAGAACGCCAGTTTTCTTTCTCCTGATAATAACGTCCTCTTGAGTAGTCCCCGCCCGGAGATCCGAATGGGGGACTATTTTACCTCCGGAATATTTTACCCAAGAGGATGCCATCATCATTTAACCATACAGTAAAGCTGCATGCCGTCGGGAACAATTACGGCTTTCAGCCGTTCGCAGTACCTGCTCAGCAAGGCCGCTTTGGTTATTGTTACAAGGCGAGATCAGTCAATCATCCAGACTGTTGCCCCTGCAACTACTGAAAAGGCTGCTGCACCTCTTCAGGAACCACACGTTTGTCTGGCCTCTCAACAGATACCCCTCCGTTGTGGTTGCACCTACGGTACGGCCACCTGTGTCGCTGAGGCACGCTAGCCTCCCCACCAACGGCAAGGTCCATGGTTCATGCACATAATGCATTAAAATAGCTGCTCGATGGACCGACTATCAACGTTGTTACAGACATATGTACCTACGAAGCATGTTTTGGTACACAGTGTCCAACCCACCTGGTGCCTCTGCAGTTTCTAGTGCAGCGTCCAGAACTCTTGCCAGCAGATCTTCCTCTGCCTCTACAGCAGTCTCGTAAATTAAACTTTGTATACGACCCCACAAGAAGCAGTCCATAGGAGTTAAATCCGGCGATCGCGGCGGCCGCGCGGTTGAACCACCACGGCCTATCCATCTTTCTCCATGTCGTCTGTTGAGACGTCTCTGAACCGCACGTGAGTTGTGAGGTGGTGCACCACCAGGATGAAACCACGTTCCCTGACGGACATTCAGTGGAGCAGCTCCCAAGAACGCGTCCAGTACGTTTTGTAGGAAGATCTTGTATGCACGACCATTTATCTTGAGTGGAAGGAGGTATGACCCTATCAGTGTCCGGAATACCTGCCTATGGACTGATGACCTTAGCAGTTAAGTCCCGTAAGATTTCACACAATACCTGCCCAGACATTAATACGAAACGAGTGCTGCAATCTCTGAACACGCGTGGTGTGAGGGTTTTCGTCTGCCCAGACATGGCTGCTTCGCAGATTCAAAACACAGTCCTTAGTGAACGTACATTCAGCTGTGAACTGAACTTGACGTGGAAACAGGGGTGTGTCGACGCAGTGGTGCAGGAACCGCGTCCAGTAGGCAACGCGCGTGTGCCGTTTGTAAGTGGTTCGGATGTAATTGTTGCTCACGCAGAACGTCCTAGACGATATCGTAGCTAACACCAATTGAATGCACAACTGTTCGAGTATTCGTTGACGGAGCTCTTCAGTGTGATGCAGTACATCTTCCAATTCGGGCACCAGTGCTGCCTCCTCGCTGTGAAGGTACTTGTTTCTCAGAGTCACTGCGAACTTATGCAAAAAGTTTGTGCGATGGCGTGCTACGTTGCGGAAAACGCTCGCGATACAGCCGACTAGGAGCTCTTCCATTATCTCGAGCTTCGCCATAGACAGGGAGCACGTCTGCATATTCTGAAAACGTGTACCAATCCGTTTTTACTGTATTGGAGATGCACATATATTGGATAGGTCTCGCAACAAGGCAGACGTTTAGTGACATCAGGTAACTATCTGACGTAGTACTCTTCATCCTGTCTACCCTATTGCATGCCAGGACAAGCAACTCTGAGATTTTTCTCTTTCCCTCAGCAGACGTGGACGCGTTACACATTTGCGTTGAAACTGTTGTAGAACGGTATCTTTCTGGACATGGGTTCCTATTCAAAATATTATGTATTCACTCCTCTTTACAAGTCCTAGAAGTTTGTAACATGAATTTCCGAACACCCTGTATTTAGGACGGAATGATTGCGTCACATAACAGCACTTTAATAGGGTGAAGTCTATGTATCTAGAGTCATTGTACCATTTCCCATAGTCAGGAGCAGGAGGCATGTTAGGAGAAATTGGTATGGAGACAGTGGGAATATATGAAATCCATCTACAGTAGAACTGGTTGACGTTAGAATGGACCATCAGTCTGGACTATTGCAACGGCCTTCCACAGGGTGTTTCCGTAAGAGCGTGCAAAAATCTAACAGAACATAGAGAATGCTCCACTCAACAATTTGAGGTGGGGAACCTGGGCTCAGAGAAGCCAGCTAAGGAGATATGGAAGTAAACTTGTGTACCACTTTGTCTTTATTATTTTCCAGCTTATTTAAAATTAACTTGCATACAAGTTTACACGTACTGTGCTGTTTATTTACATGTCCATTTTTTTCTGCAAGGAAGCAAGGATGACGTGCCTGATTATTAGGAAGTCATGATGCAAGTTTTGTTTACTTTACTTGTCCATAAGGTGGCTCTGTTGTATTGTATTTACAAGGGTGGTTTGAAAAGTTCTCGGAATCACCACGAGAGGTCAGCGCTAGCGCAACGAGTTGTTCACGTGATTTTCATTGAACTGTTGCCTGTAAACACGTGCCACGTCAGTGACCTTGGAAGAGAGCTGTGGCGGTGACGTGGTCTGGTGTTGTTCCCACGTAGTGATTTGCGAAGATGGAAAAAATGGAGATTCGAGCAGTGATTAAGTACTTCGTAAAGAAAGGTATGAAAGCAAAGGACATTAATGTCGATTTCCAGAATACACGGGGAGAATCTGCTCCTTCATATTCAACTGTTGCCAAGTGGACAAATGAATTTAAATTTGGTCGGGAGAGCTTAGATGATGATCCGCGCAGTGGTCGGCCAAGATACTACTCCAGAAAACATTGCAAAAGTGCACAAAACGGTCATAGAAGATCGCTGATTGAAAGTGCATGAAATTGATCACGCTTGCCAGATGTCATTTGAAAGGCATTCACATTTTAACTGAAGAATTATAAATGAAAAAATTATCTGCAAGATGGGTGCCGCGACTCTTGACGCGCGCCCGCACACATGTGCTGTCGCCATGGCAAAATTATACGAACTACAGTATGAATTGTTGCCACACCCGCCTTATTCACCTGATATGGCTCCGTCAGACTTCCATCTTTTTCCAAAATTGAAAAATCTTTCTTGGTGGACGAAGATACATTTCAAACGAAGAATTGATAGCCGGAGTTGACTACTATTTTGCAAGCCTGGAGGAAACTCATTTTCGAGGTGGCATCAAGGCACTGGAACATCGTTGGACCAAGTGCATTAGTCTACAAGGAGATTACATTGAAAAATAAAAAGAAGTTTTAGTGATGTAAGTACCTTTTTTCTATTTCGTTTCGAGAACTTTTCAAACCAACCTTGTACATTGTCCCATAACAGAACGTGCTATTAATCAACGACAGACACATTCATTAGTCAGTGCTGTTCAGAGACGTAAAGTACAATACGATGGAGCAGTATCAGTACATTTTCGCAGAACTCACAGACATGCACCTTGTGTATGGGGAAGTACGTTGCAATGTTCTCGGTGCTGAAAGGCTGTACAGGGAACGATTTTCTAACAGGCATCATCCGTCACGACGAGTGTTTATTTCTCTCGGTCGACGCATGCTGGAGACTGGTTCACTGGAAAGAAGAAACGAGGGATTTGGCAACATGAAGACCACTCGCACACCCGATTTTGAGGTGCTGGAACGTGTTGTAGCAGGCCCCACTACAAGTACTCGTTGTATTGCTTGTGAAATGGGCGCTTCACATACTAGCGTGTGGAAGTATTCCACGAACAACAATTGCACCTATATCACTCACAATGAGTCCATGCAATGCTTATGACTGACTTTTCACCATGAGCTGCATTGTGTCAGTGGTTGCTCCAACGATGGATTGACCTAGCAGATTTCTTCCAAATCGTGATATTTACTGACGAGGCCTTGTTCTAGCAGATTTCTTCCAAATCGTGATATTTACTGACGGGGCCTTGTTTGATCGTGGTGGTATATTTCGAACAGCACGAAGAGCCGTGTGTGGGATGAGGAAAACGCTTACGGCTTACGCTGTAGTACAGTCACACCATCAAGTACGTTTTGCTATGAATATCTCGGCCTGAATTGTAGGCGACAATCTCTCTGGGCCATATCTTCTACCTGGCCGTCTGAATGCTCACCTGTACTTCAGGTTCGTGGAAAAGAGTTCTACCTGAGTTGTTGGAGAACGGCCCCTTGGCTGTTCGTGAGAGGATGTGGATACAACATTATGGTACACTTCAGTGTGGATGTCCGAAACCATCTCAGTGCTGTATTTTCTGGTCGCTGGATTGGAAGAGTAGGTCCTATTCCATGGCCTGCGAGGTCGCCTGACTTGAATCCCCCTGATTATTTCCTATGTCGATACCTAAAGTCAATTATGTATGAGAACCCAGTAGATACGGAGATGGAATTAGTTGCTTGAATTGTAACTGCCTTTGATGTGATTCGATATACACCAGTAATTTAGCATTTTATTTCAACTGCTTCATTAAGGAATATAATTACGTTACTTCGACAACTATTACCTATCCTTTACTAAGTTTGCAGAAGAGTAAATAAAGGACTACCGGGCAGGTGGGTAGGTAGTGGACCTTGTTCCGTGAGCCTGGTCTGTCTATAAATGGATGGCCTGACATCTTAATAGGTAGACCAAATTTATGTTGTTGACTCGTACCAAAAATATTGCGAAGTAAGTTATCGAATTAATCTGTAGCACAAAAATTCTGACTGACAGACAGACATTCTTTCCGCGCGCCATTCACGAATGGTATTAGCTGCAGACGAAAAACTAATATACTTGATGACTCCCAGGAAGGACAAGGTGTATATGTGATCAGTACGATAGTGAAACTTAAAACTATGGGAGAGCCATCTGCAGGATTTGGAGCGTCAGCTCATGTGTGATACATTCGTCAATGATCATTACGTCGGAATGACGGAAAAATGATAGAATTGTCAAATTGTATCTGAACGTGTCTGCCTCCGGTAGCTGAGTGGTCAGCGCGACAGACTGTCAATCCAAAGGGTACGGGTTCGATTCCCGGCTGGGTCGGAGATTTTCTCCGCTCAGGGACTGGGTGTTGTGCTGTCCTAATCATCGTCATTTCATCCCCATCGACGCGCAAGTCGCCGAAGTGGCGTCAAATCGAAAGACTTGCACTAGACGAACGGTCTACCCGACGGGAGGCCCTCGTCACACGACATGTTTTGTATCTGAACGTAAATTTTCCTAAGGCAACTGAAGTCACATACTTCTGGAAACATATACAAGCTTTCAGGAGTGATGCAAATTCGTGCACGCAGTTCAAAATGGTTCAAATGGCTCTGAGCACTATGCGACTTAACTTCTGAGGTCATCAGTCGCCTAGAACTTAGAACTAATTAAACCTAACTAACCTAAGGACATCACACCCATCCATGCCCGAGGCAGGACTCGAACCTGCGACCGGAGCGGTCGCTCGGCTCCAGACTGTAGCGCCCGTGCACGCAGTCTGCTGCTATACTTTGCGCTGTGAGCTACAGGAAACGGTCAGAGTCAATTTTTAATGGTGATAGCGGAGGGGTCTTGGACAGAAGCTTGTCACCTCACACGTGGAGGACAGAGCTACTGCACACGACTAGTCGCAAAAGGTCACGCCAAGCACCTCTGACGTCTTACGCCTGCTGTGGGCGGGATTGGGGGGGGGGGGGGGGGAGCCGGGGAGATGGGAGTGTACTGTTTGTGTCATTTCAGGCGGGGCAGCTCTTGGCGGCTCATAAACGCGATCGCCGTGGTACAGCGAAGACGCAGTCTCCCTCGGTGTCGTGGGAATCGATGTGCGGAGTACGTAAAGTTATTGTTTTGCATGTCTTTAGGGGCCACCGCACCGCGTGATATTTGTTTGAATACAGGCGTTGTAATTATTCAAAAATGGTTCAAATGGCTCTGAGCACTATGGGACTCAACTTCTAAGGTCATTAGTCCCCTAGAACTTAGAACTAGTTAAACCTAACCAACCTAAGGACATCACACACATCCATGCCCGAGGCAGGATTCGAACCTGTAATTATTCGCTAACTTTCCCGGCTGTTATTTCGTGGCGGTACTGAAATGCATAAGTAGCCGCAGCATTAGTTTCAAGCTGGAAGTAATGGTTAGAAACGGTAGGAGGCCTAGTCCGAGCATCACGAGTGGAGCATAAACTTCCCTCTGCAGAAGCGTTCCAGCCGTCATTTCCTACAAGTCCAGTAGAATCATATAATATTAGGATAGCTGACAGTTACATCACACATTAAAAGTTAAGAAAGGGGGGGGGGGGGAGTGTAGCTTATTTTAAGCGAAAGGTAGGCCTGCTGCGGATTACGATGGGGTGTGTCTTTCTGAAAAAGTGACTGTTTGTGAATACTCGAAAAAAATCGACAAAACTTTAACAGATTGCCTAAAAACTGTAAACAGCGTCATATGTTGGTGTGCTCGCAACACTGTGGTGTTCATTCTTATACATGTAAAACTTCAGATTTAAATGCGCCTTTCTGGAAAAAGTAGGTATTTGTGGAGAAAAATGACAAAATTTTATTGACTTACCTAATAACGCTAAATAGTGTCATACATTGATGGTGTTATTAAACATTTAAGGCAACATACTTTTTGTGTGTTTCCTGAAAATCGATAAAATAGCAGCGGAAACCCATATTTATGTGTATCGTCTCAAAAATCGGTAAAATTAGCCACCAAATCCATATTTACATGTGTTTATTTAAAAGTGGGGCAAAACAGCAGAGAAACCCATATTTACATTATTTTCTTAAAAAGTGTCGGTAAAACAGAAAACAGCAATGAAATTGTGTCTTCTTAAAAATCGGTAAAAATGAGCCACGAAACCGTAAATAGCGTTTGCACATTGCAGAAAATAGCGTTGGATGCCGAATAGTCACGAAAACTAGGCCGATACTGCTGGATGTTATGATATGCAGGAAATCTGTAACGTCACCTGAATTTACTGATGCTGCTGCTGTTGCTTGAGTGAGGTCTAGGTTAAGAATTCCAGTCTCGTGACACTTAGAACGCTACGAAGCGGTGGAGACCATGGTAGGGGGAATGACGAGTAGCAGCACAGTGGGGGCGGCTGTACAGGGAGAAGGGTCAACAGGACCACAGTGGAGGGGATGCAATTTTTTGGGTCATAAGTTATCACCATTAAAATGACAGTTATTACTTAACGCTAAATGATGGTTCAAATGGCTCTGAGCACTATGCCACTTAACTTCTGAGGTCATCAGTCGCCTAGAACTTAGAACTAATTAAACCTAACTAACCTAAGGACAACACACACAGCCATGCCCGAGGCAGGGTTCGAACCTGCGACCGTAGCGGTCGCTCGGCTCCAGACTGCAGCGCCTAGAACCGCACGGCCACTCCGGCCGGCAACGCTAAATGAATTTGACCATTAACTAACACGTGGGTAAATTTGAACCCAAGACCACCACTCTGTCGACATCTTGTTTATAAATTACGGTAATTATCTAGACAGTTATTGACCATAAATTGCCAGTATTGTGACAGTAATTGCCCAGCTCCGGCCATAGTGGCCGAGCGGTTCTAGGCGCTTCAGTCTTGAACCGCGCGACCGCTACGGTCGCAGGTTCGAATGCTGCCTCAGGCATGGATGTGTGTGATGTCCTTAGGTTAGTTAGGTTTAAGTAGTTCTAAGTTCTAGGGGACTGATGACCTCAGAAGTTAAGTCCCATAGTGCTCAGAGCCATTTGAACCCTTTAATTGCCCAGCAATGATGACATAAAAATACAAAACATGCCTTGGGAAACTGGCTGGTTTGTTTGTTTAAGAGGACAATGGGGTCTTTGTCGCAAAACATACATACGCTCGCTGTTAATACTCGTTTGTCAAACAACTTGATGAAAAGGGTGAAAGAGATAAAATGGACAAATATAGGAGAGTTTCTTTGCTAAAAATGTTTTCAAAAGGACAGTATTGATACATCTCAGCAGACACACTTTGCTTTCAGATTCTCAGTTTGGCTTCAGGAACGAGGTATTCATGGGCAATGCTATTTATTCTTTTGTTTTTGAAGTATTAGAAGCTCTAAATCATTGGTTAAGAATAGCTGGTAGTTTATTTGGTTTGACAAATCCTATGATTATGTGGGCCATACAATACTTGATGTGACCAAAGTCGTGGGATACCTCCTAATATAATGTATGGCTTCCTTTCGCCTAGCGCAGTGCAGCAACGTGACGTGGTATGGACTCAAGTCGCTGATATATTGAGCCACGCTGACGGTACAGACGCCCATGATTGCGAAAGTGTTGCCTGTGCAGGATTTTGTGCGTGAACTGACCTCTCAGCTATGTCCCATAAATGTTCCATGCGACTCATGTCAGGCGATCTGGGTGGCCAAATCGTTAACTCAAATTGTCCAGAATCTTCTTCAAACCAATCGCGAACAATTGTGGCCCGATGACATGTTTGGGAATACAAAGTCCATAAATGCTTCAAATGGCTCTGAGCACTATGGGACTTTACATCTGAGGTCATCAGTCCTCTAGAACTTCGAACTACATAAACCTAACTAACCTAAGGACATGAGACACATCCATGCCCGAGGCAGGATTCGAACCTGCGACCGTAGCAGTCGCGTGGTTCCGGACTGAAACGCCTAGAACCGCTCGGCCACCACGGTCGGCTAAGTACATAAATGGCCGCAAAGGCCTCCAAGTAGCGGAAAATAACCATTTTAGGTCAATAACTTGTTCAGATGGACCAGAGGACCTAGTCCATTCCATGTAAACACAGCTCACACCATTATGGAGCCACTACCAGCTTGCAGAGTGCCTTGTTGACAACTTGCGTCCACTGCTTCATGGGATCTGTGCCACACTCGAACCTTAACAACTGAAATCGGGACTCATCTGACGAGCCCACGGTTTTCCAGTCGTCTAGGGTCCAACTGACATGGTTACGAGCCCAGGAGAGGTACTGATGTTAGAAAAGGCATTTTTCTCGGTCGTCTGTTACCATAGCCCATTAACAGCATATTTCGCCTCAGTGTCTTAACGGATACGTTCATCGAACGCCCAACATTGATTTCTGCCTTAGCAAAGGCACTCGCGACGGTCGTCTGCTGCCATTGCCCATTAATGCCTAATTTCGCCGCACTGTCCTGGCTGATTCGCTCGTCGTACGTCCCACATTCATGACTGCGGTTATTCCACGCAGTGTCGCTTCTCTGTTAGCACTGACAACACTGTGCGAACACTGCTGCTCTCGGTCGTTAAGTGCAGGCCGTCGGCCATGCACGCGGCGAGAGTTAATGCTTGAAATTTGGTATTCTCAACACACTATTGACACTGTGGATCTCGGAATATTGAATTTCCTAACGATTTCCGAAATGGAATGACCTATATGTCTAGTTACATCTACCATTCCACGTTCGAAGTCTGTTAATTCCCGTCGTGCGGCCTTAATCATGTCGGAAATCTTTTCACAAGAATCATCTGAGTACAAGTGATGGCTGCGTCAGCGCTGCCCTTTCATACCTCGTGTACGTGACACTATCGCCGTCTGTATACGAGCATATCGCTATCCAATGAACTTTGTCATCTCAGTGTAAGTTGGGACATTATGAGATAAGGGTGTAGCGTTATTTGGGGTCATAGGACACGAAATGGTAGAAATGATTGAATGAGTCACAGAGATATTAACACAATGCACATTTATTAACGTTCTCAAAGTTTTAACAAATTTACAACTTCTCCTCTGTACAACAATTTTTTTCTTAAAATTCACACACAATCCAAACAGTTAACAAATTAATAAAGCTGAACCATGAGAATTATTCAGTACAGAATCCAGAAGTAAGCAAACTTCCAGTATGGTTCAAGTAACCAAACCTGATAATTACTTATTCTCTAACTTTTAACAGATTTACAAAAATTAAAACTTACTTAAATTACTTTTAACAAATTTACAACTTCTCCTTTGTACAACAATTTGTCTTAAAATTCACACACAATCCAAACAATTAACAAATTAATAAAGCTGAACCATGAGAATTATTAAGTAAGGAATCCAGAGGTAAGCAAACTTCCAGTATGGTTCAAGTAACCAAACCTGATAATTACTTATTCTCGAACTTTTAACAGATTTACAAAAATTAAAACTTACTTAAATTACCTTAAGAGAGATAAAAATTATTCCCCGGTTATGCACTTACTCTTTACCAACCCGTAACCTTGCAGAAAGCCGGCCGTGGTGGCCGTGCGGTTCTAGGCGCTGCAGTCCGGAACCGCGGGACTGCTACGGTCGCAGGTTCGAATCCTGCCTCGGGCATGGATGTGTGTGATGTCCTTAGGTTAGTTAGGTTTAAGTAGTTCTAAGTTCTAGGGGACTGATGACCTAAGATGTTAAGTCCCATAGTGCTCAGAGCCAACCTTGCTGAAAGCTCAAAATGTAGAAATTAAAAAAAAGTTCTAGTACTACCAAAGCAAATACATATTGTAGAATTGTAGACAGTTATGCGAGATTGTACTCCTAGCTGAAACACTCCAAGGATAACAGTTGCGAGTTCACTGGCTACTTCCTGACATGTGAACTACTTGCATGTTGACTGTTGTCCTATCAGTAGCAACCTGTATTGATTGGACAAGGACACAACCTACAATAATTTTGGCTCGATTTTATCTAAGGGTCGGTTATGTGCTGCTGCCTTATGGCCCAAATAATTATGCACTGAGGTAGCTGAACATACGTATTAATCAGCCAAATTTTATAGAATTATGCAAATGTTTTAATCTGTATTCAATCAAAAATTGATGTAAATTAAATGAGGTGTATCCCAAAGGATAGTAAGGTAACAATGCGTTGGTTTACGTTCAACTTGTAACTTCAGTTGCAAGTAATGAATCAATGGAAACAAGTGCGAAAAGGTGGCCATACATTTCTAAGTAAACCTGTAGCAGATAAATGAATCACTGTAAAGTGCAGAGGAATAGCAGCCGAGCATCGAATGAAATTTCGGAAGATTAACGAAGGTCAGAGTTTGTAGCACATGTAAAATTTTCAGCATCTTGCAAAATTTTTTAAGTTGCACAGAAACTCATTTAAAGAACCTCCACTGCTCAGCGCCAAAGATCAGAAGCGCATCTTCCCTCCTACAAAAACAGCGATAAAAGACTACAAAGCTTCTCTACTTGCCTCCTCCAGAGCTTGGACACATGACCAACTACTACAGCAAGTTCATTACTTTCCTTAGACCACCTTATCAGAATACACTGTTCTTTATATATTAGGAATTTTTAATATGCAGGATGATTTTTTTTCCATCGTGATCAAACTCTATGGATTGATCGATGAGAGGATACGCTCTGTATACATTAGGAATTTTTAATATACAGGGCGAGTCACTAACTATTGCCACCAAGAATAACTCCGAAAGTATGATAGAAGCTGAAAAAGTTTGTGGGACAAAAGTTACATGGGACAACGGGGGCTATAATATGACGTTGGTATTTTGTTGATAGGTGGGGTCGCTTCAGAGATATGAAAGTCTACTTTTTATTCCTTTCTTTTTTTTTTTAATGGGATGCTATAATTTGGTACTTATTTTCTGGTAGCGGCTATCGACACCAATCCAATGATGTGTAACAGTAAGGTCTTTGAAGATCAACAAAGGTCACAAAGGTGGCATGAACGTCCATTTACAGAAGGTGTTAAAAGTGATGACCATTGGTATCAACGCAGCGCTGCAATCTTCTTATAATGGGTTGAGTGGTGTTCCTTATCACTTCGGCATTTATCGAAGCACATGCTCTGACAATTCCAGCCCACTTCGCCGTTAACGTCCGGACGCACATCAATCGTGTGTTCCCTGGTCGATGGATCGGACGAGGGGGTCCAGTTGTACGGCCTGCTTGTTCACCGGATCTCAATCTGTGAGATTTCTGGTTATGGGGCCATCTCAAAAGTATCGTGTATGCAGAACCCATTCCAGATGTGGAGACACTGGAGCAGCGTATTCATGCTGCCTTTGACACTGTTCGGAAGCAGCCTAGCCCATGTGAACGTGTCAGACACAACTTGCTACGGCGCGTACACCCTTGCGTTGAGACACATGGAAACCATTTTCAACACGTATTGTAACAGTGAGTGCTTGGTACAGTGCGTATTAGACCGCAGTCTCTGTAACACTGTATGATTGCAAAAATGGTCTCTAACATGGATACCACGCATTCCCGGACATACGTTCATTAGACGTTATTGATCAGTATCCTTTATTGATCAATCCCTAGAGTTTGTACATTGTGGAAAAAATCGCCCTGTACGTATTCTTAATTCTACTTCTGTGTACATCTTATTCCATAACTAATGGCTGCCCTTTGTCCTTTTAATTTATTATTTTTCCTTCTATTTGGAAAGGAAATCTCCGAAGCTAGTCAATTACTTGTCCATGTTTTTCTTATCGCTGTGACACTACGAGATTCAAAGCCCATTTCTCAATATTTTTACGAACATAGGAAATAATATGATTACATCTTAATATCTATTGCAATAATATGCTGACGCTGAGTAAGTGTTTGTGTGCCGAATTCTGTTTTATCACAGTTTAATCAAAATAAATAATTTAATAATTTGTTTTCATATATCGTACGTGCGGTCTGAGGCGCCTTGCCATGGATTGCGCGTGTCCCCCCCCCCCCTTCCCCCGTCGGAGGTTCGAGTCCTCCCTCGGGCAAGGGTGTGTGTGTTGTGCTTAGTGTAAGTTAGTTTCAGGTGGATTAAGTAGTGTGTAAGACTAGGGACCGATGGCCTCAGCAGTTTGGTCGCATAGAACTTACCACAAATTTCCAATTTTTCCATACATCATGAATAAACTAAGATTTAAACTTTAATGATCGCTAATCATGACGCCATATAAATATGTTAATAATTTGTGTTTAGGACTTCCGCTAATTCCAGAAATGTCCTTATATTTGCTGTATCTCAACGGTCGGTAGTCTTGGCAGTTTTGATAGATATACAATACTTTTCACTTGACACAGTTGCCGGGCTACGCTCACCTCTTTATAGAGTCAGAAAGATCGACTATGCCGCTCATTTTGTCACATAGTAAGCTGTACAGAGCTCTTCAGACTTCAGATTCACTTAAATACCTAGTAATTACATTTACGAACAACTTAAATTGGAAATAACACATAGAAGATGTTGTGGAAGGCAAACCAAATACTGCGTTTTATTGGCAAAACAGATCTACTAGACTGCCTAGACCACGCTTGTCCGTTCTCTTTTGGACTACTGCTGCGCGGTCTGGGCTTAACGAGGTACATCGAGAAAGTCCAAAGAAGAGAAGCACGTTATTATTATCCCGAAATAGAGGAGAGAGTGTCACGGACATTATACAGGGTTTGGGGTCGACAACATTTAAACAGAGACGTTTTTCGTAGCGACGGAATCTTCTCACGAAATTTCAATCAGCAACTTTCTCGTCCGGAGGAGAAAACATTTTGGTGACGGCGACCTACTTAAGGAGAAACGATCATCATAATAAAATAAGGGAAATCAGAGCTCGCACGGAGAAATATAGGTGTTCGTTAATTCCGCGCTGATCGAAATTGGAGAAATAGAGAATTATTGTGAAGGTGGTTCGATGAAATCTCTGCCAGGCACTTATGAGTGATTTGCAGAGTATCCATGTAAATATAGATGTAGCTGGCTTGCTAAGGCATCTACTAGCGAACATACAATATAAGTAAGATTTGGAAAGATCTTTCCCTCTCTGTGTAGCTTGCTCACATTCAATTCGCTGCGCCGTTACATGTAGTATTTATATCACCAACCTTCGAATTTGCTCATATGGCAAAGAACACAGAACGTCTCATAGTGTACGTGAAAGAGCCCAATGTTGGAAAACAAGCACTACAAAGTTTCACCGAGCCCTGCACGAGTGTGTTATGAACTAAGAAATAAGCAAGCAAACATTGTAAACGGTGTAATGAAATACCTGTAACACCACACAAAGAAGGCGAATACCACTGAGCAAGTCAATCAGGCAAATGCCTCTGTAATAAAGTGTGTACACGACAGTGTTGAATCTCTACAGCTCACGTAGCACATAAAATATATACGAACCGTTTCGTGAGCAGATAATAGGACACCATAAGAATGAAAATCATGAAATGGTGACACTACCGTCAGTACTGGCTTATTCACATTCCGTAAGTGCACAGAACGTTCGTGTCAAGAATACACAATGACAGTCTTCTGGGCGACAGACCATGGTTCCTTCCGCTTAGGCACAGCCAAGTAACCACAGCGTGTCTCTCTGTCGTGTCTTCCTTCACAGTCAGCGACAACGTCCTGCTTATTCGCGGTATTGATTCCAACCCGCCGTCGCTGACCCCACCTTTACGCGCTGCCCTCGCACAGAGTAACGTATCCTCACTGTCAAACAGGTCACAGCAGCGTCGATAGGGAGGACGGCCAACCGAGAATACCAGTTCGGATGTTGCCAAGCTAGGCTATAGTGCCCAACACGCCACATACTCCACCTTCCCCTCCCGCCCCTATTAGACAACCTGCCGAAGTAACTGCAGAATCAGCCGCAAAGACCCAGTTAGATCTGTCTGGACCTCCTTCCCCGTCTGGACCTCCTTCAAACAGATGGTAAGTGATGTTAAAAATTCTTGAATTTAAAAGCGTCCACGAAGTCTGTGCAACAATTTTTTGGTTATTTTTCTCGGAGGCTGCTCACTCTTTGGAAATTCCAGACGAATTCCGTGTTCCCAGATTGGTAGCTGTAAAGCCGATAAGCCCTCCTTTGAGCCTTATGGATATTCCTCTTCGCTTTCCTCTGCTGTGCAGCTAGCTGCTGAATACTCTTCCTTTCCGGCAACAAGTCATCAATGAACCGTAAATTGTACAGTGGAGTTGCGATTTGATAACCTAGAAGCAAGATCGTGGAAGAGGGCTGGTGTAATTGCACAGTGGAGTTTCCATTTGGTAACCCATGAGCAAACTCGTGGGTGTCGGCTGGTGGCTCTCGTGGTGTGCCGTTTTAAATGCAATGGTTAACCAAGTAAGAGAGCGATCCCATCGCCGTTTCGTCTTTCCTATGTTATGCTATAAGGGTAGACCGAATGTTCCTGTTAATTCTTTCTGCGTATGAAGGGTTGGGATAATATGGCGTGGTGGTGATGTGTCGTATATCCATTCCAAGACAGAACTGTTTGATTTGATGTGCCGTTTATGCAGTTCATTGTTGGTAATTATGGACTGCTGGGAGGCCAAGGTGCCAAATATTCTTTGCAATTTCTGAATGACAACTTGCGTGGCTGCCCTTCTAGTTGGTAACAACCAGACAAACCTGGTGAACACATCCACACACAAAAATTAACTTGTTGCTGGTCTTAGATCTACACAGAGGCCCAACAAAATCAATATCCATTGGAAGAGTGTGTCCGCCATTTTGGAGGCATAATATCCAACCCTACTATTCTGGTTGGATTCGCTAATCGCACACACCCTACAATTGCGTATTTTCTTTCGAATCTCACTACCCATACGCGGCCATATAAATTGTTGTCTGATCTTTTCTCTCTTCTTATACACCCCAAGATGTCCACCCACCAGTGAGTCACGAAAATATTTGAACAGAAATGGAACCAGTTCCCTAGGCGCAACTAACCCTTACACATCACTTTTGGCAAACCATTCCTTAATTCTACATATAAGGCTTAACATTCTCTTCTCCTAGGACCTTTTTTTAATTCTCTTAAGACATTCATCGGAGTCCTGAAATTCTCTTTTGTCGCGGGGTCTTGGTGAGGATAGAGGCTACTATAGCATTCGCACCATAACCCTTCTCCTGCTGATCATCTCCTTGCCCCTTTTCTTCTTCTCCAAACACGAGGCTCATACCATCAGCAATCAAATTCTCAGAGCATCGTATATTATATACTTCAGACTTGAACGCTATGTCTGGCTATGCGACGAGTCTTTCTGGACCTCGCCAAGGAATGAATTGTCATTGCTCAAGATAGTATATAAATTTTCCATACCGAACAATACAACTAAAGCTTCTAACTCACACATGGGATACCGTTTCTCTGAATCATTCTAACTTCTTGAAACAGAAGCAGTCACCTTTTTACCACCTTCGTGTTCTTGTAGCAGGACTGCTCCCTCTCCCAGGGCTGATGAATGTGTCTGCAAGATAAATTCCTTATTGAAGTCAGGCAAGGCTAATACTGGGACCGACTCCAAGGCTTCCATCAGTACTACAAATGTATCAGACCCCACACAAACTTTCAACCCTTGTTCCTGAGTTCGTTGAGGAGTGCTGCCTTCTCCGCAAATCAGCAAATAAATTTTCTGTAAAAATTGGTTGTCTCAACAAATCAGGTCACATATTTCACACATTTTGTGGCTGGGGATCCTGCCTGATTGCTTCAACTCTTTCTCGATTGATGGAAATCCCTTCGCCAGAGACCGTATTGCCTAAAAACTTTATGGTGGAACAAGATAATGATAGACATATTGAACTTGATATCGAAAAACATTGCATCCATAAACTGTAAGAGCACGGTAGCGCCCGTAACCAACCCAAATGGTCCACAGTTATATTCAAACAGGTTCCAATCTTCACGAACGCTGTTACATTCTTACACCCTTCTTCTAACACAATTTGATTGTATACCTGATTCAGATCTAACGTGGTAAATATCTTTGCTCCCTTAAACCATTCAGAACATGAATGCAAGACCGGCAGAGGAACAGATCGGAATATAACCTTCTTATTTAGGTCCCTGTAGTCTACAGCTGGACGATATCCGCCGTTACCCTTCGGTATTAAGAATACTGGTGCATTGTATGGTGCCTTAAATGGTCATATCACACTTTGTTGAAACATTTTCTAAATATGCTATCTTAATTACTTCATTCTAGGTGGAGATAATCAATATAACTCCTTTTTAACAGGAATCTGATCCGTTAACTCCACACAATATTCAGGCGCATCCGTCGTCCCCAAATCTTCCGTTAACACATCCGAATATTCCTCACACACAGCTTTCATGTTCTCCTCCAGGAAATTGTCGAGGTGACCTAACTGCTGATCAATTCGAATGTGAGTTTCCCTCACTACCCACTTCAACACCCTGTTATCATATGCCAAGTTGGTCTCCCCTTCTGCCCATGTCGGCAAAAATGAAACTGGGCATGAGGCTTAAACTTGAAATAAAACTGCTGGCCCACCCAATCCGGAATCAGTCTTACCAATAAAGTCCGATACCAAAATACATTCAGTAGCTAAATCTTCCGCAGCCTTCATGGTGATCCTACAGGAATATTTGGCAATCGAAATCTTATCTTGTAAAATCCCATTTACACTCAGACTGGACCTATCTGCTGTGAGATATTCACTGCTATCAGTTATCAACTTCCGTCAGCTACATATAGTCTTCTACTCGACAAACCACGTATAATCGTTGGCAGTTCCCGAATTACTAGAATCAATTAAGGTGCAGTCTGGTTCGTTATTGATAGCTGCGTAAACAAATGGCAAACATGGAGCCCAATCCTCTCATATTGCCTTAATCAATTTCCCTGGATCTTGTTATCATAAATGTTGTTCTGGGTTTACCATGTTTGTTCAAAATGGCTCAAATGGCTCTAAGCACTATGGGACTTTACATCTGAGGTCATCAGTCCCCTAGAACTTATAACTACTTAAACGTAACTAACCTAAGGACATCACACACAGCCGGCCGGGGTGGCCGAGCGGTTCTAGGCGCTACAGTCTGGAACCGCGTGACCGCAACAGTCGCAGGTTCGAATCCTCCATCGGGCATGGATGTGTGTGATGTCCTTAGGTTAGTTAGGTTTAAGTAGTTCTAAGTTCTATGGGACTGATGACCTCAGAAGTTAAGTCCCATAGTGCTCAGAGCCATTTGAACCATTTGAACATCACACACATCCATGCCTGAGGCAGGATTCGAACCTGCGACAGTAGCAGTCGCGCGGTTCCAGACTGCAGCGCCTAGAACCGCTCGTCCACCGCGGCCGGTTTACCATGTTTGTGTACTCCCTCTTTATATGCCCTCGTTTGCCATAGTGGCGACAAGTTACCTTCGCTGCCCCTTTTCCACTCCGCCCTTGTAAATTTCTGCTTCCTACATGAGTTTTCTGATCCATGTTCCTCTCCATCTGCTTTTATCTAATTGCTGATTTTCACAGCCTGCTCCTTCATTACCTCTATTCCTACGAGAATCCATTAATTCAGTGGTTTGTATATGTCTCACAAGTTCTTCTAAAAGAACAAACGTTGTAAGACCTGGACCTCTGTCTGGTTTCCAAATTGAACCCCCCCCCCCCCTCCCCACCGCTAAAATATGGTTCATCACTTATTTCTCTGTGAACTCCAATCCTAAGGCTACCATTCTTCCTTTAATACGTTCAACATATTCTACTAATATTTCAGCAGTACCTTGCTCGTGCCAATATAGATGACTAACCAGTTCTTGCAAGGCCCTGCGTGGAATTAACCCACAAATTCCCTCTCTTAGTTGTTTCCAAGTATTATTCTGTTGCATCGATCACACTACTTCCTCCTGTAATATACTCTTTACAGTACTGACTATGAATCGTTATGTGTCCACATTATTTACTTGCATAGCTAGCGTTACATGTTGAAATTCCAGTGTTAAGTTCAAAAACTCCACTATCTTATCAACTGAATCCAGTGACAACTGAGAACACTCATTTAAACTGTCCTGAAACAGGCTCTGTAACTTTGAAGACGGAGCGTCTAAGACCACATGCCTACACCAGAATTCTAATCTACTTGGTTGTCGTCACTACTCGCTACACTGAAATTGCTGTTAAGGGGCTATAACCAGTCGTGAATGATATTACTATACGTTACTACTTGTTGTGTCTGCTCCTTGTCCACACCCAACAAATCATTCGTCCTAACAACATAATGATGGAAACGAGCCTGCAATCTACACATGCGATTAGGTCTAGGGCCTCCTCACTTTACACAACCTGTAACTTTTTTTCCAAAGCAGCAACTATAGCGATAGTGACAAAACTTACTCCTTTTATCTTTCATCTCTGTAATTCATACACCAGCTCATTCTTTCTCAGGAAAACCGGATCCTTTACATCGGTGGGCATTCTGAAAAATTAGACACAGTATCAGTGAACAAGCTAGCGTAATTACGTAATATACACTCAGTCGCAAAAGCATTCGGACAGCACGTGACGGCGCATAATTTTGCGGTTTGCCGCATGAACAAATGCAGAAATTGCACTTTGTAATGTATTTGGGACTCTGGGTACGATGTCGCAAACGTGAAACACGCGTCAAATACGAAGAATTGTTGTTAGACATGTGTCTGTTACGTAATACTTCCTGAAAACGGCATGGGAAGGTGCAACAAAAGTATTCGGACAAAGGCGGACAACGTGAGAGAATAGTTCATTCCGAGACGCACAGAGAGTGAAGCAACTGCAGTGTGTCCATTTCCGCGAGACGATAGCGATGATTAGTAAACACGTATCGCGAGCCTGTGCAGGTCGATGATGGGATGCAGAGGGAAGTGTTCTACGTTCGAGCAAAGGCAACTTGTCGTTTATCATCACGCGAAGGGGAAAACCTGCAGGGAAATTGCAGCAATAGTGAACATGAAGAAAAGTACAGTTCACGACATAATTAAACGGTTCGAGAAAGAAATCCGATTGGAATTCCGTTGCGGTATAGGACGGCCACGGACATTTTCACAGAGAGATGAACGTGTGATTGTGCGAAAGGTACAACAGAATCCGAAAATATCTGCCACACGAATTGAAAGTGAGGTGGAGGGAGACCTTGGCATAAAAGTTCATCCCGAAACCGTGCGGAGAGTACGACGACGATCGCAGTACCATGGTCGAGTGGCACGGCGAAAGCCATTCATAAATGCTGTGAACCAGAAGAAACGTATGCAGTTTGCGAGGGAATACGCCGAATACGATCAGGCTTGGTGGAATCGGGTGATATTTTGCGACGAATGTAAATTTACATTATCGCAAGGCGACAGAAAGGCAAACGTGTGGCGAAAGACCAATGAAGAGCTGAATCCCAGGAACCTCAAACCAATAGTAAAGTTTGGAGGTGGGAGCATCATGGTGTGGGGATGCATGTCCGGCAGTGGTGTGGGTGATTTAGTGTTCATTGATGATACGATGAACAAGGAAGCGTATTTGAATATACTGCGAGGACATTTGAAGCAGAGTGCACGACATCTAGGTATTGCGAACAACTTTCATTTTTATCAGGATAATGATCCCAAGCATACCGTGCATATTGTACAAATGTGGTTGTTCTTCAACTGCCCGAAAGTATTGTATCCTCCTCTCCAATCACCAGACCTTAACCCAATCGAACATTTGTGGGATAAATTGAAACGGACCCTCCGCTCGGACAACATCTATACGAAGGAGACCTTGAAAGAGAAACTGCGCCAAGAATGGGCAAATATAGAACCAGATTTCACGAAAAAACTCGTGGAAAGTATGCTTATTAGATTGGAGGAGGTATTGAAAATGAAAGGTGGACCCACAAGGTATTGATATTTTCGTCGTACAACTTATGAACATTTATTGGACAGTGTCCGAATACTTTTGTAGCAGCAGGTTCTGCAGGGTGTTTCATTTTTGTTGTTAATTTTTCTGTTACTTATGTATTGGAAACGAAATAATAGAATAATTCTTTTGCAATTAATGTTGTTACGCATATATACACTCCTGGAAATTGAAATAAGAACACCGTGAATTCATTGTCCCAGGAAGGGGAAACTTTATTGACACATTCCTGGGGTCAGATACATCACATGATCACACTGACAGAACCACAGGCACATAGACACAGGCAACAGAGCATGCACAATGTCGGCACTAGTACAGTGTATATCCACCTTTCGCAGCAATGCAGGCTGCTATTCTCCCATGGAGACGATCGTAGAGATGCTGGATGTAGTCCTGTGGAACGGCTTGCCATGCCATTTCCACCTGGCGTCTCAGTTGGACCAGCGTTCGTGCCGGACGTGCAGACCGCGTGAGACGACGCTTCATCCAGTCCCAAACATGCTCAATGGGGGACAGATCCGGAGATCTTGCTGGCCAGGGTAGTTGACTTACACCTTCTAGAGCACGTTGGGTGGCACGGGATACATGCGGACGTGCATTGTCCTGTTGGAACAGCAAGTTCCCTTGCCGGTCTAGGAATGGTAGAACGATGGGTTCGATGACGGTTTGGATGTACCGTGCACTATTCAGTGTCCCCTCGACGATCACCAGTGGTGTACGGCCAGTGTAGGAGATCGCTCCCCACACCATGATGCCGGGTGTTGGCCCTGTGTGCCTCGGTCGTATGCAGTCCTGATTGTGGCGCTCACCTGCACGGCGCCAAACACGCATACGACCATCATTGGCACCAAGGCAGAAGCGACTCTCATCGCTGAAGACGACACGTCTCCATTCGTCCCTCCATTCACGCCTGTCGCGACACCACTGGAGGCGGGCTGCACGATGTTGGGGCGTGAGCGGAAGACGGCCTAACGGTGTGCGGGACCGTAGCCCAGCTTCATGGAGACGGTTGCGAATGGTCCTCGCCGATACCCCAGGAGCAACAGTGTCCCTAATTTACTGGGAAGTGGCGGTGCGGTCCCCTACGGCACTGCGTAGGATCCTACGGTCTTGGCGTGCATCCGTGCGTCGCAGCGGTCCGGTCCCAGGTCGACGGGCACGTGCACCTTCCGCCGACCACTGGCAACAACATCGATGTACTGTGGAGACCTCACGCCCCACGTGTTGAGCAATTCGGTGGTACGTCCACCCGGCCTCCCGCATGCCCACTATATGCCCTCGCTCAAAGTCCGTCAACTGCACATACGGTTCACGTCCACGCTGTCGCGGCATGCTACCAGTGTTAAAGACTGCGATGGAGCTCCGTATACCACGGCAAACTGGCTGACACTGACGGCGGCGGTGCACAAATGCTGCGCAGCTAGCGCCATTCGACGTCCAACACCGCGGTTCCTGGTGTGTCCGCTGTGCCGTGCGTGTGATCATTGCTTGTACAGCCCTCTCGCAGTGTCCGGAGCAAGTATGGTGGGTCTGACACACCGGTGTCAATGTGTTCTTTTTTCCATTTCCAGGAGTGTATATTGCTAAGAAATATGTTTGGGTTTCATAGCCAGTGTTCCTCGAATACTCATTGTGAAACTTCCCACTGTCAGAATAATTTTGCGACTGAGTGTATCTAGGGACACCGCCACTCAATCAATCAACCACAGTCTGCTGTCACTTGTGTAGTGTTGACTAGGGCCACGGGACAAGCAAGGGTGGAAACGATTGATTGAGTCACAGCTACACTAACGCATTAGCGTTATTAATATTTTAACAGTTTTTACAAGTTTTTACAGCCTAGGTCTGCACAACAGTTTCTCTTAAAATTCATGCACAATCCAAACATTTTGCAAATTAATAAAGCAGAAGCATGACAATTATTCAGTACAGGAATTCAGGAATAAGCAAACTTCCAATATTGTTCAAATAACCAAACCTAACAGTTACTTATTCAGGAACTTACCAGATCGACAAAAATTAAAACTCACTTAAATTACCTTAAGGGTCATAAGAATTATTCACCAGGTTATGCACTTTACACTGTACAAACCAGTAACTTTACTCAGAGCCCAAAACGCAGTCATCTAAAAGAAACACATAATACAATCAGTTCACATACATGTTACAGAAAATTATGTAATATTATACTCTCATCTGAAACACTATAAGGATAACAGTAACTTGGGCAGAGCTCTTTAGACCTCACTTAACTCATAAACATTCGAAATGGCTTGCTGGAGCATCTTCTAGTGAACATACAATAGAAGTAAGATTCCGAATGGTTCCTTTCCTTTTTGCAAAGCTTGTTTAGATTAAATTCGTTGCGCCATTACAGGCAGCACTTACATAATCAACCATCGAGCTGCTTCATATAACAAATAGAATAGCATATCTCATAGTGTACCTGAAACAGCCCAGTGTTAGTTGTTGTTGGTGTGGTCTTCAGTCCTGAGACTGGTTTGATGCAGCTCTCCATGCTAATCTATCCTGTGCAAGCTCCTTCATCTCCCAGTACCTACTGCAACCTACATCCTTCTGAATCTGCTTAGTGTATTAATCTCTTGGTCTCCCTCTACGATTTTTACCCTCCAATGCTAAATTTGTGATCCCTTGATGCCTCAAAACATGTCCTACCAACCGATCCCTTCTTCTAGTCAAGTTGTGCCACAAACTTCTCTTCTCCCCAATCCTATTCAATACCTCCTCATTAATTACGTGATCTACCCACCTAATCTTCAACATTCTTCTGTAGCACCACATTTCGAAAGCTTCTATTCTCTTCTTGTCCAAACTATTTATTGTCCATGTTTCACTTCCATACATGGCTACACTCCATACAAATACTTTCAGAAACGACTTCCTGACACTTAAATCTATACTCGATGTTAACAAATTTCTCTTTTTCAGAAACGCTTTCCTTGCCATTGCCAGTCTACATTTTATATCCTCTCTACTTCGACCATCATCAGTTATTTTGCTCCCCAAATGATGATGACTCCCTTACTACTTCAAGTGTCTCATTTCCTAATCTAATTCCCTCAGCATCACCCGACTTAATTCGACTACATTCCATTATCCTCGTTTTGCTTTTGTTGATGTTCATCTTATACCCTCCTTTCAGAACACTGTCCATTCTGTTCAACTGCTCTTCCAAGTCCTTTGCTGTCTCTGACAGAATTACAATGTCATCGGCGAACCTCAAAGTTTTTATTTCTTCTCCCTAGATTTTAATACCTACTCCAAATTTTTCTTTTGTTTCCTTTACTACTTGCTCAATATACAGATTGAATAACATCGGGGAGAGTTAGTAATAAGCACTACAAAGTTTCACTGAGCCTTGCACAAGCGTATTATGAACTAAGAAATAAGAAAGCGTACACTGTACACGTTTAAATGAAACATCTATAACACCGCACAAGGAAGGTGTGTACCACTGAGCAGTTCTAATCAGGCAAATGCCTCTGTAAAAAAGTGCGTACACAAAAGTGTTGAATCTCTACAGCTCACGTAGCACATAAAATACATACAAACCCTTTCGTGAGCAGATAATAGTACGCCACAAGAATGAAAGTCATGAAAAGGCTCGGCCGGAGTGGCCGAGCGGTTCTAGGCGCTACAGTCCGGAACCGCGTGACCGCTACGGTCGCAGGTTCGAATCCTGCCTCGGGCATGGATGTGTGTGATGTCCTTAGGTTACTTAGGTTTAAGTAGTTCTAAGCTCTAGGCCATTGATAACCTCAGAAGTTAAGTCTCATAGTGCTCAGAGCCATTTGAACCATTTTGAATCATGAAATGGCGACACAACCATCAGTACATAGTACTTGAAGGAACTGAACGTTCGACACAAGAACGATACACAATTTCAATGCGTCTGGCTTGTTCACGTTCCGTAAGTGCACAGTACATTCTTGCCAAGAATACACAATCACAATCTTTTGTGTGACAGACTAGCTCCCTTCCGCATGGCACAACGAAGTAATCATAACGTCTATCTCTGTCGGGTGTTCCTACACAATCAGCGTCAGCTTCCTGCTAATTCACAGTATTGATTCCAACTGACTCCATCTTTTCGCGCTGCACACGCATAGATAAACCCTCATCTTTGTCAGGGAGGTCAGAATAGCGTCGATAGGGAGTATGACCAACCTAGAATATCCGTGCGGGTGTTGCCATCCTAGATCATAGTGCCATACATGGCAATAAGCATAAATCTCAACAATGGTTCACTTCATATCTGGAAACTAAGAAGGAGAAGATTGTCCTCCAGTATTAACAGACAGGTAAGAGGTGTGAATCTGACTAATACCATGTCAAGTGGGATGTGCCATATAGTTCTGTTCTATGTCTATTGGTTTTCTTGACATACAGGGTAAATCACCTAAAACTTGCACCGCAAATATTGCGGAAATGGAATTGGTAGTCAGGGGCTGGTATTGTTAACCAAAAAACAGATTGTAATAATGTGGAAATTTGTGGCATGGTCTTATGAGAAAGAAAGATCCTTTATCATTTAGCTACAATATAGCAGGTCAGCAACTGGAAGCAGTTAATTCCATAAATTATCGGGGAGTAGGCATTAGCAGTGGTTTAAAATGGAATGATCATATAAAGTTGATTGTCGGTAAAGCAGATGCCAGACTGAGATTCATTGGAAGAATCCTAAGGAAATACAATCCGAAAACAAAGGAAGTAGGTTACAGTACGCTTGTTCGCCCACTGTTTGAATACTGCTCAACAGTGTGGGATCCGTACCAGATAGGGTTGATAGAAGATATAGAGAAGATCCAACGGAGAGCAGCGCGCTTCGTTACAGGATCATTTAGTAATCGCGAAAGCGTTACGGAGATAATAGATAAACTCCAGTGGAAGACTCTGCAGGAGAGACGCTCAGTAGCTCGGTACGGGCTTTTGTTGAGGTTTAGAGAACACACCTTCTCTGAGGAGTCAAGCAGTGTATTGCTCCCTCCTACGTATATCTCGCGAAGAGACCATGAGGATGAAATCAGAGAGATTAGAGCCCACACAGAGGCATACCGACAACCTTTCTTTCCACGAACAATACGAGACTGGAATAGAAGGGAGAACCGATAGAGGTACTCAAAGTACTCTCCGCCACACACCGTCAGGTGGCTTACGGAGTATGGATGTAGATATAGATGTAGACAAAACTGCTGAGGTCATCGGTCCCTAAGCCTACACACTATTTAATCTAATTTAAACTAACCTACGCTATGGACAACACACACACCCATGGCCGATGGGAGACTCGAACCTCCGACGGGGCTGCCGCAAGGACCGTTACAAGGGCCCTTAGACCGCGCGGCTTTGCAATAATACTTAGAAAGTGTATTTTTTGTGCAAACATACACTTTTTTAAAATGGAGCAACGCCTATTGACATTAGCAGACCAAACGCAGGGTAAATTAAATTGTTAGTAGTGGTTGTTGCAGGATTCTAGCGCGAGTCTACGTACAGTGCCTGTGGTAGCACACACTAAGGAACAACACAACTGCATAGCACTAGTAATGTGGATTCTGACCTGTAACGAGACAACTGATCATCAGAGGCTGTGTTCAAAATGACCCATGGCAGCAGCGATACACGCTTCCAGTGTGGTATAGATCGACTGCTGCACACATGCTAGCATTTCAGCGGAGATGTCCGTGCAGGCTGCAGTAATACATTCCTTGCATATCATTGGAAGTAGGTCGTAGGCCATTGTAGACGGCGTGTTTCAGCTTTCCCCACAGAAAAAAAGCCTACAGGTGTCAAATCCGACGACTGGGCCAACCAAAGTACATGTCCTCTGCGTGAAATCCAAAGATTTGAGAACGATTCGTGAAGACATGTTGTAGTGCTTCGTGCACTACGGGCTGGACAGCCATCATGTTGGTACCACAGGGTTCTCCTAGTCGGCAGAGGAACGTCTCCTAACATTTGTTGAAGATGTTCTGTCAGGAGGCTGCGATATTTGTGCACGTTCAGTGTTCCGTCTCTGAAACACAGGCCTATGGGCTGATGGTTCACTATCCCACATCACACGTTTACACTCCATGGACGCTGACGTCCTACCTCATGAAGCCAATGGGGACTGTCAGCAGACCAGCGGTACGTGTTTTGGCATTTTACCTGGCCATGATTGGTAAATCGAAATGAGCGTTTGGCGTCATTGGTCGGGAGGCCTCTCACGGGGCAGGTCCGGCCGCCTTTGTGCAAGTCTAACCACATTCTACGCCACATTGAAGACAACACAACACCCAGTCCCTGAGCGGAGAAAATCGCCGACGCAGCCGGGAATCGAAACCGGGCCCCTTAGGACGGCAGTCCGTCACGCTGACCATTCAGTTATCGGGGTGGACGATTGGTAATTGTGGCTTCATCGCTAAACAAGAACTGGAGTATCCTGCTTTAAGGCCCATGTACAGAAGTTAACACGGTTATCATAATCGTTTCCATGCAGCTCTTGACGGAGACAGATGTGATAGGGATGGAACCTATGTCGATGAAGACTGTGTAGGACCTTATTCATGCCACTCCCTCGTGCGATTGCTCGGGAACTAACATGCGGATTAACTGCAACAGTAGCAAGAACATTCATTTCCGCCTCTTCTGCCATCACTTGTTTCCTTGTGTTACATTGTCTAGGTGTTACACTACCACTTTCACGTAACAGATTGAAGAGGTTGATAAACAACTGCCGAGATGGTTGACGTCTATCGGGATACCTTGCCGTGTACATCGCACAATAACGAACTGCATTCTTCGTGCAATCTCCATGCACCGCGAGCATGTCGGCTTTTTCTACATTGGTAAATCCCATCGTCCACTCACGACCTACTGCTTAGACTGTCACACACTAACTGACTAGTAAGTTCAGTGCACTCAAGGAACACACACGCACACTGTAACCAAACATAACAACATCGTACCTAGGAACTATGCAGGTTGAATGGCACAAACAAGTGTCTGTGTGTAAACTTTGCACAATACGGTATGTCATAAACGACTCGCACTAGACTCCTGCAACAAAAACCACTGACATTATAATTTGTCACACTCTTAGGTTGTTAATGTCAACAGGTGTTGTTCGATTTAAAAAAGTGTATATTTACGCAAAAAAATACGCTTTTTATGTATTATTACAACCTATTGACTGGCTAACAATACGAAACCCTAACTACCAATCCATTCTGTGAAAACCGCACATCAATAGCGCTTTCCATTTCCGCAATATTTTCGGTGGAAGTTTTAGGTGATGCAACCAGTATATCAATGATCTACCACTAAACGTGACAGACGACAGAAAAATTATTCTCTTTGCAGATGACGCAAATGTTATCGTGAGAGACATGAAACGTAATATAAATGATGTAGTTAATAGGGTAGGCAGTAACATCTTATATTAGATCTAATGGCAACGAATAGATCTGACCTCGTTGAGGATGACCACATCGAAACTGGTAGCAGGGATCTTGAGACAGTTATATCAACAATGAGTACCAAAATAGGTTCAAATGGTTCAAATGGCTCTGAGCACTATGGGACTCAACTGCTGTGGTTATCAGTCCCCTAGAACTTAGAACTACGTAAACCTAACTAACCTAAGGACATCACACACATCCATGCCCGAGGCAGGATTCGAACCTGCGACCGTAGCAGTCCCACGGTTCCGGACTGCGCGCCTAGAACCGCGAGACCACCGCGGCCGGCTCCAAAATAGGAATAGCAACTAAAATAAGTATAAAGTTCTATACAGGGAAGCAGTAGTGTCATATGTCAATGAGGAACTTGAAACTTTTATCTCAGGACAGGGGCATGTAGAGCGGTTATAGATCGAGTTTAAAATAATAGTTGACCATGCACTGGATAGTTACGCGGCAGGTGGAACAGTTCATGATATCAGAGGACCTCCATAGTAGACAGTCGCTGTAAAGTAACTTCTAAAGAAACAAAGACTACTGCATAATAGGTGTAAAACAAAGCATAGGGCTATAGATGGAGATATGCTCAATGAAACGCGTTTGCATGTCAAGAGAGCAATGCGTGAAGCCTTCAATGACTACCGTAGCAGAATATTGCCGAAAAGTCTTTCACAAGACCCAAAGAAATTCTGGTCGTATGTAAGAGCTGTTAGTGGCACTAAAGTTAGTGTCCAATTACTCATGGACAAGGAACTGAAATTGAGCGTAGCAGAGCAAAAGCAGAAATGCTTAAACTGTTTTCAAATGTTCCTTTACAAAGGAAAACCCAGGAGCACTGACCAAAGCCCCAGGCCAAATGGAATTCCTATCAGATTCTCTATCCAATTTGCGGGTGAGTTAGCAGCCACTCTGTTAACTATAATCTGTTGTAGATCCCTCGAATGAAAACCCGTGCCTAATAGTTGGAAAAAGCACAGGTGACACCACTGTACAAGAAGTGTGGTAGAAGTGATCCTCAAACTGCCATCCACTATTCTTGATATTAATTTGTTGTAGAATCTTAGAATATACCCTGAGCTCAAACCTAATGAGATATCTTGAACGGAACGACCTCCTGTATGCCAACCAGCGCGGATTTCGAAGACATCGATCATATGGAACCCAACTCACATTTTTCCCACATCAATTACTGAAAGCCATGGATCAAGGCAGGTAGATGCAGTACATCTAGGTTTCCGAAAAGCGTTTGACTTAGTATCACACCTTCGCTTATTATTAAAAGTACGATCGGATGGAGAGCCATCAAAAGATTTAGAAGTAACTTCGGGTGTACCCCAGGATAGTGTGTTGGGTTCCTTGCTGTTCATGTTGTATATTAATGATCTTGCGGACAATATTAACAGCATCCCCAGACTTTTCGCAGATGAGGGGGTTATCTATATTGAAGTTATAACTCTAGATTTAAAAGAATTACACATAGCTTCCTATGACTATATGAGTGAGTCATTGTTGAAATCGGTAAACCCATATAAATCTCTCGGTGTAGCCCTTTTTAGGGGTATGAAATGGAACGATCACATTGGCTCAGTTGTGGGTAAAGCAGGTAGCGGGCTTTGGTGTAGAGGTAGAATACTACTGCAATGTAATCAGTCTACAAAGGAGATTGCATGCAAATCTCTCTTGCGCCCCATCTTAGAATATGTGTGGCACTAACAGGGGATATTGAACGCGTACAGAGGAGGGAGAGCGAAGGGTCGCAGGTTTGTTTGACCCTCGGAAAAGTGTCACAGAAATTTTGAAAGAACTGAACTGGCAGACTGAAGAACAGTGGTCGTCAAACTGCAGCCCGAATCAAGTATTCGTGCGGCCCTCGCTTCTCAGCACCTAGCAACTAACAGCCGAATTCAAAAACGTTATCTAAAGTTACGAGATTATTAGAAGTGTAGTTTCCTGGTCAGTAATAAAGCGAAAATACAAGGAATGCTTAATTTTAATTGATGTCGGTGCATTTAGCCGTGAGCTAATTTGGCTGATTAGCTCTGCGGCAGGGGAGTAAATAGCATGGCCACTGCGGGGTCAGAGGGCGTGAGAGGGGAGGATGATTTATTGATTGTCTTCCAGTACTGACAACTCACGAGCATGCGTGACTCCTGCCGATCAGCGCTATGTTATGAATTTTGACACGGAAGTGTTCGTGAATGCGCAATACAGAGACGATCATCTCCAAATGCGGTCCTTATTTGCAGAAAGGAACATTAAATTAATTAAGCCTTTTGTAATACATCACAGTGAGTAAAAGAAAACTGGCATTTAAATCATTTATCAAACTCTTGTCATGATGCCTCATATTCAATCGTGCATCTAAATACAAGTACAAATAGTGTTATTAATCAAAGTCAGTCACTTAGCTAGTAAAACCAACAATACTTCACCACGCAACTATAGCGTCAGAACAGTTAGATCACCTAGCAAATTTGTAAATTTGTGGTAAGTTCTTATGGGACCAAACTGATGATGTTATCGGTCCCTAAGCTTACACACTACTTAATCTAACTTAAACTAACTTACGCTAAGGACAACACACACACCCATGCCCGAAGGAGTACTCGAACCTCCGACGGGGGAGCCTCGCGATCCGTGACAGGTTGCCACAGACCGAGCGGCTACCCCGCGTGGCAGATCTCTTAGGTCGGCAGAATCCAAAACAGACCCATCAAAACTGTTTCGAATGGTTTCGACTTTTAACGATCAGTACTTTGGGGCCGGTGGACAACTTTATCGTGCCCTTACTATAGTTAGTCTTCTGGGGGATCAGAACACACGAATGACGTAGGTTACCAATTAATAATAACATCGATTCATATGTATCCCTATATGCCGCTCCAGAGTGACAGTATTGGCTCTGGAATAAAACAGCTTGACGACTACTGCTGTAGAAGACAGAGCTTCTAGAACTTGCTTTAAGTGATGCTTCTAGGAATATACACTACTGGCCATTAAAATTGCTACACCACGAAGATGACGTGCTACAGATTCGAAATTTAACCGACAGGAAGAAGATGCTGTCATATACAAATGATTAGCTTTTCAGAGCATTCACAGAAGGTTGGCGGCGGTGCTGACATGAGAAAAGTTTCCAACCGATTTCTCATACACAAACAGCAGTTGACCGGCGTTGCCTGGTGAAACGTTGTTGTGATGCCTCGTGTAAGCAGGAGCAATTCGTACCATCATGTTTCCGACTTTGGTAAAGGTCGGATTGTACCTTATCGCGATTGCGGTTTATCGTATCGCGACATTGCTGCTCGCATTGGTCAAGATACAATAATTGTTAGCAGAATATGGAATCGGTGGGTTCAGGACGGTAATACGGAACGCCGTGCTGGATCCCAACGGCCTCGTATCACTAGCAGTCACGATGACAGGCATCTTTTCCGCATGGCTGTAACGGATCGTACAGCCACGTCTCGTTCCCTGAGTCAACAGATGGAGACGTTTGCAAGACAACAACCATCTGCACGAACAGTTCGACGACGTTTGCAGCAGCATGGACTATCAGCTCCGAGACTATGGCTGCGGTTACCCTTGACGCTGCATCACAGACAGGAACGCCTGCGATGGTGTACTCAACGACGAACCTGGGCGCACGAAAGGCAAAAGGTCATTTTTTTGGATGAATCGAGGTCCTGTTTACAGCATCATGATGGTCGCATCCGTGTTTGATGACATCGCGGTGAACGCACATTGGAAGCGTGTATTCGTCATCGCCATACTGGCATATCACCCGGCGGGATGGTATGGGGTGCCATTGGTTACACGTCTCGGTCACCTCTTGTTCGCATTGACGGCACTTTGAACAGTGGACGTTACATTTCAGATGTGTTACGACCCGTGGCTCTACCCTTCATTCGATCCCTGCGAAACCCTACAGTTCAGCAGGATAATGCACGACCGCATGTTGCAGATCCAGTACGGGCCTTTCTGGATACAGAAAATGTTCGACTACTGTCCAGGCCAGCACATTCTCCAGATCTCCACCAATTGAAAACGTCTGGTCAATGGTGGCCAAGCAACTGGCTCGTCACAATACGCCAGTCACTACTCTTGATGAACTGTGGTATCGTGTTGAAGCTGCATGGGCAGCTGTACCTGCACACGCCATCCAAGCTCTGTTTGACTCAATGTCCAGGCGTATCAAGGCCGTTATTACAGCCAGAGGTGGTTGTTCTGGGTACTGATTTCTCAGGATCTATGCACCCAAATTGCGTGAAAATGTAATCACATGTCAGTTCTAGTATAATATATTTGTCCAATGAATACCCGTTTATCATCTGCATTTCTTCTTGGTGTAGCAATTTTAATGGCCAGTAGTGTACTACAACCCCCTACATATCGTTCCCATATGGACTGTGAGGACACGATTAATTACAGCATGCAAAGGCGGAGTTAAACGGTTATTCTTCCCACGCTGCATACACAAATGGAACGGGAAAAAGCTATAATAACTGGTACAATGGTTGGGACTTACCGTCTTTCATACTCTTCACAGAATTTCGCAGAGTAATGAAGTAGTGGCTTCCAGAGATCAGATAAGTGTAACAAAACACTACGCATACAGTTTCAGCCATGGGACTCTTGTAAAACCGAAACTTTTCTGTCCGAAGGTGGTTAAACAATCGAAGAAGTCTACGCTCGTGCGAGTGTAGTGATATAGTGTGTATTCGCTTATATTTTGAGCCGCGAATAACGTAGTTTGTGCTATATTAACGATTGTAACTAGTATCTATCCTTTATAAAATTTTGACAGTAATATTCTTTTTCAAAGGATCACTAACCGCCAGTTTCAGTGCGTATCAACGTGAATAAACGTACGTTTTTTTAGAATCATCAGAAATTACGGGTGTTGTTTTTGGACACTTGCAGATGTATATTTTCGAAAACATTCGTAAGTTATAAGTGCTGTGCGAGCCTATTTCGTGGTAAACCGGCGTTTGTGATTTACAAAGGCTTCAAATGGCTCTAAGCACTATGGGACTTAACATATGAGGCCATTAGACCCCTAGACTTAGAACTACTTAAACCTAACTAACCTCAGGACATCACATACGTCTATGCCCGAGGCAGGATTCGAACCTGCGACCGTAGGAGCAGCGCGGTTCCGGACTGAAGCGCCTAGAACCGCTCGGACACAGCGGCCGGCTGTGATTTACAATTACTCTAAATAACTAACATATCATGCCACATTTGTTTTCCCTTTTAGCAGGAGTGTGTATTGTCTGCATTCATCGTAAATTAACGCTATTGCCGAATTCGTTAGTGACCATAACGTTTCAGAGAAACAATATTTTTATACTCAGTTTTTTCTATTGTCGTAAGAGATATCTCGTTTTGCCTGTAAATCGCTTCAGTTCTAAAAGGCTAATCGTAGTACGAGTAGCATTTAAGACCCATTAATTGAAAGAGAAACGATACGCTTAGTTTAAAGTTATCTGTTAACTGTGCTGTAAAATATTTCGCCAGGCACAATGGAGCCGCACTTTGTACGCTATTATTGGGTACGGAAAGAGTTATCTGCTGTTCGTAAGCAGCTGGAAATCGCCCTGATTACTGTTAATATTGGAATCTGCTGTGAATAAGTGTGTGGGGGGATAATTAAGAATCGTGTACCAGAGGTACCCCCGGCCGGAGTGGTCGAGCGGTTCTAGGCGCTACAGTCTAGAGCCGCGCGACCGCTACGGTCGCAGGTTCGAATCCTGCCTCGGGCATGGATGTGTGTGATGTCCTTAGGTTAGTTAGGTTTAAGTATTTCTAAGTTCTAGGGGACTGATGACCTCAGAAGTTAAGTCCCATAGAGCTCAGAGCCATTTAGAACCAGAGGTACCAATGGCTCCTCTCCTATGGATCCTGCCTCTTATGCACGAAAGGTCCCTAACGACTGGAAAAAAGTGCAGGTCATTTCCGCTTTCAAAAAGGGTCGATGCACGTAATTATAGGCCCGTATCGTTGACGTCACTCTGTTGTAGAATTATGGGTCATGTCTAATGTTCATATACTATGACATTTATCGAGAACGAACATCTCATCTACAAAAACTGACATGTATTCCGCAAACAGAGATCTTGCAAAACTCAGCTCGTTCTGTTCCTCCATGATATCCATAGCACTGTAGACAACGGCGCTTAGGTTGATGTCCTGTTTCTTGACTTCAGGAAGGCATTTGACACCGTCCCGCACTGCCGTTTAGTGAAAAAAAAAAAACAAAAAAATCGAGCTTATCGAGTATCGGACCAGATTTGCGACTGGATTCAGTACTTCCTTGCAAATAAAACTCAACATGTCTATTTGAACGGGACAAGCTCGACAGATATAAAGGCAACTTCAGGAATACCCCAAGGTAATGTGACAGGACCATTGGTCGGCGCGGGATTAGCCGAGCGGTCTAGGGTGCTGCCGTCATGGACTGTGCGGCTGATCCCAGCGGAGGTTCGAGACCTCCCTCGGGCATGGGTGTGTTTGTTCGTCCTTAGGACAATTTAGGTTAAGTAGTGTGTAACCTTAGGGACTGATGACCTTAGCGGTTAAGTCCCATAAGATTTCACACACATTTGAAACACCATTGGTCGTACGGGAAAATTCCCACTTCATCGATACCTCGGAGATGCTGTGTCCCATCGCTCGTGCGCCGACTATAACACCACGTTCAAACTCACTTAAATCTTGATAACCTGCCATTGTAGCAGCAGTAACCGATCTAACATCTGTGCCAGACGCTTGTTTTCTTATATAGGCGCTGCCGACCGCAGTGCCGTATTCTGCCTGTTTTCGTATCTCTGTATTTGAATACGCATGCCTTTTTTTCCCCTAAGGGACCAAACTGCTTAGGTCATCGATCCCTAGTCTTTACACACTACTTGCGTTAACTTACACTAAGAACAACACACACACTCATGCCCGAGGGAGGACTCGAACCTCCGGCGGGAGGAGCCGCGCAGACCGTGCATGACGCCCCAAACCGTGCGGCCATTAAGCGCGGCCACATGCCTATACTAGTTTCTTTGCCGCTTCAGTGTAGTTTCGATGAAGCTCAAAATTTGCAGTATTGTCCCCAGCACAAATCGCGGCTCCTTGGTTCTGAGTCGACTGGAAGCTTTAAAGCAGAGACTTGGAGGGTTCTGCGTCAAGCTAGGCTGTAACTTCCTAGACTTGAGCCAGCAGGCTGAGAACTGTGAGGTCTCAGTAAATGAATCAGTTGTGCACTACATATCAGGTGCACACAAGTTTTTTTTTTTTTTAGATGAGGTGACTCTCCATCCAGTTTAGATAATGATCGCTGTAGGAGACCTGGCAGTGTTCGTGCAACGTCCAACGAAATGTCCTTCACAGGCGAGAGTACTGAAATACTAGGGGTTTCGTCTCCCCTTTTACACACACTGACTCACACACACACACACACACACACACACACACACACAGACAGACAGACAGACACGCACGCACTACCGAAGCATCCGCAATGAAGTTCCAGAGTTTGAGACCTCAAAATTACGGTGAAGTTGACATAATACTTGGTACAGAAAATTAGTCAAATCTGAAGTTGACTGCAGTGAGGATTTCGGAGAAAATGTATATATCAAAAAAATAGGCTGATGGGTAATGGAGATCGTGATTTGTCACAGTATACAAGAAATTCAAATCCATTGGTATGGAAACTGAAGCTGCATGCGAGATTGTCTGGACAAGACTCAGTATCATATGTGAGCGTAAGATTGTAATTGGATGCTTCTATTGACCACTAGACTCACCTCCTGATATAATTGAAAATTTCAGAGAAAATATCACTTCACTTGTACGTAAGTTCCTCAGACATTCAGTAATCACCGGTGGAGACTTCAATCATCCAACAATCAATTGGGAAAATTGCAGTTTTGCGCCGCGCCGAGTGGCTGCGCGATTTGAGGCGTCATGTCACGGACTGCGCGGACCCTCCCGCCGGAGGGTCGAGTCCTCCCTCGAGCATGGGTGTGTGTGTTGTTCTTAGCGTAAGTTATTTTAAGTAGTGTGTAAGTCTAGGGACCGATGACTTAAGCAGTTTGGTCCCTTAGGAATTCACACTCATTTGAACAATTTGAACATTTTTGCACTTTTGTTAGTGGTGGACATGACAAGACATCGTGTGAAACACTAATAAATGCCTTCTCTGTAAACTACCTGGAACAGATGGTGTGGAACGCCACTCGTGATGGAAATATATTAGATCTAATCGCAACAAACAGACTTGTATTTTTTGAAGATGTGCACATGGAAAGTAATATCAGTGACCATGAGAAGTTGAAGCAATTGTGGTTACCAATGCACATTTAAAAGAATAGTCGATTATGCATTGCATAGATACGTACCCAGTAGAACAGTTCTTAATTAGATGAACTCTCCGTGGTATACAGTCACTGTAAAGAAACGTCTAAAGGAACAGAGACTGCTACACAATAGGCGTAAAACAAATCATAGAGCTATAGATACAGAGATGCTGAATGAAATATATTTGGCTGTAACGTATTTGGCTGTCAAGAGGGCAATGCAAGGTGTGTTTAATGACTACCATAGAAGAATATTGTCAAACGATTTTTCACGAAACCCAAAAAAATTCTGGTTGTATGTAAAAACTGTTATTCGTACCAGCGTTAGTATCCAGTCAATCATGGATGCGACAGGAATTGAAATTGAAGGTAGCAAAGCAAAAACAGAATTGTAACAGATTATACAAAGGAAAGACAGGAGAACTGCCCCAATTTAATCCTTCACTAAAACATGAGTAAAGGGAGTATTAGTCCAGTGGCGATGACAAACAGCTGAAATCGCTGAAATTGGACGAAGCACCAGGGCCCGATGGAATCCCTATCAGATTGTACGCTTGTACAGTATATTGTACAGGGGACAACTGGGCTAGGTCTACTATCTTGGACTAGGGGATTTCCCACCATTTTATACTTAGATCATTTGGTCCAGACCGCTATGTCAGAGGGATGGGGGTGGAGAAACCTGGCGACATTAAGTAACATCATTGATGACATCATCGGTGATATCATCGATGACGTTATCATATATCTGGCAACAATGCAAACTAGCCCAGTGCACCAGTTTCCCTACTGCTCAAATCTGGGAGTCAGGACTGTAATTCAGACGACCGGCCGTGCGTACTTTATAAACCAGAAAAAGCGGGCACACATCAATGGCACCAAAATCAACTTCATTTTCGTGAATGCATTAATTCTGCCAGAGATTTTAATTTTTCGGAGACACTGCCAGGAAAAAAGACAACTAGAATGAAATTTTCACTCTACAGCGGAGTGTGCGCTGCTATGAAAGTTCCTGGCAGATTAAAACTGTGTGCTGGACCGAGACTCGAACTTGGGAACTTTGCCTTTCGCGGACAAGTGCTCTACCAACTGAGCTCAGTTGGTTGAGCACTTGCCCGCGTAAGGCAAACGTCCCAAGTTCGAGTCTCGGTCCGGCACACAGTTTTAATCTGCCAGGAACTTTCATATCAGCGCACACTCCGCTTTAGAGTGAAAATTTCTTTCTAGAAGCACCCCTCCAGGCTGTGGCTAAGCCATGTCTCCGCAATATCCTTTCTTCCAGGAGTGCTAGTTCTGCAAGGTTCGCAGGAGAGCTTCTGTGAAGTTTGGAAGGTAGGAGACGAGGTACTGGCGGAATTAAAGCTGTGAGGACGGGGCGTGAGTCGTGCTTGGGTAGCACTTGCCCGCGAAAGGCGAAGGTCCCGAGTTCGAGTCACGGTCCGGCACACAGTTTTAATCTGCCAGGAAGTTTCAAACAAGACATCACTGGACTCGCATTCGGGAGGACGACGATTCAATCCCGCGTCCGGCCATCCTGATTTAGGTTTTCCTTGATTTCCCTAAGTCGCTCCAGGCAAATGCCGGGATGGTTCCTTTGAAAGGGCACGGCCGACTTCCTTCCCCGTCCCTCCCTACTCCGATGGGACCGATGACCTCGCTGTCTGGTTTCCTCCCCCAAACAATCCAAAATCCAATCAAATAAGGCCACTACCTGCACGTAGCGGTTTCCACTGTCAGATGTCTAGTCGCACAGACCACCCGAAGACGTAACGCGCATGGAAATCGACACATGGTCGCCTACGCCGCAGCCGTGTAGTCTGCAAACCTCTCAGCCGCCGACGCAGCATCCTTCATGGACATCGAGCCACCATGAGCGTTGGAGTCATCATCATCATCATCGCCAGTAATGTTGTCTCCTGTGACCTTCAGTCAGCGTTCTATTTCTGTTTCTTTCGGCATATGCTTCCGGAAATTCGGAGGACAAATTTCTGGACCCAGGTTGGACGATGCCGTCTGCCTTAGTGACCCATGCAACTCCATCATTTTCACCACAAAATAGGCCTTCTCCATGACATGGGCCGCATCCACACTACACGACGATGGTGCGAAAGTTTGGAGGAGAGGTGGGTGAGGAATGCGAGATCGTTGGTGTTTACGCCGCCCGAACACGACCCTGCAGCGAGCCGCTACGAAGTCAAAAAAATGGCTCTGACGAGGGAACCTCCCCATCGCACCCCCCTCAGATTTAGTTATAAGTTGGCGCAGTGGATAGGCCTTGAAAAACTGAACACAGATCAGTCGAGAAAACAGGAAGAAGTTGTGTGGAACTATGAAAAAATAAGCAAAATATAAAAACTGAGTAGTCCATGAGCAAGATAGCCAACATCAAGGATACTGTGAGCTCAGGAGCTCCGTGGTCCCGTGGTTAGCGTGAACAGCTACGGAACGCGCGTTGAAAATGTACTTCCTTTATTTTCGCAAAGTTATGATCTGTCCGTTCGTTCATTGACGTCTCTGTTCACTGTAATAAGTTTAGTGTCTGTGTTTTGCGACCGCACCGCAAAACCGTGCGATTAGTAGACGAAAGGACGTGCCTCTCCAATGGGAACCGAAAACATTTGATCGCAATGTCATAGATCAACCGATTCCTCCACAGGAAAACACGTCTGATATATTCTATACGACACTGGTGACGACATGTGCGTCACATGACAGGAATATGTTTTCGACCCACCTAACTTGTACACTTGGCGAATGGGTAAAAAGATTCTTCTACCTTGCCCGATTTAGGTTTTCTTGTGGATGTGATAATCGTGAATTAAATAAAATAAATCAAACTTATCACTCGAGGGAAGACTTGCAACAAGGACCTCGCGATCCGCAGCTGCTCACGCTAACGACGTCACCACGACGCTCCTGAGCTCAGAGCATCCTTGATGTTGCCTATGTTGCGCATGGACTACTCAGTATGTATATTTTGCTTATTTTTTTCATAGTTCCACACAACGTCTTCCTGTTTTCACGAATGATCTGTGTTCAGTTTTTCAAGGCCTATCCACTGTGCCAATCTGAGGGGGATGCGATGGGGAGGTTCCCTTGTGAGCACAATGGGACTTAACTTCTGAGGTCATCAGTCCCCTAGAACTTAGAACTGCTTAAACTTAACTAACCTAAGGACATCACACACATCACCAAGCGTGGTGGCGCAGTGGTTAGACACTGGACTCGCATTCGGGAGGACGACGGTTCAATCCCGCGTCCGGCCATCCTGATTTAGGTTTTCCGTGATTTCCCTAAATCACTCCAGGCAAATGCCGGGATGGTTCCTCTGAAAGGGCACGGCCGACTTCCTTCCCCATCCTTCCCTAATCCGATGAGACCGATGACCACGCTGTCTGGTCTCCTTCCCCAAACCAACCAACCAACCATCACACACATCCATGCCCGAGGCATGATTCGAACCTGCGACCACAGCGGTCGCGCGAACGAAGTCAACCAAGGACCATAACTCGAGGCTGCCCGACAGCTGGCACTCCACAAGTTCCGGGATCTCTGCCATTCGTCGCAACACCGACTGGTGATGCCAATACAATGATCAGCCAGAACATTACGATCACCTACTTAATAGCCGGTAAGTCCGCCTTTGGCACGGATAACAGTGGCGACGTGTCGTGGCATAGAAGCAATGAGGCCTTGGTAGGTCGCTGGAGGGAGTTAGCACCGCTCCTGCACACACAACTCACCTAATTCCTGTAAATTCCGGGGAGGGTGGCGATGAACTCTGACGCCACCTTCAATCACATTCTAGAAGTGTTCAGTCGCCTTCAGATCTGGCGTGTTGGAGGGGCAACACATCAACTGGAACTCACCAAACTTCTGGCTTTGTGACATGGCGCATTATCTTGCTGAAAAATGCCAATGCCGTCGGGAAACATGAACGCCATGAAGGGGTCTGCAACCAGTTTACGATTCTCCATTGGCCGTCATGATACCTTGCACGAACTCCACCGGACACACGAATGCCTACGCGAACGTTCTCCAGAGCGTAATCGCGCCGCCGCCAGCATGCCTCCGTCCCGCAGTACAGGTGTCAAGGAGCAGTTACCCTTACCTTCTTCATCGCGACCTCCCATCGGCGTGTTGAAGAAGGTATCAGGATTCATGAGACCATGCAACTCCCTGCCACTGCGCCAACGACCAGTGCCGATTTTCACTTGCCCATTTCAGTCGTAGTAACTGTTATCGTAGTAGTAACATTGGCACATGCATGGGTCGTCGGCTGCGTAAGCCCATCTCTAGGCGTGTTCATTGCACTGTGTTCAGACACACTTGTACTCTACCCAGTATTTCTGCCACAGTTCGCCGCGTGTCCTGTTTTACCAGTCTGCCTAGCCTACGACGTCCAACTGTAATGAGGGGTGGCCGGCCAACCCTATAACGTCTGTACGTAGTTACGGCTTGTTCAAATGTTCAAATGTGTGTGAATTCCTAAGGGACCAAACTGCTTAGGTCATCGGTCCCTAGACTTAAACACTACTTAAACTAACTTATGCTAAGAACAACACACACACCCATGCCTGAGGGAGGACTCGAACCTCCGGCGGGAGGAGCCACGCAATCCGCAACACGACGCCACAAACGACGCGGCCACTCCACGCGGCAGTTACACCTTGGTTTCACTACGTGTTGAAGACACTCACCACAGCAAAAGTCATGCAGTTTCCGAATTGATAGTTCCGAGCTTGCGGGTCATCACAACCTGCCCTCGGTCAGACTCAGATAGATCGTGCATCTTCCCCATTCTACGCAAGGACAACACACTCGCTGATATTACATGCACCGTGCGTATGTCTGACTAATAAAGGTGTGCGGCTGACGTTTACGCTAGCTCGAATTGCTCGGGGCCTCTACTTCCGCTCCGCGTTAGCTCCGTCAGAAATCAATACAGCCTCTTTGTACTGAGGCGGCAACCGCACTCTACCTCCATGACGCTCATTCGAGCGTCACACTCTCGAATTGTTCGGCCGTCTGCTATGTTTACCCGGGCGCCGCTCAGTCGCTCGCTGTAGTATCATGGCGAATCTACATCTACATCTACAACCATACTCCGCAAGCCACCTGACGGTGTGTGGCGGAGGGTACCTTGGTGTACCTCTATTGTTCTCCCTTCTATTCCAGTCTCGTATTGTTCGTGGAAAGAAGGATTGTCGGTATGCCTCTGTGTGGGCTCTAATCTCTCTGATTTCTTCCTCATGGTCTCTTCGCGAGATATACGTAGGAGGGAGCAATATACTGCTTGACTCCTCAGAGAAGGTGTGTTCTCTAAACAATTTTCCATTGTTACAACCTCTCGATATACCACAGCATCATCCGCAAAAAGCCTTTCCTTTTCAAGGAAACCAACCTTACGTTTGCCCCGAGCGATTTGCGGAAACTGCGGAAAACCAAAATCTGGATGGAAGCATGGCGATTTGTTAACTATTTAAGTCCTTTCGTATGTACAATATTTCTACTTCTTTACATAAGTGTATTTCACTCTGTTGCTACTAAGAATTTTATTGAACACTCTCTCTGAACATATACAGATTTGGTTTAGGTAGAATGTTGCGACATTACGAGCAGTATGTCAGCCATGCGACAAAGTATTCAAAGCACGGCAGGTTTGCTTGAAAATAATATACTTGGCAACTCGCCGCAAAGTGAGTAGCTCAGGTAGACACGCGAGTGCTGGAGAGAGCTCCGAGTGGCTGCAGAAAGGATTAGAGGAGACTGGGCGGAAGCAGTGTGCAATTCCCGCAGCGGCAAGGGTAAACTGTGCCACCACGTGCTTATGGGCGCCAAGCAATATTGCCCGATTCTGAACGTGCTAAAATTAAAACGTCAAGTATTTAGTAAAAACACTAGAATTACTTCCAGATCTGCTAAAGAAAATCTCATGACAGCATTGAAATTGCAATAAAGAAACGTATTCAGTAAATTTTTTACCGAATTTATACAACAAATATTAACAAAGTTATTAACATTTATGTGTAAAATTGTCTATAACAACAATATCATATCCTATACAACACTACTTATGACACACCATTGACCAGATTTTTTGAAGTGAGCTTTGAAATGACCATGTATGTTTCAATATTCAACAATCCCATTAATTGCTATAAATAAATTATTTAATAATTATTAACAGAGTGCCAAACCAAAGAGTTCTAGACAGATGCATCATAGATTAGCATCAACATGAGTAATCTGTCCTATTACTCCAATTTGTTTATGTTTCTTTAATGAGATTTTATAAGCCAATTTTTGTAAGATGGATGTTTGTGCAGCAAAGTACAGAAGCGGCAAGCCGAATCAAGTTACGACTTTGACTAGCGCTTGTCATTCAGTTTTTTTATGTATAACATATAAATCGCAGTCGAATATTATCCATTGTTTAACATGTTATGAAATAATATGTCTGCAGATTGTCTAAACTTGTGGTATTATATATGTTTAAATGTGTAAAATTGTAAAAGATGTATTCAGTAGAATGGTGGCATAAGTCTAAGACGCCCACCTGACCGGAGTAGTTGGTCATTTGAGAGAAGTTTCAGATAGGGAGGCGGGGTCTTTTGATGTTCGTATCTGGTTGGGTAAGGGTGGTAAAGGATTTAGAAGCCAGTGAGCTGCGTGTGTTTAAGTGACAATTCAGTAACAGGAATATTTTGATGTGCACGTATTCGGGACTTAGTATTTTTCGGTGTAATAATGTGGGCTATAGAAAATATCTGAACAGTGAGTGCTAATATACGGTAGTTATCAGTGATGGAACTTTGCTATGGAGAATTGGCAGTTATATATAGTTTTGAATGAAGTTATTGAAATTTAGTAATTTTGGTGCACTACACAATGCCTTTGGCTTATATTTGTCAGTGCCTGCGAACGATCAGCTTGCTCTACTAGGTCAGGTCAGTTATTTCATAGCTTATTGTTTCACAGTCTGTAAATATTAGTCCGAGTAAGGCCACCATTCGAAGCAACTTGAGTTTGATGTGAATAGATTGAAAGTGAACTTAAGTCCTGTTCCTAGGCTGCATCATTATCCTGAGGGATCATTTCTTTCTTGTCTCCTTTATTTAATAATTCATTTATTTATGTGTTTCTGTAAACTAATCATTAATTCTACATTAGGCAGGCCATCTAAATAATCGATGCCTCTATAAGGACTTAATGCGACAGTGTTCAACTGAACATCTAAATTTTCAACCAAACCATACGCAGATTTAAGGTTGTGTACTTCTTTCGGGTGGTTACGTAGCAACAAATGGATTTCAGCTGACGACTGACTGTACAATATTTGTTTCCTTAAACCCCCAGTGTCGCAGCAATGTTAATCATATTTTGTATACTTACGAGTTCAGATTTTAAGTAACGTGTGTAAAGTTTCCCCCATGAATCGCTGACCTGCTTGCCTCAATGTCACACATAGCCGTACTGTAGGTGCAACGACAACATAGAGGTGTCTGTGGAGAGGCCAGATTAATTGATAGTTCCTAAAGAGGGGCAGCAGCTTTTTCAGTAGTTGCAGGGGCGACAGTCTGGATGACTGACTGATCTGGTCTTGTAGTAAAATTAGCCAACATGGCTTTGCTGTGAGGGTACTGGAATCAGCTGAAACAAATGAGAAACTACAGCTGGTTTTTTTCCACGAGGGCATGCGGATCTACTGTATGGTTAAAAAATGATGGCATTCTCCCGGGTAAAATAAAGCGGAGGTAAAATAGTCCCCCATTCGGATCTCCGGGCGCGGACTACGTACGAGGATATCGTCATCAGGAAAAACAAAACTAGTATTCTACGGATCAGCGTATGGAGTGTTCGATCTCTTAATCGAATAGGTAAGTTAGAAAATTTAAAAAAGGTTGAAGATAGATATAGTGGGATTTAGTGAAGTTCGGTGACAGCAGGAACAAGGTTTCTGTTCAAGTGTGTATAAGCTTATAAACACAAAATCAAATAGGGGTAATGCAAGAGTAGGGCTAATAATGAGCAAGAAAATAGAATGAGGGTAAGGTACGAGGGTTAACTGAAAATTAATGCCTCCACCTTCGTAACAAAGCATGGCATGCATTGGTATGCGGCAGGTACTGGCTTGTTCCGTAGCCTCTTCTCTACAGCTCCAGTTGGCGGCAAGCCTTAGCATTGAACGGTTGTGTTGTTACAGTGTAAAAAAAATGGTTCAAATGGCTCTGAGCACTATGGGACTCAACATCTTAGGTCATAAGTCCCCTAGAACTTAGAACTACTTAAACCTAACTAACCTAAGGACATCACACACACCCATGCCCGAGGCAGGATTCGAACCTGCGACCGTAGCAGTCCCGCGGTTCCGGACTGCAGCGCCAGAACCGCTAGACCACCGCGGCCGGCTACAGTGTAAAGTATGGAACCCTGCGCAGACGGTCGGTCAATGCTATTAGAATGAAATCAGTTTATGATGATTGTGTTGATGTGAGTACTGTGCGTCGTTGGGCGAGTAAGTTTAAAGCTGTTGAGGCGGGAACAACTGACCTGCGTGAAAAAGAGTTGGACGTCCTGTGACAGCAACCACCGAGTTTCACAAGCAAAATGTTGATAGATTGAGTCAGGACGATCGTCGTATCACTCAGAGAGAAATTGCAAGCACAATCGGCATTTCACAAGAACGTGTGGGTCACATTATGCTTTATTATCGGAAGATCTGTGCACGATGGGTACCCCGGAAGTTGATTCCTGAAATGAAAGTGTGCAGACTTGAAATTTGCCAGGAACTCCTCTCGCGTTACGGGAATGAAGGCGACGAATTTCTCCATTCAATTGTGACAGGAGAGGAAACATGGGTACACCATTACGATACGGAGACGGAACGTCAGTCTATGGAATATCGACACAAAGACTCGCCCCAGAAAAAACAAAAAAAAAATTCAAGACGCAGCCCTCAGATGGAAAAATCATGGCCACAGTGTTCTGGGAAGCAGATGGTGTTATCCATGTTGATTTCCTTGATCGTGGAACAGCAATAAATTCAGAGCCTTACATCACAACTCTGCGAACCCTTAAACGACGGCTAATAAGGGTCTGAAAGGAAAAGGAAAATGTTTTCCTGCAGCATGACAATGCCAAACCACACACTTCGCGTGTCACCACAGTAGAACTTCAGAGACTGAATCTCACTACCGTACGGCATCCTCCATACAGTCCAGATTTAGCACCGCCTGACTTCCATCTATTCCCGATAATGAAACACGATCTTCGGGGACATCATTATGCTTCTGATGAAGACGTTGAGAGAACTGCGAGGCTGTGGTTGCGGAAGCAGAGTGTCGACTTCTTCCGTGACGGCTTCACAAAACCTGTTCATCGTTGGCAGAATTGGATCCAATTGCCTGACGATTATGTGGAAAAGTGAATATTGGTAATCAAATATCACATTCTAAGGATTATGTCTGCGTTTGACTTATTAAAATATTTTCATACAAACCCAACTAACGAAGGTGGAGGCATTACTTTTCATTCAACCCTCGTACTATGAGCAGCCTAGTGAAAGCATTGTCTTAGCCAGCACAGACACGAAGCCAACACTCACCACCGTAGTAAAAATGCGTATGCCAACCAGCTCCGCAGATGATGAAGAGATTGGAAGACCGTTTGATGAAATAAATAAATTATTCAGATAGTTAAGGGAGAGGAAAATTTGATTGTGGTCGGTGACTGGAATGTGACAGTTGGAGAAATAACAAAAGGAAACATAGTAGGAGAATATAGACTGTGGGTACAGAATGAAAGAGGAAACCGCCTAGTAGAATTTTGCGCATATCATAAATTAATCATGGCTAACACTTGGTATAAGAATCATGAAAAATGGTTGTATATGTGGATGAGAACTGGAGACATTGGACGGTTTCAGATTGATTATGTAATGGCAAGAAAGAGATTTCGAAACCAATCTGTAAGACATTTCCAGACATGGACTCTTACCATAAATTATTGGTTATGAGCTGTAGATTAAACTGAAGAAATTGCAAAAAGATACGAAATTAAGGAGATGGGATCTGGATAAGTTGAAAGAATGAGAAGTTGTTGACATGAGTTTCAAAGCGAGCATTATGTAACAGTTGACTGAAACAGGGGAAAGGAATACAGTATAAGAGAAATGAGATAGTGAAGGCAGCAGAGGATCAAATATGTAATAAGAGAAGTCCTAGCATAAATCCTTGGATATCACAGCAGATACCGAATCTAACTGATGAAAGGAGAAAATATAAAAAAAGCAGCAAATGAAGCAGGACAAAGGGAACAGAGAATCTAAAAACTGAGATTGCCATGACGTGCAAAATGGCTAAGCAGGAAAGGCTAGAGAGCAAATGCAAGACTATAGAAGCATGTATAACTAGGATAAAGAAAGATAGATATACCGTATAGGAAAATTAAAGAGACCTTTGGAGAAAATAAGTAGCTGTATGAATATAAAGTACTGAGCAAAGAAGGGAAAACTGTAAAAAATAGAGGGTATCGACAAATAAAGTTCCAGTTTAAAAATGCTGTAGAAACAAAACCACTGCTCATAACGATGTCAAATTTGAACGGCATATCACTGACGCAGGAGGATACGGCATGGAAAAAAAAAAGAAAATTTGAGCAGTAGATGGCGTTACAAGCGTCAGAATATGCACACCAAAAGGCGCGGGACACAATTGTTCTCAGTTTGCGTCCGAGGTGCCCTACATGACTATCTTCAAGGACAGCGCGCTTCTGGTAAAGCTCCTTGGCAAGAACGGTGACTGCGCCAGTAGCACTGCGAAAGTTCCGGACACTCTAGGGTATGAAAAAAGGCACTGGACCGATGTCTGATAAGAGTCTGGAGAAAATTATTACAACATTCGAAAAGACAGGTTCTTTTGAAGTGCGATGAGGCAGAGGGAGGAAAGCAGTGGATCTGATGTCTGTCAAAGGTGTGACCACAGCAATGCAGGAGGAATCGATAGGTAGTGCGAAAACATGCATTGCACGGAAAATTGCTCGAACGTTGGACATGTCTGCGAGCACGGTGCATGAAATCCTACGTAACATGCTGCATTGCTATCTATACAAAATCACCTAAGTTCAAGAGTTGCTTCCTGCAGACCTGCCAGCAAGACAAACGTTCGCTCTGGAATTTGTTGCCCGCATTGAAATGGACAATGAATGGCCATGGAATTTTCTGTGGACAGATGAAGCCCATTCCTGTCTCCAAGGAAACCCTTCAAGATTCTGTTGACGAATTTCTACTTAAAAACTGGTAGCCCGTAAAGGAAATAAAAAAAGTAAAAAATAATTTAGTGTAGTTGCATGGGTAGGATTAAAACTAATGTGTTCATTAATGTTAACACTAATCATAAATACATATTCTGTAATCTTGTAAGTAGGCTGTTTAGGTTTTTATGTTGGTAACGTCACGTAGCGCTCTGTATGCTGTGTGCAGTCTGTGGCTGGTTGGCATTGTTGGAATATTTGCTATTGTAGTGTTGGGCAGTTGGATGTGAACAGCGCGTAGCGTTGTGCAGTTGGAGGTGAGTCTCCAGCAGTGGTGGATGTGGAGAGAGAGATGGTAGAATTTTGAGAGCGGACGATCTGGACGTGTGTCCATCAGAAAGAGTAAATTTGTAATGTTGGATATCATGAACTGATATATACATGGTGACTTTTGAACATTATTAAGGTAAATACATTGCTTGTTCTTCACCAAAATCTTTCATTTGCTAACTATGCCTATCAGTAGTTCAAAATGGTTCCAATGGCTCTGAGCACTATGGGACTTAACTTCTAAGGTCATCAGTCCCCTAGAACTTAGAACGACTTAAACATAACTAACCTAAGGACATCACACACATCCATGCCCGAGGCAGGATTCGAACCTGCGACCGTAGCGGCCACGCGGTTCCAGACTGTAGCGCCTTTAACCGCTTGGCCACACTGGCCGGCCTATCAGTAGTTAGTGCCTTCATTAGTTAGAATCTTTTATTTAGCCGGCAGTATTGGCGCTCGCTGTATTGCAGTAGTTCGACCAACGAAGATTTTTGTGAGGTTAGTGATACATGAAAGGTATAGGTTATTGTTAGTCAGGGCCATTCTTTTGTAGGGATAATTGAAAGTCAGATTGCGTTGCGCTAAAAAAAATATTGTGTGTCAGTTTAGTGATGATCAGAATAAGTAAAGAGAGAAATGTCTGAGTACGTTCAGTTTTGCTCAGCTGTTTGAAAATCAAATAACGTAACAGGTTTATCAGCACAGTAATTCAATAATTTTTCTAAGGGGATGTTTCATATGTCGACCCTTACCCGAGATTACCTCACTGAAATCTTCTGATTTTTTCTTTTAGTTTGTGTAATTAGTGTAGCTATTGTTTATTGCTAGCGCGTAATTATAGAGAGAATTTCCTTTGTAGTTGTAGGTTTTGATTGTTTTACAGTAAAACAGTTGTGTCATGCATGTAGATTTGCACCAAGTATTTCGCAGCTGCACTTGCAATTAACGAGATATTATTTTCAGGTTCTATGCTAATGTATTTTCTTGTTTTTGCTCTTCAAATTGTGCTTTTCTTGTTATCGTGTGAAATACGTGATAATTATGGCGTGCGAAAAACGTAACACTAGGCTCCAAAGTAAATTGAGAAATGATAGTGACGACGAGCGTAGCTTATCAGCACCACCGTGTAATGAATTAACAGACATTCAAAGTAGTAATTTGGTAATTGTGCCTAGGGAAATGGAGCGGGCGGCAAATAATGGTGTAGACAGTGAAACAATTAGTGAACAGGGAAGCATTATCGATCGATCGGTCGGCAACAGCTCGCCTCAGGAATCCGAAATGAAAGGACACAATCTTGCAAATACTGTAGATTCAGGTTTTGGGTCCTCACCGTTTTCTCAAATAAGTCAAGACACATTTTATGCTTGTCAAAATGTGAATGTTGCCGGTGCAAATGCACTGCCGAAAACCATAGAGGAACAGATTCCAGACACTAATACGTTATTATTGCAATTAATGCAACAAATGAAACAAAATCAGAGACAAACACAGCAACAGCTTCAAACGTTAGACTCAATGGAACAAACGCTTGAACAAACACGTGCAGATTTAACTACAGCGTTACTTAAAATTGAATATAAATGTCAAAAAGTCTGTAATGACATAAAAACATAAATTTGTGATCATTTTCAACCCATTTTTTCGCGTCATGAAAATGCATTACAGAATCACGAAGCAGCCATAAAAGAACTGCAAACTATTGTTCATGAAAATCACGACACCTTGCAAGCTAAAACTGACTCAGTTGCATCTATCGATTCGGTTACGCAACTTGTAAAAGCTCAGAAAAACATAAAGGACACAGTAGATACGATTTCAATACAAATGGACACTCTGAAACATGGTGCAGAAAAACACACTGTGGAAATCGGTTCACTATCGGAGAAAGTAGCCTTACTTTCGGATCAGTTCACTAATTTATCTACAAAGGTAGATGATGATCTGAATGACACAAGACCCGTAGCCTTCACTTTCACAGAAGAGTATGAACAAATTAAGAAATTTAAACAAAATCAAAATCAAATTAATACGCAACACAGAAATCCAGGAAGTACAAGATCAGTTGGCACAAGTAATACAAGAATTACATATTTCAGAGGACACTCGCGCTCCAATACGGGAAGAGGGACATAGAAATACGGAAAAGCCACAAAATAATAACACAAGGCATTTCGGAAATTATGAAAGAAATTGGCAAAGTGCTCCGAATTTTGAGATGGAAGCGCCGACACGACGTAACAATGACCGGTATGTGACTCGCCGTCATAATGACTTTGACTATAAGCTATTTATTACTACACGTAAATTCAAAACGTTTAAGATTTCCGGCAACGATATTCACCCACAAGCATGGCTTCATCAATTCTCTCATTGTTTTCCTCCCAACTGGTCATTGGAGCACAGATTAGAATTTATGTGTGGCTACTTAGATAAAGAACCAGCTGTAAGAATGCGATCGGTCATTCACGATTGTCACAATGAAGGATAATTTTATCATGCCTTCCTCTCAGCATATTGGTCTCAAGCTATTCAAGACCGAGTAAAACATACCATCATAATGATGAAACATTTCGAACAATCTGAATTTTCCAGTCTTGTCAAATATTTTGAAGACATGTTGCATAAGAATCAGTATCTTTCAAACCCATACAGCCCCTCAGAACTCATCCGTATTTGCTTAATCAAATTGCCTGAACATTTACGACATATTATTTTGGCAGGACGTTGCAAAGTCGACATTGAAGCTTTTCAGGGAGTGTTACAAGAATTGGAATTTGACACTGACAATAGCGGGACGCGAAAACAGGAACACGACAATTACAGGTCACATCCGTCACAATTCGGCTATGACGGAAATAATAACTGGATATGACAAGGCTATTCTTCCAACGTAAATCGTGACCAAAACAGACACCACCCGTATGACAACCGTTGGCAGAGTAGTAATAATTACAGGGAAAGATCACCTCTCCCCGGTAATGACTATGACAGAGACAATCAGAGACACAGACAGTATGGGAACCGAAATAATTATTATCAAGAGAGACAGAATAACTTCAGACGCAACGGTCCACCGCGCAGTTACGATTCCGGGAGAAATTCTCCACCAGATGACCGACAAAAAAGAAACGATGGAAAATATCGACATAACGACAGACCTGAATGTCATCAGAACTGGCGGGATTCAAACAGGGCAGGGCCCTCTCGACAAGGTGAATTTGTAGAAGTTAGATATCCAAATCCCAATAACGACGCGCGCCAACAAAGACACAGTAGGCAATTACTCAAACCGCTGGCAGCCACCAAACGTACTTATAAAACTGACGTCGTAGCTGCCGTGGCTAGTAATTACGTAAAAATGGAAGACATTAGGGATATCTTACTCCAGGAACACGACGTAAAACATAACAACATTGCATATCGTGTAATTCTCATTACAGTAAATGACATTAAATTTACGGCAGTACTTAACTCTGGCAGTCCCATTTCAGTAATTAGTGAAACAGCCTTTAGCAAATGCAACAAATCGAACGATTGCCCCACACTTCCGTTATGTAAGATTAAATTACAAGGTGCAATCGTTGTAAAAAGTGTAGATGTACGCCAAGAAACTAACTTAGAATTCTTTTGTCAAAGCCACAGTTTCTGTATGAACTTTCTTGTTGTTCCATTACTGTTGACGGAAATTATATTGGGAGTAGAATTTTTGAATGAATACAAAGCAAAATTAAACTTTCACGATGCAGAAATAAGTTTAGAGAAAGAAGGTAAGTCAATAGCTTTGAAATTTGAGATTGGCTCTCAAACCATGACGAGGAAATTAATCGGCTTCACCTTCTGTTAGACAACAGTTCGGAATTTTCGACGGAACTTGACACAATCACTCTGCAAGTACTGACAGGGATGATATCGACGGCGTATTTGATACTAATGAGTTAATTCAGAATAAAATTCAAACAATTGAGAATTGTAATGACACTGATAGGCAGGACCTTTTTGAGATTTTACGAGCACATTCCACAGTTTTTACTCACAAAACAGGAACAATCAAGAGATTTCAATACCAATTTCGTGTTCGTGAGCATACTAAATATTGTGTTAGACCATACGTAATTCCAGCACATTATAGGGACCGTGTTAGAACAGAAATACAATCTGTGCTTGACGAGGGCATTATTGAGTCTGCAGTAAGCTCATACAACAATCCATTACATGTTGTTGAGAAGAAAAATAGATCGATCAGGCTTGTCTTAGATTCGAGAGAAATCAATACTATCATCATTCCTGAAACAGACAGGCCGCAAACGTTGGAAGAACTTCTGCAAAATTTTAGTGGTGTAAAAGTGTTGTCTTCTATTGATCTCAGATCCAGCTTTTATCAGATTGAACTTCATCCAGAATGTAGAAAATACACAGCTTTTCTTTGTTTCGGCGTTTGTTATCAATTTCGGAAACTTCCTTTTGGTTTGAACATCTCTTCGGCAGCATTCATTCGTGGGCTAAATTCCATATTACCTGAGTTTTTAAAACGTCACATCACCTTATATGTGGACGATATTCTAATAGCAGAAGCCTTATGGGAACAACATAATCGCATCCTCAACAGTTTGTTACGTATTTTTACAGAATCTATAATTACAGTTAACTTGGAAAAGTCTGAATTCGGTAGGACAAAGGTGAAGTTTTTGGGATACATTATTTCTTCTGAAGGCATTCAGCCGGATCCTGAAAAGTTAGAAGCAATCAGAGCCATTCCAGTTCCATCCACAAAAAAAACAAGTCCGCAGTTTTCTCGGTCTCGTAAATTTTTACCGTCGTTTTCTGAATCTGCAAATTCTAGTTACACCAAAACTTTGTTCTCTCACTGGAAAAAATACTATTTGGAACTGGGACGAACAGGCACAATTGGAATTCAATTCTTTGAAAGAATCGTCACTTAACGCGCCAATACTAGCTCATCCAGATCTGTCACAAGATTTCTGCCTTAGCACGGATTCTTGTAAAGTCGGTCTTGGTGCCCATTTATTTCAAGAAGCCATAGAAAATGACACTACTGTTCAGAAAACCATTGCTTTTGCTAGCCGAGTGCTAACAAAATCTGAAAAAAAAATTATTCCGTTACTGAATTAGAAGCTTTAGCTATCGTTTGGGCATTTAACAAATTCCGTTTCTTTCTTTCTGGTAAGCACGTAAAAGTATACAGTGATCATCGTGCATTACAATTTCTTATTTCTTCAAAATTAAATCATGACAGGTTAAAACGTTGGGCATTGTTTCTGCAAGAATCCCACTTCACAATAGCCTACAATGCCGGCAAGGAGGTCATTGTTGCGGACGCACTGTCACGTGCAGAGGCTGGGCTTGAGAAAAGTAACACAGAAGGCAACCTCGAGAAAAATTTCAGTATTCTTTACATTCAGAAAGTCGCCTTTGAAAACTTCATCACCACATCTTTAAAGGACATTGCTCATGAACAAGATAAAGATCCGATTTGAAAAGACATCAAAAGTAAATGGCATGAAAAGACACACACAGACACACACACAGAGAGAGAGAGATTCGGCATTATTATCTGGTTAGAAACAACATACTCTTCAAACGCTGCACTGTTGATGACAAGCTATGGGTACTTTGCATTCCTGAAGATTTTGTTAATAAGCTCATTTGGTATATTCATTTCAGCTACGCACATTTTGGTCCAAGAAAATGTTATCATATTCTTCTGACGACTTGTCATTTTAACAATATGGAAAAGAGAATTCAAAGAGTCTTGTCTATTTGTAAACTTTCTCAAAAACTAAACCATCTACCATCTCACATCGTGCTCCGCTGTTTCCTATCATTCCTTCTAAATTAAAAGAATTTGCTGCTGTTGATCTCTTGGGACCCCTTGTCAGAACATCGAATGGATTTTCGTACGTTCTAGTCGCTGTTAAACTTACTGCAAAATTTGTTTCTTTCACTCCGTTACGTAAAGCCACTGAACGGTCTGTATCCAACGCCTTTGTTAATAATTTATTACGTGAAGTTGGACACGTTAGTAAAGACATTTCAGATAACGGACCGCAATTCAGATCTGCTGTTTGGCCACGCATGCTCCGGAATCATAAAATCAAACCTGTTTTTATTTCATTGTACTCACCACATTGTAACCAGTCAGAACGGATTATGAAAGAAGTCAATAAGCTTTGCAGACTTTATTGTCACAGAAAGCATCAGTATTGGGACAGATATCTACACTTATTTCAAAACGTGCTGAATGAAATGCCTCATGACTCCACTGCTTTACCACATATTCTTGTACTGAAGAATGAAGAACCACCGAACAGAATCAGAGAGCTTGTACCTTTTCCGAGTACACGTAAACTTCGACACAAAGACATAATTGATTTGGCTCTTAAAAATATAAATTGTGCAGCATACAAAAGAAAAAAACTACACGGTAAAGCAAATGCAAAGAAATTATGTTGGTCAGAGAGTTCTCATTAAAGATCATTCATTGTCGCATAAGAAGAAACACTTGAGTCACAAATTCTTTCTGATTTACAATGGACCTTACAGAATCCGATGTATACCACATGATAACTGCGTTGAAGTTGAAACTCTGCGTACTACGAAGAGTAAAGGATTGCACCACATTTCACATGTAAAACCGTTTATTGAGAGATAATCTGCTTTTTAACTTAGTCTTCGCTATAAAATGTTTCACTTCACGTTACTAGTACGCTTTGTCACACTTAGAAACTGTTAACATGCAACAGTGTTTTGAAGTTAACTATCCAGTCTAGAACCTAGGGAACATATTTTGACAGTAATTACGAATGCATTGTTATAGTGAACAGACGTCACAGTGTTACTGTGTGTGTACATTCTTGCTTGTTAGTTGCACGGTTACGTAATGACTATAAGGCTTACATACTTAGAACATATATCGGTACTGATAATGAGATTTTAATGCAACATTTTGATTTACTTGAAAATACGTTCTGAATTTAAAGTACTTTCTGAGAGATACCAGATGACACATTGGTTATTTTATTTGACAGCTACACTATTATATCACGACGCTACTAATGAGTGACACAATTTATATTATTGGTTTTATGCTGTATCTGTTTTATATTTGCACAGTTTTTCTGAATTCTTCTGGAAAGAAAAACATGTTTTAGTAGTAACTTTTGTGGTATAGCTACAATGAGACAGTCTTTTCCGTAGCACAAAAATACTTTACAGTATAGCACTTTCTTGATCACGGTAATGTACGTAATAACTACGATATCTATATGCATAGCATTTCACTTTTGTTTATTATGAGGTAAGTACATTGACTTCTACAGAACTTTACTTATGGACGACGATAATTACGACACTTGGCACATTTTTTACCCTTAAGTAATGACAGAGATTATCTTACAAGAAGACGCACAATTCAGCGCTACAGTACACGTATTTGAGTGATTAATTTTGTACTTAAAACATTTATTTTTAAAGATTTTTGAATTACATAGATACAAAGGTTTTCCGTGATATATTTCATTCCATTACTGTAATCTGTAACACCTGAGGGTATAATTACATTAATCCTCAGGGGGTACACGCCTACTTTGTGTGCTAAGCGTGTAGCGAGCACTAGGAGCCCTAGGTAATATGGTATTTGCTTATACAACTTTACACATCGGTACCATATTTCTCTAACACAGAGTTACACAGCTATCTGATTATTTAACAGAGAAACAAACATTTTTTTACTACATCAGTGACAGATGTTCACGCAATTACACAGTTGGATAACTTCATACTTATGAAATTGTGTTTTGTCTGTACTTTGTGAACTGTTCACATTTTTCAGAATCATTGTGACACTATGAGAGCTTTGAATGTCGTATTTGGAATGGGATCATGATTTTTAAAGTATGTTTGGGGTAGATGACTTTATTGAATGTTTTGAAATTACTGAAAGTAGCTGCGACGATTTTGAGATGTGATTGAACTGTTATGATGTTATTATTACTACGACAATGTGTATTATGCTGTTGAGGTATGTTTATGATCAATAAGCTGATGCTACCGTATATGAGGAACGTCATTACGTGTTTATATGTATATGAATAATGAATAGAAGTTAGGGACTCTGGTTTGTGAAAAAGGATACTGGAAACAGAGAATTGTACTTTAAGAGTTATGACTTGTGTGTCCATGCGTGAATGTATCACAACACTGCTATTCATTAGATTTCATTTCTATGCATTTCTACTGTAATTTTTCGATCTGTGAATTTTTTTTATATGAGACTGTCACTGTAGCGGAAACTGCTGTTGTAAATTTTTGGGTAAGAAAGCTAAGTGACCTTGATGTAATGCGTTGTTGGCGCCCAGCTGCGTAAGTCGCATTCTTTTGTAGAAAGAATTGCAAATACGACACACTCGTTACTTGAAAACATATGATTATACTGCGGAGCTCGTACTTTGTGCTACTTACTGAAATGCTTATGAATTGATGGGAAATATTCTTACATCTGCACACCTGATTATGACAAGTGTCTTTCTACGAGAGTTAAGAAAATTTGTACTAACTTATGAAATGACACATGGCTATGGAATGATGTTTTTATGCTTTGATTTGTACATAGTTGCTTATTTCATTTGATATCTGGTTTCCAGCTGTGTAGCAGCACTGGTTTTATAAAATAAAATTAAATGTATTTGCTAATGTGAACACTTTCTGTCAACAGATCTGTTAAATAATAATATTATGATCCACATTCCTCAAAAAAGGAGCACTTGTAAAGGAAAGAACAATAAGAATGGACTAATAACAGTAACTGAATACATAATTTTCTTTTCAAGTACTTTTTTTTTTTTTTGGTAGAATAAGTTGTTGTGGTGCACCACTTTAATGACATAGACATTAAGATGTGAATAGACATTTCCCTTATCTGCATTGTTGTCTTTAGTGTACTATATTTTCTGCTTGTGGGTTTGTCATGTTTAGATATAAGTTATTTCATTTGCTGCTGCTGTTTGCCAGGCATAGTGCTACTGAATTTCACTTTGTATTACTCTGTTAAACTAGTTTTACTACTGATTTATTTTTCTTGTTTGCTGCACATTGCCTTATATTACTTGTAATATTGCATTTGCTTTGCTAATTTAGATATACTGCTGCTTACTTTGCCAATTGGCATTTTTTTGTCATTGCTGTGTGAATCTTTTTCCTGCTGCGTTGCGTCGTCCCTTAGTATATATATCTGAGCTCAGTAGATTTAAGTTAGCTTAAGAGGGGGTAGACTATATAAGAAACTAACTATGAAGAATAGGGAAAGAATACATTGAGAAATTGTAAGAAAAAGATTTGGGCGAAAATGAGTATTGTACAATGAGAAATATTTATTTTGAAAGAGGATATGAACAAAACAGTAGGGTTTAGGGACAACAGGGTTAGATAGAATTACTTGTTTATTTATTTATTTTATTATTATTACTATTATTATTTTTTTTGCAGGAGCAAATGTTGAAATAAGAGAACAGATCTATGGAATGAATGGGTTGTACTACAGTACCAAACGTCTCACTAAAAGCAAACCCTGTCCTTTCCTTTTGTGTTATTCCGCTATGTGTTTGTGTACCCTTGTGTATTTGTGTTTTTCCTGTCTTTATGTGTATAGCTAATAAGATTTATGTTCTAGAATTTTTCTAATACTAAGCTACATTCACTATGATGAGGAATACTGTTATCCTCAAATATAATTTGCATTAATAATATGTTATTTAATTTGTAAAGATGTTTAGATATTATTTTCGAAAGCTATTCCGATCTTTTATTTATTTACTTATGTCACAATTCCTGTAACACTGATGTATATGTTTATTTCTATTCTTTTGTAAAGCCTGTATTACTACAAATGTTATCTGTATTATTATGTTTTTAATGATGTTTTCTGTACCTTTGTAATTGTATTCTCATGTTATAAAATTGTAATTGACCTCAGTTCATCAAATTAAGTAACTTGTATGCATTCATTTCAGTGCACGCATTTCTGTTGGTCATAGTATATGCACAATATGTGAGAAGTTGGGACTGTTAGTGTTTGCACATGTATTGATAATTCAGCAAGGGACTGGTTAACAGCATTGCTGGTTCTAAGGAAATTTCAAAAAAATTCTTTTGTGAGTGCACAAGTGGTGGTTCATGGACTTGCTATATCGTCCACAAGACTCTTCGATGGTAATTGTGCACCTGCACAGCCGCAAAGGGTGGCTGCTGGCCGTCTCTACAAGGACTGCTGTGGGTCTGCACCTTTGAAGGCCAACCAACACCATACTCTGTACAAGGACTACAGTGGGTCTGCTCTGTGATGACCTACCTACCAATATTCTTCAAAACTTCGACTGACTCTGCTGTGGGTTTGCTCTGTTGTGGCCCATTACCTGCCTGCGTGTCAAGAGTCAGCATTGTCTTTCCGTTGACAGGACAACACTACTTATTCAAGACTGCATGAAAATCCACTACTTGTGTGTGCATTTTCTTTTACTGCTCAGACTTCGAGAAAAAAACTGCAATTACTACTGTGATGCATGATCAGGACTGTCTTTATGGACTGTGAGAAAATATTTGCTTTTGACCAACAGTTATCAATAAGTGTGTGCATTTGATATCTTTGTTATTGTAATTATGAAAAATTTTTTCAAATCTGTATTGGCCACTGCCCAAAAAATTTGTAACATTTTTGTGGGGAGCATGGGGGCTATGTAAGTAGGCTGTTTAGGTTTTTATGTTGGTAACGTCACGTAGCGCTCTGTATGAAAATCACTGGCTGTGCTATGTGCAGTCTGTGGCTGGTTGGCATTGTTGGCATCTTTGCTATTGTAGTGTTGGGCAGTTGGACGTGAACAGCGTGTAGCGTTGTGCAGTTGGAGGTGAGTCACCAGCAGTGGTGGATGTGGGGAGAGAGCTGATAGAATTTTGAGAGCGGACGATCTGGACGTGTGTCTATCAGAAAGAGTAAATCTGTAATATTGGATATCATGAACTGATATAAATATGATCACTTTTGATCATTATTAAGGTAAATACATTGTTTGTTCTCCATCAAAATCTTTCATTTGCTAACTATGCCTATCAGTAGTTAGTGCCTTCAGCAGTTAGAATCTTTTATTTAGCTGGCAGTATTGTCGCACGCTGTATTGCAGTAGTTCGAGTAACGAAGGTTTTTGTGAGGTAAGTGATTCACGAAAGGTATAGGTTATTGTTAGTCAGGGCCATTCTTTTGTAGGGATTATTGAAAGTCAGATTGCGTTGCACTAAAAAAAATATTGTGTGTCAGTTTAGTGATGATCAGAATAAGTAAAGAGAGAAAGGTCTGAGTACGTTCAGTTTTGCTCAGCTGCTTGAAAATCAAATAACGCAAGAGGTTTATCAGCACATTAATTCAACAATTTTTCTAAGGGGATGTTTCAATCTGACTCGTACCACATCATTTCGATTAAAGATCAAATGATCTATGGAGTATATAACTAACTAACAGTGTGGACGTGCGGGTAGGATCATTTTTATGCAAGATGGCGCTCCTCCGCACTTTGTACAGCCAGTGAAGCGAATGCTGTAGAGGCATTTCGGAAATGCTACAATTATCAGGTGTCATTTCCTACAGCCTGGCCGTCCAGATCACCTGATCTTAATTCGTGTGACTCGTGTGACTTCTGGCTGTGGGGTTATCTGCAAGATGTCGTGTTCAGTGCTCCAATAACGAACGCAGCTGGATTGAAGGCAGCCATTGCACAACGCATTCTGAACGTGACTCCCGAGACACTCCGATCTGTTGTGGAATGAGCTGTTTTTTGATGTCAATTGTGTCACTAAACGATAGGCAGCATATTGAACATGTCATGCGTCACTCTCGCGACAGTCAGAAAGCGATGTCATTTTGCTTTTTATTCGGTTTTTGGCCCAGAACAATTAAAAACCGACGTCATTTCGCTTATTATTCGGTTTTTGGCCCAGAACAATTAAAAACTGATGTTATTTTGTTTTTTATGCGTTTATGTTATTCAATCTGTACGTTGAACAAGCAGTAAAGGAAACCAAAAATCAAAAGAAAAAAAATGGAGAAGAAATTAAAGTTCAGGGAGAAGAAATAAAAACTTCGAGGTCTGCCGATGACATTGTAATACCATCAGAGACAGTACCTGGAAGAGCAGCTGAACGGTATGGACAACGTCTTGAAAGAAGGATGTAAGATGAACATCAAGAAAAACAAAACAATGGTAATGAGATGTAGTCGAATTAAATATGGCGGTACAGAAGGAACTAAATTAGCAAATGAGGCAAAAATATTGTTACATAAGCTTTAATTCTTGGGCAGTAAAATAACTGATGATGGGCAAAGTAGAGAGGATATAAAATGTAGACTGGCAATGGCAAGAAAAGCGTTTCTGAAGAAGCGAAATTTGTTAACATATTAGATCTACAACTTTGCTTCCGCCGTTTTGCAATAGAGGGCAGTAGAGGCAAGTGGGGTTCAGATGGTTGGTCATAGGTGTAATGCAATAAGCTTACACATCTGTAAACATAATGCCATAAAAATATTAGTCGATTTGTGATTGCATCATAAGGTTATTCTCGATTAAGTACGTCACCTTACGTACCCATTTATCGTCATTTGCGGGAAGTTTTAATTTTCTGCTTTAACATGAAGAAATCTGTGGCTGTGGCTCTTAAAAGGCTAGGTAAGGCCAATGGTGATGGAACTATTAGTGGAAGAACGTGCAGAGAATGTTTTCAACGCCTTAAGAACGGTGATTTTGATGTCGAAGACCGGCATGGCGGGCAAGACAGAATATTTTCGTAGCTACTGAAACAGACGGAGACAGTCACAGGATATCATTATCGAAAGCAATTTATGCGTTCGAGCCCAACACTGAAACACAAACGGTCACAATCCAATGTCGCAAAACCCGTGAAAATATACATGGAAACGTTGCAAAGAGAAGTCCTATACCTCCCGCCGTATTCTCCATACGTTGTTCTGTCTGACTACCACCTTTTTCGATCAGTGGCATACAGTCTGGCTGACCAGCACTTCCAATCATATGACCAAGTGCAAAATTGAATCGATTCATGGATCTCCGCAATATACGCCCAGTTCTTCCGCCACGGGATTCGTATGCTATCCGAAAGATGGGAGAATGTAGTGGCCAGCGATGGACAATACTATCACTCATAATTTTTTGTAAGTTTTTCACAATGAAGCGCCGAACTTCGAGAGAAAACGGCGGAAGCAAAGTTGTAGACCTAGTATGATATAAATTTAAGTGTTAGGAAGTCTTTTATGAAAGTATTTGTCTGGAATATCGTCTTCTACGGAAATGAAACGTGGAAAATAAGCACTTCAGCCAATAAAAGAATAGAAGCCTTTGAAATGTGACGCTACAGAATAATTAATGAGGAAGTACTGAATAGAAATGAGGAGAAAAGAAATTTTGCGGTATAACTTGGCTAAAAGAAGAGGTCGGTTGATGGGTCACATTCTGAGACATCAAAGCAACACTAATTTAGTGTTGTAGGGAAGTGCAAAAAATAAAAAATCGTAGAGAGAGACCAAGAGATGATTACAGTAAGCAGCTTGAAATGGATGTATGTTGCAGCAGTTATTTGAAGATGAAGAAGCTTTCACAGGACAGAGTAGCGTGGAGAGCTGCATCAAATCAGTCTATGGATTGAAGACCACGAATGTCATTAATATTTTTTTTTCTTGTCCAGCATATGGAGCATCATGATGAAAGTTCCGTGGCTCTAGTATTGATTCAATAAAGTGCTAACACCAGATGCAGTTCTTTTAAAAACCACGTCTAGTTTCGGCCCTCAAACCCATTATCCAGTGATATATGTCAGGCTTCCTGAGAGAACACACAGTCGTATTCATACGTCTTGATGTATGTAACGCCTTGTAAACTGCCAATAATAAGAGAGAAAGTAAATGGATCAAGATAAGTTAGCATATTTCTAGTCAATTGTTGTCTGTACGTCAGCCTTCTCTCTCCTCAAATACCGACTGAGAAGTTAGTGTTTATCATCCGAGCTATCGGCTGCGCGTAATAAACACTGAAATTACCTTGATTTATGGGCCGTTTCTTGTATACCAACCCTTGTTAATGTTTGTTAGGCATGCTCGGCTGTGAAGCACATGGAAACGGCCACGTATATTATCATATTATCCTAAACGATCCAATATTCCCTGATATCAGCGTGCTAGAGCGGATCCCATACGAGGTTGTATTTAAGAGTAAGCAACCAAGGTTATAAATCCCTCCCCCCTTTTCAAGGTGGATTGAAAATATTACAGAATCATTATGTGTCGAGTTTCGACTTATTCCACAGTCTCATTAAATGATCTGCTTCATAACGCGTTAAGAAAGGCATTTTGTACCTTTAATGCTCCTTGCACTTATTCTACTATGATGTTGGCTGAAGAAGCGAAAAAGTGGGAAAACAGAAAAATGTTTAAAAAAATTAATTATTTTGAATAAAACGCCAACACCAGTTGCAATTTTATTTTTATTTGAATAACCACGACCAGTTTCTGACCCCAAGGCCATTATCCAGTGGAATGTGTCCTGAGAGAATACAGTACTACTCTGCATGCAACTTATGCCTTCCCACACCATAACGTCTGGACCACCGAAACGATTTCGAAAATGTTTGCAGTGTGTGTTCTCACCTCTTGGCATATGAGAACACGGTACGCTCACCGGCCAACACTGCTGTGACATTATATTCCTTCTCCATGTGCGTCTTTTTCGGGATGCATTTTTTTGGATGATAATGTGCCACTGCATCGAACTATATAGGTGGAGGAGAAGATATTTGCCCGCATCTCGTGGTCGTGCGGTAGCGTTCTCGCTTCCCACGCCCGGGTTCCCGGGTTCGATTCCCGGCGGGGTCAGGGATTTTCTCTGCCTCGTGATGGCTGGGTGTTGTGTGCTGTCCTTAGGTTAGTTAGGTTTAAGTAGTTCTAAGTTCTAGGGGACTTATGACCACAGCAGTTGAGTCCAATAGTGCTCAGAGCCATTTTTTTGAGAAGATATTTGGTGAAAGAATTGGCCTGCCCATTAACCCGAGTTAAACCCCACCGAGCACATGTGGGCTGTTCCATTTCACTTGGAGCAGCAGGAAACCTTGCATTTTTTCTGTGGGTTCAATTTTATGTCGTCTAAAATAGACGTTAAGTATCTTTTGCAAATTCGCATCTATGATAAACAAGTGCTTCTGGTTTTTTTAAAGGGGCAAAGCTATCGTAATTTAATAAAGTCTCATGTTTCTGAGACACGTAGTTCAGAAACTATGCAAAGTAAAATTCTAAATAAAATTCAAAATGAAGATAATATGTACAGTTCGAGGTGGTAGTCATGTAGTATTTTTAGAACTTAAATTTAATTTAATGTCCCACGGCTCGCCATTTCCATTGACCAGGGTGCTTACATCACACATCTACACAGACAGGGATATACACCTAAGCGCCTAAGAAGCTGGTATATGCATGCGTATTCAAATACAGACATATGTAAAGAGGCAGAATACAGCGCTGCAGTCGACAAGACCTATATAAGACGACAAGTGTCTGGCGCAGTTGTTACATCGGTTGCTGCTGCTACAACGGCAGGTTATCAAGGTATCAGTAAGTCTGAACGTGGTGTTAAGGAGTCGTTGCACGAGTGATGGGGCACAGCATCTCCGAGGTAGCGATGAAGTGGGGATTTTCCCGTACGACCATTTCACGAGTGTATCGTGAATATCAGGAATCCGGTAAAACATTAAACCTCCGACATCGCTGCGGCCGGTAAAAGATCCTGCAAGAACGGGAACAACGACGACAGCACGACACAAAGCTTTACGCCTCGCTTGGGCCCGTCAACGCCGACATTGGACTGTTCATTACTCGAAGCATGTTGCCTGGTCAGACGACTCTCATTTCAAATTGTATCGAGCGGATGTTCATGTACGAGTATGGAGACAGCCTCATGATCCATGGACCCTGCATATCAGCGTGGGGATGTTCAAGCTGGTGGAGGCTCTGTAATAGTGAGGGGCGTGTGCAGCTGGAGTAATCTGGAACCTCTGCTACATCTAGATATGACTCTGACAGGTGGCACGTACGTAAGCATCCTGTCTGATCGCCTGCATAGATTCATGTCCATTGTGCATTCCGACGGACTTAGGCAATCCCAGCAGGACAATGCGACACCCCACACGTCCAGAGTTCCTACAGAGTGGCTCCAGGATCACTCACCTGAGTTTAAAAATAATTGCTGGCCACCAAACTCTCCAGACATGAACTTTATTGAGCATATAAGGGATGTCTTGCAACATGCTGTTCAGAAGAGATCTCCACCCCTCGTACTCTTATGGATTTATGGACAGCCCTGCAGGATTCATGGTGTCAATTACCTCCAGCACTACTTCATACATTAGTAGAAACTATGCCACGTCGTGTTGCGGCACTTCTTCGTGCTCGCGGGGGCCCTACACGGTATTAGGCAGGTGTACCAGTTTCTTTGACTCTTATACATCACGCAGACAACACAGGTCATGGACGTAATGTTCATATACTCTGAAGAGCCAAAGAAACTGGTACAGCGACGTAATGGACATATTCACTGAACAGCCGAAGAAACTGGTACACCTACCTAACTAATATCGTGTAGCGCCCCCGCAAGCAGGCAGAAGTGCCGCAACACTACGTGGCATGGACTCAACTAATGTCTGAAGTAGTGCTGGAGGGAACTGACACCATGAATCCTGCAGGGCTGTCCATAAATCCGTAAGAGTACGAGAGGGTGAAGATCTCTTCTGAACAGCACGCTGCAAGATATCCCTTATATACTCAATAATGTTCATGTCTGGGGAGTTTGGTGGCAGTGGAAGTGTTTAAACTCCGAAGAGTGTTCCTGGAGCCACTTTGTATCAATTTAGGACGTGTTGGGTGTCGTATTGTTCTGCTGGAATTGCCCAAGTCTGTCTGAAGGCATGATGGACATGAATGGTTGCAGGTGATCAGGCCGGATGTTACGTACATGTCACCTGTCAGAATCGTATCTAGACGTATCAGGGGTCCCACATCACTCTAACTGCATACGCCGTACACCATTACAGAGCCTCCACCACCCTGAACAGTCCTCTCCTGACATGCAGGGTCCATGGATTCATGAGGTTGTCTCCATACCTGTGCACGTCTATCCGCTTGATACAATTAGAAACGATACTCATCTGACCAGGCAACATGTTTCCAGTCATCAACAGTCCAATGTCGGTGTAGACAGGCCCAGCAAGGCTTAAAGCTTTGTGTCGTGCAGTCATAAAGTGTGCACAAGTGAGTCTTCGGCTCGGAAAGCCGATATCGGTGATGTTTCGTTGAATGGTTCGCACGCTGACACTTGTTTATGGCCCAGCACTGAAATCTGCAGCAGTTTGCGGAAGGGTTGCATTTCTGTGACGTTGAACGATTCTCTTCATTCGTCGTTGGTTCCGTTCTTGCAGGATCTTTTTGGCCACAACGATATCGGATATTTGATGTTTTACCAGATTTGTGATATTCACGATACACTCGTGAAATGGTCGTATGGGGAAATACCCACTTCACCGCTACCTCGGAAATTTTGTGTCTCATCGCTCGTGCACCGACTATAACACCACTGTCAAACTCACATAAATCCTTCTAACCTGCCATTGTAGCAGCAGTAACCGATGTAACAACTGCGCCAGACGTTTATCTTACATAGGAGTTACTGACCGCAGTGGCGCATTCTGCCTGTTTACAAAAAGATGGTTCAAATGGCTCTGAGCACTATGGGACTTAACATCTATGGTCATGAGTCCCCTAGAACTTGGAACTACTTAAACCTGGCGGTTTATAGCTATTTATAGCGCTGACGTGTGTTTTAGCGTCGCTGGCGACTTGTTAAAACTAGAGTCGCCAGCCTTCCCCCACCACTTTCCCCTCAAGTCCCTCCAGCGCCGCCCAAGGTCACCCGCCTGGCGGAGTGCCATCTGCGGCAACCCAGAGGTGCCTCACACAGAGCGAATACGAGCTTATGACTATATCAGTGTGTAGGTTTGGTAAATAAATAAAAAACATACTTAGTAATACAAAATAGTTTATTTACATTAAACATTACAGTAATAAAACATAACATCTCCTTGTACAAGACAATCATTGCCTAAAGAACCACCACTCTTACACCATACAAAAACAGATTCAGAGCTTTCTAATTTACGGCAAACATGACTCCTTAAAACAAGTGGTTCATCACTTGACAGGTAACTTCCTCCATACGCGCTGTTTGACTAATGATGTTAAATGTCTTCCACGCAATCACATCTCATTCTTTGGATTCTTTCCCTACCCGTGATGTGATTGCGTGGAAGACATTTAACATTATTCATCAGTCTAACAGCGCGTATGAAGGAAGTTACGTGTTAAGTGATGAACCACTTGTTTTAAGGAGTCGTGTTTTTCGTAAATTATAAAGCTCTGAATCTGTTTTTGTATGGTGTAAGAGTGGTGGTTCTTTAGGCAATGATTGTGCTATACAAGGAGAGTGTTTGGCACTCCGCCTGTCACTCTGTGTGAGGCACCTCTGGGTTGCCGCAGTTGGCACTCCGCCAGGCGGGTGACCTTGGGTGGCGCGGGAGGGACGGGAGGGGAAAGTGGTGGGGGAAGACTGGCGACTCTAGTTTTAACAAGTCGCCAGCCGCGCTAAAACACACGTCAGCGCTATAAATAGCTCCAGCCTGGAGGGGAGGCGTTTTAGGCCATCCGTTTTCAAAGTGTGTAAGAGTATTAATCTTTCACCCAAGGCGAGCGACGAGGCTTCTATATTCTCAGGTGCTCACAGGTGGATGGGATTTGTTGCAAGATTTAGTTTGGCGATGTCTGTGCAAGGAACTGGTAACGGTTGGATAACCGTTGCTTTTGTACGTGCTATTGATGCTACGAAGAGTTCTTTGGATTCTTTCCCTACCCGTGATGTGATTGCGTGGAAGACATTTAACATTATTCATCAGTCTAACAGCGCGTATGGAGGAAGTTACGTGTCAAGTGATGAACCACTTGTTTTAAGGAGTCATGTTTGTCGTAAATTAGAAAGCTCTGAATCTGTTTTTGTATGGTGTAAGAGTGGTGGTTCTTTAGGCAATGATTGTGCTGTACAAGGAGATGTTATGTTTTATTACTGTAATGTTTTCTTTTTTGGCCACAATGATATCGGATATTTGATGTTTTACCGGATTCGTGATATTCACAATACACTCATGAAATGGTCGTATGGGAAAATACTTCATCGCTACCTCGGAAATTTTGTGTCTCATCGCTTGTGCACCGACTATAACACCACTGTCAAACTCACTTAAATCATTTATAACCTGCCATTGTAGCAGCAGTTACCGTTGTAACAACTACGCCAGATGTTTATCTTACATAGGAGTTACCGACCACAGTGGCGCATTCCGCCTGTTTACAAACAAATGGTTCAAATGGCTCTGAGCACTGTGGGACTTAACAACTATGGTCATGAGTCCCCTAGAACTTAGAACTACTTAAACCTAACTAACCTAAGGATATCACACAACACCCAGTCATCACGAAGCAGAGACAATCCCTGACCCCACCAGGAATCGAACCCGGGAACGCGTGCGCGGGAAGCGAGAACGCTACCGCACGACCACGAGCTGCAGAAGCCCGTTTACATATATCTGTATTTGAGTATGCATAGCTGTTCCTGTTTCTTAGTTTCAGATACTGTGCCCTTCTGTCTTTTTTTTGTTTTTTTTTTTTTTTTTAATTTTAGACGTCTTGAAACGTTAATGTAACGCTTTTTTTCCTCAGAGGTTGTAAAGTGCGCGCGAGGCACACAATACTCGTTAAAGCCTGTACTATTGTAAGTGAGCGGGGTTCACCTTATGAGAAAGGATTTTCGTATAGATATCGACCGCGTGTACCTGAATGGTGGCAAATCAGACTTACACCCACTCTGTAATAACAATGATCCGTCAAGCAAATCCGAAATGCAATTACACGTCAGGATGGACCAAAAGCAACACTGAAGATGCTACCAATTTGATAATAATACGGTCGTCAGCCTAATTAGGCATTAACTGAGTTTCATCCCTGTACATGTTGGTATATATTCATGCAAAACAACATGTAGTAACACTGCATAATATAGTAGAATTTTAGAACCAGAAAATCTATTGAACTGATAGTTTCACGTTCTGTACTGATATGGAAAAACCATGAATACATAACACTACATTATAATGTATACTACAAAACTTCGTACTGTCTATTGATCTGATTAAAATCGGGCACAGGTTACCCTAGAAATAGCACTTTCAAGCCATACAATATGTCAATTTTGACAAAGATAAAACACTGATAAATTTTGACTTTTATATTGACTTTAATTTTGCTAGTCAAATCAATTTAGAACACTTCAGAATTCAAATGAATAAAAAAAGGGGGGGCGGGCGAACTCTGAAACTGTATAAAAAAATTGATTACTGACATTATTATGCGTTCAAGATTTCCAGTATATGAGTTACTACTATTTTTTTTATTTACTGTTCATTTAAATACCTTTATATCTGTCTCGAAATAATTAAACTTCATTACTATATCAATATTAAAGTTATCTTTCAACTTCGTTAGACCTTCGTTATTCATTTACTGGTTCATTAACAAAACAGTTCTTTAAAAACCATTCTAACATAACTACGTCTGCAAGTAATTATTATTAACACAAAATTTAATTTTTCATTTCGGGACACTCGGATTGCACAACATTTGGAAAGGACCCTGTCGATGTTAGTTGTGAGGATAATCAAATGAGGGGAAACTTCTGGTAAAATTTAGGTTATTATTGAACAGTTCACTCTATGGTCCATACGAATACAGTAGTAAAAGTTTCAACCTGCTTATATCGATGCGGCGGTTGGCGAGCGGCGAGATGGCGAGGCACAGAGCACATATACAACCACAGCTATGGCTCCTGACGTATCGGCACTTTAATTCTTCTTAGCGCCGCAATACTTTTCCATTTAGTGCCTATGGAATTTTGCCATGCTGTGTGGGCGTTGGAACAGCATACCTGAGGCTCAGTGAAACTACGTCTTCCAGGAGAGCCTCCTCGCTCCAGAAGATGTTGCTCAGACCAATGCTAAACTCCAGCTACTACTGGTGAGCCCGTTGTGCCGTGCAGTGCCCGCGTGCATTTTCCCGCGCTCGCCTGCCATCCACCTTTTACCACTCCCTTACAGACAGGGTATTCACCCGAGGTTTTACATTCTACATATCCTAACACATTGCCCGCGTATGGACCAGACGCACAGTTACAATTTTAAAAATTTTGCAACAGTTTCAACATTTGTTAAATTTCAATTCTATTACAATACTGCTTGACATTTGACATAAACATTAATATTCACATTGAAACTTGTTTACAGTTTTCTTAACACAATGACATGAAACAAAAAGGAAATGAAATCAGAACATCAATTACACTAGTTTATCGAAAAATCAGATGGAAAAAAAATTTACTTATATGTACAATAGTACAGCGTCGTTGTTGTTACACATGCCCCTGTTTCCAGTAAATTTCACTAAGTGCAAATTTGATGGGAACACTAAACTTTATATTTATACAGGGGTTCTGAATCTTTGCGTGAATGTGCCATCATAAAATTTTATATCACAAAATTTCCTTTCACTCACATCATATAGGTCTATACTTTTTAATATATCGAGAACATTTACCTATCATTTGTTGCTGCTTGCATTGAAAGGCTGTCCATTGCCTTATTTATTAATAAACACACAATACTATTTAGAAAAATCACTACACATATTTGCTGCCTATTATTCAGATTTGGGCAGTCCATTTCGCATCATTTTATCACATCACCTGTACCACACTTACTATTCTCCTTTGACTATTTATCTGCCCTCTTTGGTGTTTGGCAGTCCTTTATATTATGACTCACGTACTGCCCACTTTGATTTTTGGCAGTCCCATCTTCTATCTGGCTTGCAGCATTTACTTTTTCTTTTCAGCCCTGTTTTGCATACATCTTTATATTTATAGTACATTTAGTAATCTGAAACTTACATAAGTACATTATCACACTGACAGTAGTATACATACATTTACAAAGATTTGTTATATTTAGAATAAAATAGTTTCATAGTAAGATACTGCACATTTACTGCAGATTGCTTTCTGAGTGTACTTAGGACACTCACTCGTAGGAACATACAGTTTCAGGTCCACAACGTTTCTTACACCTAAAGGTCTCTTGGATTTTGGGTAGATCAGGTAGTAAGCTTTATCGTGTGGAATGTTCTGTGTTATATACGGTCCATTATAAATATATTTAAAATTTGGAAATTTCATGGTTCAGTTCACTAGATTTTTTGTGGGTTTTTAAAAGAACATAATCCATAATTTTAAATTTTGAAACTTTCAGGTCTTTATCATGTATTTTAGACCTAGATTCAGCTGTTTTGCTTTGCCCTTTTTCTGACTAATTCTTTCTTTTGACTCAACTCCAAGCTTGTACTAGGTGGAAACTCTAAGTTTTCCTCAATTAAACTTTTACTTCTGCTGCCTAACAAAATTTCTTCCGGTGGGAACCCAGTAGACTCATGATGTAAGGTGTTCATGACATTCTCAAAGTCCAATATAAATCTGCCCCAGACTCTAAATCATGCCCCTTCCTGTGTTTTCCAACAACGCACCTTGGTCGACTGTGACATAGTCCCAAGATACGTTCCTGACCTGTGAACCATTTATATCTGGTAGCTTTCTCGGTTTCTGGAGTTCAAAGTCTTTGCTTACTTGAACTCTTGGCAAAATAAACACTGAGTCATCAGGTGGCTCTTTCTTTTTGTGTTCAGTCTCTACATCTGGGTTTTGTTTTGAAATTTCGTCATCAGTATGAACATTATCTCAATTAGCTGTATTCCCATTATTTTCACTAGTACCGAAATACTCGTCATCTGAACTATCGTTCGAATCCGACCATTCTGGATCGCTTTCAGGTTCTAACATAAAAGCTTGTACCGAAATACTCGTCATCTGAACTATCGTTCGAATCCGACCATTCTGGATCGCTTTCAGGTTCTAACATAAAAGCTTTTCTGAGACAGGCACTAAGTTCTTCCTTTGCATTTTCGTCAGGCTTTAATTTTAACTCAATATTCTCTTTAGGCAAAACGACCTCATTATCAGCTTTACCCACATCCACTGTTACTTCATATTTAGTGTAATCCTCGTGAACTTCGGTTACTCGTAGGTAATTACCTCCCCCTTCCCCACGGTTCCTTTCGGTAACAACTTGTACTGTTGGCAGATCATTAGCAGAAGTTACTTCCTCGCCAATGCTTAGGATTTCATCCTCCAATTCCTTCCCATCTTTAACCATCGTCCTATCGGCAGCACGCGTACTTTGCGCGGCGCTATTTACTCTCTCCTCTTCAAATTCTGGCCATGTCACCTTATCGACGTCCCTACTATTTCCTTTTTCACTAATTAACCTCCTTGCCTCATATTCCTTCTTAAAATCCTCCCACTCACATTGCTTGAGGCGCTTGTACAGATCGTCGATCTGCACATGGCAATCAGTTACTTCTGCTAATTCATTCTCGCCATTTACTTCATTGCTAACACTGCTAACCGCACCTCTCTGTGTATCCACTGTTCCATCTACTATTTCCTTCGCCACGGGATTACCACTCGTAACGTATTCGCCAGCTCTTACGGCAATGTTCGTGCTTAATTCTGCCGCCTTGCTAGCGGCTTCTCTCTGAACACCTGTTCTGTTAGGCTGGGCCGTTGCCCTCTGATGCTCCACTCGCCTGTTAACATGTAGCGCAGTGCGCAGCGAAGATGAGTCATCTGCGCACGCACCTGGCGCTTGTTTCGCAACAACACGTTGCATCGTTCCACGCCTGTCTCTAAACTGTCTCTTAACTTTTCTGTCAGTCTGGTAATGTTTCTTAAATCGGGGCCGGTATGTTCTGTCCGCTTCCGTTTGGCCCGCAACGTACGCGGAAATCAATTTCCCGCGTCGTTATTATTTTGCGCGGTGTACCCTCTACCGCGACCTGAATAACCCCTACTTCCTCTTCCTCTACCTCTACCTCTCTGTATCATGTTGACGCGAAAACCATTGCTGTCATTCCTCTCATCATTATTACGATTATTCCTGTTACTAAAATTCTGATAATTGGCACGACTTTCGCGCCAGTGGTCTTCGTCTTCGACCCTTTCGAGAAACGCCTGCAAGCTGCGATGATTGCTTCCCACATATCTCTTCGAATCTTCTGGAAGCTTTTTATATAGCTCCCATACGGTTTCAGAATCGGATCTTCTCCCTCTTAAGTGTGTCAACTTTCAGTACCAATATTCGCAGAAATCTTTCAAAGAATTCCTGCCCCTGTTATCATGAAGTTTGGCCATGATAAACTTGCGCCACAAATGATCCTGTTTTTGTTCGGACCAATATTCTTCCGTAAACTTTTGTTTAAACTCTTCGAACGTCATTAGTTCGGTATTCAAGTTAATTCCCCAGCGCTTAGCGTCACCTGCAAAGGCGCTAATTAATATGTTTATCTTTTCCTGACCAGAGAAGTGTTTAGGAAACATCCTCTCGCAATTTTTGATGAAATCCAACGGATGCCATCCGTTATGTTTTTTGGCGGGATCGAAGCGCTCCTCACCTTCCAACAGCTTCGTAAGTGGCGTGCCATTACAGACAACACCAGGCCTATCTTTGATTTTACTCTCGAGATCGAAAATTTTGCCTTGAATTTTCGACGTATTTTGTTCACACTTTTGTACACATCCGGTAACTTTTTCACCTAAATCTCTTTCAGTATCTGAAACTGCCTTTTTCAACTGTGATATTCCATGTTGGCATTCGTTTACGATCTCAGTGTTAAGACCGAAAACTTTTTCGTCTACTTTTGTTTCAACTAGAGGCTCTACTTGCTCTTGGATGTTGAGAATTTCAACATCAAACCTACTGTTAAAGTTGTGATTTCCCCCTGCATAGTATTCATATTTTTATTAATTGTGTCAATTTCAGACTTCATAGTATTTACTGCAGAACTTAAATTACCCACTTTTTGTTCTACCTTTTCAATTTGTTTACTAATTTTAATTCCTTGTTCTTCGACCTGTGCTTTAAGCTGACCAACTCGTGTTTTAAGCTGCTCACTCTGTCCTGCAATTTGTTTGGTTAATTGTTCAAATAAGTCGTTCATGCTTAAAATTTCACATTGTCTTTTTCTACGGAATCGGTGCGTTCCGATCCTACTTCAAAATTTTCTTTCGGTTCTTTCTTTATCTGTGGTGAATCAAACATGTCAGTGGATTCGTTCACGTACCCACTATCATCTACAAAGCCATCCTCTACTTCCTGTTATATTCCTTGGTGTGTTCGAGGCAATCTCGACATTTCAATCTGTTCGTTAACATGTTCGTGGTATTGTATGTACGCCAATTGTCTACCGCTAACGCCATCTGTTATCCGGCCGCGTAAACTCCTATCATTGCCAGCCGCATCTTCCATTACACTCGGCACATCTACTGTGTCTACGTTCTTGTCCATACTGAACGCAAATTACACCTCACTACCGTACTTGACGTTCACTGCTATTTACTTTACTGAATAATATTGCAATTCGTGCCACTGAACATCCAATGTTCGGTATTCACGTTAATTTGTGACCGACAACAACTGGATGTCCTGTCACCGGGAGCCACTTGTAACATGCGCGCGAGGCACACAATACTCGTTAAAGCATGTACTGTTGTAAGTGAGCGGGGTTCACCTTATGAGAAAGGATTTTCGTATAGATATCGACCGCGTGTACCTGAATGATGGCAAATCAGACTTACACCCACTCTGTAATAACAATGATCCGTCAAGCAAGTCCGAAAAGCAATTACACGTCAGGATTGACCAAATGCTACCAATTTGATAATAATACGGTCGCCAGCCTAATTAAGCATTAACTGAGTTTCGTCCCTGTACAAGTTGGTATATATTCATGCAAAACAACACGTAGTAACACTGCATAATATAGTAGAATTTTAGAACCAGAAAATCTATTGAACTGATAGTTTCACGTTCTGTACTGATATGGAAAAACCATGAATACATAACACTACATTATAATGTATACTACAAAACTTCGTACTGTCTATTGATCTGATTAAAATCGGGCACAGGGTACCCTAGAAATAGCACTTTCAAGCCATACAATATGTCAATTTTGACAAAGATAAAACACTGATAAATTTTGACTTTTATATTGACTTTAATTTTGCTAGTCAAATCAATTTAGAACACTTCAGAATTCAAATGAATAAAAAAAAAAGGGGGGGAACTCTGAAACTGTATAAAAAAATTGATTACTGAAATTATTATGCGTTCAAGATTTCCAGTATATGAGTTACTACTATTTTTTTTATTTACTGTTCGTTTAAATACCTTTATATCTGTCTCGAAATAATTAAACTTCATTACTATATCAATATTAAAGTTATCTTTCAACTTCGTTAGACCTTCGTTATTCATTTACTGGTTCATTAACAAAACAGTTCTTTAAAAACCATTCTAACATAACTACGTCTGCAAGTAATTATTATTAACAAAAAATTTAATTTTTCATTTCGGGACACTCGGATTGCACAACATTTGGAAAGGACTCTGTCTATGTTAGTTGTGAGGATAATCAAATGAGGGGAAACTTCTGGTAAAATTTAGGTTATTATTGAACAGTTCACTCTATGGTCCATACGAATACAGTAGTAAAAGTTTCAACCTGCTTGTATCGATGCGGCGGTTGGCGAGCGGCGAGATGGCGAGGCACAGAGCACATATACAACCACAGCTATGGCTCTTGACGTATCGGCACTTTAATTCTTCTTAGCGCCGCAATACTTTTCCATTTAGTGCCTATGGAATTTTGCCATGCTGTGTGGGCGTTGGAACAGCATACCCGAGGCTCAGTAAAACTACGTCTTCCAGGAGAGCCTCCTCGCTCCTGAAGATGTTGCTCAGACCAATGCTAAACTCCAACTACTACTGGTGAGCCCGTTGTGCCGTGCAGTGCCCGCGTGCATTTTCCCGCGCTCGCCTGCCATCCACCTTTTACCGCTCCCTTACAGACAGGGTATTCACCCGAGGTTTTACATTCTACATATCCTAACACATTGCCTGCGTATGGACCACACGCATAGTTACAATTTAAAAATCTTGCAACAGTTTCAACATTTGTTAAATTTCAATTCTATTACAATACTGCTTGACATTTGACATAAACATTAATATTCACATTGAAACTTGGTTACAGTTTTCTTAACACAATGACATGAAACAAAAAGGAAATGAAATCAGAACATCAATTACACTAGTTTATCGAAAAATCAGATGGAAAAAAATTACTCCAGGGAAGTATGATAGTATTTTCTATACATAGAAATGTTCTGGTGGACAGAGTTGGCAACAGTTTGCGGGTTGTATGCTGTAGTGTACGGGACGTTGTCGAAGTTGAATGACTGTAGGGGATACAAGGTGACTTAGACAAAATTTCAAGTTGGTGTGATGAATGGCAGTTAGCTCTAAATGTAGAAAAAATGTATGTTAATGCGGATGAGTAGGAAACACAAAACCGTAATATTTGGATACAGCGTTAGTAGTGTCCTGCTTGACAAGTCACGTCGTTTAAATATCTGGGTGTAACGTTGCAAAGCGACATGAACTGGAACGAGCTGTGAGGATTATGGTAGGAAAGGAGAACCGTCGACTTCGGTTTTTGGGAGAATTTTAGGAAAGTGTGGGTCATCTGTGAAGGAGATTGCATATAGGATGCCATTGCGACCTATATTTAAGTACTACTCGAGTGTTTGGGATCTGCACCAGATTGGATTAAAGGAAGACATCGAAGCATTTCGGAGACTGATTTCTTGATTTGTTACCAGTAGGTTTGAACAACATGCAAGTATTACAGAGATCCTTGGGGGACTGAAATGGGAATCCCTGGAGGGAAGGTGACGTTCTTTTCGAGGAACGCTATTGAGAAAATTTAGGGAACCGGCATTTGAAGCTGGCTTCAGAATGTTTCTACTGCCGTAACATACATTTCGCATGAAGACCACGAAGATAATATATGAGAAATTAGGGCTTATACGGAGCAATATAGACAGTCACTCCTCCCTCGCTCTGTTTGCGAGTGGAACAGGAAAGGAAATGACTAGTAGTGGTGCAGGGTACCCTCTGCCACGCATTGTGCGGTGGTTCACGGAGTATGTACTGTTTGTGGATGTAGATGTTCGTTGTCGGGGGGCCAGAAAAAACGGAATACTTTTCAACTGAGATAAAGTGACGCCTGCTATCATCGTCGCCTGCCTTGTCAGAACTTTTCTCGGCGTCGGACGCCGTAGTGGCTGAAGGATCACAGTCTCACGTAGCTTCTCTTCGAGGTTACGCAGTTCCTCGTCATCTTCCCTTCACCTCTTACTGCGATCATATCTTCTTTCTGCACTTAACAGAACACGCAACCCTGAACCACTGCATGCTTGTAACTTCTCATTATCTACATCTGCATCTACATTTCTATTTCACAAGCCACCTTACGGTGTGTGGCGGAGGGTTCTTCGTGTACTAGTGTCATTTCCCCCTTTTCCTCTTCCATTCGCCTACGGTTCGCGTGAAGAACGATTGCGGGTATGCCTCCGTTTGGCCTCGAAGCTAGATTGCGCCGATCTATCTCTAGCTGGTCCTGCTTGAATCACAAGAGGGACTGAACCTCTTTGCTTTCACACACAGCAACAGGACGTGTGCGGTCAGAATAACCTTCGCTTCGTAAAGACAATTGTTTGAACGTTGTGGTGATCACGTCTAATTTTTCAGTAACTTTACTAATTTCATACTCTCATTTTCGTAATGACTCCTCATGTTTCGCCGGCCGGGGTGGCCGAGCAGTTCTAGGCGCTACAGTCTGGAACCGCGCGACCGCTACTGTCGCAGGTTCGAATCCTGCCTCGGAAATGGATGTGTGTGGTGTCCTTAGGTTAGTTAGTTTTAAGTAGTTCTAACTTCTAGGGGACTGATGACCTCAGAAGTTAAGTCCCATAGTGTTCAGAGCCATTTGAACCATTTTTGAACCTCATGCTGCAACTCCCATTCACACGAACACTTTACTGCCTCTTTCTTGTCCACACAGAGCTCTCTGAGAATTTCTCTGATCTCTGTACCATTAGCAACTTCTCCATTGGAGCAGTGAATAAATGCCCTTTCAGTAACGGACTTCCTAGCTTATAAGCTCTCCCGCGTCTCCTTTTTGTTTTCTTTTGCTTGTACTACTTTGTTTGTGATCTCTGCTTTCGATTGATCAATTGACTTATCGTTTATATTCTGGATCTTACCTCCGTAATTTCTTGGTGAAGAGACCTTGTAGCACCTCGGCTTTCCACAATTACGGAGTGCACCCGAGCATTATATTCCTCCAACTTTCTATTGATTACTTGGATTCCTTTTCCCTCCCCCTCAAATTTCCTATACAGCATTTATTCCTTTTCTTCGAATTTCATATTTAGCCATTTTTACTGTGCCTCTAACTTTTCGTTGATTCCCTTGAAATCTTCCTCTATCATCACCGGAAACATATTAAAGCCGAGAGGTAGAGGAACAGGTCTCGCTTCATTGGCTACTGCACCATCGTCTAAATCATCCACGTTACTCTATTTGTTGGATACAATCTCAATCTCCCCTCGCAGAAATGCAGCTTCATCCTGTCTGATCATTGTAATGCCACTATCTGATACCTCGAAATCTGATCCCCACTCACTGTTTGTTGCTCCGGCCACAGATTTAGATCACGTTATTTCACTCATCCTTTTTTGTTTTATCTCAAATTACATCTGTATACTTTGGTTTACTGTTATACGTGCATGATACAACTACTTGCAGTTCCGCTGTGCTTATTTGACAAATTTCTGCGCAAAATTCACTCATACGTTATTAATTATTTTATATAAACTCACTATAATAAAATGAGATATAACAACCCAAAAAAACTCATAATACATTTAAAGAAACACTTCAAACTGGATAAAACAACGGCGTAGAATGAAGTTGAATAACAGCAAGGAAAAAATGACTACTGAAATTGAAAAAAAAGTAGCACATGCAACCATCTACTAGTTTTTCTTAAAGTCTCATTCTACACTGCAAGAATTATTCTGGCAGCGTCACCATATGATAGAGGATGTCTTGAGTCATGTTGGACCCGTACTAGGTCATTGGTTATAAAAGGAGTAATGTCTTGAATTATTGGATCGTCAAGAATAATATACATGGCTAGGGAACATGAACTAGGCTGCGGCTATCAGGGGATAATACTTGACTTACTTGATTGTCTAGGATAATATGAGTGGCTGTCTCCATCACCTTCACAGCCCATCATGCCTATCAAATATTAATATCGGTTCAAATACAAGGACTGGTCAATAAATCAAGGCAACTTCAGTATTTATTACGTGCAACGGATAACTCAGATTATAAAGATTAACTTCTTGACAGGCATTTGAGGAGAAGGTTGGCTGTTGTACAGACAGAAAGTGACTAGAGAATATGCTAACTTGGCTTGAACGATTTTCTTTCTCTCTATTGTCAGTTTCCTGGGTGTCACGTACGTCATGGTGGATGAACACTTTATGAATTAGATGGGGATTAAGGAGGTGCAGCTTTGGGGGTGCTTTAGAATATCACGTTCAAAAATCAACCATAGATTAATTAATTTAAGAAAGGCAATTTACTTATATAAATTTTGCTATTAGGCATTCATTGGGGTTTTAGAAAGAACATCGTTTTTATAAGCATCGATACGCCACAATTAAATTTCTCATAAGCGGTTCTGAACATGTACATTAATAAACTGAAAGGGTAATTGAGAACATATAAACTAACAAAGCCCACCTTTTGGATGATGGGAGGCCACGATAAGGGAAAGACAGGAAGAAACCAAAACACTTGTGTATCTTTTTTTTGTGAAAGAAAACATTACTTTACTCATTGTGTAATTGGACAATTTCGACACTAAGTCAGTTTCAAGCACCTGCAAAAGAATACATCATCTCGGACGAGTTTCACTAAATATGAAAATGACACAGAATCTTTGGGACGGGGTGAGCACATGATGGGCTGAAGGCCAAATTCGTTCTAACTCCAAGAAAATTAAAAAAAAAAATGGGAAGTACTGGGAATTATTGCCTCGTGTAGGAGTTCTTCTGCTTCTAAATAGTATAATATTTCTTTTCAGGAACACAAATTCACTGTAGCAAGCAACATCTGAACACGTGGTGAAGTTAACAGTCAAGTGGCGCCATGATTAACACAAAGACAACTTATCAAGAATATCTGAAAATAACAGTTTTCAAATTAACAAGCAGAGTATCATGGAGGGGAAGCGCATGAGATACCACTACACTTTTGATATTACAACATTCTATGGCAAAACGGCCACATCCGGTGGATCTGCGACTGGAACAAAGGGTCCTATCTCAAGCTTGCACAGCTACACGAAATGAAGCAAATAAAAAGATAAGTGATACTCTAGAACCAACTTAAGAATTCATAGAGCTTACCATTTCATTGTAGGAATAGGAGCTACATGAAACCGAAAAAGATCCATCAAATATATCGCAGAATCTCTATCACACTTCACACTTGAGAAAGGAGAATCTCGATTATACTCTTTGCCTGCTGGTCTTTTACGTAAAAACGCCGTATGACAGGGAACAGCATTTTAGTAAACTTGTCGCACTGCATTAAATGTTTTTATCGACTGAAGGTCCCGAGTTTGTGTACCATGCATTACGGAAGCCTCTCGTTTCATTCATGTGGTTTACAAGAGGTTTAGATGCAGTTAATCTGTTGTGAATGTTATGATTAGCCCATTTCTGCTTCATTATTTTCTCTGATATTCTGTGTCCATGACACATATCAAGCTTAATAGTACTTTGCCTTGCAGTCGTCATTTTCTTAGAGACAAAAAGCCTCTTTAATGCCTCTTTTTATCAGGAAATAATTTTATTTTTTCTTTCACAGTTGCACTTAGCAGATGCACATCCGGCAATTAAGTAAGCCCTTTAGTTCAGCTACAATTCCAATAAACGTGATTTCTGCGATAGGAGATTTTCAAATGAGGGAACTAGATTGTTTTTCATATTTACAGTCACGAATGAGCTACGTAATCAGTTTTGAGAAATCAACTTACAATAATTGTATCTTCACAGTACTGTGTGTTTCAGTTTTTAATACCTACGAGTGCTATAAAAACAAATATTTGGTTTTAGTTCTGGAACATTCTAAACAAACAGCTTCAAAATATGAGGTATTTTGAGAACTTTTCAACAGTATTTAATATTCAATGTTGGCCTACGTCATTACCAACATGTTCATTTTCTCATAACACAAGCGTAAAGTGTAAACACAATAACAGGCAAAAAAAAAAAAAAAAAACACCTTCACAAAGTCTTCAAGGACTGAAATCTAGTCAGAAATGAGTCAGATATAAACTTACAGATGAATTCAACAACGTGCCAGAACATATCAAATGTCTTATGGCTAAAGTGCTGGAGCTTAAGATAGAATTAACAAGAAACGAGATGACACAGAATTAACTAGACTCTTATCTTCGTTTTATGTTATTTTGTGGATAACATTAGCTCTACAGTGCAATAGTATTTCATAATGTTAAGTCACTTCACTGCACTACAGTTCAAAAATGCACACGGCTGACCATTAAAGCCATAACGTCAGAAATGTCAGCATAAAACGAAATGTTATTTATTTTTTCGTACACAGTATAGTTGGAAGACTATATAACTTTAGGTCATTTGAGAATGAACAGGCCGCACCCTGTGTCAGCAGCGACGTCTCTCCCGTGGCTGGGCATCCATCACCTGTGCTAGGATAATTGACAGGGGTGCATTATTCCATGCTGCTTCCGCTCTCTACCAACGTTAATTAACCTTGTTCAAATATAACGTCCCAGAGATCTCCAAATTAAGGCACAGGACCTGTCCTTAATAGCTGAGATATGCAACGGCTTCTGTCCGAACTAACCGGATGCGATTGTGTTGTGCACTTAACGGCAAGGCAGCAGCTGGGCCCGTATGACGATGGCGCATGCAGTCTGGCCACGTACACTCCCACTGTCGGCGCGCCCCTCACTGTTACCGCGTGAAGGGAAACAGCTACAGCGGTCTCTGTGGTGCTCCAGGCGTATGTTTGTATACTTTTTATGCTGTAATTTGGCCTATTTCCTGCCCCAAGGTGCTTAATATGCCTGTAAGACCACACTCGGCTGAGAAAACAATATGTCTGTCCTCTCAGGCGGCAGTCGCGTGGGGCCGTTGAGATTCCACTTGGCTAATTCTAATTACTACAGAAAGTTTCAGCTACACTACGTCTACGTGATGTTGGGAACACGAAATCTGCCACAGTTCATCACCAACATATTACCACACGAAAAATACACAAACAACATGCATGGTCCTCCTATACCATAAATGAGGCCGTCTTGATCTCGTGAGGAGATCTTTCTATCAGATTAGATTATAGAAGCCTACGTCTCGGTCAAGATAGCCGTGCGTGATAAAGCGGCGCTTTCGGTCTTGGGAGATGTGTCGGTCCAGCATCGAATCCGCCTAATGGTTTAACGACGAGGATCGGTGTGCCGGCAAACCTGGATGTGGTTTCTAGGCGGCTTCCCATCTCCCATTAAGTGAATAGCAGATTGGTTCCCAAGTCTCGCTGTAAGATCGCATTTTATTACAGAAATAACTGTGTCAGATACTGTGCTGTGTATCGGAACCAACGATGTTACTCCTTGCATAAGAAACGCGAACATTATCACTGCATTATTTCTGTTGTTGAATGTAATGTTAATGACAACGATTTTGTTCTTGCTCTGATAAAGACGAGCGAACTTTTAATTTTCAATATTACTTATTACAACTCAATATTAAAAGTTGTATTCGAGGAAGAAGTAACGAGGGCCCATCTCTGATAAATAATTAGGTGAGACTCGAAAGTAAATATTACTCTTTGTAGCCTTTCTAATTACTACAGAAAGTTTCAGCTACACTACGTCTACGTGATGTTGGGAACACGAAATCTGCCACAGTTCATCACCAACATATTACCACACGAAAAATACACAAACAAGGCGAGTTTCGTTTCAATCGACGTTCAAACACACCATTTGAAAACCAAGAATACGTGCTACTCTTGTCCATAAAACCATAAAATACCTAAAAATAATAATATACCGCCTCCGTTAGACGATTCACATTTAGAAAACTTTCGGTCACTTTCGCACAAATAAGACTACGCGAGACAATTGGTGTGCACATATTCCCTTGCTGGGGTAACGGGGTAGTGACAGGAAAGGTGTCTGGCCACTCCTTACATGAACCATGCCAAATCCGCTTCTAACCATGCCGACTATGCCCTGATCCGGGACAAAGGCACAAAGGAAAAAAAAAAGCCCTGTATGTTGGCCACAAGTTATTTTATGAAAACTGATTAGCTGTTTCGGCTTTGGAACCATCATCAGATCTAAAACAAGAAAATATAAACAAAACGTATCAACAGACTTATAAAACAAGAGAATGTGCATTAAATGTGCCAATAAAATGAACAAGTTACCTAGAAGTTACAGCAGCGATACGTAGACGCGCAGTCAGTGCATAAATGATAACCTTTAGGTAGCTTGCTCATTTTACACGTATATTTTTAATGTGGTTTGCTTATCTTATAAATCTGTTGAGATATTTTGTTCATATATTCTCCCTTTCATATGTGATGATGGCTAGAAAGTCGGAACAGGTAACTAATTTTAATAAAATAACGTATCCATGACATAGACTTTTATAATATAATCCTCCAGTACCCACTGATTTCATATTTGCATGACAGTTGTGGTATCCAGACTATTGCGAGCCGCAATATCGCTGAACAATAAACCATAGTCTCGATAGGCCACCATATTGCAGGCGCTCACTTGCTTGGTGTGTCTGTGACGACAGGCGCAAGTCTGCTAGTGATATTTAGTTGAAAGTAAACAAAGCCCATGCAAAAATTTCGTCTTTTATATTACATTATCGGTATTCCACAGATCACACGCTGATCTGTCTTTGGGACGTACGAAGAAGTTAATGACGTACAGCGCTGTCCACTGAAATTGCAACACTATGAAGGTGGCGTCCAACAAACGTCAAATAGGCATGAAGTTTACCACCTACCTAGATCTTCAGTTGACTATCATTTCAAGGCAGCTACATTCTGTATGCAAGGAAAGATTGCGCAGTGCATTTCTCATTCAGAAATCGCATTTGCATGTTGGTTGTTTATGAGATGCTTCGTGTAAGAAGGAGAAATGTCTACCATCAAATGTCGAAATCCGAAACTGGCAGGATCGCAGCCTGTCGATAACGCATAATGCTGCCTCACGTTGGCCAGGATTCCAGAACTGTCATGCGAAAATTGAATCAGTGCCTCAGGAGGGACTTACTATACGAGAATGGGCACATGATTAGTGAAACTGAACAGTTCAAACTTCTAGGTGTTCAGATAGATAGTAACTGTCGTGGAAAGCCCACTTTCAGGAGCTTGTTCGAAGACTTAATGCTGCCATTTTTACTATTCGAACGGTATCAGAAGTGAGTGATCGTTCGACATGAAAATTAGTCTACTTTGCTTATTTTCATCCACTTATGTCGTATGGTATTATATTCTGGGGTTACTCTTCCCATTTTAAAAGGATATTTTTGGTTCAGAAACTGGCGGTTCGGGCAATAAGTAAGTTCACGAACCTCTTGTCGACCTCTGTTCACGAGTCTGGATATTTTGACATTGGCTTCTCAATATATATATTCATTACTGTCATTTCTTGTTAACAATATTAGCTTATTCCAAAGAATAAGCAGCTTTCACTGTGTTAATGCTCGGCAGAAATCAAACCTGCATTTGGATCGGACTTCCTTAACTCTTGTGCAGAAAGGTGTGCAGTATACTGCTGCATCCATTTTCAATAAGTTACCACTCGAATTCAAAAATTTCAGGAGTGATCCACGCGCTTTCAAATCGAAACTGAAGAGATTCCTCATGGGTCACTCCTTCTATTCTGTCGAGGAGTTCCTTGAAAAATATAGCTGATTCTTGGTGTATTGTTGATTGCGTTTGCTTCAACTTATGGACGGACTTTTTTCGGGTTCATAAACATTTTATTTTCATCTGTTATTACTTTTTTGTTGTAATTTCTTGTACTGACACGTTTCATGACCTTGGAGATTTGCTCTTCAATTTGATCCTACGGAACCTGACGTGTAAATAAATAATAAATAAAAAGTAAACTAAGTTGACACTCGGCGTGGTAGCTGGTGGGAGCGACCGTAAAGGCATTTCCCATTTACAGTTGCTCCCATCAGCCATCGCACCGAGCATCAACTTATACTGATGACCCAAAACGTTATGGCCAACTGATTAATAGCTTCTTTGGCCGTCTTTGGTAAGAATTCATCACTGATTCTGCGTATCAGGGATAAGACAGTTTGTTGGTAGGATTGCAGAGGTATGTGGCATTAGATGTCTACGCACAACCGCGCGACCGCTACTGTGGCAGATTCGAATCCTGCCTCGGGGATGGATGTGTGTGATGTCCTTAGGTTAGTTAGGTTTAAGTAGTTCTAAGTTCTAGGCGACTGATGACCTCAGAAGTTAAGTCCCATAGTGCTCAGAGCCGTTTGAGCCGTCTACGCACAGGTCATGTAATTCGCGTAAATAACGAACTGCTAATTTGTGTACGCGGTGATGGTGTCTGATAGCGATCCAGATGGGTTCGATAGGTTTTACATCAGGCGAATTTGGTCGGCGAAACATCAACGTGAGTTCACTATAATGCTCGTCAAGCCAGGGTAGCACGGCTCTGGAGCAGAGACACAGACAATTCCACCGCTGAAATGTGACATCGCCGTCTGGGAAGACATCAAGCATGAAGGGATATTGGTGGTTTTCAGGTCTCTGTGTGTCTTCTATTACTACCACAGGTCCGATGCAACCGCACGAGATGTCTCCCATAGCATAATACTGCTCCCACTAGGCTGCGTCCGTGCGCGCTGCGCCTCGATGACGGCGTTTGTGTAGACGACCAGCGACCTAGTGTAGCAAATACGTGATTCACCGAGGAGCCGACACGTTTCCGTCGATCGACAGTCAAATCCTGATGGACTCGTATCCACTGCAGTCGCAATTAGCGATGTCGTTGGGTCAGCATGTGAAGACGCAGGGGTGGTCTGCTGCGGAGCTCCATGTTCAACAATGTACGATGAACGGTGTGCTCCGAAAAACTTGTGCGCGTAGAGTAGAAGAATGAGCTCCATTACTGGTATTATTTTGTTGAGCCCCTAGAGGGAGTGCAGATGGCAGTGAAAGCAGAAAGCTGTGTCTACTAAATCACAGTTCCGATGAGGACGAAGACATGTTTTTGCTTACTTGGTACACACTTTCTTCCAGAAACTTGTGCCAGGTAACAAAGTGCTGTTAAAGCGAGGCAGAAAATTCCATAAGGCGACGGCAGCGGGGGAGAGTTAGACAAGGAGGAGGTGGAGGAGGTGGAGGAGGTGGAGGAGGCTGTGGGACGCCGATCAATACGGGACCAGCTCCGTCCGCAGCCCTTCCCTTCCCTTCTATTCATATGCCGGTTAAAGCTGCTGTCTCCAGTCTGCTTCCCAGTGAAACTCGATTTGGACCACTCGAGTTTCATCTTGGACTAGCTCGGCGCCATTATTTCCAGCCACATTCATTTGTCTTCTCGAAGTAATATCAATGACGAGGGATCAGCAACGGATGCGTAAATAATATTTATGCATGATGTTCGAATTACCTTACGTAACTGTATGACTGAACATGGACGGTTTCAGTAGAGGCAGAGAAACCAGATAAAGATGACGGCAGGGAAGTGTTAGGCACTTAATTGTGAATTGAAGAATAATCATGTAGATATAGATAATACATAAAATTAGCTCCGGGCCTCCCGCAAGGCTATTTAAAAGACCAGCGCTGTTCAAAATATACAGAGTGTACACTGAGTCGACAAAAGTCATAGGATGGAGATAACCACATGTACAGAGGGCAGCAGTATCGCATACACAACGTATAAAGGAGCAGTGCATTGGCGGACTCAGATGATTTTTGTGAAATTGCGACGTCATTATGGCCGCACGATGGGAATTAACAGACTTTGAACGCGGAATGGTCAGAGTGTCAAAAGTGTGCCGAGAATACCAAATTTCAGACATTACCTTTCACCGCGGACAACGCAGTGGCCGATGGCCTTCACTTAACGACCGAGAGCTGCGGCGTTTGCGTAGAGTTGTCAGTGCCGACAGACAAACAACATTGCAGTCATGAATGTGGGACGTACGACGAACGTATCAGTAAGGGCAGTGCGGCGAAATTAGGCATTAATGGGCAATGGCAGCAGACGACCGTCGTGAGCGCCTTTGCTAACACAACGACATCGCCCGCAGCGCCTCTTCTGGGCTCGTGACCGTATCGGTTGGACGCAGACGACTGGAAAACCGTGGCCTGGTCAGGTGAGTCCAGATTAAGAACTGATGGTAGGGTTGGAGTGTGGCGCAGACCCTACGAAGCCATGGACCTAAGTTGTCGACAAGGCATCGTGAAAGTTGGTGGTGTGGGTTGTGTTTTTATGGAATGTACCGGGTCCTCTGTTCCGATTGAACCGATAATTGACTGGAAATGGTTATGTGCGGCTACTTGGAGGCAATCTACAGCCATTCACAGACTTTATGTTTCCAAACAACGATGGAATTTTTATTGATGACAATGTGGGATATTACTGGGTCGCAATTGTGCGCGATTGGTTTGAAGAACATTCTGCACAATTCGAGTGAATGACTGGGCCATCCATATCACCCGACATGAATCCCATCTAACATTTATGGGACATATTCGAGAGGTGAGCTCGTGCACAAAATTCTGCACCGGCAACACTTTCGGAATTATGGACGATAATAGAAGCAATGTCGCTCAATATTTTTGCAGGAGACTTCCAACGACTTGTTAAGTTCATGTCACGTCGATCTGTACCACCACGCCGGGCAAAGGGAAGTCCGACACGTTATTAGGAAATATCACATGACTTTTGTTGCCTTATTGTATGTTCGACGGATCTAAAGATGACTTGAGGAACAAATGGAGAACAGGAACTTATTTCCATAAACAGCAACCAATGATGCTATAGAGAATCGAAATTGAAAGGGCGATCGTGTGGCCATTAGGCGTAATCTGCTTTTTTGGAGCTTCACATTTCTGCAAGTGATTCGAAGAGAGCGTCATTGCTTAGAGACTGATAGTCAACATTAATTTTAAAACTAACGTGACATGAACAACATTTAATCACACAATAAAAAATAAGAAGTTATTTGTGATCTGCTTCTTCGAGTGTTGATTTTTATTGTGAGTTGTTTGTATTCTGGCAGATGAATGATGAGTGAAATTCGCATAAGTTCTCTTAAATGTTCATTTGTTAGTTCAGATTAAAATTTTATTTAATGAAACTGAACACTGAGTGCACAGATTTACACACAAGTTTGCCCCAAAATTTAAGTCCGTTGGCACGATGTTTTGTTAAGGAATATTGTTCGCCGGCCCCTGTGACCGAGCGGTTCTACGCGCTTCAGTCTGGAACCGCGCTGCTGCTACGGTCGCAGGTTCTAATCCTGCCTCGGGCATGGATGTGTGTGATGTCCTTAGGTTAGTTTTAAGTAGTTCTAAGTTCTAGGGGACTAATGACCTCAGATGTTAAGTCCCATAGTGCTCAGAGCAATTTTTGGATATTGTTCTTCTGGAGCATGCATCCAAACTTCAGTAGATGAATAACTAGTTCGTTTCAGTTCTTTCGGTCCTAGGACCTTTTTTAGTTTCAAAAATTCGAACTCTAAAGCTGCTGAAACCTTCATAATTAGGGATGAAGTGTGACAACCATACCCACAAAACCAGTAGCAAACAGACTTTTCAGTAATGCATATGAAGGTTTAAGTGTCTTAAAAAAAAGTCTCTAATACTGCCATTCGTTTCCTCAGCGAGGTTTGACATTTTACATAAATAATCTTCAGTTTGAACCCGAACATCAGGAAAGGTTTCAGTAATTTTCTCCCGACATTTGAAATGAGTGAATGTTTTAGTCTCAAGGTCTTTTCGAAACAGTGTTAGTTTGTCATGAAAACGGAACACACTTTGCGCTAAATGAGAAATAAATTTTCAACACCCCTCCCTCCTGTTGTGGAACTTCTAGCTTTTGTAACTGCTGAACAATATATGTAATGAAAACCATATTTAACAACCACTGGGAATCATCAAGCTGAATGGAAGATTTTCCCTTTCCTCTCAGAAATCGTTTGATTATGCTATAATTGAAAAAAAATTCTGCCTAGAACATTGCCAGCTGGTAGTCATATCACGAAGCAATAACAAAACACATTAAGAAGCTCGTCATTGTACGTTTGCTCTATGAAGAATTTCAACTGTTGGTTGGTTTAGATGTAGTTTACAGTTTGTAGAACAACTGGCATAATATGTGGATATTGAAAATATCTGCCATATACAACATAAAAAGGCAACTATGCATCGAACTGACTAGTCGACACGAGCCGCAATACCCTGTAGTAGGAACTGCATGCAACTCGAAAGCCGCTTCACGCGATAATGTGCTGAGAGGCGTGGGCGTGTTCGACGCCATCTAAGATGCTGGAAGCTGTCAGCCGCACCCCAGGAAGCTCCGATAACGATCCGTCCGCTTACAAGCTTATGTCTGCTGCGGATGAGGATATCTTGGACGCAGGCATCATTCCTTAGTAAATTTCACCCACTATATCGCGCAGACGAGTTCCTATCTTCAAATTGTTCCTCATGGCCTCTCTAAAAGCCCACAAAATTTGGTTTTATCATTTTGGCATGCATTGTTTATAACTGTCCTGGCACACACCGCCGAAATTCCCAGGGGTCTGTTGTATAGAGAGCAGTAGAAACGCTAGGAATTGTATCAAAATGCAGGAACACCTGCAGACGATAAACGCATGGTGCAGGGGTTGACAGTCGACCCTTAACATAAACAAATGTAGAATATTGCGCAGAAATAGGTAGAAGAACTAGTTACTGTTTGATTACACGATTGCCGAACAATCACCGGAAACAATCACATCCATGAAATTTCTGGGAGTGTGCCATGGAACGATTTAAAGCGGAGCTAACACATGAAGTGAATTGCAGGAAGGGCAGATGCCAGACTGGGAGAATACTCAGCAAGTGTAGTCCACCCACAAAAGGGTTTGCTTGCAAAAAAAAACTCGTTTGACCGATGCTTGGGTATTCCTCCTGAGTCTGGAACCCTTACATCTACATGATTACTCTGCAATTCACATTTAAGTGCCTGGCAGAGGGTTCATCGAATCATTTTCACTCTGTCTCTACTGTTCTTCTCTGCAACAGCGCGTGGAAAAGGCGAACACTTAATCTTTCCGGGAAAGCTCTGATTTCTCTTAATTTATTACAATGATCGTTTCTCTCTATGTAGGTGACTGTCAACAAAATATTTTCGCGTTTGGAAAAGATGTCGCGGCAACGAAAAACGCCTGTGTTTTAATGATTGCCACCCCAACCGACCTCAGGGAAGATCAGTTTGGATTCCATAGAAATGTTGGAACACGTGAGGCAATACTGACCTTACGACTTATCTTAGAAGAAAGATTAAGGAAAGACAGACCTACGTTTCTAGCATTTGTAGACTTAGAGAAAGCTTTTGACAATGTTGTCTGGAATACTCTCTTTCAAATTCTAAAGGTGGCAGGGGTAAAATACAGGGAGCGAAAGGCTATTTACAATTTGTACAGAAACCAGATGGCAGTTATAAGAGTCGAGGGGCATGAAAGGGAAGCAGTGGTTGGGAAGGGAGTGAGACAGGGTTGTAGCCTCTCCCCAATGTTATTCAATCTGTATATTGAGCAAGCAGTAAAGGAAACAAAAGAAAAATTTGGAGTAGATATTAAAATCCTGGGAGAAGAAATAAAAACTTTGAGGTTCGCCGATGACATTGTAATTCTGTCAGAGACAGCAAAGGACTTGGAAGAGCAGTTGAACGGAATGGACAGTGTCTTGAAAGGAGGGTATAAGATGAACATCAACAAAAGCAAAACGAGGATAATGGAATGTAGTCGAATTAAGTCGGGTGATGCTGAGGCAATTAGATTAGGAAATGAGACACTTAAAGTAGTAAAGGAGTTTTGCTATTTGGGGAGCAAAATAACTGATGGTGGTCGAAGTAGAGAGGATATAAAATGTAGACTGGCAATGGCAAGGAAAGCGTTTCTGAAGAATAGAAATTTGTTAACATCGAGTATAGATTTAAGTGGCAGTAAGTCGTTTTTGAAAGTATTTGTATGGAGTGTAGCCATGTATGGGAGTGAAACATGGACAATAAATAGTTTGGACAAGAAGAGAATAGAAGCTTTTGAAATGTGGTGCTACAGAAGAATGTTGAAGATTAGGTGGGTAGATCACGTAACTAATGAGGAGGTATTGAATAGTATTGGGGAGAAGAGAAATTTGTGGCACAACTTGACTAGAAGAAGGGATCGGTTGGTAGGACATGTCCTGAGGCATCAAGGGATCACCAATTTAGTATTGGAGGGCAGCGTGGAGGGTAAAAATCGTAGAGGGAGACCAAGAGATGAATACACTAAACAGATTCAGAAGGATGTAGGTTGCAGTAGGTACTGGGAGATGAAGAAGGTTGCACAGGATAGATTAGCATAGAGAGCTGCATCAAACCAGTCTCAGGACTGAAGACCACAACAACAACAACAACAACCCCAACTCGCGTATCATACCCGTGGCACTCTCGCCCCTATTACGCGATAATACAAAAGCAGCTGCCCTTCTCTGAAGTTTTTCGATGCCCTCCATCAGCCCTGTCTGATGCGGATCCCATACCTCGGAGTAGTACTCCAGAAGAGAACAGACAAGGTTACTCTATGCAGTGTCTTCATTAGACCTGATGCATCTTTTAACTGTTCTGACAATAAAACGCAGTCTTTGGTTCGCCTACCCCACCATATTATCTATGCGGTCGTTACAATTTAAGTTGTTCATAATTGTTATTCCTAGGTGGTTAGTTGAACTGACAACCTATAGACTGGTGTGATTTATCGCGTAACCGAAATTTAAGGGATTTATTTTAGTACTCATGTTGGTAACCTCACTCTCTTCACTATTTACGGTCGTATCCCACTTTTAACACCATAAAGCTATCTTGTTTAAATCAATTTGAAATTGGTTTTGAATTTCTGATGACTTTACTAGCCCGTAAATGACAGCAGCAGGTGCAAACAAGGTAAGAGGGCTGCTCAGATTATCTTCTAAATCATTTATATAGATTAGAAACAGCAGAGGGCCTGGGGGCACGCCAGATATCACTTCTGTTTTACTCGGTGACTTTCAGTCAATTACTACGAATTGTGACCTATTTGACAGAAAATCACGAATCCAGTCACACAACTGACAAGACTTTCAGTCAATTACTACGAATTGTGACCTATTTGACAGAAAATCACGAATCCAGTCACACAACTGACAAGATAGCCCATAGCCACGCAATTTGATTAGAAGCTGCTTGTGAGGAAGAGTATCAAAAGACTTTTGTAATCTACAAATATGGGATGGATTTGACATCCCATGTCAACAGTGTTTCACAAAAACGATAGTTTTTGAATCCGTGCTGACAGTGAGTAAACAGATCGTTATTTCTGAGATAATTCATAATCTTCGAACACAGTATATGTACCAATAACCTACTGCAAATCGACGTCAGTTATATGGGTCGGTAATTCATCGTAAATCTCCCATTTCCTTTTTTGAGAGGTGTGACCTGTGCATCTTTCATCCAGCTAGCGGTTATACAGGGTGGTCCATTGATCGTGACCGGGCCAAATATCTCACGAAATAAGCGTCAAACGAAACAACTACAAAGAACGAAACTTGTCTAGCTTGAAGGGGGAAAGCAGATGGCGCAATGGTGGGTCCGCTAGATGGCGCTGCGATAGGTCACACGGATATCAGCTGCGTTTTTTAAAATAGAAACCCCCATTTTTTATTACATATTCGTGTAGTACGTAAGGAAATATGAATGTTTTAGTTGGACCATTTTTTTCGCTTTGTGATAGATGGGCGCTGCAATAGTCACAAACATATGGCTCACAATTTTAGACGAACAGTTGGTAACAGGTAGGTTTTTTGAATTAAAATACAGAACGTAGGTACGTTTGGACATTTTATTTCGGTTGTTCCAATGTGATACATGTACCTTTGTGCACCTATAATTTCTGAGAACGCATGCTGTTACAGCGTGATTACATGTAAATACCACATTAATGCAATAAATGCTCAAAATGATGTCCGTCAACCTCAATGCATTTGGCAATACGTGTAAAGACATTCCTCTCAACAGCGAGTAGTTCGCCTTCCGTGATGTTCGCACATGCATTGACAATGCTCTGACGCATGTTGTTAGGCGTTGTCGGTGGATCACGATAGCAAATATCCTTCAACTTTCCTCACAGAAAGAAATCAGGGGACGTCAGATCCGGTGAACGTGCGGGCCATGGTATGGTGCTTCGACGACCAATCCACCTGTCATGAAATATGCTATCCAATACCGCTTCAACCGCACGCGAGCTATGTGCCGGACATCCATCATGTTGGAAGTACATCGCCCTTCTGTCATGCAGTGAAACATCTTGTAGTAACATCGGTAGAACATTACGTAGGAAATCAGCATACATTGCACCATTTGGATTGCCATCGATAAAATGGGGGCCAGTTAACCTTCCTCCCATAATGCCGCACCATGCATTAACCCGCTAAGGTCGCTGATGTTCCACTTGTCGCAACCACCGTGGATTTTCCGTGGCCCAATAGTGCATATATGCCGGTTTACGTTACCGCTGTTGGTGAATGACGCTTCGTCGCTAAATAGAACGCGTGCGAAAAATCTGTCATCGTCCCGTAATTTCTCTTGTGCCCAGTGGCAGAACTGTACACTACGTTCAAAGTCTTCGCCATGCAATTCCTGGTGCATAGAAATATGGTACGGGTGCAATCGATGTTGATGTACCATTCTCAACACCGACGTTTTTGAGATTCCCGATTCTCGCTCAATTTGTCTGCTACTGATGAGCGGATTAGCCGCGACAGCAGCTAAAACACCTACTTGGGCATCATCATTTGTTGCAGGTCGTGGTTGACGTTTCACATGTAGCTGAACACTTCTTGTTTCCTTAAATAACGTAACTATCCGGCTAACGGTCCGGACACTTGGATGATGTCGTCCAGGATGCCGAGCAGCATACATAGCACACGCCCTTTGGGCATTTTGATCACAATAGCCATACATCAAGACGATATCGACCTTTCCCGCACCACGTACTTATACGTTTGTGACTATTACAGCGCCATTTAAAAAACGCTGTTGGTATCCGTTTGACCTATAGCAGCGCCATATAGTGGGCCAACCATAGCGCTATCTGGTTTCCCCCTTCAAGCTAGACAAGTTCCGTTCTTTGTAGTTTTTTCGTTTTATGCTTATTTTGTGAGATTTTTTGCCCGGTCACTATCAATGGACCAACCTGTATAGTCGTACCGCAGTTAGTAGGCGCCTTATGCCTTATACGTATAGAAAGAGTAAGAGATATTTTGAAAGGAAAAGCAAGTGTTCCCTACCCCCGCCTCTAACTTGCCCACCTTCCACTTTATGGCCCTCGAGACAAGTATATTATCAAAATACAATTATCAAATGGTTCGAATGGCTCTGAGCACTATGGGACTTAACTTCTGAGGTCATCAGTGGTTGGTTTTGTTTGGTTGTTTGGGGAAGGAGACCAGACAGCGTGGTCATCCGTCTCATCGAATTAGGAAAGGATGGGGAAGGAAGTCGGCCGTGCCCTTTCAGAGGAACCATCCCGGGATTTGCCTGGAGTGATTTAGAGAAATCACGGAAAACCTAAATCAGAATGGCCGGAAGCGGGATTGAACCGTCATCCTCCCGAATGCGAGTCCAGTGTCTAACCACTGCGCCACCTCACTCGGTAGCTCATCAGTCCCCTAGAACTTAGAACTACTTAAACCTAACTGACCTAAGGACATCACAAACATCCATGCCCTAGGCAGGATTCGAACCTGCGACCGTAGTGGTCGCGCGGTTCCAGACTGTAGCGCCTAGAACCGCTTGGCCACTCCGGCCGGCTACAATTATCAGCCAGAAGATGATGACCATCTACCTAATAGCTGGTATGTCCACCTTTGGCACAGATAACAGGGGCGACGCGTCATGGCATAGATGCAGTGAGGAGTTGAGAGGTCGCTGCAGGGTACTGGCACCATTTTGCAGACACAAGTCGCCTAATTCACTTAATTTGCGGTGAGAGGGGCGATGAGCGCTGACGTCAGATTGAATCACATCCCAGATATGTTCGATCGGGTTCAGATTTGGCGAGTTCGGGGCGAGCAAATGAAATGGAACTCGCCACTGTGTTTTGGTAACCCCTCCATCACACTCCTGGACTCGTGAAATGGCGGATTATCTTGCTGAAAAATGCCACTTTAGTTCGCCTTTCCCACCATATTATCTATGTGGTCGTTCCAATTTACGTTGTTCATAACTGTTATTCCTAGGTGGTTAGTTGAATTGACGACCTGTAGATTGGTGTGATTTATCGCGCAACCGAAATTTAAGGGATTTCTTTTGCTTCGTGCTTTCCACGAGCTTCACTGGACACACGGATGCACACGTGAATGTTCCCTGTAGCATAATGGGGCCGCCGCCAGCTTTTCTCCGTCCCGCAGTACAGGTGTCAAGGAGCTGTTCCGCTGGAAGACGACGGATTCGCGCCCTCCCATCGGTATGATGAAGAAGATATCGGGATACATCAGACCACGCAAACGCTCTGCCACAAGGCTAGCGTCCAGTACCGATGGTACCAGTCTGCCTAGCATACGACATTTGTAAAGAGAGGTGGCCGCCCAGCCTCACGACGTGTGGACGTGGTTTTACCTCAGTTTCGCCACGTGTTGAACACCCCTATCACAGCACAAGTTGTGCAGTTTCTGAAATGCTCGTGCGGAGCCTCCGGGCCATCACAATCTCCTCTCGGTCAAAGTTAGATCACGCGCCTTACCCAGTCTACGCACGGACAATATGCTCACTGATATTACATGACCCCACGTGTGTCTGACTAGCAGTCATTCCTCGTCGGGTGACGCTACTATCGCCTGGACGGGCTTATATCCATAGTGGGTAAGTGGTCATAATTGACATGATTGACATAAATACTTCCATAACTTTCTTCGCCGGCCGGGGTGGCCGAGCGGTTCTAGGCGCTACAGTCTGGAACCACGCGACCGCTACGGTCGCAGGTTCGAATCCTGCCTCGGGCATGGATGTGTGTGATGTCCTTAGGTTAGTTAGGTTTAAGTAGTTCTAAGTTCTAGGGGACTGCTGACCTCAGATGTTAAGTCCCATAGTGCTCAGAACCAATAGTTAAATTCAGCATGACCCGCTGAAGTGTCGGAACATCGATGCTACCGATGACGTCCTGAATGGCTGGTTTGGGGGTTATGGCTGTACACCTTGTCTTTAATGTAGCCCCACAAAAAAGACTTGCATGTGTTCAGATCTGGAGAATATGGCGGCCAATCGAGGCCCATACCAGTGGCATCTCGAAACCCTAGAGCTACACTACTGGCCATTAAAATTGCTACACCACGAAGATGACGTGCTACAGACGCGAAATTTAACCAACAGGAAGAAGATGCTGTGATATGCAAATGATTAGCTTTTCAGAGCTATCACACAAGGTTGGCGCCGGTGGCGATACCTACAACGTGCTGACATGAGGAAAGTTTTCAACCGATTTCTCATACACAAACAGCAGTTGACCGGCGTTGTATGGTGAAACGTTGTTGTGATGCCTCGTGTAAGGAGGAGAAATGCGTACCATTACGTTTCCTATCGCGATTGCGGTTTATCGTATTGTGACATTGCTGCTCGCGTTGATCGAGATCCAATTACTGTTATAGAATATGGAATCGGTGGGTTCAGGAGGGCAACACGGAACCCCGTACTGGATCCCAACAGCCTCGTATCACTAGCAGTCGAGATGACAGGCATCTTATCCGCATGGCTGTAACGGATCGTGCAGCCACGTCTCGATCCCTGAGTCAACAGATGGGGACGTTTGCAAGACAACAACCATCTGCACGAACAGTTCGACGACGTTTGCAGCAGCATGGATTATCAGCTCGGAGACCATGGCTGCGGTCACCCTTGACGCTGCATCACAGACAGGAGCGCCTGCGATGGTGTACTCGACGACGAACCTGGGTGCACGAATGGCAAAACGTCATTTTTTCGGATGAATCCAGGTTCTGTTTACAGCATGATGATGGTCGCATCCGTGTTTGGCCACATCGCGGTGAACGCACATAGAAGCGTGTATTCGTCATCGCCATAATGGCGTATCACCCGGCGTAATGGTATGGGGTGCCGTTGGTTAGACGTCTCGGTCACCTCTTGCTCGCATTGACGGCGCTTTAAACAGTGGACGTTACATTTCAGATGTGTTACGACCCGTGGCTCTACCCTTCATTCGATCGCCGCGAAGCCCTTCATTTCAGCAGGATAATGCACGACCGCATGTTGCAGGTCCTGTACGGGCCTTAATGGATACAGAAAATGTTCGAATGCCGCCCTGGCCAGCACTTTCTCCAGATCTCTCACCAATTGAAAAAGTTTGGTCAATGGTGGCCGAGCAACTGGCTCGTCACAATACACCAGTCACTACTCTTGATGAACTGCGGTATCGTGTTGAAGCTGCATGGGCAGCTGTATCTGTACACCCCATCCAAGCTCTGTTTGACTGAATGCCCAGGCGTATCAAGGCCGTTATTACGGCCAGAAGTGTTTGTTCTGGGTACTGATTTCTCAGGACGTATGCATCCAAATTGCGTGAAAATGTAATCACATGTCGGTTCTAGTATAATATATTTGTCCAATGAATATCCGTTTATCATCTGCATTTCTTCTTGGTATAGCAATTTTAATGGCCAGTATTGTAGAATGCGGTCCCCAAAGTGCTCCACCACGACGTCAAACACTCTCCTGCTTCGATTGGATCGAGCTCCGTCTTGCATGAATCGCATCAGGGTCACTCTGGATAATGGGAATGATATCATCTTCCAAAACCTTCACGTACCGCTCGGTAGTCACTGCGCCACCAAGGAATATCGCACCGATTGTTCCGTGACTAGACATCGCACACCACACAGTCAACCGATAATGGTGAAGAGTTCTTGATCGCGAAATGCTGATTCTCAGCCCCCCCAAATGCGCCAATTTTTCTTATTGCTTATTGACGAAGCGATCCAAATGAAAGTGGGCTTCGTCGCTAAACTATAGTAATTTCCATCATACCCCGCGGCCATCCGTGCAGTTTTAACGTCCTAACGCAAACCGTTCAGAAGTGAAGACGATATTATTTCATATAGTTCAATAATCGTCACCCTGTAAGTATACATTATGAGCCAAAACGATCATGTGAAATAGCAGAAATTGAAACCTGGTCAAGGGCTTATAAAAGTAAACTTTTTCTTGCTGCAAATTAATTTTTTTTTCCCAGACGCGTGTCGCCAATTTCTTGCTTTAGGGCATCTTCGGTGGTATCTATAGCGATACTGTTTTGTTATTTTTAGAATATCAAACAGTTCATGTCGCGTTTTTTTATGTAAATAAGTAATTGCTTACAGTTTACTGTGATCTGCGTTTTCTCTCATCTGGCCTGGAAACTCAGACCACAGCAAACTGTATGTAATTACTTATTTATATAAAAACGCGACGTGCACTGTTTGATAATCTAAAAATAACAAAACAGTATCGCTATAGGTACCACCGAAGATGCCCTAAAGCAAGAAATTGGCGAAACGCGTCTGGGAAAAATAAATTAATTTGCAGCAAGAAAAGGCAGTTTTATTTACAATACAAGTATTTCTGTGTTTGATGCGGAGGATGTCCACGCAGACAAACTTGATAAAGAAAAATGTTTATTTTATTTTTAAGCGATAACACAGCTCTCTTGCGCTTTGACCTTTTTAAACGCATACGCGACATGGCGCAGCGGCGTAGCGATTGGCAACTGTCGAACTCAAACAATAATGAATCGCGCGCTGTGTAATTCACACACCAATTGAACGCACGTTGTGACACTCAAACAATAATGAAACGCCCGCTATCTCACTCAAACAATAACGAAACGCTCAGGGTGTGCCAGTGCGACATGTCCGTGCCCACACACATACAAGACTAAAGAGAGATTTGCTCACGCTTCAAAATCCGGGTAATTGCGACTCCGCATAACTGAGGTCCGAATAATCGAGTCTCCAGTGGATATGCGCGTACGATGCAAATAGTGCGTCATAAAGGTGGGTGAGATTCTTAATCCAAAACTGGTCCATATTTTCGCGTAAAATCTTTACACGAATGGCTGGTCCTTTTTATAGAGCATACTAGATAGTGTAAATGTCATACATTAAGCTATTACATGTAAATTGTTGTATGTGAGTCCACCTCTCTGGTTAAAAATTCAAAAGTTTGTTGAAAGTCCTCTGCAGTAACTGTATGATCGCCTAACATCACTTCGGAGCTTCAGCAACTGAGCATGGCAGAAATTTGCACTGACGTACCACATAGATATACGCACTCATTCACGGATAATGTCACCTTCGTGTCACTAGGATTTTGGAGCATATACTGTACTCGAACATTATGAATCACCTTAAAGAAAATGACTTATTGATACATAACCAACACGGATTCAGAAAATATCGTTGTTGTGCAACACAGCTAGCTCTTTATTCCCATGAAGTAATGAGTGCTGTAGACAAGGAATCTCAGATCGATTCCATATTCCTAGATTTCCAGAAGGCTTTCGATACCGTTCCTCACAAGCGACTATTAATCAAATTGCGTGCATATGGAGTACCGTCTCAGTTGTGTGACTGGATTCGTGATTTCCTCTCAGAGAAGTCAAAGTTCTTAGTGATAGACGGTAAATCATCAAGTAGAACAGAAGTGATATCTGGCGTTCCGCAAGGTAGTGTCATAGGCCCTCTGCTGTTCCTGATTTACATAAATGATCTAGGTGATAATCTAAGCAGCCCCCTTAGATTGTTTGCAGATGACGCTGTAATTTACCGTCTAGTAAAATCATCAGACGATCAGTTCCAATTACAAAATGATCTAGATAGAATTTCTGTATGGTGCGAAAAGTGGCAATTTGCACTAAACAAAGAAAAGTGCAAGGTCATCCACATGGGTACTAAAAGAAATCCGATAAATTTTGGGTATACGATAAATCGCACAAATATAAGGGCTGTTAATTCGACTAAATACCTAGAAATTACAATTACGAGCAACTTAAATTGGAAAGACCACATAGATAATATTGTGGGGAAGGCGAAACAAAGACTGCGCTTTGTTGGCAGAACACTTAGAAGATGCGACAAATCCACTGAAGAGACAGCCTACACTACACTTGTCCGTCCTCTGCTCGAATATTGCTGCACGGTGTGGGATCCTTACCAAGTAGGATTGACGGAAGACATCGAAAAAGTGCAAAGAAGGGCAGCTCATTTCATGTTATCGCGCAAAAGGGGTGAGAGTGTCACTGATATGATACGCGAGTTGGGGTGGCAGTCACTGAGACAAAGGCGGTTTTCTTTGCAGCGAGATCTATTTACGAAATTTCAATCGCCAACTTTCTCTTCTGAATGCGAAAATATTTTATTGACACCGACCTACGTAGGGAGAAATAATCATCATAATGAAATAAGAGAAATCAGAGTTCGAACGGAAATATTTTGATGTACCTTTTTCCCACGCGCCACTCGAGAGTGGAATGGTAGAGAAGTAGTATGAAAATGGTTCGATGAACCCTCTGGCAGGCACTTAAGTATGAATTTCAGAGTAACCATGTAGATGTAGACTATATTGAGGATTTTGACAACAATCACCTGTTTCGACATGTTCACCCTTTAAGGGTGTAATATACCTACGTAATACGATTATAACATCGTCACAGAGCTTCCAACATACATTGACTCATTTGCTTTGGCGAGCCAAAACATTATGGCCACCTGCTTAGTAACTTCTTGGTGCAGCTTTGGAACGCAGTACGTCACCGATTCTGCATTTCATTGATTCGACGGTTTGTTGGTAGGTTTGTGAAGGTATGTCGCATCAGATGTCCACACATAAGTGATGCAGTTTTCTTAAACAACGGGCAGCTGATTTGTGTATGCGGTGATGGCACATGATAGCGACCCAAATGTGAAGACAGGGGTCGTCTGCTGCAGAGCCCCATGTTCAACAATGTACGATGAACAGTGTGCACCAAAAGACTTAATACGTGCACCAGCATTGTACTCTTTCTGCAGAGATGCCACAGATCGCCACCTATTGTGCTTCAGAGAGCAGGAAAGGCTCCAAATCGCACATTCTGTGAAGAGTCGTGGACCTCTAACCACTTATCGCTAATGGTAGTTTCACTGTCATTCTACCACTTTCCAATGATGCTCAGTACAGTAGCTCGGGTATATTGAACCAGCTACGCTGTTTTCGAGTATTCGTAGGCTCTGGGTAATATCAGCTCCGTCAAAGTCACTAATGCCAGCAGATTTCCGCGTTTGTGGCCCATGTCGTAGCTAGAATGATACGCCATCTGTCTTGATCCACTTACATACTTTCCCGCGTCGTCAACAGGCGACATCCAACTTCGGGGTGGGCAGTGGTCATAATGTTTTGGCGTATCAGTGTATACTGGAACGTAAAGTTCGTGCTGATCATGTAGAGTTAGGTAAATGTATAAGCGCATGTATCGGAAATTCAGTAGAAGACAACATACCTACTCTATTAGGCTTGAATACAATACACGAAGAAGTCAAAGCACACAAAAAACAATTATTTACGAAATTTTTTCGCATGGCATGTGGGTTTAATGTGGGATGAGGAAGGATTACTGTTTTCAATTGTAATACTGTGTGTATGATCAGTGTTGTCGCTGTGTCAGAGGATTCTATGCCGGCCGCGGTGGCCGTGCGGTTCTAGGCGCTTCAGTCCGGATCCGCGGGACTGCTACGGTCGCAGGTTCGAATCCTGCCTCGGGCATGGATGTAAGTGATGTCCTTAGGTTAGTTAGGTTAAAGTAGTTCTAAGTTCTAGGGGACTGATGACCTGAGATGTTAAGTCTCATAGTGCTCAGAGCCATTTGAACCATTTTCAGAGGATTGTATGTGTGTACAATATATAAGATGAAACCAAAAAATTGTAATAAATGGATTTTTTACAAGTTTCAGTATGTGTTTGATTCTACCATGTATGTTATTATTACGTTTCTCTGGGAACAGGTGTGACTTTACAGAGCGTAATATCACGCTCTTTAGTAAGGAAGATGTGTAACAGGGTATTTTTTTTTTTTTTATGAGACGACTATTTGACCTTAAATCTTCCTCATGTGCGAAGTATCGTATAAACTGGTGTCACTATCGTCATATGTCACAGAACGAGCAGAACACTTAGAATAAGATGTAGAAAATCTGCTAAAGAGGGTCCACATATACTACGCGTACCATTTTACACATACTGTCGCTCGCTAACCGAGTGGTGCGACATGTATTAATTTCTCTACTGTTGTAGAACAATCGAGTTACAGCTGTAGCATTACATCTACGTTTTTCGTACTCGACAATTTTAATAAAGAGTGGTTTAAGCTTGTTCTACACAGAGTTTCGTTTTCTTAAGACTTACGAAATAACATTGCTTTTATAATATTTCGATAATTTGTACGATACATACGGAATAAAACAGCAGCTTAGCCATAATTCGGCAGTATCTATATTTAACGGTACTGTAATGAAAAAATATGTTTCTACTGCCTTCATACACTGACGGAAAAAGAAATTGCAACACTAAGAAGGAGTTGTACGACATTAACGAAAGCAGGTAGGCGTGTTTCTACATCTGAAAGATGATGTATATTCAGGTTTCACGCCAATCACGTAAGTGTGGCGTTAGTAACGCCATTGTGAGGATGCAAATCAGGTTTGCTTGAAGTACACGTTGTATCGATCGTGAGCGTTAGTTATCTTTGAGAGTGGACGTAGTGAGTAGATGTCAGTCAAGAATGACTTGAGGGTGAAAAAAAAATCACCATTATCAACACCTCACTGAGTTCGAAAGAGGTCATGTGACAGGGATACGAAAAGCTAGATGTTCCTTCTGCGGTAATGTAGACAGGCTTGGAGGGAATGTAGCCACTGTACATGAGTGCTAGCAGCGGTGGTCACGAGAATTTACATGCTAGAAAAATTAAAATGGCTCTGAGCACTATGGGACTTAACATCTGAGGTCATCAGTCCCCTAGAACTTAGAACTACTTAAACGTAACTAACCTAGGGACATCACACACAACCGTGCCCGAGGCAGGATTCGAAACTGCGACCGTAGTGGTCGCGCGGTTCCAGACTGAAGCGCCTAGAACCGCTCGGCCACTAAGGCCGGCTACGTGCTAGAAACACTGGACCTACACCGGAGTTATGGTCTGGGGTGTGATTTCGTATGGGAACAGGAGCACTCTTGTGGTTATCCCACGCACCTTGACTGAAAATTTGTACGTCAATCTGGTGATTCGACCTGCTGAGATTCATGAATAGCATTTCAGGGACTGCTTTCCGACAGGATAACGCTCGCCCACATACCACTGTTGTAACCCAAACATGCTCCACGGGGTGCCTACATGTTGCCTCGGCCTGCTCAATCACCAGATCTGTCTCCAATCGAGCACGTATGGAACATCAGCGGACGAGAACTCAGCGTCATTCACAAACAGCATTAACCGTCCATGTATTGACCGACCAAGTGCAACAGATATGGAACTCCATCCCACAAACAGACATCCGGTACCTATCCACCACAATGCATGCACGTTTGCATGCTTGCATTCAATATTCTGGCTATTACACCAATTATTAATGTACCAACATTTCACATTTGCAGTGACTTATCTCGCTCTTTACATTAACCTGTGATCTTGGAATGTTAATCTCTTAAATATACTGCCTAGACAAATTTATTCCGGAAACTTCATTACTCTACATTAGTTGTCTTTTGGTGTTGTGATTTTTTCCGTCTGTCTATAACTCTTTCGGATAGCTAGCATTTAATAGGTACAGCCACCACCGCGTCGAACTTGAGCAGTTCATTCCAGAGTAATAAACCGGAGCTTAAAAATCACGTTCTTTTTAGCGAAGGAAGATGGAAATGTTTCTGCCAAACTTTAGGTAGTCACACATATCCATTCTGTTATAAAGTCACCCGTTTTATCCTAATCCATAAGCTAATAGGCATCTACACAAAGCCATTGAAGTAGTCCAGGCTGATGGTTCATTTCAACGTCAGGCATTTCTGCTTTGTATAGCCGCTGTGTACCTTCCAGTTTCTCTTAGCATGTCTTTTGATGCCACAGTATTGCATCAATGTATGGGAAATGGTACAATGGCTCTAGAATGCCTAGTTTCCCCCTATTAAACTACTGGTATGTGACGTCATCCTCTTGTCCTTCACTAGTGTTTACATTAAGAAACCCTTTATCTTCTACTGCCAATTGCGATTACGTCTGCTGTGTAACGCTTTTTACTGTAGACAGCACTCTATAATTTGTATTTTACGGATGGTTTTGTGCGGTGATAGAATAGTATTTTTTTCCCCATGCAAAACACCCCAATACAGAATCTAGTCGCTACTACGTTAGTGGAGTGTATATGTGGCAGTGCACTTGTTACTGGATCATATGGAACTGTGTAGCACAGGTCATAACAACTGTACTCTTCTGTGGACAAAATTATGTTATTAACCGTACGGAGAACTGCATACGTTGACAGAATGGTAGTTTCGCCTGTCAATTCTCTGTTTCGACACACGAAAGCCGGCCGCAGTGGCCGTGCGGTTAAAGGCGCTGCAGTCTGGAACCGCAAGACCGCTACGGTCGCATGTTCGAATCCTGCCTAGGGCATGGATGTTTGTGATGTCCTTAGGTTAGTTAGGTTTAACTAGTTCTAAGTTCTAGGGGACTAATGACCTCAGCAGTTGAGTCCCATAGTGCTCAGAGCCATTTTTGACACACGAAATCATTATTGTTTAATGCAGGTCAGGAGGTGTAAACATCATGGTGTAATAATAGTTATCATATTACGGACAGACCTAATTGTGATTCAAGTAGAAAAAAAATCAAAACGAAATAAGAAAAGAATGCATTTTAACTATAGTGTTTTATTTTCCACAATGTGTATTAACAGTTTATAAAAAAAATATAATAATTCCTACAAAATCGCAGCTTTCGTCAAAAACGCTCTAACAGCAGCTAAACAGGTCTCAGAGACATAGCACATGAGGAAAATTGGAGGCCCACATTTAATACAAGCAACACCCTGTCTACATGGAAGGAACAGTAGTCCCATTTCTTTTCGGAAGTAGCTTTACACAGGAAAGCATTGTCAGAAGCTTTGGTAGAACCCAGAGACGTTTTAGTAACATATTTTTCATGCAGTCTCTCATATCGTTATTTAGGAAGGGGGTTCAGTATGTAATGCAACACATTTTTTTTTCTGAAAGTAGGTTGGTTTCATTCAGGATTCCAATATATTATATTATTCCCCACTCTTTTGTCTACAAAACCTTATCTCACAACATAATCTCCGTTCAACGTGACGGCCTTGCGCCACATTTCTGGGAAGGCCTGTATGCCCGCATGGTACCACTCTACTGGTCGATGTCGGAGCCAACGTCTCCCTGCGTTAATAACCTTCCCCTCATCCTGTCACGTAGAAGGAGAAGTTCTTTTGCATTTATGTGACGAACAAGCTGAAGTCGTTTCTTTAATTTCCTGAGGATAGCACAATACACATCCGCGCTGATCGCTGCACCATGAGGGAGGGAATCAAACAGAATAACAACTTCAGAGTCCCAGAAGACCGTCGTCATGGCTTTAGTGACTGAGCGTGCGGTTTAAATTTTTTCTTCGGAGTAGAGGTGGTGTGGCGCCACTCCATGAATTACTGTTTTGTTTGCGGTTCGAAGTGATAACCCATCTACACCTACATTTACATCTACATGGTTACTCTGCAATTCACACTTAAGTGTCCGACAGAGGGCTCATCGAACCATTTTCATACTAATTCTCTACCATTCCACTCTCGAATTGCGCGTGGGAAAAAGGAACACCTAAATCTTTCCGTTCGAGCAGTGATTTCTCTTATTTTACAGTCTTATGGTCATTTCTCCTTACGTAGATGGATGTCAAAAAAATATTTTTGCATTCGGAAGAGAATGTTGGCGATTGAAATTTCGTAAATAGATCTCGCCGCAAAGAAAACCGCCTTTGCCGGCCGGTGTGGCCGAGCGGTTCTAGGCGCTTCAGTCTGGACTTCTACGGTCGCAGGTTCGAATCCAGCCTCGGGCATGGATGTGTGTGATGTCCTTAGTTTGGTTAGGTTTAAGTAGTTCTAAGTTTTAGGGGACTGATGACCTCAGCTGTTAAGTCCCATAGTGCTCAGAGCCATTTGAACCGTTTGAAATCCGCCTTTGTTTCAGTGACTGCCATCCCAACTCGCGTATCATGTCAGTGACACTCTGACCCCTATTGCGCGATAACACGAAACGAGCTGCTCTTCTTTGCACTTTTTCGATGTCCTCCGTCAATCCTGCCTGGTAAGGATCCCACACCGCGCATCAGTATTCCAGCAGAGGACGGACAAGTGTAATGTAGGCTGCCTCTTTAGTGGGTTTGTCGCATCTTCTAAGTGTTGTGCCAACAAAGCGCAGTCTTTGTTTCGCCTTCCCCACAATATTATCTATGTGGTCATTCCAATTTAAGTTGCTCATAATTGTAATTCCTAGGTATTTAGTCGAATTGACAGCCCTTATATTTGTGCGATTTATCGTATACCCAAAATTTATCGGATTTCTTTTAGTAAATGGCTCTGAGCACTATGGGACTCAACTGCTGTGGTCATTAGTCCCCTAGAACTTAGAACTACTTAAACCTAACCAACCTAAGGACATCACACACACCCATGCCCGAGGCAGGATTCGAACCTGCGACCGTAGCAGCAGCGCGGCTCCGGACTGGAGCGCCTAGAACCGCACGACCACCGCGGCCGGCTTTCTTTTAGTACAAATGTGAATGACCTCGCACTTTTCTTTGTTTAGCGCCAATTGCCACTTTTCGCACCATACAGATTTTCTCTCTAGATCATTCTGTAATTGGAATTGATCGTCTGATGATTTTACTAGACGGTAAATTACAGCGTCATCTGCAAACAATCTAAGGGGGCAGCTCAGATTGTCACCTAGATCATTTATGTAAATCAGTAACAACAGAGGGTCTATGACACTACCTTGCGGAACGCCAGATATCACTTCTGTTCTACTCTATGATTTACCGTCTATCACAACGAACTGTTACCTCTCTGAGAGGAAATCACGAATCGAGTTGCACAAATGAGACGATACTCCATATGCACGCAAATTGATTAACAGTCGCTTGTGAGGAACGATATCAAAAGCCTTCTGGAGATCTAGGAATATGGAATCGATCTGAGATCTCTTGTCTACTGCACTCATTACTTCATGGGAATAAAGAGCTAGCTGTGTTGCACAACAACGATATTTTCTCAATCCGTGTCGATTATGTATCAATAAGTCATTTTCTTTAAGGTGATTCATAATGTTCGAGTAAAGTATATCCCCCAAAATCCTACTGCAAATTGAGGTCAGTGATATGGGTCTGTAATTCAATGGTTTACTCCAATTTCCTTTCTTGAGTATTATTGTGACCTGTTTCAAAGCTTGCGACGATGTTCAATAACAAATTGTCAGGGTCAGCCTCGTAACGTTCAAGCAGTTCTGCGCAGATGGTCCTTCGTTGCTCTTTATGGTCTTCTGTTAGGCAGCGAGGAAATCACACCTCTGAGCAGTCCAACTGTCGGAGTGTCAGCACTACCAACAGAGAGGTCCAGTTGTGCAGCGAGGTGTTTGATTGTGATCCACCGATCACCTGGAATGAGAGTGTCCACAGTTGCAGCATTGCGGTAGTCACTGGGGTTGTGCGGCCGGCCGGCACGCGGGACATCGGACAGGTTTCCGCGACTTGTTGCGATGATAACAGACGCCTCGCCCAGCGACTTGTCGTGCTTTTACTCACTGCCGGGCCTCTGTAGACGTCCTGCAAGCGCGTATGAATATCTGCAGTGCTTCGGTTTTCCGGCAAAAGAAATTTAATGACAGCCTTCTGCTTAGAATGCACTCCCGTTACAGATGCCATTTTGAAGGCTACGTAGAGCGCAGCCACCTGTCGGAACTTCATGAAACTATAGGTACTGAAGCGGGAATATCTATCACGATGTCCCACGACAAATGTCCCATTATTGTCAACCGAAAATGGTTGAGAAAGAAAATGTATCGCATTACTAATTGAACGTCCCTCGTATAAGTTCCCCTACATCGTTTGACATCTACGTCTGCATCTATGTGATTACTCTGCTATTCACAATAAAGTGCCTGAAAGGGGGTTCAATGAACCACCTTCAAGCTGTCTCTCTACCGTTCCACTCTCGAACGGCACGCGGGAAAAACGAGCACTTAATTTTTTCTGTGTGAGCCCTGATTTCTCGTATTTTATCGTGATGATCATTTCTCCCTATGTAGGTGGGTGCCAACAGAATGTTTTCGCAATCGGAGGAGAAAACTGGTGATTCAAATTTCATGAGAAGATCCCGTCGCAACGGAAAACGACTTTGTTTCAATGATTGCCACTCCAATACACGTATAATGTCTGTGACACTATCTCCCCTATTTCGCGAAAATACAAAACGAGCTGCCCTTCTTTGTATTTTTTCGATGTCATCCGTTTGAAATACTAAGACTACTCCTGTGAATTGATCTGTTCAGCTTTTACCAATTTGAACATATTATTTTAGAGGTCGGCCAACAGTAGCTAAAACTGCACATGGTGAACAAAACCTTCCGTACTCTCTGTTAAAATACTTTCATTAAAATGTCACGACTGGTTGCGCATCCATAGAGATGCATCTTCAGGTAATAAGTTCTTAATTTTTTTAAACAGTCATGGCACGGCAAAGTAAATGCTAAGAGCCAATTCCCATCCTTCATCGTCGTTTAATCTTGACTCTAATGTCTCTTAGCATTTACTTTGCTACACTATCAATGTTTAAAAAAATCAAAGAAACCTATCACCTGAAGATGCATCTCTACTGATGGGAAAGCTGTCGGGACACTTTATTTGAACTACCAGTGTGGAAGATTTTATTCACAATTTCATCAATTTCTAGTGAACTCTAATGTCCGCAAATGATGATGCACTGCAGCTACAACATATTTGCAGCTAACATATTTGCATGTTCGGCTGCAATAAAAACTATGTCATCATGCTTGGCATCAGGAACCATTAAAGAAGAAGGTTTCATGGAACACGTACGCCCCTCACCATCCAGAGACTATGTATCACTATCAGGATTACGGTTTCAACTGCTTGGTGAAAGAGAGGAATGATTCAATGCCTCGCTAACTTCAAGTATGTTTCTTCCTTCCACTCTGAAAGCAGGAAATAATATCAAATATAAAAATTTTGCGGATAGGTACGGTCATTTTCCTCAACCTTACACCAATGGTATCATGTTACGAGCTCTTCTTTCTGTTAATATGGCGTTGACGATATTTTATATTGCATGTCAGACTGATTGGTACATCTGTCAGCCTGGTGACGATTCTTTCTCACTTACAACTTTCCAACCCATTCATAACGACTATCGCACCGTTCTGTTGATCCTTTTAGTGTGGAACACTGTGCAAATTCTGTCAACCACAACGCTCACTGCGGTGCGGTTGTCGTTGAAACAAAATGTTCAAATGTGTGTGAATTCCTAAGAGACCAAACGGCTGAGGTCATCGGTCCCTAGACCTACACACTACTTAAACTAACTTTGCTAAGAACAACACGCACACCCATGCCTGAGGGAGGAATCGAAGCTCCGGCGGGAGGGGCCGCGCAATCTCGTTTGAAACCAGTGAAGTTTGTCGTACTTTAGTTCGATCCTCTGCTCACTGGAGCTCGGGGAGCAGAGGAAGTGGCACGTGAAGGAGAGCTGAGAGGGAAGACTTTCTGACACTGCGCTCCTTGACACATGCTTCTCCCTTCACGCCTCTCATCTTATATGGTAAAATTAACACCCGGAAGTAACAAGGTTTCGTGGCGGTGCCTACAAAGACGCACTCAAAGTACTATAGTTATTTTCTAAGAATATGAAAAAGGTTTTGTTATTAAAGTTCGTAACCATAAGGTATATAGGGTGCCCACTTAACTTTGCGACCACATTGCATTGTTGCTGCTGTAGTCTTCAGTCCGGACACTGGTTTGATGCAACTCTCCATGCTACTCTATCATGTGCAAGCCTCTTCATCTCCGAGTAACTACTGTAGCCTACATCCTTCTGAATCTGCTTAGTGTATTCATCTCTTTACGATTTCTACCCTCCACGCTTCCCTCCAATACTAAATTGGTAATCCCTTGATGTCTCAGAATGTGTCCTGCCGACCGATTCCTTCTTCTAGTCAAGCTGTGCCACAAATTCCTCTTCTTTCCAATTCTATTCAGTACCCTCTCATTAGTTATGTGATCTACCCTTCTAATCTTCAACATTCTTCTGTAGCGCCATATTTCGAAAAGTTCTGTTGTCTTGTCTAAACTATCTATCGTCCATGTTTGGCTTCCATACATGGCCACACTCCATACAAACACTTTCAGAAAGAACTTCCTAATACTTAAATCTATACTTGATGTTAACAAATTTCTCTTCTTCAGAAACGCTTTCCTTGCCATTGTCAGTCTTTATTTTATATCCACTCTACTTCGATCGTCATCAGTTATTTTGCTTCCCAGATAGCAAAACACATTTACTACTTTAAGTTTCTCATTTCCTAATCTAATTCCCACAGTATCACCCGATTTAATTCGACTACATTCCATTATCCACGATTTGCTTGTCTTGATGTTCATCTTATATCCTCCTTTCAAGACACTGTCCATTCTCTTCAGATGCTCTTCCAGTTTCTTTGCTTTCTCTGACAGAATTACGATCTCATCGGCGAACCTCAAAGTTTTTATTTCTTCTCCATGGGTTTCAATTCCTACTCCGAATTTTTCTTTTGTTTCCTTTACTGCCTGCTCAATATACAGATTGAATAACACCGGGGATAGGCTACAACCTTGTCCCACTCCCTTCTCAACCACTGCTTCCCTTTAGTGCACCTCGACTCTTATAACTGCCATCTGGTTTCTGTACAAATTGTAAATAGCCTTTCGCTCCCTGTATTTTACCCCTGCCACCTTCAGAATTTGAAAGAGAGTGTTCCAGTTATCATTGTCAAAAGCCTTCTCGAAGTCTACGAATGCTAGAAACGTAGGTTTGCCTTTCCTTAGTCTATTTTCTAAGATAAGTCGAAGGGTCAGTATTGCCTCACGTGTTCCAACATTTCTACGGAATCCAAACTGATCCACCCCGAGGTTGGCCTCTATCAGTTTCTACATTCGTCTGTAAAGAATTCGTGTTAGTATTTTGCACCCGTGGCTTATTAAACTGATAGTGCGGTAATTTTCACATCTGTCAACACCTGCTTTCTTTGGGATTGGAGTTATTATATTCTTCTTGAAGTCTGAGGGTATTTCGCCTATCTCATACATCTTGCTCACCAGATGCTAGAATTTTGTCAGGGCTGGCTCTCCCAACGCTACCAGTAGTTCTAATGGAATGTAGTCTACTCCCGGGGCCTTGTTTCGACTTAGATCTTTCACGCAGTATCATATCTCCCATTTAATCTTCATCTACATCCTCTTCCATTTCCTTAATATAGTCCTGAAGAATATCACCCTTGTATAGACCCTCTATATACTCCTTCCACCTTTCTGCTTTCCCTTCTTTGCTTAGAACTGGGTTTCCATCTCAGCTCTTGATACTCATGCAAGTGGTTCTCCTTTCTTCAAAGGTCTATTTAATTTTCCTGTAGGCAGTACCCATAGTGATATGTTGTTGTTGTTGCGGTCTTCAGTCCTGAGACTGGTTTGATGCAGCTCTCCATGCTACTCTATCCTGTGCAAGCTTCTTCATCTCCCAGTACCTACTGCAACCTACATCCTTCTGAATCTGCTTAATGTATTCATCTCTTGGTCTCCCTCTACGATTTTTACCCTCCACGCTGCCCTCCAATACTAAGTTGGTGATCCCTTGATGCCTCAGAACATGTCCTACCAACCGATCCCTTCTTCTGGTTAATTTGTGCCACAAACTTCTCTTCTCCCCAATCCTATTCAATACTTCCTCATTAGTTATGTGATCTACCCATCTAATCTTCAGCACTCTTCTGTAGCACCACATCTCGAAAGCTTCTATTCTCATCTTGTCCAAACTATTTATTGTCCATGTTTCACTTCCATACATGGCTACACTCCATACAAATACTTTCAGAAACGACTTCCTGACACTTAAATCTATACTCGATGTTAACAAAATTCTCTTCTTCAGAAACGCTTTCCTTGCCATTGCCAGTCTACATTTTATATCCTCTCTACTTCGACCATCATCAGTTATTTTACTCCCCAAATAGCAAAACTCCTTTACTACTTTAAGTGTCTCATTTCCTAATCTAATTGCCTCAGCATCACCCGACTTAATTCGACTACATTCCAATATCCTCGTTTTGCTTTTGTTGATGTTCATCTTATATCGTCCTTTCAAGACACTATGCATTCCGTTCAACTGCTCTTCCAAGTCCTTTGCTGTCTCTGACAGAATTACAATGTCATCGGCAAACCTCGAAGTTTTTATTTCTTCTCCATGGTTTTTAATACCTACTCCGAATTTTTCTTTTGTTTCCTTTACTGCTTGCTCAATATACAGATTGAATAACATCGGGGAGAGGCTACAACCCTGTCTTACTCCCTTCCCAACCACTGCTTCCCTTTCATGTTCCTTGACTCTTATAACTGCCATCTGATTTCTGTACAAATTGTAGATAGCCTTTCGCTCCCTGTATTTTACCCCTGCCACCTTTAGAATTTGAAAGAGAGTATTCCAGTCAACATTGTCAAAAGCTTTCTCTAAGTCTACAAATGCTAGAAACGTAGGTTTGCCTTTCCTTAAACTATTTTCTAAGATAAGTCGTAGGGTCAGTCTTGCATCACGTGTTCCAACATTTCTACGGAATCCAAACTAATCTTCCCCGAGGTCGGCTTCTACCAGTTTTTCCATTCGTCTGTAAAGAATTCGCGTTAGTATTTTGCAGCTGTGGCTTATTAAACTGATAGTTCGGTAATTTTCACATCTGTCAACACCTGCTTTCTTTGGGATTGGAATTATTATATTCTTCTTGAAGTCTGAGGGTATTTCACCTGTTTCATACATCGTGCTCACCAGATGGTAGAGTTTTGACAGGACTGGCTCTCTCAAGGCCGTCAGTAGTTCCAATGGAATGTTGTCTACTCCGGGGGCCTTGTTCCGACTCAGGTCTTTCAGTGCTCTGTCAAACTCTTCACGCAGTATCATATCTCCCATTTAATCTCCATCTACATCCTCTCCCATTTCCATAATATTGTCCTCAAGTACATCGCCCTTGTATAGACCCTCTATATACTCCTTCCACCTTTCTGCTTTCCGTTCTTTGCTTAGAACTGGGTTTCCATCTGAGCTCTTGATGTTCATACAAGTGGTTCTCTTCTCTCCAAAGGTCTCTTTAATTTTCCTGGAGGCAGTATCTATATTAACCTTAGTGAGATAAGCCTCTACATCCTTACATTTGTCCTCTAGTCATCCCTACTTAGCCATTTTGCACTTCCTGTCGATCTCATTTTTGAGACGTTTGTATTCCTTTTTGCCTGCTACATTTACTGCATTTTTATATTTTCTCCTTTCATCAATTAATTTCAATATCTCACCTGTTACCCAAGAATTTCTACTAACTCTCGTCTTTTTACCTGCATGATGCTCTGCAGCCTTCACTATTTCATCTCTCAAAGCTATCCATTATTCTTCTACAGTATTTATTTCGCCTGTTGTTGACAATCGTTCCCTAATGCTCTCTCTTAAACTCTCTACAGCCTCTTGTCCTTTCAGTTTATCCAGATCCCATCTCCTTAAATTCCTACCTTTTTGCAGTTTCTTCAGATTTCATCTACAGTTCGTAACCAATAAATTGTGGTCAGAATCCACATCTGCCCCTGGAAATGTCCTTCAATTTAGAACTTGGTTCCTAAAACTATGTCTTACCATTATATAATCTATCTGAAACCTTCCAGTGTCTCCAGAACTCTTTCACGTATACAACCTTCTCTCATGATTCTTAAACCAAGTGTTAGGATTAAGTTATGCTCTGCGCAAAATTCTGCCAGGCGGCTTCCTCTTCCATTCCTTACCCCCAGTCCATATTCATCCACTACTTTCCCTTCTCTTCCTTTTCCTACTGTCGAATTCCAGTCCCCCATTGCTATTAAATTTTCGTCTCCCTTAACTATCTGAATAATTTCTTTTATCATACGTTTCGTCACTCTCTTCATCGTCTGCAGAGCTAGTTGGCATATAAACTTGTACTACTGTGGTAGGCGTGGGCTTCGTATCTATCTTGGGTACAATAATGCGTTCACTATCCTGTTCGTAGTAGCTTATTGTCGTTCCTATTTTTTTATTCATTATTAAACCTACTCCTGCATTCACCTGACCATAAGTCTTGTTCCTCTTGCCACCGAACTTCACTAATTCCCACTATATACCTCCGGAATATTTTACCCAAGAGGACGCCATCATCGTTTAACCATACAGTAAGACTGCATGCGCTCGGGAAAAATTACGGCTGTAGTTTTCCCTTGCTTTCAGCCGTTCGCAATACCAGCACAGCAAGGCCGTTTTGGTTGATGTTACAAGCCCAGATCAATCAATTATCCAGACTGTTGAACATCCAAATACTTAAAAGGCTGCTGCCCCTCTTCAGGAACCACACGTTTGTCTGGCCTCTCAACAGATACTCTTCCGTTGTGGATGCACCTACGGTACGGTTATCTGTGTCGCTGAGGCACGCAAGCCCCCCCCCCCCGCCTCCCCTCCCAACGGCAAAGTCCATGGCTCATTGTGGTGGGGGGAGGGGGGGGCACATTGCTTTATCTGTCATAAAAGTATGCTGTACTAGAAAATATTGTGGAAAAAACCGCTGAAGCCAATAATGAGAAACCAGATCCAGTTCACTTGTTAAGAGTTATTCCCGTATAGTTAAAAGTTAATCTTAAATGACATATTCGGGAGGACGGCGGTTGAATCCCGCGTCCGGCCATCCTGATTTAGGTTTTCCGTGATTTCCCTGAATCGCTCCATGCAAATGCCGGGATGGTTCCTTCGAAAGGGCACGGCCGACTTCCTTCCCCATCCTTCCCTAATACGATGAGACCGATGACCTCGCTGTCTGATCTTCTCCCCCAAAACAATCCAATCCATCTTAAATGACATTTCAGATAAAAGTTCTCATCTGAAATGGTTTGTGCCTATGTATGTTTACTGTGTTTGTGTGTAGTGAAGGAGTCCCTGACTTCAAAATTAAATATGTCGAAAGCTAAGACCGTTAAAGCTGCTAACAAAAAAAAAAAAAAAAAAAAAAAACATGGTTCAAATGGCTCTGAGCACTATGGGACTCAACTGCTGTGGTTATCAGTCCCCTAGAACTTAGAACTACTTAAACCTAACTAACCTAAGGACATCACACACATCCATGCCCGAGGCAGGATTCGAACCTGCGACCGTAGCAGTCGCACGGTTCCGGACTGCGCGCCTAGAACCGCGAGACCACCGCGGCCGGCAAAGCTGCTAACAGATGGCGCTGTACACTGTGCAGCGTGCACAATTAAACTCGTCTTCTTCAAGTAGTATTTGCAGTCGCATGACCATCTTTACGAAATGTCCACCACCTGCAGTTATTTATTTATTTATTTCATTAACAGTACAGAGTAACCTACCGCCTTGAAATATAAGGTGGGTCGGATGCTTCAGAATCAACAGCAAAAACTTCTCTGTGTTACAATGTTACTGGTATACAGTTATTAATGCTTTTTAAAATAATATAAAGAATATAATTTTAAAAAATTTTCCAAGGTTACAGCGAATTAAGTGCTTAAAAGCTGTTAAAATGGTTCTGTACAATTTGTTTCTGCCTAGCTTATGAGAGTCTAATTTATACATGCAACTGTCAAAGAAGAAGAAAAAGAAAAATGTAATACAATGAGTGTGGTGGAAATAATTTGCAGTATGCAGAGGGAAGTGATATACTGTATATGGATGTGTAATATAGCCTAAGTAGCATGTTGTTTTTTAATGACCTATTTCTTCCTATTTCAGGTGAGAAGGCCTCGGTAGAACCTCGAGCTGTTCTCATCTGAAATGGTTTGTGCCTATGTATGTTTACTGTGTTTGTGTGTATTGGTATATTACTGGGAGTGTTGCAAGTCAGGACACTACATGATATTCAGCAGCTGTTTGTTTGTCCTATTGTTGGCAGTTGCGGTATATTCTATATGATACCTTAGGTACATACACAAGATATCATATAAATTAAATACTGACTGAGCTTTTGATACATGGAAACATGTTTTATACATACTTTACACAGAAAATACATTTGATGTAGAAAATTAATTCGTTGTAGCTTTAAACTGAGAAGAGAATATACTTCTGTTTACACATGAGGCGAACAATACATTACTGCTTGTGTGCATTATGGAAGCGACGCAAATGAACAGTGAAATTCGCCATCACATCCTGTAATGTCTCAACGGAAATGGATTCAGATACCACACGATTCGCCGATTCAAGGACGTCCAACGCGGTGGGGTGGTTCCAATAGACAGCGTCTTTCAATGTTCCACACAAATAGTTGTCACAAGGAGTCAGACAGGGTGGATATAGAGGCCAATCCATCCATCTTGCGACAATCCAACGCAATGACTCTCTTCCTGAAGTGTTCATCAAGAAAGCGAGACACCTGTTCCGTGCTATGTGGTCTGGCGTCATCTTGCGCGAACCACTCGGTGCCTGGTCGATCATTCTGCACTAGCTGTGTGACGATAACTTGTTCCAAAATTGCAACGTAACGTTCATTAGTGACCGTTTCTTGCCGAAAAAAGGGCCAATAATGCCTCTGTTGCATACGGCAGCCCAAACAGTAACTTTAGGAGAATACAGTGGTTTCGTTTCACACAAAATGGCATTTTTGAAACCGCAAAATCGCGTTTTGTTTCTTCACGATTCCATTCAGCTGGAATTGTGCTTCATCTGTGAAGCAGAGGCAGCCAACATCAAATCCTTCAATATTAATTATTGCGAGAATCTGGTTCGTAAAGTCAGCCCTCTGTCGCACCGCTCGTACAGACATGGCCAGGTGGCTTTGAATTTTGAATGGAAACACATTTAGGCTCTGTGTCAGTATTTTATGGGTGCTAGAACGCTTCAAATCAATCTCTGCTGCAGTTCATCGAACGTATTTTCTTAGATTTTGCTGAGTAATTCCAGAAACCGTGGCGACATTTTCTAGAGTAACTACATCTTGCCTGGGGCCAACATTCCCCGCTAGATCATCAGTTATGCTGTCTGTCAATTAGAATTTGACTGAGAGCCTGTGAATGGTTCTCGCATCTGGTCCTTTTGGAACATTAAACCGTGTTTGAAAACTGCACCTTGTTGCCGTAGGACTGTGTTATAACCTGCGGTTTCCAGTGCCAGAAAAATACGTTCTTCAATGGAATAAACGACTTCAATCTCTTCCTTCGGTACGCTAACGTCCTTTCTCGTTCGAACGGTAGAGTTGATCATTCTAGCTGGCTGGCTGACTAACGTGCCGACCCAAGGCACGAGTTGGGACAGAATAAGCACTTGCTGCAGGACCTAACTGTGTGTGCGAGGGGCAGTCTTATCAGTCATGGGGGTCCTCTCTCGTTATGGGGGTGTCACCTGGGGCTGTTGGGAAGTGGGTCAATCCCGCAACAGGTCCGGCCAACCTGTGGTTGTGCGGTGGTGTGGTTGTTGGCCCAGTTCGTGGATGAGGCGGTTGTGGGAGAGACCCACTTTTTCGTAGAAGTGACGTGCCATAACCCGAAAACCATCACGCCGTGGCATAATGCCGGTATCCTCATGGAGGAGATGTGTAAAACCGGGGGAGGAGCAGCACGAGCTTAAGCGCCCTGTTTTGGATCCAGTAGAGGGAAAGTATCCAGGAGTCGGCTGCATTGCCTCACACCACGGCAACGTACTCCAACACTGGACGCACCAGTGCTAGATATAGCGTGATGCCGTGGTGGGGAGGCAAGGTTGACTCCAGGTTTAGGAGGGAGTATAGGGCGCGAAGTCTCCCTATGGCCCAGTTCCTGACCCAACGAATAAATGGAATCCAGGTGAGCCGCTGGTCCAGTCGCACACCGAGATTAGTGGCAGTTTTTGACCACGGAATGGGGCCTCCCGCGATGTGTAGGGGTTCCAGATTAGGCAGTACCTTCCACTTTGTGAAGGTAACTGTCTAAATTTTCCCTGCATTATACTTAAGACGCCACACGGTGAACCAGGCACCAAGTACTTCACAGCATTACTGGAGGCGGCGTCCCATGTGGTGCACATTCATACTGCGAGTGAACAGAGCAGTATCGTCAGCATAGCACCTTCACTCTGTCCACTCGCGGAGCATCAACCACGAAGAGCGAGTAAAACAGGAGCCAAGAACAGACCCCTGTTGCACCCCAGCAGGGATGGACATGACGGCGGATGTTCCCTGGTCGTCCTGCTGGAGAGGTAGGAGGACTCCGTGCGATGTTGACACCCCGTGCACAAATAGCTTGTACGTGAGGCCATTGTGCCACATGGAGTCATAGGCACAGGAGACATCTTTGAAGACTGCCCCAAGGTATTCCCTCGTCTCCAGTGCCCTCATCGCAGGTTCCACGAGACAGAGCAGCTGGTGGGACGTGGCGTGGCTGTCATGGAATCCGAATTGCTCATTCGGGAGGAGATTTACAAGCTTGACGTGCCAAAGGAGAGGCTTCATATATAGCCTCTCGAAAACGTTCGAGAGAGGTGGCAGAAGGCTTATGGTTCTGTAGCTAGACGGCAATCGGGAGTCTTTGTCCTGCTTCGGGATGGCCACCACTTCCACATGTTCAATTACGGAAGGGTTTACCCCCGAAGCAAGAATCTGGTTGAAAATGTCCGCCAGATGTGGATAAAGCTCCGAAGGCAGATTTCTGAGTAGTATATTTGGGATGCCGTCATTGCTACAAGCCCTCCAGGCGTTTAGCGTCCGAAGTAGCGATGCGACTCCCTTGGCAGAAATGAGGTAAATGACGCCGACCTCCTCTCTGCAGCAGGGAAGGTGGGAAGACGTTCCTCAACGAGCCTGATGTGGGCCTCGTCAACGACGTCCACCACAGACCTGAAATTTGCCTCGAAGGTGTCTGCCAGGGCACTAGCTCCAGCGTCCGGCTCGCAGAGGTACTCTTGACCAGACTGCAGTGGAGAGACGCGCTGCCCGCGGCGCCGGAAGCAGCGCACTACGTGCCAAGCACTGCCGTCGTCCAAGTGGAGGGACTCAACGAGGTCTGGCCACGCATTGTTGCAGTGAGCTCGATCGCCGCGGAAATAGCTCGTCGCTTGCGGTTTACGCGACGGTTTACCTCCACTGGGTCAGATGCGTCTGGGAGGTACGTCAGTATCTCGGCTCGGAAGCGCTCGACGGCAACTTTTCTGTAGGTCGAAAGGCCAGGTCCTACCGCCGCCTCGTTGACATCATGTCAAACATCACTGTTACGTGATCAGATGACAGGGCTGTCCTCATAGTGGCAGACATAAACTGGACAACCCTCTTGAGAATAGCGATGTCGAGCACCCCAGGCTGTCCATGGGCGGGGTAAATGGCGAGGTGAGAGGGCCCCAGGATGATGGCGCAACCCATGGCTAGCAGGGCGTCGAAGTCTGCTTCGTGCAGCACACCCTGAGGAGGCCGCTAGGCCGCCACGAAGGTGATTTTGCCAGCAGTGGTGTGTACTATTATGCCTGTGGCCTCTAGAGTGGCAAGCTGGGGCAGTTGCACTGGAGAGTGCAGCAACGATGACCTAACGTACACCGCCATACCGCCACCAGCAGTCAGCTTGTTGGTGCGGTATCAGCAATAGTTTGCTGCCTTTACAAAGACTCCTGGTTTAAGGAATGTCTCACAGACAAGGCAGATATCAACTGCCTCATCGCGAAGAAATTACCGGAACTCCCCCCCCCCCCCCTCTCCCCCTGTGGATGGAGACTGTTTGCTTTAAAAACGCAGATGGTCAGGCCATGGACGTTATTATTTTCCGTCTACATCTACATCTACATACATACTCCGCAATCCACCATACGGTGCGTGGCGGAGGGTATCTCGTACCACAACTAGCATCTTCTCTCCCTGTTCCACTCCCAAACAGAACGAGGTAAAAACGACTGCCTATATGCCTCTGTACGAGACCTAATCTCTCTTATCTTATCTTTGTGGTCCTTCCGCGAGATGTAAGTTGGCGGCAGTAAAATTGTGTTGCATCAGCCTCAAATGCTGGTTCTCTAAATTTCCTCAGTAGCGATTCATGAAAAGAACGCCTCCTTTCCTCTAGAGACTCCCACCCGAGTTCCTGAAGCATTTCCGTAACACCTACCAGTAACAAATCTAGCAGCCCGCCTCTGAATTGCTTCTATATCCTCCCTCAATCCGACCTGATAGGGATCCCAAACGCTCGAGCAGTACTCAAGAATAGGTCGTATTAGTGTTTTATAAGCGGTCTCCTTTACAGATGAACCACATCTTCCCAAAATACTACCAATGAACCGAAGACGACTATTCACCTTCCACACAACTGCCATTACATGCTTGTCCCACTTCATATCGCTCTGCAATGTTACGCCCAAATATTTAGTCGACGTGACTGTGTCAAGCGCCACACTACTAACGGAGTATTAAGACATTACAGGATTCTTTTTCCTATTCATCTGCATTAATTTACATTTATCTATATTTAGAGTTAGCTGCCATTCTTTACACCAATCGCCGGCCGCGGTGGTCTAGCGGTTCTAGGCGCTCAGTCCGGAAACGCGCGACTGCTACGGTCGCAGGTTCGAATCCTGCCTAGGGCATGGATGTGTGTGTTGTCTTTAGGTTAGTTAGGTTTAAGTAGTTCTAAGTTCTAGGGGACTGATGACCGCAGATGTTAAGTCTCATAGTGCTCAGAGCCATTTTTTTTTTTACACCAATCACAAATCCTGTCCAAGTCTTGTATCCTCCTACAGTCACTAAACGACGACACCTTCCCGTACACCACAGCATCAATCACAAACAGCCGCACATTGCTATCCACCCTATCCAAAAGATCGCTTATGTAGATAGAAAACAACAGCGGACCTACCACACTTCCCTGGGGCACTCCAGACGATACCCTCACCTCCGATGAACACTCACCACCGAGGACAACGTACTGGGTTCTATTACTTAAGAAGTCATCGAGCTACTCACATACTTGGGAACCCATCCCACATGCTCGTACCTTAGTTAGGAGTCTGCAGTGGGGCACCGAGTCAAACGCTTTCCGGAAGTCAAGGAATATGGCATCCGTCTGATACCCTTCATCCACGGTTCGCAAGATATCATGTGAAAAAAGGGCGAGTTGCGTTTCGCAGGAGCGATGCTTTCTAAAGCCGTGCTGATGCATGTACAGCAACTTCTCTGTCTCAAGGAAATTCATTATATTCGAACTGAGAATATATTCGAGAATCCTGCGACAAATCGATGTTAAGGATATTGGTCTGTAATTTTGAGGATCCGTCCTTCTACCCTTCCTATATACAGGCGTCACCTGCGCTTTCTTCCAGTCGCTCGGGACTTTACTTTGAGCAAGAGATTCGCGATAAATGCAAGCTAAGTAAGGAGCCAATGCAGTAGAGTACTCTCTGTAAAACCGAATTGGAATCCCATCAGGACCTGGCGATTTATTTATTTTCAACCCATTCAGCTGCTTTACAACCCCAGGGATGTGTATCACTAGGTCCTCCATACGGGAATCTGTACGAGACTCAAACGGCGGTATGTTTGTACGATCCTCCTGCGTGAAAGATTTCTCAAATCCTAAATTTAAAATTTTAGCTTTCGTTTTGCTGTCTTCCGTTGCCAGGCCAGACTGATCAGTGAGTGACCGGATGGAAGCCTTCGACCCTCTTATCGATTTTACGTAAGACCAGAATTTCCTTGGGTTTTCAGCAAGATCTTTTGCTAAGGTATGACGGTGGTAGTGGTTGAATGCTTCGCGCATCGCTCTTTTTACAGCAGCACGAATCTCTACTAACTTTTGCCTGTCCTCATTCTCCCGATCTTTCTTGTACCGCGAGTGCAACTGCCTTTGCTTCCTGAGCATTCTCCGAATTGCGCATGGCTGTGAGAAGGAACGGCGGCCTGGAGTGCCAGCTCAACAGTTGAGACAAGCGCTGGAAGTTGGAGCATGATGGTGTTTAGGGTCTGCGTGTAGATCGCCAGCAGCAGCGCCACCAGCGGGGGAGGCAGGAGGCGAGGATTCCTGGAGGCCAGGGTGCGGCTAGCTCTGATCAGGAGTGGTATACTGAGTTGAAGGAGCGGCCGGTCTGTCTCGAGCACAGAGGGCTGGGGCAGGAGGTGGTGTGCTGACAGCGATACCAAATGGACTGAGTACATTCAGCCAGTTGTGAAGACAGGGCCGGTTTTCGACGCTCCTCTCGGGTCCCTGCTGGTTAGCAGTCTGCCCCTTGGCAACGGTAGCAAAGGTGACATCGGCCTGCACTTTCCGTGCAGCCTTGCCACGTTTGCGCTGTTTGAGGGCACGACAACCTCTGTAGCTGGACACATGCGGCCCGCTACAGTTGCAGCACTGAGCTGGATCTTCGCGCTTTTTGGTACAGTCCTTACTCTGATGCGAGCCTGCGCACTTGACACAGCACGCAGGCGTGGTGCAGTTGTAGGCCACGTGGTCCAGTCTTTCGCAAGAGTAGCAATGCGGCCTCTTACCCTTGACTCGGAGAGGTTTAACCACGACAGAGATGTCAGTGATTGCCTCCACTTGAAAAATCTTGCGGTTTTACGTGTTGTCGACCAGGACGACGAGGAACAACAGCATTTTCTTGTGTGTCCTAGGAGGCTTCTAAAGTAACTGTTCAAAATAATTTTCTGACAAAGCATTCAGTAAAATTTTGGACGACGTTTTATCCCAACCACCAATTGGATTTAATCTATTCTTCCTCAACACAGTTTGGTCCTCTGCAAGCATTTCGACCTAACTTATTTCCGATTTTAGCTTGCTTTCCGAACCTATAACGATTTGAAATTCAGTTCTTTCTATTACAGCTTGAAGCACTGGCTGTTTCCCAACACAGATACGATAATTTACAGCTACAATACCGATTGTTGCTAGGTCTACCTTCGTCGTGTGTCTGCCTGGCACCCTTTTAGACTGACGTCCTCTGTGTAGATTCCCAAGACCCTCTAACCGGAAAAACCGACCAGTCCCCTCCACACAGCCCGTGTAGCCACTTCCTGTGTGTAGTTGACTCCTGACCTGTTAAGTGGAACCCGGAAACCTACCACCTTATGGTGCAAGTTGAGGAAACTGCAGCCCACACGGTCGCTGGACCATCTGAGCCTTTGATTCAGACTCTCCACAGTCAGTTCTGTCGATAGTGCCACAGATGTTGAGCTCTGCCTTCATCTCGCAAACAAGACTGGCAGTCTTTATGAATTCAGCTAGCCACCCGATAAAATAATAAAAAAAAATCTTCCGATCCAAAGCGACACACATCGTTATTATCGATATGCGCCACCACCTGCAGTTGGCTGCACCATGTGCTCTTCATGGCACCCGGAGACATTTGTTCCACATCTGGAATAACTCATAGTCTAGTCTTTGTACCGAGCGAGGTGGCGCAGTGGTAAGTCACTGGACTCGCATTCGGGAGGACGACGGTTCAATCCCGCGTCCGGCCATCCTGATTTAGGTTTTCCGTGATTTCCCTAAATCACTCCAGGCAAATGCCAGGATGGTTCCTCTGAAAGGGCACGGCCGACTTCCTTCCCCATCCTTCCCTAATCCGATGAGACCGATGACCACGCTGTCTGGTCTCCTTCCCCAAAACCAACCAACCAATCTAGTCTTTGTCTTCTTCATTTACTGCTGGAAATGGGGAAAATAGTGTCAGAGGTGTTCTGAGAGCTGAGTTTGCACTTGCTAAAGTTATTGCTGCAACATGTGGCATTTTATTCACACGAAGTAATGAGTGCTATCGACAAGGGATCTCTAATTAAGTCCATATATCTACACTTCCAAGACGCTATTTACACTTTTCCTCACAAGCAGCTTCTCATCAAATGTCGTGCCTACGGAGAATCGCCTATTTGTGCGACTGGATTCGTGATTTCCTGTCAGAAAGAACGAAGTTCGTAGTAATTGATGGGAAGTCTTTGAGTGAAACAGAGATGGTATCTGACGTTCCCCATGTGAGTGTTACAGGCTCTCTGCTGTTTCTAATCTGTATACACGATGTGGGAGACAATGCGGACAGCTCTTTTGGGTTTACTGCAGATTATTCCGGCGTTTACCGTCTAGCAAAGTCATCAGAAGATCAAAACCAATCGCAAAAGTATTTAAAGAATGTGTCTGTATGATACGAAAAGTGGCGATAGATCCTGAACAGCCGGCCGTGGTGGCCGTGCGGTTCTAGGTGCTCAGAGGCATTTGAACCATTTTGATCCTGAACAATAAAAAGTAAGAGGTTCTCCCCATGAATTCTAAAAATAATTCTTTAAATTTCGGTTACCCGATAAATAAAACCAATTTAAAGGTTGTCGATTCCAATAAGTGCTTAAGGATTGTAATTACGAACAACTTAAGTTGGATCCATCACTTGTGGGGAAGGCGAACCAAAGACTGTGTTTTACAGGCAGAACACTTATAAGATGTAACAGGTCTACTAAAGAGACTGCCTGCACTACGCTTATCTGTCGTCTGCTAGAGTGTGCAGTACAGGATCCTTACCAGACTGTATTGACGGAGAACATCGAAAAAGCTCAAGGAAGGGCAGCTCGTTTTGTATTATCGTGAAATATAATACGAGAGCTGGGGTGGCAACCATTAAAAAAAGGCTTTTTCTGTTGCGATGACATCTTTTCACAAAATTTCAATCACCAACTTTCTCCTCCGAATGCGAAAATACACTCCTGGAAATTGAAATAAGAACACCGTGAATTCATTGTCCCAGGAAGGGGAAACTTTATTGACACATTCCTGGGGTCAGATACATCACATGATCACACTGACAGAACCACAGGCACATAGACACAGGCAACAGAGCATGCACAATGTCGGCACTAGTACAGTGTATATCCACCTTTCGCAGCAATGCAGGCTGCTATTCTCCCATGGAGACGATCGTAGAGATGCAGGATGTAGTCCTGTGGAACGGCTTGCCATGCCATTTCCACCTGGCGCCTCAGTTGGACCAGCGTTCGTGCTGGACGTGCAGACCGCGTGAGACGACGCTTCATCCAGTCCCAAACATGCTCAATGGGGGACAGATCCGGAGATCTTGCTGGCCAGGGTAGTTGACTTACACCTTCTAGAGCACGTTGGGTGGCACGGGATACATGCGGACGTGCATTGTCCTGTTGGAACAGCAAGTTCCCTTGCCGGTCTAGGAATGGTAGAACGATGGGTTCGATGACGGTTTGGATGTACCGTGCACTATTCAGTGTCCCCTCGACGATCACCAGTGGTGTACGGCCAGTGTAGGAGATCGCTCCCCACACCATGATGCCGGGTGTTGGCCCTGTGTGCCTCGGTCGTATGCAGTCCTGATTGTGGCGCTCACCTGCACAGCGCCAAACACGCATACGACCATCATTGGCACCAAGGCAGAAGCGACTCTCATCGCTGAAGACGACACGTCTCCATTCGTCCCTCCATTCACGCCTGTCGCGACACCACTGGAGGCGGGCTGCACGATGTTGGGGCGTGAGCGGAAGACGGCCTAACGGTGTGCGGGACCGTAGCCCAGCTTCATGGAGACGGTTGCGAATGGTCCTCGCCGATACCCCAGGAGCAACAGTGTCCCTAATTTGCTGGGAAGTGGCGGTGCGGTCCCCTACGGCACTGCGTAGGATCCTACGGTCTTGGCGTGCATCCGTGCGTCGCTGCCGTCCGGTCCCAGGTCGACGGGCACGTGCACCTTCCGCCGACCACTGGCGACAACATCGATGTACTGTGGAGACCTCACGCCCCACGTGTTGAGCAATTCGGCGGTACGTCCACCCGGCCTCCCGCATGCCCACTATACGCCCTCGCTCAAAGTCCGTCAACTGCACATACGGTTCACGTCCACGCTGTCGCGGCATGCTACCAGTGTTAAAGACTGCGATGGAGCTCCGTATGCCACGGCAAACTGGCTGACACTGACGGCGGCGGTGCACAAATGCTGCGCAGCTAGCGCCATTCGACGGCCAACACCGCGGTTCCTGGTGTGTCCGCTGTGCCGTGCGTGTGATCATTGCTTGTACAGCCCTCTCGCAGTGTCCGGAGCAAGTATGGTGGGTCTGACACACCGGTGTCAATGTGTTCTTTTTTCCATTTCCAGGAGTGTATTTTCTTGACTCCTACCTACATAAGCAGAAATGCCTATTGTAATGAAACAAGAACGATTTAGATGTTTATTATCTTGCGTGCTGTTCGAGAGTGAAACGGTCGAGAAATTGTCTGAAAGTGGTTCTGTGAAAAAATCTCCATAATGTAACCACATGTACAAATTAATTTGCTATGTGAATGTGAAATGACTCGTTTCATATCATTACTCTCTATCGTGAAAAATGATCCATGGAACACGTAACGAACTATCTAACTAATTAATGTAGATGCGAATTGCGAAGTAGTATTGTAGATCAAGGTCTGAACTGTTCCTGAAGGGACAGAGCAAGTGTATAACAGGAGTGTAGATAAACACCACAGCTGACTCATCCCACGGAGATACCGTGCAAAACCGCCTCTAGCCTGGGTAACGGCCGAAATTCCGTAAGGAGGAGAGTCACAAGATTTTCAGGTATGCCGTATACACCTGATGTTATTAATCGGTGATCAGATCTCGACACTCCCTTTCCATAAAATACAGAAAACGAGAATTCTGAGTGGAGAACTCTATGTTCGGTGTGTCAGATACATGAGCAGTTCCGGTCGTTAAATGTTGGATGCCGTCGCTAGAATACTTAGAAGGCAAAGTCAGCTACTGTGAATGACGGCTCGGGGAAGTTAAGTCTTTGTAAGCCTCAGTGTACTATTCATAAGTCTGTGAGCGATCAATACTTGTACGAAACTTTGCTGTCTAGCCGGTTATTATGTGGAAGAAAGTTCTTAACTAAGAAAAGCTACTGTGCTGCTAAACAGAAAACATTAATTCGTTCGTGAACTAACGCAGACGACAGAGATCTCTTCTGTAAATTATAAGTACTAAGATGCTGACATAATTTCCTGCAATATTGCTTCTCTAGGGTCAACTGCTTCATAATAAATGTCTCGTAATAAATGTGAGACCATATTATTCTTCCTTCTCTCATCTTTTTTCGCGCTTTTTGTTTCTACATGAACCTGCAAATTGTTTTACGGGGAAAATAAGCCTGTGGTTCTGTATCGAGAGTACCCTGTTTCCTCGGCCCTTTATTTTTACGTGTACGAGTAAATTGTTTTTGGGGGAAAGTAAGCATATGTGATACTATATTGAAAGTACGTATTGTTTACTCTGCGTGATATTAGAAATGTACCTTAAAGTCTCGACCGCTGGGAGACCAAGTGTATTACTAATATTCGAATAAAACAGCGAGTTTTGCCTACAATTGAGAAAGTGCCGGCCGGTGTGGCCGTGCGGTTCTAGGCGCTTCAGTCTGGAACCGCGTGACCGCTACGGCTGCAGGTTCGAATCCTGCCTCGGGCATGGATGTGTGTGATGTCCGTAGGTTAGTTAGGTTTAAGTAGTTCTAAGTTCTAGGGGGCTGATGACCACAGATGTTAAGTCCCATAGTGCTCAGAGCCGTTTTTGAACAATTGAGAAAGTGATATGTTCTTCGTCATGGAGAGAATGTCATTAATATCAATGAGATATTGTATTTCTTGTATTGATTCATAACGACAGGATTCTTAGGTATCTGACCTCTTGGTACTGAGTACGCATACTAAGCCTCATACAGACAACAGCGCTCAAGAAGGATAGAACGAAGTCAAGAGTTTCTAAAAAAGTTAATACAAAGTTTCTCCTTAAAACACACACACACACACACAAATAGATACATAAATAGAATATAATCTTGTGTTACATTATTTCTTAAAATTTGTGATGAAAATTAGGACGTAAATCGGAAAAAAAGGTTCAAATGTGTGTGAAATCTGATGGGACTTAACTGCTAAGGTCGGTCATCAGTAACTAAGACACACTACTTAATATAAATTAACCTAAGGACCAACACACACACCCATGTCCGAGGGAGGACTCGAACCTCCGCCGGTACCAGCCGCACAGTCCATGACTGCAGCGCTTAAAACCGCTCGGCTAATCCCGCGCGGCGTAAATCGGAAGACAAGAGATAAAGTACTGCGGAAGATATATATACATGACTTATCACTAAATTAAACTGAATGAGCCAGATACTCTGGTACAAACTAAAGTTTCCAACCTAAAAGCTTAAGCTGGAGTATAAACAATTAAAGAGATACTAGGATGTACATCACAAACATCTCATCATCAGCTAAAGTAGAGGATAAGTCCTCATTGATAAGTAAATCTATCCTTTCATTAAAATTTAAAACGCACTCTGGTCAATTGTGCTATACTGAAATGCGTACACCACAGAGTGAGAAACAGATGAGTCTTTCTGGCATCTATAACCATGGGTCTTCGTTTAACTTCATGCTACATCTGAAAAAAATAAAAGAGTCGTTTGGCATTTCCGTGTGGAGAAACCACGAGCTTTTTTCTTACTTCCAGTCACGCTTTTTATGGTTGTTTTGTGATATAGCTCAAAATCGAGGCTAGACAAACAGCTGAATAGGCCTTTTTCGTGTGCCGCTAAGCTCCGTGATCGTCACAATTATCACTCAACATCAGACGCTATTCACGCACCTTATATTTCCCGCCAGACCTGATAATGCTACTGAAGATGAACAACACTAATTAACTCTGTTGGCCGTTGCAGCTATCACAGAGTATTACAACTCTTATCTTGTACATACCTAGCGATGATGGAGTACGAAGTTACATTCACACTCGACCGTGTCTTCTGGGTGCTTCACTTTTTTTTCGGATATATTATAAAAACTGCAGTGGATAAGAAAGAGAAGGAAACGAGGAGAAAGCAAAAAGTGCAAAATAAAGAGAGACATCACAAGAAGACAGATAAGGAACAGAACAGCAGAAGAGGAGAGAAGGTGGGGAATACACAGAAGTTGTGGAAGAAATTAATCGTGAAAATCATTTTTTGCTACTAGACACATAAGGAACTGTGGCGTTTTATAGTGACGACTCCGATCTGTAACTGTTAAAAACAAAATCCTCGCTTGCTTGATTAGTTTCAGACACCATCTCTTACGCGAACTTGATAACTGTAGTTCTTATGCCCGGTTTGCGAATGACTGTTCAAACGCAGATAATAGGATATCTTGAACTATAAAGTCCACACTCAAGCCGATGCCACATCATAGTTTTGTGAGGATGTTGATTTATTAATTAATATAGCGTCATCAAGGCGTCGCTAAGGTGTTAAATCAACAACTAATACGACGTAATTCCCGAGATAAAATACTCTTCGGACAACGTACAGAAAGCGTCGAATTTCGGTGTAAACTTGCTGTTCACTGTTAATAAAATCACTAAATCACCTTTAACTTCTGCGTTCTCTCAAGAAATAGTTAATTTCACAATTACACAGTAAATTTCCATTAAATGACGTAGCCGACACGAAGCATTAAGGTCATATTGGAGTTTATTGAACCCTGCAATTATATAAACCTGCACTGAAAACACACCAATCTGTCATTCAGGGTGTTGAATCTATTTGCGATTCTGACATTGACTGCAGCTTCCGACAACACGGCGTAACTGTAAGTTCTTCGTGATCGCGTGTAACTGTTCCCTACTCAAGGCAAATAATAGAGTTTATGTTGGCGGTTGGTATATTGCTGTGTCCTTTGATGTTCGTGACAATCACAGATTACGATGGCTAAGTACCAGCGTTAATCAGGTATCACACGATTTACTTTTCTTTCACACATAATAACTGCTCCGTTGTCTGGCTAAACCGTAAATATTATTTTACTTCAGTTCGAAATTCTGACTAGTACGTCAAGTCGATATTGGAAAACTTGTGAAACTTCAGATCGGTTTGAAACAATCTAGTAGCGTTCAATAGGTTTACTATTATTGCGACGTCTACAAGAGAGACTGAATTAACATCTCCATTGCAGTGTTACATTGTACTCGCAGCGAACTTACAGCTCGATGCGGCTGCAACTCTCTTCTTGGATAAATGTTATCTCTGATCTGTTTATGGTCTGGGCTTTAACCTTCGTAAGGAATATATTTTGAATTATTTATTTAAAGTCTCAGGCTTCGTATCCTCTGATAGTCTTTCATTTAGTCCTTTCTTTATAATAAACGTTATTAGTTACATAGTATTCCTGTTAGTCAAACTTGAAATAGTGTTAATTTTGCTGTCACTAACTCCCGTCAATCTCAGGATCACTAATTTTGTTATTTCTTTTGCTACCAAAGGGCTTTCATTAGGGGTTCCATATTTTGGGTGTTACAAAACAGATATAGAATTAAATAAATTGTGAAAAGTGAAATTCCATATACATACCCTATAAGCCACTGTGCAGTGCATGGTGGAGAGTACTTTGTACCAATTAAGAAACTGGAAAAAGAACAGCAGACATAACGAAAAACGTTTCAGTCAGGATAGAGAGTAGTAAAGAGAAATTCAGAGAAGGCGAAATCGAATGCCGGTAAACAGACTGGGAAAGCAAGTTAGAGATTAGAACTATAGTGTGTTCCAGAGCGCCGGCCAGTGTGGCCGAGCGGTTCTAGGCGCTTCAGTCTGGAACCGCGTGACCGCTACGGTCGCAGGTTCGAATCCTGCCCCGGGCATGTATATGCGTGATTTCCTTAGGTTAGTTAGGTTTAAGTAGTTCTAAGCTCTAGGGGACTGATGACCTCAGATGTTAAGTCCCATAGTGCTCAGAGCCATCTTTTTGTGTTCCAGAGCAACCGACCGACTGGATTACAGAGAAAAATTCGCTGGGAATAGGCAACGTCACCCTAGCTGCTACGTGGAGTCTCGAGATAGCCACTTACAACCATATTCCTCTTAGTATGACGCGCATATAAAATGTTATCTATAACCCTTACCCCTGCACATTATACCCATGCTGGGCTATCCGTTGAATCACATGTCAATAGTCGCTTGCGAGCAGCGAGACCTTTTCGCATACATGATGAAACAGAAAATAATGCGAGATGCTAAGGTTGGCGCATTTCTCTACCTTGGTTTCTTGTGAGGCCGTCTCTAACAATTTTGAGAACAAAAAGCATCTCCAGTAGAGTTTTTGAAGCACAGTTTTACAATATTTCAGATAAACAACTTGATTTTCTGACTGTGTGTAGTGGTACGTGTATGACGGGGGTCTCTGTTGGCTTCTCAATCTACTTACCTGGTCACCTCTATAGGAATAGTCTTTCGCATATGTTCGGAGTTCACTGTGCATAAATCTATGTGATTATTTATAAACACGAACATTTGTGGGATGACCGAGGAGGAATTTATCTCTTCTACTGCAGTTCTCTCATTACGTGTCAACTGAGCCAACAGATGAACTGAGTAGAGAAAATGATTCCGATAAACTAAGATTTCCTTCGCTACTAGCAAATCCGCGAAGCCATGAACCATTCTTGATTCTCTCTACTATGCACTATACAGTGATTTGTGGAATATGTATGTGGAATTTGATTATTCATGATTAATTGAATTCTATATCTGTTTCTTACGTGCCTAGTAACCCAAAACGATTTCACGACTAATCCATTTCACAATTTCTATGCATTCCCCTCCTTCTCTCTCCTCCTCTCCTATTTGTTCCGGATCTATCCTCTTATCGTATCTTTCTTTACTTTCCTCTTTTTGCGTTCTCCTGGCTCCCGTCTCTTTCTTATCCGCTGTCATTTTTTCTAATATAATTTTCATTACACACACACACACACACACACACACACACACACATACTTACACGCCATTTCCGGATATGTAAAAGAAAAGAGCTGTAATTCTCTGTGATAGGTAGAACGGTCAACAGAGTGCGTGAGTGTTGTTCATGTTTAGTAGTTTTATCAGGCATGGTAGGGAATATATAGTGGGCGTGAACAGCGTCTGATATTGAGTGATCACTGTGTAAGTCACGGAGCTGCCGTACCTGTGTGAAATAACATTATCAGCACCGGACAGAATTCGAAATGGGCCTCATTGTGCATCTCATTTGGTTGGTCGAACCGTGCAATATCCAGTTTGTGGGGCATTCCAAGGTGACAGTGGATTTATACTAGATTGCATGGGAACGTGAGGGCAGGTGAACTTGTCATCAAGGTTCCAGCCCATCAAACCTCACCACGACAAGGGCGAATTGCCTAATGTGCGCCAAGCATATCGTAACCCCTTCACATTTACTACTGCCATCCGAGAACAAGTAATGGAAATTCTGTGTCATCCCACAGGGTTGGTCGGAGATTTGCATCAGCCGGACAAGGGAATTACTGTCCCGTGCGAAGGCTGCTGGTAACACCACAACATCAGCTGCTGAGTTTGGTGTGGAGCCGTGACCGGCAGCGATGAATCGCCGTCCTGATCAACCCCAGATGATCACTGTCAGCCTATATGGTAGTGACCTGGGGGGAGGTCCAATTCTTCCATTGTTCTCGATGGCACAGCGGCGTTACTCCTTGCGTCATGGTGTCGCGTGCCATCGGACATGGCGTCAGATCACAGCTCATAATGCTTGAGGAAATTCTGGCGGCACATCGGTACGTCACCGACCTCGTAAATCCTCATATATTACCTCTCAAGTGACAGTATCGTGATCCAATTTTTCAACAGGGCCGTGCTCAACTGTCCATGCCTCGTGAAGCTAAGAACTGTCTACGTGATATTCAGGTACTTCCGTGGCCAGCAGGACATCCAAATCTATCCCTGTCAGAACATGTGTCGGAGCAGATCACAGGTCATCTCCGTCCCAGCGCCAGTATCCAGGATATCAATAACCAGTGGCAACTGCTGTGGGCCTCCTTGCCTCAGGAGGTGCTGCAGCGGCTTTACGACAACCGTCCCAACTGAGTCAGTGCATGCATGCAAGCCAGAGTGGATGCAACGTCATACTCATAAATGGACTCATACTGCTAAGTTCCTTGAGAATTTGAATCGATTTAGTAATCACCGAAATAACATCAAATACCTCCTCGCATGCATGAACTTTCATTTCGTTTCCTCCGCCTCCTCTTATGCGCACTTCACATATTTAGTTATGGAGTGTAGCTACTCCCTCGATTTTACTTCGTCAGCGTGTAGCTTTTCCCTCTCTCTGTTTCTTTATTCCTTTTCCTGTTATATCGACCTCTCTTTCCTTTCTTCCCTGAGATTTTGTTCTCAAACCTCTGTCTTAGAATACTCTATTTCTTCTTGCTTTCCCCAGTCACTCTCACCACATTTCTAACGCTTGTAGAGGCTCGCCAAATGTAATCTATCTGCTCTTTTCTGCCTGATGTTCTTTCTCGAATACCACTCTACCTCGGTCAAGTCTATGCAAAACATAAAAGCTCTCCTATTTCTGTTTGGCTCTCGCTTCCTCATACATTGTATGTTATGGCCGTCAGCTTCACTTGACGTTCAAAACTACGTCAAACAACGCCAATTCACCTTTTAGACTTTATTAGATCCCCTGACTACTTCAGTCTCTAAGATTTGCGGTTCGTCCAATTTATCGATTAAATGCAAGGAGACTGTCCATCGGAAAAGGGTCAGCCATAGGAAAATAAACTCACTGATGCAGAGAAAAAGATTAAAAGTGTATTGGATGTTGCCAAAGAGGAGACAGCACAAAACCGTACAGGCCGACCTCGTCTGTTGACTGACAGAGACCGCCGACAGTGGAAGAGGGTCGTAATGTGTAATAGGCAGACATCTAGCCAGACCATCACACAGGAATTCCAAACTGCATCAGGATCCACTGCAAGTACTATCACAGTTAGGCGGAAGGTGAGAAAACTTGGATTTAATGGTCGAGCGGGTGCTCATAAGCCACACATCACACCGGTAAATGCCAAATGACGCCTTGCTTTGTGTAAGGAGCGTAAACATTGTACGATTGAACAGTGGAAAAACGTTGTGTGGAGTGACGAATCACGGTACACAATGTGGCGATCCGATGGCAGGGTGTGGGTATGACGAATGCCCGGTGAACGTGTAGTGCCAACAGTAAAATTTAGACCCATAGTGCTCAGAGCCATTTTTTTAAGTAAAATTTGGAGGCGGTGGTGTTATGGTGTGGTCGTGTTTTTCATGGAGAAGGCTTGCACCCCTTGTTCTTTTGCGTGGCACTATCACAGCATAGACCTACATTGATGTTTTAAGCACCTTCTTGCTTCCCACTGTTGAAGAGTAATTCGGGAATGGCGATTGGATCTTTCAACACGATCGAGCACCTGTTCATAATGTATGGACTGTGGCGGAGTGGTTACACGACAATAACATCCCTGTAATGGACTGACCTGCACTGAATCCTGATCTGAATCCTACAGCACACCTTTGGGATGTTTTGGAACGCCGACTTCGTGCCAGGTCTCACCGACCGACATCGATATCTCTCCTCAGTGCAGCACTCCGTGAAGAATGGGCTGCCATTCCCGAAGAAACCTTCCAGCACCTGACTGAATGTATGCCTGCGAGAGTGGAGGCTGTCATCAAGGCCGAGGGTGGGCCAACACCATACTGAATTCCAGTATTACCGATGGAGGGTGCCACGAACTTGCAAGTCATTTTCAGCCTGGTGTCCGGATAGTTTTGATCACATACTCTATGTACTGTCCTACTGTAGACGCAAGAAAAATGCAGTCCAGGAAAATAAAGGGGAACACGTTTATGAGAAAACACGTGAAATAAAATCTTTTTGGAGTAATTTTTTTCCGTTGGACCAACGTCATACAAGCTGGAACGGAAAATAAGTCAGTTCACTCAAAATTTGGACATTACACGAAAGAAAAACGCCTTCTATCTACGGCGTAGCACACAGCTGAAAAAGTGAGGGGGGGGGGGGGGGGGGGAACTCGCCAAAATTGATGTACCCTATGTGCTAGCAAACACTTATTAACTGATTGTCTCAGGTCGTAGTCAGTTAGCCCTTACATGTCAAGATACATCTACACCTACATACATGCTCTCCATAACCCATTGCATTGTTCGTGGCGGAGGGTACCTTGTATTATTACCAGACATTTTCTTCCTGTTCCACTCGCATACAGAGCAAGGGAAAAACGACTGTCTATATGCCTATGAACGAGCCCTGATTTCCCTTATCTGATCTTCGTGGTCCTTACGCAAAATTTCGTTGCCGGCAGTAGAACCATTCCGCAGTCAGCTTCAAATGCCAGTTCTCTGATTTATTCAATAGTGTTCGCGAAAAGAGAGTCGTTTTCTCCCAGGGATACCCATTTATATTCACGAAGCATCTCCGTAGCACTCGTGTGCTGATCGAACCTATCGGTAACAAATGTAGCAGCACTCCTCTGAACTGCTTACATGTCTTCCTTTAATCCGACGTGGTGGAGACCCCAAACACTCTAACAGTACTCAAGAATGGGTGGCACTCGAATTCTACACGCAGGCTCGTTTACAGATGTACCACACTGTCCTAACATTCTCCCAATAAACTGAAGTCCACCGTTGGCCTTCCCTGCTACCGTCCTTACGTGCTCGTTCCATTTCTTAACCCTTTGCAACGTCCCGCCTAGACATTTGATCAACGTGATTGTGTCAAGCAGCACAATACTAATGCAGTATTCGAACATTACGGGACTGTTTTTCCTACTTATCTCCATTAACTTACATTTTTTTCTACATTTAGAGGAAGCTGTCATTCACCACACCAACTAGAAATTTTGTCTAACTCATCTTGTATCCTACATTTACTCAACGACGGCCCCTGCCTGTACACCACAGTATCATCAGACTGCTGCTCACCGTGTCCGTCAGATCATTTATGTGTATACAGAATAACAGCGATTCTGTCACACTTCCATGGGGTGTTCCTGACGGTACCCTTGCCTTTGAACACTGACTGTCGAGGACGACGTACTATGTTCTATTATTTAAGAAGTCTTCGACACAATCACATATCTGGGAACTCTGCAGTGGAGCACCGTGTCAAACGTTTTCCGGAATTCTAGGAATATGGAATCTACGCATTGCTCTTCACTCATGGCATCGAAGGGCGAATTTCGCAGGAGTGATGTTTTCTAAATCTGTGCCGATTTGGGGACAGAAGCTCTTTCGTCACAAGGAAATTTATTATATTCGAACTGAAAATGTGTTCAAGAATTCTGCAGAAGACAGATGTTAAGGATATTGGTATGTAATTTTGTGGGCTTGTTCTTTTACCCTTTTTACATACAGGAATTATATGCGGTTTTTCGACGGTTCAATCCCGCGTCCGGCCATCCTGATTTAGGTTTTCCGTGATTTCCCTAAATCGCTCCAGGCAAATGCCGGGATGGTTCCTTTCAAAGGGCACGGCCGACCTCCTTCCCCGTCCTTCCCTAATCCGATGAGACCGATGACCTCGCTGTCTGGTCTCCTTCCCAAAAAACAACCTCAACAACCCTATGCGGTTTTTTCAGGCATTTCCTACTATACTGTGGGCGAGAGATTAGCCTTAAATGCAAGCAAAGTAAGGGGCCATTGTCGTAGAGTACTCTCTGTAAAACCCAGTTGGGATTCCTTCAGAACCTGGCGACTTATCTGTTTTAATCTCTTTCAGTTCCTTTTCTACACCGGCGGTATTCATTGCTTCGTTCTCCGTACGGGAATCTGTACTAGGGCCAAACGACGGTTTGTCTGTACGATCCTCCTGCCTGAATGAGTTCTTAAAAGCGAGTTTTAAAACTTCAGCTTTCCTTATGCTGTCTTCTATTGCCACAGCATACTAGTCAACGAGTGACTGTGTAGAAGCCGCCGACCCTTTTACGTGGGGTGAGAATTTTTTAGGGTTCTGGGCAAGATATTTTGCTAAAGAATGACGGTGATAATAGTATGATTCGAACATCGATCTTTCTGCAGACACACGAATTTCTGCTTTTATTGTCGTCATTTGCGCATTTTTTTCTTTTTTTACCAAGAGTGCAACAGCCTGATTCCTCATCAATTTCTGAAGTTTGTTATTAAATCACAGTCGGGTTTTTTCGTCCTTAATCGACTTACTCGCCCCATAGTTCTATGAGTCGCGACACATAATTCTCCGAGCCGCAGTTTTCAATCTGTTTAATGATCATGATTGTATTTGATTAGTGGTGCGCTCAGCTGCGTTGTTATCAGCTCCCCAATCTTTTCACCCTCCAGTCCCGCCACTTTTCCCGAATGGTGATGAACTGATGAGGAAAACGTAAACGCCCAGTCCCCGGGCGGAGAAAGTCCCCGACCCGGACGGGAATCTAAACCGGGATCCCGTGATTCAGAGGCAGCAACGCTAGCCACTAGACCACGAGCTGCGGACTCAATCCGTAAAATTCATCTACGTCCGTAGAACCAAATAATGCCCACACATTGTGTAAGTGGGACGCTAACAAATGTTTATCCGCTCTTTCTAAGAAAACTACTCTCCTAGCATTTTTGATGGATTTATTAACAATCATCGCTATGATGACATGCATCATGATCACTCTGTACTGACACCACCGATAAAGTGTTGAAGCTACGAAGTCTAAAACACTTCCCTTACGTGTGGGCTGTCGAACTAGTTGCTCGAAGCAGTTTTCGGAAAACGTGTTCAAAAGTACTTCACAGGAGTGCCTGTTTGTATCACCAGCAACGAATTCATAGACGTCCCAGTCTATACTCGTTAGGCTAAAATCGCCTTCAACTAATATTGCATGATCCAAATATTTCCGCACAAAAATGCAAAAATCGAAAGAAATTTATTCAGCATTGACTTAGTGTGCCGACTGGACTGTACCACAAATTAACCAAATTAATGATTGGTAAACTATAAAGATTATTTAGTGTCTATACATGAAAGCACTTGAAAGTTTGTAAGTTCCAGAGACGGAATCACGATGACGGGAGTCAGTGAAGTTTACGATACAGATAATAAGTCTTATGATCAGTTAGCTTTGGTCCCTATTGAGGAAGTTCCACAAAGTCAAAGTCTGTTTGGTAATATAGTGATGGCAACTATTGAGAGCAGCTGATAGTGTAAGTTTCACATAAGAATACCAGTCCTGAAGCACCGAGTGCACGAGAGCCAAAGTCGGAGGCGAAGTTACCTGGGCGACGAGTGGCTGCTCGTAGTGTCAGCGGTGCGTGGCTGCTGCTGGAATCGTTTGGTGAAGGTCCTGCTGGTTGTTCTGTTTCCGAACTGCTTACAATCACTCAGCGGACTGAACTGGGGGATAGCAATCGTTCGCCGTCCTAAATACATACCCGGTGGAGTGATATCTGCTTGACTCTTGGATGGCACATGATTGTCATAGGCAAAGTAGTGCTTCCAATTGTGTCAGGAATGCGTGTGCCGCTGGTCTAGAGGCTGGTGTCTCTCCCGGCGAAGTTAGCACCGCATTTTTCCGTGGAGCCGGCTGGAATTCCACTTCAAAACAGACTGACGTGTTTCAGACACAGTCCAGTTTTATGTAAGTCTGCAGGCTCTCGTGGCCGTTGTCACTAAAGTTAAAATATTCTGGGTTGTTAGGCCACGTCATATTTCCTTCTAAAATAATCGATGTTTCGAACCGTCTGCTGATGTTACGTCTGCCACAGACGGCCCCTGCCAGGCAGACTACACTCAAGACACCCCTGTGTACCATATAACATACACAAGCACTTGCAGGCGCAACCAAGAGGAAAACAATTCTTCACAACAAACAGAACTTGCTAGAGACTAATGCGAACCTTTTTCTGCAGAGGTCGCCTCACAGATACAGGGAAAAGTTGGAGTACTCCGCCGACCTCCGCCGGCTTTATAAAGCAAGCGGAGCAGCAGTACAGCCAGTTCCTCGCCGAGCTATGACCAGCTCCGACGGACCTCACTGAGGCTCTGGATGAATGGTCGTCTACATGTCTACATGTTATTTGATTATTCGAGAAGTGTAGTTCAGTTTCCATAAACGACATTATACTGAGTGTTCTACAATAGTGAGTATTCTTCAGCTGGGATCTTCTTCAGAATGTTACGGTGTCCACTATTGCTAGAATACTGTCAGAGACCAGTCTCACGTTCTCTTATAAAGAAGCCTTTTCTGCGTAGTCTCACAAAATCACGACACATTTTACAGGTTAGAATGTACACACCAGAATAGGGCAAATTATTGGCATTGTCTGGTACATATTCAGAACCGATATCTGAGAACGGCGTATTTTCAACCAGTGGAGAGGACATCCTGATCTAAAAATCACGTATTGTGTAACAGTAGCAGACTACTATGTCTAACAGTACTCCAAGACAAACAAGCCGGTGTTGCAAACGGACTTACACTAAATGACTTCGGAACATTTCGGCTCATTTACTCTGTGGTCAGTACATGTGCTGTCATATAGCGTACGAAATGTCAAATAGTGACTTACTCGTCTCGGCAACCGAAAGATTGAATACTCAGGAATCTGTTACGACATTTAAGTCACTTGCAGAAAAATGATGACTTACACTGATTGGCATTTGAGCCCTCCTATGACAGTAGTCTCTAACACATTCAGTAACAGCAGTTTGTCTTCATATTATTCCATTGTGGGGTCAAGTCATCCTCCTTGAGTGCAGAAAGGAACACATCTTGTTGTAGCCTTGCCGGTAGCATCTAATATTTCCGGTCGACATCCTTTTCAGTATAGTTTTCAGATTAGGGACTACGTTAAGTTGGTACACCGTAATGTCTCATTCACAATTTGGATACTCCGTGCACAGCCTACAGGCAGTTGTTCGAACTGAAGCTCAGTTGTATAAAACTTTTTGGGACGCACGTCACTGCCTCGTGGGGTAGCCGCGTGGTCTAGGACGCCTTGTCACGGTTCGCGCGGCTCCCCCCCGTCGGAGGTTCGAGTCCTCCCTCGGGCATGGGTGTGTGTGTTGTCCTTAGCGTAACTTAGTTTATGTTAGATTCAGTAGTGTGTGAGCTTAGGGACCGATGACCTCAGCAGTTTGGTCTCATAAGACCTTCCCACAAATTTCCGATTTCCGCACGTTACTCTGACGTCGTCCAAGCAACCAATGATATTTGCTTTGCGTCAAGAGATCAAAGAAGAGTAGTACACTCTTTTTCAGCCCGTGGGCAATGCGCGTTGTGGTAATAATAAATTAAGTGATGCTATAAGAATTTGTGGCTACTACAGTGCCACTAAACACTCCATGTCCAACACACATTTACAATCGACATCTCTCCCAACAGAATTACTAGCTAATTTAGTCGGTGTCCAATGCTTCTAAAAAATCGAATTGCTGACGCATATTTACAACCACGACTCTGAAAGCAGACGAAATAAGAGCTCCCTTAAAATATGTCGTACAGAATGGATAGATGAAATGGTTTGCAAGCAGTCCCTCCTTATTTCAAAGATATCGCAGCAACAATCCCCCAGTGTACAAACCACTTTTAGGCATGATTAGTGTAGCAGGCACTCTGCAGGATCACTATTTTTAATTTATCAATGTTGTTCAAGCAACTCCAAGCCAGTTTACTGTGCAAGCTGAGTAAATGCTGCTTCTTTGAGGCTAGTGCCAAATACCTCTGCCGCTTGCTAAATATGGATGAGCTTAAGCCAACAACAGAGTGTGCTACAACAGCATACAATATAGCAACAGCCAGAAACTTACAGAAATTACTAGCCTTCGTGGGAAAGAATAATTATTATAGTAATTTTTTTGTTCGTAATGTGCACCAAATAACCTAATTCAGCTCCCTGTTTGGCCAAGTCTTAGACTTGCTATCGGTGACTTTCATCAATGTTGTCTTATCATACAAAAATTCCAGCAACACACACAGCCAATGGTTTTGCCTCATATACGTTATTGATGGGCGTCATTCCTTCCTAGAAGGGAACGGGCTATCAGTGACAACGTATAGGGTTGAGAAATTTCACATATATTTAAAAAATGTGTGTGAAATTTTATGGGACTTAACTGCTAAGGTCATCAGTCTCAAAGCTTACACACTACTTAACCTAAATTATCCTAAGGACAAACACACACACACCCATGCCCGAGGGAGGACTCGAACCTCCGCCGGGACCAGCCGCACAGTCCATGACTGCAGCGCCCTAGACCGCTCGGCTAATCCCGAGCGGCTCACATATATTTGTATGATACGGAATTTTCTCAAATAACGGATGAGCTGTTCATTTCTTCTTCGGTAGGGTTAAGCTCGTGGAAAAGACAGTAAAACAGCTGCAATGGTGCACCATATTCGTAAGTGACTACCAGTACAATATTCAAAATGCCCTCTCCCGTACCTTTTTGTTATATTATTCACCAACGGAAAAATGTTACTATCGGAGCCCAAAAAAGACGGATATGTACGCTCCTCTTAAAAAGTCTCCGACAGAAGAGTGGAGAACCAGCTACCTCAATCCTCATTCCGCGTTTCTCACCAAAAATTTTGGCATGCGAACATATTCGCGCTCTTTTAACACAGAAGATTCTAAATCCTTTTACCCCATCTGTCTTAGTAGTTAAGTCTTCATACTCAGCATCTCCGTCTCACTGCCACTGTCTATATGTGTCTCTCTCCGACTGTCTCCATTTCCTCCCATTGATTTAGAGTATATCCCACTGCCACTGTCTGCTCTCTCACTTACACTGTGTTCTTTTTTGTTTTTTTCCCATTTCCACTGACTGCACCACATGTCGGCAGCTCAGAAATTCTGGTGGGGGGAGTGCTTGTGTTTCCGAATTACCATGCAAAGTTCCTTCGGACATGCATGTATGTGTAAAACTCTCGTGCGAACCATTCTTGAGAGTTTAGGATTACCAACATGTTGAATTAAAGGGAGAAAGCGAAGCAATTCGGAGTCGTCTTATTAGATTTGTTACCAGCAGGTTCGATCAAAGCGCGAGTGTTAAAAGTTTACGGAGACACTTCGTGAACTCGAATGGGATTTCCTGGAGAGAAGACGACATTCTTTTCGCTAAAGCCGGCCGAGGTGGCCGAGCGCTTCTAGGCGCTACAGTGTGGAACCGCGCGGCCGCTACGGTCGCAGGTTCGAATCCTGCCTCGGGCATGGATGTGTGTGATGTCTTTAGGTTAGTTAGGTTTAAGTAGTTCAAAGTTCTAGGGGACTGATGACCTCAGAAGTTAAGTCCCATAGTGCTCAGAGCCATTTGAACCATTTTCAATATTGAGAAAATTTGGAGAAGCGGTATTTGCGACTGATGCTCATACATTGTCCCCAATGTATATTTTGCTCAAGGACTACAAAGATAAGTGTTATTAGGGCATATAGAAAGTCGCCCTTTTCCTCGCTGTACTTGCGACTGGTAGAGGAAAGGAAATGAATAGTAGTGGTACGAGGTACCTTCTGCCATAAACCGTACGGTGCCTTGCGGAGTGTGTACGTAGATGTAGATGCCTACTTATTTCTCTTCCGTAATATAAGGATGGAGCGCGACGCTTCTGATTCTACCGGAGCGGAATGTCTTTCTTTGGGTTGCAGTTGTGAGAGAAGCTGTTGGACGGGCTACGTGTTTCGTACCGAAATAGTGCCGAGAGCGTTATCCAGCTTGCTACATATTTGTCATGCGATGACAGCAGAGGAGGCAGAAGCTGGAAAGACTTGCGCGCGCACAGCGACGATCGAAGCAGCGGCGGCGGCTGCGGCTCGGATGCTGAGCGTGTCTCGCGAAGCCGCCACTGTGCAGCCCGCAGCGCCGCGCGCCACCGAGCCTCGCCGGTAAGTCCAATTACACGCGCCGCACCTGCGCTCAAACTTCGTACGCTCTTTCTTTCGCTGCGCCGCATCCGTTTTTTCTACTCCTTTTACAAACGCAGTTAAGGTGCGACTGTCGCAGAATCTTTCGAAGCGTGCTTCCTTTCTCAGACTGTTTGTACGAGGGTGTGTCAATTAATAAGTAGCAAACGCCAGAATACCGGACACCATTTTAAATTTCGCGCCTTACGTGTCTAGGAGGTTCCAGCACGTGTCGCGTGGAAAGTAGCCGATACACAGTATTCCGCGGCCAATGCTTAATGATGTGCAGTCATACCAGAATGGCAGGTGTGATATAAGTAAGTTCCCGACTAGATTAACGCGATTTTTGTGAGCCGAGGGACGCTTCGCGAAATACGTCCTTTTACACGTTTATAACTTTATTTCGTGCAAAATTGTGTTGAGTGGGATACAGGAATTCTGCAAAGGACAAAAATTAGTCCCAAACGAGAATCGTCCTATGTAGATCGAATGTGGAGTTGGGTAGAAAGAAAACGGATTACTGGCGTCAGCCGCAACGGGGCATTGCGAGGACACAGCGGTACGAGTGAAAATAGGTATCTGAACAGGATTCGAACCCGAGACCTCCTGCTTACTAGGAAGGTGCGTTAACCACTGTGCCATCCGGGACATAGTATTATTGCCACTGGGCGGACTATCTCGGCACATTCCCGCCGTTCCCGTCCATTTCCTCCATGCTCACTACTCTAAGATTCCTGCAGGAGGTCGGACTTATTTGTGCATCCGCAATGAAGATGGTGGATCCATTGCCCATCGAGGCGAATCAATTATATGAAAATGTTGTGTCTGTTCTTTTGTACATGTCCGAAAGAACAGACATCACGCATTCGTATAAAAGAAACGTCCTGTCTACGCCGGTTATCCACTGATCTCATAGTTTCCCGTATAGCGGTATTTCCCTACCCATAGCACACATCGGTTTTGTGAGGTGTCGCAAATTACGGAACCAAATACACTTGGTGTATCCCGAGAGCGTTATACGCGAAAAAAAAATCGATTTCAGGCTGGTACACGAGGCTTTGATGTCTCTATCCTAGTTTGCGAGTTATTTATTGACTTACCCTCGTAGCTGCGGCCGAGTTTTCGTGTTCCAGACACCCTTTTAATTTATTACGTAATCGCCGATTGCAGATTAATCCGTCTAAATGTGATTACTTGGTGAGCTAACCTAATATGCTGCTTAACAGACCGTAGAAATGCACCATTCGGCACTAATTTTACCGATTAATATTTTAGTTTCGCGACCGATTATGTTATTTAAAATATGCTGCACTCACAGCGTGTGTATTGCGTAGTGATATGCACGGTGGAGGGTGCTTCGCGCGAGTGTTGTTTCTTTCAATTCCTCAGCCACTTGCTGAATGGGGCGTGACCAAAATGAGTGTGTTCGCTTTAGTGTGTGTGGGACTTCCTCTTGTTCTTATGCAGATCTGTTCTGTCCCAGAATCCTTCGGAAGGTGTTGTTATAACCTTTTCGGGCGAAAAGCCTCGTCGCTCTTCGGGCATTCTCAAATTATACCGGACAGGGTGTGCTTGGTAATCCCTCCATTATTAGTCGGAACGTTTACAGTTACAGTTAGATCTCCAGTCTCGTTTCTATTGCTTAGCTGCGGGGAACTACGATGGAAACGCTGGTGAGGAGTTGATCTGACACTTACCATGTAGTCGAACCTCGTGAATGCTTTCCTCTTCTCTGTGCTTATTGGCTCATTTTATCTACATATGACATGAACAGCATTCGAAAAGACAGCGGGACATTTTCATAGGTAAATATGTAGCATTATAGTATTCCGGTCTCTCAACAGTAGTATCTTTAGAGAAGAATCTGAAGGCTCGAACCATTTTGACACATCAATATACGAACTGAGGACGTTAGTTGTTCTATAATGCTTTCTTTTATCAGTGCTGATAATGTTTGTATTTAACATCACGTATCTAACACAACATACGCAGTGTGATATTGCAGTGCCTGTGCACTGTTCCGAAGGAACAGGCACTGGAGCGACTACAGCCGTTATGAAATACATAAAATGTATTCGTAGTTGCGAATATGAACAAGCGTCAGCTGTATAATGGAATGGCAGCAATTAAAATTTGTGCCGGACCGGGACCGTAACACAGGCACTGCAATAGCCTATTTATCTGCCGATACTAGGCAACGACTTTCAATTAAAATGTCTCCCCTGTACGGGAAATACATAATGTGTATACCAGCACGTTTTGTGACGCAGGAACGACAACGTATGGAAGTTTGGGTGTGGCCATGAATCGTGCACGGGTAGCCAAAGCAGTTAAGGAGACCGCTGGCGTAAAGCGGGGAACTCGGGTTCGAGCGCTGGTCCGGCACCAATTTTCATTGACATTATTCCCTTAAACAACAGCTGATGGTTCTTAGAATACTGTGAGTATATTTCATATACTCTTTGCGAAAATTTAGGGAATCGGTATTTGATTTAACTGCAGAACGATTCCACTGCCGCCAATGCACCGTACATCTTGCGTATGAGGCTCGAAGAGAAGGTAAGAGAAATTAGGGCTCGTACAGAGGCATATAGACTGTCGTTTTTCCCTCGCTCTATTTGCGGGTGCGAGTGGAACGTCATCTAGGAAACAGCTGCAGAGCGTTACTTATCCAGTCTTTCAATTCATTTATGTGTATAGAGAATAAAAGTGTTCCTCTCAAACTTCCCTCAGGCATTCCTGACGATACCCTCGTCTCTCACGAACACTCGCCGTCGAGGGCAACGCTCTGGGTTCTGTTACTACGAGGGCTATTCGGAAAGTAAGGATCGATAAGTCGCGAAATGGCAACCACAGTGAAAATCAAAACTGTTTTATTTGCAACATTTAGCTGCAAATTCCAGCTACTTATCTCCATAGTCGCCGATCCGACTTGGACATTTGTGTAGCGTTGTACCAACTTTCCAATAGCCTCGTTATAAAAGGCAGCCACCAGTGCTTTCCGCCAGTTCTCTACGCTGGCCTACAGCTCGTTGTCTGTGCCAAAATGTTGTCTTCATAGCCAGCGGTTCATGTGAGCAGAGATGAAACTCATAGGGAGACAATTACGGGCTGTAAAGTGGGTAATCAAACATTTCCAACTGAAAACGATGCAGGAGCATCATAATTGCCCCTAAAGAATGCGGCTGAAAATTGTCTTGAAGAAGAAAACGCACGACAGTTATGTAATGTTAGGTGCATAGCTTCAGGCGACATTTCTCACCAGGCCCTCGTAATTGGCGGCAGACACTTTCTAGATACCTTTATGGGCTCCCAGTGTGCTCAGAACTAAAAAAAGTGACGTAACGCGATCGACGGGTATACTAGAGACGCTGCTCAACACACCTGTGCAAAATTTCATCGGATTTTCACTGTGGTTTCCATTTCGGGACCGATCGTTCCTTACTTTCCAAATAACCCTCGTATGTACCGACGTCTACCGATCAAAGAATTTTCCTACATGGAACAGAAATCTGTACTTACTCATACCTGTTAAATATTTAAGATAAACTTTGGGAATCTGTACTAAGCGAAGCGAACATACAGGGTGGTCCATTGATCGTGACCAGGCCAAATATCTCACGAAATAAGCGTCAAATGAAAAAACTACAAAGAACGAAACTTGTCTAGCTTGAAGGGGGAAACCAGATGGCGCTATGGTTGGCCCGCTAGATGGCGCTGACATAGGTCAAACGGATATCAACTGCGGTTTTTTTAAAAGTAGGAACCCCCATTTTTATTGCATATTCGTGTAGTACGTAAAGAGATATGAATGTTTTAGTTGGACCACATTTCTCGCTTTGTGACAGATGGCGCTGTAATAGTCACAAACATATGGCTTACAATTTTAGACGAACAGTTGGTAACAGGTAGGTTTTTTAAATTAAAATACAGAACATAGGTACGTTTGAAACCATTGACCGTCACCTCACCTGGATCCCTCATCTCCGCTCCATCCAATCCAAAGCCCACAACCGCCTCTGACTCCTCAAACTCCTCTCCGGCCGGACATGGAGGTTGCACCCCTCTACCATCCTCCACACCTACAAATCCTTAATCCGTCCCATCCTTTGTTATGCCAGTCCTGCCTGGATATCTGCCCCCCTCAAATTCTATAAGTCCCTCCAGATCCTTGAGCGTCATGCACTCCGCCTCGCCTTCCGTATATGCCTCCCGTCCCCCACGCGGATCCTCTATGCTCTCATTCCTTTCCCCCATCTGCTCCTATTCCTCGAACATATCCGCATCCTCTACACCTCCCGCCGTCTTGAACCCCCACACCACCTGGTTGCTCCTCTCCTCTCCGATCCCCGCCCCCTGCCACGTCTTCACCGTTGTGTCCCCCCTACCCTCCATCTCTACACCCTACATCTCCTTTCCCAAGGTGGCTTCCATCAACTCCCCCTCCCAGATGATGCCCTCTCTCCCTCCATTTATCCTTCCTATCAAATCTGATCCTCACTCCCCCTCCTTTCATCTGTTCTTTTCCCGGGCTCCCTCTCCCCCCCTTCCATCCTCTTTCTTCCCCACCTCCCCTCTCTTTGCCCCCTTCTCTCCCCCGAGTCCTTTTACATTTCCCTCCTCTGCCTCCTCTCATTCCATCTCGCGTCTGCCCTTCTCCCCCTTTATTAGTCCTCTCCATCCTTGGTTCCCCCCCCCCTTTTCGTTTTTTCCTCTCCTCCCTCCTTGTTTTTCCCCCTACTCCAGGTCCCCCCCCCCCCCATCTGCCTTGGATCGGGAGTGCCATCTTTAGCCACCTTTTTCGTGCAGTGTTTTACAGTGTGTTTTTCCAGTGCGTGCTCCGTGTTGTGTCTTTTGGGAAGTGTAGCGAACAGCCATCATACTGTCGCTGGGTGTGCTTTTTTTTATCACTTGCGAACAGAAACCAGACTGTCGCCATGTTTTTTTAATTGTGTGTCTACTATGTTATTTGTCTGATTCCTGTGTATTTTATCAACATTGCCAACCCATTTTGCTTTCTGTTTTAACTTTCCGCATTTTTACGCCATTTTACACTTTAAATCACCATTTTATCGCCTGTTTTTCCTTGTTTCTTTCTTCTTCCTTTTTTAAACAAAAGTCTGTAGGCTGTAGAGCAGCGTAGTAAGCTGCTGCCAGCCCGCCCCCTTCGGGGGGAATTGAAAATTAATAAAGAAAACAAATATGTTTGAACATTTTATTTCGGTTGTTCCAATGTGATACATGTACCTTTGTGAACTTACCATTTCTGAGAACGCATGCTGTTCCAGCGTGATTACCTGAAAAAACCACATCAATGCAATAAATGTTCAAAATGATGTCCGTCAGCCTCAATGCATTTGGCAATACGTGTAACGACATTCCTCTCAACAGCGAGTAGTTCGCCTTCCGTAATGTTCGCACATGCATTGACAATGCGCTGACGCAAGTTGTCAGGCGCTGTCAGTGGATCACGATAGCAAATATCCTTCACCTTTCCCCACAGAAAGAAATCCGAGGACGTCAGATCCGGTGAACGTGCGGGCCATGATATGGTGCTTTGACGACCACTCCACCTGCCATGAAATATGCTATTCAATACCGCTTCAACCGCACGCGAGCTATGTGCCGGACATCCATAATGTTGGAAGTACATCGGCATCCTGTCACGCAGTGAAACATCTTGTAGTAACATCGGTAGGGCATTAGGTAGGAAATCAGCATACATTGTACCATTTGGATTGCCATCGATAAAATGGGGGCCAATTATCCTTCCTTACATAATGCCGTACCATACCCCGCCAAGGTCGCTGATGTTCCACTTGTCGCAGTCATCGTGGATTTTCCGTTGCCCAATAGTGCACATTATGCCGGTTTACGTTACTGCTGTTGGTGAATGACGCTTCGTAGCTAAATAGAATGAGTGCAAAAAATCTATCATCGTCCCGTAATTTCTCTTGTGCCCAGTGGCAGAACTGTACACGACGTTCAAAGTCGTCGCCATGCAATTCCTGGTGCATAGAAATATGGTACGGGTGCAATCGATGTTGATGTAGCATTCTCAACACCGACGTTTTTCAGATTCCCAATTCTCGCGCAGTTTGTCTGCTACTGATGTGCGGATTAGCGGAGACAGCAGCTAAAACACCTACTTGGGCATCGTCATTTGTTGCAGGTCGTGGTTGACGTTTCACATGTGGCTGAACACTTCCTGTTTCCTTAAATAACGTAACTATCCGGCGAACGGTCCGGACACTTGGATGATGTCGTCCAGGATACCGAGCAGCATACATAGCACACGCCCGTTGGGCATTTTGATCACAATAGCCATACGTCAACACGATATCGACCTTTTTCGCAATTGGTAAACGGTCCATTTTAACATGGGTAATGTATCACGAAGTAAATACCGTCCGCACTGGCGTAATGTTATGTAATACCACGTACTTATACATTTGTGACTATTACAGCGTCATCTATCACAAAGCGATAAACGTGGTCCAACTAAAACATTCATATTTCTTTACGTACTACACGAATATGTAATAAAAATGGATGTTCCTATTTAAAAAAACCGAGTTGATATCCGTTTGACCTATGGCAGCGCCATCTAGCGGGCCAACCATATCGCCATCTGGTTTCCCCCTTCAAGCTAGACGAGTTTCGTTCTTTGTAGTTTTTTCGTTTGACGCTTATTTCGTGAGATATTTGGCCCGGTCACTATCAATGGACCAACCTCTATAGAATCAGCTGTAAGGTGGAAAAATGTACTACTTCAAATGGCTCTGAGCACTATGGGACTTAACATCTTAGGTCATCAGTCCCCTAGAACTTAGAACTACTTAAACCTTACTAACCTAAGGACATCACACACATCCATGCCAGAGGCAGGATTCGAGCCTGCGACCGTAGCAGTCCCGCGGTTGCGGACTGAAGCGCCTAGAACCGCACGGCCACCGCGGCCGGCTGTACGACTTCGAATTATCCGAAGGATTCGGCTAAAATGATGTGGAGCTGCATAGTATTTATGGTCCTCACGACCTCAGATTAAAAGCGGATATGGTAAGAAATCACTGGTGTGCTGCTAGATTTCGTTCAGCTAGCCTTACAGTGTCTGGGAAACTTACATGGCAGTATTTGAAAGAATGGCAATTTTCTGTTTGTGAAGCACTGATTCGTAAGTTTAAGAAACCAGCATTCTTCACAGATATCATCCGTCGTATATCGCTGCAGAATCTGAGCCTGAGGGGTAAAAGAACGGTAAGGGCGTCCCCGCGGTTACACAGACCGTCATTTTTCTCGCAGTCAGTTTGCGAGTGGGCTGCGAAAGGGAGGTACAAATAACAGTATGTAGCACTCTCCCCCAAGAACTTCATTGTGTGACATGCGGCGTATGTACGTACAGGCGGGAGGGGGTGGGGGGAAGGTGGAATTGTGGGAGGGGGAACAAATTTAGCGAACCGCTAAAACGCAACTCATTACCATGCCTAATACGGTGTAGGAAAACCGTTGACGATCAAAACAGCTTCCAGTCGTCTCGGGATGGATAAACACAGGCCCTGTATGATTTTAAGTGAGTTTTTTTACTATTCTTCCTGTAAAATAGTGGCAAGCTCAGGTAACGATGATGGCGATGGACAGTGATCACGCACACGTCTCTCGAAATTAGACAACAAAGGTTCAATAATACTGAGATCTGGTTGGGTTGGGGTTGTTTGGGGGAGAAGACCAGACAGCGAGGTCATCGGTCTCATCGGATTAGGGAAGGACGGGGAAGGAAGTCGGCCGTGCCCTTTCAAAGGAACTATCCCGGCATTTGTCAAGAGCGATTTAGGGAAATCACGGGAAACCTAAATCAGGATGGCCAGACGAGAGATTGAACCGACGTCCTCCCGAATGCGAGTCCAGTGTGCTAGCTGAGATCTGCAAAACGCGGCAATTCAACGTTTTGCCCACAAAACCAATCCCCGACGATGCGGGCAGTGTGGGCAGGACACTCTAACCTTGTAACACAGCATCTTCGTTGGGAAAAAAATATTGTACCTTGGGGTGGAACTGAGCAGTCAAAATCGTCACGTAATCCTTGGCACAAATGCGAACTTGCTGCGTAACCAGTGGGCCCACGAATATCACGATATAGCTGCCCCGTTATCACCGAGTGTCCGCCATGTTTCACTCTTTGGCTGCAAGCAGTCTACATCACATTCTTGGAACGGCGTGCACCAGACTTAAACTCTACCATAAGTAGGAAACAGTGTGAAACATCTGACCAAATGACGCTCTTTCGTTGCTCCATAGTTCAAGGTTTAAGACTTCGGCACCACGTTTTCCTGTTACGGAAATTTGTATCACTGATGTGTGGTTTTGGAATTCCAGCTAGCCCTGCAATTCTCTACTAATGGAATTCCCTTTGTGTCGTTTTGGCGCTCACAGGGTTCGCGAGTGCGACAAACAGTTCTGCATTGTCGTTGAACACACTTTCGCCCGCGTTGTGACTTACTGCTTGATGGTTCCCGGTTTCCCTCTATGCGAATTAATTTCGATGCGGTGCCTCTTGAAACACGAAACACTTCTACTGTATTGGTTACGGCAGTACCCACCATATGAGCACAAACAACCTGTCCACAAATGTTCAAATGTGTGTGAAATCTTATGGGTCTTAACTGCTAAGGTCAGCAGTCCCTAAGCTTACACACTACTTAACCTAAATTATCCTAAGGACAAACACACACACACACCCATGCCCGGGGAAGACTCGAACCTCCGCCGGGAGCAGCCGCACAGTCCATGACTTCAGTGCCTGAGACCGCTCGGCTAATCCCGCGCGGCAACCTGTCCACGTTCGAATTCACTTACAAGGGGACCGCGCCTACTTGTCATCACTGATTTGAACCAAATTTATGGTATATGTAGGGTTTGACAGAAATGAAAGAGACAGAAGCTGGTGCTGTGTATGGTAATGCGTTTAGAACAGATAGCATGTTTGGGGCGGGTCGGGAGTTCAAAAATGTTCAAATGTGTGTGAATTTCTAAGGGGCCAAATTGCTGAGGTCATCGGTCCCTAGACTCACGCGCTATTTAAACTAACTTATACTAACAAGGGGAGGCCACGACGTCTGGAAAGCGGATTTACTGCAAACTTCGTAGACTCGTAGTACTCCATTGGGACAACAAAATGTGTAAGCAATAGCGCGTACTTCTCAAGCGTTATTGAGAAAATCGCAAGATAATTTCGATCGTCAAATATCTCAGATATATACATCTGTGCGTAATCATTTACCAGGAAGCGCCGGCAGGCGAGTGGTTAGCGTTCAAGCCCCGTAATCGCTGGGTCACTGGATCGAGTCCCACTCGTCAGTTTTTTTTATTTTTTATTTACAGTTGATGTAATGGGAAAAATACGTGTAATCGGATGAACTTTTATTAAATTTACAATGTTATTTGGCAGTCTACAAATTTCGATTATTCATAACTACAGACTAGTAAACGGCCAAACGCATAAAGTGATACTGAAAATGTATGCTTGTCCGTGATTTGAGAAATCCCTTATACCTGGAAGGAGCCCGAAACGACTTGTTACCTCAGAAGTTTTGACCGGCACAGACGGCTTTCGAAAGATGTACAATTAATCGTCGCTTTCGACATTACGATTACAAGTTCGGGATGGTATTTTTTCGTAAAAACATGAAAAACAAAGTTAAACGGCACCAGCTGCATTGAATAAATGCTATGTTTCCTCACACGCAAGGTCTTTTGAGGTTTTCCGTGGAAAAACAAACCTCGTTAACATTTTCAAAAACCTCTCTTTCAGCCGATAATTTGGAAGCAAACCATGCATAACGCAGCATTTCCTCAAATATCGGCGCTGATGATTGGTCACGCAGTATCGAGTGTATTTTGATAGCGTCATCACGAGAAGCAATTTCTCGTTCTCTTTCGATTAAATACGATCTCAATAACGCTTGAGAAGTACGCGCTAATGGAGTACTACGAGTGTACGAAGTTAGCAGTAAATCCGCGTTCCAAACGTCGTGGCCTCCCCTTGTAAGAACAACACACACACCTCTGCGCAAGGGAGGACTCGAACCTCCAGCTGGAGGGGCCGCGCAGTCCGTGACATGGCGCCTCTAACCGCGCGGCCACTCCTCGTGGCCCGGGTCCGGAGTGACATGAGCCATTTATATTAGTGAACATTCCAGGCAGTGAGTTGTTTAACGGAAAGAATGCAGAACTATAATCCGAGGATCGCAGAGTCGAGTCCCTTCACAGAAACTTTTTTTCTTATTTTTAACATCAAACAGAGAATTTGGAAAATTTGAAAATTTGTGGTAAGGTCTTATGGGACCAAACTGCTGAGGTCATCGGTCCCTAAGCCTACACACTACTTAATCTAACTTAAACTAACTTACGCTATGGACAACACACACACCCATGTCCGAGGGAGGACTCGAACCTCGGATGGGGGGAGCCGCACGGACAGTGACAAAGCGCCCAAGACCGCGCGGCTACCCCGCGCGGCCAAAGAATTTCATCAAAATGTTTCAAAGCTTCTCTTATCTCATCGAGAGAGAAAAAGAAATTACATTCCGCGAAGACTGCATCAAAATATATTCTGTCGTCAGCATAAACTTCTAATATTTGGCAAAATGCTGCGTTGCGCGCTGTTTGTTGCCAAACTGTGCGATGAGAGATAATGTTTTATGAAAGTAAACCAAGATTTTATTTCTGTAATAACTTTGAAACAACCGTGTAATTTTAGAAACGCAGCGATTGAATGAATTTATGCAAGATAACGAGAAAATTATTGCTTCCCCTATTTTTACACCGGAAAGTGTAAATTATCAGCTGTAATAATCTAATTTCGTGTACGAAGTTCTTGTGTCCGTCTTAAAATTTCTTCCTAGAAATATAATTGCAATTTCAAATTTCACTTCGATTTTCTTTTCGTGTCTTTTCTGGAAATATTATTAACTGAAATATATTTCGAATTATTTCAATTTATTTTGCTGTGTAAGTAATGTAAAAAATAAAAATAAAAAAATGTTTCCTCATGGGAACTCGACCCCAAGACCCTCGCATTATTGTTGCGTACTCTTTTCGCTGCGTCAACCAGTCAGCAATATTGTTGAAATCGGTGATGATGAGAAGGCGCGGTCCCGTTGTTAGCTGTGATATAATGCTGTCACAGCTGCACACGACACTGTTGTGACCAACGTATGAGGGCATCGACAGCTGCCGTCAGGGGTCAAATACAACAGCGCCACCTAGCATCGGCATTTATGTTCTCGTGCTGTTTCCATACTTCCGTCCAAGCCGTGTAGATGTGGTTGGTTGGTTGGTTTGGGGAAGGAGACCAGACGGCGAGGTCATCGGTCTCATCGGATTAGGGAAGGATGGGGAAGGAAGTCGGCCGTGCCCTTTGAAAGGAACCATCCCGGCATTTGTCTGGAGCGATTTAGGGAAATCACGGAAAACCTAAATCAGGATGGCCGGACGCGGGATTGAACCGTCGTCCTCCCGAATGCGAGTCCAGTGTCTAACCACTGCGTGTAGATGTGTTGTATAAGTTTTTTCGTGTGTTGTCTTATCCTTCCTATCAACAGGAGCGACTTGGACCCCTTGTAGTAAGTTACGGGCACTGTCTTTATAATAATTCTACAAGGAACTCATTGTGTTCCGTCAGACATAGGTCATTTTTCATATACAGCAAGTTCATTTGTTTAAACGAAGGCTGTCTTGTGCCTTCATTCAGATCAGAGTGTGAGCAAATAGCGTTCATCTTTATATCGTAGTTACGAGCAACACGTTCAACGTCTTGAAACAGGAGTGCAATCTTTAATTCATATTTTGTAGAGTAAGGTTGTAAGACGTAGGCAGGAACCACTGTGGTTCAATATCCACGAAAGGGAGGTGTTATGAAAGCAAAGACAGTTCCATCACAGATTTAAGATTTTTTTTTTTTTACTTTATTGTTATTTTAAAGCCTGTACAACAGGCAGGCTGTCAGCAGCACACTACGCTGCTCTTCAGCCATAGAATATACAAGTAGTAGAAACAGGAGAAAACATAAAAGTTACAAAAGGTGGGCAATAAAACAGGAGACACAGAGAGACCATCACGGAGCCGTTCACACTCGTCGATAATCCACACTGCTAACAGATGAGACGACGCACAAACACTGAAGATGACGATGGCACTGGTGAACGAGGGAGTGCGACGGTGAACACGGAACACTAAACATGACGGCACACACGAAACACTGACGGCGGTGATCTCCGGCGCGCGAATGGCCACTTAGCGTGTGCGAGTCCGGGGACCTGCCAAGAGGGGAACAGGGGTGAGGTGGGGGAGAGGGGAGAAAAAGGATGCCAATGGCGGAGGAGACGGGGGCAGGAGGAGAGGGACAGGGGAGGGGAGGCCCGGGGGAGGAGGGGAGAGAAAAGGAGGAGGGAGGGAAAAAGGGAGAGAAGGGAGGGAGGGTGCCCAGAGGAGCAAGCACAGGAGGAGGGCGGGAGGATCAAAGTTGGTAGGAGGGGTAGATGGAGGGGAGGAGGGCATCATCAGGGAGGGGGAGCTGGCGGAAGCCACCTTGGGAGAGGGTAAGGAGGGTGGACAGATGGAGACCGGGCGGGACGTGGGAATACAGGCGCGGCAGTGGGCGGGGGTGGGAGAGGATCGGGGAGACGAGCGGGTGAGGAGGGTCGAGTTTACGGGAGGTGTACAGGATCCGTATCCTTTCAAGGAAAAGGAGGAGGTGGGGGAAGGGGATGAGATCATACAGGATCCGCGTGGGGGAGGGGAGACGGATGCGATAGGCGAGGCGGAGAGCATGGCGTTCAAGGATTTGGAGGGATTTATAAAAGGGAGGGGGGGCGGAGATCCAAGCCGGATGGGCATAACAAAGGATAGGGCGGATGAGGGATTTATAGGTGTGGAGGATGGTGGAGGGGTCCAGACCCCACGTACGGCCGGAGAGGAGCTTGAGGAGACTGAGTCGGGAGCGTGCCTTGGCTTGGATTGTCCGGAGGTGGGGAGTCCAGGAGAGGCGACGGTCGAGGGTGACGCCAAGGTACTTAAGGGTGGGAGTGAGGGCGATAGGACGGCCATAGATGGTGATGTAGAAATCAAGGAGGCGGAAGGAAGGGGTGGTTTTGCCTACAATGATCGCCTGGGTTTTGGAGGGATTGACCTTGAGCAACCACTGGTTGCACCAAGCGGTGAACCGGTCAAGATGGGATTGGAGAAGGTGTTGGGAGCGCTGCAGGGTGGGGGCAAGGGCAAGGAAGGCGGTGTCATCGGCAAACTGGAGAAGGTGGACGGGGGCTGGCGGCGGCGGCATGTCCGCCGTGTACAAAAGGTACAGATTTAAGAGCAGTCAAATCCTTGACACACAAAAGCTTAACGCTGTCAAAATGAGTGTAAGGAGACCAGAGCGAGGACCGTTTAGTAATTTCGAAAGTAAAGTTTTACCGATAGATCCGACAAACAATTGCAAGACGTTTTAGTCTTAGGTTAAATAAGTAAACGCATCAAAATCATCTAGTCACAGTGACCACACTCGTACCGAAAAGGAAGATGAAAGATATCTACATCTACATACATACTCCGCAAGCCAACGATTGTTGCATGGCGAAGGATACCGTATACCACTACTAGTCATTTCCTTTCCTGTTCCACTCTCAAATAGAGCGAGAGAAAAAGATTGTCAATATGCCTCCGTATGAGCCCTAAGTTATCTTATCTTCGCGGTTCTCACGCGAAATGTACGTTGGCGGCAGGAGAATCGTTCTACTGTCTGCCACAAATGTTCTCAATAGTGACTCGCGAAAAGATTGTCTTCTTAACTCCCGGGATTCCATTTCGAGTTTACGAAGCATGCGTGCTGATCGAACGTACTAGTAACAAATCTAGCAGCACGCCTCTCAATTGCTTCGCTGTCTTCCTTTAACCCGACCTGACGGAGATCCGAGACACTGAAACAGAGCTGTGGTGTCACCGCCAGACACCACGCTTGCTAGGTGGTAGCTGTAAATCGGCCGCGGTCCATTAGTACATGTCGGACCCGCGTGTCGCCACTGTCAGTGATCGCAGACCGAGCGCCACCACACGGCAGGTCTCGAGAGACTTACTTGCACTCGCCCCAGTTGTACGGACGACTTTGCTAGCGTCTACACTGACGAAGCCTCGCTCCTTTGCCGAGCAGATAGATAGAATAACCTTCAGCTAAGTCCATGGCTACGACCTAGCAAGGCGCCATTAGCCTTACATAGCAATTGATACTTATCGTATAAAGCATGTCTCATCAAGAACGATGTATACAACAAGGATGGATTAAAGTTAAGTATTCCGGAAGCTACGTACTTTTCTTTATAGCATTCATTACGTATCCTCTTTCAGACCTCACGCCATCCTTCGTGTGTTTATAGCGTGCATAGCGGTCCCCTCAAATCACACTGTGTCGGCACTTCTGTCGACACATCAAGAACAGTATAGCGCTATTGCTCTACACAAGTTCTCCTTTACAGATAAGCTACACTTTCCTAAAATTCTCCCAATAAACGGAAGTCGACCATCCATCTTTATTCCCCTTTACTACTACCAACTTTGCATGCTCGTTCTATTTCATATCGCTTTCCAGCCTTACGCCTACACATTTAATCGACGTTGCTGTGTCAAGCAGTAAGCTCCCTGTGTTGTATTCGAACGTTGCAGGATTGTTTTTCCTACTCGTATGCATTAACTTACATTTCTCTACATTTCTCTACATTTAGAGCTAGCTGCTACCCGCACAACAACTAGAAATTTGATCTAAGTCATCTTGCATCCTCCTATAGTCACTCAAACGACGATATCTGTCCGTACAGCGCAGCATGGTCAGCAGACAGCCGTAAATTGCACATCATCCTATCCGTCACATCATTAACCTACATAGAGAACAACAGTGGTCCTATCATACGTCCGTGGTGCATTCCTGACGATACCCTTGTCTCCGATGAACGCTCGCCGTCGAGAACAACGTACGGTACTGCGTTCTATTAGCCGAAATAAAAGTTTTTTGCTTATGGTACCGCGTCATAATGTATAAAACTACTGCTGCCGGAGATAAACCAACGTTTCGGCCACGATTGCAGCGGCCTTCTTCTGGGTCTATTGTGACCAGTAGACCCAGAAGAAGGCCGCTGCAACAGTTGTTTTATACATTATGACGCGGTACCATACCCAGAAAATTTTTATCTCGACTGACTCTGGCCACAGAAGTCTACGCAATTATAATGCGTTCTATTACTTAAGAAGTCTTAGGGCCTCTCACATATCTGGGAACCTAGTCCTTATGCCCGGATGTTTGTTAACAGACTGCAGTGGAGCATCGTGTCAAACGCTTTCCGGATATCTGGAAATGTGGAATCTGCCATTGCCTTCCGTCTATGGTTCGCAGGATATCATGTGAGGAAATTTCGCACGAGCGATGCGTTCTAAATCCGCGCTGATTTGTGGACAGAAGCTTTTATTTCTCAAGTAAATTCATTATATTCGAACTAAGAATGTGTTCAAGAATTATGTAGCCAACTGATGTAAAGGATATTGATCTGTAATTTTGTGGGCCGTTGTTTAACCGTTCTTATATACACGAGTCACCTGCGCATTTTCTCTCATTAAAACCGAATTGTGATGCTATCTGGACCTGGCGTCTTATTTGTTTTCAGTTGATTCTCTACGCCGGGGACGCCTGTTATTACGTCCTCCATTCGGGGCCTGTGCAACAGTCAATGGACAGTTTGTTTATACGAGTTTCTATTGCCACGCCGGACTTGGCAATGAGGGGCTGTATAAAAGCCCTCAGCCGCTTATTGATTTAACATGTGAGCAGAATTTTCCCAGGCCCCCGGCGATATCGTTCGCTAAGGCCTAACGGTGGAAGTTGTTGTATGCTTTGCGCATCGATCTTCTTACGGACGCATGAATTTCCATTTTTGCATGCTTACATTCGCGCGTTGTTTTTTTTTTTTAAAAAAAACCGAGAGTGCAATCATCTCTGCATGCTCAGCATTTTCCGAATTTTACTAACAAACCACGGCGGGTCTTTTTTATCCCTTACCCGGAACATACGTCTCCAGAGTGCGATTTACAATTAGTTTAAACTTTGCTGATAGTTTCTCTACATCCGTCATATTGGAACTAAATAATGTCCATTCATTGTCTAAGTGACATACTACCAACTGCTTATTTGGTTTTTGCAGTCTAAATACTCTCGTAGGCTTCTAGATGGATTTATTAACTTTAGGAACCATCGTCGCTGAGATGACATCATAATCACCAATCCCTGCCCGTATACTGACGCTGGCGATAAGGCCACGCCTGTTTGTATCTACACTGTCGAAGATAGTTCCACTACGTGTGGGCTGCGGAACTAGTTGTTCAAGGCAGTTTTCGGAAACGTGTTCGAAAGTGCTTCACAAGATTGTCTATCCTTACCACCTGCAATGAATCCACAGACGTGCCAGACTATACTCGTAGATTAAATCCACCTCCAACTAATATGGCATGATTTGGGTATTTCCGCGCTAATGCGTATAGACTTTCTTAGGTTAATTTTACAACTTTTACGGCAGAATCGGAAGGCCGGTAAAAACACCCGATAATTAACTTGAGTTCACCTAGACGTGTTACTCGTAACCAGATAACTTCACAGCCAGCCTCAATTTCAATCTCGATGGACACAATATTTTGTCGATAACAACGAACATTTTTTTTCCTAAGGCATCTAATCTGTCTTTTTAGATAAACGTTCCATGTCTCACCATTTCTATTTCAGGTTTCATCTGTATCTCGGATCTGAGAGTAGTTTGAGCGCAACAACTTTCCTATAGGGCAGGAAGTTCAGGTACTTTCTTACCAGTTCTTCGAAAATTTACTCTTAAAATTTTGAAAGTCGCTTTCTGTATATCCATTGGAAAGGGTTCATCAGAGGGCCTTAAACACAACCTAGCCTAAAAAGAACTCCTTGTGCGCTCCAGAAGTACTCTGCTGCTCGAGTAGCCGCGTCCTTTGTTTAGTGCACCTATCAACAGGGTCCTACGATTCTCCACCTCATACCGCTGGTCCAGGAACCTGCAGCCATGAGTGTCACAGAATCGAGCCCTTCGCTGAGACTCCCCACTCGGCTTCAAACCAGAGAACCCCGATCGACTCTGGGTACGATGCTGCAAACTGTGAGCTGTGGTTACGCCATGCGAGCGAGGCCAACAGTCTTCACTACTTTCGACAGCCGCCCATTGGAATTGAGGATGACCTCAGAACCCAAGCGACAGGCGTCACTGGTACCGACATGTGACACCAATTGCAGACCACTGCTCCCTGAAACCTCGACAGCCACAGGTAGGGCCTCCTCCACATCTCGGATGAGGCTCCCACGATTGTACATTGGAGTTCTTTCCAGCCCCAACCGATATTTCCCTAAGGGGCTACATAACACAACTAAGATTGGAGATCCCGATAACTATTTAAACTTTACCTGCCCCTATGTGCCTGCTCGGACGCTGCTGAAGGAGCGGCCACCTGTCAACCCCCATTGTGGATAGGCGAGGCCCGATGGCCAGCCTTCACACTGCCTCCCTGCCTCGAGCGACGCAACCACGTAACAACCCACCATTCACCCTGCAGTGAGTGCACATTTCCCGTTTCGGGTGCGCTGGAAGGTGCCTCCACAGCAGAGAACCTGGGCGAAACAAATGTCCCTTGCGACGCGCCATTTTCACCACCGTCGCCACACCCCGAGCCAGCAGCCTGCAGACAGTTGACTAGCGTCTGTAGCTACTTGCAAACTGCGGCCAGATCTTCCTGCGTCCGCACACAACACGCGCACACCCTGTCCATCCCACTACTATTAATTTAGGAATTAAACTACGAAAAAAAAAATTAAATATGTGAGCTGGTACTCCCATGGAGCTACCAGTAGAGGCTTGCGGCTGACTGGGCTGTGTTCCAAAGTCACTGGCCGTCCAAAACAAATGACAACTACGCTACAGGTAGAAGGTCGAGATACTGAATTCCCGGAATTTTTTCAGTGCTGAAGATCGAGATGTGCTTCCTCGTTTCAGTCATCGTACAAACATCGAAATGGAAGATACTGAGATAAATGATTACGAAAGAGAAGGCCAAGTACAATGGAACGACAGAGAAAAGACATGTATACCTGACGAGACACATAAGCAATTCTGCTATACAGATAATGCAATGTAACTTCTGGGAAAAGGTTTTTGTAGGTCGCTGTATCAACGAACAATATCAAGCGATTAAAAAAAGTAGGAAAAAACCGCTGTTTATTCTCGTTTTGAAAGAGTTGTCGGTCAGATGCAGACAGCTAGAGTCCTAAATCGGAGATGTCAGTTTGTTGGGGAATTATAAACCATATGTTTTGCTCATGTATTTTGATCTTTTTGGGGAAGGAAGATCTACGCTATAGAATTCAACAGGTATTTCGGAAACTGACATTCCGTGAAATTCAACTCGCTCTGTTCGTTCATGAGATACGGCGAAAGTCTCATCCCGTGTTCTTTTCCGTCCGAAAGACAGTCGACATAGATCCGCATGCCGCTCAACGAATGAATTACAAGTATGGGAATATCGAACCAATTTTGTGATTATGTTAAAAATGACGAAATTCCTCTAGCTGTAGGCATCGAATATTCTCATTCTCGATACTGTAAGTGGACTGCTTCCACGATATCGTATCTTTGATGCTGAAGTTGTCTTAGTTACGATCTTTGAACCACTAGTTTTAACTTCATATCAGTTACTACCTGCCTTCCGCATGGAACACGCCTATCTCACCACTGACTACTGGTGTTAGACACATACAGTTACTGTCAACAAGTATGGTGAGTTACTCATACACTGTTATCTGCTTAGACGTCCTACACGTAATAACAACGAAGCACGACCGTTTCTCCGTCCGCCTACCGCGTGTTACTGTTACATCGTTTTTAGAATGACTTAGCTTCCTAGTAGATTTAATGTCAACTTCCTTGACGATACTTGAACTGTTTCCTCCACGTTTAGAGATTGTTCTGTTTAATACTGATTATAAGACAGTAGTTCAGTTGTTTATATCCGCTTATACCTACTATAGAGTTCAATATGTTGTCACTTCAATGAGTAACTTGCCCGCCTTAGACAGATTTTATACTTGGTACATTATCAACTTCCACTATTAGTCAGTTTATTTTAATAAGTAAATTGGTCTTTTAGCCAAAATAATTATGCTTCCAAGTTTCATGCTCGTTTCTCGTAAATCAGTGCGTAGCCGATATGCTTTAACTACCAATTCTATACAACAACCGAATTATAAAGATAAGTAAAATGAATGAGTCCCCATGTTATAGTAATGATTGGTCCAGTAGACTATTTGCCCATAATGAATAGAGATTAAGCGCATTATTGATCGTAATTAACTCGAATTGACACTCGACGAGATCACATACTTAATACAAGAGATTTTAAGAAGGCATATGACTGTCTCCACAGACCTTCAATATTAAAAATTTTAAGAAATCTAGGACTCCATCCAAAACTAATTAAAATAATACAACTCAATCTAACCAACACTAAATCAAAAGTGAAGTTTAGAGGAGAAATTTCGGAACCATTCCTCATAAAAACAGGCTTAAGACAATGTGACTGCCTATCACCATTACTGTTCAACTGTGCACTGGAATACATAATGAGAGAATGGTACAAGGACAATCCAAAGACGATAAGAATTGGAAGTGCAAAAGATGATTTTAGTTTAAACTGCTTGGGATTCGCTGACGATCTTGCTCTCCTAGCCAACACCGTTCAAGAAGCCAGGCAACAAGTAAAATCACTACAAGAAATAGCAGAGAAAGTAGGCCTTAGAATATCATTTGAAAAAACGGAGATTATGCTAACTGATCCACCACTTGCAAACAAAATTACAATAGGAGAACAGGAAATCAAAATTGTTGATTAATTTAAATATTTAGGCGAAATAATAACATACAATTTAAATGAGAAGCCATCATGGCAGAACAGAATAAAAAAACTGAACTACGCAAATTACATTACCAAAACTACATACAACAAAAAAGCCTATCTATAGATGCAAAATTAAAACACTATAAAACAGTTACACAACCAGAAATAACGTATGCAGCTGAAACTATCTTCAAAACAACTAATACAGCAGAAATTGACAGAATACTAAAAATAGAAAGAAGAATAATTAGAACATGTATAAATAAACAGTATAAAATAAATGGACATTGGAGAATAGCATCAAATGAAACAGTATATAAGAAAATAGAACCAGTCATGAGCACGATCAGGAAGAAACGCATCTCATTCTTTGGACATCTGATGAGAACTCCAGAAAACAGAATTAGTAAAAAATAATACAAAAATTGTGGAATAGCAAGAGCGACATTAAATGGATCACAGAAATTAAGGAAGATATAAAAGAACTCCAAATTACAGTAGATGACCTAAAAAACAAGACAGAGAAAACCAGAATACTGCAAGACCCGCAAACCAGACTACAAATTAAAATCAATAAAATGAGTACAGGAAGAGTGGTCTCAGATGAAGAAAGAAAGAAAATATCTGAAAGAATGAAGAAATATTGGGCAGACAGAAGAGCAAAACACCTTTCATATAAGAATAGCCTCTAATAATTATATTACCTAAATATCATATTAAGTTATTGTTGAGCCAAATTGTATCCCTGTGTAACAACTTGTTTACAACTTTGTATTTTTGACTAGAGTGGTCCAATGAAGGCCATAAAAAAAAAACAAGAGTTACTTTACTGAGTGGCTGTGTTTGTGTGTATTTATTAGAGGAACAACAAATACGTTACATATATGACCGTTTATTTCAACTGACGTTGCCTAGATTGCTTCTATTTAGAGCATTACCATGTATCTGATCGTACTTTTGACCATGTAAACTTACTGGAATTGATTTTAGACCTTGATCGTAGCCTTCGATGAGACACCGACCTATAAATTATTTCAGCAACGTGTTATACTTTTATTGGAATGAATAGTTTTTTTAAATTGATTAGCACGTATTTTACACTATTGACTACCTTGTATTAACTGGGTTTCACACCATTTTTCCGGTCCCTTACCATTTCTTTCGTGGTGTTAGGAACGAAGTTGTCTAAGTAAATTACGCCATTGTTACTTTAGTATGACGACAGTACAGAATTTTGCAAACGTAACTCTAGTCCACCTTGCCCACCGTTCACTACTAGTAAACAATGTTTACCTAACATACGTTTGATTGGCAATGCGTATGTTCTCCTTTTTATAGTTCATTATTTTTAAAAAAATTACAATGTTCCACGCTTATATTATTGTCTATTAGAATAACGGCTTGTAGCGTAAGCTTTTATATAGTCTCATTTTTAATACCTGATATTAACCTATAATAAAACGATTATGCATATACAGCTTCACGTGTATTTAGTGATACCACGTAAATGGCTAATGTCCATTTTAACGGAAATGACCAAAAATATAATTAGTTTCACTAAAATTATCCATTACGTAATATGGTTATAATAGAATTATTTTGCATAATAACTCATAAATTACTGTTGTTGCAATGGTTGTTTGTGTGGTATGTTGTATTTAGGGCCTGAAGACGATGTAACAACATCGAAACTAGTTGCTAATAAAACCAACACCTTAATACAGCGAGAGGAATTTCGTCGTTTTTAACATATATTATACTAGCTGACGTCCCAAGTCCTCCGTTTCAATTGTAGATATACGAAGAATTTTGTGATTGAATTCAGACATTACTAGCAGACTAGTTGTAGGAAAAGCAGATAGCCTAATGAGATTCTTTGGAAAAAGCCAAAGCAAATGTAATTCATCTACGAAAGATGTAGCTTACAAATCACTCGATTGTTAGAACCTTGAGTATTGTTCTAAGTCTGGACTGTTGAAGTGTAGGCTTAATAAAGAAGATCCAAAGGAGAGTGGCACATTTCGTCACGGTTTCGAGTAGTAAACGGAAGTGCGTTTCGTAGGAAGGAAGGAATTTTGTGTCCCGTCGACAACGAGGTCATTAGAGATCAATTACAGGCTTGAGCTGCAGAAAGTTGGAGAAGGAAACAGACCGTGCCTTTTCCAAACGATACGTCCCAGCATTTACCTTAAAACGATTTAGGTAAATCGTGGCAAATCTGCATCTGGATGGTCAGATGGGAGTTATAACCGTCGTCCCTCCGGATGCGAGTACAGTACTCACTCGGTGCGTGCATTACGGAGATGCTCATCGAACTCTGTTGGCAAACGCTACAAGAGACGTGATTTGCATCATGAAGACGTTTATTGTTAAAATTCCGAAAGCGTAAATTCCGAATAGAGGCAAGCAACATGTTAAATTTCTCAAATACATCTTGCGAAATAGAAAAATCGGACAAATCAGAGACTTACCGATGGTCGTTATTCGAAACCGCCACTCGTGAATGGACAAGAGGAGAGTGGAAATGATGCGCTACTAGAGGCACCCTGCTCCAAGCACCGTAAGGTGGCGTGCGGGGTATACATGTAGATGTATTACACTTTTCTCCCATCGCTGTTTCTGTAACAAGAAATACAAAGAGACAATCTTCTAATTTTCCTCTTCTCAGAACTACCATCTACATCTGTATCTACGTGATTACTCTGCTATTCACAGTATTTATTTTGCATAATAACTCATAAATTACTGTTGTTGCATTGGTTGTTTGTGTGGTATGTTGTTCCTGGCAGAGGGTTCAACGAATCACCGTCAAGCTGTCTTTCTACCGATCCACTCCCTAACTTCGCGAGGGAAAAACGAGCACTTAAATTTTTCTGTGCGAGGCCTGATTTCTCTTATTTTTATCGTGATGATCATTTCTATGTAGGTGAGTGCCAACAGAATGTTTTCACAATCGGAGGAGAAAACTGCTGATTGAAATTTCATGAGAAGATCCCGTCGCAACGAAAAACGCCTTCGTCTTAATGATTGCCACTCCTATTTATGTATCATGTCTGTGGTACTATCTCCCCTATTTTGCGATAATACAAAACGAGCTGCCCTTCTTTGCACTTTTTCGATGTCATCCGTCAGTGCCACTTGATGTGGATTCCACACCGAACAGCAATACTTCAGATTAGGGCCGACAAGCGTGGTGTAAGGAGTCTCTTCAGTAGACATGCTACACCTTCTAAGTGTTCTGCCAACGAATCGCAGTCCTTAGTTTGTTCTACCCACAATATTATCTATGCGATCGTTCCAATTTAGGTTATTTGTAATTGCAATCGCTAAGTATTTAGTTGAATTTACAGCCTTAAGAGTTGTGTGACTTATCGCGTAATCGAAATTTAGCGGATTTCTTTTAGTACTCATGTGAATAACTTCACACTCTTCCTTATTCAGGGTCAATTGCCACTTTTCGCACCATACTGATATCTTATCTAAATCATTTTGCAATTCGTTTTGGTGGTCTGATGACTTTTCAAGACGGTAAATGACAGCATCATCTGCAAACAATCTAAGACGGCGACTCAGATTGTATCCTATGTCTTTAATAGAGGGCCTATAACACTTCCTTGGAGAACGCCGGATATTACTTCTGTTTTACTCGATGACTTTCCATTCTAACAGGAAATCACGAATCCAGTCGCGCTACTGTGGCGATATTCCATAGGCACGCAGTTGGGTTAGATGATGCGTCTGAGGAACGGTGTCGAAAGCCTTCTGGAAATCTAAAAATATGGAATTAATTTGACACCCCCTGCCTTTTTTTTAAACAAGTTTCCTAGGACCGAATTGAGGATCAAATCTCCAAGGTCATGGAAAGTGTTAGTACATGAAATTACAACATAAAAGTAACAATAGATAAAAATAAAATGTTTATGAACCCGAAAAAAGTCATAAGTTTAAGTAACCGCAATCAACAATACAACAAGAATCAACTTAATTGCTCAAGGAACTTCTCGACAGAATAGGAGTGACCGATAAGGGAACTCTTCATTTTCGATTTGAAAGTGCGTGGATTACTGCTAAGGTTTTTGAATTCTAGTGGTAGCTTACTGAAAATGGATGCAGCAGTATACTGCAAACCTTTCTGCACAAGAGTTACGGAAGTCCGATCCAAATGCAGGTTTGATTTCTGCCGAGTATTAACTTAGTGAAAACTGCTTATTCTTGGGAATATGGTAATATTGTTAACAAGAAATGACAGTAAGGAATATATATATATATATATATATATATATATATATATATATATATATATATATATATATATATATATATATATATATATTGAGACTCGTTAACAGGTCTCGACAAGCGGTCCGTGAACTTACACCACTTATTGCCCGAACCGCCCGTTTCTGAGCCAAAAATATCCTTTTAGAATGGGAAGAGGTGACTCAAAATATAATACCATACGACATAAGCGAATGAAAAAAGTAAAGTAGACTAATTTTAGTGTCGAACGATCAGTCACATCAGCTACTGTTCGAATAATAAAAGTGGCATCATTAAGTCTTTGAACAAGATCCTGAACATGGGCTTTCCACGACAGTTTACTATCTATCTGAACAACTAGAAATTTGAACTGTTCAGTTTCACTAATCATATGCCCATTCTGTGAAATTAAAACGTCAGTCTCTGTTGAATTGAGTGTTAGAAATTGTAAAAACTGCGTCTTACTGTGATTTAGCATTAGTTTATTTTCTACAAGCAATGAACTGCGCTGTTTAAAATCGAGCCAATGTTTTACAGAACATCGTTTACTGCCAAGTTAGTGTCATCAGCAAACAGAAATATTTTAGTTACGCATAATACTGGAGGCCATATCATTTATATAAATAAGGAACAGGAGTGCTGCCCCTGGGGCACCTACCTCCCCCCCCCCCCCCCCTCCACCACTTGAGCGTACCCGACCACGACCACAGCCATTCTCAATATTGTGAATAATGCCCTTTTGCTATCTGTTGGTAAATTAGTAGTAAGAGGTGAACCAATTCTGAGCTACTACGCGTATTCCGTAATGGTCCAGCTTCTGGAGCAATACTTTATGATCAACACAACCAAACGCCTTAGTTAAATAAAAAAAATATGGCTAGCGTTCGAAACCTTTTGTTTAACCCATCAGTACCCCACAGAGAAAAGAAAATATAGCATTTTCAGTTGTTAAACGACTTCTAAAGCCGAACTGTGCATTTGATAGCAAATTTTATGATATAAAATGATCAATTATCCTTACATATAGAGCCTTTTCAATAGCTTTAGCTGATAGCATAGAAATAGGTCTAAAATTATCTACATTATCCCCTTCTCCCTTTTTATAAAGCGGTTTTACTACTGATTACTTTAATCGTTCAAGAAACTGACCATTCCTAAAGGAAAAATTACAAATTTGACTAAATACAGGGCTAATATATGCAGCACGGTACTCTAATATTCTGATGGACACTCCATCATAACCATGAGAGTCCTTAGTCTTCAGAGATTTAATTATTGACTCAATCTCCCCCTTGGTTGTATCACAGAGGAGTATTTCAGACATCAATCTCGTAAAGATATTTGCCAAGAAAGTTATGATTCGCGGTAGAAACTAATGTTTTATTTAATTCGCCAGCAATGCTCAGAAAATGATTGTTAAATACTGTACATATATCTGATTTATCAGTAACAGAAATGTTTTAGTAAGAACTGACTTTATATCGTCGACCTTGTGCTGCTGACCAGACACTTCCTTCACAACTGACCATATGGTTTTAGTTTTATCCTCTGAATTAACTAATCTATTTGCATACCACATACTATTTGCCTTCCTAATAACATTTTTAAGCACCTTACAATACTGTTTGTTATGGGCCACTGTAGCTTGATTGTGAATACTTCTAACATTTTGATATAATTCCCGCTTTGTTCTAGATGATATCCTTATCCCACTAGTCAGCCACCCGGGCTGCCTATTACTGCTAGTGCCCCGTTTAGAACGTTCTAATGCAAAGCAACTCTCAAAGAGCATGTGAAATCTTTTAAGGTACGCATTATATTTATCATCTATGTTATTGGCACTATAAACATCCTGCCACTCTTGTTTCTTGACAAGGTTTAAAAAACTATCTATTGCTGTTGGATTAACTTTTCTACATAGTTTGTAATTACATGTGACATTTATTTGAGTACAAAAGCCATTTAGTGTTAAAATTTGTGCATCATGTTCTGAAAGTCCATTCACCCTTTTACTAACAGAATGCCCATCTAGTAATGAAAAATGAATAAAAATATTGTCTCTGGCTGTGCTACTCTTCCCCTGCACCCTAGTTAGAAAAAACAGTCTACATCGGATCGTAGGAATTTAGGAGATCTACCAAAATCCTTTTTCTTGCACCATCATATACAAAATTCATATTGAAGTCACCACATATAACAAATTTCTGATACTTCCTACAAAGTGAATCAAGAACCCTCTCTAGATTGAGCAGAAATGCTCTGAAATCAGAGTTAGGGGACCTATAAACAACAACAATTAGAAGTTTAGTTTCAATAAATTCAGCTGCCCCTGCACAGCATTCAAATATCTGTTAGGTGCAGTGGCGTGATAGGTCTATGGACTGAAATGGAATACTGTTTTTTACGTACATAGCCACTCCCCCACCCCGCAAGGAACTCCTTGAAAAACAGCCAGCTAATCTGTATCCTGGTAAAGGAAACCTCTGAAATGTCGAATTATTTAAGTGGTGCTCCCATATACCAATAATTTCAGAGTCAACATCTATAAACAGTTCACTACATCTCTAATACCTCTTATATTTTGGTGAAATATGCTAATTTCTTCTCTACTTTGAAACATGACGTCCTACGAAGGTAGGCCCATAGAGGGACTTCCTTTAAGCAGGTATACCTATCAGCTGACTTCAATCTGAAAAAGGTTCAGCTCTAACACCAACTACTACAGGAATTTTTCCGAGAGTGATCCCAACACCAGTATTGAGGTTCAGACAATGCTTAGTGAAACCCGATCTACTGATAGACCCAACTGGCACCACTGAAATGTGACCCATGCCCTCTGCCATCAGCGCCCTCCCCAGCCCCATGTTAACGCGCCTAACAGCTGCATTAAGATTAGGCCAATCATGACGCCGAAACAGTTGCACGAAATGCACGTTAGTGCCATCAGTTTAAATAGCTATCTTTACCAGGTCACCACCTACATCATATTCCCCATCCCTATCAAGACTGTTCCCTGTTCCACCCACTATCACTACCTGATCCTCCTTCGTAAAATTCCTACATAACTCCCCTATTCTGTCAGTCACCTGAGCCAGCCCTGCACTAGGCTTCACAATGCTGGTGACCTGGTACTCACTTCCCAACACTTCCTGCAACTGCTGGCCCACACATCTACCGTGCGAACTACCTAGCAGCAGAACCGTCTTCTTTCTGTTAGACTTTGCAACTGACTGCTGAGGACTGCTGCATGTTCCCTACATCTACAGCTACAAGAGGTTCCTCTCCACTCAACTCTGACAGTTGGCCAGATCTATTGCATATACGTAAAGTATAACTGTCTGAATACCTCCTCCTCCTAGCTGCCTTCTTGCCAACTGCCAGTTCCCATTCCCCACCACCCTTCACCCTCCTCAACCTCCTTTGCGCGATGTAGCTGCACCTGAAGAGCACAGATCTTACTCTCCTGCTCCTGTATCAACTGTCGATAGCACTCATTACTTCATGAGTATAAAGAGCTAATTGTGTTTCACAAGAACGATATTTTCTGAATCCGTGATGACTGTGTCAATAAATCGTTTTCTTCGAGGTACTTCATAATGTTCGAATACAATATATGTTCCAAGACCCTACTGCAAATCGGTGAAACAATTTTGGGAAATCAAATTCAGTATTTTGGCCTTCTCTCTGTTATCTTCCGTTTCGGTGCCAATATGGTCTTTGATTGAATGAACAGAATAGTTTGATCCACTTACTGATTTTACATGCGACCAAAATCTCTTAGGGTTTTTACTCAGATCGTCTAAGTTTTACTTTCAAAGTCATTGAACGCGTCTCTCATTGCTCTCCTTACGCTCATTTACGCTTCGTTTAGCTTTTGTTTCTCAGTTAGTTTTTTACTTCTCTAGAATCTGAGATGGTTATTTTTGTTTACGTAGCAGTTTTCTAACACAGTTATTAGACCATGGTGGGTCTTTCCCATCCCTTAAGACCTTACTCGGAACATACTTGTCTAGTGCATATTGCACGATGCCTTTGAATTTTTTCTTCACATCTTCGTCCCCATCACCGAATATTTGATGCTGACTGCTCAGATACTCCGAAAATTGTATCCTGTCACCGTTGCTATGCAAAAATATCTTCCTACCTTTCTTAATATTCTTTGTAAGACCGATTGCCATAGATGCTATCACAGCCTTGTGATCACTGATACCTTCCTCTAAGTTAACTGATTCGACAACCCTCACGAATTGTTTCTCTGTCTGCCCAAAGTAATTTTCGGACAAGACATCCAGAATAATGTCACACGAATCCCTCTCTCTGGCACCAGTTTTGATAGCGTGACACTCCCAATCTATACATGGCAAGTTGAAGTCAGCCTCTATTACAACAGCATGATCAGGAAAATTACTAACGATATTCTGCAAGTTCTGTCTGAAGCGCTCCACCACTAGGGTTCCTGACCCAAGTGGTCTATAAAAGCATTTGATTATCATTTCTGACCAATCTTTGATACTTAACGTCATCCATATTAATTTACAGTCGGAATCCGTTATAACGTCGCTAGATTTTGTGGAATTCTTTACTGCAATAAACACGCTGCCACTACTGACAGCTAATCTATCCTTACGATAAATATTACGAACAACTTAAACTGGAAGTAACACATAGAAAATGTTGTGGGGAAGGTTAACCAAAGACTGCGTTTTATTGGCAGGACACTTAGAAAATGTAACAGACCTTTTAGGAGACGGCCTACACTGATATGCTTGTCCGTCCTCTTTTAGAATACTGCTGCGCGGTGTGGGATCCTTACCATATAGGACTGACGGAGTACATCGAAAAAGTTCCAAGAAAGGCAGCACGTTTCGTATCACCGCGAAAGATGGGAGTGTGTCACAGAAATGATACAGGATTTTGGCTGGAAATTATTAAAAGAAAGGCGTTTTTCGTTGCGACGGAATCTTCTCACGAAATTCCAATCACCAACTTTCTCCTCCGAATGCGAAAATATTTTGTTGACACCGACCTACATAGGGAGGAACGAATACCACGATAAAATAAGGGAAATCAGAGCTCGTACGGAAAGATATAGGCGTTCATTCTTTCCGCGCGCTATACGAGATTGGAATAATAGAGAATTGTGAAGGTGGTTCGATGAACTCTCTGCCAGGCACTTAAATGTGATTTGCAGAGTATCCATGTAGATATAGATTCCAATGTGAAGTGGGGATTGGTTACAACCAAGTTTCTGTTCATAGTAGAAATCTGTGAATTATAATTTTCACTAAGTGATACTAATTTTGGGACCTTTCTTTGGATGCTCCTGCGGCTTACTAAAATCATGTTAATCTTTCCTGTCTCTGATCTGCGACGACGAACTTCCTCTGAGGACATTGCGGCTAATTTATGAGGCGAATCGTCTTTATTCCCGAGGGAGGGTTTCTCTAACCTAAAAAAGCCTCATGAGCACGCCACACGTACTCCGCTACCCTAGTAGCCGCTTTCTGCGTGTAGTGCACGCCTGATCTATTAAGGGGAACCCTACAATTCTGTACCCGATAGCGGAGGTCGAGAAATTTGCATCCGATACCGTCGCAGAGTCGTCTGAGCTTCTGGTTAAGACCTTACACTCTGCTCCAAACCAGAGGACCGCGATCAACCCTCCGTACGATGCTAGTTGCCTTCACTAAGTCAGCCATCCGTCGAAAGGAGCTGAGGATGCCCTCAGAACCCAAGCGGCAGGCGTCATTCGTGCCGACATGTGCCACTACATGCAGCCGGCTGTATCCAGCGCGCTCGATAGCCGCCGGCAGGGCCTCTTCCACGTCACGGACGAGATCCCCCGGTAAACATACCGAGTGCACACTGACATTCCATCTCGCCTTGCCTGCTATATCCCTGAGGGGCTCCATCACCCGCCTAACATTGGTGCTCCCAATGACAAGCATGCCCACCCTCTGCACTTGTCCAGACTGGGCAGGAAAATCGGCCACTGGACCAACGGGGGAGGCATCCCGTGCTGGCTCAGAGTTATCATCATCACTGGGAAGCACCTCGTACCTGTTACTTAGACGTAGGGAGCCAGACGCCGACTTGCTCCCTCTTTCGCCTTCCGGTCAGTGACATGCGAACGCATAACTGTCTGCCACCCACTCTCGAGTGAGAACGGACCGGCCAGATGTTGCGTATCAGAAGACACAGGATCACCCGGGTCACCAGGGGATTCTAACGGCACCAAAGGTGTCGCAGGTCTCGTCAGCAGCGCCCCGATGTCGTGCAATTTCGAGCATTAGCCAGAAGCATGTCGATGGCAGACAACGCTTCGTCCAGCTGTTTAGACAACAACCAATTCTCCTTGTGTCCGCTCACAACAATCACAGTCCCTAGCCATACCGTAGTGTGTAGAAATAGATATAAGATCCCAAATGAAGCTACTGAGTATGGAATGCACGCAAAATATAACGAGGAGAATAAAGAAACACTAAACTGCTGTGTAGACTTCTCACTATGCCCTGATACGACAAACTCTTAAACCGAAATAAATTTCTCTGCTGTAATGGATGTATCTACAGTTACCTGTTACTAGAAATTCTGCTTATGCGAAAGCTACTGCACAAGATAAGTACGCAAACTAGATGCACAAATCTAGTGGCGTGACGTGGCGGTCTGACGGCGGTAAAATTACACTAGAAAGCCACCTTACACAAGGATATGCACTAAGATTTACGCAAAAATAAAAACTTACAGTAATTAGCTAACCACTAGTCCACACAGTAAAATATACAGGTATAGTTCACTCCTTTGCAGAAGCACGTGAAGAAAAAACAGAAACTAAATTATTGTGTCCCATACAACTAATGCCTTGCTACCGCTGCTGGTGGGGGGCTCGGTGTCTTCTTACGTTGATGTGAAGAACAGTTTTCACTGTCGCTTATTAACCAGGAGCCCGTAGAATCTCCCTGGTTGCGTGATGTGGACGTCAGTGCTGTTAAGACATGTTAGCGTAACTGAAATCAACAGACGCGTATATGAAACGATGTACCTGCTTTTAAAGAACGGATATGATGTCTTAAGCTGATAGTCCGTTCATGATATAATAAGCTAACCCGTGCTAACGCAACACGGTTCTGAGTTAGTTGTCAAAAACATGTGCCACACAATTTCTTTAAATATTAGTGACTGAAAGTGACAGGTGATGAAAAGTACTGATGCGCTCTTGTAATATGGGGAACGAAGATTATGATGACAAATTTCGTTGTGACCGTCATTAGTGAATACAGGCGGCAAATCACGACCACATCTTCTGTACTTCACGTTAAAAATCGTTTTACAGCGGTGTCATTGGGCCTGAAACATTGCTTTTAACGTACACAAGTGGATATTTGATTTTCATGAAGGAATGGTCAACAGTAAACATTTCTGTGCAGAATACACTGCAAGAGGTAGGACAAATGCTAGCCAGTATAGCGCTTTGACCATGACCATTGCAAATCCACGTTTAAGTCCCCTTAATCATTTACACCCATCCGGTCATCCAGATTTATCTTCCACGATTTCCCAATTCGAATGCCGGGATAGTTTCTTTGAAAGGGGAACTTCGATTTACTTCTCCCTCCATCCCCAATATGTGCTTTATCTCCTTCCTTCTTCAAACATTTAGAGATGCATTCCACTCATAGAAAATGTGCTAAGGATGTTGATAGGCAATTATCACTATCACAGGAAAGCGTGATATTCACGGAAACACGAAGAGACGATTGCATTCTGGTAAGACTGAGCTATTAAGAAATGAAATTTGAAAGGTAATATGAGGGCTAACGTACACTACTGGCCATTAAAATTGCTACACCAAGAAGAAATGCAGATGATAAATGGGTATTCATTGGACAAATATATTGTACTAGAACTGACATGTGATTACATTTTCACGCAATTTGGGTGCATAGATCCTGAGAAATCAGTACCCAGAACAACCACCTCTGGCCGTAATAACGGCCTTGATACGCCTGGGCAATGAGTCAGACAGAGCTTGGACGGCGTGTACAGGTACAGCTGCCCATGCAGCTTCAACACGATACCACAGTTCATCAAGAGTATTGACTGGCCAGTTGCTCGGCCACCATTGACCAGACGTTTCCAATTGGTGATAGATCTGGAGAATATGCTGGCCAGGGCAGCAGTCGAACATTTTCTGTATCCAGAAATGCCCGTACATTAACTGCAACATGTGGTCGTGCATTATCCTGCTGAAATGTAGGGTTTCGCAGGGATCGAATGAAGGGTAGAGCGACGGGTCGTAACACATCTGAAATGTAACGGTCACTGTTCAAAGTGCCGTCAATGCGCCACATGAGGTGACCGAGACGTGTAACCAATGGCACCCCATACCATCACGCCGGCTGATACGCCAGTATGGCGATGACAAATACACGCTTCCAATGTGCGTTCACCGCGATGTCGCCAAACACGGATGCGACAATCATGACGCTGTAAACAGAACCTGGAATCATCCGAAAAAATGACGTTTTGCCATTCGTGCACCCAGGTTCGTCGTTGAGTACACGATCGCAGGCGCTCCTGTCTGTGATGCTGCGTCAAGGGTAACCGAAGTCATGGTCTCCGAGAGGGTAGTCCATGCTGATGCAAACGTCGTCGAACTGTTCGTGCAGATGGTTGTTGTCTTGCAAACGTCCCCATCTGTTGACTCAGGGATCGAGACGTGGCTGCACGATCCGTTACAGCCATGCGGATAAGATGCCTGTCATCTCGACTGCTAGTGATACGAGGCCGTTGGGATCCAGCACGGCGTTCCGTATTACCCTCCTGAACCCACTGATTCCATATTCTGCTAGCGGTCATTGGATCTCGACCAACGCGACGAGCAATGTCGCGATACGATAAACCGCAATCGCGATAGGCTACAATCTGCCCTTTATCAAATTCGGAAACGTGATGGTACGCATTTCTCCTCCTTGCACGAGGCATCACGAAAACGTTTCACCAGGCAATGCCGGTCAACTGCTGTTTGTGTATGAGAAATCGGTTGGAAACTTTCCTCATGTCAGCACGTTGTAGGTGTCGCCACCGGCGCCAACCTTGTGAATGCTCTGAAACGCTAATAATTTGCATATCACAGCATCTTCTTCCTGTCGGTTAAATTTCGCGTCTGTAGCACGTCATCTTCGTGGTGTAGCAATTTTAATGGCCAGAAGTGTATTTTTGTGGAACTTCGCTCGATACTGAACGGAAATGAACTGAACGATTTAAGAATAGGTTCCTGGTGGAACGATGATCAAACACCGCATCTCACAGAAGACCAAGGTACGGAAATGAATATTTCAAAAAACGATAATATGAAAGAGATGGAAGCGTGGTATTTATCTGATACTCGCTATGTTGTCCGTGCGTCGGAGCGTCCGTAGCCTGGCGCGAGGCCGCGGCCAGAAATAAACCACTGATGAATACGTGCGGTGCCCCAGACGTACTGGTTCGTAAATTCAATCGGAAAGGATCGTTAGGGATTCATTTTCTGCACGGCTTCGCATGGAAATTCAGTTTCCATAACGGTCGCCAAACTCACTTTGACCCGTGAGATAGGGTTAAACTTCCCACTACCCCGAAGTCCATAATTAGTGTCCTTGAGCAACCTAGTTGCGGTCAGAAGAATTCAGAGATCCGGCCGCTAGACTGGAAAACGAACAGTTGATATACCATCACCACCGACAAAAAAGAAAAAATACAGATTAAATTCACTAGCGAAAACCTGAAATTAAAACGCCACACTCGGATTTCTACGAAAACGAATACAGTTGACTGGCCTCAATGAAAACCTCGACCGCTCCGTCTCGTTCACTAAACTAGTTCGTTCGCTCCTCGTCCGCCCCGATAGCTGAATGGTCATCGCGACGGACCGTCATGCCAAGGGCCCGGGGTCGGAGATTTTTTCCGCTCAGGGTGTTGTGTTGTCCTAATCACCGCCATCTCATCCCCATCGACAGGCAAGTCGCCGAAGCGGCGTCAACTCAAAAGACTTGCACCAGGCGAACGACCGGCCTACCCGACGGGAGGCTCTAGCCACACGGCATTTCATTTCAGTGTGCTCCTCATATTTCGTATTTGTTTATTTGTACGTTGTTGATCTTCTTCCTGTAAAAGTTTGAGAGTTGTAATAATTATTCAAATTTATTATTTAGCAGTTTGTTATATCTTCATTATTATGTTTGTTATTACTTTGGTAGTGGATTTCCACCTCTTAGCGAGAGTACCAGTGCCTACTTAATAAAAGCAAGTCTTCTTTCGGAGTATGCTGATGTATTATCTCCATACTTAACAAGCATATACAACCGTTCGCTCGACGAAAGATCCGTGCCGAAAGACTGGAAAGTTGCACAGGTCACACCAATATTCAAGAAAGGTAGTAGGAGTAATCCACTAAATTACAGGCCCATATTGTTAACGTCGATATGCAGCAGGATTTTAGAACAAATATTGTGTTCGAACATAATGAATTACCTAGAAGAAAACGGTCTATTGGCACACAGTCAACATGGGTTTAGAAAACATCGTTCCTGTGAAACACAACTAGCTCTTTATTCACATGAAGTGTTGCGTGCTATTGACAAGGGATTTCAGATCGATTCCGTATTTCTGGATTTCCGGAAGGCTTTTGACACTGTACCACACAAGCTGCTCGTAGTGAAATTGCGTGTTTATGGAATATCGTCTCAGTTATGTGACTGGCTTTGTGATTTCCTGTCAGGGAGGTCACAGTTCGTAGTAATTGACAGTCATCGAGTACAACAGAGTTGATTTCTGGCGTTCTCCAAGGTAGTGTTATAGGTCTTTTGCTGTTCCTCATGTATATAAGCATGGAGAGCTGCATCAAACCAGTCTCAGGACTGAAGACAACAACAACAACAACAACATGTATATAAACGATTTTGGAGACAATCTTAGCAGCCGTCTTCGGTTGTTTGCAGATGACGCTGTCGTTTATCAATAAAGTCATCAGAAGATCAAAACAAACTGCAAAGCGATTTAGAAAAGATATCTGAATGGTGCGAAAAGTGGCGGTTGACCCTAAATAACGAAAAGTGTGAAGTCATCCACATGAGTGCTAAAAGCAACTCGTTAAACTTCGGTTACACGATAAATCAGTCTAATCTAAAAGCCGTAAGTTCAACTAAATACCTAGGTATTACAATTACGAACAACTTAAATTGGAAGGAACACATAGAAAATGTTGTGGGGAAGGCTAACCAAAGACTGCGTTTTATTGTCAGGACACTTAGGAAATGTAACAGACCTTCTAAGTAGACTGCCTACACTACGCTTCTCCGTCCTCTTTTAGAATACTGCTGCGCTGTGTGGGATCCTTACCAGATAGGACTGACGGAGTACATCCAAAAAGTTCAAAGAAAGGCAGAAGTTTAGCGTATAGGAATTTTTCAGGTGGCTTCTTTTGGTTTTCCTTAATAATTCTGCACGTTTCACTTTCGCCCCATCTGAAAGTCTGCGAGATTTTCCGCAGTCGGCTGGCTTTCGAATCTACGCAGACACCTCAAGTTCAAGAGACACACGCCTTCTGGCAACTAGAGGCCCTGAGAGCTATGTTATATGAATTGACGTCACACAGGCTCACGGACAGGGTAGCCACTTTGGACGGCAATTTTAGAAAGCTGTCTTAGAAAACCTCTCTAGAAAGCCAATATGTCTGGAACACCTGCGGTGGTAGATACAGGGATATAGGGAACATATAGTAAGCCTTATAGACACTTGCACCACTTCAGTAATAGCTTCTAACTTGCTGGTGACAGAGAGAGGAGAGGAGTTTCATGAGCCATTAACAAAACGAGCTGCTTCTCTTGTCAGTCTTTCTTTTCCTGTAGAAGACATACTTTCTTAGCGGAGGGGCTTACAGACGTAGAAACAAGGGAATTTCCTGTACAAGGACACTCAATTCATTCACATGCTGATTACGATGAGTGGCTGACTGCAAACTCCAGAGGGTCATCCTCTGATTCGTCAGAGAGAAACAATTCGAAGAGAGCGGATGGTTTTGATCCGTTTTTTTTTTTTAATCTGTTGTTTTTACTTGTATGTCACTCTTTCTATGTTGAAACTAAAGGCTTGTCGGTTTGAGGACTACTTTTTATTTTTTCTTTATTTGCCCGCTGAGACAGAATGCCAGTTGTGATATTTTCCATTTACTGGCGTTTTGAGAGAGAGCCGACACACGTGTATATTTGCAGGAGCACTTACATGCGTTGGATCAAGCTTCCACTGTTACAGAATGCGCTGAAGAAGTTTTTGTACTCACTAATTTTACGGTCGTAGTGGCGAATAATGTTGTGGATACTGCTGATTACGCTTCGATATGAGAAATCCGATCGGTGACTTTTTTTTTCCGATTTGTTTCTCATCGATGGAAGCTGTACTTTATCATCTTCAGACTGCATGGCATCCAGATCACTTTGCGTATATGTTGGCGCTGACGCTGAACGGTAAGTTATCACTTCATGAGCAGCTTTTCGACATACATCACACTTTGCTTCTTCCTTGCAAGAAATGATGCAATGTCCGTGCGGCCATTTAATGCACATACTTGGGTTCCGGAACTAGTTCGCACTTTAAGTCCATGGAAACCAGCCTTTATACGTTCTCGCAAGGTTGTTGGACTATTAAAAGTAGAAATTAGATTGTTTTCTCAAATAATTGTTAAGCAAAAATTTCGATACTTCGTGTTATTTCGGAGTTATTTAGCATTGAAGTTATCGAATCAGGTCGCTGCACGCGCAAATTCAAGCAGCCTGCCAGAGGCGGTGTAACTAGACGTGTTCATTTCATTTCTTTACCGAAAATAAATGCTTATTTTGCTCACCAGGCTTAAACTTAGCACTTCCAAAACAGGCACATTTTGACTGTAATGAGCATTTCAACAAGTGATAACTCACGGACCCGCAGACGTCTGTGCTTTATTGATTTTTAGCGCACACAAGTGATTGAGTTTGCGCGCGCAGCAACCTCACTGGCTAAGCTCAATGCTAAATAATTCGGAAACGGCGCAGCGTAACGATTTCTTTCTTTAACAATTATTACTCAGCACAACCTTTTCTGCAACGCCATTAGAAACTTTTTGGACCGTTCCTGACCCCCTGTATATCTGACATTAATTTCTCTTTTGCAAAGCAATACCCGTTCACTATTTCAATTACGTTAGAATATAAAAAGTGTGATGTTTGTCCATATAATCTACTGCATCGTTTTGGTAACTTCACCACAGTGCAGGCATGCGTAAATTTACCGTTAGTGACTTTTCTTTGTTCCGTAAACACTACTAAGTGTAAAATATTTGTAATTTTTTAATTAAGGTGTTTGCCAAAGTTACATATAATATTTTTATTAATGTCTAGTTTCGAATATTTTTGTTCATTCTCGAGCCATTACCTACTTTAAGAGACAACGTTACTAACAAAACATGAAATACAAAATTTTAAACATTCTGTGTGCGTAGATTACAGTAGTGTGATAAATCTTTTGACATACCTGCGTTTGTAATGTTAGACTGTACGCAACAGATTTGGTTTAACATCTTATCAATATAACAAATGTTATTTGACTGTATTATGATTGTCTTGGTACATATAAAATTTGATAGGCCACTTCAGTAGTTCATACATTAAAATCTGACGGGCTCTGTCGGCTGTTTGTTGGGTTTTTCTACAGTCTACTCTTCAGAGATCTTAATGTCAAAACTAAAGTCTAGATATTGGCTGTTAAAGATCTCATTCATTGTCGTATTATTATGTAAATTACTTAAGTCATCAGCTAACTGCTGTACTGAGTCATGAATCAAAAAGAGCAAAACTATTGTTTTATTTAAATTCAGCTTGTTCGTTCATCAATTTCTCTGGCTCCTTTATCGTCCGTTTATATATTTATCATTCTGTAAGCAAGTCTAACTTCATTCCTTTAGGTGCTACGCTTAAAATTTTCATAATATTGTGAATACCACCTGCAGTATGTCGCAAACGATGGTCAAAAAGAGTCTTGATGTTTGGGCTGATATTTTCTTTGTATTCCAGACTCAAACTTTTATCTTCCATCTTTATTACTGATATCTTTTTCCAGAATATTCGAAAAAGTAATGTACTCAAGAATAGTGTGACAGTTAAGAGGAAAGAATTTACTTAACATCTCACAGCTTGGATTCCAGAAGGGTTGCTCGACTGAGAATGTTATTTAAATATTCAATCATCAAATATTACAAACCTTAATGAATTAAAGATTGCTAATTGGTATTTCTGTGATATTTCCAAGGCGCTTAATTGTATAGATAATGTTCTACCCTTAGATAAACTCAAGTTCTATGGAACTGGTGGCTTTATGCACAGCTGGTTTGAATCATACTTAACAGAAAACAAAATGTGCTGAACAATTCAAACAATGTTGGAAGGACAGAAAATTTTAGTGATTGGGAAGACAAAGGGAGCCCCACGGGGTCCAATTTTCGCTTCACTCCTATTCATTATATATGTGAATGACCTTCCACTTAATATTCAACAAGCAGAATTGGTATGTTTTGCAGATGATGCTAGTGTTGTAACAAATCCTATTAGAGAAAAAGCAACGAAAGAAATGGTAAATGATATTATCCAATAAAGGGGTTCCCATAAAATACTATCCCTAAATAAAAAAAGTACTATATTCAGTTCTGTACAACAAACAGACATGCCAACAGTGGATGTAGCACGTAATCAGGAGTTTGTACATAGGGTAGAATGGTCTAACGTTCTGGGTGTAGATATTGATGAAAACTTGAACTCGAAGAAGCATGTTACTGAACTTCTCAAATAATATGTGATATTCGCTAATGGACGTCATGTAGGTACCTCTTCAAGGAGCTAGGAGTTTCAATTGCACCGTCACGATACAGACATTCTATTTGCTAGTGAAATTCATAAAAAATAATTCACCACAATTGCAGAAGAACAGTGATGTCCATACCTAAAACATTAGAGGAGAAATGTCCTTTTTTACTCATTATTAAAGCTGTCAGTGATTCAGAAATGAATTCAATATGCAGCAATGAAAGTGTTTGATATTTTCCCAATAACACGACCTGTGTAACAGGTAGCAAAGCAAGTTTTAAATATAACTTCAAATCGCTTCTTCTGGACAACTCCTTCTATTCCAGAGACGAATTTCTATTTAAAAACTGGTAGCCACTAATGATAACTAATCATATATACATATCCTGTAAAATGACTCATTTCACATAATTTTGATAAAAGAATTGTTTATGTGATTTATCGAAAATCTAACAAATTATCTCGTAAAAAATCCCTACCAGCTTGGCTTATATAAAAATTATAACATGTTCCACATTGAAATTTATATACACCAAATGCATAACACTTTTTTCTTATTTTACAATTTTATCTCTTAGTTTAAATCTTAATTGAGCTGCTGTTCGAAATGCTATTTTGTACTGCTCGAGGTAAGCGTGCACTAACTTTTCAGCAATATGGTCATAATATTTCAATGTAGTACGTTTGCTTCTTTAAGTAGGATTTATTCCCTTTTATATTTTTTGAGAAACTTCTGTTAAAACCATTGGCTACTGCTACTTGTTTGAGAATGCATAACTCGCATTATATTTCTGTTTCATTTAACAGAAGCTTAAATATGCGAGCTAGCATAGCAAAAAAACATGACTTTTGTGTTGTGGCTGGAGGTTGGAGCCATCCATTGTTATTGCATATGAATGTGGTTCTTTACAATAAATAGAAAATTTCAGAGTATTTTCTGCCATTGTTACTGTTAAGTCTAAGAAATTAATTTCCATTTTGGACTCAATGTCTAAAATGTATTTCATACTGTGGTACTGCTGGTTAAAAATCATATGGAAGGTGTGTAGATCCTCCTCCCTCCATTTACTACAGTAAATCAATCGTCTAAGCAGCATTTGTATATAACTATCTTCTGTGTCAAAAGTGAGTTGTTCTGAAGCAGCGCCTTGATAAATAATAAAATACGAAACTGAACAAAGCCTACGCAAAGAAAAAATGTGTTACTTTGAAATATTATGGCCGTATTACAGAAAAGTTAGCACATGCTTTCCCCAAGCAATACAAAGTAGCATTTCGGACAGCAGGTCAGTTAAGTTTTAAACAAAGACATAAAACGGAAAAATGAAACCAAGTATTATGCATCAGATGTGTATAGATTACAATGTGGAGCAAGTGGATGTTTGTATATAGGTCAAATTGCTTGGAATACTGCACTATCTATCTGCAATTAGATACAAAGAACATATCAGGCCAAACAATAAGGCTGCTTTTGGTCATCGTTTGCGAAGCACAAAACATACATAGTATTGCAGATAGTATTGACAATACTATGAGAACTTTAACCGTGTCACCTCAAGGAATGAAGTTAGATGTACTCGAAGAACGTGAAATATGTAAGCGGAAGTTAAAGGAGCTGGACATATTGATGAACGAACAATTCGAATTTAAAGAACACAATAATTTTGCTCTTTTTAAAAGTAATCATGATTCAGTACAGCAGTTAGCTGACAACATATCAGTGATTTTAAAAATAATACTACAATGTCTGAGATCTTTGTGAATACAATATCTATGTATTTAGTTTTAATATGATCTCTGGAGAGACAGAGCATATGAACATACAATAAATAACTGAAGGCGCCCATCAAATTTTAATGTATAAAGACCAGATATGCCTATCCAATTTTATACGTACCAAGACAATCATAATATGGTCCGATAACATTTGTTATATTGATCGGATGTAAAAACTTATCTATTATATACTGTCAAATATAACAAATGTTGGGAATGGGTCGGGAATGAACAAAAATGTACCAAACTTGTGACTAATAAAAATATTATATGCAAATCTGACGGAAACCTTAATTAATAATTTACACACACATTGAGCTGCTGATTCTGATAGCAACACAATGTGGGAATTATGTAAAGTGTAAAATGTACTGTATTTACGAAACATTGAGTGCTCTGTTACGCAGATACACATCATTATATTTACTTCACTGATACAAAGAAAAACAACAACGTGATCATCACTGACACATAGGGTGATAGTACAAGTCGTCAAGGGAGAATATTTAATACTCCTCTCAGTGTCACAAACATTTTTAACCAACAACATAGTAATTTTCAAGTAATTACATTACAGTGAACTCATCAAAACAGTGATTAAATGTTAACGTAGCATCAAATAAACGAAATATACCACAGTGTCTGTTAGGAGCCGAATACATAGCAATGGTATACATATTTTTAGCTCTCTGACGCTACCTAGTGAAATGACATGTCAGCTCAAGACAGAGAAGGATTAAGTTAAGTTTTCGTCTGTTCCGCTCAATTGCTTATGTACATGCCTTTGTTTTCATCTTTTTGTTCTTTCTTACAAATATTCTGCTCTTGCGATTAGCATTTCATTTTGCTTAAAAAGCAACTACTGACTGATGTATTACACACTCATTGCAGGTTTAATTTTATGCTGATATGGATGTTAAGTGTACACCCATTTGCAGAAGGCCGTAAGTGCTGTTTGCAGCTGAAAGAAATTCAGAGACAGTGCAACACACTGTGCCTCTTACTTAGAAATCTGCAAGGTTTGGGTGGATGCTCACAGACAAGACTATTAATCACTGGAAGTTGTAATCAGAAGATTAGACTTCCGGGAAAGAGTTAATGTAAGAGATAAGACAATCTGTTTTCGATGTTTCTGACTGTCGCACTCTTTGACGAATAAAGACACCACTGTTTGTAGAGGGTGCAGATGACCGCATGTCAGAATCGTTGAGCTGGCTTGGATTAATGCATGTAGAACTACTTATGTACTCTTCGGCATAGAAAAAATGGTTTGTGCGGTCACATTGTGATTGACTAAGAGATTTCTAATTCAAATGTCATTTAGCGTATAAATGCTAAGGTCAAGGCCACGAGATGTAAAATTTTTCCCCTTTACCGTTTTTTCAGTTTCAACCGCAGCATTTATCATCACATTTTCATGCCCTCTGTTGCTCTGATAGCTCTAACTTCTTTTTTCTTTCTCCACAGAACGTACAGTACTTGTAATGTATCAGCACGGTCCGTTATGTGTCGTTTTATACATTGCATAAAAGGGACCGCTAATAAGTATTCTTGAAGAAACTGAAATATGTTCATACACATAAAATTACCCTCAGGAAATTCTAAATGAACAAATCGATTTGAAATATAAATATTACACAGAAATTTTATTGTAATTACCCTTCCAAATAAAAGTTGGATAGAAGAACAGAATCTACAAATATGTCAGAGATCATGTTACCACGAAATTAAAAGTAATCACTGGAAAGCATGCATTTACATAAACATCGGTAAATTGTTGGAAACCTCACACACCACAATACTAGCTGGTATAACCAATTCCATAAGCAACAAGAGTATTAAATTACATAACATTGCAGAACCACATAAACATGAATCATAAAGCAATATAATATAGATTATAAGAAAAAAATATAACGTACAGAATACCAGAGAAGTAAACTGCCTGTAAACATGTAACATCACTGACTCAATTGTCAATATAGCTGTCACGAAACATAATTATGAAATAAACTTTCATAATTCGACAATTGAGGTGGTGCCTGGATGAAGGGCATTATAGACAGAAACCATATTACGAGTAAAGAACTTTAAAGTTTCGGTTTTCTGCTTATAAAATTATTTTACCTATTTTCGACTATAATTCTCACATTCAGAATTAAATATGAACTTCTTCATTGCAATACGTTCAGTACCTTGACATTTATATGCTTATTTTATTAAAGGAGTAGTTTAAAAAAGTGTTGTATGCTTTTTTCTGCCCATAAAGTACTGTAATAATTTATTAATAAAAACCATGCAAAAAGAAAAACACTTATTTAGATAGTACAGTTTATTACAGAAATTGAAAATTAACACTGTCCACAGAAATAATAAGATTGCTAACAGTATTCGTAAGTAATCAGTACATTCCTATAAAAGTAGTTTTCATCATTGAATATTACTTCATTCTAGAAAATTTCTGTACAGTCTTGACCCTCTTGATTAGTGAAGTGCTATAAGTCTCGAATATCCCTTATATTCTTTGCATTTATCATCACATAAGGACAATCATCAGGATGAAATGTTTAGAATGTTTGTATGTCAAATACAGTTAAAAGTTTGAAAGAAACATTGCTTGGTATATAAGTTCCTGAAGAAAGTAATGTTCCATCTGGTTTGTATTGTAGTTGTAAGTAACTCTGAAGTTTGAATGAATTTTGTATAGATAAAGTGGCCTTTAGGAAGAAGTTGATCAATAGTCTATTCCAGTCTTCGATTACATCAGGTGCAAAGCATAAATTGAACGGTGTAGATCAGCATAAAAGACCGCTTCAAGGTATGCGTTAGCTTTAGGTTTAATGGTATTCTCCCTTAGAGCCTGTTTCACTATTGCAAAATTTCTGTCACGTTGGGAGAACGAGTGTCAATATACTGGGAAGAGATGATCAGAATTGACATTCTATATTCGGGAGGCATATGAGCAAAACGAAACCATGGCCTTCTTCTTATTTTGCCCACCTGAAGGATCAGAAAGAAAAATATATTTCTCAGATGTCTCTAATTCGTCATTTCCTTTGTAAGACAGTCATTAAGAAAAGATAAAACAGAGTTGACATATTTCCTTGGTTGTGTTTCTAAGAAACTATATGTGTGGGATGTATTGTCATTTTGAACATCGAACATACGCAACAACAGCAATATTTTATAAAATTGACTGGTGACGTTTCCGCTCCGGTCGCAGGGTCGAATCCTGCCTCGGGCATGGATGTGTGTGATGTCCTTCGGTTAGTTAGGTTTAATTAGTTCTAAGTTCTAGGTGACTGATGACCTTAGAAGTTAAGTCGCATAGTGCTCAGAGCCATTTGAACCATTTTTGAACTGGTGACGTTCAGCTTTCGTATCGGAAAATTTTGGGCATCATCGAATTCTACGACAATACATTTCTCACTTTCTGTAGCTCTCTTTTTATTTCGAAGTATTTGTCAACCTTTTTCTTGTAAAGCAAATGCAGTAGTAATCAGCTGTGGAATGATTCCATAAAATTGATGTCCTGACTACTAGAGTTAAATGATTGAAACAGAAAGTGAAGACGTTATGTATCAGAATATTGGGGATTATTTAAATCAATGAGTGGAAAATAGCATATAAGCACACATGACATTTTTCCAGCCAACGCCTCAACTTCATAAATAACTACTTCAACAAAAAATGATATCTGCTATAACTCCAACAGCATAAAATGAGAAAACATATAAAATAGTGTGACAGAAACTTAGAAATTGCTGTCATATGGATATCAAGACCACCTGATGTATATAGCAAACTGTAATTTTACAACAGCGTAAATTACCTACTTAAGAAATTTGAAATGTTATACCACGCTAAGTACTTCTCAGAGATAAGCTGAAGATGACAATCACGCAGAAATAAGCCTATTGTGATAAACAATATAATCAAACACACATACTTCCAGCTATTGATTACAGCGCCTGGGACTGGTGTGTTCGTTATATCTATGACGTTCGACTCTTTGTATTTGACTATCGTAAGCACAGCTATCCTGGCTGCATGCACAGATTTCCGCACCCTCTGTCTTCTCTATTGTCTTATCAACGTACACTGTCCCCCATATCTCTCCTCGACCTTAATTCTCTTGTCTGGACAACATGGCAAAACACCCGTTCCCATTAGACCAAAATCCTGTTTCACCCCATTATTAGGCCATTTTTCTCAGTGTCCCTCCCAGTAGCAGGAACCCGACTCCTAAATTTGTTAGAGAATGGAAAAACATCTCCAGTTTCAGAAGACAGTTAATGACGTATCTACTAAAACAATAACAATGATTACTACTGTCCCTGTATACACCCGTTACCGTTGTACATCCTTCTTTCTAACCAGATTTTCCTCTTTTCCTTGTATTCTTAACTGGTGCAGTCTCCTTACATTTCCTTTTCCCAGAACTCGCTATATCAGAAAACAGCTACAGCTATAAATTCCTTATATATACAGGGTGTTACAAAAAGGTACGGCCAAACTTTCAGGAAACATTCTTCACACTCCAAGAAAGAAAATATGTTCTGTGGACATGTGTCTGGAAAATTTCCATCTTAGAGCTCATTTTATTATTTCTCTTCAAATCACATTAATCATGGAATGGAAACACACAGCAACAGAACGTACCACCGTGACTTCAAACACGCATGCATCCACCCTCCGTCGCATGGAATCCTTGATGCGCTGATGCAGCCATGGAGAATGGCGTATTGTATCACAGCCGTCCACAATACGAGCACGAAGAGCCTCTACATTTGGTACTGGGGTTGCGTAGACAAGAGCTTTCAAATGCCCCCATAAATGAAAGTCAAGAGGGTTGAGGTCAGGAGAGCGTGGAGGCCATGGAATTGGTCCGCCTCTACCAATCCATCGGTCACCGAATCTGTTGTTGAGAAGCGTACAAACACTTCGATTGAAATGTGCAGGAGCTCCATCGTGCATGAACCACATGTTGTGTTGTACTTGTAAAGGCACATGTTCTAGCAGCACAGGTAGAGTATCCCGTATGAAATAATGATAACGTTCTCCATTGAGCGTAGGTGGACGAAACTAAAATGAGCTCTAACATGGAAACCAAGCGTTTCCGGACACATGTCCACGTAACATCTTTTCTTTATTTGTGTGTGAGGAATGTTTCCTGAAAGTTTGGCCGTACCTTTTTGTAACACCCTGTATATATTTGTGTGTGCGTGTGTGTGTGTGTGTGTGTGTGTGTGTGTGTGTGTGTGTGTGTGTGTGTCACTATCATTATTATTTTTAATTTTTATTGTCATTATTATTGAAATTATTATTATCACTATTAGTGGCGGCAGCAGCAGCACTATTTTCATTAGTTTACAGTCAGTATTATGTACGCAAATTGTCACTATAGACACTCAAATCATTTTAACACTATTTCTCATATTAAAACAGTTATTTCTTCGGTTACTATGGTGTGAAAAAGGTACTGCATGTGAGAAATCCTGGTCCGATGCAAGAGAGGGCCTGATGGTGCTAATAAGGTCAGATTAAATAACTACATAATAACGAGTGTTTCAGGCAGAGCAACAAATCTCCTGAAGTTAAGATTCGCAGGTGACTTGCACGCCACAATGAATAAAGGAGTGTATTCGTACCCGTGGGCGATCACATCTTTTGCTGTTGTCCATGATGGACATCAGTCCCACATGAAGTGGAAGTTTTATCACTTACTACCCCTTGTATGATGAACATCTCCATGAAGTTACTCACGTACTGAACAGGTGTTACATAATGTAACACTTCGATTTCCGTCGGTATGCTTACACGAAGTGACATGATCAAAATGTTCAACATCTTATAATCGGCAACTATAACCATCTTCCTCTTTTGACTGCTGAATCTTCCTTCGGTATTTCGCTACTCTTGTAGAATATACTACTGGCTATTAAAGTTGCTACACCAAGAAGAAATGCAGATGATAAACGGGTATTCATTGGACAAATACACTCCTGGAAAGTGAAATAAGAACACCGTGAATTCATTGTCCCAGGAAGGGGAAACTTTATTGACACATTCCTGGGGTCAGATACATCACATGATCACACTGACAGAACCACGGGCATATAGATACAGGCAACAGAGCATGCACAATGTCGGCACTAGTACAGTGTATATCCACCTTTCGCAGCAATGCAGGCTGCTATTCTCCCATGGAGACGATCGTAGAGATGCTGGATGTAGTCCTGTGGAACGGCTTGCCATGCCATTTCCACCTGGCGCCTCAGTTGGACCAGCGTTCGTGCTGGACGTGCAGACCGCGTGAGACGACGCTTCATCCAGTCCCTAACATGCTCAATGGGGGACAGATCCGGAGATCTTGCTGGCCAGGGTAGTTGACTTACACCTTCTAGAGCACGTTGGGTGGCACGGGATACATGCGGACGTGCATTGTCCTGTTGGAACAGCAAGTTCCCTTGCCGGTCTAGGAATGGTAGAACGATGGGTTCGATGACGGTTTGGATGTACCGTGCACTATTCAGTGTCCCCTCGACGATCACCAGTGGTGTACGGCCAGTGTAGGAGATCGCTCCCCACACCATGATGCCGGGTGTTGGCCCTGTGTGCCTCGGTCGTATGCAGTCCTGATTGTGGCGCTCACCTGCACGGCGCCAAACACGCATACGACCATCATTGGCACCAAGGCAGAAGCGACTCTCATCGCTGAAGACGACACGTCTCCATTCGTCCCTCCATTCACGCCTGTCACGACACCACTGGAGGCGGGCTGCACGATGTTGGGGCGTGAGCGGAAGACGGCCTAACGGTGTGCGGGACCGTAGCCCAGCTTCATGGAGACGGTTGCGAATGGTCCTCGCCGATACCCCAGGAGCAACAGTGTCCCTAATTTGCTGGGAAGTGGCGGTGCGGTCCCCTACGGCACTGCGTAGGATCCTATGGTCTTGGCGTGCATCCGTGCGTCGCTGCGGTCCGGTCCCAGGTCGACGGGCACGTGCACCTTCCGCCGACCACTAGCGACAACATCGATGTACTGTGGAGACCTCACGCCCCACGTGTTGAGCAATTCGGCGGTACGTCCACCCGGCCTCCCGCATGCCCACTATACGCCCTCGCTCAAAGTCCGTCAACTGCACATACGGTTCACGTCCACGCTGTCGCGGCATGCTACCAGTGTTAAAGACTGCGATGGAGCTCCGTATGCCACGGCAAACTGGCTGACACTGACGGCGGCGGTGCACAAATGCTGCGCAGCTAGCGCCATTCGACGGCCAACACCGCGGTTCCTGGTGTGTCCGCTGTGCCGTGCGTGTGATCATTGCTTGTACAGCCCTCTCGCAGTGTCCGGAGCAAGTATGGTGGGTCTGACACACCGGTGTCAATGTGTTCTTTTTTCCATTTCCAGGAGTGTATATTATACTAGAACTGACATGAGATTACATTTTCACGCAATTTAGGTGCATAGATCCTGACAAATCAGTACCCAGAACAAGCGCCTCGGACCGTAATAACGGCCTTGATACGCCTGGGCGTTGAGTCAAACAGAGCTTGGATGGCGTGTACAGGTACAGCTGCCCATGCAGCTCCAACACGATACCACAGTTCATCAAGAGTAGTAACAGGCGTATTGTGACGAGCCAGTTGCTCGGCCATCATTGACCAGACGTTTTCAGTTGATGAGAGATCTGGACAATGTGCTGGCCAGGGGAGCAGTCGAACAGGTTCTGTATCCAGAAAGGCCCGTACAGGACCTGCAACATGCGGTCGTGCATTATCCTGCTGAAATGTAGGGTTTCGCAGGGATCGAATGAGGGGTAGAGCCACGGGTCGTAATACATCTGAATTGTAACGTCCACTGTTCAAAGTGCCGTCAATGCGAACAAGAGGTGACGGAGACGTGTAACCAATGGCACCCCATATCATCACGCCGGGTGATATGCCAGTATGGCGATGACGAATACACCCTTCCAATGTGCGTTCGCCGCGTTGTCGCCAAACACGGATGCGAGCGTCATGACGCACATCCGAAAAAATGACGTTTTGCCATTCATGCACCCAGGTTCGTTGTTGAGTACACGATCGCAGGCGCTCCTGTCTGTGATGCAGCATCAAGGGTAACCGAAGCCGTGGTCTCCGAGCTGATAGTCCATGCTGCTGCAAACGTTGTCGAACTGTTCGTGCAGATGGTTGTTGTCTCGCAAACGTCTCCATCTGTTGACTCAGGGATAGAGACGTGGCTACACGATCCGTTACAGCCATGCGGATAAGATGCCTGTCATCTCGACTGCTAGTGATACGAGGCCGTTGGGACCCAGCACGGCGTTCCGTATTACCCTCCTGAACCCACCGATTCCATATTCTTCTAACAGTCATTGGATTTCGACCAACGTGAGCAGCAATGTCGCGATACGATAAACCGCAATCCCAATAGGCTACAATCCGACCTTTATCAGAGTCGGAAACGTGATGGTACGCATTTCTCCTCCTTACACGAGGCATCACGACGTCGTTTCACCAGGCAACGCCGGTCAACTGTTGTTTGTGTATGAGAAATCGGTTGGAAACTTTCCTCATGTCAGCACGTTGCAGGCGCCGCCACCCGCGCCAACCTTGTGTGAATGCTCTAAAAAACTAATCATTTGCATTTCACAGCATCTTCTTCCTGTCGGTTAAATTTCGCGTCTGTAGCACGTCATCTCCGTGGTGTAGCAATTTTAATGGCCAGTAGTGTAGTTGTTCCACATTAAACTTCCCTCATTTCAGACTCTTTAACGTTTTCTCGTCAATTTAGAAGCGGAATAACCCATGTTTACAATGTACAGTAATAGCACCTCAGACACTAGAGGTAACATATTAACACAAATTATTATTATTCGTACGTAAGTGTAGGATTCCGCGGCCGTCGTCACTGTCAATAAAATTCTTCAGGGTATTTGACCGCATCGTCAATATGTAAAATTCTCCGACATTTTGATCACTGTTGTAAATGGCCTTCCTCAGGGTGAAAAACACCCTGAGGAAGGCCATTTTGCCGGCCGAAGTGGCCGTGCGGTTAAAGGCGCTGCAGTCTGGAACCGCAAGACAGCTACGGTCGCAGGTTCGAATCCTGCCTCGGGCATGGATGTTTGTGATGTCCTTAGGTTAGTTAGGTTTAACTAGTTCTAAGTTCTAGGGGACTAATGACCTCAGCAGTTGAGTCCCATAGTGCTCAGAGCCATTTGAACCATTTGAAGGCCATTTTGAAGTTACCCTGATTAATTTTATTAACATCATTCGTATGGTCTACATGGTAATTTGACATTCTTACATAAACGGTTAAATATGCAGAAAAGACATAGTATAAAACCAAACATAATATAAAAAACTCTCGAAAATTTTGTAATGGAATCTCTAGTCTCTTACGCAACCCACAGGTCTCGGTGTCACTAAATGCAGTTAACCGAGTCCAGCAGGAAATTTTCGTAATAAACACTCTTCAGACTGGTGCTGTGTAGCTTGCTCAGCGACTACACAGTCGCACGTAGGGGCATCTTTGAATCCCCAGTCATACAAATAATGATCATGATTGCTTTGTGACAGCACCAGTTCGAAGGATTAACCAGTGATATTCTGTTGCCCAGGGCATGCCAGAATGTGAATATTACGTTTAGCACGCTTTTCAGGGAGGCTCCTTTCATGTCCCCTTTAACGCAAATGAAAACGACAAAAGGATGCTTTTTTATGTGGATTATATGATTCGTAACTGGAACCTTCACGCAAATGATTGTGTTTCGAATAATTTTGTTTTCATTGCGTTGTATCTTCTTGTATAATAAGCTAGTGCGAGTAGGTATACAAGGAGCATTCCGCCCCAACGTTTCAGCGATGACATTATCTATGATGTCATGAGATTTCCCCACACCAACCCTCCCTTACCACTTCACCTCTATCCATGCTGACAAAGGTCAGTTGCCCTACGTATAAAATGGCAGAAAATTCAAATATTTCTGGGAAATTACAAAATGGCGGAAAATACCAAAACTAGCTCAATTTCGTTAGTGTGTTTCCCTCCCACCCCACTCCGATGATGTAAGTTTGTTGTCCTAAGTGTAAACTAGCAGGGAAATACAAGACAGCGCTTGAACAAATCAACCAGGGCATACTGACGCAGCACTATGACATCATAAACCGAAATGATGGGTCTAGGATACTGCCACAGCCATAGTATGGCGTCAGAAACCAAGACATGGAATACTGGCGCAAACCTATGACGTCAAAACACAAGATGCAAGGACAAAGGAAAGTAACACCTGCAGAAATCTGTAGGGCTATTTGTAGCAGTCAGGTCACCGTGTAATTCCGTTCTCCCCATCCTACGTTAATCAGTTTATCTCTGTTTAAACAATAGTTTATGTTTAGTCAGCACACGTGTCATACAACATCGCAAACTTGCTTTTCCTGTAAGTTTGGATCTTTCCACAGTATATCTATAACGCTACACCCTGGGAGGGAAAGGGCCCCTGGAAAATTCACCACCAATGGGAGCAGTCTGCATGCACTGACCATCTCATGACGGTTGGGTCTGGTAGCGAACAGCCATTGCACTGCGCTGTATGGAAAGAGAGCCCTGCAGTGTAGGCAAAATGCTGCGTTATGACTCTGCAGCCCAGCTGGAGGTGTTCCAGAAGCTATAGGCATCAGATGTGAAGTGCCCATGCAAAGTTTGGTGTAGAAGCTCTGATTCCCAACGCCGGTGTGCTGTTGTGACAGCACTGCAGCTACAGCCCACATGACTAAGATGAATTATTTGTGTGTGTGTGTGTGTGTGTGTGTGTGTGTGTGTGTGTGTGTGTGTGTGTGTAATCAGACATGGTTATACGTATTTACAAGTTGAATCATAACCATCAAACCATGGTCAATATATATGATGAAAAAATAACATCTTACAAGTATAATGGCCCATACCTCTCTTACTCATGGCGTTTCAACACGAAAAAACTGTCTGCAGTATCAGATGCTAGACCACAGCACTTCCTGTCGACATGGTGCAGAGACTGTAAGCAGCTAGAGCCCCCAGACATCTGTCTCATGGAGAAGCATGACACTGCCAGCACAGTGGATCTATGAATCACGCAGTTCAGTATATAATATAGGCATCCAGTGGCTGTCGATACCGGCATCCTATTGAATTTTCTGTCATGTCACAGAACTTTTACATCTAAGGGTTCCCATCTCACTATGCGTCTTATGGTGCATACTTAACGTCATAAATCTCTATAAAATTTCTAAATGGCTACAGATGACATACATACGGCAAGTCATGGAATTATCGCGTCAATTTTATGATGAATTAAGAGAATAGCGTAACGAAATCAATGAAATTTCCATCTAAAATCACTATCCAGTTGTGGTCTTATCCTTTTAAAACAAATGTTGTACCGACAACACTGAATTTTGCGTTGAAAAATAAAGAATGTAGTACCGAAATCAATTTTGTAAGCTCATTCTCCAGGTGTCATCTTATGCTTGCTATAATGAATATCACACCGCCAAATTGACTCTTCCATTGCAAACAGTGAATGTACTAGACAATAATCATTTTTCAACGTACATTGGAGAACTTGCACTTCAAATCTAAATCCTCCCCTACCGTTGGAAACGAACATCGAAGAGTCAAATGTAATTATCCATCGGTGGGAAAGTGCTGATGATGGTTTAATGGCATCCAACAGTCGTAGGGTCCATATCTTAAATTAAAATAATAGTGTACTGCATTGGTCTGCAGGTCACACTAAACTTTAGGTCTCCCTCTTACAGAGGAGTTTTATACAGCAGCGCTGACATGACGATCACACATATATGACGCTGTTAACAGCCCCTGGCCACAGCAGAGCTCTCTCAGACAACTGTGCTATTAAGTGTCACTCTATGGATTGGAAACTCCCGGTAATTATTCTCTCGTCAGTCAGTCGTGGGATCTGTATCTGCCACTTACCATTTCTTACAACTCTGTTAATGTTTGTGTGTGTGGAGGAAAACACTGTAGATATAAATTGTTCCCCAATGCCATCTGCTTCTTTAGCCAGACACTTTATAAATTCGGTATATTGACTATAGAGTTATAAATAGTGTTAGTCTGTGTAATAGAATTTCACGTGGTCTATACGTAAGGTAACCACGATAGCAAGTGAATTATTGTAACAGCAGTTATTCCACTAGTTTTAAGCACTCAGGAAACTGTATCCCAGCTTCTAGATGCACAATGTTCTCTCCTTATAGCCCAGGGGCACCGTCGCAGAACCCTCCAAAATCATTACAACTAGGAAACGGCGAGTTCCACACACATTTTTGACGAATGCTGGTGCTAATGATATGACGGCTTGTTAATTTTCCCAATAAATCTAGTTCTTCCATCCGCTGCTCCTGTACTTTAAAAAGATACAAAACGACTCAATTCTAGCTGTGACGCTCATAATCGTAACAGCTTGACTATTTCACGCAATTTCACATGTTTAACGGTACTACATTTCTCAAGCACAGGATGTTTACGTATTTAGCTGTTGATAGACATTTCAATTCCCTGCAAGTTGACACTTTTGCCCAATGTCACTATACCTGTGTAATATAAGTTCTTTGTCTTGTTATGCTCAATGTAACGCCTGTGTCACAATGTTCTTTGATTGAACATCTATGTAAAAGTTTATTCATATTTTCTGTCACTTTGTCTCACTGTAATTAATCTACGACTCTAATTTTCAATTTAATGTTCTGTTTAAATTCTGTTAGATTAAAATAATCTTTGTAGAACTGGTTCATGCATAGAGAACGTGGCTTTGTACTTAGGATGGACGTCCCCCCGCTACTAACCCAACATGATGGGAATAGAAAAGGTGGGATTGGCAGTAGAGCGCAATAAGTCTTTGTGACAGTCAGTCAGCAGCTAGCTTCAAAAAAATGGTTCAAATGGCTCTGAGCACTATGGGACTTAACATCTATGGTCATCAGTCCCCTAGAACTTAGAACTACTTAAACCTAACTAACCTAAGGACATCACACACAACACCCAGCCATCACGAGGCAGAGAAAATCCCTGACCCCGCCGGGAATCGAACCCGGGAACCCGGGCGTGGGAAGCGAGAACACTACCGCACGACCACGAGATGCGGGCAGCTAGCTTCCAAACTGTCCAAATCTTGTGTCATGAATGAGGCTAAGAAAGTAGAAAGACTGATTAATAGTGCCACGGATGTGGGTGAGAACTGGCTATTTGTTCACGGAATTTACTGGTTGCCCCTGAATCACAGAAACCCGGCGCCAAGAAGACAATTTTCAGACCTTTTGTACCTCAAGAGCCATGAGTACGTTTATCGCCTTTTCCTTAACCACAGCTGATTGCGACAGTTACCATCTCTATCTCAAGTAAAAGTTTACAATTGTGTTTAGTTGCATGTACCAATTATTTGCCTTATTTGCAAATAATGACTGTTTTTAATTCAACATGGAGTTATGAACCCTGAATTACTCATTTGTCATTTTATTTAGACAAGATCCTTTTCCAAGTGAGCAACAAACCCGAATTTGCTATTTTATTGAACTGAAGAATCTTTATTGCTTCAGTAGTGTTCATTAACTTTCGTGGAGTAGTTTTCTTAAGTGTTCAGCTATCTTTGTTTCTTGAATACCTCACGTAAGATTTCAAATATAATATTATGGACAACAATGTATAACCCTATAACTTAATCGTTACTACAGGTTCACAGTCAAAACCAAACTCCTTTTATAGGCGGAACATTACCGGCAGCTTGCTCTTGTGGTTTTAGATGGAAGTGTTACTTGTCTTTTGGTAAAAGTGGTGTTTTAGTGGCTGTTAGTTTTATAAAGTCTTGACGTTTTACGCCTGAACTTAAACAGTATGCTACACAAGAAAAGAACACTAGACCACCACCATCTCGCTCTCTCTCGCATATACAATCAATAGAGTAAGCGGCGGGGCGGGTTATTAAAGTTTGCTCGTTTGTCGTACTGTTCACTGCAAAACTTCCACCTACCTCAGTACGGCGGCAGATCACAAGCCCATTTCTCTGCATACGTATGTACTGCGTTGAAGAAAACGCCCTCAGTACTTACGTTGCAAGTCCGCGTAAACTCTGGTAGCAAGCTATTCTGTAATTTCTTATAATACTTTTCGGGCAGAAAGTGGTTGCTTCGTTCTCTCAGTAAAATGTCAAAATTCTGAAACGAGTCTTTTATTTCATTTAAGTTGAAAAAATACCTGCCGTCAGCCCACATGTAATTAGCGAACAATGTCACTGTCCTCAGTTCACAGTTCATGCAACCCAGTACCCACGCATGGCAGCCAGAAATGTACACTCCTGGAAACGGAAAAAAGAACACATTGACACCGGTGTGTCAGACCCACCATACTTGCTCCGGACACTGCGAGAGGGCTGTACAAGCAATGATCACACGCACGGCACAGCGGACACACCAGGAACCGCGGTGTTGGCCGTCGAATGGCGCTAGCTGCGCAGCATTTGTGCACCGCCGCCGTCAGTGTCAGCCAGTTTGCCGTGGCATACGGAGCTCCATCGCAGTCTTTAACACTGGTAGCATGCCGCGACAGCGTGGACGTGAACCGTATGTGCAGTTGACGGACTTTGAGCGAGGGCGTATAGTGGGCATGCGGGAGGCCGGGTGGACGTACCGCCGAATTGCTCAACACGTGGGGCGTGAGGTCTCCACAGTACATCGATGTTGTCGCCAGTGGTCGGCGGAAGGTGCACGTGCCCGTCGACCTGGGACCGGACCGCAGCGACGCACGGATGCACGCCAAGACCATAGGATCCTACGCAGTGCCGTAGGGGACCGCACCGCCACTTCCCAGCAAATTAGGGACACTGTTGCTCCTGGGGTATCGGCGAGGACCATTCGCAGCCGTCTCCATGAAGCTGGGCTACGGTCCCGCACACCGTTAGGCCGTCTTCCGCTCGCGCCCCAACATCGTGCAGCCCGCCTCCAGTGGTGTCGCGACAGGCGTGAATGGAGGGACGAATGGAGACGTGTCGTCTTCAGCGATGAGAGTCGCTTCTGCCTTGGTGCCAATGATGGTCGTATGCGTGTTTGGCGCCGTGCAGGTGAGCGCCACAATCAGGACTGCATACGACCGAGGCACACAGGGCCAACACCCGGCATCATGGTGTGGGGAGCGATCTCCTACACTGGCCGTACACCACTGGTGATCGTCGAGGGGACACTGAATAGTGCACGGTACATCCAAACCGTCATCGAACCCATCGTTCTACCATTCCTAGACCGGCAAGGGAACTTGCTGTTCCAACAGGACAATGCACGTCCGCATGTATCCCGTGCCACCCAACGTGCTCTAGAAGGTGTAAGTCAACTACCCTGGCCAGCAAGATCTCCGGATCTGTCCCCCATTGAGCATGTTTGGGACTGGATGAAGCGTCGTCTCACGCGGTCTGCACGTCCAGCACGAACGCTGGTCCAACTGAGGCGCCAGGTGGAAATGGCATGGCAAGCCGTTCCACAGGACTACATCCAGCATCTCTACGATTGTCTCCATGGGAGAATAGCAGCCTGCATTGCTGCGAAAGGTACTAGTGCCGACATTGTGCATGCTCTGTTGCCTGTGTCTATGTGCCTGTGGTTCTGTCAGTGTGATCATGTGATGTATCTGACCCCAGGAATGTGTCAATAAAGTTTCCCCTTCCTGGGACAATGAATTCACGGTGTTCTTATTTCAATTTCCAGGAATGTATTTAAGTCCAACGCGAAGAATTACGCGATTTCACAGTCAATACTCCGCTGCTATATATGAGTTTCACATTCAGTCCTTTTCAGCGGATTTCTGTTAAAGAAATTGCTCGCCAAATACTCCACATACGGATGCGAAACATGCCACACGGAATTTTAGAAAGGCCGGAAGTTCACACGCGTTTATCTTCCCAACAAAATAATTCTAGAACTTCCAGACTACACAAAACTGTCCGAGAATGCAACTGCTTCTACGGCAACACAATCGGGACGCGAAATACCAATAACTTCTTCATTTTACACATTATGCAGACGGACACGTTCAACATGACCTGGACGTTCAACAGCTACCCAGCGACTCCTTCATTCTGCTCCTTCCACACCCTGTAACTACCTGGGAGTGCGCGGGAACTGCTAAACTCTGATTGGTTGATCAAAATTGGTCGAGATCATTCTCGCGCCAAAGCTGTCCTACGCCAATCACTATTCCCAAGTGCATTCACGTCATTTCAATATGCAAATATTAATATAATGTTTAACATGACCAAACCACAGGAAAACTAATCTGGGGATTTATTTAGAAAACTATTCCTCTGCAAACGGCTATTCTGGCTGCCTTCTTACGAAAGCAAGTACTCTTAGCCATACGTCATCAGCAATGAGGGGAAAACACAACTTTCCCACTACACAGTTACGTAATGTGGTACAATATACAATATTGAATTTCTACGTATGCAACACTTACACACTCTCATTCATTCTCATTCAGTCCAGAACAAACAAACAAATATTTATTAATTAAATAATCTACTACATCTACATTCATACTCCGCAAGCGGAGGGTACCCTGAGTACCTCTATCGGTTCTCCCTTCTATTCCAGTCTCGTATTGTTCGTGGAAAGAAGGATTGTCGGTATGCTTCTGTGTGGGCTCTAATATCTCTGATTTTATCCTCGTGGTCTCTTGGCGAGATAAACGTAGGAGGGAGCAATATACTGCTTGACTCTTCGGTGAAGGTATGTTCTCGAAACTTTAAGAAAAGCCCGTACCGAGCTGCTTAGCGTCTCTCCTGCAGAGTCTTCCACTGGAGTTTATCTATCATCTCCGTAACGCTTTCGCGATTACTAAATGATCCTGTAACGAAGCGCGCTGCTCTCCGTTGGATCTTCTGTCTCTCTTCTATCAACCCTATCTGGTACGGATCCCACACTGCTGAGCAGCATTCAAGCAGTGGGCGAACAAGCGTACTGTAACCTACTTACTTTGTTTTCGGATTGCATTTCCTTAGGATTCTTCCAATGAATCTCAGTTTGGCATCTGCTTTACCGACGATCAACTTTGTATGATAATTCCACTTTAAATCACTCCTAATGCGTACTCCCAGATAATTTATGGAATTAACTGCTTCCAGTTGCTGACCTGCTATTTTGTAGCTAAATGATAAAGGAACTATCTTTCTATATATTTGCAGCACATTACAATTGTCTACATTGAGATTCAATTGCCATTCCCTGCACCATGCGTCAATTCGCTGCAGATCCTCCTGCATTTCAGTACAATTTTCCATTGTTACAACCTCTCGATACACCACAGCATCATCTGCAAAAAGCCTCAGTGAACTTCCGATGTCATCCACAAGGTCATTTATGTATATTGTGAATAGCAAAGGTCCTACGACACTCCCCTGCGGCGCACCTGAAATCACTCTTACTTCGGAAGACTTCTCTCCGTTGAAAATGACATGCTGCGTTCTGTTATCTAGGAACTCTTCAATCCAATCACACAATTGGTCTGATAGTCCATATGCTCTTACTCTGTTCATGAAACGACTGTGGGGAACTGTATCGAACGCCTTGCGGAAGTCAAGAAACACGGCATCTACCTGGGAACCCGTGTCTATGGCCCTGTGAGTCTCGTGGACGAATAGCGCGAGCTGGGTTTCACACGACCGTCTTTTTCGAAACCCATGCTGATTCCTGCAGAGTAGATTTCTAGTTTCCAGAAAAGTCATTATACTCGAACGTAATACGTGTTCCAAAATTCTGCAACTGATCGACGTTAGAGATATAGGTCTTTAGTTCTGCAGATCTGTTCGACGTCCCTTCTTGAAAACGGTGATGACCTGTGCCCTTTTCCAATCATTTGGAACGCTACGCTCTTCTAGAGACCTACGGTACACCGCTGCAAGAAGGGGGGCAAGTTCCTTGGCGTACTCTGTGTAAAATCGAACTGGTATCCCATCAGGTCCAGCGGCCTTTCCTCTTTTGAGCGATTTTAATTGTTTCTCTATCCCTCTGTCGTCTATTTCGATATCTACCATTTTGTCATCTGTGCGACAATCTAGAGAAGGAACTACAAAGCAGTCTTCCTCCGTGAAACAGAAATCTTTTCTGGATTTTATATTACAAAAATGAAAAGTAGTTAACGTTTGTAATATGAAAATCCAAATAAATTGACCTGACATTTTGTGAGCTCCAGTAATGTTTTCAAATGATACTAAAAGACACTGTTGTTACTCCTAACTGAATTTTTTAGTCTGGGGTGTTGTAATTAATTTCCTCTAACTCTGAAACTATGATAGATAGAAGGCCGGAATTTTTATAACATATTCTAATGAATATCAAAAGGCAGTGTATCGAATTTGAACAATATTAAATAATATTTGATATAGCTTATTTAGATTCTTAGGGGTCTGAATATTCAGTTGCTCGAAGTGACACATGTACCGCTTCCCATGGCTAGTATAGCGACAGGTGCAAATGAGTCATTGCTAAGATACAACTGGCTGTCTCCTTCACAGGCAATGGCTCCAAGGCTACGGGCTGTTCTGCAAAGTAGCTTACAAGTTATCGCATATTGACTCGCAACATTACACACCCCCCTAAGAATCTAAAATTTCTCCTGAGCATTTTTATCGTTGTTATTGCAAGAAATGTTAGTTAAGATTCATTTCGTTAATATACCAGCACTGTCAAATCTGAATGGTTCTTTCTAAAATCTAATTTTAACTGAAATCTTTCTCAAATAAACAAAATATCTAAAATTACGTTACAACATTATATATAGTTGCATCAAATATCAGTGGCTGTGGCCTGATGACATACACTCAAATTAATTCACAAAAAAACTTCTCTCTCCTTTCTCCCAAAATCACCTAGTACAACATTTTCTCTCAATTTATATTTACAAATTATTCACACGGGGAAATTTTACATGCCGGCCACGGTGGCCGAGCGGTTCTAGGCGCTTCAGTCCGGAACCGCACGACAGCTACGGCCGCAGGTTCGAATCCTGCCTCGGGCATGGATGTGTGTGATGTCCTTAGGTTAGTTAGGTTTAAGTAGTTCTAAGTTCTAGGGGACTGATGACCTCAGATGTTAAGTCTCATAGTGCTCAGAGCCATTTGAACCATTTGAAATTTTACCTACGCTCTTGAAACTACAAAATTTTTCCTAATCAAAACTTTTATATCTTCCACATAGTATTTAACCAAAAAAGTAATTTTATTTCGTCGCTTAATCAGCGTCCAAAAACTTTACTAATTACAATTTAGGCACTGGGAATGGTGCCCTTTCCTGAACCTCACGCTACGATTTGGCGGTCGTCTCTTAATTTAACACTTTTCTGACAAGAAGTTGGAAGTTTCACTGACGAAGGAGGTGGGTGTGGATCACTTCTACAAATCACTTATATATAGGTCACATAATGGCTTGCTACTGGGATACAGCGTCCAGTTCTCAACATTGGGTTCCCTCTCAGTGCCGTATCCGGTTCGGTCACATTTTTCATACCTGCAATATATAGTCCGTCTAAATGTTCATTCTTAGCATTTACATGCTAACCTAACACACACATTTATCCTAATAAATAATAATGCTCCATTTTCAAAATTGAAATCGAAACCTTTTTCAAAGAACCTTTGGAAAAATTTTGGAAAAAAAATTTTAAACTTTACTGTAGTAACATTTTCATATTAATCCTCTCAGTAAAAAGTGAATTAACTGATTCTCAAAATTTTAACAGTACCCAATTCGGTACTACACTGAAATCTTTTTTTCAAAATCGGTTTTAATCATTGAGCAAGTTACTGTTACAAATATTGCTGATTAAAAAATCCCCAAATATTTTTCTCTAAGAATTTTCCTTCAGCCAAAATTTTCTTCTACAGTTACTAATTAAGCTCCATGACTTCACACAAAATGAGCTATTATACATAAAGAAAAAAATACATCATCATTAAATATACTGAAAAATTATTTCTGCCACCATCTTCGGCTCTGAAAAACATCATGATACGTTACATAATGAATATAAAATTATTGAACACTGAAAATCATTCATGCCACCTTCTACAGTTCTGCAACATCTCCTATATACATTATATAAAAAGAGATTTTTTTTTATAAAATCACTGAATATCACTCTCATACGCCTATATACATAGAACATAAATTTCCTTATAGAAAAATACTGAAACAAACTCATGCCAACTTCTGTGGCTCTTCTACACTAGCCAACTACTATGGCTCTTCATTTTCTCATATGCAATTTTATTTATTTCCTCAGTAGGCAATTCTCTCTTGCCTTGAAAACATTCCTTACAACAATTTCTTTACAAGATATAGAATTCGGAAAATTATTTCACATTACTGTATTGCCTTTCAGTTCAATTTCATTCCTCTCTCTTTCTGGTTAGTATTTTAGCTTCTTACTGGAACTACCAGCTTTATGTATCATATGATAGAGAAGAAGGTAAGACAATAGCTATAAATTCTGTATGATGAAGAGGAAAGTTGACAATACGAAAAGAAACGGAAGTAGTATTGTCAACAACTTGGGATGCCAGGTGTTCGTTAACCACCTGGCAATGCAAAGAATGCGTGTACCCTGAGGCTACTTAGTTACTGCTGTTTAATTGATCCTTCAATACGTATTTCTTTAAATCAATAATGTTTCTTAAGCCCAGTAATTTGTGTGACTTAACATATTCCAACCTGTAGGCATTTGCATGAGGTTTGGCTACAGTTCTAAATGGTCCCACATAATCAGAAAATTTTTTAGTCTAAGATGTCAGTTTCTTAGACTTTCCTTTATTTTTCACCAGCACTAGGTCACCTATCTGAAAATTCGTTGGACTTGCCCTCGCATCATGCCTTCTTTTCCTATCAAAGCCTTTTTCGTAATATTGGCATGTGCTTTTTTCTTCATCTGCTCCAACGCTACCTCAGTAAGAGTCGGAAATTCTACTAGGTCAAAGACAAGATTATTAGGTCTTATTCCACTCATTAATTCTACCGGTGCAAAACCTATTGCTTCATGTTTCAAATTGTTTATTACTTCTTCAGAATACTCCAAGTAATTAGCCCAAGCAGAGTGCTTCATATGACAGTATGTTTTACAAAGACGGTTAAGTTCTTTCATGATGCTTTCACACATGTTTCCCTGAGGAAAACATGCCAAAATTTTTATATGTTCTGTTTTTCTTTTATTCAAACATTCCTCAAAACGCTTAGAAATGAATTGGGACCCATTATCTGACAAAATTGCTTTCGGCACCCCTATGTTTACAAAATAGCCTTTCTCCAATTTACTCACATTTACTTTGGAATTAGCCTTCTTAATACGAAAAAAGCTCACATACTTTGAAAATCCATCCACCAATACAAACACATATTCGCAACCTCCTCTTGAAAGTGGCAGAGGACCGAAAAGATTCACTGCTACTAGTTTGTTCTGAGATTCCACAGAGTACATCTGTCCCTGTATAATTCTGTTATTTGCTTGTACTTTTTGACACTTGTCACAGTATTCTAGCCTCTTTTGCACTCAACACCACATGTTATCAAAAATTAACTCACTTAATTTAGCAATACAGTTAAGGGCTCCGTAATGTCCATATTTTTTATGTATAAAATCAATCAATAAATCTACATGTTGCTCTGGGAAACAAATACGCCAATCTTCATTCGTGTTCTTCCTTCTCCTAAACAGAATATCTTTGTATACCTGATAACATTCAGTTAACTTTGGAAAATCAGGGTGACCTATCCTGCTTTTTACCAGTTTCAGATTATCGCCCTGGTTTTGTTCTGTCTGAGATGCTTACAGATGCGCTTAATTGGTCCCTCTTTCTGCAGTTGAATGACCGCCAGCAAAATTTCATCACAATCCCTATTCCTTAATGGATCTACCCTCTGCTCTTTTTCCATCACGCTTCTAGATAACGCATCTGCCACAATGCTTTGAGAACCCTTTATATACTTCATCTCATTATCAAATTGCTGTAAATACACAGACCACCTCCTCAGTATACCGTGTTTGAGTTGACAAGTATCTAAATATGTTAAAGCACAATGGTCAGTAAAAATTATAACTTTGTCCCAAGAGGTATTGCTCAAATTTTTGCAATCCGAAAATAATGGCTAAAGCTTCCACTTCAGAAATGCTATAATTTTCCTCTGCTTGTAGCAATGATCGACTTGCAAATGCGATCGTTTTGTGGACCTGCTCTTCACCAACTGTATCGATCTGGAATAATTCCACCCTCAGACTATAACCACACGCATCTGATCCCAGACAAAAAAGCTTCCTAAAAGTCAGGATGGTTCAAAATTTGACTGTTCACTAATACTTCTTTAAGTATTTCGAATGCTGTTTGAAACTCCTGGGTCCACTTAATATGGAATATTTTTCTTAAGCAATTCCCTCAAACAAGGTGCATTAAATAACTGCCCAGTCACAAACTTGCGATAAAATCCAAAAAGTCCAAATATTCCTTTTAATTCTTTACGTGTGGTTGGCGCTGCATAGTCTCTAACAGCCTTTTATCTTGCCAGGATCTGGCATAATTCGTTCACCACTAACTATATGTCCCAGGAATTTAATTTCTTTCTAAAAAATTCTGTTTTGTCCAGTTTCCGTTTCATTCCACATGTTGTAATTGACTCTAATACTTTGTCTAACAATAGGCAGTGTTCTTCCCAAGTGGGAGTTGAGATCGATACATCTTCCACATAAACAGTAATCCTTTTTAATAATTGATCACCTAAGACCTGTGACATTGCCCTAACAAAAGCACAAACATTGATGTTTAAACCAGAAGGTACCACCTTATATTGGTAACATCGTCTTTCAAGGAGGAGCCGGCCGTGGTGACCGAGCGGTTCTAGACGCTACAGTCTGGAACCGCGCGACCGCTACGATCGCAGGTTCGAATCCTGGCTCGGGCATGGATGTGTGTGATGTCCTTAGGTTAGTCAGGTTTAAGTAGTTCTAAGTTCTAGGGGACTGATGACCTCAGAAGTTGAGTCCTATAGTGCACAGAGCCATTTAAACCATTTTTCAAACAGGAACGTTGTGTACTTTCTGGATTTCTTAGCCGAAGGTAGATTCCATTAACCACACGTTACATCCATAGAAGTAAAAAATTTTCTCCGTTTAAATTTTTGTAACAGCTCTTCAGTAGTTTCAGGCCTGTCGCTCTCTGGTAATATAAATTTATTCAATGCCCCAGCATCCAAAACAAGTCTAATAGATCCATCCTTCTTAGGTACAACAACCAATGGGTTATTATATACACTAATCGCTTTTTCTATTATTACCCATTGGAGCATTTTCTGTATCATGTCTCTAACTGCTTCCTTATGTACTTCCGGAACAGCGAATGGTTTTATGAAAAAATGTGCATCCTCTTTAACAGTTAAATAGCACTCATGATCCCTTACTAGCCCGGGTTGGTCGGAAAACACTTCACAACGATCGTTCAAAATTTGTCTCAAATCTTGTTTTTGTACTTCCGCAATTCCGTTAATTCACTTAGTTTTTCCTCGATCCTAATTTTGACATTTTCTGTCTCAGAAGGATCTACTTCCTTTCTTTCACCATATTCATTATAGCCCTCGATTACCTCTGCAGCCCTGCACTATCTTACAGCCCTACAATATCTTATTGGAATATCACTTTGTTCATTATTTACACAGTGTCTTTTTACCTGTGAAGGGAATAAATACCGGTTTTCCATGCACTCTAATAATCACATCATTTGTCTCAAAATTAACCCATCCTTCATATTTGTGTAAGAAATAGACACCTACCAACATTTCAACATTGAGTCCATTAACAATTAGAAAATTTAACTTTATTTGTAATCCACTCACAATGAATGATGGGTAACAATAAATACCTGTTTAACCACCTTCTTGCTTTTCCCAGTGGCCACCATAATTTCCAGCCCACGTACTGGCATTATAACTATTTGCTTACTTTTAGGGAGAGCATTCACAAAATTCTGGGAGACTGCACATTCAGAACCAGTATCTATTAAACAAGAAACCTTTTCTTTAAACACAGTGACTTCAATGATAGGTTACCCAATATATTCTCTTCTGATTACAGATTCAGGCTCCTCTAACAAATCATGCACTACTTCACACCTGTCAAAATCTACCTTTTCTGTGGAGAGTACACTTAACTGGATCCCCTTTTACATCATTAATAGTGGCGGCTTTTACAATCGTATCTACCAAAGATAAATAAAAATATCTAACTTTTCAACCTCTGTACTAACTTCTGTTTCTGAAACCCTGTCCAAGGTGTTGTCAGCATTATTTATATCATCTCCTTCTTCTTCCTCACTATCTGAAATTACTTGATTCAACCTATTCACAACCTCCTCTTGTATTTCCATAGTATTAATTCCACAGTCTATAGGTATTCTCACGTCTGTTTCGCAGTGCTGATTCACCCCCACCTCCTCATCTGAGTCTTCACTTCCTGTATTTAATTTCTTCTTAACACGGTTCCTGTGATCTTTATTTGAACTTCCCCTTTCACGAAATGCTACTTCATTTTCTAAATAAGTAAATTGCTTCATCTGAGTCTTCACTTCCTGTATTTAATTTCTTCTTAACACGGTTCCTGTGATCTTTATTTGAACTTTCCCTTTCACGAAATGCTACTTCATTTTCTAAATAAGTAAATTGCTTTTCAGTTTCACTCTCCTCTGTCCTCCTGATTTCAGTAACATTACTTCCAAAACGTTTTGTAGGTGCCTCTTTCACAAAGGGTGTCGTTAGCGGGTTTAATTTGTACGGTTGCAGAACGCTAATTGCTTCCCTGCTGTGTGACGTAATTGCCTCTGACGTTGGTCACCTCATAGGCGGCGCCTACCCGTTACGTCATCGGTCTGCAGCTGACGGCAATCCTAGTAGTGTACTCGGTCATTGAACAATTTCCAGCAGAGCCCCCTCTCCCCCGGTATCTGCCTCTAACTGTTCGCTCGCTGCACGCCGATCCTGTTTATACTGACTCCCGCTCTGTTTTCATTGGGTCTAGTGGGAGGTCAAAAATCTCTCCTAGTATTTTCTTCCACTTTTAAAATATTTTCCACCCTTTCCAGATAATAGATAAATCAGTCAATGTCATCCCCGGATGCCGAAATGATATTATTTCGCCAATACAACGGCAACTTGTTCTCTATTCCCATATTCAACCTTAGCAGTTAAATAGGACAAAGTAGTCACCCATTTTTGTACAAACCTTTTAATACTATCTTTCTTGCGGTCATACTTTTCCACAGACCAAAACTTGTTGAACACTTCCATTTGCTTCCGTCCCCCCCCCCCTCCCCCACCCCCGTACTCTTCAAAGAATGCTTGCTTGAAGTCCACTAATCTGTCATACTTATGGGAAGCTAAATTTCCTCAGATTCTAGCTTCTCCCATTAGATTAGAGGTAATGAAACCTATATATCACCTGTCATTCCAAGATTTGGGTAATACATCTTCAAAATCACTCCAAAATTCTGTGTAGATTCCATTTCAACAACTTCAGTGTGTAACTCATTTATTTCAGAACTTAATGAAGCTTTTATATCTGACCCCATTTTTTATTCATTTTGGAATTCATCTCAACACCCAGTCTACTCATTTTATTGTCAATATTAGCAACCATTTTATTAATTTTAGTGTGATTGGATCAAATCTCAAAAATTGTCTGTGAGTAACATATGCAGTTTCTGATGAATCTACACCACTGTTAGATACTATACAGCCACTATGGTTGTTAGCATTTTGCTCCACTCTGGTTAGTCTACCTTCATGCTCACACAATTGCTCATTCACACTGGTACTGAATAGCTGGATGTTAGTTTCAATGTTAGTAATTTTACTAGCAACTTGCGCACGAAAGTTTGCACATATGTCTCTCCCTTCTTTAAGTTTACTTTCTAAGACAACATGACTATCCTCACGGCACTTTTCTATATTTTGAATCTGATCCTGAACTTTATTTACTTCTGAATGTAATTGTTGCTTTAATTGCTGGTTGTCCTCAGCAACTTCCTCAATCTGTGAAGTTAGTTCACTTTTCACCGTTACAATAGCAGTATTACATTCGAATTTTACCTGATTAATATGACTTAATACTATCACTAAGGAAAGCCATGTCATTATTCCAAGATTCCCTCAATTTAGAAATTTTGTCTTCCATTTTAGATTCCATTTCAACAACTTCAGTGTGTAACTCATTTATTTCAGAACTTAATGAAGCTTTTATATCTGGCTCCATTTTTATTCATTTAGGAATTCATCTCAACACCCAATCTACTCATTTTATTGTCAATATTAGCAACCCTTTTATTAATTTTAGTGTCAATATCGGAACTCACTGACGTTTTAATTTCACTACCCAATCCATTCATTTTTGTCATAATATTCATTAGCATTTCCGACACACTAGCCCTTGATTCCCCCACAATTGACACTGGTTCCTGTTTCGTTTTAGTAATACCTACAGGCATATATTTAATATCGGCTTCCACCATACTCAGTTAATTTCCTATACCATAATTAGAACTCATTGAGTCTGACAAACCACTGTCATTGGTTTGTGATACATCAAAACTGAAATTACCAAGCATGGAATCATCTTCGAAATTTACATTAACTAAATCTAACTTCAGTTTCTCATCTACAATTTCCTGATTCTTTTCTGACCCTTTGCAAAGTTTCTTGGCGCACACACACACAAAACTCTAAGTAGAACACTACTTATCTTTCGCCTCGTCGGTTAGTTGCACGGCGAGATGAAACAGCGGGTCCGTCCAACATGCTCTGCCTACGTTGGACCAGAATACGAGCCACCGCTTCTACCACGGCTACCAACTGCTCCCACTGCCGGTCTGCTGCAGTAGAAAATGGTTCAAATGGTTTTGAGAACTATGGGAATTCTGAAACGAGTCTTTTATTTCATTTCAGTTGAAAAAATACCTGCCGTCAGCCCACATGTAATTAGCGAACAATGTCACTGTCCTCAGTTCACAGTTCATGCAACCCAGTACCCACGCATGGCAGCCAGAAATGTATTTAAGTCCAACGCGAAGAATTACCGATTTCACAGTCAATACTCCGCTGCTATATATGAGTTTCACATTCAGTCCTTTTCAGCGGATTTCTATTAAAGAAATTGCTCGCCAAATACTCCACATACGGATGCGAAACATGCCACACGGAATTTTACAAAGGCCGGAAGTTCACACGCGTTTATCTTCCCAACAAAATAATTCTAGAACTTCCAGACTACACAAAACTGTCCGAGAATGCAACTGCTTCTACGGCAACACAATCGGGACACGAAATACCAATAACTTCTTCATTTTACACATTATGCAGACGGACACGTTCAACATGACCTGGACGTTCAACAGCTACCCAGCGACTCCTTCATTCTGCTCCTTCCACACCCTGTAACTACCTGGGAGTGCGCGGGAACTGCTAAACTCTGATTGGTTGATCAAAATTGGTCGAGATCATTCTCGCGCCAAAGCTGTCCTACGCCAATCACTATTCCCAAGTGCATTCACGTCATTTCAATATGCAAATATTAATATAATGTTTAACGTAACCAAAGCAAAGGGAAACTAATCTGGGGATTTATTTAGAAAACTATTCCTCTGCAAACGGCTATTCTGGCTGCCTTCTTACAAAAGCAAGTACTCTTAGCCATACGTCATCAGCAATGAGAGGAAAACACAACTTTCCCACTACACAGTTACGTAATTTGGTACAATACACAATATTGAAATTCTACGTATGTCCCACTTACATACTCTGATTCATTCTCATTCATTCCACAACAACAAATAGATATTAATTAAATAATAATCTTTTCTGGATTTTATAGTACAAAAATGAAAATTAGTTAACGTTTTTAATATGAAAATCCAAATAAATTGAGCTGACATTTTGTGAACTCGAGTAATGATTTCAAATGATACTAAAAGATAAACTGTTGTTATTCCCAACTGAATTTTTTAGTCTAAGTGTCGGTTTGGGGTGTTTTAAGTAATTTCCTCTAACTCTGAAACGATGACAGATAGAAGGCTGACATTTTTATACCATATTCTCTTGAATAACAAAAGGCAGAGTATCGACTTTGAGCAATATTAATTGATATTTAATATAGTGTATTTAGATTCTTAGGGGTTTGAATAGTCAGTCGCTCGAAATGACACATACTCAGTCGCAAAAGTATTCGGACAGCACGTGACGGCGCATAATTTTGCAGTTTGCCGCATGAATAAATACAGAAATTGCACTTTGTAATGTATTTGGGACTCTGGGTGCGATGTCGCAAACGTGAAACACGCGTCAAATACGAAGAATTGTTGTTGGACATGTGTCTGTTACGTAATATTTCCTGAAAACGGCATGGAAAGTTGCAACAAAAGTATTCGGACAAAGGCGGACAACGTGAGAGAATAGTTCATTCCGAGACGCACAGAGGGTGAAGCGACTGCAGTTTGTCCGACATTTCCACGAGACGATAGCGATGATTAGTAAACACGTATCGCGAGCCTGTGCAGGTCGATGATGGGATGCAGAGGGAAGTGTTCTACGTTCGAGCAAAGGCAACTTGTCGTTTATCATCACGCAAAGGGGAAAACATGCATGGAAATTGCCGCAATAGTGAACATGAAGAAAAGTACAGTTCACGACATTATTAAACGGTTAGAGAAAGAAGACCGACTGGAATTTCGTTGCAGTACAGGACGGTCACGGACATTTTCACAGAGAGATGAACGTGTGATTGTGCGAAAGGTACAACAGAATCCGAAAATATCTGCCACACGAATTGCAAGTGAGGTGGAGGGAGACCTTGGTATAAAAGTTCATCACGAAACCGTGCGGAGAGTACGACGACGATCGCAGTACCATGGTCGAGTGGCACGGCGAAAGCCATTCATAAATGCTGTGAACCAGAAGAAACGTATGCAGTTTGCGAGGGAATACGCCGAATACGATCAGGCTTGGTGGAAGCGGGTGATATTTTGTGACGAATGTAAATTTACATTATGGCAAAGCGACGGAAAGGCAAACGTGTAGCGAAAGACCAATGAAGAGCTGAATCCCAGGAACGTCAAACCAACAGTAAAGTTTGGATGTGGGAGCATCATGGTGTGGGGATGCATGTCCGGCAATGGTGTGGGTGATTTAGTGTTCATTGATGATACGATGAACAAGGAAGCGTATTTGAATATACTGCGAGGACATTTGAATCAGAGTGCACGACATCTAGGTATTGCGAACAACTTTCATTTTTATCAGGATAATGATCCCAAGCATACCGCGCATATTGTACAAATGTGGTTGCTCTTCAATTGCCCGAAAGTATTACATCCCCCTTCCCAATCACCAGACCTTAACCCAAATGCCCCTTCCCAATCACCAGACCTTAACCCAAATGAACATTTGAGGGATAAACTGAAACGGACCCTCCGCGCGGACAACATCTATACGAAGGAGACCTTGAAAGAGAAACTGCGCCAAGAATGGGCAAATATACGCCCAGATTTCACGAAAAAACTCGTGGAAAGTAGGCCTAGTAGATTGGAGGAGGTATTGAAAATGAAAGGTGGACCCACAAGGTATTGACATTTTCGTCGTACAATTTATGAACATTTATTGGACAGTATCCGAATACTTTTGTAGCAGCAGGGTGTGCAGGATGTTTCATTTTTGTTGTTAATTTTTCTGTTATTTATGTTTTGGAAACGAAATAATACAATAATTCTTTTGTAATTAATGTTGTTACGCATATATATTGCTAATAAATGTTTGGGTTTCATAGTCAGTGTTTCTCGAGTACTCATTGTGAAACTTCCCACTGTCCGAATACTTTTGCGACTGAGTGTATACCGCTACCCACGGCTACCATAGCGACAGGTGCGAATGAGTCATTCCTATAAGGCACAACTGGCTGTCTCCTACACAGCCAACAGCTCTAATGCTACGGGCTGTAGGACACTAAAAAAAAAAAAAAAACAGCTGGCAGTGTCTGATGCCAGACCACAGCCCACTCAGTGTATTTAACACCCTCCAGAAATCAGGAACGCTGACTTTGTTCCAAAACATACCTGACAACATAACCGAAGAGCAGTTTATGGTATGTCCACCATAGATTACATCTCTCCATAGCGATCCATATTGCTGCCGAGTGGAACTCGCACAGTTTTACCACACTTGAACACCTAAAGTTGCTTGACGAAGGTACATATTCGTTCTCACATTGCTCCAAATGAAAGTGGAACAGCAAAAGTGATGGACTAACAATGATACAAGACATTCTCCACAACGTGTTGGACCGGCCGCGGTGGTCTCGAGGTTCTAGGCGCTCAGTCCGGAACCGTGCGACTGCTACGGTCGCAGGTTCGAATCCTGCCTCGGGTATGGATGTGTGTGATGTCCTTAGGTTAGTGAGGTTTAAGTAGTTCTAAGTTCGAGGGGACTGATGACCTAAGATGTTAAGTCCCATAGCGCTCAGAACCATTTGAACCACAACGTGTTGTATGAAGGCCTGTAGAGTATACATAATCGTCTTTCTAAGATTTGAGGCTTAGTAGAGGCAATATCAAAGTCGTTAACATCACACGCAACACACACCAGAATTTGCACATCACACCTTTAATTTCCGGTGGACTCTAAGGTGCTTGTACAGGAAAATATGTTACAATAGTTCATACGGACGTGAGGTTCGCTGTGGCTCGGTTGGTATAGTTCCCATGTGGCAGTGCAGTAGTAGTAGCAATAGTAAATTCAATAGATTCAAACAGTTGGCCCCATGCCAAATTTAGATTGCATTAGGTTCCCAGCTAGCTGTAAGAGATTCATAACCAAGGTTCTCAGCCAGCTGTACACACAGTCACCCACACATTCTTTTGATGGGTGACAGCATTTTTTTTAACTAATACAGATTTTTACTGAAGGTACGCCTTGGTGTGATGGAAATTTCACATCAGTGTTGAATAAACGATAAAATCCAACCATCAGTTTGTAAGTGACTTCTCACATAAATTGTGTTTTAGTTGGACATAGCACATCTGGTATTTCCAGTAGATTTCTATCCACCACTAACCCACAATGTCCTGGCTTACTAGCATCAAGATGGTATTGGCCAATTTGACCATCATGATATAAGACACTATTGCACTGCTGGAATTCACACACTGCCAACTACCATTGTTAAGTAGGGTATGCTCTTACGGTGATGAGAGCACTGGGAGGGGGGGGGGAGGGATGATGATGATGATGATGATGATGATGATGATGATGATGATGATGATGATGATGGCCTATGGTACTGTGGTCATCTACCTTCCTCCCTCCCTCCCTCTCTACCCCTTACTCGTCTCTGTATTCAGGCATACTAACCATCAAGCAGACCCACAACTTGTGCTCTGCACTCCATAGTGAGAGGGTGGTCACAATCGTAAAGAGTATTCAGAGATCTACCATCTTCAGGCAGAAAAAACTGATCTGCACACTCGACTATAAGTATTAAACCATTCTTCTCGCTCAATGTTTACTAATTATTGCGTATGTGTGAATGTATATGTTTTTCATGGTTTTCTTTTATTTGTCCCTGAGTTCAACAGCTCCGTGACGTATGTGATTCAATGAATATTACCTATGAGGAGCAGCAACAGATATCAAGTCAGCAAGCAGGCACACTGTCAGATGCAGCTTCCGACAGATTGGAGTGGAAATAAAGTTAGCATGCAGAACTACGCATATATCCATCACCTGCACCACTAAATAGCACACACACTGACCCCATGATGCAGTATAAGAGCAGGACACAGAATTGTTTCCTGACTTTGAGTTTCTGCTATCGCCAATGTCTGAATCACTCATCAAGCCGCTACCACAATTTAACGTAGCTATGAAATCGGTTTTGTTCGCTGCAGCAAGTTGAACATGAGTGACAGTAAACACGTAGTTGTAGGCATCTTCTCAGATAGTTAGTTAAATGTAATGGTAATATTTGAAAATCCACGATTTAGTGACATAAAAGTATTGCTTCCAGACCATGAATAGTATCAATTATGTCTGGATTCGACGCTAATAACTGCTTGGCTCAACGCTCAGACGCCTGCAGTGTTACTAGATTGTCATATAATACGTGTGTGGGACTGTCCAAGAACAATGAAAATATACTGCAACGAGAATACCACACAGTTCATTCACATTTGGGAATCTACATTCAGAAACTTGATGCGTGCTAGTTCAGCCATTCAGAGCGCAGTGTATGAACATGTCAAATGGTGCCCATATGTGTATGGGTTTTTTGGACATATGTGGCATGTGCTTACAGAGCTTATGCATCAGAATACTTCAGAGGTAGCCTTTGCTACAAATTTCGATGAATGCTGTGTTTCAGTGCATGGCATGTACAATGCATCTGCATCATCTTAATCTGATGTCGCTAGACAAGTACATGCATATTTCAATTTATTTCTATATTCTACTTTGTTAAACCATATTAAAAATGTGAAAAATAAATGAATATTTATCTTTCTGAGTACTTGTCCATGAGCAGGATATACACGTATCTAACAGAACAGTTCTTGATATGAGGTGGACCGAACTTCTCTGTCCAGTTTCTGCTATCTCGAAGAGTCTTACACATTTTAGATGGGCTGAAATTTAACAGTTCGTTTGTTGCAATGCCAGAGGGAGGCTTAGCAGTTCACACATTTTCAGTTGTTGCCACTATGTTAGAGAGGAACATAGATGTACATTATTAGAAGAGGCAAAATTGGTGTGGAATGAAGTTGCTCAAAAATGAAACTATGTACAGGTGAACTATGGAAGACACCTACGGGAGGACGACTGCTCCACATGCAGCTGCCACCCGTTCGACACCGTGCCCAGTACCATGTGTGGGTGCGACATCGCACATTGTATAGCATGGGAATTCTACACCAAGCTGTGCTGCACCCTTTAACATGTTGAGTAATTGCGTACAGCTTTAGTGCCACATGCTATATAGTTGTGGCATTGTATCTGGAGAGCCACACCGTACATCACATCACCTGTGTAGCGTATCGCAATTGCTGGGCACTTGATCTATCTACAGTACCACATCATAGAGCATACTCCATCTGTAAGGGTACCACTTGTGAGGGAAGTGGTTCCTCTCCCACAGACGTCTTGCATTGTTTACCTGTACACACTTTCTTTTTTGAGCAACTTTATTCCACACACAGTTTGTCTCTTCTAATAAGAACTTCGAAGTTTCTCTCTGATATAGTGTCAACAACTGGAAATGTAATCCATCTCTGACGTTCCAACAGTTCAAATGTTACATATCATCACACACAAAATGTGCTAAGTCTCTTCGATATAACAGTAACTGGGCTGTAGAGTTCGGGCTCCTATCGTATAAAGAACTGTTCTGCTAGATATGTATGTATCCTCTGCATGAATAAGTACTCAATTAAATGTGACCTACAGTTATATTGCATGATTGTGCCCGTAGGTAAATGTTCCTTCCTATGAGATATGTCTCGACTACCTCGTCGTCTACATTACTGAACATGTAAAGAATTTTGTCATTTATACTTTAGTAAAATTAACTGTATATTTTATTCAACATGTTCAAGGATTTTTACGAAATATAACCGTTTAGAGAGAGAAAGACTCATTTATTTTCTCTTTTTTTTTTGCTTTGGTTTAACATAGTAAGATACAGACAGTAATATAAATATCCACATACATGTCTAGCAATTTCAGGTAGTGATGATGCAGATGCACTGTACATGTTGCTTACTGAAACACAGCATGCATCGAAATTCGTAGCAAAGGCTTTCTCTGAAGACTTCTGACGAGTAAGCTCTGTAAGCACATACCAGACATTTCCAAATTATCCATCTGCATATAGATATGATTCGCCATGCTCGTACACCACACTCTACATGGCTGAACTAGCAGACGCCAAGTTTCTAAATGTAGATTCCCAAAAGTGAATGCACTACGTGGTATTGTCGTTGTACATTTTCACTGTCCTTGAATAGTCTCCCATACATATTATATGAGAATCTAGTAACACTGCAGGTGTCTGAGCATTGAACAAGCAGTTATATGCATAGAATTCAGATTTAATTGATACCATTCATACTGTCACTCATACGTAGGTTGGAAATTATATAGTGGCAACACTGCTGTGGAGACACTATGTAATGGAATCTACTACTGTCGCTAATAGCACACTTTGTTGACATACCTACCTTACCTCCGAGCAAATGGACTCACCCGTTCCACGTCACCGGCGTGCGCACAATCGAGGGAAAAACAGTCACTTGTGAGCGAGCGGTCTAACATAACGGTGTCACTATGTTTTCGAAACAGGAACAAAGGAGTTGGATCAATGCACAATACTACTGTTCCTTTTTTGAGCATCACCTGCGACCAGCTTTGCGAAAGCAGTGGCGACACTTTCTGCGCAACCCACCTATAATTTTGCACGACAATGCGCGGGCGCATACAGCACAAGCTGTGGCTGCTCTGTTCGGTCGATGGGACTGGGAAGTACTGTACCATCCACCATACTCCCCGGGCTTAGGTCCTTGTGACTTTGATTTGATTCCGAAGATGAAGGAACCACTTCGTGGTATTCGCTTCAGAACTGTTCCAGAGATTCGATAGGCAGTAGACCGCTCCATCCGCACCATAAATAGAACTGGTTCTTCAAACGATATACTACGCCTTCCACATCGCTGGCAACGTGTTCTACACAACGTTGGTGACTACTTTGAAGGACAGTAACAGGTGCAAACATGTAACTCTTTTGTATAGGTTGTGAATAAATAGTTAGAACTATTTAAGTTCCAACCCTCGTATTCAACTTGTATGTTGCAGCGCAAAACACTACTTTCATAGCTGCATTAAAGTGTGGTAGCAGCTTCACACGTAGTACTGACATTGGTAGTAGCAGAAACTCGAAGTCTGGAAACAATTCGGTACGCTCAGGCAAAGAAGCTTATCGTAAGGTCATTATCGGAGTGCCATTTACATTACAATGGCTGGGCGGGCCGCGTGGTCCGTTGGTACAAGGCCTTTCGGTCCAAAGTGGTGCGTAAAAAACAGTTATATTTGTACGGGGACACAAATATCGGCAAGTCTACATTAATTGAAAAAGTGCTGTCACGTAAGCAACATGTTTATCTTCCATTCTGTTCCGAATTCGGATTTGGTGATTATGACCCTCGTGTTCATAATGTTATTGTCTTTGAGGAATTCGAGTGGTCTAGATGGCGTCCATATGCCTCGATTTTGAAACGCATAGTTGAAGGACGACCGGTAACTGTTAATGTGAAAAACAAACCAGGTATGGTTATAAAGCACCGTGGCTTGGTTATATTTGTGTCAAATGAGTATACAATTGGTGATGAAGCTTTAATATCCCGTCTTAACGTTGTGCCCGCGGATTGTCATATTATTCATTGTTTATCTATGAAGGAGGAGGTGGCGTCGGACACGTCGGATGTGGAGACCCCGGAGGAGATTATATGCGTCTCGTCGGATGAGGATGATGGGCAGGGTTCGCCGTGCACGACGGATACGCCGACGGACGATTCTAACTAGACCATATTTTGGACGAATGTGTAAATGGCGGACAGAATATACACAGTCGGATGGCGTTCGGTTTGAATATGGAAAAATGGGCGCCACCGAGAAATATGATGAAAATGCCACTAACTTTACCACTTTACGACATTATGATATAACTGATGAGTTTAAGTTCTTTGCCAACAAATATGAATCTGTAATAATTAATAAAGTAGTCACATATGTATATAGGATTAATGTTAGAGTTGAGCGTCTCACGTTAGATGATAGAGCAAATAAGAAAATATTTGAAGACCAGGGTGCATTAGAAAAGGTACGACTTGCATGCAGTAATAAACTGGGACCTTTTAGTCTTAGACCAGAACGATCCTCTGGAGTTCCATGGCGTAAATATAGTAGGAGAAATCGATTCAAATTTGTTACCTATTCTAAACCAGAGACTAGTGCCGACATAACTAAAGTAAAATCATGGACTGATTTAGAAACACAATGTAAAGCAAAAAATAAACTGTTTCAAGGTATTAATCCGTTTTATATTGGGCTTGAAATTGCTGGTGATGAACCTGCGAAGAATGATGTCGTTCAAAGCGAGGTGAAATATGTTACATTTGTTGTAAGGAATAGAGTGTACATGACATTTTGTAAAAGAAAGGGTACCGTTACATTCTAAATAAAGGTTATTGTTTACAGCTAATGTCTGCGTTGGAATCTTTTTATGGCAACTGGGACCATATAAGAAATTACCCGGACGACCTACGCCTGGCCTTCCTTGTTCCTACCAGTCAGCAACGCATCGATGAATTAGCCATAACATTTTATGGAAACAAGATTAATTATTCTGCTGCTATAATTGTATTAGAGGAATTATGGTGTTATAAACCAAATCTACAACAATTGATTGCCCAATTTAGGGAAGCATATAGGGAGTATGTTTTTATGCCAAATGGTATAAGGTGTGCTTCGACGTATCAGGTGCAGTACTGATACGCAGTGTTTTGAGCTCCATGACTGGTGTATATGTAGGATATATTGGAAACCCGAAGTCTCAAAGTATTCTCTGTCCAGCTCTGATATTAGGCACTGCATCATAGAGTCAGTCTGTGTGCTGTGTTAGTGGTGCAAGTGACAGATATGTAGTTCTGCATGCTAACTTGATTTCTACTCCAATGTGTCGGGAGCTGCATCAGAGAGCGTGCCTGCATGCTGACCTAATATTTGGTGCTGCTCCTCAAATATAATATGCATTGCAATCAAATATGTCAGGGAGCTGTTGAACTGAGGAATAAATAAAAGAAAACCTTGAAAAACATATACATACACAACGTAGAGAGAGAGAGGAATGGTTTAATACTTAGTCGAGCTATATGGAGGTGTTAGCCCTCTGATTACACTTCATGATTATGATCAATCTTTCATTATGGAATGCAGAGTACAAGTGGTGGATCCGCTTGATAACTAGTAAGCCTGAACGCTGAAGACGTGTGGGGAGGGGGGGGAGGGGAGGGATGGAGGTAGGCGACCACAGTGCCACGGGATTGATACAACTATTTTTTCTACTGCATCCATATCCACAGGTCAGCCACCTCGTATTCTGACGTCGCGAAAAATGTCCTGGACGCTAAATTTTGAATCATGTACGTACCTGTAGGATGACATAGAAATACCGTTATCGTGCTTAGTGGTTTACTGTGTTGGAATGTCACATATGAACAACACTGTAGAAATTCATAGCAGAGACTTCAGAAGAAGTGTTCTAATCAATCTTAAGCATTTCAGATAACGTTTGGACTTTGAGGAATTTATATATATCAGGAAACTGATCAAAGGAGACTACATAATACTTTCGCTTAGCCTATACATGTTACAGAAAAAAATCCATTGCATATAAATGTCTCCAAACTGTGCCAAAATGCCCAACGAACGACACCACAGCTCTAGCAAAATACTCCCCAAACTATAGCGTCTATCATCATCATCATCATATCATCATCATCATCATCATCATCATCATCATCATCATCAACAACAACAACAACAACAACAACACTTTCACCTTCACATGAGCGTTCCACACTTGTGCAGTGGATGTCATGGTGGTCAAGTTGGCCAATATAATCTTGATGACTAATAAGCAAGAATGTTATGGGTCAGTGGTGGATATAAATCTGTTGGAAATGTTAGATGACCTATGTTTAACGTAAAATACAATTTTTGTCAGGAATCACTCAAAATTTTAGCTGTAGCTTAACATTTTGTCTACGTCGATATCAAATTTTCGTCACACCAAGGTGTAAGAGCAGCAGAAATCGGTGTTAGTTGAAAGATTGCACCGTCACCTGTCAAGAGAGTGGGTAGGTCACTGTGATATAGGTGGCTGTAAATCCTTGATTATGAATCTGGAACATAAAGTGAGCTTTCCTGACTTTTGAAGGGTCTTAAATACAGGGTGTGTTGTGGTGTGGTGTCTGACGCCGGTGGTTGTTTTTCGGTTGCAGATAAGAAGGGAAGTGTATTATTTATTACCGTTGTTCACACATTTTCCTATATGTGGAGGATGACTGAAGTTTTGAGTGTCCTGCAGACCAATGCAGTACCCTCTCTCTCTCTCTCTCTCTCTCTCTTTCTCTCTCTCTCTCTCTCTCTCTTTCTCTCTCTCTCTCTCTCTCTCTCTCTCTCTCTCTCTCTCTCTCTCTCTCTCTGTGTGTGTGTGTGTGTGTGTGTGTGTGTGTGTGTGTGTGTGTGTGTGTGTGTGTGTGTGTGTGTGTGTGTGTGTGTGTGTGTGAGGAGGAGAAGAGAGATTTTGGTGGTCTACTGTTCTGTTCTTTTTCACAACGTTAGTGTAACATACTGTTTAAGTTCTATGAAAAACGCCAAGACTTCGAGAAAACTGAAAGATGTATTGACAGCTAAATACGTACATATCCTGTACTTGTGAGATGTACTATCGCTAAACATGAGAAATAACGTGAAAAATATCAAACTGCTATGATTATGATCATTACAGTTAGAGATGAGTTGTTCTTTGCCTTAGTACAGTTCAGGAGAAGCGAATGGAGGAATAAGATTTGCTGGAAATATTCACAAGTCGTTATATCACCAGCACCAGTATTGGTCAAAAATGTGTGAGGAACTCGCAGTTTCCTTGTTGTGGTTTTGGATCTGTTGCAGAAATGGGAACACATTAACGGGATACTGTATGATAATGTTCTGCGACTACATTGTGCATCTAGAATCTGCGAAGCAGTTTGCCGAGTTTTTGAAACTGGTGGAATAGCAGCATTTAACAATAATTCATTTTCTATCGTGGTTAACTTAAATTTAGAACACGTGTGGCTCTATTATATAGACTCCAACACTATTTATGACTGCATAGTCAACATGCCGAGTTTATAGAGTCTGACTAAAGAAGGAGACGGCACTAGTGAACGATTTGTAACTATATTGTTTTCCTCCACACAAAAAACATTAACAGAATCGTAAGAAATGGTAAATGACACAAATCCTACGACTGACTGATGAGGGAATAAAAGCCGAGACTTTCCAATCTACAGAGTTATAATAGCACAGTTGTCTGATGGAGCTGTCTGCTCTGCTATGGCTGGGGGCTGTTAATACCATGTATCGGTGTGATAGGCATGTCAGCACAGCGGGTCTATCTTGATGCGACTTCCTCATCCTCACATTAACTGCTTCTTCTTATAATCCATTCTCCTGGATGATTTCACCGAGATACCTGAAATTCTTAACTCGTCCGATTTTTCCCAAATTGGTGATCATCCATTCAGGTCCATCACAGATGTTCGTTATATATTTTGTCTTTTGAATAGAGATCTGGAGTCCAACTTTTTCAGCAATTTCCGACAGCCTATTCATCTTGTTGACTGCTGACTCTATGTTGTTAACCAAAAGGCCAAGCAATCAATGCACACCCCTTTGTTCATAGGACCAAGCCTGAACCACTCTTCATTTGTTTCTCCTCGGACTAACAACTTTTCCCACTCTCGAATGACCTTTCCCAAGACGCAGTTGAAAAGGAGCGGGATAGTCCATCTCCTTGTCTTACACCCGTTCTGATTGTAAAGGGTTCTGAGATCTCACCGATAAATTTTATTTTTGACACTGTGTTAGCGTGAGTTTGTTTGATCAGCTTTCTTGATGTTCAAAATGGTTCAAATGGCCTTGAGCACTATGGGACTTAACAGCGGAGGTCATCAGTCCCCTAGAACTTAAAACTACTTAAACCTAACTAACCTAAGGACATCACACACATCCATGCCCGAGGCAGGATTCGAACCGTAGCGGTCGCACGGTTCCAGACTGAAGCACCTAGAACCGCTCGGCCACTCCGCCCTTCTTTCTTGATGTATCAGCCACCCCAAACTCTTCCAAAATATTCATTAATGCCTCTCGGTCGATGGAGTCATATGCCTTCTGAAAATCAACAAACACGACCACGTAGTTATTTCCTCCAGTTTTTTTTTGTACCTGATGGTCTTCTTCAGGTTAAAGATCTGTTCTGGGCAAAAACGGCCCTTTCGGAAACCGGCTTGATATTCCCCAATCAATTGGTCAAGATAACCCTTTGTTCTGTTCTGTAATGCTTTGGAGAGGATCTTATATGGAACACATACTAATGAAATGACCCTATAGTTGGTGACATTTTTTATCGCCTATTTTGTGTAGAGGATGGATCAAAGCTGACTGCCATTCAGTTGGTATCATCCCAGTTCTCCATATCTCCTCAAAAAGGTGGACTAGTACATCTAGAGTTTCATTATTTGCCAGCTTCAGTAGTTCCGCCACTATTGAATCCTCTCCAGCTGCCTTATTATTCTTAAGGTTGTTGATGATCCCTTTGATCCTCTTTACTAGGTGGATATGAGTTGGGTAGTTTTTGGATTGGGGCACATGCAGGGAATCTTTCTTTCGGTTCGTCACAATTAAGTAGATTTTCAAAATAACGAGACATGATCGTGCAGTTTTCTTTGTTGGTCAGGTCGAGCTTTCCATTTTCGCCTCTAAAACAGACTAGGGGCTTGGTACCTTTTCAGATTCGACCTGAACGTCTGTTAGAAGTCTGTGGCATTGTTTTTTTCTTAATTGCTCTCCTAGAGATTGCTACATGATCAATCTGTTTCTCTCCACACACATTGCCTGGTGATCGCCAAGTCTTCTGTTTACTTGGCTTGTGTTCGTAAAATGTTTACATTATCTGGACATTGAAGGATCGACACAGATTGACGAGTCTTATACCATTTCTATTAGTCATCTTGTGAACAGGATACTTCCCAATTGTTGATCAGAATTACGGTTCTATTCCCAGCTGAGCGTTAAAATCACCTAGTAGGATCTTTATGTTCTTGGATGGTATTTTCTCTAACTTTTCTTCAAGAAGATCCCAGAACTGTTCAACTTCCTCGGGATTATATCTGTTGTCGCCATTGACTGATACATGTGCATTGATCAGTGTGTATCCTTTGTTACCACAGCTGAGAGCTCGGACAGAAAGTCTCTCAGAAGGGCTGAAGAACTCCACAATTGAACTGACAACCTTCTTACGAACAACACAAGCTGTGCCAAGTATATGCATGATCTTACCGATTTGACTGCCCTTTTCCATTTATAAATCCTGTAACCTTCAATGTCCATTGTGTCTTCATCAAGGTATCTGGTTTCTTTAATGGCCAAGATGGTTATGTCATGTTTGTCCATCATCGTCAACTCTTTGTTCTTCCCAACTTTCAATAGAGAATTGACGTTCAAAGTCCCAAAATAGTAATTCTGTTTTGTCTTGAATATTGTATGCGTAGTCGTGTCTTCAAACCATCTAGGTTCAGGCTCCCCAGAACCCATAGGCCTGATTGCTATCTTAAGAGTGGTCGATTCCCTCAAACAGGTACTACCTGGGGTAGTGTCCTTTTTTATGACGTCATTCCATGATGCTTGGTTGTCCAAACCAGTGTGGGTCGGACAAATCCTTCCCAGTAATACAACCGAGTGAGATTATACTTCTTTAGGTACAAAATTCATTAATTTCGGTACCATATTCGCTATTCGCAATGCAGAATTCAGTGTTGTCAGTACAATATTAGTTTAGAAATGCTATGGAAACGTTTGATGTTAGTATGCACTATGAAACATATAGTGAGATGGGAACCGTTAGATGTAAAAGATCTGTGACATGAGAGAAAATTCGATGGCCTGTGGTTGGTTAAGTTGCAAGCTTTCATATGGGGTGACGCTGTTGACATTTGCCGGTCCCGTGCGTAACACACCGAAGCGCGTGATTCACAGGTCGACTGTGCTGGCAGCGTCATGCTTCTTCATGAGACAGATATCTTGGGGTTCTATTCGCTGACAGTTTATTTTTTATTTTATTTTTTTAAATGTCATGGATAAGAAGCGTATAGGTCATACTCTCGTAAGATATTGCTTTTTCACTGTCTATATTTAGTGTGTTTGGCGGTTATGATTGAACTTGTTAGTAAGTATAAACATGTCTGATTCTTAAATGCGCTTTATACATGGCTGTTAGATATATTACCATATACGATCATCTTATCCAGTTCACTAAAACATTAAAATGCCTCAGACTAGCACTTGATCGCCAACAAGGAAGCGCCATCTACGAATCATTCAACAGAAAGCCCAAATAGATTAAAATTACTGAAACTACTAACAGGCTGAGCATGGGGATTACATCGTTCCACAGTCCTCCACACCTATGAATCCATGATCTGATCGATCTTCTGCTGTGCAAATGTGACATGAACTTCCGCTCCTCCCTCCTTTTATCACGCGTTACAGATGCGTTCCGCCTAGCCTTTCGAATCTGCTTACCCTCCCCCACTTGCATTCTCTACCAACAAATAAATCCTCTTCCGTCTTGATAACCTCTGCATGTCCTACATTACCTGTAAACTCGACAATACCCACCCTCTAGTTTCCTCCCTACTCAGTGCTGCTGTGCCTCTACCACCACATTCTCCGAATGCTGCACCTCCACACTCTCCACATTCTGCTCCCAAGAAAATTTAGTCGCCTTCCCTTACCTGATCATGAAATCAGCCCTGATATATACCCATCCTGCCGGATATAAGAGATCCCAGGCCAACTCCCCCAGCCAGAGCTCCCTCCGTCTCTACTTCTTTCCACCCACATCCTAAGCCTTTGTCCGGAAAAGCATTGCTCTTCACTCTCCTAAATTCCTCCTCTAAACATCTGCCCAAATAAACACCCTCTTACTATCGCAACTGCTACATTCCCATGATACCCTCCTTCCTAGCAGTCTAGGCACACTCATCACTTCACTCATCAATGTGTCTATTTTGATCAGTCAACACACTGGCTTTTCACTTTTTTAATTTACGCACTTGTCTGTCTTTTATTTTTTGTGAAACATTCACTTGCATTTCTTCTGTGTCAAACTTTTAGTTAACAACAAATCCACCTTTTATATTTTAAATTATGAAACTGAATCTATGTTTATTATTTCAAACATTCGTTTTGGGAATTGCTGTGTCCAACTGTATGCTGTGTTTTAAAATTCTTACTCTCATATGGCTGAAGAGCGGGGACTTGCATCACTGACAGCCCACCCCCATCGTTGTGGGGCAAGAGGAATGAAATAAAAAATAACAGAACAGGGGTCGTAGGCTTTGTCCTCTACCCCCCCCCCCCCCCCCCATACACACACAAAATCACGAATTTTTTGTGCTAGCTATGGCTGTAATGCTGTCACTAGTGTTGGAAATCAGAGCTTCCATTCTCCAATTTGGAATCGCATTTCACGTTTGATGTTTACAACTTGGAGACCACCACCAGCTGGGTTGCAGGGTCATAGCACAGCATTTTTCCTACACTGTAGAGATCTCTTTCCATGCGGTACAGTGTGGTGGCTGTTCGCTACCAGACACAGACATCCTGAGGTGGCTCGTGCATGTAGACAGATCGCAGGGGTGGTGGTGTTTCCACGGGGTCCTTTCGCTCCCAAAGTGAGAGATGCAGATTGAAAAATGTTTGGTTGTCAAGAGAGCAACATATGAAGCCTTCAGTGACTACTGTAGTAGAATACTGTAGAAAGATCTTTCACAAAACCCAAAGAAATTCTGGTCTTATATAATCGTTGTTAATGGTACCAGAGTTAGTGTCCAGTCATCCACAGGCAAGATGAGAACCAAAATTGAGGCTGGTAAAATAAAAGCAGAAATGCTTAACTCCTCCACTCGATTTTCAAGTGTTCCTCTATAAAGGAAAGACCAAAAATCCAATACTATTGACCCAATTTAATTCTTGTACTATTGAAAAGATGAGTGAAATAGATATTAGTGTCAGTGATTCTGAGAAACAGTGGAAGTCACTAAAACTGAAAAGAGCTTCAGTGCTCGATGGCTTCCTTATCAGATTCCATACTGAAATACGTCTGAGTTAGTCTCTATTTTAATCATAGTCCATGATAGATCCATTGAACAAAAAACTGTGACCTGTAGCTGGAAGAACGCACAAGTCATACGCATCTACAAGATGAGTAGCAGAAGTGATCCACAAAACTATCGTCTAATATCCTTGACATCCATTTCTTGTACAATATCAGGTCATATCCTGAACTCAAACGTGATGACAGAACAAAAGTAGGAAGGCAGAGCGTCCACAAGCACAGTTTGCGTTGTTGTCAAATTTACTGCCCCTCCCCCACCTTGGTACAAGGTTGTAGCGGTAAATGTGGCAACATCGCAATTTAATAATGCAAATTAATGACTTCAGTTATGCAAATTAGCCATTCTCTGACCCTCCCTCTCCCCTCCCCTTCCTCATCCCCACTACCCCACCTGCCCTATTCACAGGAACTTCGAATTTTGGCGGGAATTTCTAATTTTGTTAGGAAATTAAAAAATCATGAGGGTTTCGAAATGGTAGGAATTGCTTTGTCCCAAGGCCGTGGTGACGTCACACCCCCACAGCCCACCCGCGAATTGCCAGGATATTCAAAATGGTAGGTGACCTTTTTGGGATTCAAACCTCAGGCCTTCTGAGCAGAAAGCCCAAGTGCGCCGCCCCCCCGAACACAAGGAAATGGACAGTCTGTATCCAGCTGTAGGAGAGGAAGGTTAGGTTAGTGAACTTCATTCATTTTGGGTGGGAAACTGAAGTAAAGATCGGTGATAATTACGTAATTAATCATAAAGATCGGTCCTAATTACACATGTACATGCATAACGCTACACAACAAGCACCTAAAATCGCAATACAGCTCAAAAATTGACGATGTCCCCTTCCAACGCCGGCCTTGGTGGCCGTGCGGTTCTAGGCGCTGCAGTCCGGAACCGCGGGACTGCTACGGTCGCAGGTTCGAATCCTGCCTCGGGCATGGATGTGTGTGATATCCTTAGGTTAGTTAGGTTTAAGTAGTTCTAAGTTCTAGGGGACTGATGACCTAAGATGTTAAGTCCCATAGTGCTCAGAGCCATTTGAGTCATTTCCCCCATATGCCCTATTAGCGAGAATTTCGAATTTTGGTGGGAAATTTAAAAAAATCTTAGCAATTTCAAAATCGCAGCAATTTCTTTGTCCCAAGGCTGTGCTGACGCCACACCCCACCGCCCACTCGGGAATTGTCGGGAAATTCAAAATGCCGGGTGCCCTTTGCGTGATTCAAACCCCGGGCGTTCTGCGCGAAAAGCTCTTGTGCACCCGCATACACAGGGAAAAGATCAATCTGTATCCAGCTGGAGGTGAGGAAGTTTTGGTTAGTATACATTATTTATTTTGGGTGGGAAACCGAAGTAAAGGTCAGTCCTAATTACGCAATTAATCATGAAGATCGGTCCTAATTACACATCTATGGGCATAGCGCCACACAAGGTGCACCTAAAATTGCAATACATCTCAAAAATTGACCATGTCATACAACTGGTATTATCGTACAGGAAAAAAGCTCACAATACCACTCGAAACAAGTGGCAGATGTACTCAAAATAAATAGTAACTTTATATAGGATGATCCCTTTACCTACAAGTAGAAATAAACCTCTATGCTCCACTTGTGAATTGGTGGGAGAAAGGCTGAAGTGGAAGGTAATATCTTTATTTTTGGCGGGGAAACCTTTTCAACTCGCGGGCCGATGTTGGAGGCTGTGTGCCTGGCTGAGCACACGGTCGGGAGCCCACGCTATCGATTCAGACCAACGTTACTCACACAATGGCCCGTGACTCCAGCAGAGCACTGAGCAAAGCTACCCCAAACAAAGACGACTATGTGTTGTTTGTCTAGCTGAGATACACTACACGCCACCAACAGCGGCTCCTGCCATGGCACGCTGTTCTGAGAGAAAACATTTCAGTGTAACCACTACATTTAACGTCAACACACCTCGTATAAGTGAGCATCTATTTAAAAAAAAAACACTATCTCACCAATAATAAAACAGTCCTGTTGCCACGAAAATAGGTGTCGTCCATTTTTTATTTTTTACTTTAATGAGCAAAATCAATATGATTTGAAATCATTCGTTATGAACGAGGGTATTACACTAATTTGAGACAGTTAAATTATCAGTATAGAATGGCATCTACACAGTCATTTTTACGTTGGACTGCAGGATACAATTCACATCTCTCTTTCTCGAAAGAGCTTCTACTATTTTGCTGCTAAAACTACCGATCACTGCAGAATGTGCTTGTTATTTGGAAACTTTCATTGGAGGAAAAGAGAATTTAAACTCCAAGGAAAAAAAAACTAGCAGTCTAACGAAACATCTATGTTAACCGATTTCTTCCAGTTTGATGGACAAAATTACATGCTTTGAGAGTGTCTCTGGCATTCAGATCAGTGTCCGTAAATAAACTGTCATGCGTGTGGGTACTACAAACATTTGAGAGATGTGAAATAACATTACAGAATTCAGCCTTTCACACTATCTGTTTACGTGTCTGAAAAAATACAATCATTTTTCGTTCGGCAACAAGAAGTTACAATTCAAGATCACGTTCTTGTTTAATACACTATGGCAGATCCCATTTTACCAATGCTATGGTATATCATCCTGGCATTTACGTAACGTAAAAACCAAGTCGTGAGAGCATTCCTTGTCAAAGAACCTCCTAACGTCGTCTAGTAGAGAACTTTATAAGATTTCACCGATACATCAAAAACAAATACCGTCTGCGTGCTTGCATCCGACACATTTGCTCAATAAGTCGCCTCTACCGACCTGTGTGTAAAATTCCTGTCACTAGTACTTGAAGAAGACCGCACCCAGCAGACCATCATTTGCAATAGCAGCAGATTCTTGTGTTGAAGTTTCGCAAGCAATTTGGTCATCACACAACAACCAGTTTCATGCAATCCACACACGTCTGAAAAAACACTACCATATCTAGGTTCCACAACAGCTATAAATCAGCTGGAGGATGCTTTGTAATTAGAGGTTACGAAGTATGAAATAACACAGGACCACAATAATAAAAACACTCATGATTCCACTAGAATAGACACAGTCGATTTCTGTTAGTTTTATGAGCAAAATCGGCATAGTTTGTGTTACTCATGTTAAAATTACAAATGGTCATGCATGAGGACATTACATTCATTTCAGACGTATGAATTAACGATACAGATCAGCATCTATACTGTCATTTATTACGTTCGAGCGCATTCCTCTTCGTTATTTTGTAACATCCAGAGTAGGTAAAAAAGTCTACGAACTATCTGCAGCTGAACTTTAACTTGCCATACTGCTCCTTGTAATAGAATCACCTAACGTCATCCTATAACATTTTACAGTATCTCTCTACAGATATATCAAATACCGTCAGCGTGCCGACATCGACGATATTGCTAAATAAGGCGCTTTCACAGACCTACATGTCTGTGTAAAGTTTCGTCACCTGTGCAGGAAAGAAGCCTGTATCCAGCAGTCTATCACTCGTAATATATGACTCTTGTGTTACAGTGACAGGTCATAGTTGCCCATGTGTTCCATCTCAAAGAGGCCCTGAGCACTACCGCCTCATATTACAGACATGTGCATAATCACTGTTCCGGTGTTGACCACCCTCAGAAAGTGCGGCTCACAACATGCACAGCGCAGTAGAAACGAAAAGAGAGGTACTGTTATCTTGTTACTGTTGTGGTCTTCAGTCCAGAGACTGGTTTGATGCAGCTCTCCATACTGCTCTATCCTGTGCAAGCCTCTCCATCTCGCAGTACCTACTGCATCCTACATCCTTCTGAATCCGTTTAGTGTATTCATCTCTTGGTCTCCCTCTGCAATTTTTACCCTCCATGCTGCCCTTCAATACTAAATTGGTGATTCCTTGGTGCCTCAGAATATGCCCTACCAACCGATCCCTTCTCGTAGTAAAGTTGTGCCACAAATTTCTCTTCTCTCCAATTCTATTCAATATCTCCTCATTAGTTATGTGATCTACCCATCTAATCTTCAGCATTCTTCTGTAGTACCACATTTCGAAAGCTTCTATTCTCTTCTTGTCTAAACTATTTATCGTCCACGTTTCACTTCCATACATGGCTACACTCCATACAAATACTTTCAGAAACGATTTCCTGGCACTCAAATCTATACTCTATGTTAACAAATTTCTCTTCTTCAGAAACGCTTTCCTTGTCATTGACAGTCTTCATTTTATATCCTCTCTACTTCGACCATCATCAGTTATTTTGCTCCCCAAATAACAAAACTCATTTACTACTTTAAGCGTCTCATTTCCTAATCTTATTCCCGCAGCATCACCCGATTTAATTCGACTACATTCCATTATCCTCGTTTTGCTTTTGTTATTGTTCATCTTATATCCTCCTTTCAAGACACTGTCCATTACGTTCAACTGCTCTTCCAAGTCCTTTGCTCTCTCTGACAGAATTACAATGTCATCGGCGAACCTCAGTTTTTATTTCTTCTCCATGGGTTTTAATTCCTACTTCGAATTTTTCTTTTGTTTCCTTTACTGCTTGCTCAATATACGGATTGAATAACATCGGGGATAGTCTACAACCCTGTCTCACTCCTTTCCCAACCACTGCTTCTCTTTCATGTCCCTTGACTCTTATAACTGCCATCTGGTTGCTGTACAAATTGTAAATAGCCTTTCGTTCCCTGTATTTTACCCCTGCCACCTTCAGAATTTGAAAGAGAGTATTCCAGTCAACATTGTCAAAAGCTTGCTCCAAGTCTACAAATGCTAGAAACGTAGGTTTACCTTTCCTCGATGTATTTTCTAAGATAAATCGTAGGATCAGTATTGCCTCACGTGTTCCAACATTTCTACGGAATCCAAACTGATCTTCCCCAAGGTCGGCTTCTACCAGTTTTTCCATTCGTCTGTAAATAATTCGTACTAGTATTTTGCAGACGTGACTTATTAAACTGACAGTTCGGTAATTTTCACATCAAAATAACTTATGTTATCGGTGAAAAAAAAAAAATTGGCGGACATCGCTGCATATGGAAACCCAATTAGTCTCCGCATTGAGGAACGTCATCAAACAGCTGTCTGGAGGTGATGACCTCTTCATTTAATCCCATGTTCCACAGTGACAAGTAGCTGGTGTCCAGTGGTCCACCAAGGCTGTCTCTATCTCAAACAAGTGATGTCAGTCAATCACTATGTGGTAATCAAAAGCGTATCAGTGGATAGATGCGATGGAAAAGACACCGTCGGTATGGAATGTTCTAATGTAACAAGCACCATCAGCTTTATCAGTTTTCCGTAATTTCAACGCCAGGCAATGTCGCTGCAGAATGCTTCCTTATTTCTGTACCATCACTAGACTGCAAATGTAGATAGATGATGGTATGGTACGTCCATCTGGCCACATACACCAAAGTATACCAGGCAGCATCTTACACAGATGCAGTTAGGTTATCTACATATTTCTGGCACATCGATCATAACGCGGAATTTACAATTACGACTGGCCATCTTTCCTTATGTGAATGGGAGTCACAGAGCATTCCTGCATTCATAGGATATTCAGAGATTGCAAGATGTCCCCGCATTATCCTTGACCAGTCGTCCCTGCAACACTGCCGCTGGTTTAATTTGCAACTGCCCACCGGCCGGAGTGACCGAGCGGTTCTAGGCGCTACAGTCTGGAAACCGCGCGACCGCTACGGTCGCAGGTTCGAATCCTGCCTCGGGCATGGATGTGTGTGATGTCCTTAGGTTAGCTAGGTTTAAGTAGTTCTAAGTTCTAGGGGACTGATGACCTCATAAGTTAAGTCCCATAGTGCTCAGAGCCATTTTGCAACTGCCCAGAAGTAGGAGGGTTTTTTGCCCGCTACATCCCAAGTCTCGTGAAGGAACAGAACGAGCTGAGTCCGTAACTGCTACTCAGAGACGACTGCTCCTCATCAGTCTTACTCATGGCACCCATCCAACTGCACAAGATCTCTCCAGATACGCGCATTCGAGGTGGTTAGCATCCCTTATTGGTGTATAGTAAACATGAGGATGTTGTGGTGATAAAACAGATGGTTCAAAATAAATGTGTGGTTTATGCACGACGGAGCTCTAGATAGACGGAGTTCGAAACATTTTACGTAAATCAACTGTGCTATGAATTCTGGGGTATTGAAATCAAGCCGGCCGCGGTGGTCTCGCGGTTCTAGGCGCGCAGTCCGGAACCGTGCGACTGCTACGGTCGCAGGTTCGAATCCTGCCTCGGGCATGGATGTGTGTGATGTCCTTAGGTTAGTTAGGTTTAAGTAGTTCTAAGTTCTAGGGGACTGATGAGCACAGCAGTTGAGTCCCATAGTGCTCAGAGCCATTTGAACCATTTTTTTTTTTTTTTTTTTTTTTAAATCAAATGAGCGTATGACATTGCTGGCCGGGAGGCCCCATCCGGGGACGTTCGGCCGCCGAGTGCGAGTCTTATTTCAGTCGACGCCACACCGAGCGACTCGCGTGCCGGTGATGAGGATGAAATGATGATGAAGACAGCACAACACCCAGTCCACGAGCGGAGAAAATCTCCAACCCGACTGGGAATCGAACCTGGGCCCTCTGCATGGTAGGCAAGCACGTAACCACTCAGCTAAGCAGGCGGACTCTGGAGTATTATTCCAGTGTCTGAAGTCAGTATCAAGAAGGTACTGGCAAAAGGCAAATGATCGTAGAACATAGACACGCGCACTCCTATGGCTACACGGTTCTGCGCTTAAACGCTGTGATGTTAAAGCCATATGGTTTCTGAAGTATTAGTCGTGCAGAATGCCATGATCTTAATACTCTAATGCAGGACGTAGATGTCTATCATCAGACATTAATGCCAGCCTACAAGTTCTCTACCGCAATTACTACGGTGACAAACTTTAAGATGATGAAGCTGCTTCGTTCTACACTATTCAGATGACCAAGGAAGTGACAGAGCTGTTCCTTACTACGAACATATCGTCGGTGTATACAGGATGTTACAAAAAGGTACGGCCAAGCTTTCAGGAAACATTCCTCACACACAAAGAAAGAAAATATGTTATGTGGACATGTGTCCGGAAACGCTGACTTCCCATGTTAGATCTCACTTTATTACTTCTCTTCAAATCACATTAATCATGGAATGGAAACACACAGCAACAGAACGTACCAGCGTGACTTCAAACACTTTGTTACAGGAAATGTTCAAAATGTCCTCCGTTAGCAAGGATACATGCATCTACCCTCCGTCGCATGGAATCCCTGATCCGCCGATGCAGCCCTGGAGAATGGCGTATTGTATCACAGCCGTCCACAATACGAGCACGAAGAGTCTCTACATTTGGTACCGGGGTTGCGTAGACAAGAGATTTCAAATGCCCCCATAAATGAAAGTCAAGAGAGCGTGGAGGCCATGGAACTGGTCCGCCTGCCCAAACGTTCACAGAAAATCTGTGTTGATGACGTGATTGCACAATTGCGTGCGGATTCTCGTCAGCCCACACATGTTGATTGTGAAAATTTACAATTTGATCACGTTGGAATGAAGCCTCATCCGTAAAGAGAACATTTGCACTGAAATGAGGATTGACACATTGTTGGATGAACCATTCGCAGAAGTGTACCCGTGGAGGCCAATCAGCTGCTGATAGTGCCTGCACACGCTGTACATGGTACGGAAACAACTGGTTCTCCCGTAGCACTCTCCATACAGTGACGTGGTCAACGTTACCTTGTACAGCAGCAACTTCTCTGACGCTGACATTAGGGTTATCGTCAACTGCGCGAAGAATTGCCTCGTCCATTGCAGGTGTCCTCGTCGTTCTAGGTCTCCCCCAGTCGCGAGTCATAGGCTGGAATGTTCCGTGCTCCCTAAGACGCCGATCAATTGCTTCGAACGTCTTTCTGTCGCGACACCTTCGTTTTGGAAATCTGTCTCGATACAAACGTACCGCGCCACGGCTATTGCCCCGTGCTAATCCATACATCAAATGGGCATCTGCCAACTCCGCATTTGTAGACATTGCACTGACTGCAAAACCACGTTCGTGATGAACCTAACCTGTTGATGCTACGTACTGATGTGCTTGATGCTAGTACTGTAGAGCAATGAGTCGCATGACAACACAAGCACCAAAGTCAGCATTACCTTCCTTCAATTGGGCCAACTGGCGGTGAATCGAGGAAGTACAGTACATACTGACGAAACTAAAATGAGCTCTAACATGGAAATTAAGCGTTTCCGGACACATGTCCACATAGCATCTTTTCTTTATTTGTGTGTGAGGAATGTTTCCTGAAAGTTTGGCCGTACCTTTTTGTAACACCCTGTATATGTAGCTCGAACTGCTTATAAAGCGAGTAGAACAAAGTTCGGAGACTGCTGATCTCTCTCTTGGAAGGTAATGGATTTCATACGTCTTCTTTACGTGGGAAACGTATATATCATCAATCACATTTCCCATGTCAGTCGTGCTTATCAGAAGTAGTTGTAGTTTTGATGGATGCGGCCATACCTCACTAGGAAATAGAGCGAGGAAAGAAGACATGAATATCTTCGTTAGTTGATCCATTGAGTTACTTACTACCCACGCCTTGCTGTATGAAAAGAAACATCTAGAAACAGCGACTTTTTATCAGTGAGTAAACACAACGATCAGTGGCCAAAGGAGATATGTCTTACTACTGTTTTACAGTAGCATCACCAAGGCCCTGGTAGCCTTCCTCTTGCACACACAAGTCATGGTCTGATGTTAGGTAGTTTTGCTCATGTGCTGGATAATATAGCAGTTTCGTCCTAACTCCACATCTCTAGAGTGCCTCCTCCTCACACTATTAAATAGGATATATGTGGCATAAGTCTACTATCCTACACAACACGTTAGGAAATGGCTTAACTCTGTTAAACACATTGATTCTTCTCCTTAATACTTGTGGAACAACACTGCTTGTGAGAACCAGCCTCAATTCGGTAATATCTGTATTCTACTTCATGTGTGAGAACACTGTCTTGGAATGGGATACAAATGTTTCGCCTGCTTTAATATAGCGCTTCTGTGTGATACTTATTTCGCCTTTGTTGAAGTATGCGTTACGACCGTCCACATGGTTTACAAGTGAGGAGAATTGAAACTGAATACAGTATGAGCTCAATTTTTAGACTTTCCTAGGTCTTGAGCGTCCGGGTACACCTAACCCACCTCAATTCCAAGCATTTCATGGTATTTTTTCCTCTAATTTTATGTATTATCAGCCAGTTTACGCAATTTCGCTAGGTTTTCACGATTTTACGTATTTCCTCGTTATTTCCCCTCAATTTTACACATTTACCACCCATTTGTCATTTTTACACAACAATTTCCGCGAATTTTTCCGATTTTACGTATTTCCCGTATGTTTCGATAGTTTTCCGTGTGCATATGGTCTTATTGGTGACATACCCACGCGTTGTTTGATTTTAAACGAGAATATTTGCGTGTCTCATACACCAACCTACTAAATAACCTTAAGGATACCGCTCTTCCCGATGGTCTACATGCATACATTTTGGATAGGACGATCATAGTAACAAACACCCGTTTCATGCCTAAATGACGCTCAATGAATTGTGCAGATGGAGGATACATTGGCAACTCGAAGTCTGGAAAGAATTCTGGGTACCGCTACGACAGAGAGAGCTTGTCTGCAGACTCGTGTAGTGATGCACTTGATGGAAACTCAAAGTCTGGAAACAGTTCTACACGTTTATTTGACTTCCACTCTATCGTGCAGGGATCTGCAACAGGGAGCTGACATGTATACAGAGTTGATTTCTGTGCTGCTCAGATATGTTTTCCTTAAGTATATGCTCTTATTGCTCGCCAGATGAGCTTCGCTACTTCTGTTTATACCTTCCAATCCTGATACGTACCCACAACCCTGTCAGAACATCTACAAACTGTAGATTACAGGTTTTTTTACCCTAGTAATAAGTTATTCGTTAGTTGACAGTGTGTTGACTGCACTTAGCATCCTGAGACGTAACAGTTTCCCTTCTCTCTACCTACAAAGTGCGTCTCCCCAGCAGCGTCATTTATATACGAACAGTTAGCAAGTTATCCATTCTAACCGCAACCATCCGCCGCTGATAGCTCTACACACATACACATAGACTCTGAATGCATATTACCTATCACGAATTCTTGATTTCAACCACTTGCACGTTATTTTCGACAATGCTACAGCTCTGCGAATAGCGAAATACTCTTCGCAAATCGATTCTGTACGGCGTGTGAGCACATTTAAATGTCTACTGCTAAACAGCATAACATCTTCTGTATAAGTTATATTACCAATATTTGTAACAAGATTGTCTAGATTCTACAGTAATAGCAACAAACCAAGGCGTCCTGCTGCGCCTATCGCACCTCCTTTTATCCTCTTACAGATCCACAATGATGGCACATGATCATCCCAGTTCAGATATTTATGTGCTAGATGCCTGCTGGATGGAGGGAGACAGTCCCTTGTGAGTATTATCCTTGTGTACGGGATAGAACAACACATTAGTCGGATGGTACATCATAGCACTCCACTTGAATGCACCCAGTCACTTACAATCATATATTCTATGGATGCAGTGCATTTGCTGTATTTTCTGTGAGTCTGTGTTTATGCATGTGTCTCAAATGGCTCCCATAAACCTGACCTAGTCTTCTCACTGTTGATGGATCCACCTTCCAACACTGACCCAGATCTAGTGCATTACAGATCTCGTCCAGTCACCATTCTGGATATAATGCATGGTGGATCCTCCTTCGAACCCTGACTCAGACATAATGCATTGTGTATCCACCTCTAGACACCATTCCATATATAATGTGTGGTGCATCCTCCTTCAAACCCTGCTCTGGGGAATAACGGATTGTGGATCCACCTCTAGACACTGTTCTGGATATAGCGCAAGGTAGATCCACATTCGAACGCTAACTCAGGCCTACTCTGGGTCATGGCAGACATCCGTGACACATGTATTGACATAGACATACAGAAAATAGAGATAATGCACTGCATCTGTAGAATATACATTTGTAAGGCCGGCCGCTGTGGTCGAGCGCTTGTAGGCGCTACAGCCCGGAACCATGCGGCTGCTACGGTCGCAGGTTCGAATCCTGCCTCGGGCATGGATGTGTGTGATGTCCTTAGGTTAGTTAGGTTTAAGTAGTTCTAAGTGTAGGGGACTGATGACCTCTGATGTTAAGTCCCATAGTGCTTAGAGCCATTTGAACAATTTTTTTTATATTTGTAAGTGACTAGGTGCATTCGAGTAGAGTGCTATACTATATTGTCTGACTAATGTGCTGTTCTATCTCATACATAAGAGTAATGCACACAAAGGACTGTCTCCCTCCATCCAAAGGACGTCTCGCACACATAATAGCGGAATTGGGATGATCATGTGCCATTATCATGGATCATTAAGAGTGTAAAAGGTGTGATAGGCGCTGCAGGTCGTTTTGGTGGTGTTACTGGAGAATCTAGACAATCTTGTCACAAATATTGGCAATATAAAACTTCCTGGCAGATTAAAACTGTGTGCCCGACCGAGACTCGAACTCGGGACGCTTTGCCTTTCGCGGGCAAGTTCTCTACCATCTGAGCTACCGAAGCACGACTCACGCCCGGTACTCACAGCTTTACTTCTGCCAGTATCTCGTCTCCTATTGGCAATATAACTTGTATGGATGATGTTACCCGCCTTTGCAGGAGGAATGGTTCAAATGGCTCTAAGCACTAAGGGACTTAACATCTGAGGTCATCAGTCCCTTAGACTTAGAACTACTTAAACCTAACTAATCTAAGGAGTTCACACACATCCATGCCCGAGGCAGGATTCGAACCTGCGACCGTAGCAGCAGCGCGGTTCCGGACTGAAGCGCCTAGAGCTGCTCGATCACAGCGGCCAGCTGCAGGAGGAATTTAAATATGCTCACACCCTGTACAAAACCGATTTGCAAAAAGGATTTTGCTATTTGCAGGATTGTAGCACTGTCGAAATTAACATGTAAGTGGTTGAAATAGAGACTTATCAGCGGCAGATGGTTCCATTTCGAACGCATAACTTGCTAGCTGTTCATCTATAAATGACACTGCCGGCGAGAAGGGAAACTATTACGTCTCAGGATGCTAAGTGTAGTCGACACACTGTCAACTAACGAATAACTTATTACTAGGGTAAAAGAAACCTGAAATCTACAGTTTTTAGATGTCCTGACAGGGTTGTGGGTACGTATCAGCGTTGGAAGGTATTAACAGAAGTAGCGAAACTCATCTGGCAAGCCATATGAGCATATAGTTGAGGAAAAGGTATCTGAGCAGCAACAGAAATCAACTCTGTACACATGTGAACTCCCTGTTGCAGATCCCTTCACAATGGAGTGGAAATCAAATGAACATGTAGAACTGTTTCCAGACTTTGAGTTTCCATCAAGTGCATTACTACATGGGTCTGCAGACAAGTCTTATGTGTCGTACCAGTAGACAGAATTGTTTCCAGACTTGGAGTTTCCAATTTATCCTTCATCCGCACCATTTGTTGAGCCTCATTTAGATACAAAGAGAGTGTTACTATAATTTTCATGATCATCCTATGCATGTATGCATGTGGATCATCTGGAAGAGGGTAATACTAAAGATTTTTTAGTAGACTGGTGTAAAAGACAAGCAAGTATCCTCATATAAAATCAAACAACGCGTAAGTCAGCAATATGACCATATACATACCGAAAACTATCGAAAAAAACATGAAAGGACATAAAATCGGTAAAAATCGAGGAAAACTAGGTGTAATTACGACAAATTGAAGGGAAATAAGTGAAATTGAGGGAAATATGAGGGAATATGTAAAATCGTGAAAACATAGGAACACTATGTAAATTGACTGAGAATACATAAGGTTAAAATTAGAGAAAAAATACCATGAAATGCGGAGAATTGAGCTGGGTTGGGGGTACGTGAACACTCAAGACCGAGAAAAGCTTAAATGTTATGTTCTCCTGCATTCATTTTCGTTAGGGTCCCAGATGACGGTTGTATTACCAGCTGCGGGGCTGGAATATAGAACTACACAATGGATGGCGTGTTCGACCCTGTGGAGGACTGCTTAGCTGTTTTAAACCCTAACAAACAGTATATATAATGTGCTTCTCTATGCTCTCCGCCAGTCACAACCTGACGGTGTCAGCTAACAAATACCTCACAAACGGTTGCTGTAAGATTTCTTTTAACAATATTCTACTTTATGTCTATTGAGGTAATAGATATACATGCAAGTCGACTGCTGTCTTTGATGCTTTCCTGGAAAAGAGAGCCATCTGCCTCTAAATTGACTTGCATCTGCTTAAAGGATGGCAGAAAGTGGATAGAGTGACCTGTTGAAATGAGGCTGTAATGAGATATGCATCAATGGTAGACTGATGATGCATTCCAGAGAGAGGGAGACGTTGCTACAGGCCATTTATCACATATTCTCATGTGGTTTATCAGTTGTGTGGTATAACCAGCGTTCGACCTGTATAAAACTGCGCATTCTGTGTGTCACTTAGAGCATTGTCTACCTGCGATCGTTAACAGCAAACCTTTCCATACCCCAGTCATCACAGTGCTTCCACCTCATGTGTGATGAAACATGTCACCGATGAAAAACCTTTTTCTTCACCCTCCTCTAGACGAACAAAGATTTATTCGATGTACTCCATTCCTCTGCCGCATCTTGGGGCATGGAATCGCGTCTTCAGTTTCGTAACTACAAGTTAGTGGCAGGTGTCTTACTGTAAGGTACTGCAATCCCTGTGTATGCATCTGCTTGACAGATGTCCTGGTTACGGAGTTAGTGGTAGCATGGTGTGTTATTTCTCATGTCGAAGAGCGCTGCTATGCGTTTGCTGTTTCCCTGGTAAGAGGCATTCTCCATTGCTGATGATCATTATATGGGACTGATGCGTGTGTATTATAATTTCTGAACCGTGATTGGATGTGAACAGTGGGCAGTACACACCTCTGGAAAGCTAAAATGTTCATGTATGACAGAGACTTTTTTTTATTTGGTATAGAAGGAAGTTCAGTTTGGATTCCGTAGAAATGTTGGAACACGTGAGGCAATACTAACCTTACGACTTATCTTAGAAGAAAGATTAAGAAAAGGCAAACCTACGTTTCTAGCATTTGTAGACTTAGAGAAAGCTTTTGACAACGTTAACTGGGATACTCTCTTTCAAATTCTGAAGGTGGCAGGGGTAAAATACAGGGAGCGAAAGGCTATTTACAATTTGTACAGAAACCAGATCTCAGTTATAAGAGTCGAGGGGCATGAAAGGGAAGCAGTGGTTGGGAAAGGAGTGAGACAGGGTTGTAGCCTCTCCCCGATGTTATTCAATCTGTATATTGAGCAAGCAGTAAAGGAAACAAAAGAAAAATTCGGAGTAGGTATTAAAATTCATGGAGAAGAAGTAAAAACTTTGAGGTTCGCCGATGACATTGTAATTCTGTCAGAGAGAGCAAAGGACTTGGAAGAGCAGTTGAACGGAATGGACAGTGTCTTGAAAGGAGGATATAAGATGAACATCAACAAAAGCAAAACGAGGATAATGGAATGTAGTCAAATTAAATCGGGTGATGCTGAGGGGATTAGATTAGGAAATGAGACACTTAAAGTAGTAAAGGAGTTTTGCTATTTAGGGAGTAAAATAACTGATGATGGTCGAAGTAGAGAGGATATAAAATGTAGACTGGCAATGGCAAGGGAATCGTTTCTGAAGAAGAGAAATTTGTTAACATCGAGTATAGATTTAAATGTCAGGAAGTCGTTTCTGAAAGTATTTGTATGGAATGTAGTCATGTATGGAAGTGAAACATGGACGATAACCAGTTTGGACAAGAAGAGAATAGAAGCTTTCGAAATGTGGTGCTACAGAAGAATGCTGAAGATAAGGTGGGTAGATCACGTAACCAATGAGGAGGTATTGAATAGGATTGGGGAGAAGAGAAGTTTGTGGCACAACTTGACTAGAAGAAGGGATCGGTTGGTAGGACATGTTTTGAGGCATCAAGGGATCACAAATTTAGCATTGGAGGGCAGCGTGGAGGGTAAAAATCGTAGAGGGAGACCAAGAGATCAATACACTAAGCAGATTCAGAAGGATGTAGGTTGCAGTAGGTACTGGGAGATGAAGAAGCTTGCACAGGGTAGAGTAGCATGGAGAGCTGCATCAAACCAGTCTCAGGACTGAAGACCACAACAACAACAACAACAATATAGAAGGAAGTAGTTTTATCTTCTTAAACTTTGTCACCATAGTGAGTGGGATAGAAGTCTTGCAGGGTGGATAGATGGCAGATGTTGGACATTTGTGTCCTGCATTAGAGTGCATGTGTTTATGTTCTACAATCATTTCTCCCTTAGCAATACCTTTACAGTACTGACCCCAGACACTAGAACAATACTTTAGAATTGGCAGTGCACTTGATTTACGTAAAATGCTTCAAGCTCCATCCGTCTGGAGCTCCATCATGCACAAAACCACACATTCCTTGATAACCATCTGTTATATCATAACAAAACTCTCATATGTACTATACACCGATAAGGGGTGCTCACTGCATCGACATGTGCGCATCTGGAGAGATCTTGTGTACTTGCATTGGTGTCTCGATTAAGACTGGCGTGGAACAGTTTTTGCTGATCAGCAGTTACGGACTCAGCTCGCTCTATTCCTTCACGAGACATGGAATGTAGCACGTATAGTCCCCTCCTACTCCTCGTCAGCTGCAAATTAAATTGGTGACAGCGTGTCAGGGAGGCGTGGTCAAAGAAGGTGCGAGGAGATCTTTCAATCCCTAAATTTCTTCTAAGAATGCAAGAATGCTCTGTGACTCCCATCTGCATAGGAAAAAATGGGCAATCGTAATCGAAAGTCCCCAAGAGTGTGTGTTTACGTTTCTGTGCAACCTGACACATCGTTTAATAGCAGTTACATAACATCTCTTTGCGTATTTGTTTATCGCATACAGGCTACAACGAGGTTACTCATCGTTACAAATAATGACGTTAGATCATCAATTAGAGCGTTACTGCAGTGGTGCAAACCTCCATAATGTTGACCGGCCAGGGTTAGGCGAGCACGGAGCGGGAATCAATAGGCTCCGGGTCGTCGCCCGGGCAACACGTCACCAGCCTCCGGCTCGCGTGTTTGCTTTTCGAGCACACGCTGGCCGCGCCAGGGCTCGCCTAACACGGTAAACCTCATATACGAGATTCAGTGGAACCTTTATTGCCATCAGTCTTCCCAGCGACTTCCAGACCAGTCTTAATGAAAATATTGCAGGCCTATGAAGCAAACGTGGTTGTGGTGTGACCTTGCGGGGCATTTGAAGCATGATATAATTATAAACATTTGAACTAGAGACTGGTAGCTAGTTCAGCAGAGCCTTCTGAACAGCGGTGTCAGGCGTGAATATAAAAATCTTCAAAGGAGACTTGGAGAAGGTGGTGTATGTCTATCAATGACAAACGGTGTACACTGAGATGACAAAAGTCAAGAGATACCTCCTAATATCGTGTCGGACCTTCTTTTACCCCACGTAGTGCAGCTACTTGACGTGGCATGGACTCAACAAGTCGTTGGAAGTCCTCTGAAGAAACGCTGAACCGTGCTCCCTCTACAGGGTGGTCCATTGATCGTGATCGGGTCAAATATTTCACGCAATAAGCGTCAAACGAAAAAACTACAGAGAACGAAACTTGTCTAGCTTGAAGGGGGAAACCAGATGGCGCTGTGGTTGGCCCGCTAGATGGCGCTGACATAGATCAAACGGATATCAACTGCGTTTTTTTAAAATAGGAACCCCCATTTTTATTCCATATTCGTGTAGTACGTAAAGAAATAGGAATGTTTTAATTGGACCACTTTTTTCGCTTTGTGATAGATGGCGCTGTAATAGTCACAAACATATGGCTCACAATTTTAGACGAAAAGTTGGTAAAAGGTAGGTTTTTTTAAATTAAAATACAGAACGTAGGTACGTTTGAACATTTTATTTCGGTTGTTCCAATGTGATACATGTACCTTTGTGAATTTATCATATCTGAGAACGCATGCTGTTACAGAGTGATTACCTGTGAATACCACATTAATGCAATAAATGCTCAAAATGATGTCCGTCAACCTCAATGCATTTGGCAACACGTGTAACGACATTCCTCTCAACAGCGCGTAGTTCGCCTTCCGTAATGTTCGCACATGCATTGACAATGCGCTGACGCATGTTAGGCGTTGTCGGTGGATCACGATAGCAAATATCCTTCAACTTTCCCCACAGAAAGAAATCCGGGGACGTCAGATCCGGTGAAGTCCATGTTACGGTGCGTCAACGACCAATCCATTTGTCATGAAATATGCTATTCAATACCGCTTCAACCGCACGCGAGCTATGTGCCGGACATCCATCATGTTGGAAGTACCTCCCCATTCTGTCATGAAGTGAAGCATCTTGTAGTAACATCGGTAGAACATTACGTAGGAAATCAGCATACATTGCACCATTTAGATTGCCATCGATAAAATGGGGCCCAATTACCCTTCCTCCCATAATGTCGCACCATACATTAACTCGTCAAGGTTGCTGATGTTCCACTTGTCGCAGCCATCGTGGATTTTCGGTTGCCGAATAATGCATATTATGCCGGTTTACGTTACCGCTGTTGGTGAATGACGCTTCGTCGCCAAATACACTCCTGGAAATGGAAAAAAGAACACATTGACACCGATGTGTCAGACCCACCATACTTGCTCCGGACACTGCGAGAGGGCTGTACAAGCAATGATCACACGCACGGCTGTGGCACAGCGGACACACCAGGAACCGCGGTGTTGGCCGTCGAATGGCGCTAGCTGCGCAGCATTTGTGCACCGCCGCCGTCAGTGTCAGCCAGTTTGCCGTGGCATACGGAGCTCCATCGCAGTCTTTAACACTGGTAGCATGCCGCGACTGCGTGGACGTGAACCGTATGTGCAGTTGACGGACTTTGAGCGAGGGCGTATAGTGGGCATGCGGGAGGCCGGGTGGACGTACCGCCGAATTGCTCAACACGTGGGGCGTGAGGTCTCCACAGTACATCGATGTTGTCGCCAGTGGTCGGCGGAAGGTGCACGTGCCCGTCGACCTGGGACCGGACCGCAGCGACGCACGGATGCACGCCAAGACCGTAGGATCCTACGCAGTGCCGTAGGGGACCGCACCGCCACTTCCCAGCAAATTAGGGACACTGTTGCTCCTGGGGTATCGGCGAGGACCATTCGCAACCGTCTCCATGAAGCTGGGCTACGGTCCCGCACACCGTTAGGCCGTCTTCCGCTCACGCCCCAACATCGTGCAGCCCGCCTCCAGTGGTGTCGCGACAGGCGTGAATGGAGGGACGAATGGAGACGTGTCGTCTTCAGCGATGAGAGTCGCTACTGCCTTGGTGCCAATGATGGTCGTATGCCTGTTTGGCGCCGTGCAGGTGAGCGCCACAATCAGGACTGCATACGACCGAGGCACACAGGGCCAACACCCGGCATCATGGTGTGGGGAGCGATCTCCTACACTGGCCGTACACCACTGGTGATCGTCGAGGGGACACTGAATAGTGCACGGTACATCCAAACCGTCATCGAACCCATCGTTCTACCATTCCTAGACCGGCAAGGGAACTTGCTGTTCCAACAGGACAATGCACGTCCGCATGTATCCCGTGCCACCCAACGTGCTCTACAAGGTGTAAGTCAACTACCCTGGCCAGCAAGATCTCCGGATCTGTCCCCCATTGAGCATGTTTGGGACTGGATGAAGCGTCGTCTCACGCGGTCTGCACGTCCAGCACGAACGCTGGTCCAACTGAGGCGCCAGGTGGAAATGGCATGGCAAGCCGTTCCACAGGACTACATCCAGCATCTCTACGATCGTCTCCATGGGAGAATAGCAGCCTGCATTGCTGCGAAAGGTGGATATACACTGTACTAGTGCCGACATTGTGCATGCTCTGTTGCCTGTGTCTATGTGCCTGTGGTTCTGTCAGTGTGATCATGTGATGTATCTGACCCCAGGAATGTGTCAATAAAGTTTCCCCTTCCTGGGACAATGAATTCACGGTGTTCTTATTTCAATTTCCAGGAGTGTAGAACGCGTGCAAAAAATCTGTCATCGTCCCATAATTTCTCTTGTGCCCAGTGGCAGAACTGTACACGACGTTCAAAGTCGTCGCCATGCAATTCCTGGTGCATAGAAATATGGTACGGGTGCAATCGATGTTGATGTAGCATTCTCAACACCGACGTTTTTGAGATTGCCGATTGTCGCGCAATTTATCTGCTACTGATGTGCGGATTAGCCACGACAGCAGCTACAACACCTACTTGGGCATCATTCGTTGCACGTCGTGGTTGACGTTTCACATGTGGCTGAACACTTCCTGTTTCCTTAAATAACGTAACTATCCAGCGAACGGTCCGGACACTTGGATGATGTCGTCCAGGATACCGAGCAGTATACATAGCACACGCCCGTTGGGCATTTTGACCACAATAGTCATACATCAAGACGATATCAACCTTTTCCGCAATTGGTAAACTGTCCATTTTAACAGGGGTAATGTTTCACGAAGCAAATACCGTCCGCACTGGCTGAATGTTACGTGATACCACGTGCTTATACGTTTGTGACTATTACAGCGCCATCTATCACAACGAGAAAAAAGTGGTCCAACTAAAACATTCATGTTTCTTTACGTACTACACGAATCTGTAATAAAAAATGGGGGTTCCTATTTAAAAAAACGCAGTTGTATCCGTTTGATCTATGGCAGCGCCATCTAGCGGGCCAACCGTAGCTCCATCTGGTTTCGCCCTTCAAGCTAGACTAGTTTCGTTCTTTGTAGTTTTTTCGTTTGTCGCTTATTTCGTGAGATATTTGGCCCGTATGAATGTTTATTTGGACCACTTTTTTCGCTTTGTGATAGATGGCGCTGTAATAGTCACAAACATAATTGCGGAAGTGTTGCAGTGTACTATTTTGTGCACGAATTCACCTCTCGATTAAGTCCCATAAATGTTTGAGTGGTTATATTATTCGCTCGAATTGTCCAGAATGTTCTTCAGATTAATCGTGGACTAGTGTGGCCCAGTGACAGGGCGCATTGTCATCCATAAAAATTCCATCGCTGTTTCCGAACATGGATTCGATTAATGGCTGCAAATGGTCTTCAGGTAGCCGAACAGAATCATTTTCAGATCGGTTCAGTTGGACCAGAGGAGCCAGTCCATTCCAGGTAAACACAGCCCACACAATTATAGTCACAATCAGCTTGCACAGTGCTTTGTTAACAACTTGGGTCCGTGGTCTCGTGGGGTCTGCGCACACATTCGAACCCTACCATCAACTCTTACCATCGGAAATCGGACTCATCTGACCAGGTCACGATTTTCCAGTCGTCTAGGGTCCAACCAATATGAGCACGAGCCCAGGAGAGACGCTGCAGGCGATGTCGTGCTGTTAGCAAAGGTACTCGCGTAGGTCGTGTGCTGCCATAGTCCTTTAAGGCCAAATTTTGCTGCACTGCCCTAATGAATACATTCGTCGTTTGCTGCACATCGATTCCTGCGGTTATTTCACGCGATGTTGCTAGTTTGTCAGCACTGACAACTCTACACAAACGTCGCTGCTCTCGGGTCGTTAACCCTTTCGTGAGCCGTGGGAAACATGCTTCCCACCACAATGAACTCGCTCCTAGTCCCGTGGGATTCACAGTTTCCACTTCTGTACGGTGCTACCACCTAGTGAACAGTATAGGGTACTACTTCCAATCGGAAGTTCCCGCCGTTTTTGCTGTACCTTCGCGCAGAGGCATTGTATAGCTGAGTGTTGCTCTGTAGAGGAGCCTTTCAGTGCTGTTTGCGTGACATTTTGTGATTTTTTCTTCAAAGCTATAGTATTTACCCAAATTTATGAAGGAAAACGTAAAATTGGGTCGAGGAGAATTCCAGTTTGAAACAAAAGGAGCAGTTTCTGCAGTAAAATGGATATATAACCGTCCAGTCACTTTCCTGTCCTCAATTCATGACCCATGAGAAACAGCCACAGTGAAAATGAAAAACAAGGATGGTACTAATACAGAGATTTCTTGTCCTGAAGTTGTGGCAGAATGCAACAAAATATTGGGTGTTGTCGATAAGTTTGATCAATTACGAGAAAGGTGTTCTATTGGCAGACGTTCCGTAAAATGGTGGCAGAGAACATTTTATTTCCTGGTAGACGGTGCTGTAGTGAACAGTTTTATCCTGTGGAAAATAAGTAAAAGAGAAAGTGGACAGCATGATCAGCTCACATACAGGATCCATCTAGCCAGACAACTGATCGCTGGTTTCTCATCCCAAAAAAGGCGTGGACAAAAACCTGTCTTTCTTGCAAAAAGGGGTAACATACCTGAAGATTTTCGTCATGTGGCTGCAGGGGAGCATCAACCCATTTTAGGAGAAACCCACTGGACGTGCCGTCATTGTAGTACCAAAACTGCAGAAAATAGCACACGCTGTGTTTGTATATATTGTCAAATACCACTTTGCATGGACCCATGTTTCAGAAAATTTCATGGCAAGTAATTGTGAACAATCATTGTAACAAGAGAAGTAAATTTATCAAATAAATATGACATATATTGAAAAAGTTGTTTTTGTTATTTAACCCCAAGGAAGGGCAGTGGGAAGAATACTTCCCACCTTGTTGTGTGACCTCACTTTCACAGTTGGAGTAAATTTGATAGTCTGTATGATAACTATACCTCTTTGTTAGCTACTATCTACATTGTCTGTGGCGACGGGTAATTCCTGAAATTTGGTATTCTCGGCACACTCTTGTCATTGTGGGTTCCGGAATATAGAATTCCCTCGCAGTTTCCGAAATGGAATGTCTCATCCATCTAGTTCCAACTACCAATCAGCGTTCAAAGTCTGTTAATTCGTTTCTTGCGGCTATAATCACGTCGAAACCTTTTCGCATGAATTTCCTGAGTGCAAATGACCGCTCCACCATTGTACTGCCCTTTTATACCTTGTCTATGCGATATTACCGCCTTCTGTATATGTGCATATCGCTGTCCTATGACTTTAGTCATCTGATTACATACGAAATCACTGTCGAGGCAGACGATTTAATCAGGTTACGGAATAGCACTGACGGCGATTCCCAGTCGTTGCGAATGTGTTGTTTCCGTATCGTAAAATAATAATCTTACCGTTACAAAGTTACTAACCGGTTTGTGCAAGGAATTTGTGAACCCACGGTAACCACTCCAACCGTTAACCAGCAGTAGATTTCGGAATGCGACATCAGCATGTGACGACAGACAGTTCATCTATATATAAACGACGGTTCTTAAAGTTTCACGTCGCGTGTTGAGACGCTGTAACGCTACTACACGTGTGCCATCGCCAGCCCTCACAACTGACAGGTTTCTTTCGAGCTGCAGATTGTGTTTACTCGCTCAGTGTAATCTTGATCCTAAGCAACAAATGCCCCTCAGTGAACGGTTTCGTTGAAACAAACAGCGATTTACATATTGAAAGCATATCGTTTCTTCCTATGAGTTTCACATTGTTGTAGGGTATACCTGGAATGCTGAAGTGGTTTAGAAACTTCCTGGCAGATTAAAACTGTGTGTCAGACCAGAAGGCAAACCTTGCAGTTTCACTGAACTGTGAGGCTGGGTTGTGAGTCGTGCCAGACAAACGTTTTATCTGTCAAGGAGTTTTCAAATCAGCGCTCACTGCGCTGCAGAGTGAAAAATCATTCTTGAGGTTGTAGAGATTGTTATATATCGTCCGAAATTGGACTCCAAGACGGTATATTTCGCTCAACGTTCGGCACTAAATTTTTTTTGTCTATCATACAGATAAGCATAGTCTAATTTAATGAAGTGGCTGTAAAAAGTAGGAGTGTTCATTTGTCTGGGGTTAGCTTATTCTTATGTGGTTCATTTAATTGATTTATCTCGGCGCCATGCTGCTTACTCCAAGCCAATTAAAATTCAAACCAGTGTACACACAATCCTGAAAGAGAATATATCAGGAAAGTGATATGGAAATATAGGGTACCAGGCAGTGAAATATTAAATTGCCAAGTAGATGTATTGATCCACTGGAAATGAGCGTAAACAAAATCATTACCATGCAACGACTGACTGAGAGAAACAAATACAATGCCTGACAAAAGAAGTGAAACATTCATAAGGGCAGAGGAAACGTGTTGAGATGATATGTGATGTTATTTCAGTGATTCCAAAATCGAGTCAAATTTTTAAAGAACTTGGCGCAGTAGGAGGCCACTTATCAGTATGACATTGCTTACCCCTGGCCCAGATGCATACACTGAATCGATAGGGTGGGGCATCATAAGACCGTTGTATCCTCTTATGAGGCAAATTGGCCCACAACTGCTGTAACTAGTCCTCGACATCCAGGATATTAGCACTGGGACGGAGTTAACGACAGAGCTGGTCCCATGCATGTTCTGTCGTGAACAGATTGGGGGTCTTGTTGGCCACTGGATTGCCTCAACATCACGCAGACAGTTTACAGATAAGCACTGTGCAGCTGAAAAATGGCACAACGTTACAGTCGCTTGAGGGGTAGCACATCAAGATGCAGGCTGTCTGTTGTGCCATCAGAGTTCCCACAATCACTATCAGACGTGGCCTGAAGTCATATCCGATGGCTCCCCACACAATGACGCCAAGGGTGACACTGCTCCGCCTCTCTGAAACGTTGGAATAATGGAACCTCTCCAGAAGTACCTGCTACACTCATCCTGGGTAGTGGAGAACGGCGATTCATCGCTGCACACAATGAGATGCCATTCGTCAGTAATCTATACTTCCCAGTCATGGCACCACTACAAATGCAGTCGTTTGTGTTGTGGTGTGAACTGCAGCCTGTGCATGGGAAGGTAGTTTCCTATTCCGGCACCTTCTAGACTCCGACTGATGGTACAGGGTGACACAGACGATTTCAAGAAGTCCTTTACTTGTTCTGTAAAGATAGCGTAGATGTGAAAGGGCTATGATGTGCTTGATGCACAATATGATGATCATCCTTTGTGGAGGTCAGACTTGGTCGAGCAGAACTTCGACGAGTATGTCTACCCCCACGTTCCCATGCAGTCCCACGATGGGCCAGTGCAACACATGAATCCCTCATAAATTTTTATACTGCACCACTCAAACAGCCAGCCACATGGAGACCCACAATGAGACCCCTCTCGAACTCTGTCAGGTGCTGATAATGCTGTCTCATACGATTGCATCGCATCTCTGTGTCCTTTACAGTGATCACTCAACATATAACAAAGTCCACGCCCCTTATATACTCTACCGTGCATGGGAACAACATTAAACACCAATAACACTAACGCACTATGGTGGCCGTTCTACCTGTCACAGAAAACTGCATCTCTGGTCGTTTAGATACCCGCTGATGATGTATACTTGTACGAAGTTATATTGAAATCCGACCATGTATTCTAGTGCTTCACTTTTTTTGTGCAGGCATTGTAGTTATCATTTTGTCATGGTGCAAAATTCTCATACTGCCTTTTGATTGTTATACACTAGAGACATGTGCTATATGATATTACAAGTTCATGTCTATAGTCAGATGAGACTTACAAGACCGGGAGTTACTGCCTCCATACTGGACTATGGTGAGGTGTGACTCAGTCGAGGCAATCAGACCCATCATGTCCTTGGCTAGCTGTCATCTCGGACCGTTATAATGATCCGTGACGCCGCCAGCAGCGCAGTCACGACAGGGCGGAAGTGGTGGGCATTGAAAGAGCTACAGCAGCGGCTAGTGAGGCGCCAGGACTTCTCCAAGAGCCCAAAATAACACAAGTGTTTCCAATTCTCCTGCCAAACAGCGCTGCGTTCTCCCACTCTTGCTCTTATTTTGCCATTATTAACTGTCAGTGATTCGTCCTTTGAAGTTCTCCAACCAGTGGGGGTGTGGCGTTAAGAACTCGTGGCGTGCAATAAGTTTTCCTGGTATCTGCTGCATCCACGGCTGTTGTCTACATCACAGCCACTGACGACACAATGAGGTGACATCACCATGTCCTCCCTAGGAAAAAGGGATATGGTATCCGTGGCTGGCACCTTAAGATCCAGCTACCAACCACACAGCAGAGAACCGCGAGTTACAGCCCTGCCAAGGCACCCGCTGTTCAACCACACCTCATCTTGCCGGCAAGAGCCGCCGCGGTGTCTGGGAGCACCACAGCATCGCTGCTACCAGTATTCTCTCGGTGGGCCACGTGATACAAGCACGATTTCCCAGTATTCCTCCGCCGGCTTGCCTTATAAGACGCCATCCAGCAGCTCGCCAGTCAGTCTGCGAGCTCCAGTTCCAGTTCGCGAGCTCGAAAACGACGATTACTGAGTGCCATTTGTCAGAGCGCAGCGCATGTCAGTCGGAACCAAACGTAGCAGATATTGGCTTTGCACATGCAATGTTTCCTTACAGTAACAGACTGTAAGCTGACATGCCCCTTCAAGAACTGTTATAGGTATCCAGTTTCTCATCAGCTCAGGAAGACTATTTAGTTTCATTCGCTCAGAAGCTATTCATTTTCTATTTAGAACTCAAAAGTTATGGTGTATTCTCTGTGTCAGTAATAACGTTCTATTCTTCTTGGTTGCCTGGGCACATCTCTTTTTTTTTCATGCGGCACCCACATCAAAGGATAAAAATTATGTCCTATGATTATAGATGCTTATCCAGGACTGAATATGATGGAGACTTTGGAAAATTTGAGGCAGTGCAGATACCTATCTACTGTAGATCTGCAGTGTGACTATTGTCAATTGTAAATAGCAATGGAGTACCAGCTGACACCGCATTTACTGTTCCTTCAATTCACTATCAATATCACTGTATGCCATTTGGGTTGAAAAATCCATTTTGTCGTTTGCTAGATGGAGTCCTGCGAGGTTAAAACCAAAGCAATGTATGGTATATTTGTATGACATTATTATCTTTGCAAAACATGTGGAGGAGCATGTGCTGCGATTAAAACAGGTGTTTAAGATGCTACATACAGCCTATTTAAGACTAAGTATAGAGAAGTGTCACTTCACCCAATGACAAGTACGGTATTTGGGCCATGTGATTAGTCATGATGGATTTCAGACGGAGCCTAGATTAGAGAAGGCCATATAGGATTTTCCTATTCCTCATATGGGGAAGGACCTATGGTTATATTTGGGCTCCGTGAACTACTACAAAAAGTTTATCCCAAAATCTGCAGAAATAGCATGAACTCATACTGTCTTGAGACACAAGTAATCATGTGCTTCGTTGCATATTAAATTAAAAAACAGGCAGGTTGGAACATCCAGTTGCCTACACATTGCATCTTTTGAATAAAGCAGGGATAAATTATTCTGTACTGGGGAAGGCTATAGTAAGTCTCATTTATGGCGTAACTTACTTCCGATGTTACCTATATGGTTGAAAATTTACGGTAATAATAGATCACGCTGCGCAAAGTTGCTACTGTGGTTGAAAGATTCATCATGTAGATTAATGGATTGGGCAGTGAAGCTTCGCGAATTCGATTTTGAGTAGTCCGTAGACCTGGGAAGAGTCATTGGCGCGCCGGCCGGTGTGGCCGAGCGGTTCTAGGCGCTTCAGTCTGGAACCGCGCGACCGCTACGGTCGCAGGTTTGAATCCTATCTCGGGCATTGGTGTGTGTGATATCCTTAGGATAGTTAGATTTAAGTAGTTCTAAGTTCTAGGGGACTGATGACCTCAGATGTTAATTCCCATAGCGCTGAGAGCCATTTGAACCAAGTCATTGACATACAGATAGCCTTAGTAGGAGGATTGGTTTATTACATAGAATAAGTCACACCATTGCCAAGTGGAAAGCAATGCAAGCTGCTGACAAGGACTGTAAACCATCTGCAACATAGCTGCAGTTCGTTCTCCATGACAATGTGTTATGTAAGAACACAAAACTCTGACTGTATATGTGGTTACAGCCATGTAGCATGAGTAAGTGTTGAGGGAGATACATAAGGGGTCGGAGAACCAAGGAGTAGTTTGTAACTGAGCAGTATCGGCGGTTTACATGTATACGCAATGTTGAACACTATGTGAACAACTGCGAACTGTGTGCACAGTGGGCTGAGCTGAGCCATCAATGTGTTCCGTGAAAACGATTACCAGAGACTAATAAGCCATTTGAAATGACTGATATGGATATCTAAGGTCCTTCCGCAGAAACAATGACAGGGAATTTCTGTGTGCTAACAATCAAAGACGATTTTTCGCACTATGTGGGAATGGTAGCTATCCCAAATTAGCAAGCCAACTGTGTGTCTCAGGCCATGGTAATTAATAGATTATTAAAATTTGGTGTTCTGTAAATGTTAATTATGGTCCAGGGCACAAATTTTATGTCAAAACTGATGAAACAGCATTTTCGTTTACTGTATATTCGTAAGTTAAGCACAAGTGCATTGTGTCCACACGCAAGTGGAAGAATGGAAGGAATGCATCACACAGTAGGGAAAGTGTGAAGTCATTACGTAAATAGCCATCATAACGACTGGGATAATTTGTCGCCATACATTGTCGCAACATATGATTCTAAGCTTCATAAAATACAGATCGATCACCATACAAGGTAGAGGGAAAGCAGGAAGGAAGATAAGAGTTCAATGTTCTGTTGACAGCACAGTCATTAGATAAGGAGCACAAGTTAAGATTAGGAAAAGATGGGGAAGGATATTGGCCATGCTGTTTTCAAATGCACCATCCTGGCAGTTGCCTGGAGCAGTATGTCGAAATCGCAGAAAACTGCCAGATATGAATTAGAACCATCATTCTCCCACATGAGGATCCAGTGTGCAACCATCATGCCCCCTCACTCAGTATATAAAGTTGTGCCAGACTGGAAAATGCCGTCACCATTTGAGACAGTAAACCTTAAATTAGGGAAGAATGGGTATTGGTGCAGAATTTTCCAAGAACACAATGGGAAGTACGGAAGCCAGTATAAAAAGCTGATACAAAGGCATTCAAACATCAGGGACAGATGGGACAGTGGAATGGAAAGCTACCTGTGTGCCAAATAGGACAGTGGGTGATGTTAATGAGTCCATACATCCCAAAAGGAAAAAGAAGAAATTTTTCATGCAATATCAGGGTCCAAATCAAATAGCTGAAATGATCTCACTGGTAAATGTGAAACTGCCTGTACTACAGTTGGCCATATGAGGCATATACTTCTGTTTCAGATCGCACCTGACTCTTTATTGCTGTTCCCAGCACTAGTCCTGAATAAGGGAGTAAGAGATAGTAAGAAGAACATAGCAGGTAAAATAAGCCGCACCTGCACAAGCACAACATAGAATCCTTTGTCAGTCTGCAACAAAGAACCATCCACCCTCCCAAACTCTGTCTGCCACCTACTGTCCAAGTTGGTCACCCCTAGGATTTAAGTAGACATAAGTGAGCTCGTCTCCATGCAATATGAGTTAGATTGGTCTAAGACGAAAGACAGTTGGTGTGAAAAGTGTAAATGAGTATGTAAAAAAAAATTAGAGTGTATTTTGTTGTTTGTAAGTGGCCCAACAATATAGTTGCAAAAGGGTTTCAGTGGACCAAATCCTCATATGGGACAAGAGGTTTCACCAAGAACCTCTGGATAAGATTTCACAATACATCATCAGGTGAGCCAGCTAGCTGCCTTTGTAATTTAGTTGCCAGGTCCATAATCTTGCTGATGTAGTATGGTACAAGAACTCAGTCTGTTACAGTGGCAAGCTGAATTACTTCCGACCACGGCCTGAGACAGGTCATAACAAAGGTGGACAAATCTACCATAAATTCTCGCCACACAAACTTATCAGTACGTTGCCCTCAACTGCTACTGACACTGAGACATACTCCACACTAGCCACCACTCTGGTGTGGTTCATCAAGCCTGGTCTACATCTCCCTGCTACCCCCATTAACTGCTGGTCAATGGTCTGCTGCTACACCTAATGCTACTGACGATTGTACTTGCACCATCCAGCCGTGGCACCTCACAGCTGCCTCCAGTCAGCTTCTAGATGTCCCCAGTGGATGGGGGTCCACAACTCTTTTGTGGATACGTGCCTAGCGAGCATGGGACCCCGAGCTAATGTGACCCTCCTTCCTTTCTGGGTTGCATACCTTCCTTTCCCGCATCCTTCCCCATCCCCCATCTTCGCCACCCCCCTCACCTCCGCCTCCTTCCTTCCCTTTCTCCCCCTCTGGGGGTATGTTTTGTGCCTACGTCCGGAGACGGACGCTCTAAAATGTAAAACAGTCTCTCTTCTTCACTTTCTCTGCTGGCAAGTCTTTGTCCTTCCTTTGTCCTTCTCTTTACCTTACCTCTTCTCTTCACCCTTTTCTCCGATGCGGCATTTGCGACCTCTCTTCTTTCCTTTCCCTTTCTTTGTTTTTTCCCTTCCTCTTTTTGCTCCCTGTGCGTGTCTGATGGCCGACCCACGCATTCTCCTGCATAGACAGTGATGGGGTAACGCATAATTCCCCACCTCGGGTAGACAGGTAGGACACGTACGTACCCCCTGGTAACGGCCAGGCCCAGGGAGGGGTGATTACCCAGGCTGATACCTTCCGAAAGTACCGATTGGTCCCTTCGTCCGTTTCCTGGGAGGTGTGACCTGGGGTGTGAACAATCACCTAAGGCGGGAGTGCCCTCAGAGAGCGCCCCCACAAGGAACGAGCGCGCCATCGGAGACGCTGGTATCATGAGGGATACTTCTGCAATGGTTTCCTCATCATCTACTATGTCTGCTCACAAGCGCAAGTTCAATGAGTCTCCAGCCACGGACAGTTCTTCCATCGTTGCCACAGTTCGTTGTTGTTTCTCGGTCTGACAAAGTCTTGTTCCATATTACGAAATGGCACCTTGTTGTTAGAAACAGTCAGTGCCCTCCAGGCACAAAAATTGCTGCGTACTTCACTGCTACACACCGTCCCTGTCCGGGTGGAAGCGCACCGCACTTTAAATTCATCACGTGGGGTCGTTTATACACGCTCCCTCGACGGATTATCCCACGAGGAAATTCAAAACTACCTGTCTCACCAAGGCGTCACGGCTGTTCGAGTCATGAAAAGGGTTGACACGAACATTGTTCCAACCTGTACTGTCTTCTTGACATTTGACAGGGTTCAACTCCCATCGAACATAAAAGTGGGCTATGAGATAATTTCCGTTCGCCCTTGCATCCCAAATCCTACGAGTTGCTATAGGTGTCAGCGGTTCAATCATACCAACCAGTCCTGTTCCAATCCGGCCAAATGCGTTACGTGTGGCAAGGATGCCCATGAGGGTGCTTGTCCACCTCCATCCCCTCGTTGCATCAACTGTATGGGTGACCACGCTGCTTCCTCTAGAGACTGCCCCAGTTTTAAAGACGAACGGCTTCTTCAGGAAATTAGAGTGAAGGAAAAGGGGTCGACCTTTGCTGCTCGAAATTTATTCGCCAGTCGAAAGCCCACTGTGCCTCACACAGGTAAATACAGCACTGTCCTTGCCTCTCCTCGGCCAACAAAGGAGGCAGCCACTCATAATCTCACCTTTAGTGCCACGGTCGTCAGATCGTTCAGCGCAAAGATCGCCCGTTCAACCTCCCCACTCTCACCTGCTCACTCTATGGCTCACCCTTCATCGGGTTCTGCTGAATCTCGAGCCCCAAAATCAGACACCCGGACTTCCAAACAAGGGCCTACTCGTGAAGATTTTTTACGTACCCCAACTTCACAACCATCTGTTCCTCCTTCATCTCAACATTCTGGTTCCAAAAAGGCTAATAAGAAACCCAGTTCCTCTCCTCCACCACGCGTGTCTCATCTACAGCACCGCCTGGCGGTAACCGCCCTCGGCCATCTTCTGTGTCGCCAAGGTGCACTGCTGGCGGCCGATCAACCGGCCGGATCGCTGGTGGCAGGAGCTGCTCCCGAAAAACCTATGGATCAGGATCTTCTGCCTTCGGCTGAATGCCGTTCCACGCTGTCGGTCGCAAGCTCTGAGCAGTCGTTCAGTTGAGGGCAACCTTGGTCACATTCTTGCATTTTCTGTTCACCCTATGTCTATTATCCATTGGAATATCCGCGGCATTCGAGCCAATCGGGATGAATTGTCGATCCTCTTACGATCCTACTCGCTGGTCATCTTTTGTCTTCAGGAAACAAAGCTGCGTCCCCACGACTGCTTAGTTTTCCCCCATTTTCAATCAGTCCGATTTGATCTCCCCTCTGTTGAAGGCACTCCAGCACATGGAGGACTCATGATTCTTCTCCATGATACTCTCCATTATCACCCAATCCCCTTAAACACTTCCTTCCAAGCTGTCGCTGTCCGTCTTTCCCTTTCTGGATACTCCTCTCTTTGTACTGTCTACATTCCATCGTCCACACCAATGGCACAAGCTGATCTTCATCTTCTTGGTCATCTTCCGCCCCCCCCCCCTCTATTTGCTGGTTGGGGACTTCAATGCCCATCACCCGCTTTGGGGATCTCCGCATCCTTGTCCACGCGGCTCACTATTGATAGACGTCTTCCACCAAGCGGATCTTGTTTGCCTCAACACTGGGGACCCTACATTTTTGTCTGCCTCCACGACAAATTTCTCTCATTTGGGCCTTTCGGTCGGTACTGTTCCGCTAGCTCGGCGCTTCGAATGGTTCGCTCTTGCTGATACACACTCGAGTGACCACTTTCCATGTGTCCTTCGATTGCAGCCACAACTGCCATATATGCGCCCGAGACGCTGGAAGTTTGCGCAAGCCGATTGGACACTTTTTCGTCTCTAGCGGCACTCGATGACCGTCACTTTCGTAGCGTCGACGATGAGGTCACTTATATTACAGAAGTTATTCTTACAGCTGCGGAACGTTCAATACCTCGCACCTCCGAATTGCCCCGGCGCCCCCCCCCCCCCCCCAACCCCACCCCACGTTCCTCCACGTTCCTTGGTGGAACGAGGCATGCCGTGACGCAATACTTGAGCGGCGACGTGCTCTTCGCGTTTTCAGACACCATCCTACTTTGGCCAACAGTATCCGGTATAAGCAGTTCCGTGTTCGATGCCGTCGCGTCATCCGCGATAGCAAGAAGGCAAGCTGGGACTTCTTTACTAGCTCATTTAACACCTTCACTCCGTCCACGGAAGTTTGGAGTCGGATTCGACGGTTATGGCGCGCCTAGTTTCTCCCCTGTCTGTTTCTCCCGAAGAAACGTGCAGCGGAAGTGCAGCCTCTTGCCTTCTTCTCTCAAAATCGCGAAAGCCACAATACTGTTCTCTCCATGCGGGAACTCCAACATGCACTCTCTTCTTCTCGCTCTTTCGCCCCAGGACCGGATGGTGTCCACATACAAATGTTGCTGCATTTATCATACCATAGTCTGCGTTACCTCCGTCGCCTTTAAAATCGAATTTGGACCGACAGTACTTTTCCCAGACGATGGCGGGAAGCTATCGTCGTTCCTGTTACGAAACCTGGAAAGGACAAACATCTCCCCTCTAGCTATCGCCCCATTTCTCTCACGAGTAGTGTATGTAAGGTTTTGGAGCGTATGGTGAATTACCGTTTAGCTTGGTGGCTGGAGTCCCGCAGTCTTTTAACACCTGCCCAATGCGGTTTCCGAAAGCATCGTTCTGCAGTTGACCATCTTGTTGCTCTCTATACTTATATCATGAACAATTTTCTCCGGAAACGCCAAAGAGTAGCGATATTTTTTGATCTGGAGAGCATACGATACCTGTTGGAGGACAGGCATCCTCCGCACGCTGTTCTCTTTGGGCTTTCGAGGTCGGCTGCCCCTTTTTCTTCGTGAGTTTATGGCAGAGCGCACATTTAAAGTGCGGGTGAACACTACTCTCTCCCGTACCTTCTCCCAAGAAAACTGGGTACCCCAGGACTCCGTGCTAAGTGTTGTACTGTTTGCCATTGCCATAAATCCAATTATGGATTGTCTCCTTCCTGATGTCTCGGGCTCCCTCTTTGTGGACGATTTTGCGATCTACTACAGCTCTCAACGGACCAGCCTTCTTGAATGACGTCTTCAGGGATGTCTCGATCGCCTCCACTCTTGGAGCATCGAAACCGGCTTCCGCTTTTCTCCCAGTAAGACCGTTTGTGTTAATTTTTGGCGTCGTATGGAGTTTCTTCCGCCTTCCTTACATCTAGGACATGTCAACCTTCCGTTCGCGAACGTCGCTAAATTCTTGGGTCTTATGTCTGACAGAAAGCTGTGCTGGTCCTCCCACGTTTCCTATCTTTCGGCTCGCTATCTGCGATCCATCAACACCCTCCGTGTCCTGAATGGCACCTCCTGGGGAGCGGACCGAGTGGTCCTTCTCCGCCTCTATCGCGCCTTAGTGCGCTCGAAATTGGACTATGGAAGCATAGTTTACTCCTCTGCTCGGCCGTCTATTCTTCGGCGTCTCGACTCTATCCACCACCGTGGATTACGTTTAGTGTCTGGAGCTTTTTACACCAGCCCTGTGGAAAGCCTTTATGCTCAAACTGCTGAACCTCGGCTGTCCAATCGGCGAGCTGTTCTTCTGAGTCGTTATGCTAGCCATCTGTCTTCCATGCCTGCAAATCCGGCCCATGACATTTTTTTCGACGCCTCCTTGGATTTAGGGTATGCTGGCCGCCTTTCCTCCCTACTACCACAGGGAGCCCGCTTCCGTCAACTGCTCCATTCTCTTTCCTTCCACTTTCCTAAAACTTTCTTGACAACTTGGGGTACAGCACCGCCTTGGCTCCGGCCCCGGACCTGACTGCTCCGTGACCTTTGTCAGTTTCCCAAGGATGGGTACCCCTTCTCTTGTTTATCATCGGGCATTTGCTGCTCTCTGCGCACAAATTAATGATGCCACATTTATTTACACTGATCGCTCAAAAACATCGTTTGGTGTTGGGAGTGCCTATATTGTTGGCGACACCCCAAATCGATTTCGGCTTCCCGACCAGTGTTAGGTTTATACTGCGGAGCTTTACGCTGTTCTCCAGGCTGTCCAATACATCCGTCGCCATCAGCGAATACAGTACGTTGTCTGCTCAGACTCTCTCAGCTCTCTCCTCAGTTTCCAAGCTCTCTACCCTGTCCACCCTCTGGTCCACCGGATTCAGGACTGCCTCCACTTGCTCCACTTAGGGAGGTGTCTCTGTGGCGTTCCTCTGGATCCCAGGACATGTTGGTATCTGTGGAAATGAGGCAGCCAATATAGCTGCCAAGGTTGCAGTCTCTCTTCTTCGGCCAGCTATTCGCGTGATTCCCTTCGCCGATCTATGGAGTGTTTTATGTCGTTGTGTTGCTCTTTTATGGCACGCACATTGGTCGACACTTCCCAACAATAAATTGCGAGACATGAAAGCTCTTCCCTGTGCTTGGACCTCTTCCTCCCGAACTCGTCGTCGGGAGAAGGTAATTTTAACTAGACTCCGGATAGGGCACTGTCTTTTTAGCCATCGACATCTTTTAAGCGGCGATCCACCCCCACTCTGTCCCCATTGCTCTCAACTGTGGACGGTGAGACACCTTTTACTTGAGTGTCCCTTTTTTACTCCGTTACGCGCCCGTCTACAGCTGTCGCCTGATATATCTTCCATTTTAGCAGATGACACGCAATCAGCCGATCGCGTTCTCGAGTTCATTAGTGCCAGTGAGATGACGTCAGTAATTTGAAGCTCTTTTTTGGGGGGACAAACAACCCCCCTTCTATAGTGGTTTTTTAAGCTTTCCTTCTGTTTTTGGTTTCCCCACTTTTTTGAGTTTTGCTCCCATTGCTGCTGGTTCCCAGTTTCGTTTTTTTAGCTTTTCCTAAGTCACAGACCGGGCGCTAATGACCGTAGCAGTTTTGCGCCCTAAAACCACAAAAAAATAAAAAAATCACGTCTGACTCTCCGCAGATGTGCCTGGCTGTTTAACACGTGCACCTATGGCTTGCCAGGTGCCTGTGACTTGCGAGGTGCCTGATGTCAGCCTTGACTCAGCAGCTTATTACTGCCATTCTTGACCAAGGCAACACACAGCCACATTTGTATCCTCACTTGCTGTCGGCAGAGAGCAATGTCCTGCACTTTGTTGAAGCAGGCTTGGCTGCTTGGGGATCAATGCACGCTGCCAGCAACCATTGTGTGAAAGTCTCGAGGCATAAAGATTGTAACTGTTAACGCAGAATTTCAGATTTCGCGACCGCTGAGAAACTGGTAGTAGTTACCTATCCTACGCAGCATCCTGAGTCTATGATTTTAGATATAGTAATTTCCACGACCCTGATATCGTACTATTACGCAGTGTACACCCTTGAGCCAAAGCATTATGACCATCCGTTTCACAGCGTGTTGTTCCACTTATCAAACACAGTACATCAGATATTTTGCTTATCAGGAATTCTCAAAGTGCTTGACAGGATTCCAGAAATATGTGGCACCAGATGTTTAAGCACAGGTCAAAAAATTTGCACAAATCATGGGATGGTGGTTTACAGGCATGCAGCTGGTGCCCGATATGTGTTCCTGTGGATACACATCAGGCACATTTGCTGGCCAAGATAGGAATTTTAGTTCACTATAATGCCCCTCAAAGTACTGTTGCACGATTCTGACCTTGCAACATGCACAGTTATTCTGCTGGAATATGTCATCGCCATAAGGGGGACTTCAAGCATTAAACGACACAGGTGTTCCGCAATAATGCTCATGTAGTTCACTACTGTCATGATGCCTTCAATTACCACCACAGGTCCCACGGAAGCCAAACTCAATGTAACCCATAGCATAATTCTGCCCTTCCAGGCCTGCATCCCACTACTTCGCCACCCCTGAAGCTTGCCCTCGTTGAAAGAGACCTCCGGTCAGCCCTACATCGCAAGGTCCGCGATGTCTGGAGCTCTGAATGGTCTGTCTTGAACACGCCAAATAAGCTCCGCATGGTGAAGTCGTCCACGGCCGTATGGAACTCATCCTTGAGGGGCACGCGTAGGGACTCAGTTGTTCTCTGCTGTCTCCGAACTGGACATACGCGGTTGACCCACAGCTATCTCCTTCATCGTGAGAACCCGCCCAAGTGTCGCTGTGATGCAGGGCTGACAGTGGTCCATCTTCTGATGGACTGCCCCCTTTTAGCCACTTTGCGGCAGTCCTTTAATTTACCAGCTGCACTTCCTTTAATTCTCGGTGACGATGCCTCTATAGCTGACTCAGTTTTACGTTTTATCCGTGCAGCTGGGTTTTATCTTTCGCTCTAGTGTGGGCGCTCTCGCATGATTTCTCAGGCTACACCCACTCCAACGACTTTTAATTGTGGCGTGGATACCAAAATAGTGTCTTTTATGGTAACAAGTTGTGGTGGTACCTCTATCAACGCTTTCCAGCTGGAGGTTTGTAGTTGAGTGGTTGACCTTTTACCTGATCCATCAACCAGTGTAGTCTATTTTGCTCTAATCAACTATTTGCTCTGCTCCTTTTAAGTGTCCTCTATTTTGTGTTACTGCGGTGTTCATTTCAGCTCTGTACCCCTTGTTGTTCCCTCCCTCTGGGTGCAGAGGTTACGCCTTTACTGTATAGGCCTTTTACAAGTATGTATATACTGATTCCAGTGTGGAACGAGTCCGGTATTTATGCCTAAGTTATGCTAGGCGTTCCCTCTGCTGTCCGCGCCGCGTCTGGCGTTCTGTCCGTGGTGTGCGCCGACCAATAGCAACGGCTGTAGCGTTTACTTCTAGCCGCGGCGCTGGGCGCGTACTTTGTGGCTATTATCCGTTGGCGATATAGCTGAATTAAGTTCTGAATGGCGTCCAAGCTGTGCTAGACATTTAATCTGCCGATTGTCGTCATTTGAGTCCTTCTGTGAATTGAGACGCTCGGTTACCGTGGTGTGCCTTGTTAGCCTTTCCGTTCGAATTTCTTGCCCCAGGAGCTGCTACAGTGTCATTTTCAGGCCGATTCTGTTCAAACTGTCGCTCGAGACTTGGAAGAACGCCCTCAAATATTGTGTCTGTTGTCTGAGGGACCATTTCACGTACATCCTTTGTTACATGTACTGGTTTGTTATCCCTAATTCCATCTTTATACTTTTGTCCCTTGGGGTCTGGATACTGCCTACGTTGCTTCTTCAGAAGATAGAGTTCTGGGTTCCAAGCAGAGTTCAGCTGGAAACCGGTGTCCCAGTTAATGAGATTCTCCGCGACCTTAATCTCAATAGATTCTTTGATGACGCTGACCCATTATCTCGATGTTTGTGTTAAAATCTTGGCATCATTATACTTCATAGAATTATTGAGTTGTAAGCAATGCTCTGCAATCGCTGACTTAGTCGCCTGTCTCAGCCTGGTGTGCCTTTGGTGCTCTTTGCACCTGATGTCAACGGTCCTGGTCGTCTGGCCGATGAATGCCATCCCACATTCACATGGTACGTGGTTAACTACCCGTTTTATGTAGACGCAGGTCATCCTTCACACTCCCTAGCAGAGCCTTAATCTTGGTGGGTGGATGGAACACGCTTTTAATGTTATGTTTGAGGAGAATTCTGCTGATTTTGGCAGATATTGGCCCAACATACGGCAAATGTGCAACCTTTTACGTCTCCTCTTGTATCTCTTCAGGAAACAGGGCGCAGCGCCTTCTGAGCATCTCGAGAAGAGTACCCACTTTTGCAGAACACAGATTGTAGATGTTCTATCTCCGTCGCCAAATTATCCGGATCTGACAGAGTTCGTGCCTGGTGAACCAGTGTTCTGAATACACCGTTTTCCTGTGCCGAGTGGCGCTACCAACAAAAACCTGAACAGCCTACTTACAATGTGTCTAAATTAAAATTTCTCCAAATGAACACACTTCATTAAAACTAGAATGAGAATTCCAGTTCAAGAACACATTGATTCTAAAGTTAATCTTTTCTTATTTTCTAAATATACGAGGGTCACTCCAAAAGAAATGCACACTATTTTTTATAAAAATCCCTCTTTTATTCTACATGTTTGAAAGTTTTACAGTGTGTAGATACATCCTTTAGGAACAATATTTTCATTTCTCCACATAATTTCCATCCCTTCCAACTGCCTTACGCCATCTTGGAACCAGCGCCTGTATACCCACCGTAAAATTCTGAACCAACCTGTTGGAGCCACTGTTTGACAGCATGCACAAGGGAGTCGTCATCTTCATACCTTGTTCCACGAAGAGAGTCTCAGTTTCCAAAAGGGGTGATAGTCACATGGAGCCAAGTCAAGACTGTAAGGCAGGTGTTTCAGTGTTGTCCATCCGAGTTTTGTGATCGCTTCCATGGTTTTTTGACTGACATGTGGCCATGCATTGTCGTGCAACAGCAAAACATCCTGCTTTTGCCGATGTGGTCGAACACGACTCGGTCGAGCTTGAAGTTTCTTCAGTGTCGTCACATATGCATCAGAATTTGTTGGTTCCACTTGGCGTGATGTCCACAAGCAAGAGTCCTTCGGAATCGAAGAACACCGTAGCCATAACTTTTTCAGCAGAAGGTGCGGTTTTGAATTTTTTTTCTTGGGTGAATTTGCATGATGCCGCTCCATTGATTGCCTCTTCGTCTCTGGTGAAAAATGATGGATCCATGTTTCATCACCTGTTACAATTCTTCCAAGAAATTCTTGTACTGTTCCAAAAGTTCGCTGCATACCGTTTTTCTTATTTCTTTGAGAGCCACTGTCAACATCCTGGGAACCCACCTGGCACAAACCTTTTTAACGCCAACACTTTCAGTATTCTGCAAACACTTCCTTCCCCTATCCCAGCGTAGCGTGACAATTCGTTCACTGTGATGCGTCTGTCAGCAGTCACCTATTTGTTAAATCTCTGCTCATTGCCTGGAGTGTGTGCAGTGCGAGCCCTGCCGCTGGGAGGACAACCCTCAATATTGCTGTGCCCGCTTTCATTAGGTAACCTGCTTGCCCACCGACTAACTGTACTGCGATCGACAGCAGCATCTCCATACACCTTTTTCAACCTATTGTGAATGTTTCCCACTGTCTCGTTTTCACAGCACAGGAATTCTATGACAGCACGTTGCTTCTGACGAACGGTGTAGCAGCCATCTTGAAGACATTTCCTTGACGGCGCCACTCACGGGAACAGGTTGAACTAAGTTTGAAAACAAGCGGGAAGGATGTATCTACACACTGTAAAGTTTTCACAAATGCAGAATGAAAACTGTATTTTTACAAAAATAGTGCGCATTTCTTTTGGAATGACCTTCGTATAATTTGAAGTCGCCTCCTGGCGTCTGCCACTATGTGCGGGCTAAATCAGGAACTGCTGTAGGGATTTTGATTCAGTTTTCACTAATAGATACATTGATCCGCGAGGGAAGTTTTTCGTTATAATTTATAAACATTTCATACAAATTGTCTGAATCAAGATGAATTAATTCAAGTTGTGAAAACGAAGCCACTGCTGCCTACCAAACATTGGGTCGGAATTGGACAGAACAACAATGACTTGAGTTAACAGAAAGCTTCACCAAATTCACATTTGGTTTGATGACCTAGTGACGAGTGTCAGGCTTAGTGTGACGTTCTGCACAAAATCACATCAAAGACACAATGACATGAACTGTAAGAAGTGAGGATGGAAAGAGATTGGCTGATTCATGGAAAGCTACATTCACTGGCATTAGCAATGCAGCATGAGTCTGTTGTAGATATTTTAGACACCATTATTGGAGGTAGAAAACGCCAATGGCAGTGGACAAGAAAACTCCAGTTGCAAATGAGAGCTGGTTTCCTTTATTCCGCCTCAGTTACACTATGTCGGTGCTGCTGCACAAACACTGTCTCCACATACGCATACACCATGATTATACTCTACCACGCAAACATTTGGGGCTACACTCGTCTTCTCCATCGTTTCTAGGGCCCCGGTTTAAATACACAATTCGGTCTGCCAGATACAACAGGACCACTGATGGCGTCAGACGGAAACTTGCCATCCCGTTGCCAACCTTGATACGCCATGGTGTGGTGTCGATACGTGATACCACATTCTGTTTTATAGAATTTTCATTCGTACACATTTATTAGCTATAATTATCTAACAAATAACGAAATTGTAGATTTGTGGAGCTTATCACGTTGGGAGAAGTTTTATGAATAGTTAGGTGCAACGCCTGAAGAGGGACTTCATTTTTTTATAGTAGTGTAAAGTGGCGGTCCCAATTAGAGGCAGGTTTGATTTTTTTAGATTAAGAGATAGATGGAAAAAAGGGGAGCAAAAAAGTGGTACGGCATTTGGCTTGGAACGGAAAGGTTGCCAGATCGAATCGTAGGCACGATCTTCTTGATTGGAATTCAAAATGGTCTTGAGTATGATACTCACTAGATTTCGAAATACTTCTACGGATAGTTGAGGGACGCATTTTAAAATGTGACCAGAATTTCAGATTCAAAAAATGGTTCAAATGGCTCTGAGCACTATGGGACTCAACTGCTGAGGTCATTAGTCCCCTAGAACTTAGAACTAGTTAAATCTAACTAACCTAAGGACATCACAAACATCCATGCCCGAGGCAGGATTCGAACCTGCGACCGTAGCGGTCTTGCGGTTCCAGAATTTCAGACTGACTGTTTCTGATTCCCAGAGATTACCTATCGCAATTTGCTCTATTAACGCACTGCAGATTCTTCGAACAACAGGCAGTGGGTTTTTCAACTTTGAAGTAACATAATAAATATGACCGACAACGCAGACCTCAGAATCAGGTTGTGATGTAAGACTCACAATTCGCAATAAATATTTTTAACCAGTAGTTTCACTGCAATCCTTAGAGAACAACTGCATAGCGAAAAAACGTGCACAATCCAAAATACGCTGTGTTTTATTTTTATGGTTCAAGTAAAACCTTTTCAGAAAAAGTTCAGCAACTTTGCTTCGTTTACATACAATACGATCTTTCAGCAGCGCAGCAAATTACTGAGTTTTCAGCTTTCTGCTTTCCATCAGACAAACCTACACGTGTACTCGATTCTTTGCGTGACGCGGTGAAATATCTGCCATAAAGCGTCCACGATGAAGAGCTGTGGGGGTGAGTCTCAAATCTGCTTTACAGTGCCTACTCGCGAGGAGAATGCGGCTAGTGCCATAATCAGATTTCACACAAACTTCATTCAGTCGAAGAGGGATCAAGATAAGAGAACACGTCTCTCGGCTTATTTGTAGATTTTCGACTGTTTCTGATAAGAGCCAAAGTTTTCAAGGAAATTTAAGTGTCTTTTAGGGAGCAAATAGCCCCGCGGAAGCGGTGGCGTAATATCTACTGTCGCGGCTACACACTTCTGCGCCTCGTGTTCTAAACCCTATAGTTATTTTTGTTTTTTTTTTTTTTCATTTATCTATCAACGTCCGTAGAGTATTTAAACGAATGTTTTCCAATGTATAATGAAATAACACTGTGCCTATTCGTTTCCTAATTGTACGTCTGGTGACTTTAAAAAATAAAACAGAAAAAATTAATGCAGTAAGTATTTGAAATTGTTTTCGATGAAATTTCTGTAGTGCGCCTTGATTCATAATGAATTGCAAGCGCCACTTGTTGGAAAAGTGATCCATTATGCGTGGTTTGCCGTGATATTATTGCCAACGCGTGAAATCTTCAGCAACATTAACGACGCTTCTTTCCCGAGTGAAATTCAGACGAAGAAATGTCGCTGTGGTAAACCTGCCTTTGCGCGATTCTTGTGGTGTTCTAAATTTCCATGTTTCGAATGTTTTTACCTTCAATATCATCCAGTGGAATGCACCAAATCATGCTGATGAGAAAACATAAGAACAAAACATAAGAATTAAAAATTTAGACATGAATGAAGTATAAGGACGAGAATTTACAAATATTGTAACCCCTGAAAATACCATACACATATATACCACACTAAGGTCACAAAAGTCGTGGACAGCAATATGAACATATGTATACAGATGACGGTAGTATCGTGTACAAAAAGTGTGAAAGAGCAGTGCATTTACGGAGCTGTCATTTGTACTCAGGTGATTCATGTGAAAAGGTTTGCGACCTGATTATGGTCGCACGACGGGAATTAACGAAATGGTAGTTGGAGCTAGGTGCATGAGACATTCCATTTCGGAAATAGTTAGGGAATTAAGTGTTCCGAGATCCATAGTGTCAAGATTGTGCCGAGAATATCAAATTTCATGCTTTACCTCTCACCACGGATAATGCAGTGGCCGACGGCCTTCACTTAACGACCGAGAACAGACAAGCAGGACTGCATGAAAAAATCGGAGGTCAGTATGGGATGTCCGATGAACGTATCCGTTATGAGAATGCGGCGAAATGTTTCGTTAATGGGCTATGGTATCAGACGACCGACTCGAGTACCTTTGCTAGCAGCACAACATTACCTGCAGCGCTTTTCCTGGGGTCGTGACCATATCCGTTGGGCCCTAGACGACTGGAAAACTGTGGCCTGGTCCGTTTGTAAAGTATTCATGACGGTACGTCAAGTATAATCCCTAAAAGATGCAAATTATTATCCTAAATCCTACACAGAGGGTTCCTGAATATATCACTTATCACAAGAAATATATGTCAGGACAAGCAAACACGGTGGATTTCAGTAAATAATGTCCCTGCTGACTCCCTACTATAATGGAAGGGAACTTTCTTACCTCTAGTCTCGGTAAGTGTCACTGTTGTCCCAACTGGTTTCTTCCACGATGGTTGCACGCTCTGACATGAATGTAGTAAACAGTGCATAGCAAATTGGCAATTGGGAAAGAATTCCGTGCAATGAAAATTGAAGTTATAGAGTATTGGGATGCTATTAGATTTTATTTCTATTTATAGCAGCAAAACATCGAGAAACAGATTGTGACAAGGGTAACTCCCCATCGTACGCCCGTTAGATTTAGTGTTAAGATGGCCCAGTGGATAATGCGTCAAAAACTGAATATAGATCAACCATGAAAACAGGAAGGAGTACTGAAATGTGAAAAAAGAAGCAAATTCGAAACACTGAAAGGTCCAAGCTAAAGATCTGCAGAATCGAGCGCATTCCAATACCACCGCATCGTGGTTATGCAGGCACGGTGTTGGACTGCGCAGGGGGAGATGAGTGTTCAAATCTCCCTGTTGGCCTTTCTTTTTCTTTTTTTTCCAAGAAATTGACGTGTCTGTTCGCTGTATTCAAATTTGTGCGTGTGTCATAGTGTATCGTCCGTTTGCAACAGTGAGGTGTAAGGAAGGGATCTCCAGTACTTACGTACGTCCCAGTTATTCTACACAAGTACCACATGTTATGACTTCTGCGTTCCGTTTTGGAAGTTTTTACTCTTGAAATGGTTTGCTTTTACATAGCTCATACCAGTTTATTTATTTATTTTTTTCATTTCTGTGATAGGTCTATGCGACATGTCACCTCTCACTATTCATCACATTTATTTGCGACGGTAATACATTCTTACCACATGGCTCACAGTCTGTAATCAATGTATACGAGGGTCGGAACTTAAATAGCGGCAACTATTTATTGGCAATCGATACAAAAGAGTTACATGTTTGCACCTGTTACTGTCCTTCAAAGTAGTCACCAGCGTTTCCAGTGATGTGGAAGGCGTAGTATATTGTTGGTGCGAATGGAGCGATCTACTGCCTGTCGGCTCTATGGAACAGTTCTGAAGCGAATGCTACGAAGTGGTTCCTTCCTCTTCGGAATCAAATCAAAGTCACAAGGACCGAAGTCCGAGGAGTATGGTGGATGGTACAGTACTTCCCAGTCCCAGAGAACAGAGCAGCCACAGCTTGCTCTGTATGCGACCGCGCTTTGTTGTGCAAAATGATGGGTGGGTTGCGCAGAAAGTGTCGCTGCTTCTTTCGCAAAGCTAGTCGCAGGTGATGCTCCAAAAACGAACAGTAATACTGTGCATGACGGTCTGCCGTGGAGGAACGTAAGGCGTTAGGTTAACACCATCACAGCCGTACGCGAGAATCGCCATAAATTTCACCATACTGGGGCTCTGAGGCACTTTCGATTTTCGCGGCGATTGATAATGAATGGATTGGCATTTCAGTTTTGGCTCGTACGATGTGGCCCATGTCTCGTCCAGTGTTACTATACGGCGTAAGAAAGCCTCTCCTTCGCGCTCATAGCGCTCCAAGTGCGTCTGAGCAGCTTCGTAACGCATTCATTTCTGCATTTCCGTCAAGTCATGCGGAACCGATCGTAATGCAATTTTTCGTATGCCGCGGCGAGATCATGTCTTACACGCTGATCTACGTATTGCCTCCTATGTAAACGCTCGTAGACTAGTAGTGAGCTGTATTAGTGCCTGTCCTCTCGGGGCATGCTTGTATTTGGTGCGTCATTTCCGTCAATAAGGACTGACAGTAACTAAAATTTGTAATTGTCACTTTCTGATGAACTGAGTGACATTAAAATTATTCTTAACAAGTTATCAGAGTGAGTAATGTCATCAGCACGGTTGGGGCTGTATATTAATGTTTAAACAGCAAAAATAAATAATAAAAGATTCACTACTTGGCCCCAGCGTTGTAGGTGAATCCCCACTGCCTCTCTCCGCTCTAGGACGATACGGGTCTTGGTCGCTCGGCCGTTCTCACGCTATGTGACCTTCTGGTGGGCCGTTCGATGAGTCTGCTTTGTGATTCTACCTACTCATTAACATGTCGTAACAATATCTTCCCATATAGTGTGCATTAAAACACAGCAATAAAATGTATAGAACGTGTGCAGAGGTGTGGAACGAAACCACAAAATGATTCCCGATTTCAGCTGGTAAGAGTAGATGGTAGGAATCGAGTATGGCGCAGACCCCCACGAAGCCACAGACCCAAATTGTCAACAAGGCCCTGTGCAAGCTGATGGTGGCTCAATAATAATGTCGGCTGTATTTACATGGAATGGTTCTCTGGTCCAACTGCAAAGATAATTGACGGGAAATGTTTATGTTCGGCTACCTGCAGACCATTTGCAGCCATTCATGGCCTTCATGTTCCCAAACAACGCGATGTGCTGTATCACCGGGCCACAATTGTTCGCGATTTGTCTGAAGAACATTCTGGACAATTAAAGCGAATGATTAGACTACCTGGATCGCCCGAGATGAATCCATTCGAACATTTATGGGACGTAATCGAGAGGTCAGTTCGTGCACAAAATCCTACAACGGGAATAGTTTCGCAGTTATAGACGGCTATAGAGGCAGCATGGTTCAGTATTTTTGCAGGAGACTTCCAAAAAATTGAGTTACAGCACTACGCCGAGCAAAAGGAGGTCCGATACGATGTTAGGAGGTTCCCCCTGATTTTTGTCACCTCATTGTAAAAAACTTATTGTGAAAGCCATTTTAATATTGGAATTAATATGAAGCTGTTGTATCCCCCCACCTTGGTGAGAAACATTCGTGTAGTAACTTTCTACGGACTGGGTAGATAACTGAAAATAAATAAATAAATAAAAACACTAACTGGGTTTCGAATATGGGACACAACCGGGAGAGTCCGCGACTCTAGCCATTTTGCCACCAGTTGGGGATAACATCTAAATTACGTCGAAAACTTTGACGGTAGTTTATTCAGAAAGGGTCGAGTATCTACATATTCGCTTATTTTCGCTCCTCTTCCACTGAGCGACGTTCCTGGGAAATCGGGTTATGGCACTTGCCGCGTTCTCCTCGGCAGCTCTACAAGAGTAGTGCTGTAACACGAGCTAAACATGTAGATCATACTTTTTTATCCATTCCTCCTACCTCCGATACGTACTTCTCTCTCACCCACACACACACACACACACACACACACACACACACACACACACACACACACACACACACACACACACACACACACACACGATTCACAGACAGTATCAAGATGTACTCCCATCATTGCCATGAGATGTTACTCCAAACGCCAATGCAATATGGAATACGTGACATTTATGCCACCTGACAACTTTCCTGGCGTACGTTGATAACGTCGCGTAAGTTACATGAAATTAATGATATTCACTTACTTAATATAGTTCTCTAAATTCTATTCTTAGTCCCAAACAAAATACACGCGCCATTCAACTCGTCTGCCCGTAGAGAGCGATTGTTGTTATGGTCTTCAGTCGAGAGACTAGTTTGATGCAGCTCTCCAAGCTACTCTATCCTGTGCAAGCTTCTTCATCTCCAAGTAACTACTGCAACCTACATCCTTCTGAATCTGCTTAGTGTATTCATCTCTTGGTCTCCCTCTAAGATGTTTACCCTCCGCGCTGCTGTCCAGTACTAAATTGTTGATTCCGTGATGCCTCAGAACATTTACTACCAACCGATCCCTTCTTCTAGTCAAGTTGGGCCACAAATTCCTCTTATCGCCAATCCTACTCAGTAGCTCCTCATTAGCTACGTGATCTACCCATCTATCTTCAGCATTCTTCTGTAGCACCACATTTCGAAAGCTTCTATTCTCTTCTTGTCTAAACTGCTTATCGTCCATACTTCAAATTCATACACGGCTACACTCCATACAAATACTTTCAGAAAAGATTTCCTGACACTTAAATCTATACTCGATGTTATCAAATTTCTCTTCTTCAGAAACGCTTCCCTTGCCATTGCCAGTTTACATTTCATATCCTCTCTACTTCGACCATCATCAGTTATTTTGCTCCTCAAATTGCAAAACTTACCTACAACTTCAAGCGTCTCATTTCCTAATCTAATTCCCTCAGCATCACCCGATTTAATTCGACTACATTCCATTACCCTCGCTTTGCTTTTGTTGATGTTCATCTTATATTCTCCTTTCAAGACTCTGTCCATTCCGTTCAACTGCTCTTCAAGGTCCTTTGCTGTCTCTGACAGAATCACAATGTCATCGGCAAACCTGAAAGTTTTAATTTCTTCTCCATGGATTTTAATTCCTACTCCAAATTTTTCTTTTGTTTCCTTTACTGCTTGCTCAATATACAGATTGAATAACATCGGTGATAGTCTACAACCCTGTCTCACTCCTTTCCCAACCACTGATTCCCTTTCGTGCCCCTCGACTCTTATAACTGCCATCTGGTTTTTGTACAAATTGTAAATAGCCTTTCGCTCCATGTATTTCACTCCTGCCACCTTCAGAATTTTAGAGAGTATTCCAGTCAATATTGTCAAAAGCTTTCTCTAAGTCTACAAATGCTATAAACGTAAGTTTGCCTTTCCTTAACCTATCTTCTAAGATAAGTCGTAGGGTCAGTATTGCCTCACGTGTTCCAACATTTCTACGGAATCCGAACTAATCTTCCCCAAGGTCGGCAGATACCGAATGATACTAGTGAAAAGCTGTGCCGGGTTGCTAGTTTAACTATACTTCGATGTTGTGAAATTATTGAAGTTGATGTTTTGACTAGCGTCACGTTGCAGCGCCGATGTACGTAAAGTTAGTGTTTTAACTAGTTGGGCCGCAGCGCTGAATGTAGCAAATAAATCTCAGTTAGTTGTGATGCCTGACGTTCGTACGTGGAGCAGCCAAGGGACACGCCAGCAGCACAACCCCGGCGGATGGCGGTCTCTGACTGCGATGCCAGGCGCACTCCTTCACCAGTTTCCCCGCGCATAAGTGATTCGAATGAATGAATAATTCTCAATTCGTCTCTGCTCCACTTACATACTTTCCTTACCGTGCCACGTGCCAGCAATGTCACCTGTGGCAGTAGGCAGTAGTCATGTTATGACTCATCAGTGAACAGGGACTTGTAACTTTGATTTCAGTAACTTCTCAAAAAATTTGATATGCCTATCGCAATATCACCAGAGATTCTGCATAAAAGTTTCCTGTCCACAGTCAAATACAGCGTTAAAACTGTTGGTCAAATATCATTAACTATTTGTCAGCACATGGAGTATAAATACCACAGCTATTAGATGTTATGCTAAAGATTTCACTTAATTGGAAGTGTTATGTCTGTGCTAATAGCAAGGGAAACGCAGGCGACATCAGTTGTCTGTTGCTATTTTTAACTTCACTGGTTTTGCATTTCTGGTACAGCGATGTGTGAACCAGCAAACAACGCATCTGGTTATGATTTAAAGTGAGACTTTCACTTTTCCTGCCAGAAAAATTATTTCATTGAAAAGGTGTTAAATTTACCTCTGCAAAGTTTAATCGGTGAAAAAATCACGCGAGTAGTTTTTGAAATCCTAATAGAACGAAGCTCCTGAGTTCCTGTTAATGAAACCTGAAATGACACATTCATGGTGTTGCTGGAATCCATACGAGATATAATTCGAGTAATTCATTTTAGCCCCAGGCTATCTTAATCAACTCAGTTCTACGCTCATTAATATGCCAAACCACAATTACCGAATCCAATTTTTAGTTCCACGTTGCGTGGAAATTTCACCATTTTGCGCTGATACTCGTTTCGAGGCGAAATTAGCTATTCACATGTAATACAATACAGTGACGTTGACGAAGCCACCAACATGATCATATTGTGGACATTTCATCCTTCCACTAATCAAATACCTCTCAGAATTCGATGAACCCATTCACAATCAAACCTCCTGCTCTCATAATCCCAGTCATTGTGAGCAGTGGTTTAATATTGCAGCGTCCGTTTTTAACCTTCAGGTACAGCTGACAGTACACAGATAAAATATTAACGCTCTCACCGTTCCGTCGGTCAGCTATCGTACTTATGTATTTATACAAAGAGTTTACTGTTCTCTGTGGTGCAGGTCCCGTTGTAATACAAATTTTAAGATTTAAGTCATAAAACAGAGCTGATTACTTTTATATAAAAAACTACACATGCTATTAAAATTAAACATGAAAGGTACACAGTGCATTAGCTTGCCGAAACAAAGCTTCCATGATCATTAAAAACACGCCATACACTATTTTTAAAGCCAATTTTTATTACTACAGCAAGCAGCGTCTCAGTTCCGTAATAATGAGTACGGTCAGCTAGGAGTTTTAAGTAATATCAACATGCAAAATATGTGCATATTTATACGGTGAAAATGGGCGTAATATGTAGTAACATATGATATTTTATTAAATATTAGCATAAAACAATAATTTCAAATTAAATCTGTTACTGAATTATACCATGTTATTTTAATATGCAATTAAATATACTATAAACAGGAAAACCACATTGAAAAGCTACACTTTACATTAATTAATGTTTTTCTTTTAAAAGACTATACTGTGTAAATAAAGAAAATTATTTTTGCCCACATTTTTTAACTAAAACGTGCATCTTCACTAAATTTCTAAGGTACCCAGTAAAGATGATATGAGAGTTCTGGCACATTTCTGAAATTGTCTGCATGAGAGTTAGAAGGGTTGACCTATAATTCCTTCCTCCCCCTACCTTGATTTATTGTCAGTCCTCCTATCCCCTTGTGAATCACAAAGAAAACAATAGGGTCCAAGACAATTTATTACCCTGCTGTAACCGGTCCTTATTCTCCTGGCTGACAATTGAATTGTTTAAAGAGAAACAATAGTCCTGGATAATTTACTACCTTGCTGTATCCCAGTCCTTACCCCTGGCAGGCAGCTTAATTATGATCCCAAGAGTTCTTGTGTGTGTCAAAATCCAGAGCTGCAGGATCATATACAACGGCGAAGATCAACCCTCCAGTCCAATTGCATTACACGTAGAATTATGGGAAATTCAAAGTGGGTGATGGGCTTTTGTGGTATTCATTGTCGATACTGTCACAGAACAGAATTACATTGCTCTAGTACACATTGACATGTTCAATGAACAGCAGCCATTATGCTGTAAACAAACAAGGACAGTATGAATGTTCCTAGGATAATTTGCCTCTCAGTACTGTGTTAGAAACGTGCTGAGAAGTCCACGTGTCAAACTTCAATGATTGACATTGAATAACTTGTGAAAATGTTTAGGAAATTCTAAGAAATGATTTTAGGTTGGAATCTATATTATAAAAATATTCTTCTGTTTCCTTAGTACTGCTCTTTCAGAGTGTTGGAAGATACAGTCATAATTGCAATAGCAGCCACAGAGACATATAATCAATCATTCTTCCCATCCTCCACTTGTATATGGACTGAGAAGAAACACTCATACATGGCACAATAAAAAGCAACTCTGTCATGTCCCTTATAGTGATTTGTAGGAAATAGATGTGTGGTAGATGTAAGATAATGTGACTCACTGTTGTAACATAGTAGTGCTTTTCTTTTAAATTTAATTTAATGTTTTTATCCATCTCCAACTGAATATTCTGCATCAAACTATGTCTAACACTGAAATAAAAAGGTAAACAAACACCAGAATCAGTTTAAGCATTTTTCATTTACATTTTAAATAAACGTGCAGGCAAAGTTAGTTGATTTGTTATTCAGAGCTTCCTAATGTGAGGCACTTCAGTGATCACTTTGGTTCAGATATCAATATTGTTAACACATGAACCATGGACCTTGCCTTTGGTGGGGAGGCTTGCGTGCCTCAGCGATACAGATGGCCGTACCGTAGGTGCAACCACAACGAAGGGGTATCTGTTGAGAGGCCAGGCAAACATGTGGTTCCTGAAGACGGGCAGCAGCCTTTTCAGTAGTTGCAGGCCTTGCTGTGCTGGTACTGATAACGCCTGAAAGCAAGGGGAAACTACAGCCGCAATTTTTCCCGATGGCCTGCAGCTTTACTGTATGGTTAAATGATGATGGCGTCCTCTTGGGTAAAATATTACGGAGGTAAAATAGTCCCCCCCATTCGGATCTCCGGGCGGGGACTGCTCAAGAGGACATCGTTATCAGGAGAAAGGAAACTGGCGTTCTATGGATCGGAGCGTAGAATGTCAGATCTCTTAATCGGGCAGCTAGGTTAGAAAATTTAAAAAGGGAAAAGGATAGGTTAAAGTTAGATATAGTAGGAATTAGTGAAGTTCGGTGGCAGGAGGAACATGACTTTTGGTCAGGTGAATACAGGGTTATAAATACGAAAACAAATAGGGGCAATGCAGGAGTTGGTTTCATAATGAATAAAAAAACAGGAGTGCAGGTAAGCTACTACAAACAGCATAGTGAACGCCTTATTGTGGCCAAGATAGACACGACGCCCACGCCTACTACAGTAGTACAAGTTTATATGCCAACTAGCTCTGCAGATGATGAAGAAATTGATGAAATGTATGATGAGATAAAAGAAATTATTCAGATAGTGAAGGGAGACGAAAATTTAATGGTCATGGGTGACTGGAATTCGTCAGTAGGAAAAGAGAGAGGAGGAAACATAGTAGGTGAATATGGATTGGGGGTAAGAAATGAAAGAGGAAGCAATCTGGTAGAATTTTGCACAGAGCATAATTTAATCATAGCTAACACTTGGTTCAAGAATCATAAAAGAAGGTTGTACACATGGAAGAATCCTGGAGATACTAGAAGGTATCAGATAGATTATATAATGGTAAGACAGAGATTTAGGAACCAGGTTTTAAATTGTAAGACATTTCCAGGGGCAGATGTAGACTCTGACCACAATCTATTGGCTATGAACTGTAGATTAAAACTGAAGAAACTGCAAAAAGGTGGGAATTTAAGGAGATGGGACCTGGATAAACTGAAAGAACCAGAGGTTGTAGAGATTTTCAGGGAGAGCATAAGGGAACAATTGAAAGGAATGGGGGAAAGAAATACAGTAGAAGAAGAATGGGTAGCTTTGAGGGATGAAGTAGTGAAGGCAGCAGAGGATCAAGTAGGTAAAAAGACGAGGGCTAGTAGAAATCCTTGGGTAACAGAAGAAATATTGAATTTAATTGATGAAAGGAGAAAATATAAAAATGCAGTAAATGAAGCAGACAAAAAGGAATACAAACGTCTCAAAAATGAGATCGACAGGAAGTGCAAAATGGCTAAGCAGGGATGGCTAAAAGACAAATGTAAGGCTGTAGAGGCTTATCTCACAAAGGGTAAGATAGATACTGCCTACAGGAAAATTAAAGAGACCTTTGGAGAAAAGAAAACCACTTGTATGACTATCAAGAGCTCAGATGGAAACCCAGTCCTAAGCAAAGAAGGGAAAGCAGAAAGATGGGAGAAGTATATAGAGGGTCTATACCAGGGCGATGTGCTTGAGGACAATATTATGGAAATGGAAGAGGATGTAGATGAATATGAAATGGGAGATAAGATACTGCGTGAAGAGTTTGACAGAGCACTGAAAGACCTCAGTCGAAACAAGGCCCCGGGAGTGGACAACATTCCATTAGAAGTACTGACGGCCCTGGGAGAGCCAGTCCTGATAAACCTCTACCATCTGGTGAGCAAGATGTATGAGACAGGCAAAATACCCTCAGACTTCAAGAAGAATATAATAATCCCAACCCCAAAGAAAGCAGGTGTTGACAGATGTGAAAATTACCGAACTATCAGTTTAATAAGTCACAGCTGCAAAATACTAACGCGAATTCTTTACAGACGAATGGAAACACTGGTAGAAGCCGACGTCGGGGAAGATCAGTTTGGATTCCGTAGAAATATTGGAACACGTGAGGCAATACTGACCCTACGATTCATCTTAGAAGAAAGATTAAGGAAAGGCAAACCTACGTTTCTAGCATTTGTAGACTTAGGGAAAGCTTTTGACAATGTTGACTGGAATACTCCCTTTCAAATTCTAAAGGTGGCAGGGGTAAAATACAGGGAGCGAAAGTCTATTTACAATTTGTACAGAAACCAGATGGCAGTTATGAGTCGAGGGGCATGAAAGGGAAGCAGTGGTTGGGAAGGGAGTGAGACAGGGTTGTAGCCTCTCCCCGATGTTATTTAATCTGTATATTGAGCAAGCAGTAAAGGAAACAAAAGAAAAAATTCGGAGGAGGTATTAAAATCCATGGAGAAGAACTAAAAACCTTGAGGTTCGCCGATGACATTGTAATTCTGTCAGAGACAGCAAAGGACTTGGAAGAGCAGTTGAACGGAATGGACAGTGCCTTGAAAGGAGGATATAAGATGAACATTAGATTAGAAAATGAGACACTTAAAGTAGTAAAGGAGTTTTGCTATTTGGGGAGCAAAATAACTGATGATGGTCGAAGTAGAGAGGATATAAAATGTAGACTGGCAGTGGCAAGGAAAGCGTTTCTGAAGAAGAAAAATTTGTTAACATCGAGTATAGATTTGTCAGGAAATCGTTTCTGAAAGTATTTGTGTGGAGGGTAGCCATGTATGGAAGTGAAACATGAAGGATAAACACTTTGGACAAAAAGAGAATAGAAGCTTTCGAAATGTGGTGCTACAGAAGAATGATGATTATATGGGTAGATCACATAACTAATGAGGAGTTATTGAATAGAATTGGGGAGAAGGGGAGTTTGTGGCACAACTTCACAAGACGAAGGGTCCGGTTGTTAGGACATGTTCTGACGCGTCAAGAGATCACAAATATAGCGTTGGATGGCAGCGTGGAGCGTAAAAATCGTAGAGGGAGGCCAAGAGATGGAATACACTAAGCAGATTCAGAAGGATGTAGGTTGCAGGAAGTGCTGGGAGATGAAGCTTGCACAGGATAGAGTGGCACGGAGAGTTGCATCAAACCTGTCTCAGGACTGAAGACCACAACAACACAATAACAACAGCCACAGGTGGCATGGTTGCCAGTTTTTTCCAAGATGAAGGTCAGGATGACAGTCGTCATGGTATCACAATCCATGATGGTTGAACTAGCTCACTTGCCCTTGGCAGTTCTAAAGGGTTTCACTGCTTCTTACTCTCCCCAAGTTCAAGGTTAAGGACATACAGGCCTTGTCACTCACGTGCACCTGCCACAATGATTTATTTTTATTACGTGATACAATAGGGAATCTCCAACACACCTGTGGAGCGTGTAGGATGATTTATTATTATAACAGACTTATTTTGAACAAGGATGAAAAGGATGGTGTCTCTAGCCTGATTTTGTGTGTGAGAGAGTTATTTTTAACAATTACACTCTAGCTATGTGACAGTTACACTATGGGGAACTGGCTTCATTTTTTAAACAAAGTAAAATCTTTCTATGTAATAGTTGTACTCTGGAGGTGATGGGTTCATTTCTAAGTAAATTACACACTTGTTATGATACAATTACACTGTGGAAATGCGGGATTCATCTTTTATAAAAGGTAAATTCTTGCTATTTAACAATTACACTGTGAAGGTGCATGGTTCACTTTTAAACAAATTGCACTGACATACCTCGTTCTATGTATAACAATTACCACCACCTCCAGAGGACGTTTTCCATGTTTTCGCCCCGTACTGCCACGAATGGTGATATTACAAACAATTGCAGCCGCTTTACATTGCTGTACCACACAGTGAGCCCTAAGGGGGAGCGCCAGCAGCCTACAGCCTAAACTCAGTGTAGATCACCAGGGCCACGCTCACCGTACCGTTGACAGTGCACCCAGTGGCATGTGCAATGTGGTGCACACTAAGGCTTCATATGATGCACTTGCTCCAACTCAGGTGCATGAACTAAAGACCATGCTGCACAGCTATGGTTGTGTGAGTTCATGTTACTCATTCGTTTAGTGGTTCATAAAATCAGTTGCAGTTATACTGTAAGTTAAAACTGCATCAAGAATTTATTTTCAGAATTTAAGTACTAGAAACAAATTTAAAGAACTGAGTAATGTGCCGCCGCCTATACCACCATAACCAGGAGCTTCTGGCTTCGACCACACACGTGTGTAATTCTCTTAAAATTCATTGCTTTTCAACACACATAATGGACACTACTTATTACACTATCATGATTGACATTATTGTCACTTAAAACAATTCCACTACTTTATTTTAGCACAATACACTCGATAGCGGTTGTCTAAAATTTATATCAAATATATAATTGACATTTTATTTCGAAGACACGACACTGGCTATAGAAATTAGCGTACAAGCTTAGATATTAGCACACCACACCACTAATCTATCCCTGACAACTAAGTACCAAACGGGGTCAAATGTGTAACATAGATGTAATCCAGTCCATTAGGTGATATCCTCTCATTGACTGTGGATAGAACGGTAACTTCAATTGTTCAGTAATAATTACACATTTCTAAGCAGCATCTATACGTACTGACGAAATATCTTGACTATCCTATACAATTGTGTCGTGTGGAAGGGCTAACCAAAGACTGTCTCCTCTTACCACAACACTTCCAGGGTGCTGCAGATCTACTAAACAGACTGCCTGCTCTATGCTGGACGTGTCTCTTCTACAGTATTACTGAATGGTATGAAATCCTTACCAGATAGGACAGATTGTTCCTTAGAGAAGAACATGTAAAATTTACCTCCTCGACCTTAACTAATCTTTGCCTTGGCTCCCTCCATTGATTACAATAGATTACATTGGACACTACATAAAGCTTTCCCCAGACGATTCTATTATCTACACTATGTGACCACAAGTATCCGGACACCCCCAAAAACAAGTTTGTCATTTTAGGTGCATTGTGCTGCCACCTCCTGCCAGGTGCTCCAGTCACCGATCTCAGTAGTTATTATACATCGTGAGAGAGCAGAATGGGGCGCTCCGCGAAACTCATGGACTTTAAACGTGGTCAGGTGATTGAGTGTCACTTGTGTCATACGTCTGTACGCGAGATTTCCACTCTCCTAAACATCCCTAGGTCCATTGTTTCCGACGTGATAGTAAAGTGGAAACGTGAAGGGACATGCGCAGCACAAAAGTGTACAGCCCGACCTCGTCTGTTGACTGACAGAGACCGCCGACAGTTGAAGAGGGACATAATGTGTAATAGGCGGACATCTATCCAGACCATCACACAGGAATTCCAAACTGCATCAGGATTCACTGCAAGCACTATGACAGTTAGGCTGGAGGTGAGAAAACTTGGATTTCATGGTCGAGTGGCTGCTCATAAGCCACACATCACGCTGGTAAATGGCAAACGACGCCTCAGCTGGTGTAAGGAGCATAAACGTTGGACGGTTGAACAGTCGAAAAACGTTGTGTGGAGTGACGAATCAAGGTACACAATGTGGCGATCCGGCGGCAGGGTGTGGGTATGGCGAATGCCCGGTGAACGTCATCTGCCAGTGTGTGTAGTGCCAACAGTAAAATTCGGAGGTGGTGGTGTTATGGTGTGGTCGAGTTTTTCATGGAGGGGGCTTGCACCCCTTGTTGTTTTGCGTGGCACCATCACAGCACAGGTCTACATTGATGTTTTAAGTGTATTCTTGCTTCCCACCGTTGAAGAGTATTTCGAGGATGGCGATTGCACCTTTCAACACGATCGGGCACCTGTTCATAAATCACGGCCTGTGGCGGAATGGTTACACGACAATAACATCCATGTAATGGACTGGCCGTCACAGATTCCTGACCTGAATCCTATAGCACACCTTTGGGATGTTTTGGAACGCTGTCTTCGTGTCAGGCCCCACCGACCGACATCGATACCTCTCCTCAGTGCAGCACTCCGTGAAGAATGCGCTGCCATTCCCCGAGAAACCTTCTAGAACCTGATTGAACGTATGCCTGCGAAAGTGGAAGCTGTCATCGAGGCTAATGGTGGGCCAACACAATACTGAAATCTAGAATTACCGATGGAGGCCGCCACGAACTTGAAAGTCACTTTAAGCCAGGTGGCCGGATATCGCATAGTGTACATAAAGACTGCAATGTCAAAGACTATATCAAAAGACCGGCACAGGATCAATGATTTGTGCACTTGACCTTGGAACGTAACTACATGCAACAAATTGTGCATAAAACTAGATAGAGAGATCCATTACTGTTAGATGATACGAGTGGAAGTAGTATCACACATAAAATAAATCTTAGCAATACGTGGTTTGCAGCAGTGACTTGCACAGTTTCCATCAGGCTACAGGCAAAAAGAGATGATCAAATACAGTCACTGTGTATTCCTTATACGCTTCATCTTTCCGGTTTCCCGTCATTCTGAAGGTTCTCTATGGAAACATTTTGTTGAATCCCTCCTACAGAGGGGGAAATGTTTTACTGAAACATGAGGCGATTTGCTACAGTTTAGTTGTAGCATGGTAAGGTATGGAGCGACATGCTGCAATTTTATGTGATGCTTATTTGTAACTTAGGACACTGCTTCTGATCAGGCGTCTGACACTATGGGGAAGTTTGTTACTAATTGGCTGTAAAATTTCGATGTGTCGTATAGTCACCAATGTGTGATAGCATTATCAGCAGAAGATGACAAAGCCGCGCGGGATTAGCCGAACGGTCTCGGGCGCTGCAGTCATGGACAGTGCGGCTGGTCCCGGCGGAGGTTCGAGTCCTCCCTCAGGCATGTGTGTGTGTGTGTGTGTTTGTCCTTAGGGTAATTTAGGTTAAGTAGTGTGTAAGCTTAGGGACTGATGACCTTACCAGTTAAGTCCCATAAGATTTAACACGCATTTGAACATTTGAAGAAGATGACAAACATTTTGTATTACAAGATAATTTTTTGCCGTAGCATGAGAGGCACTGTATTTATAGATGACGTCAATATCCGTTTTAGCAAAGAGATTTTGACAATAATACAGACAGTTTAGATGTGAGGATAACATTTACTGTGATACAAAGATCGGATTATTCTCATTGCCAAGTGCACTTTAACCTGTAAGACAGCTCAGCAGCACTCCCATATGTCTTTTTAAATGTTATAGAAGAAATCTCTATGGGTTTTGATAATTACTACTGACGACTGTTCGTTTCTTTAGTGTGTGATACAAAACTTATCGACAAGTGCTGCTTGACCAGTAAGTTATATCCTTGCCAATATGAGAGCCATTTGTGTTTGTTTTTACTGATGCAGAACAATTACGTAACGACACTGGTGCAACATGGGAACAATATTGATTTTTTAAATTCAAATCAGAGAGCTGCAATTAGAGGTATGTATTAAGATAAGCAACCTGTTTGGGATTTGTACACACATTGTTTTTGTTTCTTGGTTTTCTGTAACCAAGAACACTATTTCGAGCCAACAGTTGACATTGTATGGTGCAGTCTGATACAATTTCGCTGTAAAATGTCGATGTATTGGATGAAGTAGTAGTTTTCAATGCGGGATAGGATTACCAGCAGAAGGCATACAGCTCAATGAGAAAGTATAACAGACTTGTTCAGTGAACTTTAAGTGGGATTCTATGGAAAAAAAATACTGCGTAGTTCTCGCGTATCCACGTTAGTTAAATTTCTAGGGTAATTTCTGAGTACACATTAGGTGCTGACTTGGTCCTGTAGCTCTCACTGTGTCTGTTATCTTTATGGTGATGTTAACAAGCTGTACTATAGGACCTAACAGACTTCTAACTAGGGCAAATCTTCAATAAATTGCCACAAATCTACTAGAGGCATAAAGAGGTACTGTATTTAGTGTTAATAGCGTTTTCGGCTCACATATGGTAGGTAAATTTCGATCGTAATTTCTCAATACATATTAGGTGCAGACTAGGTCCCATAACTGTCACTGCTTGTGCTTTCATTCCGGTATTGTTAATAAGCTGTAATATATGACATAGCGGACACCAAATGAAGGCAAATCGTCAATAAATAGGAGACGATTGCCACAAATCCACAATAGGCATAGCAAGATATTGTTTTTAGTGATATGGCAGCATACGAGGCTGACATACAGGCTATAACGGTTTTTAACTGTGTGGGAGTAGGGGACAGAACCCACGAGCCTTCAAAATTTTCGAGATATAAATGAAATTGGCGTCATGATCATGTGATCGGAAGTGCAAAATGCAGCCATCTTGCACCTTTAGAGTGTATAAGAATCCTCGATAGCCGCGACTGACCTGCATTGTATGGCAATAACGTATGAGAAAGTAAAATAGGAATCACCTATGTTAGGCAGAGATCCTGTAAGAGCAGTGGTGACAGTCTGGGTGTGAGGTGTTGTGAGAATCACTATACATAAAACTGTAGTTAAAATGGCTGAAGTGAACAGTCACCTATGATGCAGTAACTAACACTGTAACACACTCCACCTCAACCACAATCCATGCAATGGAGTGCATATAAGGGCTTGCTTTGACAGCTAGCATTGTGTTGATGGAGGTTTTTCTGGGTACAGCTGAACCACACAGTTTGTGTGTGGGTGGGAGGCTGCCGTTTGTTAGTGCCCCCACATGTATGGGATAATACGGCACATTACGACAATAGTGCAGCATGGAACGCAAATGGTACTCAGTTTATGTAACATGCTATCTGGATTACGTGGACGCACCAAGTTGCCACATTCTTGCAGTGAGCACTACCGGATTGCCACATTCTTGCAGTGAGTACATGCAGTTTCTGATCGTTTACCTCAGGGAACTACTTTATCTCTGTCATAGTTCAATGTGTTAATAAGTCTGCTCTAAAGTGCTTAGCATCCATCAACTGAAAAACGCTTTGGTCTGTGGTTATTATTGGAGAAATTTGGAAACTGTGATACTGACTTTGGTTGTATAAATTACATGGTGTTCCTACGAGTGAACGGAAACGTTGTAGCAAGAGGAATACAGGTATAAAAATCGACTGGAAAGCGCCTAAAAATCCTGTGACCTTGCCATATGAACTGGAAGTGGCTAAGTTTAAAATGGGTGTTCTGATGAACCAATTGCCTGGAATATTGTAGCAGCTTCAAGTATGTGACTGTTACCTTATGCGTCTGGATATAAAACAAGATTTTACTGATACTGCTTAGCAAATTGGGGACATATGACTACTAACATCGCCGGCCGCGGTGGTCTCGCGGTTCTAGGCGCGCAGTCCGGAACCGTGCGACTGCTACGGTCGCAGGTTCGAATCCTGCCTCGGGCATGGATGTGTGTGATGTCCTTAGGTTAGTTAGGTTTAAGTAGTTCTAAGTTCTAGGGGACTGATGACCACAGCAGTTGAGTCCCATAGTGATCAGAGCCATTTGAACTACTAACATCAAACTATGATCCTGTGTGCAAGGAGGCTGTCAAGGATGTAGCAATTTATGCACCCTAGTCTGTTGGACTCAGTGGAAGACTCTTGAACACCCACAAAATAATATTAGTGATTCTGATGTGAAATTCACTAATTTAGACACTGAAGAGGAATACAGGTGGTAGGCCTGCTGTTGTTTTCTATCTACATAAATGATCTTTTGGATAGGGCGGATAGCAATGTGCGGTTGTTTGCTGATGATGCTGTGGTGTACGAGAAGGTGTCGTCGTTGGGTGACTGTAGGAGGATACAAGATGACTTGGACAGGATTTGTGATTGGCGTAAAGAATGGCAGCTAACTCTAAATATCGATAAATGTAAATTAATGCAGATGAATGGGAAAAAGAATCCCGTAATGTTTGAATACTCCATTAGTAGTGTAGTGCTTGACACAGTCATGTCGATTAAATATTTGGGCGTAACATTGCAGAGCGATATGAAGTGGGACAAGCATGTCATGGCAGTTGTGGGGAAGGCGGATAGTCGCCTTCGGTTCATTGGTAGAATTTTGCGAAGATATGGTTCATCTGTAAAGGAAACCGCTTATAAAACACTAATACGACCTATTCTTGAGTACTGCTCGAGCGTTTGGGATCCCTATCAGGTCGGATTGAGGGGGGTCATAGAATCAATTCAGAGGCGGGCTGCTAGATTTGTTACTGGTAGGTTTGATCATCACGCGAGTGTTACGGAAATGCTTCAGGAACTCGGGTGGGAGTCTCTAGAGGAAAGGAGGCGTTCTTTTCGTGAATCGCTACTGAGGAAATTTAGAGAACCAGCATTAGAGGCTGACTGCAGTACAATTTTTCTGCCGCCAACTTACATTTCGCGGAAAGACCACTTACATAAGATAAGAGAGATTAGGGCTCGTACAGAGGCATATAGGCAGTCATTTTTCCTTCGTTCTGTTTGGGAGTGGAACAGGGAGAGAAGATGCTAGTTGTGGTACGAGGTACCCTCCGCCACGCACCGTATGGTGGATTGCGGAGTATTTATGTAGATGTAGAAATAGTTGATTTCAACTCAAAAGTCGGTGATTACGACACACAATTCGCTGATTTCGACGAAACATTTACTGATTTCGATCCATAGTTTACATGGCTTAAAAGCTATGGTGTAACTGCATTTAACGATTGTTCGTTTTCTTAAGTGGTAAACTCATATGTAAACTATATGGAAATACATAACACAGACACCAACTCTCTTTGACTCTGCAGAAAAACAGGTTCAATGGTATGGGAAAGGGGGCGTTTGGACTCCATCCTTTCCTCACTTCATTTCAGTCCAAGCACTTCTATTTAAGACATTCTTATGGTTCCATATAACATTTTGTACAAGAATATTTCTATCCTTATTCGTTACCGTACCAGGTAAGGGTCAGTTTATTTTGTACTCAACAGTGCTTCTGATTCACAATCAAATCCAGTCCGGGTATCTACAAAGTATTAACAGGAATACTTATTCTTCCAAATGTCTAGCCATTAATACTTCCATCAACACAATGCCAGCTGTCAAAGCGAGACCTTATATACACTCAAATGCATGGATTATGGTGGGGGTGGAGGTGTTAGTGCGTCATTTGCGAATAAAGCTTCGTGGTTACGGATTCTTATAAAGTTTCACACCGTGACTATCACCATTGCTCTAATAAGATCTCCACCTAACATTGGTGATATCCATTTTACTTTTTCGTATATTGACACCACAGAATACAAATCAGTTGCAGCTATCGTGACTTCTTACATACTCTAAATATTTAAGATGGCTACATTTCAGGTCACATGAACATGACGTCACTTTCAAACATACCTCCAAAATTTAGAAGGCTCCTGGGTGCTGTCCCCTAGTTCCACATAGTTAAAAACCGTTACATACTGTATGTGAGCCATGTATGCTGCCAATAACTAAAACCAGTATGTCTCTATGCCTATAGGTGATTTGTGGCAGTCGCCTCCTATTTATTGACGGTCTGCCTTCATTCAGTATTGTTAGGTTCGATATTACAGATTATTAACAATACCACAAACTAGCAGAAGCATGACTGCTACAGGAGCAAGTCTGCGCCTAATATGTACTGAGAAATTATGATCGATATTTACCTACCATATGTGAGGTAAATATGCTGCCACAACACTAAATACACTAGTTCTTTATGCCTCTAGTAGACTTGAGGCAATTGTCTCCTATTTACTGATGCTCTCCTTGTTGGAAGCCTGTTAGATCCTATATTACAGCTTATTAACATCACCATAAAGGTAGAAGACACCCTGACAGCTACAGAAGCAAGTCTGCACCTAATATGTAGTCAGCTATTAAGCTAGAAATTTACCTAACGTGAATTCTCGAGAACTGCACTCTGTTTTTCCATAGAATTCTATTTAAGATTCACTAAGAGAGTCTACTACACATTCTCACGGGGCTGTACGCCTTCTGCTGGTAATCCTATTGCACATTGGATATGATATGACACTTCATCTCGTACGTTGAAATTTAACAGCGAAATTGTATCAGACTTCGCCATACAATGTCAGCTGTTGGATCGCAAAGAATATTTTTGCTTACAGAAAACCATCAAACAGAAACAATATGCAAACAAATCTCAACAGGTTGCTTATCTTAATACACAACTATAATGGCAGATCTCTGATTGTGGACGAAAATATCGATATGATACACAAAATAGATTCGTGTGCATTATTTATCAAAAGATTTCGAGGACCAAACTCATGTTACACCACTTTCGTAACTTAATTGATCTACAGCAGTAAAATACACACGTGGTTCTCACATTGGCACTAAGGATATAATTTACAGGTTAAGCAGCATTTTTCGATGAGGTTTCTATGCAGTAGTAATTCTCAAAACAAATAAATATTTCGTCTATAACATTTAAAAACACGAATGACACTATTGCTGAGATGTATGACAGCTTAAATTGCACTTGGCAATGAGAGTAGTCTGATCTTTGTATCATATTAAATAATGTTATTCTCATGTCTTGTCTGTATTATTGTCAAAAACTCGCTGCTAAAACCGATATTGAAGTCATCTAAACATTATAGTGTTTCCCATGCTACGGCAAAAAAATTACCTTGCAATGCATAACCCCCTTTGTCATCTTCTGCTGATAACGCAATCACAGAGTGGATACGTCAAATTTTACGCCAAATTGTAACAAATTGTCCCATAAAGTATCAGCTACTGGATCACAAACAGTATTCTAAGTTACGAATAGACATCAAGCAAAATTGTAACAAATTGCTCCACACATCACCGTGTTACAACAAAACCGAAGCTAATCGCTGCATTCTACAGTAAAACATATCATCCTATGTAGGAGGGAGTCAACAAAATATTTCCATACAGGACTTTCAGAATGATGGGAAGCTGAAATGACATACAGATGATCGGTATAGGGAGCACACCATAATAGTAACTGATCGTCGTTTTCGTCTGTAGCCTGATACAAACTATGCAAGTCACTGCCGCAAACCACCTATTGCTGACGAAATTTTACACGGTTGATGCTGTTTCCACTAGGATCATCTAACAGTAATAGATATCTTTTCCAATTTTTGATTTACATTCCAGGGTGAACTACACCAGTCATCGATCCTCTGCAGGCCTTCCTGTATTTCGTCAGTCTTTGACATTGCAGACTTCGTATAGACGATGGCATTGTCCGGGGAAACCTTTACGGGCTTCCAACGTCATCTATTGAAAATGGTACAGACAGTGGATTAGGTAACTATGGCGATGTAAATTGGTCTTGACCTTCTCTAAAGAACCAATCAGCCCAGTGAGAAAAGGACTCCTTACCATGCATCAGTACCCTACAACAGAAGTGACAACTATAGTGCAAGCAGTCTCTTTAGTAGGTCCGCTACATCTCCTAAGTGATCTGGTAATAAATATCTTTGGTTCACCCTTTCACATGATGTAAACAGTGTTGTAGAGGATAATCACGATATTTCGCCAGATCTGTGTATGCCCAAATGCTGTTTAGAATTGTATGATTATTACTAACTTAAACAATGAAAGTTACTGCACCATCAACAGTTGACGAGAATATACACTCTTAACAGAATGGATAACATCTGTTTTCCGCATCTGACCCTATTTGGTAATCTGCTGTCGAGGTTAGGTTAGTGGTGTAAGGTGTTTATATATAAACTTGTGTGGTAACTGCTATATACCATACCGTGTTTTAAATAAAGTGTAAGTTATGAGTTATCACATGCACTTCAGCCAACCACTGTCAAGTGTGCTGAACTAAATTAAAGTGGTGGTGTTTTAAGTACAACTCTGCAGCACATGATTGTTTACTGACATGTTTCTATGTAATATCTAAATTTTTTATATATTACAAAAAAATGGTTCAAATGGCTCTGAGCACTATGGGACTCAACTGCTGAGGTCATTAGTCCCCTAGAACTAAGAACTAGTTAAACCTAACTAACCTAAGGACATCACAAACATCCATGCCCGAGGCAGGATTCGAACCTGCGACCGTAGCGGTCTTGCGGTTCCAGACTGCAGCGCCTTTAACCGCACGGCCACTTCGGCCGGCTTTTATATATTACACATTAGTTGTGTTGAAAAAAGGTGAAGATGTGATGGTGGAGGAGGTGGAGTATTACTCGCTTCTTGAAACTTCTCTAGATTTCAATAACCGAAAATTGCACTTGATGCAACGTTATCTATGTTACTGTAACTGACTTTATAAACCACTAAACAAATGAGAAACATGAACTTGACTTACTGAAGCTGTGTAGCTTGGGTCTTCCGCTCGTGCATCTGTGTGGAAACAAGTGAACTGTGTTGGCACTGGCCCTGTTATGCCAGGCGCACAAGGCAGGGTGTTCTGAAGCCATACCTGGAAGGCTGCTCTGTTGCTTTGCTGGTGGCTGCAGGAACTCAGCAGTCACGACACTTGTGCAGCACTGTGGCTGCAGTTGTTTACAATAACACCATTCCTGGTGGTACATTGTGAATGCATAACAAATGCTCTCTGTAGGCAGCGGTAACTGTCAAACATACAACCAGTGGCTATCAGTGTAATTTGTTTAAAAATGAACTCTGAAACTCGATTGTGTAATGTTATGTAGCGAGAGTGTAGTTTATTTAAAAAAATGAATGCAGCAATTCCACAGTGTAGCTCTTGCACAGCAAGAGTGTAATTGTAAAGCCGGCCGGTGTGGCCGTGCGGCTCTAAGCGCTTCAGTTTGGAACCGCGTGACCGCTACGGTCGTAGGTTCGAATCCTGCCTCGGGCATGGATGTGTGTGATGTCCTTAGGTTAGTTAGGTTTAAGTAGTTCTAAGTTCTAGGGGACTGATGACCTCAGAAGTTAAGTCCCATAGTGCTCAGAGCCATTTGAACCATTTTTTGTAGTTGTAAAAAAGTCTCTCACACATACAAATGGGCTAGAACGGCCATCATGTTTATCCATGTTCAAAAAAACACTATGTAATAATAATAAACCTTTCTGAATACTGCTCAGGTGTGGCAAAAATTGCTTCCCTATTGTGTCATGTAATAACAAGATAATCAGAGAGCCAGAGCCAGGTGCAGGAGTGTGCTAGCTAGGAGCTGTCCCCTTTGAGCTTGCACTTTGGGGGGGGGGGGGGGGGGGGGAGCGAGTGGAATCATTTTGAACCGTCAATGGAAAGTGGACTAATTCCTCCATCTTGGCTTGTGAGATCATATTGGCCACCATCTTGGATAGCCATACTTGAAAACATGCGGCAACCGTGCAGGCTGTGCCAGTTCAAGAATGGTTCAAACGACTCTGAGCACACTGGGACTTAACTTCTGAGGTCATCAGTCCACTAGAACTTGGAACTACTTAAACCTAATTAACCTAACGACAACACACACATCCATGCCCGATGCAGGATTCGAACCTGCGACCGTAGCAGCAGGGCGGTTCCGGACTGAAGCGCCTAGAACCTCTCGGCCACAGCGTTCGGCCCGTAGTGTCATCCACAAGAAAGGCGTTAGGGACGAGTGCATCCATAAAAAGACGCACATGAGGAATGAGTACAGTAGGTCACAATAACGTTGACTGGCTAGAGTACTGTGTCCAAGGATTGTGGTTCGGTACACCTGTGTCACATTATGCCGCCTCACACCGTAACATCTGGACCACCAAAACTATCATGTTCGACAGTGCTGGACGTAGCCTCATATAGACAGAGGAGGCAACATGCAATGCACCAAAGGTTGTGGGTGTATTCAGCCCTGACTTCCTATTTGTGGATTCCAGTGAGCGAGTCAATCGATATGCGTAGGTGGAGCTCTCGGAACAAGAGGATATTCGGAGGATTGCCTGGCCTGCCAGTTCCACGGACTCAAATCCCATTAATTACGTGCGGAATATAGCGGGATGAAATACTGCAGCACGTTCACGAGCACCAGCGACCATCCAACATTTGTCATCCACACTGCTGGAGAAATGGAACGCCCTGCCACAAGACATCCTTACCAACGTTGTGCATGGGAGCACATTGCAGACCACGCATTGTCGTCCGTAGTGATGACGCACACTATTAAGAACCCTGTCTCGCCTCTTTTAATGTCCAGGGGATCATTATAAATCGCAGTGTCTTCAGTTTAATTATTGTCTTCCAATAAAAATGTCATTTCTCTTCGGCTCTTTGCGTATTTCTTTCAGTTAGCTTCTGCACTGCACTGTAGCAGTTCTTTCTATGTACTGTCCAAGTTTCGCCGAGCTATGTGACACATCATGCGAAAGTTATTTTCGTCCTTTAGTTCTGCGTACCAGTACACCTTCCGACTTTGATGAATACTTCAGTAGTGCATGTACTTGGCTAAATGTTACTCTGCTTTAAATAAATAACTTAAACTCTATTAATCTCTAAATATATCATAATATTTCCACTTTGAAAGCAAATCTTTGGTATTTATTTTCTCACGGGGTATGGCAAGTTTAGGATTCAAAAGTCTACTTTTAGCTCCACAGTTTTTCAGCAACTATCAGTCGGTCAGTTGAGTATAATTTTTCTCGCCTTTAAGTGTAAAGTTCTGGTAGAGCTAAACTCGCCAGGCGGTATTTCACGTAGGCTGCACACAGAAGATGAAGCAAATACCGAGATCTCAGACGCATTTAATCCAATTCACTTCAAGTCTCGTTCAGAATTCACGCGAAAAATAATGGATAACGATAACATAGTAGCCTCTGCGATACACTGCATTAATAATGCAGTCCAGGAACGTTCCGAGCAACGCTCACGGACATGGACGGCAGAGGGAGCAGCCGTCATTGTCAAGGCGCTCAACTGACTAGAGAATAAGAAGGGCCTACATTGTAAGCTAAAATCTCGCATTACTTTCCCACTTGAGACTCTAAACATATGTCAATTTATGGCGTGGTGGAGCGTGTTTCTACGCCGCAGTTAATAGAACTTCAGGCCTCTACTTTTACACACACATCAAAAAAAGTCTTGCATCACCTCGGGACCGAGACTTCCGGAACCTGTACAGCAAATTGCAATAGAGATCAACATAAACATCATTTCTGCCATTTTTATTGCTCATGAAAACCGCACATCGCATGTTGTACCACCATACATCGAGACCGTCAGAGATGGTGGTCCAGATAGCTGTACACACCAGTACCTCTAATACCCAGTAGCACGTCCTCTTGCATTGATGCACGCCTGTATTCTACGTGGCATACTACTCACAAATTCGTAAAGGCACTGTTGGTCCAGATTGTCCCATTTCTCAACGGCGATTCGGTGTAGATCCCTCAGAGTAGTTGGTGGGTCACGTCCTCCATAAACAGCCCTTTTCAATTTATCCCAGACATGTTCGATAGGGTTCATATCTGGACAACATGCTGGCCACTCTACTCGAGCGATGTCGTTATCATGAAGGAAGTCATTCACAAGATGTGCACGATGGAGGCTCGAATTGTCGTTCATGAAGACTAACGCCTCTCCAATATGCTGTCGATAAGGTTGCACTATCGGTAATGAGGATGGCATTCACGTATCGTACAGCCGTTTACGGCGCCTTCCGTGACCACCAGCGGCGTACGTCGGCCCCACATAATACCACCCCAAAACAGCAGGGAACCTCCACCTTGCTGCATTCGCTGGACTGTGTGTCTAAGGCGTTCAACCTGACCGGGTTTCCTCCAAACACGTCTCCGACGGTTGTCTGGTTGCAGGCATATGCGACACTCATCGGTGAAGAGAACGTGATGCCAACCCGTAGCGGTGCATTCAGGTTGTTGTTGGGCCCATCTCTACCGCGCTGCATGGTGTCGTGGTTGCAAAGATGGACCTCACCATGGACGTCGGGAGTGAAGTTGCGCATCATGCAGCCTATTGTGCACAGTTTGAGTCGTAACACGACGTCCTGTGGCTGCACGAAAAGCATTGTTCAACACGGTGGCGTTGCTGTCGGGGTTCCTCCGAGCCATAATCCGTAGGTAGCGGTCATCCATTGCAGTAGTGGCCCTTGGGCGACCTGAGCGAGGCATGTCATCGACTGTTCCGGTCTCTCTGTATCTCCTCCACGTCCAAACAACACCGCTTTGGTTCACTCTGAGAGGCCTGGACTCTTCCCTTGTTGAGAGCCCTTCCTGGCACAAAGTAACAATGCGGACGCGATCGAACAGCTGTATTGACCGTCTAGGTATGGTTGAACTACAGACAACACGAGCCGTGTACCTCCTTCGTAGTGGAATGACTGGAACTGATTGGCTGTCGGACCCGCACCGTCTAATAGGCGCTGTTCATGCATATTTGTTTACATCTGTTGGCTGGTTTAGTGACATCTCCGATCTGTCAAAGGGACTGTGTCTGTGATAAAATATCCACAGTCAACCTCTATCTTCCGGAGTTCTGGGAACCGGGGTGATGAAAAATTTTTTTTATGTTTGTAAATACAGATACTAGAATTATTTACTAGGAGCTGTTCGTAATCTTCCAACTCCAAAGTGGCCTATTCTAATTTTACTGTCACTCGGTGTATTACAATTACGAAGATGACGACTGGTACAGCTTCATTAATTTACTGGCTGAATGTGGCGCCACAATTTCTAGTTTCTAGAAATTTCTAAAACTCATCATTCTTCATTTTTACATCAGTCTGAACAGAATGAATTAAATGTTGATACATATCGTCGAATAATTGCCTGATAGTTTCTTGATTGATTGAACATGGTCTCCTGAAGTGATTATTTTGACACTTCCAGCTGCCTTCTCTGCCTTCTCTGCATGTCTGCACATGGTAGCTACTGAAGTACCAAGTATTATCTCTCAAAATGTTGTAGAACTGCTCCCTATTTTTTAGACGTAAGAAATAGTGTGTTATACGCTTCCCAGGTATTCTTCATACTAGGCACGTTCTACAATAGGAAATGGTGAAAAGTTCAGGTTTTGGGATTTTAGTACTGATGAAACCTATTGCTTGCATTCATTTAGTACACTTAGGCTTGACAATAGCAAAAGTACTAGTAATGCCTTGATTTTTGTAGTTCCTGTCACCATATTTCTACATCTACATTTATACTCCGCAAGCCACCCAACGGTGTGTGACGGAGGGCACTTTACGTGCCACTGTCATTACCTCCCTTTCCTGTTCCAGTCGCGTATGGTTCGCGGGAAGAACGACTGTCTGAAAGCCTCCGTGCGCGCTCTAATCTCTCTAATTTTACATTCGTGATCTCCTCGGGAGGTAGAAGCACGGGGAAGCAATATATTCGATACCTCATCCAGACACGCATCCTCTCGAAACCTGGCGAGCAAGCTACACCGCGATGCAGAGCGCCTCTCTTGCAGAGTCTACCACTTGAGTTTGCTAAACATCCCCGAAATGCTATCACGCTTACCAAATAACCCTGTGACGAAATGCACCGCTCTTCTTTGGATCTTCTCTATCTCCTCCTCCAACCCGATCTGGTACGGATCCCACACTGATGAGCAATACTCAAGTATAGGTCGAACGAGTGTTTTGTAAGCCACCTCCTTTCTTGTTGGACTACATTTTCTAAGCACTCTCCCAATGAATCTCAACCTGGTACCCGCCTTACCAACAATTAATTTTATATGATCATTCCACTTCAAATCGTTGCGCACGCATACTCCCAGATATTTTACAGAAGTAACTGCTACCAGTGTTTGTTCCGCTATTATATAATCATACAATAAAGGATCCTTCTTTCTATGTATTCGCAATACATTACATTTGTCTACGTTAAGGGACAGTTGCCACTCCCTGCACCAAGTGCCTATCCGCTGCAGATCTTCCTGCATTTCGCTACAATTTTCTAATGCTGCAACTTCTCTGTATACTACAGCATCATCCGCGAAAAGCCGCATGGAACTTCCGACACTATCTACTAGGTCATTTATATATATTGTGAAAAGCAATGGTCCCATAACACTCCCCTGTGGCACGCCAGAGGTTACTTTAACGTCTGTAGACGTCTCTCCATTGATAACAACATGCTGTGTTCTGTTTGCTAAAAACTCTTCAATCCAGCCACACAGCTGGTTTGATATTCCGTAGGCTCTTACTTTGTTTATCAGGCGACAGTGCGGAACTGTATCGAACGCCTTCCGGAAGTCAAGAAAAATAGCATCTACCTGGGAGCCTGTATCTAATATTTTCTGGGTCTCATGAACAAATAAAGCGAGTTGGGTCTCACACGATCGCTGTTTCCGGAATACATGTTGATTCCTACATAGTAGATTCTGGGTTTCCAAAAACGACATGATACTCGAGCAAAAAACATGTTCTAAAATTCTATAACAGATCGACGTCAGAGATATAGGTCTATAGTTTTGCGCATCTGCTCGACGACCCTTCTTGAAGCCTGGGACTACCTGTGCTCTTTTCCAATCATTTGGAACCTTCCGTTCCACTAGAGACTTGCGGTACACGGCTGTTAGAAGGGGGGCAAGTTCTTTCGCGTACTCTGTGTAAAATCGAATTGGTATCCCGTCAGGTCCAGTGGACTTTCCTCTGTTGAGTGATTCCAGTTGCTTTTCTATTCCTTGGGCACTTATTTCGATGTCAGCCATTTTTTCGCTTGTGCGAGGATTTAGAGAAGGGACTGCAGTGCGGTCTTCCTCTGTGAAACAGCTTTGGAAAAAGGTGTTTAGTATTTCAGCTTTACGCGTGTCATCCTCTGTTTCAATGCCATCATCATCCCGGAGTGTCTGTATATGCTGTTTCGAGCCACTTACTGATTTAACGTAAGACCAGAACTTCCCAGGATTTTCTGTCAAGTCGGTACATAGAATTTTACTTTCGAATTCACTGAACGCCTCACGCATAGCCCTCCTTACGCTAACTTTGACATCGTTTAGCTTCTGTTTGTCTGAGAGGTTTTGGCTGCGTTTAAACTTGGAGTGAACTCTCTTTGCTTTCGCAGTAGTTTCCTAACTTTGTTGTTGTACCACGGTGGGTTTTTCCCGTCCCTCACAGTTTTACTCGGCACGTACCTATCTAAAACGCATTTTACGATTGCCTTGAACTTTTTCCATAAACACTCAACATTGTCAGTGTCGGAACAGAAATTTTCGTTTTGATCTGTTAGGTAGTCTGAAATCTGCCTTCTATTACTCTTGCTAAACAGATAAACCTTCCTCCCTTTTTTTATATTCCTATTAACTTCCATATTCAGGGATGCTGCAACGGCCTTATGATCACTGATTCCCTGTTCTGCACATACAGAGTCGAAAAGTTCGGGTCTGTTATCAGTAGGTCGAAGATGTTATCTCCATGAGTCGGTTCTCTGTTTAATTGCTCGAGGTAATTTTCGGATAGTGCACTCAGTATAATGTCACTCGATGCTCTGTCCCTACCACCCGTCCTAAACATCTGAGTGTCCCAGTCTATATCTGGTAAATTGAAATCTCCACCTAAGACCATAACATGCTGAGAAAATTTATGTGAAATGTATTCCAAATTTTCTCTCAGTTGTTCTGCCACTTATGCTGCTGAGTCGGGAGGTCGGTAAAAGGAGCCAATTATTAACCTAGCTCGGTTGTTGAGTGTAACCTCCACCCATAATAATTCACAGGAACTATCCACTTCTACTTCACTACAGGATAAACTACTACTAACAGCGACGAACACTCCACCACCGGTTGTATGCAATCTATCCTTTCTAAACACCGTCTGTACCTTTGTAAAAATTTCGGCAGAATTTATCTCTGGCTTCAGCCAGCTTTCTGTGCCTATAACGATTTCAGCTTCGGTGCTTTCTATCAGCGCTTGAACTTCCGGTACTTTACTAACGCAGCTTCGACAGTTGACAATTACAATACCGATTGCTGCTTGGTCCCCGCGTGTCCTGACTTTGCCCCGCACCCGTTGAGGGTGTTGCCCTTTCTGTACTTGCCCAAGGCCATCTAACCTAAAAAACCGCCCAGCCCACGCCACACAACCCCTGCTACCCGTGTAGCCGCTTGTTGCGTGTAGTGGACTCCCGACCTATCCAGCGGAACCCGAAACCCCACCACCCTATGGCGCAAGTCGAGGAATCTGCAGCCCACACGGTCGCAGAACCGTCTCAGCCTCTGATTCAGACCCTTTCGGTGATATTGTTTTCTATACAGAAACATTGATTTCAGCAGTCACAATAATACTTCAACTCCAACCCTACAAGCAATAAGTCTCCTTGCTCTTTGCGTTCACAGTCAACGCTTTTCCGTGACAGCTGTTTATGTTGCCATGACACTAGATAGAAGAAATCGAACAATAAAACTTTTGGAAAAAGCACAGTGTTGTCACATGTAACCTTTCCGCAAATAGATCGGGATACCGCTAAGCTGTTACGTACAGTGTTTACATTTCATAAACCATTCAACTCCCTCACTGGTCTGCAGTGTGAACACAATGTTCGATGGACCCATAGAAGCACGCGCGTGACGCTTCTGGTGTAAACCTTCTGTTGTCTTTCATATTCACGCCAAAACTTTGCTTTTTTGTCACCAATCTCTGTACACCACAAGTACCGCTCACAAACACGCCAAGACCAAAACAGTTTGCGAGATCGACGAATGAGACTAGCAGCCTCTGCGACGTATCGTTTGTCACATTTCATTGGATGTCTTCGTTTCCTCGTCGAAAACTTAACACGTGCCTCCTACTGTTCCCGACGCTGTGTGTTACAGTCTTGCGAACGTCATGTGGCCGTATGCCAAACCTACAAAATCCTGCAATTGTCATGTGGCCATATGCCAAACTCACATACTACGAAGGAGCCTATAGTAGTAGCTTTATTCATCTGTAGATCTCTTTTTACAAAGATATAGGACATGTCAAAGTATTTACAAGTTTAGACCAATTTAAAATCAGCTGATTCGTACACACATATATTTACAGACTTCTAGTTAGAGACAATCATTAGAATTACTCCTGGTATACAATACTTTTTTTACAAATAACTTGTTAAATAATGTGATGCCACACTGTTCACTCATATCTCACCATCAGTCACTGCGCGCGCGCACCACACACACACACACACACACACACACACACACACACACAGGTGATCTCCGAGCCATTTTCTGTATCGCAACTTCCCATTTCCTATCCTGAAAAACTGAGTCAGCATCCCTCCGTAATCAGTGAGATGTTGAGCTCAGGAAGAGGAAGAGATGTTAGTATTGTGCTATGCATAACTTGGGGGTAAGTATTTGTAGAAAGGAAAAAAAACATAAAGTGAAGGTGTTACGTGGAATGTTGGATGTTTTTTAATCATTATTATTATTATTATTATTATTATTTATTTGTATAACATTGTTTTATCAAACCCCTACTTTGTTTTATCTAAGTAATCCTTCAATGTATAAAATGTAATGCGTAACAGGTACTTTTTAGACACACTTTTTAAATAAGTGTATTTTTGCAATTTCTTTAATCTCTTTTAGTAATTTATTGTACAGTTTTATTCCTTGGTAGAAAATGCAGTTGTTGCATGGTCATGGACAGAGCTGCTTGTGCAGTAATTACCAATGTTATTTTTGATGTGTACAACTGACTGGTAAATGTATTCATCTGGAGCAGTTAAAATCCCCAGTGTTTTGAACAGATCATTACAATGAGCTCGACTAGTATTTTTGGTTATTATTCTTATGGCTCTTTTCTGGAGTTTGAAAATTGTGTTCATATTTTGTGCGTCTGTTCCTCAAAAAAGAATGCTATAGCTAAGAATTGAGTGTGCATATGAATAATATGTAACTAAAAGACACTGCATGTTACACACTGATGATAGGATTCTAGGGGCATAACATGCTGATGACGTACTGTTTGCAGGTACCTTTGTGTGTTCACACCATTTCAACTGAGAATCAATATTCATTCCTAGAAATTTTGCATTTGTTACACGATGTATAGAGGTGCCATCTACACATAACACGGTCATTTTTTCTCTTCAAACTGAAATTCATGGCATTAGCTTTCTTTATGTTCAATGTCACTTTATTGCCTATTGACCAATCATAAACTTCCTTGAGAGTTTCATATGCTTTCTCGGCAAGGAGTGCTCTTATTTTCTCAGTGACTATAATATTGCTGTCATCAGCGAAGAGGATTTTTTTCACCATGAGTAACACTACTGGGAAAGTCATTGTGATAAGTGTCTTACTAAATGTTTAGATCTGTTTGAAGTATGTGTTATCTCTACTCTTTGTACCCTATCTGCTAGGTATGATCGAAACCAGTCATTAGCTACCCCTCTTATTCCTAATGCTTCTAATTTATTTAATAGTCTTGCGGTCGACTGTATCAAGTGCCTTAGAAAGATCCAAAAATATGCCTGTGACACACTAATTTTTATCAAGAGCATCAAGTACAACTTTTGTGAATTCTACTATGGCTGACACCGTATTTTTGCCACTTCGGAAACCAAACTGTGATTCGCTTAAAAGATTGGATTTATTCAGGTAATTGATTAATCTGTCTTTCATAATTGCTTCTATTATTTTTGAGAATGCTGACAGCAGGGAAATGGGCCGGTAATTTTCTATGTCTTCTGCATTACCTTTCTTAAGCACAGGTACAACTCTTGCCTATTTTAACTGTCCTGGAAATGTCCCTGATGTGAAGGATTCATTTATTTTATTTGTTAAGGGGCTTGTATAATCCCCATGCATTGTTTCAGTACACACATTGGTACTTCATCTATGCCTACAGACTTCTTATTTTTTAGTTTTTGAATAGTTTTATTGGCTTCATTCTCTGTGGTTGGAAGTAACATCATTGTGTTTACTGCAACATCATTCACAGGTCTGCGACAACTTAGTGTGTTTCTCTAGCACAGATGTTGAACCATTATCTCTCCCAAGAATCATCAGAAGCATTTTCTCTGTTGTTTCGGCAGATATTTTCAATTTAGTTTTTGCATTTTGTAGATGGAATCGGTTCAAACGAATGCTATCCTCACATATTTCATGCGGCGCCCAACGTCAACGGGAAGCGAAGGTTTGTTTCTGGTTACAAACGAAATTGTTGTTAAAGTGGAATTTTATGCGGCAGTCCGATAGAGCGGTCCCGAATTAGTCTAGTGCGACATTCGATTTAGCGGTATGTGTTCACAGTAAAACACGAGGAACAACCAGTACCGGTATTCCAGCGGCGACACAGTAGTGCTGCTACACGGCGGTAGCAGAGAGCGCGGGTCAGCGCGACACACGAGACGAAGACGTGGCGCACTAAAGTTTTACTGTGTTTCACTGGCTCTGTCAATACATATTTCAAAACCTAATATCGCACTAGACTAATCTCAGACCGCTCTATCGAAGGGGCACCTAAGATTTCGATTTAAAAATCATTTTGGTGGTAACGGCAGACAAACCGACGCTTTCCGTTGACACTGGGAGTTGCGTGAAAGACTTGATGAGTAGTGTTTGTTGTAATAACGAAACTACAAATATTTACCGAAACACCACAGAAAATGCGCTTGAGGACTCTTAGGAGAGACACCGGTATACAGGGTGTTACAAAAAGGTACGGCCAAACTTTCAGGAAACATTCCTCACACACAAAGAAAGAAAATATGTTATGTGGACATGTGTCCGGAAACGCTTACTTTCCATGTTAGAGCTCATTTTATTACTTCTCTTCAAATCACATTAATCATGGAATGGAAACATACAGCAACAGAACGTACCAGTGTGAGTTCAAACACTTTGTTACAGAAAATGTTCAAAATGTCCTCCGTTAGCGAGGATACACGCATCCACCCTCCGTCGCATGGAATCCCTGCTGCGCTGATGCAGCCCTGGAGAATGGCGTATTGTATCACAGCCGTCCACAATACGAGCACGAAGAGTCTCTACATTTGGTACCGGGGTTGCGTAGACAAGAGCTTTCAAATGCCCCCATAAATGAAAGCCAAGAGGGTTGAGGTCAGGAGAGCGTGGAGGCCATGGAATTGGTCCGCCTCTACGAATTCAACGGTCACCGAATCTGTTGTTGAGAAGCGTACGAACACTTCGACTGAAAGGTGCAGGACCTCCATCGTGCATGAACCACATGTTGTGTCGTACTTGTAAAGGCACATGTTGTAGCAGCACAGGTAGAGTATCCCGTATGAAATCATTATAACGTGCTCCATTGAGCGTAGGTGGAAGAACGGAACTAAAATGAGCTCTAACATGGAAATTAAGCGTTTCCGGACATATGTCCACATAACAACTTTTCTTTATTTGTGCGTGAGGAATGTTTCCTGAAAGTTTGGCCGTACCTTTTTGTAACACCCAGTATAGGATGTTAAAAGCCGCCTAGAGATCGTTTAAGTGTTTGTCGCTGTACTTATCCTATGCTGACGCCCATAGTTGTTTTGGCCGTTTTGAATGCTACACTTCGGCACTAGAATACGATATGCATCACAATTATATCAACAGTGATTTTCCAAATATGTGGACATCTGAATGGGCCGCATCTTCTGCCTAACCCGCCCGGTGGAGAAACTTACGGTATTTTTCTCCGTGAAGTACTACCGGAAATGAGAGAAATGTTGGAGAATGTCCCAACTACATTCAGGCAACGAGCATGGTTCCAGCATGACGGGGCCCCACAGCACTTTTTCTCTGGCATCACAGAACGTTAGACAATGTTTTCCCCAATTGTTGGATTGGGAGAGCTATGTCAGCGCGGTGGTCAATATGTTCTCCCGACCTCACTCCTATGAATATGTTTGTGTGTGTGGCGGGGGAGGGGAGGGGAGATATAGCGTTTGGTGTACGAGACACCGACAGGCACTCCAGAAGAGGTCTTTGCCCGTTTGGCTGAAGCTACAGCCATTTTCGCGAAACACTTCGTTGTTCTGAGAGCGTTAGAAGATCATCAGCACACGAATGCCATTTGCGCGTTAGTGTAAACGGACTACATTATCAACGACATCTCACAATATTCATCACACGGAAGTCTGAACTCCGTTCCTGAACATCAGCAGCGTCGAAAGTACCTTGGGGCCCCATCGGGAAAACAGTGTACCTGTCACATTTTTGTCACATAAAAAACTGTTTCTTTTTATCTCCTCTACAAACTCTAAAACGTTGTACATGTATTTTTTAGACACTGTATCTTAGTAAAAGTTGTTTTAAATAGATATAGTATAGAAAATAGCTGCATTAAATATGTGTGTCTTCTTTTTTCAACAGATGCAGAGATTTTTATTACAAAAACGAACTGCTGATACAACCCCAAAATGTTACTTTTTATCGCATCAGCAGTAACGACTGTGATATTTTTTGGATATATTCCATTGCAAGCAGACTGCGGCAATCCTACGTATTTTAATATTGGTGGCGTCTTAAGCAATAACGACAGTATATTTAACTTCCAGCAGACTATTTCCGTAAGTAAACTTTTCACACAAATTGGGCTATATAACTGTAAACTAGTTGTAAGTATTCGTAAGGACTTTTTCTCCAAGGAACTAAAATAAAAAGATAAGTGATGTGTTGTTTCCTTTGTAATTCAACCGTATGAAGTATTATTTATTGCACGATAGTCCAGAAGTGTGATGTGTGACTGAGGGAGCTAATCGTGAGGCGACGTCTAACTCTGCGGCTTCCGCGACTTGAACAATGTTAACATGTGTGTGGAATAACAGGTATAATAAAGGACTCTACAAATAACAGAAAATGTTTAGTGTACTCTGCGGATTCGAAGTATGTAAAAGATTAAATAAAATTCATTAAAAGAAACCTTTAATAATACACAAGAGCCATATTATTTGCGGATGATTTGCTAATCGTGAGCGGTTCAGAATCTCTACATATTATAAATATTGATGTATGTACGTACGTTCGGCATCACCTCCTAAGCTACTAGATCGATTTCAACCAAACTTGACATACATATCACTTCTCTCACGAAAGAAGCTCTGCGCGGGTAAAAACCACCACCCTCTGAAAGAGGTGGGGATGGAAATAAAAAAAGAAACACTACGCTCCACACGCAAATACCCAGAGTATATTCATCCAGTATTTGAGAATGAGAGCACTTCTTAGCGACATGCTACAAACTTTACACATAATTTCAAACTTCCACGAAGCTTTTTCTCGTGCGCAGCCCCCCCCCCCCCCCCCCCCCGCCCTCAATAGCTCTATTCGTAACACGTTTCGCAGAAAGTACTCACATTTACTACTGACTGTACCTGCAAAGTATCATTGCACCGCACATAGGTCAGCAGGAGATATGACGTCATAAACACTGATACACATGATAGCAATCAAGCATATGCTAGGATACTATCATATCCACCAAACAATATTTGCATAATAAATTATACTCGGCCAATTAATGTTTTCGCAATTATAATCGCCCGTCATTCAAAATAAAGTTATAAGATCAGTGATTGCTCTAGCAGAAAGGAGAGGTAATTTCCTATGAGAATAATAGTATAATCTACACAAAAGAATGCATAATCCTACTTAATTAGGCTTAAGCTACCATAAGGATAACTTTCTTTTGGGATAATTTGAGACTAATGATGGGTAATTTCAGGAAATGCAGGCAGAGGTTATTTAAGAGCCAGCTTGATGCTAAAGAGGGGTCTCAGTTTGTGATAACAAGTATAGCTCCGCATTAACGATATAGAAATTGTAATTTTCTTCTGTGGCATATTGTGAGCTCAATGACGGGTAATTTCGGAAAGTAGAACCCGAGGGTATATGCAGGATCTGTGGCCAACGTTAAGATGGCTCCTCCATCTTTTTCCCTTGAGGGGCAAGGAATATTAAACGCCGGCCAAGTTCTGCGGTCCATCATTCGGAACTCTCCAGCTAGGTCCATTCCTGGGGATCGCATCTACACTACACTGCAGCGTGGCGTCGTTCCAGCAGCCGTTAGCGATGACACTCATACTAATATCAGATCAGGACGATCTTTCAGTAGCGTTACTTAGACTCTGCCTTACATTGAACTTCGCCATTGTGTATTGTCCAAATGAAAGTGTACTTAAATGCTACCTTGGAATTATTACTCAATCAATTGTTTGCATGTACACTACGAAGGGCATAACAGTTAGCGATGAGGGTATAAAGTCACCATTTCCAGTGTAGTCGTCTGGCGTCACAGCAACTGGATCTAGCTGCTGCCGTGTCCCGCCCATTCACTGCCCTCATACGGCTCAGCCTGGTGCTACTCCCGCCACTTTGTGCCTTCACCAGGAAGTTGCAGCTACTCTTGGCCTTTCTCATGAAGACGGCGTAGCACTACATGCCCTCTTCTTGGTGACTTGCGACAACTCGTTATTTTCCTCTATCCCCTTGATGCTTCGCCTACTCTCCATTTCCTGTGGTATAAATAACTTTAGTACCCCTTCACATGCATCACCTCTCTTGCATTTTATTCTGACAGTGTAGATCATTGTTTGTGTTCTACCACACACTTTTCATCGTGTCTTTCACATCCGCCAATGTTCTTCTGGTCTTTTTACTCGTGTCCTCTTATGCATGTCACGTTTTCTGGGCCATCAATCCTGTCTCTGGAGCAACCCTTGCAATTCTTTCCATGTGCTTCTCGTGACCAGTTTTGTGGCTTATGGAAAATCCACCACAGGGCACCAGTGTCCGCCCTCTGCGCCCAATGCAGGGTCTTCCACATGCATTCCAAAATAGTTCAAATGGCTCTGAGCACTATGCGACTTAACTTCTGAGGTCATCAGTCGCCTAGAACTTAGAACTAATTAAACCTCGGTCGCTCGGTTCCAGACTGTAGCACCTAGAACCGCACGTCCACTCTGGCCGGCTCCACATGCATTCCATTTTGTGTCGTCGTCCATGACGTTTCAAGCCTCCTGGCCATTCTTCCTGTCAACACCCACAGTCCTTCTGCCACCCATACCCATCTCCACCCTCTGGGCATGTCACTCGCCGCTTTCTTTTTTTTCTAGTGACCACTGCCACATGGGATTAGTGGCCCTATCAAGTCTCAGGTGGCCACATTGGCCGAGCCCCACCTCCTAGTGCCGCCTCGCACCGTCACACCTCAGGTGGTCCCATAGGCTGAGCCCTATCCCCCAGTAGTGCCATGCCAGCAGTACTGGGAAATAGGGCTCTGCTACTCTAGCTACTGACGCTACTGGAGTGGCACTGTTGCGCCTCAAGTGGTTGCATTGGTTGAGCCCTGTCCCAGTACTGCCAGCGCCTTGCTGACGCTCTGCTAGCCTTTGCATCATTGTACCTCAGTCAGTCACATTGGTTGAGCGCTGTCTCAGAGTACCAACACCACCTCACCGACGTCACATCTGTCATTGTCACCGTAACTCCTCTGGCAGCCACATCGGTCAAGCCTTTCCTTCCATCTCTGCTGGAACACCACCAATGCCATGCCAGCCCTTCAGCACCGTTACACCCTCAGTGGCGGCATTTATCAACTATTGCGTTCCAGTGCTGCTGGCATCTTGCCAAATGCATGCTGGCCCATTGGCACTATCATGCCCTTGGCAGCTGCATTGATCAAGCCTTGCCTTCCACTGCCACCAGCACCCCAACGATGCCACTCCAGCCTGTCAGCATCATGATACTTCAGGTAGATGCATTGCTGATGGAGCCTCTCAGTGTTTCCGGCACCCCACCTAAACTGCACTGGCACATCATGGCCATGAACTCAGCCCCCAGCTACAATGATCGGGTCTTGCCTTCCTTTGCCTATACAAAGACCCTGAAGATTTTTCCATAGAACAGCTGATCTACTAATGTTGTCGGTTAATGTATGGACATTTCTGAGTTTTGCATTTCTCACAACTGTTCAGCTTCTACTTGAAGCAATATGATTTTCAGGTGTGTAGCACAGTTTGTATGCCCGATATGCAGTGTTTCTGAGATTCATGAGCTGTTTGTTCTTCAGTTACCCAAGGTTCAGGGTTCCTTCTTATTTTTGCAATGTGTAGGGGGGCATATTTGTCATATAGTTCAATAAGTTTATTAGTAAATCCATACAGGCTTTAGTTGCACCTTAAAGGGAGTAGAAGATGTCCCCCACACTACTTCTTGGACGTCAGTTGCAAGTTCAGATAAATTAATGTGTTTGAAGTCACCGTATACAGTCAGATGTGGTTTTTTTCTGGAACATTCCACTCGTAGTGAGTACGTCACCGGCAGATATTCCAGGTGAAAATATTTGAGAGGAATGAATTGCTCTGTTGGGGGATTTCATTGCGAATATATCTATGTGAGTGAGATTCTTTGTATGATGGGTGGGAGCAAGTTAAAATAGTGACACTTTTGAAGAAAAGAGTATCTGCTTAAATTTCACACTGGAACGACTATTGTGTAGAAAATTTTCTCTCATGTCGATCCGAGACTTGAAAGAGCAGTTAAGAAGCAGGCAAACCTGCTTGCTTTATGAGATTTGTAGAGTACACATATCAGGTACTTTCTGTTAAGGAATTAGATCTCTATGAACATATTTTTCAATCAGACCATAAGTACGCCCCTGCTCCACTCTGTTATACGTGTCGTGTCTTAGGAAGATGTAGTCATCTGGATTTCCTGAACTTGTGGGAATACTTGGTTTGAGCCTGGTTTCCCACTGAAGTATTACGTGGATGTCTGTCTCGAGATACATGGCAGAACTCGTCGATATCAGATGACAGAAACTGGATATTTGCGTGCGCAGTGTGGAGCTTGGTAAGTTCAGATGCAAAGCTCACGAGAATTCCGCTGCTAGATATTAGCTGTGCAAGTGCTGGCGAGGAAACAGAGCATAGCGAAGCTCGCTGAGCTAGGGGCGTGGGTTCGCAGAAGTGTGTGTAGCACGTACAAGGGACAAGGGAGGTTTAGTTGCCAAATCCAGCGAGCTTTGCAGCGGTCGTGAGGAAAAGACAGGAAAAGAAACACAGTAAACAGAGCTGGAATAATCTGTGCCCAGCAGTACTGAAAGCAAGATAAACGGAACAAAAACAGTGTGTACTATTAATGGCGCTACTGAACAGTAGCAATAATAACACGATAATAAATTGCTAAAATAAAAATGGAAGTAGCATTAAGTTGGTACAGTAAGTGACAAAGTAAATAAGAAATGATAAAAAACAGGACTTACTAATGGAGCGGCAAACAAAAGTTAACATATTAGTTAAGTTATGTTTAACTATAATCTACAATAACAATATAAACACACAAACTAGCAGCAGCAGCAAGTTTTGACATGTTCGTAGCTCCTAAAGCACAGGCTTTCGAATTCATTTGCATTGCAAATTGATCTTTTTTTCCATTTTCAGTCTTCACCATTATCATGCCATTATTGTCCGTACGTTTTGTAGCCCAAATCTCGAAATAACGTTGTTGAAAATGCTTACTCTTTCAGAGGCGAGATCCTCTCTTATTGTCAGACTTCTTCGCATAAAAATGAACACAAACACACAAACTTTTATTGTATGGCAACCGGTTTCAGTTAGTTTTTGACCAACTTCAGACTCTTTTACCATGACTGTCAGCGGTGCTAGTGATTATTGCGGGTGTTATAACTCCACGTAAGGAAACTGCTCAACTGTTATAACACCCATTTGTCACCGCCACCACCTGCCATCAAGGTATGAGGGTCTGAAGATGGTCAAAAACTGACCGAAACCGATTACCACAAAATAAATGTTTCTACTGTCGAGACTGTTTGTGTTCATTTTTAAAGCACTTTTTTCCAGACCGCTGTTCTCCACGAGAAATATTCTCAGAAATTACCTCCTTCTTCGCTCTTAAGATTTCGGATCTTTTGCTGCATGACACGAATTTCACTATTATTGGTCTAGGTTTTGTAGACCCTGGTGTCCTACATCACACTCTGACTTCTATCAAAGTCATGCAGTGTCTCCTGCAGACGTAGCTTCTTCGCACAAGATTCGTCACTAACTCGTCTGTACTCTCTGCTATTCTTCGAAATCCCGAACAGTCCGAGATTATTGCTTCTCTGTTATAGTTATAGTTCGTCAGACTTTTCGACCAGTTTCTGTTCGAGCAATGGTCCTCCATCTTGAATTTCTTTTAATGATTCGTTGAGAGCACGGTTCTCGCCCACAAAGTTTGCTGTATTTTGTCCATCACTGCTGCAGCGACAGCATCAGTGATGGTCTGGACAGCAGTTCCAAACGTGTCCTGTGGTTGTAGAGCGGCACTAACCGCAGCCTTGACGAGTGCGGCGACTTCAGCGATGCTGGGCGATGCGGCCGCAACTGCTGGTGTCGGCTCGCCCCAGCATTCTCGGCGGCCTGGCCATTGGCGGTGCTGCGCATTGCTCGGCGCTTTTCCATTATGAGAGCAGATTCAGGTAACATACAGTCAAAATGAATTAATAATGTGACACAAGGCACTCGTAACACGAATCCTGAATATAGAAAACAGCCTAACTGCTTAATAACACCTCCAAATTTCAGGTAAATTTGCGAGCTTGAGCTAGGACAGATCACCCACTTGCCGCCATCTTATAAATCTAGGCCATTTTTAAGGGACCGGAAGAGTGATAATCGCATGGGGAGAGATTAGGACTACAGGGAGGGGTGGTGGTGGATGTGCTCGAGTGTCCCCCCCCCCCCCCCCCCTCTTGAGTTGGCGCAGCTTCTGCAGTATGGTGACGCGCGTTAGCATAACAGCAGCCGTTGTCTCATGGAGCTTGTCGCACTATTTCACAAAGGTGGTTTTCGACAGCCATGTTTCCCCCATACACGTTCTCCAATTTCCTATGGATGTCTCCCAGTGTTTGTTCTTCGGCGGCCAAGAAAAGAATAGCGGCATTCTGGTGCGGTTTGGACGCATTTGGTAATGACGTCACCATAGTTCACGTTTCTCCATATTCCTCATGCACGTCGGAAAGATTGGATTCCCACATCAGTCCCTTGCTTGGTGCTTATACTCTATACCCGCATTGGCGTCGCGCTACATTGCATACATGCTGCAGCAACTTCCTAAAACGGAAACTTTTGTTGGCCCGTTACAGGGAGAGATGGGAAGGCCCAGAACAGATGTACATGCTTTCTGAGGCAGGCCTTTTCATTTCTTCACAGTAGCGCTGCGGGTCCGGAAATGGACTTTCAGAATCTAGATTTAATAACTTAACACAGTACTCTTTCGAATGTGAGTGACAAAATAAGAAAAATAAGTTGTGTGTAGTAATTATCCCCGATAGAACACTTCACTCAACATATTGTAACGTAATACTGCTTCTGAGTATGGCATACACAGTCAACATCGAGATGCACTTCTTAAATTCTTAGTTTATTGTATGGCTCCATATTTATATATGGTCCTTTTTTGTAGTTTTAATATCGAACCATAGGGAATCCTACAGAGCGGTACACATATTCCACGGGTCGGGATCGATTGTCTCCATGTGTAACGTTGTTCATTGGTTTCACAAACGTAAATGCTAGTATTTGGGAAAAGAAAAAGACTATCGCAGCGAGGATAAAACTACAATTAGTTCTTTCATTATTTCTATTTTTCATTAACATTAGAAAGTACAATAACACCATACTGATGATGGTTAGGATTAGGAGGTTAACACACATTCTGTTGAGTATAAATATTTGGTTACAGGTTCAATCCTCATACAACGTGACAACAGCATAACTGAGAACAAATATTTACTATTAATACCCAGTAACTTCTGTTTTCAGAACCTGAACTTTGCGGAGCATATAGTGCCGAAAGGCATCACGTACTATGCGACTGCAATGCAGATGGATCCAAATCCAATACGAACAGCCCTTAGTGTGTGCAACCTCCTCATAGCACAAAGAGTAAGTAAGAAATGACAATAATATGACTTTCTCTGTAATTTTGCATGTTAGACGCCAAAAAAATAGACTGTAATCAGTTGTTTCGGAGGAATGGATTTCTCGCGCACATTTCAATTCTTTGTGTGGATTACGCAATTTAGTTAGCACCTTCGCCAATCACAGCTTTTTCTCTTTTAAAACTTTGGTTCGGAGCGAGAGAGGACACAATGGAAGTAACACAAAACGTACAGCGAGCACTTCAAAATACGAAAGTTGTGTTGTTAAGCACTCAAGCAAAAATCCATGTTTCTCTCTCTCTCTCTCTCTCTCTCTCTCTCTCTCTCTGTGTGTGTGTGTGTGTGTGTGTGTGTGTGTGTGTGTGTGTAACAGAGGTTACAGAAGTAAACAATGAGAGGAATATAAATATGTTGAGGAAATTTCTTCTGGATAAATTAATGTTTAGTTCCATTTCGTCAAAAATGAGATACGAGGATTGGAACTTTAATAGTGGCAACTATTTATTTACAGCTCGTACAAAACAGGTACGTGTTTCAAAGTTTCACTGACCTTCAAAGTAGTGACCGGCATTGTGTATAACCCGTTGCCAGCTATGTGGAAGTCATAGGATAGTCTTAGCAGTGCCAGTTGTGTTGACAGTTCGAGCGGCGCGGTCTATTGCCAGACGAATTTGTAGCAGTTCTGAAGCGAATGCCATGAAGTGTTTCCTTCAGCTTAGAAATCGCGTTGAACTCACGAGGGCTTAAGTCAGCAAAGTTCAGTAGGTTGTGTAGCACTTAGCAGCCCAATCTGTCAAACAAATCAGTAACAGCTTGCACTGTACGTGCTTGAGCATTGTCCTGCAAAATGGTCAGGTCCTGCAGAAAGTGTCATCACTTCTGTCTCTAAGCTGGTCGTAGGTTGTGTTCCAAAAGTGAACAGCATAGAGACAGAAGTGATGACACTTTCTGCAGGACCTGACCATTTTGCAGGACAATGCTCAAGCACGTACAGTGCAAGCTGTTACTGATTTGTTTGACTGATGGGGCTGCTAAGAGCTGTACCACCTACTGAACTTCGCTGACTTAAGCCCTCGTGAGTTCAACGCGATTTCTAAACTGAAGGAAACACTTCACGGCATTCGCTTCAGAACTGCTACAAATTCGTCTGGCAACAGACCGCGCCGCTCGAACTGTCAACACAACTGGCACTGTTAAGAGTATCCTACGACTTCCACATCGCTGGCAACGGGTTATACACAATGCTGGTGATTACTTTGAAGGTCAGTAAAACTTTGAAACACGTATCTATTTTGTACGAGCTGTAGATAAATAGTTGCCACTATTAAAGTTCCAACCCTCGTAGATTAGAAAAACACATACCTCAGAACTGACAGACTTCGACGCAGACGCAAGCCAGTTTCTGTGAAATCTTCTAAACTTACAAAAATTTAATTTTTTCTGGATCAAAAATGGCTCTGAACACTATGGGACTTCTGAGGTCATCAGTCCCCTAGAACTTAGAACTACTTAAACCTAACTAACCTAAGGACATCACACATATCCATGCCCGAGGCAGGATTCGAACCAGCGACCGTAGCGGTCGCGCGGTTCGAGACTGTAGCGCCTAGAACCGCTCGGCCACTCCGGCCGGCTTTTCTGGATCGAGGTAAGATGTTCAGTTTGGCTCAACATTAATGTCTAATATTTTAGTCCTGCCCAAGGTCTCTGCTCATGAGATATATTGCCATCATTCCCGTAAGACAGCAGTACAAAATCGTTTCATATGCCAATTCCACCCTCTGTAATAGATTTGAATGTAAAAGAAATCCCGACATCAGCTATGCCGACTTTCCCAATATTAAAAAATAAGCTTGATGAGTAACCGCCTCTGCCTATAAACAAGTTAAATGAACATTTCGAGCCGGCCGCGGTGGTCTAGCGGTTCTAGGCGCTCAGTCCGGAGCCGCGCGACTGCTACGGTCGCAGGTTCGAATCCTGCCTCGGGCATGGATGTGTGTGATGTCCTTAGGTTAGTTAGGTTTAAGTAGTTCTAAGTTCTAGGGGACTTATGACCATAGATGTTAAGTCCCATAGTGCTCAGAGCCATTTGAATCATTTTTGAACATTTCGATTCAGTCACCAGCAGACATTCACCGCGGTCTGTTTCCTTGAAAGGCGTTATCAGTGAGCGATTGGCCCACCAGCCCATTCAACTGGCAGGAAAATTGGCAAAGTTGACTGTCAAGCCCCATCAGATTAGTAGTTTACAGTTGCGAAGGCGAAAGTTGGTAACTTGTGGTGTGCGAGAGAATTTCTTGGGAACGTGATGGAAAAGAGAAATGAACGAAGATTTACAACAGTTTCTAATTTGTCATAAATACAGAATAGTTCCAACCAGTATTGCAAGGAGTATCATTGCTGGCTTCCGAAAGATTGCAGGAGTAGGAGCACTGAAGAATGAATATTCCCGAAACAGAAAAGAATTGGTTTTATTCTGCTGTTTCCGTTTATTCCACCAACTTGTAATATTCCACCTATTGATGGAAATTATCGCCTGAATTGCTTCACTCTATGAGCACCAATGACACCGTCTGTCACACAACGCATCGGATCCACCAGCACTTACGCATCTTCAACGCGATGCGCAATCCTATACCACAGGAAATAAAACCGAAAGCCACCACCGCCCATCGATTGCGTGCGTTTTCTCGAGCTCATTTGCAGAAGCAATCACCAGAAGTTTTCCTTGAGAGTGAGTTCCGAAGTCCTCGCCATCTCTGGGGATACTGATATTCGCTAAAATCCATCAAATTCGAATACAGCGCCCACTGCAGTACATATGTTTTATTTCGGCCATCCGACATACTCTTTTCAAAGCAATCTAACTGGCACACACAGTGAAAACAACACTGAGATTGTCTGACGAGCTTCTAATGTGGTTGTTTCTTTTTTTATTTAAAATTAAAGATTTGTTTATACCATAAATATGTTTAGTTCGTTGTTGATCGCTGGTAAATCCCATAATTTTTCCCTCTCATTACAAATTCGACCACCAGTGACTTAAATCCCGCACTCTGTTGTTCAGTATAACAACTGCTTGTAGGAGACTGAACTGTAAATCCATGAGCAGGAGTAACATTTTTCTTCAAAGAACTGGAAATCGGCATGGGAGAGGGTGGGGATACAATATTTTTCTTCAAAAACTGCTTGGCCATAATTCTTTATTTCCAGCTCCATACTCTATTTCCATACTTACTACAGATTTCCATACTTACTACATTTTTGGCACTCTATGAATGGCTATATTTTGTGTTCATTATGTGACCTTTGCGTAATGTCTGCCGTGGCTCTCCGAGTCATAACCTGTGTGAAATTAGTTTTTCCTCTCCATGTGGGATTAGTGGACGTGACAACTGTCATGTTACGAATAAAATACTTAACTCATATACATTTACTGTCGATTATAACAGCAAATGACAGTTCAGTATGAAATTACAACTAAACCTGTCTTCACATACAGAAGAGCGGAATTTGACACAAAATGGTTCAAATGGCTCTAAGCACTATGGGACTTAACATCTGTCATCAGTCCCATAGACTTAGAATTACTTAAACCTGACTAACCTAAGGACATCACACACACCCATGCCCGAGGCAAGATTCGAACCTGCGACCGTTGCAGCAACGCGGTTCCGGACTGAAGCGCCTAGAATCGCTCGGCCACAGTGGCCAGCACGAATACAGAAGTTCAATGTGTAACCCTTGACCCGTCATTTCTGTGTAGTTGAGCTATCCAGTCCTTTCGCTAGAGCTACAACGACGTTAGGTACATAAGGAGGCTTATACCATTTTGGTACCACCCACTGCCGGCCAATAATAATCTGATAGAAATGGAGATAATTTGTCATGAACTTCCTGGTGTAGAACATTTTATTTTAACGAGAATTTTTCTTGTGCCTTCACACTCAAAAGAAAACATTAAATGTTTACCCAGCACTGAATGGAGGCTTGGTTCATGATCCAAGCTATTTTCGATAACAGCGATTGCCATACAGTACTGAGAAGAGTCAGAGTACATAATGACTCCACAATAAAATGAATTTTGTCCATAATGTTACGGTTGAACTCCGTGACCGTTTCTTTTTATGGTGTAGAATAATACCCGTTACCACGCATTTTATTTAACACACCACCAGTGTCGGGTTTCTGCCCATCTTCAAGTAGTTTACATTCAATTAAATGTTTCCGTACTCAAGGTTGGATTTAATTGTTTAAATAAAAACCAAACCCGGCTGGCCATTTAGATTTAGATTTTCTGCGATTTCCCTAAATTGCTCCTGGCAAGTGCAGGAATGATTCCTTTGAAAAGGTCACGGACGATTTACTTCCCCATCATTTTGTAATCCGAGCTTGTGCTCCATCTCTAACGATAGAATTGTCGACGGGAAATTAAACTGTAATCATCCTTTCTTTTAAAACGTTTGAAAGACGAGTGCAGTTCAGAACGGACGAGTGCAGTTCAGAACGGACGAGTGCAGTTCAGAACGGACGAGTGCAGGAATTTAACGCTTGTTGATATTGGTGTTCGCGTAAGGACCACGAAGATAAGATGAGAGAAATCAGGGTTCGTACGGAGGCTCGTAGATAGTGGTTTTTCCCTCGCTCTATTTGCGAGTGGAACAAGAAAGAGATGACTTGAAGTGCTACGTCTGCCATTACCCCACGGTGGCTTGCAATGTATGTATGTAGTAACAAGAGTCATATCATTGTAATGAGACTGTACTTATCTTTCAAGAGCTTTCGAAGCCCCAAAAAAGTATACTGTAACATTTCAGTAAAACAAATACACTTCATTCACCATCTCGATTGTTACAAAAGTTGAAGGTTTAACATGCAACAAAATTACGTGCCCATCAGCGTACTTTCACTTGCTGAAAACCTCGTTCAGATATCTTGAACTATTCACGAAGTAAAATGAGTACTCATCTTAATACAGTTGAGAAAGCATAATGGTGTTCACAATTAAAAATCTGTAAAAACGGTGATCCAAATTACTCTTCATTAAAAACTGCGTTGAGTCCCCCCCCTCGACGTGTTGTCCAGGGGCATCTTCTGAGTAAATTGGTATGAGGAACTAGTGGTCTCCGGTGGCTCGCTGAGAGCTAATGATTTAATGGTTATTTATTTCGTATATTACCTTTGCTTCTGTGAAAACAACTACACAACAGTGCAAAAGTCTGTTACGCAATTATCTAAACGTATAACATAAAACAGAGTGAAATACAAGAGAACTCTCAGATGAAACACGAACACAGTTCGGCATGGCGTCGTCGTATCTATGTCCATACTGTTGTGCATCATTGTTAAGTACGACTAATACCTCATGAAGAGTAGACCTAAGACAGAACCGAGCAATACTGAATCCAAGATTTCGGGCGAATAGTGACATGGGCGTTCATGCTGACAGCAGTAAGCACCGTGGATGAATGGAATATGTTCGTTTTCACAGAGCGCATAACGTCCACATTTGCACCGTTTTGCATTAGTTTTAGTGGAATAAAGATACGAACCAAAGTGGGGCAAGAAGCCAAACTAAGTGTAATAACTTCGCAACGAGCCACAGAGGACTAAGGATCCTTCATATCAAAATACTTAAAAGATATCCCTGAGAAACGCTGAAAGTTTCTGCTTAGAAAACGATCAACACTACTGATGATAAACATTTTAATTACTTGCCTAATGATATAAACTGCCTGACGGATAGCAAAGCTAAATTTGAAAGTCAGTTGAGTTTTCCCTTTTCAATCCCTGTCTCATAGATTAATCTTTATTTACGTGAGCTTATTTTTAATTGGTAAATATGAAACTATATTCAAATATGAATAAAGTTAATTAACTAGTAAAGTAGCTCTTTTGCGGCTTTACTAGCTGGTGTAGTACAAAACTAAATTAATGCTTCTGTACTCGTGCAACATTCCACTATATATTGTAACATAACTACTGATTACAATTTTCCGGCGCTGGTGATAATTTTGTGCTTAAAATTAGTTTTAATTCTTAACTTTTCAAACGTGTTATAGTTAGCCGAAATTATCCTGAATGTATTTAATATTTTAAGAGATGCAACTTTTCAAGAAATAATTAAATTTAATAATTAAGAAAAGCTGATTAAAACGAAAAGGCTGAAATGTAACATTTGAGCTTTATTTCTTTCTTTTAGTGCAGAAAAGACCAAAAAAACGGTTCAGTATCATGTCATCTTTATTTAACTTCAAATTAATCTATATAAAGTGTTAATCTGAACGAGGAACGGGTATTAGTCAAGACCTACTGCTATAATATTATCTTGGAACTCTTCCATTTGGTCCGTGTTTGCATAGAGAAACAGTAATATCACAAAGCGAGTCCACCTTGATGCAAAACACCTTGTTATTCGTTTATTTCTTTATTATCCCAAACTAGTTTCGGCGAAAAATATCACAATCATCAATGGGGTTTTTTAAATCTAAAACATGCAGAAAATGGTATGGTTGTACAAACACAGTAAAACATTATTACATTTTTACAAATCGTCAGCTGCTGACATACGAAGTTCACCTTTGAGTATTTGTTTACTAACAGCCGCTCACATGGTTGCAGATGACATGATGTTCGCTAAGTAAACAGACGGCAACAGAAAAAAGAGAACAGAAAATGTCACAAACAGCGCCAATAATTGCTTAAAACATGCTGTACAATAAATAAGGTATTATGAAAGTATCAACGTAAAACTATATTTCAAAAGACGATTTATAAAAATGTAATAATGTTGTGCTGTGTTTGTACAACCATACCATTTTCTGCATGTTTTAGATTAAAAAAAAAAAACACTGATGGTGATATTTGTCGCCGAAACTAGTTTGGGATAGTAAAGAAATAAACGAATAACAAGGTGTTTTACATCAGTTTGTGATACTACTGTTAGACCTACTGCTATAAAGAAAATTGGATTTACAGTTTCTAGATATGCCCTTTTGTGTCTCTCAGGTGTATGCAGTAATTGTCTCTCACCCGTTGACTGGTGACCTTTCTCCTGCCGCCGTGTCCTATACAAGTGGATTTTATCACATTCCTGTGATTGGAATTTCTTCAAGAGATTCAGCATTCTCCGACAAGGTAAAACTGTTCACAGGCTTCAACTTTTCGTTTTAAAATATCAGTATGTAGATGGAATAGTGACATGTTTCTCTCTGCATCTCGGTTCTACTTGTCGCTGCAGAGAAATTTGTTTCTTCTTCGATACAGTGTTCGGTGTCATACTATAATTATTATTAGCGTTACAAAGCAGAACCTGCATCAGTTAAGTAAAGGAATAAAACACTGGGTTTTCCGTTTCTGTTTTAGTGTTTTTAAGAGCATTCTTCCGTACTGGAAACGGAAGTTTAAGTATGCAATCTGCAAGTACTGCCATACATATGTGTTCGTCAGATCTTCACGTCAGCGATTAACCAATTCTTTGCATGTTTAGAAAGTACACTGATTACAATTTATTCAGCGTGAGTTTTGATATGATAAATTTTGTATGGTCACGCATAGGTGAGTGACATTCCACGGCGTAGTGTATGTAATCTCGATCGGGAAAATTTTCTTGATTTGTGTCTCACGCCGCTAAAAAGTACCACAGTTTGGTCGACCTGATACGTGATAGATTTCTGGTAACGGTATAACCATTAGGAATTAGCCTCTGTATGTCCGACTTTTTAGAGATGGTTGCGTGACTCGGCTGTTCGGTACAGGATGCCAAATTAAACACCTTTCAGCCGCCTGCTGTCCAACCTTATTTTATTTGGCAACCAGTTTCAGCGTTTTACTACGCCATCTTCAGGCCTCTGACCGACGTGTAGGAAGATTCTACCTCGGTTGTGATCAAAACAGGGGCCAGCAATACTGGTATTAGTAGATTCTCGCTTTAGCGATCACTTCAACTATCATCTACCGACTGTCGACAGTTGATGTTTGAAAACATCACTATAGCAAAAATCTACTAATACCAGTTTTGCTGGCCACTGTTTTGATCACAACCAAGGTAGAATCTTCCCACATGTAGGTCAGAGGCCTGAAGATGGCGTAGTAAAATGCTGAAACTGGTTGCAAAATAAGATAACGCTGGAAACTAGACGGCTGAAAGGTGTTATCCTATTAGAAATTATGACGGCCCAGTGTTAAGATGCTAGAATTGTACACTGCCTGACAGAAAAAAAAGGAAAGCGTCCAGAAGGGGAGATGGAAACAAAATGAAACTTCACAGACAGAGTGTGTAGATGATAGTACTGCAGTGATTACAAAATCGATTCAAACTGACTAAGAAATCGGCAGATGGAGACCTCTTATCAGTATGACGTTGCAGCCATTCTGGCGTGGATGCATGCACTGATTCGGTTGGGAAGGGTGTCATAAGGCCGTTGTATTCTCTCTTGATGCAAGCCGACCCCCAGCTGTTTTAACTGGTCCTTGATATCCTGGACACTTGCGTTGGGATGGAGTTATAACGGTGCAGTTGGTGACTGGCTTCTGCATCGTCAGCTGCAATGGAATTCCTACAGTGTGTAAACTTTCAGATGGCAATCCTCTCCCTAGTTCTCAATCGGTAGAAGTCGGTAAACGTCGGGAGGCTTCGGTAGGCACGCAGTTTCGACTGCTGCCAACATTACGTAGCTGACTGTGTTGTACAGGGTAGCCATTGTCGTCTGCTTCGTTATTGTTTTGCGCTGTACTGTTCTGCGTGTTTTTATTGTGCAGTTGTGCTAAACATTATCAAAATGAGTGAAGAGGCAGTTGCTGGCCCATCTCGGGAGTCGCCAACAACCCCTAACGGTAGGCCTACGGTTAGAAGGAAACCAGTTCTCACTTCGAGAAGTACATCACTCCGTGACGTCCTCCCCACCCTGGTCGATCTCCAAAGGTACGGCCAGCTGCACAGGACGACTCATGATGTGACCTTCTGGTGTCCGGAGTATTATCGTCCTTACCCTGCCGTCTCTTCCTGGTAGTACCTTTTCTATCCTGGCCTTCTTCCACATATGTCGCGGACGAAGGTCCTCTTGTCCTCTTGGATCAGCACGATGTCGCCAGGGCGAAAGGGGATGACTCGTCCCGATGGGCGTTTAACTTCATGGTAGTTCCGGAGATCCAATAGGTATTCTTTAACCCAACGGTTCCAAAAACTGTCACAGAGTTGCTGTCTCAGTCGGAATTCCTTTGTTAAATTCGTGCTCGCTGAAGGCTCTGGTCCCGTCGGAATAGTCGTAAGTTTTTCTCCCGCCAGAAAATGGGATGGTGTGAGTGCATCACAATCATCTCGTGGTGTGATGGGCCTGGAGTTCACCGCGGCTTCAATACTGGTCAAGGTGGTGTTCAGTTGTTCCTCAGTGAGCTTTGCGAGTCCCAATACCTTCCGTAGGCAACGCTTTATAGTGCCCACCATTCTTTCCCACCATCCTCCCCACCAAGCCGCACGGGAGAATGGTTCAAATGGCTCTGAGCACTATGGGACTCAACTGCTGTGGTCATTAGTCCTCTAGAACTTAGAACTACTTAAACCTAACTAACCTAAGGACATCACAAACATCCATGCCCGAGGCAGGATTCGAACCTGCGACCGTAGCAGTCGCACGGTTCCGGACTGCGCGCCTAGAACCGCGAGACCACCGCGGCCGGCCCGCACGGGAGACAATGAATTTCCAAGTAATACCGTGGTGGGCGAGGAACTGATAAGTTTTTGTGGTGGTTAATGCCTTCCAAAGTTGGGCTAGTTCCATATTCGTGGCGTGGAATGTTTTCGCGTTATCTGTATATATCGTGTGGAGTTGTCCGCGTCTTCCGGCGAATCGCTGAAGTGCCATAAGAAACTTGTCCGTTGACAAGTCTGTACAGAGTTCGAGGTGTACAGCTCGTGTGGTAGCACATGTGAAAAGAGTGATATATGACTTGTGCGTTTCCTTTCCCACTTTGATGAATAGTGGGCCAGCAAAGTCTATTCCGGTTATAGCAAATGGTTTGGCAGGTGAAACTCGTTCAGGTGGCAGCGGTGCTTCGATCTGTTGCCCTCGTGGATTCTTCAAGATCTTGCATGCGAGGCATGAGTGTAGGATTCTTTTGATGGCCTGACGAGCTCTAAGGATCCAAAATTCAGTTCGCAGTTCGGATAGTACAGAACGAACACCAAAGTGATGGAGGCGGATGTGTGTCTCTCGAATAACCAATTGTGTGAAGTGGTGGGAACCGTCAAGGAGTACAGGATGTTTTTGTTCCCTACTTAGGCTAGTGCACTGCAGTCGACCTCCTAGACGTATCAGTCCATCTTCTAGGAAAGGACTGTATTGTGCGATTTTTGACTCTCTTGGTAGTGGTAAGTTATTCTGAAGTGCATGTAATTCACTGGGGAAGGAATCTCTCTGGCCCACTCGAATCCAATACATTTTGGCAGCTGATAATTCGGTGGCTGTAAGTTCTCCTGAAGATTTATTCTTCTGACGAATGTTGTGTAGGAAACGGAGAGTCCATGCCGTGATACGAATGAGCTTCCAGTATGAGCTGAATTTAAGTAAGTTCAAAAGGCTGGTTGGCGTAGATATCGACAAAACTTGGCTCTGGGTTTTCTTCCTCTTTTCTTCGGGAGGAAGTCGTACCATCGTTGGAGTATCGTTGTTTGGCCAGCATTCAGGAGGGCGTGTAAGCCAAGGCGGCCCATGCCACCAAATGTCCAAAGAATTCATTTGGTAGCCGAGGAGTCCACGTGAGAGGTGGTCAGCAGGATTGTCTGGTCCTGGGCAGTGTTTCCATTGCGTGGGAGTCGTGTGTGTTTCTATCTCAGTTACCCGATTACAAACGAAGGTCTTCCATCTGTTAGGATCGCAGCGAATCCAACTTAGTGTTATTGTAGAATCCGTCCACAATATCGCACGGGCAATTTTAAAGTCTGTTGCGCGGCAAAAGTAACACAATAGTCTGGTCCCAACTACTGCTGCTAAAAGTTCGAGTCGAGGCAATGTCACCTTCTTAATAGGAGCAAGTCTGTTCTTGCTACAGACTAAATGGGTTACGACGTCATCATCTAAGACAGTACGAATGTACAAAGCTGCTCCATATGCCTTTTCCGAGGCGTCACAGAATACGTGCAGCTGAGAGTCTCTTCCATGAGCTGTAGCTATCCATCTAGGGACACGTATATGTGACAATGAAGGTAAGCTAGATATCCAAGTGCGCCATCGTGCCCCTAAGTCCCACTGCATAAGTTCATCCCAGCCAATTCCTCGGCATCATGTGTCCTGGAATAGCAATTTCCCAACAAGAGAAACTGGGGAAAACAGTCCGAGTGGGTCATAGAATTTAGCTGTACATTGTAAAAGGAGTCGTTTGGTGGCTGGCTCTTCTGACGACCTTCTGATGATTTCGCTAGGATCGATACAGAAGTAGTCACCTGCAGTGTTCCAGTCTACACCTAAAACTTGAGTCTGGGTGTGGAGTTCTCGCCCTTCTGCCCTCCAGATAGTGTGGAGTTGTTCACAGTTGATAGCCCATTTTGATAAGGGGAGACTGATCAATTTCATTAGGGTTACAAGTTCATAGTATATAGTTATAACCAAATTATCACCTTCTACTGAGATCACAAAGTCGTCCATGTACGCAGTCTTGTTTATAAGTGGCGCTACGGTGGGAAATACTGTCGTACACTTGTCGGCAAGTTCTCTTAGTGTTGCAGAAAGTAAAAATGGGGTGCAGGTCAGGCCGAATGGGAGTCTGTTAAAACGGTATTCTGTTAGTTCGTCCGTCGTTTGAAGATTTCCTGTTTGATCCTGGCTAATCTTGAACCAGAAAAATCTGGTCAAGTCTTTGTCCTTTTCGTTCAAGGTTAATTGAAGGAAAGCTTGTGTGATGTCCGCGACGATAGCCATAGAATATAATCTGAAACGCAGTAAAATTTCCAGAATCTCTGGTAATAGGTTCGGTCCTACTTCTAATACCTCATTCAGAGAAGGTGCATTGTTTTCGTGAGATGAGGCGTCAAAGACTATTCTCCACTTAGTGGTTCCGTATTTCTCCTTCCTCACTGCATGATGAGGGAGATAAAATAGCTCCTTTCCTGAGAGTGGGGTGGGAGCGACCTCTACTTGCCCCTTCGTAATGTAGTCTAGCATAAGATCGAAATACATTTGCTTAAATGGCTCTTGACGTTGAAATCTTTCCCTAAGGTGCTTGAATCGTTTTTCCGCGATAGGTCTGTTACTCGAAAGCACTTTATGTTGCATTTTGGGAAGTTTAACGACTGCTCGATGATCCTTTATAGAAAAAGATGCTCTAAACTCTTCAAGAAGTCTCGTATCCTTGTTGTTCACAGGTAGATCCTGATCGGCAGTAATCCCTATAGTTTCCAAGTCCCAAAAGCGTCTGAAATCATTGTCAGAGTGCAGAGGAGATCGGTCAGTCTGAGCAAAATTTACCACGGTTGCATGCACACAGGCTTGTGACTTGTTACCACTAAGTATCCAGCCAAACAGAGAAGGAATTAACACTAAGGTTTCAGAGATGCGTATGGGCGAATTGTGCTTCACTATCTTCCAATAAAAATCGCCTCCTACAAGAATCTCTATGGGAAGATCTTCTGTTGAATCGGTTTTCGGATCTGCTAGCGTAATCTTACGGGCATCTGGTAAACTCTTTATATGTTGTGGAACCGAAGGCTGGTGAGAAATAACGTGAGTACTTTCGAAGGCAGTAAGTGGCACTGAAGAATTCTGCCAAAGCCCCTTCGTATTAAACTGAACAAGCCTGCGGTGGCGTGGGCGTGTAGGGTTTGATTCAAAGGAACAAACGGTTAGTTCTTGTCGGTCTACCGTTTGCAGTTTGAGATCATCAATCAGCGATTTTGCTATGAAGCTGGACTGACTGCCTGCGTACAGTAGACATCACGTTGTCCTGCTCAATCCTGTAGGTCCTGAGACGCATACTTGGGTTGTCTGAAGGTACGTGTATCCGTGGGGAGCGACAGATACCTTTCCCACGGAAGTAACGTTTGTCTGACCCGCAGGACCCCTAATATCCTTTCGTTCCTCACAAATGGGCTTATGATGCAGTCTTTTACAGTTAACACACCGAGCCTTTTCCTTCATTTTGCAATTTGACACATTGTGCCCACGTTGAAGACAAAGAAAGCATCTGTTTGCTAGTTTCAATTTATCTATTCGATCATTAACGCGTACGATCTTCTTACAGTCTTGCGCCCAATGACCGCCAGATTCACAAAAGACGCAGAATGGTTCCTTTACGCTGGTATCCTTCGGAGTCGATCTTTTAGATTTCGCGTGTACGTGAAGTGTGGACGCTGTGGGAAGGTTACTAGATAGAAGTGCTTGAAAATTCACCGCGTATCTTCTGCGTGGTAAGCGCCCCGTCGACTTCCTCGTTCATAAACTCCATCAGTTGCAAAATGACCCCTTCGGATATTCCTGTACGCTTGGCGTGAATTATCCAGCGGCGGCATATATCATCCGGAAAAGCGAGTAAAAGTTTCGGCGCGAGGACTCGACCGTATCCGTTCACGTCTTCCCCAAGTGCCCGGAGAGCTTGAATACGTCGCTGGCATTCAATGAATGTTGAATTAAGTTCCTCTGGGGTGGACAGCTTAATTGGTTTTATGGCTTCGAGATAATCTAAGTGGGCTTGAATTATTCGATCCTTGTTGCCATAACGCGCTCGGAGAATCCTCTTCGTTTCTGCATACGTCTCGGCCGTCACCGCAATACCGTCCACTAAATGCTTTGGTTCTCCCGAGAGATAGCCGCGAAGAAAAATGTGTTTATTGATTGTAGTTACCGCGAATCTTTGTCAACCGACTGCTCAAACTGCTCCCAGAATCGCGCCCATGTCTCAATATCGCCTGAAAAAGGCTCAAGTTTGATCGGCGGAAGTTTTACTGAAGCTGTGGGAACACTCATTGTTACAGATTGTGCCGGCGGATTGTCGGGAATCTTTATGTCTGCTACCGATTTCGCAAGCTGTTTCTCTATTTCGTGAGACAATCGGGAAATTGTGAGTTTCGCGGTGTCTATATAATCTTCGCATTTAGGAACATCTTCTTCGTATTCGTCATCGTCTAACAACTCGTGAATATCCTCATCTAATTTAACGAGGCGGTCCAGAACGCTTCCCAATCTGTCATTGTAATATTTATAATCCGCGATTTCCGATGTGTCGGACAACCTTGCAACTTCCTCTACGAGTCGCGTAATGTTTGCTCTTTCTCTCATACGTTTTCTCTTTAGAGAGTGTAATTGCGCTTCTGGTTTGTGGTCTGGCACGTCCATTCCGTCCGATTACTCCAAAGTTTAAAGCAGTGTCGGCTAGCGATCAGCTGGTCCTAGTAAGGCATCTTTGGATCGCTAGTCGAAGTAGTTCAATTGATGGTCGCTAGATGGCAGCACTAGTCATAAACAATCTACTGGCGTAGCGTAGGATCTGATAATTCGTTAAAGCGCTAACCGAACAGCTACAATAGCAGTACACAGCGGCAATAATGTAATCAGTTGCCTTTACAAATGGCACTACAAAACATGTTGCGTGATAATTCAATTGAACTTAGCTGTGTATGCAGGCGGTTGTGGTCGAAGAGCTTGTTGCATGGTGTAACAAATCGCTGCAGTAAACCCCGTCGTAGTATTGCCGCGTGACGTGCGTCCAGAATTCGTGTTTCACAACGGCAATCGTGGAAATTGTCTCGGGCAAAGTCTATCCCGGGTTTCGGCACCAAATTCTTATGTCGTGAATCACAGTAGAGCAGCGATTAGCAGTCTAACAACTTTATTACATAGTCACAGAACATACAACAAAACAAATCAAAGATACATTATCCTAAGAGTAAACAAACAGTCTCTCACTTCGAGAAGTACATCACTCTGTGACACCAGTATTACGTAGCGATACTCGCAAAATTATATTGCGTGTGATTGAATGCTGCGAAAGGGAAAGGGAGCAGAAAAAATTGCTTCACCCCATTTACAAATCTTCAGTGAGAGCTGCTACATACACAGGACAAAGCATGAGTAGCATTGGAAGATTCAAACTGTTTTCCAAGAATCATCCTGGCGTATCACCACAAACGCCTGGCAAGAAAAGGTGAGTTTCCATTTCAGATATTTTGAAGGAGCCCCTATTTCGTCCGAATTACCTTATATTTCATGTACATGACGATTTCAGTTTCGTTTACGAACAACATTTAAAGCGAGTTTTACTTCCAAGCCTTTCGTCTGCTTTCGTGTAAGCATGACGCGCAATTCGTAGTGCCAGCACTGCAACTGGTAGGCGTGCCTTGGCTCCCCCCCCCCCTGCCCCCAAAGGCTCCACTCCCCTCGCCCGCCAATGCTTCCTTCCTCCTCTCCCCCCACTCCCCTCACAACTGTGCCGTCTTACAGTTAACACACTGTAGTTGGTCGGTTATGGTCGGTGGTTCTCTGCTAGAAACAGATGCAGTTGCAGCAGAAAGAGGTTACGATAACTTGTTCATTGCTGTTTGTTTACAATGATTAGACTTGGAGTAATTCACCTTGCCCACCGTCGTCACTTGCAGTTTCCAACACCGCATCCCCCGGTACGTGAGCCTCTAGCTGCTGACCATGCGCACTCTGCTGCTGCGAGAGGCCCATATTGCCCGCTCGGAGTATGGAGGCCAGGCGGTGATAGCTGTGTTCGCGTCCGGTTACGTCACGCTCCAAAACCCTAGAGCGAAGAAATCATCCGTTGACACCACGGCTGAGACGGTTAGGGCTGGGCGCTCCAATCGTAATCCCTAAACGGCGGTGAAGTGCTGAGTTGGTCGAGCGTCCAGGTGCTCAGGCGACAGGCAGGGGATTCGTGACGCCATCGGCACGGCTCCAGCCAGCACCCCCTATAGAGGAAAGCCTGCGCACCCGCTCAGTGACGTCACGCAGAGAGTCTGGTGCCGGTGCTCGCAGTCCGTTTGGCCACAGCAATTGTAAAGGGATCTGGACAACGAAAATTCGTAAAGAAGTCTGATATACCTCTCATGAATCACAAGATTTTCTTTCTGAAATGACCCAGTTCTTTTGTCTGTAACTTATTTCTGCATACCTTTTAGCCCCGACGTAAAAAGTGGCTGTAATAACTTTCACTATCTGAGGCATCAAAACTCCCAAATGAATGGACACATTTCATTGTAGTTGACTTTAAAATAAAGTTGCTTTAATGAGGATTGTCACGACTTGTTTGATGACAGTCTGTTTAGCCGTTGAAAGATCGTCAGCTATACAAAGTGAAAGTGTTTGCCGCCAATGTGCTCTTTTCCAATACCATTCCTAAACTGGAAGTGCTGTAGTATAAACTGTAAATCTCGGAAAGGCCTGCCTAAACGTCTGCAACAGCATATATTTATCTTTTATGGCTGACCACCATTCACCATTCTTCCGTTTTGTAGTTGCTGTGGAAGACGACTTTTAATGACAAAAATTTTGATTGAAAGTCACCCATGAAAGATTCTCGTATGCTCTTGCGGACTTTCTATTAGGTTTTTTTTTTAGTTAAATATTGCATGATTTTGTCGCAGGTCTAATAGTGTGGACGGCATTTTGCAAAGTAGCACATTGGCGGCTAACATTTTACGGATATTGTTCACTGTTATTGCCTCTTTTAAGAAATAAACAAAATACGTACTCACTCTTGAACTTAAAGAAGGAGTAAAGTTATATCTGCGAATTCTTGACAACCATTTCTTCCTCGTTGCTTCATCCTCCAGAAATTTAAACAAAGTTACTTTTGGTCCACCGTCGTAATTTCCTCAACAATTCGGCACAGAGCAACGAAACGGCATTTTGCAGGCAACGAAATGTTCACAGGCAAGAAAAACAGATCACCAGTTTAGTGCACAGAAAGTGAACAACCAAATCACGTACACTAACGCAGGAACACCATTTACTATAATAGTAAACTGACGCGAAAGTCGCCGCTCGACTGTTCACATGCACTGTTCCATGAAACTGTTGAAGAAGAGACTAGATGTGTAGCCATCTTGTGACGTCACGCACTACGTGGACAGGCTTTCTTCGACAAGGGGTGCTGCTCCAGCCGGCGCAGACTGGACGTCACATAACTGCACCAGCTGTTAGACGATAACGAACTTGGTTCGTTAGGTTTAAATGCTGCTGCTGCTTGCTGAAGTAGCTTTGTTTGTATGTCAAACCGAACAATTTGGAACAGACGCAACGACCAGGACGGCTGTCGTAATCGGCAGTGGGGCGGGGTGTAGAACTTCCTGGGACTGGCCTGGGCATTGCTATGCGAAGGTCTGATGATATAGAGGCGGTTGCTTCCGCTGATTATGCAATTCAATGATCAGCACTGACCGGTTTTAGCTGTGGCCTGTTTACAGCTCTCAGCTCTATCTTCTGCTCCAGGTTCTGCTATTGTTTTCTTCTCTTATACCGGCAAGTTCCCCCTCCTAAGAAAATAAATCCGCTCTTGGATTTCTGTTGAATAGTTTACTGTAACGTAGGCACTAATTAATTTACAAGTCTTTACAGTTTCCATTTTCAACTTCACTCTTGATGACAATGGGTTCTTTACACTATTTATATTTCTTTTCCAAACAAATTAAAGTTGGAGTCACGAACGATGGCTGTCATGTTTAGGCTTGTTGTCTGACAGCCAATGAGCTGTCAGTAGTGTTTTGAGCGCTGCAATGTGAACGCCGTAGCCGGTATGAGCATCAAACACGATCGCAGGGAATTGTTTAGTGAATTCGTATTCCATTTTTCGTGATTTGGCATCACCGATGATGGTGGCAAGTGAAAAATTCTACATAAATAACCGAAAGACATAATTTGCAGGATACTAGCTTCCTTTAAGCGCAGAGCAGGTGTATGCGCGTATCACAACTGTTGCTAGGAACCGGCAACAATGCAGTCCCCGTCAGTGCCTCGACCTATGTGAACCGTCATTCAGAGGTTTTGCTCTGTCCTTTGTTAGATTGTTTCTCACTGGTGCCGTTCTGACTGGTTGGAGGTAGGCAGGAATGGGATTTGGGCTACAATTAACTTGAGCTGGTAGTAAGCAGTACTTACTACTGAAAAAATTATGCAGGTAGCTGAGATTGAAGTTCCAGTAGTTACGAGTTGGGATGATGTTCAGTACTGTACTTTGCCACGTGGTGTAGAAGGTGCTCCATTGAAATGCGGCCATTTTGCGCCGCTAATATTTGCTTTAGGGAGGCTAGCAGAGTCGGGTCTAACGCGTTATCTAAGTAGGTCAGGTTTTCCACAGGTAGAGTTTCAAGAGGTAGCTCGCCTAGTTTAATCAGTGGGTGTGAGACGTCCAAGGTGATAGTTCCAGTTACAGTGAAGAGCAATTGGGTGCGTGGTCCAGGGATATCACGTCGGATGCCATTGACAAGTAACCCTTAATCCTGCAGCTCTATGCGCTATGCGACATCGTTTCGTCCTTGCTCGAAAAAAGTTATAATAATAAGTACTGGATTTGCTACAGAGAATAACCAATGCAAACTTATTCTTTGGATGAATTCTGTTGTTAAGTTATTATTCTTGTTTATGGCTTAAGTGCGTAGTGATGTGTAAGGATAACTGTAGAAGATAGTGGAGGCAGTGCACCTATAGTTCCCTTAAAAAAAGACGAATGTGACTTGCTTGAACAACTGTGCCACGAGTTGGAAGTCATAATTTGATAGTGAAAGGTGAGGTCACTTCGATCACTTGAAATCGTACCTGATAAAGCGTCACAAACATTTTTGATTCAAATGGTTCAAATGGCTCTGAGCACTATGGGACTTAACTCCTGAGGTCATCAGTCCCCTAGAACTTAGAACTACTTAAACCTACCTAACCTAAGGACATCACACACATCCATGCCCGAGGCAGGATTCGAACCTGCGACCGTAGCGCTCGCGCGGTTCCCGACTGTAGCGCCTAGAACCGCTCGGCCACCACGGCCGGCAAAACATTTTTGACTTTCCTCTAGTACATAGGGGTTGGTCATCATAATCCACTGCTTCCTTATTATGAGTTCTTTCTTGACATTTCAAAGTTTTAATGTTCATCTTTTCCACCTCACTGACATATACCCTTTTCTGGCAGGGGGGGGGGGGAGGGGAGAAGGGTAGGGCACTTACAAAGCTCAAATGGCTCAAAATGGCTCTGAGCACTATGGGACTTAACATCTGAGGTCATCAGTCCCCCAGAACTTAGAACTACTTAAACCTAACTAACCTAAGGACGTCACACACATCCATGCCCGAAGCAGGTTTCAAACCTGCGACCGTAGCAGTCTCGGGGTTCCGGACTGAAGCGCCTAGAACTGCACGGCCACCGCGGCGGGCCAAAGCACAAATGGAGAAGACTTCTTTTTTGAAGTTATTGTAATGTTAATGTAGTATCTTAACATTTTTACTGTCATTAAATGGACTCTCTGCATTAGATTGTTTGTCAGTGGGTGTAATGCACCGATCATAAGTTTCATGTGCAGTATCCAGCACAATCCCTTTGTTAAATCGCACATAAATGCTAAGTCTTGTGCTGGTAGAGGTGCAACGAGAACACAGCGCAGATAAACAATGTAGAACAGTTTCACTGAGAAGCACATAAACCAAAATAGTCCTCCTTTGAAGAAAAGTAAGTCACAATAATAGTTGAGCCTGCCCATGTAGCCGTGCTGTCTAACGCGCTGCTTCCCGAGCGGGAAGGCGTGCCGGTCCCTGGCATGAATCCGCCAGGCGGATTAGTATCGCGGTCCGGTGAGCCACCCAGCCTGTGGATGGTTTTTAAGGCGGTTTTCCATCTATCTCGGCGAATGCGGGTTGGTTCCTCTTATTCCACATCAGTTACACTATGTCGGCGATTGCTGCGCAAACACTGTCTCCACATATGCGTACACCATCATTACTCTACCACACAGAAATTTGGGGTTACTCTCATCTGATATCAAACTTTCCTGGGGGTAGGAGGGGGGAGGGTAGGTCGGGGGGGGGGGGTAGTCCACTGGGGGCCAAACCACACAATAACCCTGGGTTTGGTGTGGGGTGGCGGTGAGGTGGGTGGAATACTGTGGCCTGTTGTGGGGTTGTGAACCACTGAGGGCTATGGCAGGACGAAGTCTCTCGGTCGTTTCTAGGTCCTCTGTTTAATACACAATACACACACTACAATAGCTGGTGGAAATTCGTGATGGGCACCAAATTTACATGAGCCTGAACTTTGACTGTTTTATCATTATGGCCTTCAGTCTAAGTTTAATATTCATTAGGAAGTAGAACCAAATTATGAGTGAAGGTCAATGGCTGATACCAAGTTCCCTGTCATCTGCGACACATAGGCCACATCTTGACGATGGTGAAGGGTGTAACTGGTGGCTCCCACAGTCAGCAGTGGCTGGCATGGCATTTCATCATACATAGCAAAGGTTCCAATTGAGATTTTGGTGGAAACACTGTGGGTGCAGTCAATGCCAGGCCCACAGATCGACAGAAGGTCACGTGCATTAACTTTTTGCGGCATTAAATACCCAGGACATACAGAAATACTAGAGGAACTATTTGTGATCACGTGGACTGCAGAGGCAAACAGGTCCACAGGGCCAGTTACCTCTGGCAGCACTCGCTGTTCCACCTGCTGGCCTAGGGAACCTGCATGATTGAAACTCTGTCATCTACTGATGTAATCCCTATCAGGTTAGGCCGCTGGTACACCACTGTTGTGAGAAGGGTTACCAATCTGTTGGGTGTACACACCAAACTTAGCTTCCCTCGTCTCCTAGTAGGGTGAGAGGGTGTGGCACATCTCGATGTCCAACGAACATGGCGCCTCTTAATTGACTGCCCATGGAAGTGGTCAGCCCAATGGGCTAAAGTCAATGTCTATAGAAGCTGGTGTCTCGACCGGCGATGGGCTGATCTCCCCAGAGGCCAGAGAATGCGTACCCTGTGGCTGCTGCGGTTGTGCTGTGTTGTCAAGGTTCTCTGATGGGGCATGTCCGACTCTAAAACAAAAATTCGTGACAATCCACTGCTAGGAGGCGTCGCTGCTTCCTGTGTGGCTTTTTATCCTGCAAGAACTCTGTCTCTCCAACCACAGTCTCAATGCAGCCATTATTCCTTCCACTGCTAGGAGGCGTCGCTGCTTCCTGTGGGCACACCTTGTTGACATGCTTGCGACAAATGGATGATCCTTCATGTAGTCATACTTCCACCATGGCCTGTTGCAGTAAATGGATGACTACAATCAGGGCCCATTGCCGTCGATTTTTGGAGAAAACTAAAACTAACGTCATCTTTGAAGGAATAATGGCTGCATTGAGACTGTGGTTGGAGAGACAGAGTTCTTGCAGGATAAAAAGCTCGAACTCAGGTTGCCATCCATGGAGTTTTCTTGTGGGTTTGATGCTGTCCAGAGGGGTGGACAAAAATAGAGTGAGGGCTTATTCTAAATCATGATGGTGGTGCAACTTTGCTAACTAAGACTTGAATATGTGGACAAAACATTCTGCTAATCCATCCAGTAGAAGGCATGAACTGAGGCCCATTGTTGGTAACCATGATTTCCCAGAGTCCTTCTATAGAGAAGATCAGTGGCAGGGCCTGGATAGTCTCTGTGCTGAGGATGTTAATGACATCTGAGAAACGTAGGGGAATCTGTTTCCCATATCAACCATAATAAATCATGTATAGCTAAGGAAGGGGCCTGCAAAGTCTAAATGGAGTCACAACGAAGGTGCTGAAGCATATGAACAAGGGAAGTATCTGTGAGTAACCACTGTCTGTTTGCTTTGGCGGGTCTCACATACCACCACCATGTTGGCAATGTGTGCATCAGTCCATCACCAATACACATGTTGATTGGGCAGCCTCTTCATGAACACAACTGCGCAGTGGCCCAGATGTAGGCGAGACAGGATGCGGTGTTGCAATACAGATGGAATCATGACGCAAATGTGGTGATTTTCTCCATGTAACTAGAGGACTGCATTGAGGGTGGAGGGTGGCACCTGTGCCAGAATCCTTATATGTCTGGATAATCTGTTTCTGATCTGTTGGCCACCTTCAGTGCACCAGATGGAACATTTCCCAGATAACTGGGTCCTCCGAGGAGTGATAGCGATGTTCTTTGCATCCAGGGGAAGGGTAGCTACAGCTTCTTCAGCTTCTGCGTCCATTTGGCAACAGACCTCTGGTCCCGAATTGAATTGCATGTCCTGTCCCAATGGTAACCCCAAATGAATGCTGAACTGTGGAGCAATATCTGACATCATACGAATAGCCAGACAGAAACAGCAGTGTCCACCTCCAAAGATAACACGCCAATTTGGTCTGAATATTTGAGTCTCCCTTGAAAAATGGTAAAAGAGGTTTATGGTCAGTCAAGTGACTGTTTTTTTTTTCATGTTACTTGACTGACCGTAAACCTCTTTTACCATTATTCAAGACAGACTCAAATTTTCAGACCAAATTGGCGTGTTATCTTTGGAGGTGGACACTGTTTCTGTCTGGCTATTCATATGATGTCAGATATTGCTCCACAGCTCAGCATTCGTTCTGGGTTACCATTGGGACAGGACATGCAATTCAATTCTGGACCAGAGGTCTGTTGCCAAATGGACGCAGAAGCTGAAGACTGACACATAAACATGGTATTTCTTGAGTGTAAACACAATAGCTAGGGCCTCCTTTTTTATTTGGCTGTAGTTGCTTTGTGCCTGTGTCAGAGTTTTGAGTGTGAATGCAATAGCAAGTTCCACACCATCTACTTCATGAGATAACACTGAACACAAGCTATAAACAGAGGCATCATTTGCTACAATTAAAGGTTTTACTGGGTCGTTGGCCATAAGGTATATTGATGGAATAGGGCTTCCTTGAGATCTCGGAGGGTGAGTCCAATCCCACTTCACACTTTTGCATAACAAATGAAGTGGTTCTGCTATGGCAGTGGTATGTGGGATGATCTTTCGATAATAATTAAGTTGACCAAGCAGTTACTTAATGTCATATGAGACTAGAAGTTGCTGGGCAGCTTGAATATATTGTGGTGTGGGTTGTATTCCTGAAGCATTGAGAACATGACCAAGATATTCCCAAAGTACAAACGAATGGCATTTCACTATGTTCCACTTAAGACTGGCTTGTTGAACAACAGCAAAATGGCATCATGGTTGACCACCAACTCCTGGGCGTTTTTACCAGTGACTAGAATGTTGTCCAGATAGTTCGCTGTCCAAAGTACAACCCATGTGAACTGTTGCAAGTACTGTCGAAAAATAGCTCGAGCAGTGGAAATACCATAAGGAAGCCTGTTACAGTGAAATAGTCCAGATAAAGTGTTAATGATCATAATGTTCCGCGACGCTTCATCCAGAGAGAGCTGAAGGTAAGCATACTGCAAATCAATCTCTGCCAAAATCTTGTCACCTGTGAGTCGCAGCATAATGTCTATTATTGGAATCGGGTGGTCATCAATGATAGACTGTGCGTTAACTGTGGCCTTCAAGTCACTGAAAATTCGAATTGACCCATTTGGCTTTTCCACAAACGCCTTCCTGTTTGAGGTGCTATAGTTCCGACTGTAGTTGATTTCTAATAGAGAATGGAACATTTCGTGCTCTGAAGGAACAGGGAGTGGGTGTTGGAAGGAGGATGATATGAACCTCAAAATCAGTGACGCCAGAGACAGGATGTGAAAAAGCTAACTTGTATTTGGAGCATAGGTCGTATAAGTAGGAGCTAGCCCCCAATGGCTGAATGCTGTTGGTAGAGTCATGTACTTACAAGCCCAAGTCATTAAAAAGTTCCAAACGAAGGATGTTTGTGGCTCCTACAGTGTTGTCCATTAAGATGTGTGCCATGATTACAGTAGAATGATACTGAATACGAGCCATGACGTTTCCTTTCACTTAATTAGTATCATTGCTGTAGATATGCAGGTGTCTGGAGAATTCCTGTTGTGGAAGTGAGCAAAGATGGCAATAAGTCTCCCAAATAACAAGAATTGTGAAAGAACCCATATCAACCTGGAACTCCACTGGGACTGTGCTGAATTCCACCACAAGCGTTAATAATCTATCAGACACACATCAAAAAAAGTTTTGCATCACCTCAGTTCCCAGAGTTCCGGAACCTGTACAGAAAATTGGAATAGCAATCAACATAAACATCATTACCGCCCTTTTTATTGCCCATGAAAACCACACATTGCATATTGTATCACCATGCAGCGAGACCTTCGGGGGTGGTGCTCCAGATTGCTGTACACACCGGTAGCCCTAATACCCAGTAGCACGTCCTCTTGCATTGATGCATGCCTGTATTCGTTGTGGCATGCTATCCACATGTTTACCAAGGCACTGTTGGTCCAGATTTACCACTCCTCAACGGCGCTTCGCCGTAGATACCTCAGAGTGGTTGGTGGGTTACGTCGTCCATAAACAGCCCTTTTCAATCTATCCCAGGCATGCTCGACAGGGTTCATGTTTGGAGAACATGCTGGCCACCCTAGTCGAGCGATGTCGTTATCCTGAAGGAAGTCATTCACAAGATGTTCCCGATGGGGGCTCGAACTGTCGTCCATGAAGACGTATGCCTCGTCAATATGATGTCGATAAGGTTACACTATCGGTCGGAGGATGGCAGTCACGTATCTTACAGCCTTTACGGCGCCTTCCACGACCACCAGCGGCGTACGTCGGCCCCACATAATGCCACGCCAAAACAGCAGGGAACCTCCACCTTATTGCACTTACTGGACAGTTTTCTTAGGCGTTCTGCCTGACTGGGTTGCCTCCAAACACATCTCCGACGGTTGTCTGATTCAAGGCATATGCGACACTCATCGGTGAAGAGAACGTGATGCCAATTATGAGCGGTCCATTCGGCATGTTGTTGGGCCCATCTGTACCGCGCTGCTTGATGTCGTGGTTCCAAAGATGGACCTCGCCATAGACGTCGGAAGTGAAGTTGCGCATCATGCAGCCTATTGCCCACAGTTTGAGCCGTAACACGACGTCCTCTGACTGCCGAAAAGCATTATTCAACATGGTGGCGTTGCTGTCGAGCCATAATCCGTCGATAGCGCTCATCCACTACAGTAGTGGCCCTTGGGCGGCCTGAGGGAGGCATCTCATCGACAGTTCCGGTCTCTCTGTATCTTCTCCATGTCCAAGCAACGTCGCTTTGGTTCACTCCGACACACGTGGACTCTTCCCTTGTTGAAAGCCCTTCCCGGCACAAAGTAACCATGTGGACGCGATCGAACCTCGGTATTGACTGTCTAGGCATGGTTGAACTACAGACAACACGAGTCGTGTACCTCCTTCCTGATGGAATGACGAAATGATCGGCTGTCGGATCTCCTTCGTCTAATAAGCGCTGCTCATGCATGGTTGTTTACATCTTTGGGTGGGTTTAGTGACATATCTGAACTGTGAAAGGGACTGTGTTTGTGATACAATAGTCACAGTCAACGTCTGTCTTCATGAGTTCTAGGAACCGGGGTAATGCAAAACTTTTTTTTATCTGTGGGTATGGGGAGCACTGTGTGGATGTGTAAAACATCTGGAACATGGGCATCAGGCAGGGGTAGGGGGGCCCATCAGGGCATAATTTAATTACACTTGAGGGAAGATTAGCAAACTTCCATCTTGTGTCCTTTCTTACCTCAGGAAGAACATTTAACTCGGCAATAATAACTCTGTTGCCATGGACGAGTAATAAAACAGTTGCTGCATGAGGGTAACCACTGCAGGCAATGCACATTGGTTGAGGGCTTGCCAGCCACAGGCAAATGCTGTGAAGGCCGTGGCTTGTGTTGGGGCCAGTGAGTTGGGCAGGCAGAAAACACTTGCAAAGGATCGTGTAATGTTGCTGATGACCACAGAGACTATTCAAAAGCCCTAATGATGGAAAGGCAAGTCTCTAACGTTGGATCCATGAGTTTGATGAAGTCATTACAGAATCCTTCATCCAACGAATGTACAAGAATCATGTCTCTGACAAGGGAAATTGCATAGGACTGATTACATTGGGGTTAGTACACTGGAACCGACAGTCACGAGATAAGCCCCGCAATGTCGCTATCCATTCTCTGTAAGATTGTCCACTGAGCTTGTGGCAGCCAAAGAAAACTCATGGTGGGCCTCCGTAATGTGCACCTGACAATCGAAATATTTTAGCAAACGTTTTTAATTGATCGTATGGGAGAACATGGGACACCACTTCAGGGTAGAGTTGCTGCAGCAAATGATAAATTTGCAGGCCTCCATATGCCAAGATGAATGCGTCCTCCTGGATGTCATCTATGACACCATGGACCAGGAAATGTTGCTCTATTCTGGCCATGTCATTCATCCAGAACTCGATCTTTCAGTCCAACACATAGAACAGCAGCAGCACCCCTCTCAATCCTTTCATCAGTGAATCGCTGTGGGACAGTTGGTTGGACAGCTCCAGGTTGGATATGGTGATGGCTGCCACCTTATCCGTCATCATGTGCATGACTTACTCCATGTTCTGGAGTAGCAGCAAAACTTGGGTTGTAATATTCGAAGGATCAGACATGGTGGAGCAAGAAAACACTATCGAGGTCTTCGCACCGGAGGAGTCACATGCACACGTGCGGCTGTCTACCTGGGGCATTGAACACGTGCGGCTGTCTACCTGGGGCATTGAACACGTGTGAAAATATTAGTTTACTGAAAAATTCCTCATAAGAATTAGCCAAGTCTTGTGTCAGTTGAGCCACAGTGAGAACACAGCTCATGTAAACAATTTAGAACAGTTTTGCTGACAATTACGTACACCAAACTTTGGAGAAAAGTTGGCCACTCGTGATGATCATTGAATTTACACAAGACCGAACGTAGGCTAAAGGCCATAATGATGAAAGAGTCAAAAATTAATATTCACGAAGAAACAGAACAAAATAACGTAGTGAATGTCGATGGCCAATACCAAGATCCTGGTCATCTCTTTCTGTTTTGAATAGCACTATGGGACTTAACATCTGAGGTCATCAGTCCCCTAAACTTAGAACTACTTAAACCTAACTAACCTAAGGACGTCACACACATCCATGCCCGAGGCAGGATTCGAAGCTGCGACCGTTGCGGTCGCGCGGTTCCAGACTGAAGCGCCTACAACCGCTCGGTGGTCATCTCTAACACAGAGCCCAAGTCCTGGTGCTGGTGAAGTGGTGGCTCCCTCAATTGGCAGTGGCTGGTGTGGCATGGCGTCATACATAGCAAAAGCTCCAATCGATATTCTGACTGAACAATGGCAGATGCAGTCGGTGTCTGGCACAGAGCTCGACGGAAGATGCCTCGGAGTGATTTTGCATCAGTCTAAATACCCAGGCGGGCTGCATAGAGGTACTAGAGGAACTACTTGCGATCTCATGGCTCATGGACACAGGCGCCGACTCCATGGGGCTTCAGGGAGTCCGAGCCACCGCAAAAATTCGTTTGGTTAAGAAAATCATTAGTTATATTATGCTCTGTAAAATCACAAAATTATGTTGGTATTTATTATTTTCCTTGTTTGACGATAGTTACCGTTTAAAATACATTCAGTAATGAGTTAAAACAAATAATTATTACGGTAGTAAGCAGGTTAACTGAAAACGAGTGATGTGAATCATGACAGTGTTACAGTGCTGCGGGCACACATAATTTTTCCCGGTGCGCGAACCTTCGGGTAAAGTCTGGCGCCGGCGGGCCAGAGCTGCAGCCGCGGTGACATCAAAAGGACTGCAGCAGAAGCGCCTGGAAGCCTCCGCCTCGCGTCGCTTTGACGCTTAGAGCCATTACGGCGCTGCGGCTATATAAAGCCCACCCTGATGTCGCAGTCATTCAGTGTGGATAGTTTCATTTAGTGCATGCTGCACACATGTTTAGTGTTCCGACTTTAGTGTCTAGTGGACTATTTTAGATGACTATATTTTATTCATTTACTTTTGTCTCTTAGCGTATTGTGAATTAAGTTTGCAATGGATAAATTTGTTACCACAAAGGCGCGCTTGGAAGTTGATGATACTGTAAGTCAACCTCCAACAATTATTGTCATCAATTGCTTCGTCATCTTCAGACGAGAACCGTTCACAGCCGAAACCTGGACAATCTGGTAAGGGGGGATCATTTCAAAAGTCTTGTTTGATCAAATATACGTGGCTAGACTATGAAACATCTACTGAAAAAGCTTTTTGCAAAACCTACAAAGAGGCAGATGATAAAAATCTGTTACAGTTATCTTCAAAAGAAGATGTATTTACTTTCGTAGCGTTTTCTAACTGGGAAAAGGCTTTGGAAAAATTCCATCTTCATGAAAATACGTTCACGCATATAGGAGGAGTTCCGAAACTAAATTCTATCACTAACCGAAGTGTGGCCTCCCAGTTGAATGAACATTTAGATGGTGATATAAAGAAAGGCCGTTAAGCTCTTGAGACAATTTTTACTACCGTGCAATTTCTATGCCGACAAGGACTAGCAATTAGAGGGCACGAAGATGTAAACTCAATTTTTTTTCAATTGTTGGAACTCCAAAAGAATGACATACCTGTCTTTAAAGACTGGTCAGGGTGTTTGCGGTATAAGTGCACGTCCCACGATATTCAAAACGAGATCATTGATCTACTAGGAAAGTCTGTGTTGAGAAAAGTATTGGTTTCAATTAAGAAGACTGAACATTTTTTTATTACGGTTGGCGAAACAAGTGATTCCTCAATTCACGAACAAGTGTCATTTTGTATTCATACTGTCGATGATTCCTTAATCATCAACGAAGACTTTATTGGCTTATACGAGACCCCCGACACCGGATCACAAACTCTGTTAGGTATTTTAAAAGACTTTTTGATCATCTTGGTTTTACAGTGGATGACTTACGAGGGCAGTGCTATGATGGTGCCTCGAATATGAGAGGTAAGTTCAGAGGATTAAAAAATGTTAGTTTTGGGTATACAAAAAAATAAAAAAAAAATGACATGTTCCACATCCACGAGGATTTCCTCAGCACGGATCTATGGAACGAAAAACTAATCTAATCAAAACTGCACTGCTCACAGTTTAGACTTGACAGTTGTAGACAGTCTCCGCCATCTTACATCTATGAGGGATATTATGGCTTTAGCCAAGGACTTAATAAACACCGTAAGGGAATCCAACAAAAGGATGGGACTTTTCAGACGCATACGTTGTGAGAGCGCCAACGACCAAGCTGGTCTACGACCCCTTTGCCCGACTCGATGGACTATGCGAGCTTCTAGTATCTTGAGAATATTGAAAAACTTTGAAGAAAGTGTAGTGTTTTTTTGAAACATTTTCTGCAGAGGACGAAACAGAGGCAGGTTACAAATATGCAGGCTACCTTGAGTCAATGTTACAATTCAAGACTTATTTCTTTTTACGTCTCTATTGCCATGCAATCAACCCAGTAGAGAATGTCAATGAAAAAATTCAATGCCCTCATCTAAGTGTTGCTGATTTGGAAAAAATATATGAGGGCTTGAATTATATGTTGAATGGAAGGTGTGATAGTTTTGAACACTTTTGGGAATTGTGTTTAAAAGAAAAACCTTCACAAATTGATGATCCTCCGCTTCCTAGGAATCGAAATATACCAAAGAAGTATGAAAACAACGAGGCCACCTCACTGCATACTTTCAAAACCCCAAAGGAATACTTCAAAGCTACACTCCTGGAAATGGAAAAAAGAACACATTGACACCGGTGTGTCAGACCCACCATACTTGCTCCGGACACTGCGAGAGGGCTGTACAAGCAATGATCACACGCACGGCACAGCGGACACACCAGGAACCGCGGTGTTGGCCGTCGAATGGCGCTAGCTGCGCAGCATTTGTGCACCGCCGCCGTCAGTGTCAGCCAGTTTGCCGTGGCATACGGAGCTCCATCGCAGTCTTTAACACTGGTAGCATGCCGCGACAGCGTGGAAGTGAACCGTATGTGCAGTTGACGGACTTTGAGCGAGGGCGTATAGTGGGCATGCGGGAGGCCGGGTGGACGTACCGCCGAATTGCTCAACACGTGGGGCGTGAGGTCTCCACAGTACATCGATGTTGTCGCCAGTGGTCGGCGGAAGGTGCACGTGCCCGTCGACCTGGGACCGGACCGCAGCGACGCACGGATGCACGCCAAGACCGTAGGATCCTACGCAGTGCCGTAGGGGACCGCACCGCCACTTCCCAGCAAATTAGGGACACTGTTGCTCCTGGGGTATCGGCGAGGACCATTCGCAACCGTCTCCATGAAGCTGGGCTACGGTCCCGCACACCGTTAGGCCGTCTTCCGCTCACGCCCCAACATCGTGCAGCCCGCCTCCAGTGGTGTCGCGACAGGCGTGAATGGAGGGACGAATGGAGACGTGTCGTCTTCAGCGATGAGAGTCGCTTCTGCCTTGGTGCCAATGATGGTCGTATGCGTGTTTGGCGCCGTGTAGGTGAGCGCCACAATCAGGACTGCATACGACCGAGGCACACAGGGCCAACACCCGGCATCATGGTGTGGGGAGCGATCTCCTACACTGGCCGTACACCACTGGTGATCGTCGAGGGGACACTGAATAGTGCACGGTACATCCAAACCGTCATCGAACCCATCGTTCTACCATTCCTAGACCGGCAAGGGAACTTGCTGTTCCAACAGGACAATGCACGTCCGCATGTATCCCGTGCCACCCAACGTGCTCTAGAAGGTGTAAGTCAACTACCCTGGCCAGCAAGATCTCCGGATCTGTCCCCCATTGAGCATGTTTGGGACTGGATGAAGCGTCGTCTCACGCGGTCTGCACGTCCAGCACGAACGCTGGTCCAACTGAGGCGCCAGGTGGAAATGGCATGGCAAGCCGTTCCACAGGACTACATCCAGCATCTCTACGATCGTCTCCATGGGAGAATGGCAGCCTGCATTGCTGCGAAAGGTGGATATGCACTGTACTAGTGCCGACATTGTGCATGCTCTGTTGCCTGTGTCTATGTGCCTGTGGTTTTGTCAGTGTGATCATGTGATGTATCTGACCCCAGGAATGTGTCAATAAAGTTTCCCCTTCCTGGGACAATGAATTCACGGTGTTCTTATTTCAATTTCCAGGAGTGTATTTACGAGGGTTGAAACTTAAATAGTGGCAACTATTTATTCACAACCGATAGAAAAGAGTTACATGTTTGCACCTGTTATTGTCCTTCAAAGTAGTCACCAGCGTTGTGTAGAACCCGTTGCCAGCGATGTGGAAGGCGTAGTATATCGTTAGCAGAGTCAGTTGTCCTAAAATATAAATAATACATAATTATAAGCACGACACATAGATGGTTGAGTTACAGATTTGCATTGGATGTGACGTACGTAAAATATTTTAGGACAATTACTCCGTAAAAAAACGTACCACATGTTGTAACGGAAGCATGAACACCGACTGAAGATGAATCGTAATGATTCGAAACCGGTAACGGTACCTTTTGAATAAAGGAACTGAGTATAAATTTGCGGCTGGTTGCTGTCTCAACGTCATCAACTACTGAGTGTTTCAAAATGACCTAGACATTGAGAGACTGCGGTTACACTTGAATATGTTAGCCGATATCGCAAATAAAAATCAGCTGGTCTTAAAAAGCATGCGTGATGTAAGAAAGTACATTACACAAGAGCCTGCAGTTGAAGAAATTTTATGAGAAGTAGAGAAGTGCATTAAGCTTTTCCAAGTAGTTCCAATCACGAAAGCAACAGCAGAACGGTCATTTAGCACCCTTAGATGTCTGAAGTCATATCTCCGATCAACAATGGGACAGAAGCGAATGAACAACTTGAATGTTCTTCATACCCAACAAGATGTTTTGGATGCATTGGATATCCGACCAGTCACCAACGACTTCATATTCAGTAATCCAGTCAGACGGTCGACATTTGCACCTTTTTAAAGACACTCTAGCTCTAATAATGGCATTTAGAGCAATATTAAAAATCTTTATAAAATAGGGAATGAAATACATACATATATTAAATTTCCCATTTCGAAATATTAGTACTAGTTTAGTACCTTATTACTATATTACTGTATTAGTTATTTTCAAATACTTAAATTTTTTAGGGTGTAAGACCCAATTAAAATCTGCTTTTTACATACTTTTTGACTGAAAGTATTAGGCATACTTTGTTGACTGTATAGACTGTATAGACTGTATAGTGTTGACTTTATTAACGGTGTTAAAGTATTCACTTTGAGTTATTGTTTTTATTTAATGATCCCTGAGCGTTATTCAGAGTAAGCCTAAATCAGCTATTTCACTTATTAATCAAAGTGCTATTGCTGTGCGACAGCAATATTTTCTGTTTTATTCTTTTAATGATAGTTTAGGATTTATTTAAATATACTTTCAGTCTTTTCAGAGCTATATATTCACTGCTCTGTAATAGTCTGTAAGCATGATTATTACTGTAAATTAAATTAGCTTTTTACGAAAATACCGTGCGTGTTTATGATTTGTTTCTTTTTTCAAAGCCAAAAAATGTCAGGCTTGTCGAGTTTCCTGGAGTGTCGAGTTATCGAGAGTCCAGTTTTCGGGGTTCTAATGTTGATCATATGACTCTAAAATGCTTAAAAACTTTAAAACTTATTTTTCACCTAAAATTTAGAAAATTTCCCGGGGCAACACCCACCAATATGCCCCACTCCCCAATACTTTTTATAAGTCGGCGCCCCTGCTCATGGAGGTCTGCGGGGTCCGAGTCCTGTGGCGGCGCCACTCTGCCTCCTGCTGGCCTGGAAGCATGCGTGATTGAAGCTCTGTCATCTGCTGATGTAACTAAGGTGACCAGCCGTCCAGATTAATCCGGACATGTTCTCCTTTTTAGCTATTTGTCCGGGGTCCGGGCGGGTTTTTACAGGCTCCGGCATTTTCGCAAAGTTGAGCGTAATACAGTTAAATTTACAATTCGTCCCGTTCTATTGCTCTTTTCTTAAATACTTTAACTATTGGCACAGCCTTCGTGATAAACTCGCACAAAGGCGGTGTTAGTAGGTGGCAACACTATCGTCGATGTTATCGTTGATCTACCTATAAGAGAATGCAAATATCGATTATTTAAAATTTTCGTTTCGTATCTTCACTTTGTAGTGGCTTGGCTTCCTGTAGTGCACGTGTGATTTGTGAGTGTAATTTTTAACCGAGTGAGTTACGTAAAATATTTGGCAATGCCTAAACGAAAGTGTACATTTTCTGATGTCATTTCCTGCAAATATCCGGCTTTAAGAAAGGGAGAAATGCATTTGAAACGGAATGTAAGATATGTGGAGCTGGAACGTACGTCTCAGTGGCCAATAAAGGTAAGAAATAACTCGACAGATTAACTGTCATGGTTTTATTTCATTGTTTCGTACTCATTCAATTTATTTGTATTCAGAAGGTTAAAGTGCAGTTTACATTTCGTCAGCTGCTGCTTGAATTGTAGATGTTGGTAGCGGTGTGTCAAATGAAGGGAGGTGAATGGTCTTAAGTTTTTCGCTTTGTAAACAATTCGGTGTTGTTGACATAACAAAACAATTGACGCCACACAGTCACCGCAATCAATGTTTTTAAATTTTTTATATTGCTCAGTTAACCACACCTGACCATCAGTAACAATTAACTACTAGTTTCCGGTAATTCCCGGCAGTCACGTGACTTGTCCAAAGCTGACGGGTGGTATCCTCATCTGCAGTTGACCCGTTTGATGTGTCCTCTTATTTCTTCCTTTGTCCTCCTTTTTGAAGCTGTTTGTCCTCCTTTCTAAACAGTTGCATCTGTTCACCCTAGATGTAACCCCTTCGAAGTTAGACCGCTGGTAAACTCTGCTCTGAGAAGGGTTGCCACTGTAGAACATACAGCCAGTAAATAACACAAAGCCGTTCCTTGGTCTTAATTACTGTTTCGGTGTTCTGAAGTTTACTATCAACTGTCTGACCATCCACCCAACATCTTGGGTGCTCTCTTTGACAGTAATAGTTTTCCAGCCGCAAAACCAAAATGAAACGGTCCTCCATCCAGTTCTACTATACGTAAGCTATTCCAAGTCAACGTTGGCGTGATGTGTAATCACGAAATCTAAACCGAGTAGGACTTCGTAGCCACTGCCACCTACGGGAAGAGCTTCATTAACCCGAAAGTTACATTCTCCCATTCGGATACTTAATGCCACGAACCAAGTAAATCTAAATTACCTCTTCCCATACAATTTAATGCCTAGCCTGGTGGGTTTAATTCCGATTTACAAAGTGTACTCTTCCTTGCCACAGATACATGAGGTCCAGCGTCTAATAACAATTTACACAACTTTCATTTCACATAACCAGTCAGAAAAAAAGTCTGCCACTGGCTCCACGGAGTGGTGCTCTGTGCTACGGATCTTTCCGTTTTCAGCGCTTTATTGAATTTAACTTGCCACGTCCGTGTACTAATTTCTGGTGCAACACATTCAATTAAATTCCAATGGAAGAATGCTGGAGTGAGGCTTAGACCATGTTACATAATGATAGTTGCTCTTTCTTGAACACTGGTATTTCCGGCGTTTCCCAGTACGTTTTTCCGAACACAATTTTCGACATGGTGTCTGCTTTATCTGAGATAAATATGATTAGTGACTTGTATCCTGCGAATCAGTAAGAGTTCGTGAAGAAAGCTTAAAACAACCTCCCTGTAGTCCTCCGCAAAACTAGTACCATACAAAGAAACCGAAATGTCTATCATCATCAACAAATCCTTTTAGTTCATTTGTCGATCAATGCGACTGCATCACTTGACGTAAAAGATGCATATCTGCTCATTAGCGTTGCAATTCCCAGATTGGGCACATGATCAATAATGTGGCTATTCAAAGGATACTGAATCTCTAAAAACATGTGAAGTGCTAAATTTCTATGTAACTCGTTGTCAATAGCTTTCTGCACTTATGTTTCAGCGAGAAGTCTTCCTTAAATATACAGAAGACTGTCGGATGATGGTAGATAAGTGTTCTTGTTTTCTCGCAATCGATACTGAATCGCTGTGAGCGAAAACTGGTTGATCAAATGGTTTATACTTGCAATATTCGATGCGAGTAATAGTGTCGTCAATGACAATTTTTTCTCTCACGTTCAGTACGTTATGTAACTCACCTTCTTCTTCTTCTTCTTCTTCTTCTTCTTCTTCTTCTCTCACCACATTGCCGAATGAGTGCTTACAGAGAACGAAGGATTTACAGCACTGTGTATCCTAGTGATGATAGTATTTGTCGATTGTGAGGAGTCAACATATTTTTCAACCCACAATATTTCTGTCTTGATCTTTAATTGAGATACTTAATTCGGAAGCATGTCTTAGCACAACTGGCATGTAAATGGGCGAATTTGGTGATTCCACACTCTTACATCCAGGCGTTACTGCAGGCAAGACCTGAAGTAACGTGTGTGCAGGAGCAGCACCTTGGAATGAACCTCCACATATGTTACAGTCAGTGTATAGGACGTTCACGTTTTGGATATTTATTCGATGTTTTGCTGTCTTCAAGGTTACGTTTTCAATTACTTTTTTCTCAAAACATAAAACTGACTCCATATCAAGGCAGAAGTAAAGCTGTGAGGAGCGGGCGTGAGTCGTGCTTCGGTAGCTCAGTTGGTAGAGCACTTGCCCGCGAAAGGCAAAGGTCCCGAGTTCGAGTCTCGGTCGGGCGCACAGTTTTCATCTGCCAGGAAGTTTGACTCCATATCATTATCCAGCTTACAATCAGCATGTACAGCACTCCTCATCTCGAAGAGTTCGAGAATTTTATTGTAACTGGTGTCAGTTTTAAATTGATTTTTCTTTTTCTCCGCATTATCTTCGTAGTTATTCCTGATAATGTACAACCCTGTTTCTCTCAACAGGGTGTAAATAATGCCACGGAGTTAGTAAACTCCATGTTTTAAAGCACCCCTGTCCGAAAATTACTGATCGCATATCTGATCATAAAAGTAAATATTATGGTTTCTCGACAAAATATTCGGTATGGAATTGTAAGTAAATAAGTTCAGTAAGGCAATTTTGTGTGGGTGAGGAGACAAGTTTTTCGTGGGGTTAAAGGCGACAGTTGTATTTGAGTTTTGCATGTGACATTATCAGTATGTGCCAAAAGACTTACCGATTTATCTAGAGTTCAGAAACTTTAAACAAAGGAGACCACATCTATATTGTTAGGTGTCTGAAATGTACTGTAGTTATACTTAATTGTATAGTTTTGAATTACCTCACAAGTATTGTCCTCCTCCTTTTAAAATATCCATTGTGAACATGGACCACTTTCCGTCTGGAAGTTAACAATCGCATTCTCAAATGTTTTAGGCGTTTTGGATAAAGTATTTCTCATAAACACACCAATAAAACGTGGTATTTCCTGTTTTAGCGTAATTATCTAAGTCTGCTTTAATAATTTCTCTTGTTGGAAGACTTCTTAAGGAGAACCTTTCTCATCAAATACAGATCAAACCTGTTTTTCCTATATGGTACTAGATACAGCCTATTTCCTTCATAAATTGCCATTGTTTATATTGTATGATTATGCCTTTGTATCTCATTTAGCTGTTTGCTAGTGGCTTTTGCACCATTAATATAATAGCAGTATATATGTTAGCGCATATTATACGGATATAAAATGTCAATTCATAAGATTCCAGCGAAGGAAGGCTCGTATCGGAGCACAAAAAAGACGAATATGCTCTTATTTAAAAGGCTCTGACTCAAAAAGGGGGTGCCAGCTGCCTCATTCTACCTTCCTCAGCACCTTTAAAATTTTCCGAAAAATTCTAGTATGCGAACATATACGCGCTCTTTTCAACATGCAGCTCTCCTAACTGTACCCCGCTCACGGTCATTTGTCCATCGCTGTAAATTGTCATACCCATTCACTTCCATGTATCCATTCTCTCTCGTTCATTTATCCCAACTTATTGTATTATCTTTTTTGTGTCTTTTTGTCACTGTCTCCTGTCTCACAGCCAGTCTCCTTCTTTCCGTCCTACCAATAATGTCAACTTCAGTGTCACCATCTCATTCTTGCTCTCTTAGTTCTACTATCTCATTCATTCCTTCCCACTGCTGCTCTATCTTCTTGTTGTCACTACCTCTCTCTTTTCCTCATTGTCACTCTCATAGGATGTGTGTCTGATTATCACTAGTTCTCACCAACTTCCACTTTTTCCTTCTCTTTATTCCTCACCCACCAGCACTGTGTCCTTCAATCTTTTCCTAACATTGTTCTGTCACTGTCTTCCACTGCCACTGTGTCCCTCTCTTTCTCTCACACTGTCATTGTCTCTTTCGCACTTTCTATTCAACAACCATCGTCTACTATCTTCCGGTATTTATAACTTTTCCGTCTCTTTCCCATTACCACTGTCTCCTTCTCTTAGGTTTGAATATGTCATAGGCCAAAATTTTTGGGAAAATTTTTAAAGGTGCTGAGTAACGTAGATTGATGCAGCTGACACCCCACTTTTCAATTAGTCTTTTAAGCTGAAGGATATTCACATTTTTGTGCTCCAGTGGGAGCATTTTTCTGCTGGTTCCTTTTTTTTCCTTGCTACAGCAGAGCATTGCACTCATAAGAAAAGAACTTTGAGACATAAAAATTTTGATAGTTTACTTATGTGAAACTGCAATAAGCCAAATTTAATTTTCAACTTCGGATTTTACGTGCATAAAAATTCTGCATGTACTTCAGTACTATAACATGGGGTTCCCAGAATCCTCCTGATGATAATGGAGACACTTTAAGCATATTTCTTCGTGAAATCACTTTAAAAAATACGTTTTCGCCTCACACCCGATTTTACTTCCGTATTTTACGTGTACATGTAGAGTGACTTTGAACCTCTGCATCTCGGAAACGGATTGAGAGATCAAGAAAATTTTCGAGGTTGTCTGAGACGGGGATCTTAGAAATATATAGCAAAAATTTCAGCCATATGCTGTGCATGTCCATCTTGGGATCCTCGACTCGGTTTTAGTCCCCAAAAGTCATGATTTTTGTGGTGTTTTCGATAGCCGGTAAAGATTTTTGAAAGTGGGAACATGGAATTTCTAGATATGTGCCTAGAGAACGAACCGTTACGATTTGAGCAATTTGTTACTTTTAGTTGTTTATATATCCACTGCTGGCGGCGAAAAAATGGTGAAAACGCTTTTTTCGAGTTTTCTCAAGAATTGCCCATGAATTAAATGGTGCCTCCATAAGCCCCTCAAGGCGTACTATAGGCCACATCTAATGCAAAAAGAAACAACCAATGTGCTCCATTTGCCTAAGTGGAGGAATTCAACTTTTGATCTTAGATAGTTGAAGTAAGACGATCCTCTGTTGGGTATACAAATGGTCCCTAGCCCAAGGACTATCCAAAACACTTGAGTCAACCTTTCTATCGCCAATAGAACCTGTGTTGTGATACGAGAAAAATTCCATTTCTATCCGACATTTTGGAACATACTGGAAATGCATGCTGTCGCATTCGTACCGATCATATAGAGGAACTATAAGATAAATTAATATTCACTTTCTAAGAGATGACTGTGATAGTTCTGTGTTTAATTGTAAGAGAGTTTCTTTACGCATACAAAGTTATGTCTATAATCTCGATGCCTTCTCAGAAGTAAATGTGAAAATATTGCGTTGCTCAAGAAAGACTGCTTTACAGAATCTGAACACACTGTTACATTTTAAGTCGATGATTTATATCTACATTTACATCATCTTCCGCAAGCCGCCTAATGTTGTGTGGCGCAGAGTACTTTCGGTATCACTATCTGATCCCTCCAACCCTGTTTCACGCGCGAATAGTGCATGGGAAGAATGATTGTCAGTAAGCCTCTGTATTGACTCTAATTTCTCGAATTTTCTCCTCGTGCTCAATACATGAGCTGTATGTGGAGGGGATTACTATCCTGTCCCACTCCTCCTGAAATGTGGTGTCCCGAAATTTCAGTAGTATATCTATCCGTGATTCACAACGCCTCTCTTGTAACGTTTGCCACTGGAGTTTGTTTAGCAACTCCGTAACACTCTCTCGCCAGCTAAACGATCCCTTGACGAAACGTGCCGCTCTGCGTTGGATCTTCTCTATCTCCTCTATTAGTCCTCCTGATAGGGATCCCAGATAGATGAACAATACTCAAGAATCGGGCGAACAAGCACCTTATAATCCACTTCTTTCGTGGATGAGTTACACTTCCTTAAGATTCTTCCAATGAATCTGAGTCTGGTGTCTGCTTTTCCCACAATCTGTTTTATATGGTCATTCCACTTGAGGTCGCTCTGGATAGTTACGCGTAGATGTTTTACGGGAGACGCTGTCTCCAGCTGTTTGTCATCAGTAGTCTAGCTGTACAACAGTGGATTTCTTTTCCTATGTATGCGCAATATGTTACATTTATTAATGTTCAGGGTCAACTGCCAGAGTCTACACGGTTCATCAACTCTCTGCAGGTCGTTCTGCAAATTCTTACTGCGAATACCCTTAAAGAGCATCCGACGCTTTCTACTAGATCATTTATATATATTGTAAACAGCAAAGGTCCCATCACACTTCCCTGTGGTACTCCAGATATTACATTTACATCTGTCGATTCAGTTCCGTTAAAAGCGACGTTTTGAATTCTATCTGCAAGAAAGTCTTGAATCCAATCGCAGGTTTGCTCCAATACTCCATAAGCTCGTATTTTTTCACTAGACGGCAATGCGGGACGGTGTCAAATGCCTTACTGAAATCAAGGAACACGGCATCAACCTGAGCGCCGTTGACCACTGCGCTGTGGATGTCATGGAGGAGCAGAGCGAGCCGAGTTTCGCAGGATCTCTGTTTGCGAAATCCATGGCGCTTTTTATGGAGGATATGTTCACTTTCCATAATGTTCCTTCGCATAATCTTTATAGAATCTTACAGGTATCTCATCTGACCCTCTAGCCTTTCCATTACTAAGCGATTGTAGCTGCTTTTCAATTCCGCGATCGGTTAGCTCAATATCTGCCATTTCAATGTTCGTACGATTATTAAAACGAGGGACTGTGTTAAGATCTTCCGCGGTGAAACAATTTCGGAAGACAGAATTTAGTATTTCGGTCTTCTCTTTGCTATCTTCTATTTCGGTGCCGGTGTGGTCGCTGATAGAATGAGTAGATGATTTTGACCCACTTACTGATTTTACATACGACCGAAATCTCTTAGGGTTTTTACTCAGGTCGTTGACAAGGCCTTACTTTCAAAGTCATTGAACGCTTCTCTCATTGGTCTCCTTACGCTCATTTTTGCTTCGTTCAGCTTTTGTTTGTCAGCTATGTTTTTACTTCTCTTGAATCTGAGATGAAGTGGTGTTTGTTTACGTAGCGCTTTCCTAACACGGCTATTACTCGGAACATACTTGTGTAGGGCATATTGAACGATACCTTCGAATTTTTTCCATTTGTTTTCCATATCTTCGCACCGAATATTTGATGCTGACTGCTGAGATATTCTGAAATTTGTACCCTGTCACCCTTGCTGAGCAAATATATCTTCCTACCTTTCTTAACATTCCTTGTAGGACCCGTCGTCATCTATGCTGTCACAGCCTTATGATCACTGATGCCTTCCTCGACCTTAACAGATTTGATAAGTTCAGGTCTGTTTGTTGCCAGGAGGTCTAAGACGTTACCCTCTCGAGTTGGTTCTCTAAATATCTGCTCAGGGTAATTTTCGGACAAGAGATCCAGAACAACACCACACGATTCCCTGTATCTGGCACCAGTTTTGACGGCATAACACTCCAAATCTATACCTGGCAAGTTGATGTCATGTATTACAATGAACCGATTCTGACTCAGTACAACGAAATTGGTTGATAGTTACATTAAGGAAATATTATTCATATCGTATACCAGTTATATACAAAACGCAGTTCAGTGTCAGTTTCATTTTATTAGGGCAGACATAGATATTAAAACTTGGTTACCTGCTGGAGATGTTTTTACATAGTTACTCAAATGTGAACTACCTTTTGTTTGCGATAGATGATATCGTAAAAAGTGCTGAAGGTGAATAATATGTTTAACTGTAGGATGAACAAAGAAAGAAATATAACATTTTTATAATAATTTTGTTTCCAATGGGTCTGCAGCTCGATATAAGTCGTGTAAGGACATTATGAATTAAGTCCAAAAAGCTGCTTCCTTTTTTGAGATGTTCATTTAATCACGACAGGCCTGTTTCAGCACTACTACCATCATTAGGCGATCTGAAAGTCATGGTTTTATTATATACTATTTTCTAGGACAGACAGTAGCCTACTTGTCATATATGAGATTGACAACCATACATTTATGGAATTCTTAACTTACCTATAACGTCGCTGGTTCGTCACTTAAGCGTGTTTCTTACGTCTTTTAAATTGTTTCGTTGACTGGGATGTTAGTGTAGAGTTTTGTAATATCAAAGGATAACCATAACTGAAAATAATTTACTACAATATAGGAAAATTTCAGTAATGGGCACTAAAGAAATTACAGAATTATTGAAATTGATACATCAAAATTGCTTCTAGTTTAATGAAAAATTCACACAAACTGAGGGAGTTGCCATGGGATGCAGCATTGCAGGAACTATAGCAGATATATTCTTAAATTCATTAGAATAAAAACTTTTCAACACCACAAACCCATCATTTAAAAAAATTGTGTATTACTATAGATATGTTGATGACACCGTAATTCTACTTGATAGAAATACCACAGACATCCAGCTAATACACAATGCACTAAATGCACTACATCCAAAAATGAAATTTACAATGGAACTAGAAAACAACAAAGCGATAAACTTTCTAGACCTTACCAAAAAAAATGTTGAAAATACACCCAAATTAGATATATACAGTAAACCTACCACCACAAATAACATTGTACATGCCACCCAAAAGCACATAAATACGCCTAATTTCATGCCATGATCAACAGGATAATAAACCTTCCACTAGAACAAGAAGCAATACATAAAGGAATAAAAATTTTAAAATATGTGGCACTACAGAATGGTTATAACCCAAAATTGGTTCAACAGATATGACAAAAACACCACACCATTAAAATCAAAAATACGTAATGAAATAACACTTCAGCGAGAAACACAAACCAAATAAATTCACATATATACCGACAACATATGTAGGCAACATATCGAACACACTGAACACAATGTTAAAGAAAACAAACGTACGCCTCGTATACCACACTAAAGGAAAATTAAAAATAAGATCGGGAAAAGTTAAATTACCAATACACTCGAATCCAGGTATATACAAAATTCATTGTAAAGATTGTGACAAGTTCTATATAGGTCAGAAAGGCCGGAAATTTAATATCAGATGCAGAGAACACACTAGGAACACTGAATGCAACCCATCAACCTTCTTTCAACATCTACAGATAGAACGGCATACCACAGACAATCTAGAAAAAGCAATCCAAATTTTGCATGTAACACCTAAAGGTCGCTTACTCGATATTCTGGAAGAGGTCGAAATCCACTAACATGCACACAAATATCCACAGAAAATACTCAACGAGCAATTAGATCTAAAACATGAACACTATATAGAAAACTTTATTCAAATCATCGATAGTGAAAACGGATAAACAACCAAAGACATAAGTTAAGCCAAACCAATCACACATTCACAGATACAAATAAACAACACGGAAACTAAGGGAAATCGAAAAGTAACTGGTATGATGTAAGCTTATAAAATCGTTTGTTAAACGTCAAACACAAAAACTGTCGCACACAACAAATAAAATTCAGGCTATAACTTCCAACAAACATAGCCTATGAAAGCTACGTTCTAAAATAACTTTAAAAGATGTAAGAAAAACGCTTAAGGGACGAACCAGCGATTTTATAGGTAAGAAGAATTCCATGAATGTATGGTTGTCAATCTGATATGACAAGTAGGCTACCGTCTGTCCTAGAAAATAGTATATAATAAAACCATTACTTTCAGATCGCCTGATGATGGCAGTAGTGCTGAAACAGGTCTGTCGTGATTAAATGCACATCTCAAAAAAAGCAGCAGCTTTTTGGACTTAATTCACAATAAAATTGATAATAAATTAAACCTAGATTTTGTTTGTTTGCTGTTATTCCTTGCCCTCTGTAGCATATTTTATTGCTAATGCTTCATTACGGCCGGCCGAAATGGCCAAGCGGTTCTAGGCGCTTCAGTCTGGAACCGCGCGACCGCTACGGTCGCAGGTTCGAATCCTGCCTCGGTCATGGATGTGTGTGATGTCCTTAGGTTAGTTAGGTTTAAGTAGTTCTAAGTTCTAGGGGACTGATGACCTCAGAAGTTAAGTCCCATAGTGCTCAGAGCCATTTGAACCAAGCTTCATTATGATGAGAGTTTGCTCTTCCCATAGTCAGTATGTAAGCTCACGAGGTGGACAGTAACTCACGTGTACTTCAAATATGCATGAGCCGCTACTCTAAAAAACGCTGAAACTGGTACTGAGATTGCAAATGCAGATACGTATAAAATGTATACTACAGTTAGCTAAAATTATTTCACCAAAAAATATGCATAACGGATTGTCCAGGTCAACAGACTTGTTTTTCTTTCATTTTGAATACTATCTTTACGACTTCATGTTCTATAAAATGAAAATGTTCACAGCTGCCTACGTAGATACAGGAGTTTGTGTATTTTTAATCTCATTCAATACGATGAGATGCTCTAACATCTTACGTGCTTAATGTGAAGAACTATGGAGCATTTATTCTTTCGTTTCCCTTCTTTACAAATAATTGCAGTACAGTGTTTGACCACGGCACATAATCTCTCAGACAAGCCGTACTGAGCGTAAGTGAAAACACGATATAGGCATTATCTTTCCATATTTATTTCGATGTGTTAGTTCAGTAGTGTGTTTGTGTCTGTGAGATACGTACCACAAAGGTTTAATGTTTTCCTTTCTTTCCTTACAGAATATTCATGTATCGTTCCTGCGTACAGTGCCTCCATATTCACACCAAGCCGACGTGTGGGTGGAACTGCTGAAGCATTTCAACTACAAAAAAGTTATTTTCATACACAGCTCTGATACTGACGGGCGAGCACTGCTTGGCCGTTTCCAGACAACATCGCAAAGCCTCGAAGATGATGTAGAAATTAAAGTGCAGGTGAGTCGCCACGACTGTTGCACACCGCACAAAATATGAATATGATGGCGATCTCAGACATACTATGTAACCAGAAAAGGTATAGCAATAATATTAGAATTCTCTTCACGTACTCTCGGCAGAAATACTTGTGCGTTTATTAATTGAAGAATAATTAAAATTGTATTCAACAGACATGTCGAATGAAAAGCACTCGAGCGAGCAGCCGAATCGTCGTAGCAAACGCGCACAATATTTCGACAATAGAGCGAATTATCATTAGGCACGCTGATGGCCTGATGGAGAGCCCACCGTGAGCCTGGCGGCGCCATCTCAATTCGTTGTCGAAATAATGTTCGTGTTTGTCGCTCGCCAGAGAACTTTTATCCGTGATATACTTCGGAACAAACTGTAAAATCGCAATAAAGAAACTGTTTCGAATTCTTGTAGTCACGAGAGTATGGTTTCACAGAGTATGGTTTGATACATTTTAGACGCATGGGCGAGCGAATCACTAAGTAAATGTAAGAACAGTTGAAATACTTCTGCCTGCGAGAATGCTTCTGAAGTGATTTGTTTCATTAAATAAGGGAGTGTAGTCTTTAATCTGTTTATTGGTTCATAATATTAATGCCTGTTACTCTCTGAATGCACACGTAACTCAGTTTATTTTTGTTACTTTTCTGCTGTTTGTTTTGAATGATGAAAGAGGTAAGAAAATGTGTTGCTCCAACCTTGTGACGTATGATGATGGCAGTGATACCGCAATCTCTGGTTCCGACATCTCTGTTGTATCCCATATAGCAACTCTCCTGTTTCAGATAATACATAATTTGTCGTTAAAATTATTGATGAAAATTTTTCCGTACCATTGTGAACGCTGCTACAGTAACTGGTTTCGAATTATTTTAGAAAAACAGATTTGGCTGCGAAGTTATTTAATATCAATAACGCGTTTCATCCTTTTGGGGCATCATCAGATTGTTTATAAAAACATGCCACCAATCAATTAGAAACAAACAGAGGGAGGCACATGGTCCTATCTTCTACTACTACTCGGGCAAAATGAACTGAAACTAATAGAGAATTACGTAAAAGTAGCTGGCTGAGTAACCTGTCATAAAGCTATATAAAATGGAAAAACTGACGCAAAATAAACCACATAAAATGTAAAGTGAACCTAGTTAAAAGAAAAGACAACCGCCAGTATATCATTAAGAAGGTACAAGAAGAAGGCGGAAAATTTCAATGACTATCGCATGTTACCTTGAGCACACCAGCTGACTCCGCTATAGCAGCACGCTTATAAAATAAACGCGATATGAGCCGCACACAGCACAATCTGCATTTGGCGCGCACACAAATATTACTGTGACAGATGAAGATACAAACACCGCGTATAGTGTGCCAAGAGCTGCCCAAGTGGCGCCCATGACAGGCATATTTACGAAATACAAAAACAAAGTAAAACTAGTGAATTAAGATGCATATATGCAAACCATTGCAATCACATGAAACCAAAAGTACAGTAAGGTATCACTATATAAAACAGAAAAAAAGTAGGTAAACTGATGACATGAAAGATAGCTAGCTAAAATATGTCATTTAAACTCTGTCACACAGAGAAAAATAGCCAAAGTTTAAAGTGCATGCCCAGATTATGCATACAAGATCAACAAACCCAAACATAAAGGTATCAGGATCAGGGGCACTCGTAAGCATTACAAACTAGAGGCAAAGACCTATTTTAGTATTTCTTTTGTAAATAAAAACAGCCAAATCTTGCTGCAATTTATTTTATTTCTCCCAGACGCGTTTCGCCCTTTTCACTTTGAGGCATCATCAGCGGGATCTAGAATGATACAGCTTTGTTATTTTTAGATTATAAAACGGCTCACGTCTTGCTTTTTACGTAAATAAGCGATTACGTACTGTTCTTCGCGTTTTTGGTTGGCATCGGCGTTTCCATCCTGCAGAGTCGAGGGTCACAGCCTGTTTCTGTTTCTACTTCGCACACGGTAACAGGGAATTCGTCAGAGGTGAGCCGCTGATTGGAGACCATACGGCAAAGGGAGAAAGTGTGTTGCATTTAACTGCTACGTGGGGGGGGGGGGGGGGCTGTAATGAATCTCGTAGTTACAGCTACTGAGGAACAATACACACTGATGCTTCCGTTGCGCGGTTTTATGGGGAAGTTTCGAGTGGGAATCGAATAGAAAAATGATAGGCTTGTGGTCGGTCATCAGGTGAAACTTGGTACCACAGAGTTTGACGCCGTGTATGACACCTAACGACTATTTCTCTATTTGTGAATAAGTTGACTGTGCCACATATAAAGTTTTAGATGCAACCTCAGTAGGTTGTTCTGTGCCATGGGTTATTTATGGGACAGCGGTGTACCAATGCCGGAATATCAGGCATCAGTGCCTAGGGTAAAGCGTACAATGCGATCTAACGCAGTTTTTATGTTGCAAGAAAGCTTTCTAGCATGCCTCCGACCAGTAGGAAATTGTTGGCATTGTGAATGAATTTTGCATGACAATTAACTTTATCTAGGAATGAATACAGTAGTTCTTTACGTTTTATAGGAGCTGATAAGTTATTTACATGAATGCGTGGTGTCTGTTCTTGTACATGCCCGAAAGAATAGACACCACGCGGAATCCTCAGCTGTGTTACATATTATGTAAACTGAAGGTGGAGGGGAAAGAAAGAAACTACTGATGTCAGCTGCATCGAGATTTTGTGCCAAATCAATGGCGACGAGTGAAATTGCGTGCCGGACTGGGATTCGAACCAGGCATCTCCAGCCTACTAGGCAGATACTTTAACCACTGCGCCACTAGGACACAGTGCTTATTGCAGCTGAGCGACCTACCTCGCAGCCGACCCACATCCCTACGTAGCTCCACCTGTCCGCAGTCCCCCTCCATGTCTTCAATGCTCGCTACTTTGGGATACCCACAGGAGGTCGAACGTAGTTGTGCATCCACAATGAACGTGGTTGATTCACTGCCCATCGAAGCGAATCAATTATACCAATACGAGGTGGCTGTTCCTTCAGACATGTCCGAAAGAACAGAAACTACACATTCATATAACTGATTCGCCTCGACTGGCAACGAATCCACCACCTTCAGTGCGGATACAAGTGCGTTCTCCTGTGGCAATCTCAGAGTATCGAGCGTTTCCCACTCTCCCCATCCCCCACCCCCAAACATCGCCTACAGATTTTGCAGGTGCTGCTTCCGTGCGGCTCCGGTAATTACCAAGTCAAATAATACATGCCATATTGCCATGAGATACCACAACTCTATATTTTTATATTAAAAATGAAGAAATTCCTCCAGCTGTATTTAACGTGTCGATTTTATTTTGGCAACTAGTTTCAACGTTGTAACGACGTCATCTTCAGGCCCTATAAAATATACCATGCATACAACAACCAATGTGATATCTGTAATCTATGAGTTATTATGTAAACAAATATATTATAAACATATTACATAATGGGCGAATTCAATAAAATTAATTACATTTTGGCCGTTTTCATTAAATGCAATCATTCTGGAAATTAACAATTCATGTGGTATCAATAAGTACAAACGAAATTTTATTTAAATGATTGTTTTTATTACAGACCAATGTCAAGCATTAAATGAAATGGGAGTATATATTAATAAAAAAAAACAGGTGACAAGCAGTCACGCTTACGAATAATAAACAGTGCTAAAGAGAATATGCATTGCTAATCAGACATAGGTAGGGTAAGACCCATTATTAAAGAATAGTTAAGGGACGGAAAGGTAGAAATAGTCATGTTTGCATAACAATGCATTGTCATCTTACCCTACATATGTCTGATTAGCAATGCATATTCTCTTTTGCGCTTTTTATTACCCGTAAGCGTAACGGCTTGTCACCTAAGTTTTTTATATATACTCCCATTTCATATAACGCTTGACATTGATCTGTAATAAAAACTATCATGTAAATACAACTTCATTTGTGCTTATCAGTACCACATAAATTGTTAATTTCTGGAATGATTGCATTTAATGAAAACGGCCAAAATGTAATTAATTTTATTGAATTCTCCCATTATGTAATATGTTTATAATATATTTGTTTACATAATAACTCATAGATTACTGATGTCACATTGGTTGTTGTATGCACGGTATATATTATAGTGCCTGAACATGACGTTGGTACAACGTTGAAACTAGTTGGCAAAATAAAATCGACACCTTAAATACAGCTGGAGGAATTTCTTCATTTTTAATTTAAATTTATACCAGCTGACGTCCCACTGTCCTCCATTGCAAATATGGATGTACGAAGACTATATTTTTTAAGTATTTGCTGTGACAGTCTCAGTTGCAAGTTGCAAAAAGAATCTGGTATAGGCATGCGTATTCAAATACAGAGATATGTGAACAGGCAGAATACGGCGCTGCGGTCGGCAACGCCTATATAAGACAACAAATGTCTGGCGCATTGTTACATCTGTTACTGCTGCTACAATGGCAGATTGTCAAGATTTAAGTGAGTTTGAACGCGGTATTATAGTCGGCGCACGAGCGATGGGACATAGCATCTCCGAGGTAGCGATGAATTAGGGATTTTACAGTACGACCATTTCACGAGTGTACCGTGAATATCAGGAATCCGATAAAACACCAGATCTCCGACATCGCCGAGGCCGGAAAAAGATCCTGCAGCTGGACTAACGACGACTCAAGAGGATTGTTCAACGTGACAGAAGTGCAATGCTTCTACAAATTGTTGCAGATTTCAATGCTGGGCCGTCAACAAGTGTCAGCGTCCGAACCATTCAACGAAACGTCATCGATGTGGGCTTTCGGAGAAGGAGGTCCAGTCCTTTACCCTTGATGACTGCACGACACAAAGCTTTACGCCTCGCCTGGGCCCGTCAACACCGGCATAGGACTGTTGATGACTGGAAACATGTTGCCTGGTCGGACGAGTCTCGTTTCAAATTGTATCGAGCGGATGGGCGTGTACGGGTATGGAGACAACCTCGTGAACCATGAACCCTGCATTTCAGCAGAAGACTGTTAAGCTGGTGGAAGCTCTGTAATGGTGTGAGGCATGTGCAGTTGGAGTGATATGGGACCCCTTGTACGTCTAGATACGACTCGGACAGGTGACACGTACGTAAGCATCCTGTCTGATCATCTGCATCCATTCATGTCCATTGTGCATGCCGACGGACTTGGATAATTGCAGCAGGACAATGCGACATCCACACGTCCAGAATTGCTACAGAGTGGCTCCAGGAACACTCTTCTGAGTTTCAACACTTGCGCTGGCCACCAAACTCCCGAGACATCAACATTATTGAGCATATCTGGGATGCCTTGCAACGTGTTGTTCGGAAGAGATCTCCACCCCCTCGTACTCTTACGGATTTATGGACAGCCCTACAGGATTCAAGAAGTCAGTTCCCTCCAGCACTACTTCAGACATTAGCCGAGTCCATTGCACGTCGTGTTGTGGCACTTCTGCGTGCTCGCGCGTACTCTACACGATATTAGGCAGATGTATCAGTTTCTTTGGCTCTTCAGTGTAATAAATATTACTTAACGAAAGTCTTCTGATCCGATGAATCACGAGTTGCGGAACGTCGAATTTCTTTACAGAGAGTAAGTTATAAGCCGTTACATAAAAGGAACAGCACTATAGTACACTTGTGACAATATTTCGTGGTATTCAGCATTTTACTCAAGACCACGGCCAATTACCTATCCTATCCCCGTAAAAAGTAACTTTATATATTTTTCGTGTGTATATTTTGAGCTGTATATTTTCGTTTTATTATTATGATAAATATTATATAATTGTGAGATGATGCCTGGATGAATAAATACGTAAATAAATAAGTAGATTTAACAAATTAACGTTTTTTGACAGGTCGAGTTTGCAATAGAGATTGAACCGGGACTTGACAGCTACACGGATTATTTGACAGAAATTAAAGGCGCACAGTCACGAGTCTTTCTTATGTATGCAAGGTAAGAATTTCATAGTAATTCTACTCATTACTGCAGTACCTATTCGTATTTTATGTCCTAGTTACCGTAATGTATGGAAAAATATTAAGACTTCATAATCCTTCAAGACATTACAGAGACAAACATTTCTAGCGTTACTTGGATCTGAACTACAGAATGTGACTGGAGAAGTATGCTGCATTAATGTTGTGCCAATTAGTCAATAGCTGATCAACAAATTACCCTTATTTTGATGAGATTCGTAATAATTTTATTCAGAGGAAAATTTGATTAGACTGTACGGCATCCCCGCAAAATACGAGGGTAATCCCAAAAATAAGGTCTCCTATTGTTTTTGTAAGTACATAGACCTGTTTATTTCTACAATGGTTTACATGAGTTTACAGCTTGAACATTTAGCGATTTTTCGACATAATCACCATTTCTGTCGATGCATTTTTGTAGACACTGTGGCAGTTTTTGTATGCCTGTGTCATACCAGCTCGCCGCCATGCTGTTCAGAAAGTTATGAACATCTTCTTTCACTTCGTCGTCGGAGTTGAATCGCTGGGACCACAATTAACGCTGACAGGTACTGTGAGACTCTTAAAAAAATTCATACGGCCAATTCAGAACCGGAGAAGAGGAATGTTGAGCAAGGGCGTACACATTCTCCATGACCACGCTCGCCCACACATCGCTCAGCAAACCGTTGCTCTCCTGCAATAGTTTCGGTGGAACATAATCACCCACCCACCCTACAGTCCTGACTTGGCGCCCAGTGACTATCACCTGTTCCCTAGGTTAAAAGAACATTTGGCCGGAAAGCGATACAGCCCCGACGACGAGGTGAAAGAAGAGGTTCATAAACTTTATGAACAGTATGGTGGCGATGTGGTATGACATGGGCATACAAAAACTGCCACAGCGTCTACAAAAATGCATCGACAGAAATGGTGATTATGTCGAAAAATAGCTAAATGTTCGAGCTGTAAACTGATGTAAACCATTGTAGAAATAAACAGGTCTATGTACTTATTAATAAAATAGGAGACCTTACTTCTGGGATTACCCTCTTATATCCGTCGCAATTGAAAATAATGTGTCAGTCACTCATCAGTGCGTGAGTGATTGCAATTCCCGTTTCTATACCACGACGGATGCCACGTAACTGTACTGGAGTAGCAGCACATATAATGGGACTAGTTGTCTTTTGCCGCGTCGAGAAAAGCACAGAATTTCTAAACTGTCTACCAACCTGGCGTCTTCAAGCGATGTTATCCCAGCACACATGTAATACGTAGATCTTGAGCTCGCTGTTTTTCTGTGAGGTTTTAATGGAACTAACAAGAAACAGGCTAAGGCTTCCTCTTACTGAAATAATAAGTTCCAAAGTTTATACACATGCCAGCAGTTGTTTTACTATGCAGACTTCTTCAGATAAAATTACAAACTGTACAACGATGAGGCATAGTAATGCACACGCCAACAGTTCACAGGTAAAGTTACTAATCATTCTTATCACTCAAAATACAATTGTTCATCATTTTCAAACTGAGTAGCAACTATTGTTAACATTTCACAGACCAAATTACACTCTGAACTACCTGCTGAGTTTCGATATAAGAGGCGAACTGCAATCCAGCCAAGCTACCTGTTTGGCCCCTCCACTAATGACTGAACTGTTTGAAGCGAATCACTTTGCTAGACAGTCATTCGGTATGAAGCTGATTACACGTGAAGTAATTCGGCTCTTTCTAGCTACTCAAATGTTTTCTAAAAGTTGACAATAAAAAACACAATTATGAGTTTTGGCGCGCAGACCAGAGGGTAATCCAGTCACCTTTTATTACAACAGCTAATCAGAACACAAGGCGCTTCAGTTGGCATAGTTTCCCGCTACCGTTGTAGCTGTGTAGAAACATCTGTTGATCCTTCTTCACTCTATCTCATAACATCAAAAGATAAGTGACCTTTATAAAGCTGGAATGATTGATCAGCCACTCCAAAGTAACTAAGATATGACGATAATAAGTATTCATTAGTTCAAAATACCTTTAAGGCCGGAATTATTCATCAAATAGTCATTCATTTACACTAGGAAATCTTAAATTTAGCACCAGGATTTTGTCATCATGAGACCTCTGCTGGAATTATACGCAAGCCAGTTCTTCAATCACATAACTATCAGAATACAAGTAGATTCAGTTTGTGAAATCTCCCACTATAGGTGTAACTGTGTAGTAGCGTCTGGCGTTCCTACCTCACTCTACGTTATGACGTCTTGATTCAACTAATGTATGACTGAGAAGTGATATGTGGGAACAACTATGGCTCCAAGCACCATAAACGTTATAATAGTCAACCAAATAGACCACGTCACAGTAGGACATAAATCAAATAATTTGGTGGCATGAAGTACAGATTCAGAAGTCAGCTATAAGGGCCAGCAAAACTCAGAGCTTGAGACAACGTGGAGAAAGTAGTTCGATAAAACGTTGAAATCCTTAATAACACCAACATAAAAGAATATTTCCTAATCCTACTGCTACTTAACGACCACTGAAAAAATACAGGAACAGGAAATTACTCTAGGACAGAATATCTAGCTATTAGTTGGGATCAAGCCTGTGCAAAAAGCCAACTTAAGCCACTGGAAGTGGAAGGGAATTCTAAGTGGGTCAGAGAATTTACGTAGCTGAGAGCAATATTCACATAAGACGCAACGTGCCAGACATATATCAAAGAGACGATGCAAGCTGTGATTCGATCCGATGTGCCTCACAAGGAATCCCTTGAGTGTGAGGTCGCAAGTTCAAGCTTTAGTAAGGCTCACTTGAAAGTGTTGTGTTAACTAACAGCTATGACTGGAAAAATACGAGGCGTGTTTTTTAAGTAAGGTCCGTTTTGTTGTGGGCACTAGTAGTTCGCGCGCATACCGCAACGAGCGCGTGCGTCGTGTACCGGCATGCCTCGAGAAAAACTGTGCCCAGTTTCAGCTCTGTGGCTAACCTGTACTGTTCTGTTCTGTGCTTTCAAAATCTTTAAGACTATCAACTCGCCCGCCGCATATGAGGTTCGCTCAGTGATACGGTTTATGTCAGCAAGGAACCTGTGTGTTGCAGAAATTCATCGACAGATTTGCGAAGTGTACAGTGATACTGTTATGAGTGAAAACAAAGTGCGTAAGTGGGTGCGAAAATTTAAAGATGGCCGTGACAACGTCCATGATGAGGACCACTCCGGTCGCCATTCTTTGATTGCAGATGATTTGTTGGCTCCAGTTGAAGTGAGGATTCGTGAGAACTGGCACTTCACAATAACAGGTCTCTCAAACGAATTTCCTGACGTCTCGAGATCAGTGCTTTATAACATTGTATCTGAGCACCTAAGGTTTAGGAAACTGTGCTCCCATCGGGTCCCGAAACTCCTAACAGAGGACCACAAAAACAAAAGATATTTGAGTGTGTGATGAATTTCTTGACTCGTTATCATGGAGAAGGTGATGGCGTCTTGAATCAGATTGTAACTGGAGACGAAACATGGGTTTCGCATATCACGCCCAAATCGAGCAACAGAGCATGGCATGGAGACACACACACTCGCCTGTAAAGGTGAAGGCCAAACAGATTCTGTCCCAGGGCAAAATCATGGCGTCAGTGTTTTGGGATATGCATGGTATTTGGTTGGTCGACTTCATGCAGTGTAGGAACCACTATCAATGCAGAAGCATACTGCCAAACCCTGAGAAAGTTACGCAGAGCAATTCAAAACAAGAGATGCAGCATGCTGTCAAAGGGAATTTTCCTGCTCCATGACAATCCAAGACCTCACACTGCAGGTCAGATCCGCGATTTATTGGGCAGTTTTGGCTGGGAAGTTTTAGACCACCCACCCCTGATCTTGCGCCAAGCGATTACCATCTGTTTCTCCACCTCAGACAACACCTCAGTGGCAACCGTTAAAATGATGACGACGACGTGAAAACGGCAGTGAACTCTTGGTTATCGGAACAGGAGGCAAGTTTTTATGTAGAGGGTATTTTAAAATTGGTTGAGAAGTATATGTGTTTGAACAAACTTAGCAACTATATCGAAAAATAGTGAAGTATGTACTGTCTGAAAATAAATTTACTTTTTTGAAATAACCTTTCGTTGTGTACTTATGTTTAAACGGACCTTACTTAAAAAAAAAAAAAAAAAAAAACACCTCGTATTAGCTGCTAATGACTCACCACGTGCATCTGAAGGGCTACAAAGAATTAGGGTACTGGAGGTGCAGAGATCAACCTTCTATGGCATGTGTGTATTATACTTCACATAATGGACAACGTCGACATTCAAGAAATGTTCAAAGCAAACCACTAACTTGCACCATGAACACAGAATGAAAAATGGCGCGCCATAGTGGTCAGAAAGACTTGCACCATCAAGATCGAAGGCGAAATCCTTAGTAGTTACAAACCGTACAGGACTTTCAGTTAGGTATCCACTCTTACAGAATGCATATAGAATCATATTGGTGTAACAGGGTGATGAGAACTGATGGAATTTGATGGCATGTAACTGAATGCGAAACAGTCTGTCGTGGAGCTTATCGTGAAACTGGCTACCCTTTAGGCATAGCTGCAGATAGTGCGAGAATTTGTTTTATAGATACAGAAAAAATAAATATCCACAGGCTGAATTCGTCTAGCGGTTCCAGGTGGTATGAATTACAATGTGACACACTTTTCAGGGGGAATAGTTTGCTCTAAAGGAGTGTGATTTTTATATGCAGACCAGAAATCAAGCGAAAGCAATTTTTTTTGACCAGCTATTGGCCAAAATCAGTGCTGATACCAGTTATAGTTCTCCTAGGCCCATTTTCCCACTCTTGCTTGCTGTCACCTAAACATTCCCTACTGCCCTAAAAAGACCACACACACGAGAAAAAATCGTAGGTGGCAGAGCATCTCCAAATTCTCGTAGCACAATAAATAACTTTATAGTCAATTTAAAATCTAGATTGGCAGTCGGTATAATTGTATACGGTGGCGTTTGTTTACCTCTGCTACAAATTTTTAGGCCCATTCCGCAGTTAACTGTGCATCGTCAAGTTGAAGCATTGTTTGAAATTTCGTTATTTTATGTGTTGAAATTCCGTAACACCGTTCGAAGTTATGCAGCTGTCCACTGCTCTCCTTCAAAACACTGTAATCCATGTCGTGCACAATGTGCAACATAGTAGGTCACTATCATGCAAATCCTGCATATTGCATCGAGCATCCTTGAAACTCGAAACACCAGTTATTGTAACAAGTGTGCCTTGTCCTCCCTTAAATTTCCGTATTTTTTTATGCAATACACGGTCATACTGCTCCTAACTTATTCGAAATATGTTTATAATTGTATTTTTACTATGCTGTGGATGATATTCCATGTATGCAATTTATTTACTACCCGCTCCTTGGACAACGATTATTCTTTACTACGTTTCACTGGAGGGGAGATTTGTGGCGTCCTATGTGACAAGGATGATGAACTGTTTCAGTATCATCTTCACTTGGCAAAAACGTATTGTCATCATTGTATTCCTCATGTACAACTTTCGAACACCGAGCGAGGTGGCGCAGTGGTTAGACACTGGACTCGCATTCGGGAGGACGACGGTTCAATCCCGCGTCCGGCCATCCTGATTTAGGTTTTCCGTGATTTCCCTAAATCACTCCAGGCAAATGCCGGGATGGTTCCTCTGAAAGGGCACGGCCGACTTCCTTCCCCATCCTTCCCTAATCCGATGAGACCGATGACCACGCTGTCTGGTCTCCTTCCCCAAAACCAACCAACCAACAACTTTCGCATAGTTTGGCATACATGACACCACACATTCCAATGACACATCTTGCAGAAATGCTGTTTCATCTGCCACTTCTTTGTCACTCTGTGAAATTCTTTGGGTTCCTTTTCGACGAAATGTCAGTTTCAGCAACTGTCGTTGTAGATATAATGCAGTGTTTGCTTTGTTTATCGTTGCTATTGCTCTGCTTTGTGTCAACGCCATTAGTACTGACTGAATTACTCCAAGCAGTTCAGCTACACTGTATTCTCATGCCGCGCTCACCATTTGATATCGCTAGTTCCACCTCTGTTATTAGCAGCCAATACTGTGGTTCTGTGGTAAACCCTGAGTGAGACATTAAGTGTCATAAATATCATTGGCCTTTTGCAACCTGGCACTGATAGAGTTCCTTGTCAGTCAACTTGTTCAGCCACAAAATCTGTTGTGGAAACTCAAACTCCATATAAACATGGCACTAATTCAAGCAATGATATTCTACATATCCCAGACAGGGAGTAAATGGAAACTAAAATTTCATGATCTTCTTGTGCTTGAACCAAAAGTCATAAGGGAAAATCTCCGATTGAGTACTCCACTGCAGTCTGGCGGTCCCGGTACACACGTGAGTTTTGTGGAAAACATAGCACTCCACACATCGAAGTTCTGATACGAAACAAACATCTAGTGTGAGCATATACGATTCGAATAGGGATTCACTGATGGCGTAAAAAATAGTTAGATTTTGTTTGTAGCCAGTGACTGGAATAAGAGTTAGTGACTGAGTGACTGAAGCCCTCAACTCAGCAGCGGCGGCCTAAATACTTGCGGTCAAGAGGGCATTGGTGGTGAGTTGCTTGCGAGTCTGTCTCTGACCTCTCTCGTGATAGGTGTGCTTGATCCAGCTCCTACTATCGATCTTCGCACTACATCTCTGCCGGCTGGTGTGTTGGCGGCAGCTTACGCGAACACATGCCTCTTCCCCCTCCTTCTGCGGTAGCGTTCTCGCTTCCCGCGCCCGGGTTCCCGGGTTCGATTCCCGGCGGGGTCAGGGATTTTCTCTGCCTCGTGATGACTGGGTGTTAGTTAGGTTTAAGTAGTTCTAAGTTCTAGGGGACTGATGACCATAGATGTTAAGTCCCATAGTGCTCAGAGCCATTTGAACCCCCTCCTTCCCTCCCTCCCTCCCTCCCTCCCCCCTCCCCAAAATGCTGCACCGTTGTCGGGTAGGGAAGATGCAAATGACAACAGGGAGGGAGGAGGGAGGCTGGACGCTGGACGTAGAGATGGGCTGGGAGCCGTGACTGGAGGATGGCATACTCCCAAATGCACACCATCATCGGGCTTGTGAGGCAACAGGAACATCCTTGGGAAAATTGCTGCCAGGGCACATGTCCAGGCCTGAGGGCGTGTCCTAAGGCGATGTCGACGTCGCTGACAGGTCCACGTCCATCGGGTCAGCGAGCGGGGTCGGCGGTAACGAAGGAGCATCGTCCACCCGCTCCTCCTGGGGTACCCTGGTGGCACCAGAGGCTGTCTGGGAAGGCCGCATCGTCCCGCGAGGCCGTGAATCTGGGGGAAGAAAAGCAGTAAAATCATGGGGCAAATGACACGCGCAAATTTTGTTAACCTAACCTAACCTAACCTAACCTAACCTAACCTGGTGGCTGTGCTGCAAACCATCGGGGCCTGCAGTCAGGTACACAAAAAAGCTAATGTTTTCCTGGGTCATGCCTCTTTCCGAGCGCCCACGGTTGTCATAAACCCTGAAAAGAACAAGATTGTGTGACGCAAAGTGATACTTGCGGACCATTGGCGGCGCCAGGTGCTGCGGTGGTTGTAGCAAATGTAGTAGCATCCGATGGCAGCCGCCATTCAGAAGTTCCGCCGGTGATGGCCCGTCTCATGGGTGGGAGCAATAAGAGGCGAGAAAGAGTTACAGCGCCTGTTCCCATGTGTGGGTGGTGCGAAGTTTGGCCATCTATTGTTTAAAAGTGATTACGAGGTGTTCTGCCTCTCCGTTGGACTGGGGGTGAAACGGAGCACTTGTTAGTTGACGAATGTCTTTTCGTTCACAAAACAGTTCAAATCACGTGAAGTGAACTGTGGTCTGTTGTCCGACACAAGTACTTCTAGCCATCTCCAGTGCAAAAGGTTGAGGACAGCACTTGTATGGTACTACGGTACTCGGTCGAATTCATAGGCACTGGAAATGGAAACTTGCTAAAAGAGTGTACCACTATGAGCACATGAGTGTTCCAAAATGGTCCTGCAAAGTCAATGTATACTCATTGCCATGGCGACTGAGTCTTAAGGCAAGCTGCGAATGTCTGTGGCGGAGCGAATTGGTTTTCCGCACATGCGCGACACTTTGATGTCATGTATTCAATGTGAGTGTCCATGCCCTGCCAAGTACTGCGCCGTCGCGCTAACTGTTTAGTGTGAACAATTCCCCAGTGTCCTTGATGGAGCAATCGCAATACATCCTTTTGCAACTCTAAGTGCACGCGATTGTCCACTGTCATTTTGAACTACAGTCACACCCTGTTGAACTGAAAGGTTACGCCGTCGTGCAAAATGTCGGCGCACAACTGACTTCTAGATACTGTTCAATGAACGAGGCCAACACGTGCGAATGTAATGAAACAAAATCTTGAGATCTGGGTCTGCTTCCATAGCCTGTACAATATTTCTGTAGTGCAAGTGAAAAGATTCCAGCAATTCGGAGTCATCGATTTGGCAACAAGCTGCGGCAGATGCATCAAAATCAGAGTCTGGGCCAATCGGAAGGTGAGATAGGGCGTCTGCTTTGCCATGCTTTGCCGTAGTTCTATGCACAATTTCATACTGATACTGCGAAAGCAACAAAGCCCAAAGTTGCAATTTTTGAGCAGCGCGTGTAGGAACCGGCTTTGACGAATAAAACAAGGACTGCAAAGACTTGTTCAAAATGGTTCAAATGGCTCTAAGCACTATGGGACTTAACATCTGAGGTCATCAGTCCCCCAGACTTAGACCTACTTAAACCTAACTAACCTAAGGACATCACACACATCCATGCCCGAGGCAGGATTCGAACCTGTGACCGTAGCAGCAGCGCGGTTCCAGACTGAAGCGTCTAGAACAGCTCGTCCACAGCGGCCGGCGCAAAGACTTGTGATCTGTCACTCAAAAGAACTTGCGGCCTTACAAATAATGATTGAATTTGGTCACACCAGACACAATAGCGAGATTCTCTTTTTCAATTTTAGAATGATTGCTCTGAGTTTGAGTGAGCAACTTTGAGGCAAAAACATTGAGTTTGCTTTGTGCACCAGTTCTGTGTGAAAGCACTTTACCTCCGTGAGTTTCCTCAGAACCACGACCACCCTGAAGCAGCGTATAATGGGGTTCAATCTGGAAAAGCTGTTTCAAAGATGATTTGCGCTATACGTCTCAGTTCCTGCTCATTTTTTCTGTTGGACTAATGGTTTGCACGTAGCGAGCAAGAGAATATGAAAATCTCTCCCGTAGGTTTCGAAGGCCTGATAGAACATCGGTTTGTCTAAAACGACGGCGATAGAGGCAGCGGAACCGTCCTGTATACTTATTGTCAAGTTATATTGTGTAAACTATTTTCCTTGTGTTGGATAAGAAATTATTGTGATACCTGAAGTATTCTCCGGGATAGACTGTAATGTGGCTTGCAGAATTTAGACGCAGAAGTTGTTTTTATTAGCCGGCCGCGGTGGTCTAGCGGTTCTGGCGCTGCAGTCCGGAACCGCGGGACTGCTACGGTCGCAGGTTCGAATCCTGCCTCGGGCATGGGTGTGTGTGATGTCCTTAGGTTAGTTAGGTTTAAGTAGTTCTAAGTTCTAGGGGACTTATGACCTAAGATGTTGAGTCCCATAGTGCTCAGAGCCATTTGAACCATTTTTTGTTTTTATTACCTTATGCGCATATCTCATCAACATAAACTGCTGTTATTTAACGGTATTTGTCACTTCCTATAATCTCCTGTAAAATTCTTCTGCCAAAATTTTTACTCTAGAATACATTGTATGTCTTAGAAGTACAATACTCTTCTACAGAGTGATTTTTTCCACCGTGTACAAACTCTAGGGATAAATCGATGAGGGGATACGGAACAAAAAAGTCTAATGAACTTATATCTGGAATTGCGCTGTATCACATCCACTACAAGGTGAGTCAGCAACAGAAGTGAATCGGAATCGGGCACAACGTTACCAATTAGTATGATAGGAGAGGGCGCTAGGGCACGACGTATGAGGAGCAGTAGCGACCTCTAGAAGGGAACCATGCATACTGTAACTATGGCTGTATGGTACAGCGCGGATTAGACCGCAGTTTCTGCAAAAAAAGTATGATTGAATAAATGGTCTCTAGCATGTAAATCATGCATTTCCGGACATAAGTTCATTAGACCTTGAATCATACTGGAATCATTAGATCTTTTCTGTTCGTATCTTCTCATCGATCAATCCCTTGAGTTTGTACACGGTGGAAAAAATCACCCTGCATACAGTATTTTGATGATGTCATCGTTAGCTATATATTTTTTACATATGAGATGAAATATTAAAACAATATGTTTTCTTAATAGAGAATAAAACACTGGACTCGCATTCAGGAATTCGGTGCTTAAAATCCGTATATGCCCATCCAGATAATTTTTCCCGTGATTTCCCAAAATCGCGTAAGGAAAATTTCTGTATGGTCTCCTAGCTTGTGCTCCGTCTTTAATGACTGTCGTCGAAACGACAATAAACCCTAATCGTCCTTCCTTGTTTTCGTAAATAAGAAAAACTTTTTAAATGTGCATTTCGTGACAGATATCTCATCCTATTGATTGTCTAAAGTGTTCTATAGCTACAGTTTCTTTCTTCTCTTAAAAATTATATTTGTTGAAGTTGGAAAGCAACTGAATGGTGCATAACTTTGCATAATGTTTACAAAAGTATATTCATTTTCATATGCATAACTCAGTTGCTAATTAGCAAACTTGAGAGAAAAATCTTAATTCTGGTTGAGAAACTGAAATCGCTAATCATCAATTTCAGCTGAATTCTTATTCTGATACAATTTTCAGAGCAGTTTTAAAAACACATGTTGACAATGACAGCATGATACTACAGAAAAAAAGGTACACACGCCAGAAAATAAATGCAATTTATATTATTAGAGTTAACTGTCTAAAATTTTACGATTAGCAACGTTCGTTTATTTTTCTTAGAATTAATAAAATTGTTTCTGTTACAGCAAACAGGATTCTGAAGTGGTGTTTCGTGATGCTGAGTTACTAAACATGATGGAAGTTAACTACGTCTGGATTGTGACAGAACAAGCACTTGAAGCTCCAAACGTCCCAATGGGTACACTAGGGCTAAAACTAGTGAATGCTACAGTAGAAACAGATCACATTAAGGATAGTATGTGAGTTTTAAGTTGACTATTTATGGCATGGTGTATACGTAATATTACTGCACAAAATGAAAACACGTCAAGTGCTGATAGTTGTAATTTACTTATCCACAAGAAAAAATGTAATATTAGATCTCACGATGAAAATGGTTAAAATTTTCGGCGCCGAATTTAATTTTGTAGTTTAACAACAGATATGTACAAACTGTCAATGTGAGGTAGCTGATCCCTAACTTATTGCATTAACATCGCTTTAGTATTAGTTCTTAGTAATTGTGCAGTGCGGCAGTAGAGATTCAACACTAATATCGCAAGCAACGACATCTGAAAGCCAGCTGGTTATCTTCATACACTGCTTAGCATTCAAGAGGAGACCCCGTACACCCATCCACGTCCTGATGTAAGTTCTCCATGCTATCCTTAAATCACTTAACCCAAGAACCACGATGCTTTGTTTGCAGAGAACACTGCGCATTTTCTTCCCGATACCTGTCCAATCCCAATGGGTGCTCTATTTCCAATACATCCATCGTCCTCCCTTCTTTCTCCTTTTAGATCACATGCAGAAGGTTTTGTGTACAATATCCATACTACATTGTTGGCTGCGAGAACCCGAGAGGTTGACGCAGCCTCCTAATCGGAAAGGTAATGGTGTTGCTTCCATAGCACTGGAGATAGGGGACGTCAGCTGCATAATATTTCGTTATCGGGAACAGAAGCTACTCTCTGACCACTTTTCTTCCACTATAGTTTCCACTGATTTGCTCTCAGTTTTGAAGCAACTAAGGCTTTATCGTCAGTCACTTTAGCACTGTTATCTAAGTGATATGCCACTGTAAATATACCCTGTTTATGTCCCCCAAGTATCTCATAAGACTGCCTTGTACTCACCACGCATATCCGACAGGTGGCTAGAAGATGGCGTCCACGTTCTCTGTGCATGCTGTGTTGTGATGTCCACCTAAAAAGTTGAAATAAGGCTATAAAGGGCCAATAGCCGCCATTCTTCATCTTTAGTGATGTTTTTCCTATGTATTGATATAAGTTAGCATAAGGATGAATTTGCAATGATAATATACAGCAGGAATGGAAATACTCTATTATTAGTTTGCTAGCGTTTATGGTGTAACACTTCCCGTTTCTGTCAGCGTACATTCCCCGACGCTTTGCCGAAGTGATTTCTGACGTTCCCCAAAGTAGCGTTGAAGGCCCTCTGTTGTTCTTTATCTAATAAACGATTTAGAAGACAATCTGAGCAGCCGTCTTAGGTTATTCGCAGATGATGCTCTTGTTTATCGTCTAGTAAAGTAATCAGAAGATCAAAACCAACTGCAAAACGATTTAGATTAGATGCTTGATGGTGTAAAAATTGACAACTGACCTCAAACAATGAAAAGTATGAAGTCATCCACATGAGTGCTTAAACGAATTCGTTAAACTGCGTTTACACGATAAATTAATCAAATCTAAAGGCCATAAATTCAACTAAGCACCTATGAATTACAATTACGAACAACTTAAATTGGGAAGAACACACAAAAAACGTTTTGAGGAAGGCAAACCAAAGACTGCGTTTGATTGGCAGAACACTTAGAAGGTGCAACAGGTCTGCTAAAGAGATGCCTACGCTACGCTTGTCCGTCCTCTTTTAGAGTACTGCTGCGCGGTCTGGGCTCCCTAGCAGATACTAGTAGTATTGACGGAATACATCGTGAAAGTTCAAAGAAGGGCAGCATGGTTTTTACTATCGAGAAATAGGGGAGAGAGTTTCACAAACATGAAACGTGATTTCGGGTGGACATCGTTAAAACAATGACGTTTCTTACTATGAAATTACAACCCTTAGCTGCTCACAGACGTTGACATATGTCAACGGGGACAGATGAAAATGTGTGCCTCGACCGGGACTCGAACCCGGGATCTCCTGCTTGCATGGCAGACGCTCTATCCATCTTTTTTTTTGGGGGGGGGGGGGGGACAGATGAAAACGTGTGCCCCGACCGGGACTCGAACCCGAGATCTCCTGCTTACATGGCAGACGCTATATCCATCTTTTTTTTTTTTTTAACGATTACCACTTTTTTTAATACCCAGACTATAAGTATCTGAACCTGTCATATTTTTTTTTGTTTCAAAAGACAACAAATACTCCAATTATACTGGTTTCTCCTTGCAGTAAACGAAAATTAGTCTCTTTCGTCTTGATGGCGAAGAAGTAATCTTTTGGAACAAAAAAACGTTTCTCAAAGCCAAAATCAAATTTCATTTTCCTTTAAGAAGAAATTATGAGGAATAAATAAGAAAAAGTTATATATATATATATATATATATATATATATATATATATATAAACTGTATATATATAAACTGTATATATATAAACTGTATTAAGAGAACCGAACTGAATAGATCTGCTACCCAGAACCCACGCCTACGCAACGAGAAGACACGTTTGGACGAGCTGGCCTGCTGTAGGCGGAGACACTTCAGGCGCTCCTGTAAGAACTGGTCTTTTAACTACAAGTGGCACGACGACCTTATATATATATATATATATATATATATATATATATATATATAAGGTCGTCGTGCCACTTGTAGTTAAAAGACCAGTTCTTACAGGAGCGCCTGAAGTGTCTCCGCCTACAGCAGGCCAGCTCGTCCAAACGTGTCTTCTCGTTGCGTAGGCGTGGGTTCTGGGTAGCAGATCTATTCAGTTCGGTTCTCTTAATACAGTTTTCAGCTTCTCAGGGCTTGGACGTTCCAGCTACGAGGTGGGTCATCGAAGGTGCTCCGTAAGAAATTGGAAAAATGTTGCTTATAGCGTGGGTTGCGTATCAGGACGCAGTGTCGATCGTTGACATAAGCCCAATATCCTAGCATAGACTTGTCGCCAGAAGTAAAAAGATAGCGGATCGTGTGGCCACAGATCCAATTCACAGAGTGAGTTTTGGTGGAGGGGTAGAAAGTCTTATCGGGGTACAAAAGCATGCGGACGTCGATCTGAGCTGGTGTCTGTCGAGTAAGAAACGCCAAAATTCGCCGCGCAAGTGTCTAGACGTCGAACGCTGTGCCACAATGAAACCGGTGGACATCCGTGTCATCCACTCCACAGTGGGTGCAGAGGGATGAATCGGCGAGAAGGATGCGGTGCAGAAACTCTCGGCTAACTTGTTTGCCATTCACGGTGTTGTACCACTCTGATTGAACGTCTGATTCGAGAAAACGCGCATGGATTGCCTTCCATATGTGTCGCCACACGTACTGTGGATACTTACGTTCGATGGTATTGGACGGGCGGCATTGTTGTAACAATGCGGAGACTGTTTTCGTAAGGTACAAACGCGTAAGTGTTAAGGACCGGTAGACATAACTGAACTCCAGGAAAAATCGTTGGATGTAATAAAAGGGGGTTGGAATGGTCGATACCAGTACTGGGGCGGACAAGGAGGCCGGCGCAAAGGTGTGAAGCAGGAGGCTAGTAAGGCTCTGCGGGCAACGATGCCAAAGTTTTAGTTAGGAGCTGACTTAAAGTGCCTTGGCACGAGTCGGCACGTGGATGAATCCCACCCCGCCACGATCTCGTGGCAGTGCAAGGGGTTCATATTGCACCTTGAATAACATCCCCAAGCTGACGAAGGAGCCGAAAGCCATCAACAGTCGTCGGGCCAGGAGATTTGGTACTGGTAGTACTCGAGCCACGTGTGGTATACGGGAAGCATGATACATGTTCACGTATTGCGCGCGTTGGATAACGTCGAGAGCTCGTAGCCGGTGATCTGCGAGAATTGCTCTGATCCTCTGTAGCAAGTGTCTACCATTGATAGTCCGTGAGCGGCGCAGATCTGCTGCGAAATAAAGTCCAAGACATCGTATGGTGGCGGCGACACTAAGGGGGGCAACGCATCTCTCCGGCAAGCCCTCACCAATGAGCAGGACCTTGGATTTTGACACGTTGAGGCAGCTCCCCGACGCTTCGCCGTAAGTCGCCACCCATGTCAGTGCTGCTCGTACTTCATCTTCACTGCGCAGATATAGTACTACGTCGTCTGCGTAGGCTGTACAACAAAAACGGTGGCCGTGCACAGCCATACCTTCCAAACGTTGGCGCATGCCCTGGAGCAGGGGTTCCAAGGCGAAAGCATATAAAATCGTGGAAAGTGGGCAGCCTTGTCGTACAGATCGTGCGATGACCAGGGGCGGTGTGAGGCGACCATTGTACATGATTTTAGAGGTTGCACTACTCAACAGGCGCATAACCACCGTGACAATACCGCCAGGAAATCCCATATGCTGAAGAACTGTCCGTAAATAGAAGTGGTCAAGACGGTCGAAAGCCTGGCTTAAGTCCAATGAAGCCAAGGCGACAGGGAGACTTTGATAATGCGCCAATGCTATCATGTCTCTGTAACGGCAAAGGGCCGTACGGATGTTGTTGTCGCCTCCTAGGGAAGTCTGGTCGCAGGATGTGACGTAACGTGCGACCTTCTTGAGTCGCGACGCCAATAGCCGTGTGAATATTTTGATGTCGCTGTCGAGCAAAGTAGTTGGTCGATAGTCCTGGACCCTCGATAACCCGTGCGGTTTATGTACGGGGATAATAATGCCATCTAGAAAGGCGCTCAGGACCACTGTCATCGGTGACATCAGCTCTTGTGCGATTGCCGTCCACGTGGAAGCCAACAAATAGTGAAAACTTTTACAAAATTCGATGGGTATACCGTCAGGTCCAGGAGATCTGTTATCGGAACCCACCTTGATAGCATCTACCACTTCATCTGTGGCTACTTCGGCTTGGAGGTCATGCAGTGCATCCTCTGGAAGAGTGTTCGTAGTAAGCTGAGCGACTTCTGTGATCAGTGCTGCAGAAAGCGGTACGGCTGCGTATAGCCCGGCAAAATGAGCATGGAGAGCACGACCGATGTTTTGTTGGGTGTCGTGCCGGCGCCCTTCCACATCAGTGAGCACTTGGACCAGAGCTCGTCGTCGTCGTTGTCGTTCCTGAAGGGGGTGGTACATCGACGGACGTTCTTGAGGGATACGATTAGAAGCACGAGAACGGACTACAGTTCCTTCCAAGTAACGCCGCATGATCAAGGAGATCTGCGCCTTCGTGCGATGGACCATCGACTGCCGGGCTGGCGAGAAAGGCATCGTCGCACAGTCACGTAGTATGGTGTAGTAGAAGTGCAGGGTATTAGTTTGCCACGCCTTATATTCCTTCCCATAACTCATCAGTATCTTCCTGAGGGTCGGCTTTGCACAGGAGAGCCACCATGATAAGGTGGAGTCATAGGCTTCTCGACGATGGCGGCAGCGTGCCCACGCTTCTTCGACCATACGGCGACAGTCTGAGGAGGTCAGGTGAGCGACATTGAGTTTCCACAGTCCACGACTATGCCACACTCGCTGTTGGGCGAGAGTGACGCATCATGGTCTGAAAAGGCCAAAGGCCAGACTTCCGCATGACGTGTGCCATCAGCAAGGGAGCGAGTAACGTAGATGCGATCTATGCGGCTTGACGAGTGAGAGGTGTAGAATGTATAGCCCTGTTGAATTCCGTGGAGCTTCTTCCAAGTGTCAATAAGTCGTAGACGGTCGATGACCACTGAGAGAGATGCACAACGTGAATGTCGCGGGAGTTGGTCCGCGGGCTCTCGTGTCGAGTTAAAATCCCCACCGAGTACCAAATCGTCCTGCGGACCTGTGAAGAGGGGTGTGACGCTTTCGGCAAAAAAAGTTTGTCGGTCATGACGGCGGCCAGTTCCGGACGGAGCGTAGATATTAATAATACGAACGCCGAACAGTGCGAGGGCCTTACCTCGCGCAGTGGGGAGGTGGATGACGTCCTCTGCAGGGAGTCCGTCGCGTAATAGGATGGCGACGCCGCTACCGGTGTCGGATGCGGGGGAAACATGTGCGTCGTATCCGGTGGGAACTAGGAAGTCAGCCACAAACACCTCTTGTAAGAGTGCTATATCAGCATCCGCAGAGTAAATAGTGTCTCGGAACATGGCCAGTTTATGGGGGGCACAAATGGTGGCAAGATTCATCGTGGCGATACGAGATTGCTGTGTACGGCCATCCTCAGTATTTGCCGAACGTGCGGTAGAAGTAGCCGGCAGGTGGAGACTCGCCGGTGGTGCCGCAGTGGTGATAATTACTGGCGGGGCGCCAGCCCCAGTGTCGCCGTGGTGGACTCCTGTGCAGACACGCTGGCAGTCTGTTCCACTTCTTCTTCAACGTCATCGGCCCAGGAAGCTGACGACGTGGACATGTGACGGTCTCGTGCGTCCTCAACGAGTGTTGTGGATTCCCCAACATGAGTGGCAGGGGGACCGCCGTCATCATTCGTTGACAACGGCGAGGACACGTCTCAGGCTGGGAGAGGAGGCGTCACAGGAGGGGCGCCTGTCGCTGCGTGACTGGACACAATGTGGGAGATCACCGTCAGACATCAGGTCGACATCTCGCGGGGCCGTCTGAGAAAGAATGTCATCGGAAGGCATTCGTCGTCGTTTCCTGTGTTTGCGAGGCGACCGCTGTTTTCTGATGTGGCCTACTGAATCAGAATGTGGTCGCCCGTCGTCTGACGCCGAACCCGTCTGGACAAAGGCAGACGTCGGCACGACACCGCGGTCGACGTCCACGGTACCAACAGGAACATCGGTTTCGGTCTGCAACCCGGACGGTCCTGAAGCGAGCACTGGAGGCGACGCCGTGCTTGTGTCGTCGGCGCGCTGTGCTGCGGCGGGTGGCGTTGACGATGCTGCTGGCGCGATCGGGAGTGGCACGACGAGGTCCTGTGCAACCTTGGCGTAGGTGATGGGTAAGGACGTGACCGTCGAAGCCTGGGTCTCTTTACGTAACGGCGTCTGTATTAAACGGCGGTGTAAGCATTCGGAACGTACATGTCCCTCCTGGCCACATCCTGCGCACGTTCGTGGCTGTCCATCGTACATGACGATGGCCCTCACACCGCCAATCAGCAGGTATGATGGGACATGTTTCGTCAGCTCAATTTTTATTTGCCGGACGCCATTTAGTACGGGTTAGGTGGTAAATGTTTGCCACTTCTCCGCGACGTGACCCAAGACGGTGCCATATGGCTGGAAAGCGGCAATGACCACATCCTGAAGCACCTCGAACGGGAGCTCAAACACCCGCAATGTCCGGAGACCGAATCCAGCATGGGCGACTGTCACAGCACCCATATGCCCATCAGGGTGTTTAAATTTTAGTCCGGTGGCATGACGGTGAATTATGTCAGTGCAAATTTCCTCCGTCGACATCTTGATGTAGACAACACTTCCAGTGATGGAAAAGTGTATGCCGATTAGGTCCTGGGGGTTCAAACGTAGATCCTCTCGGATGAACTGTTCGACTTCGAAAGCTCTGGGTCGCGGATGTTCGGCCTGAAACGTTACTTTGATCGTTGCACGGCGGTACGAGTGCGCCATGGAGTACGTTAGTACTGGACTCGATAGACACAAACACCGCGACGCGGAAGTAAACACCGCCGACAGCGGAGCGTCGGACGGCGCGCGGAGCAGCTTCGCACGCTAACAGGGCTGTGAGCCGACTGACTCCATCTGAGCCACCGAGGACACAGAGGATAGTGCGACTGCAGGGATTTATCTCTGGCACGCCTCCCGCGAGACTCACATTCTCAACGTATTGTCCCGCACTACATTCGTAGTGCCCCCGCCCATTATTATATATATATATATATATATATATATATATATATATATATATATATATATATATAAGGCTCACCGGCTTCTTCTTCTTCTGTGTGAATGCACAAACAGTGCCCGAACTCTTACGGGAATCGGCAACGAGCCGCGAGTAATTAGTATAATGGGCGGGGGCACTACGAATGTAGTGCGGGACAGTACGTTGAGAATGTGAGTCTCGCGGGAGGCGTGCCAGAGATAAATCCCTGCAGTCGCACTATCCTCTGTGTCCTCGGTGGCTCAGATGTATAGAGCGTCTGCCATGTAAGCAGGAGATCCTGGGTTCGAGTCCTGGTCGGGGCACACATTTTCATCTGTTCCCGTTGACATATGTCAACGTCTGTGAGCAGCTAAGGGTTGTAATTTCATAGTAATTTCATTCTAACGAGCTGCATGGTTACCGATGGTATCTGTTCTTTCGGACATGTCCGAAAGAACAGATACTATCTTCGTATATACCGGGTGATCAAAAAGTCAGTATAAATTTGAAAATTGAATAAATCACGGAATAATGTAGATAGAGAGGTACAAATTGACACACATGCTTGGAATGATATGGGGTTTTACTAGAGCCTAAAAATACCAAAGCTCAAAAAATGTCCTACAGATGGCTCTTCATCTGATCAAAAAGGCAATAATTAGCATAACAAAGTAAGACAAAGCAAAAAAGATGATGTTCTTTACAGGAAATCCTCAATATGTCTACCATCATTCCTCAACAATAGCTTAGTCGAGGCATAATGTTGCGAACAGCACTGTAAAGCATGTCTGGAGTTATGGGGAGGCATTGGCGTCGGATGTTGTCTTTCAGCATCCCTAGAGATGTCGGTGTATCACGATACACTTGCGACTTCAGGTAACACCAAAGCCAATAATCGCACGGACTGAGGTCTGGGGACCTGGGAGGCCAAGCATGACGAAACTGGCTGCTGAGCACACGATCATCACCAAACGACGCGCATAAGAGATCTTTCACGCGTCTAGCAATACTTTGGTTTTTTTTTTTTTGTTCTAATAATAAAACCTCATGTCATTCCAAGCATGTGTCAATTTTTACCTCTATATGTACATTATTCCGTTCCGTGGTTTATTAAGTTTTCAAATTTATACTGACTTTTTGATCACCCGGTATATATAATCGATCATCATAATAAAATAAGGGAAATCAGAGTTCGCACGGGTACATCTAGGTGTTAGCTTCTTCTGCTGCGTCTTGTCACGCTTCTTCCGTCGGAGGTTCCAGTCCTCCCTCGGGCATGGACGTGTGTGTTGTCCTTAGTGTAAGTTAGTTTAAGTTAGATTAAGTAGTGTGTAAGCTTACGGACCAATGGTTGGTTGGTTGGTTTGGGGAAGGAGACCAGACAGCGTGGTCATCTTACGGACCAATGGCCTTAGCAGTTTGGTCCCGTAAGATCTTACCACAAATTTAAAAAAAATTTTAATTTTCCCGCCCGCTGTTCAAGAGTAGATTAACAGAAATTACTGTGAATGCAGTTCGATGATCCTCTGTCAGGCACTTACGTGTGATTTGGTGATTTGCAGTGTGGCCATGTAGATGTAGGTGCAGATGTATGGAGGGACATACGATCAGCAAACCTCTCTCCTAGTCTTTATCAGCTTTTGAGAACCTGTAACCACTACTTCATACTCAAGTAGCTCCTCAGTTGGCCTTATGAGGCTGAGTAAACTTTATTTAAATGCTTATAATTAGATAATTTCGCCCCTTTGGCTATTATTAAGCTACATCCAAATAAAAATTGGTTTGCTTACATGTTGCTTTTTCCTTACACTGATGTGTGGAATAAAACTTGCCGTCTGCATAATTTTTATTGTCATGTAACTTGATAATACCCAAGGTAATGACATAAAGATTTGTTTCAAAACAAAAGAAGAGTATACCCAAGAAAAAGACATTCTTTAAGCAATTTAGAGCAACTATGGGTTCATATTCAAAAATAAATGTAAGGAAATACAGAAGAAATTAAATAGTATTTACAATGTTTTTGTATGTGCGTAAATGTAAGATAGTGACCATAAACAAATTGAATAACATCACAGTATCCGCTTACAACATTAGTTGTGAACGTTTGGAGTCTATCACATTATATGAATACTTAAGCCTGACATGAAGCTTTATGCAACACAAATTTTTGAAATCAATGGTAGGGAATATGAATGGAATACTTATATTTTTAGGAGGACTCTGGGATCGTGCAGAGCATGTGTTAAGGAGATTGCATACGAAAAGCTAGCGGCACATGTTCCAGAGTACTGCTCCAGTATCATGAAATCTTATCAAGTAGACACGACAATAAATATGAACGAATTCAGAGACGCACTAATAGTGACTTAAAAGATTCGCTGGAAGAAGATAGGAGTTCTGCCTGTTTCAAACAGGAACGAACTTCAGATAGATTCGTAATGTCTGAGTGGTGTCAGTACTTTTTCTCTGAGCCGAGTGTAATAGCCCGCAGCTCGTGGTCGTGCGGTAGCGTTCTCGCTTCCCACGCCCGGGTTCCCGGGTTCGATTCCCGGCGGGGTCAGGGATTTTCTCTGCCTTGTGATGGCTGGGTGTTGTGTGCTGTCCTCAGGTTAGTTAGGTTTAGTTAGTTCTAAGTTCTAGGGGACTGATGACCATAGATGTTAAGTCCCATAGTGCTCAGAGCCATTTTTCGAGTGTAATCTCGTGGTGACAGCTGAAATACAATGTATCTAAAACGTCGTCTGGTCCCTATTTTGCAGAGTAGCACCATCTAATGCCTTGAAGCAATTCATGTACGGACTGCAGTCTTAAAAGTTAGCATCGATGAATTTACCATAAGTGTCGTTTCAAATCATTTGGGACAGTACCGACACAAAGGAAAATTTCGTCGTAGGTGATTACAGATTTTTGGAAGCTTTTGAAGAAAGGCTACGTAATCTCGCAAAGCCCTGATCGTTAACTTTATGAAACTGGTATTCGAAGGTGAACTGTGCAACAGTGCTACTGTCTCCGTCATCAGAATAAGGCAAGAGACACTGAGGTGAGTATTTGAAACAGATACGATCATTCGCCCCCAATCCATATGTGCGTAGAGCACAACAGAATATGGCACAAAGTAACGTTCGTACAGTGATTTGTGGAGTACCGGTATAACATAGATGCTAGACCAATTCACGAGTATTGCTCGTTAGTCCATTATCCTTCCAAGGCATCTCCAATAGAGAAAGTAGAGAAAATCCAAAGAAGAGCAGAGGTTATCCTCACGGGTTCCTTTAAAAAGCGCAAGAGCGTCACAAACGTGCTCATCAAATTCCAGTGCCAGTCGCTACAACAGAGCTGTTGCGCATGGAGAACTTGGATAAAGTAGCTACTCTAAGTGGAAATAATTTCTAACATCACTGAGGAACAGTAGATATTGTACTTCATATTTTAACAAAAAAGAGGTTATGGGAAATTTATTATTTCGTCTTCAATAAAGAGACGTATGCGGGATGTGAATGCGCTGTACACTTTATTTTCACATTTAATACACGTCAATTGAAAACACGTATAAACTCCACAATACAATGCAGACACAGACCCAAACTCGACTATTAAAGAACAAAGGGCAAAGGTAACATACGCATTCACAAAGTATTCTTAAACTTTAATGCTCACACTGTTTCGACTTGTGTCAATCTTATTGTCCCATGTCACCACATTAGCCCCCCCCCCCCTCATTTTTGTGTTTTGGAGGGCAGAGTTTGGAAGAATTTCACGTTACGTGGCTGAGATCTGTGAGAAAATTCTGCAGCCCCCTGAATATGTGTAAAGCGACAAGAAATCTGCCTACTGACCCGCGGAAAAACGATCGTTAGATTTCCAAGAGGGAAAGAAGGAGAGTGTGAGACTGACTGAGGCACTTGTCGCACCCATGGGGTAACCATAGAACCTGAATACTCCTCCATGTAAGCCAGCTTCGATCAGTCAATTGACACAGTATCTCAAAAGTCCGTTTACATCCAGGACAAAGGTCTTGTCCAAATGGTGTAACACCTTAAAACGGCCTTTATCTAATTGGGAGAGTGGAGGCTTGACAGCTCCCTCTCCCTGCCAGACAAAACGGGTTTCTGCGGCGAAAGAAATTGCATATACGATTGCAGCTTCTGTAACAAGAGTTCAAATTCTCTAAAATAAAGGTCAGGAATAGAGGAGAGGGAAAAAATTAATTTGGACTCTCAACGTCTCTCTGTAGACAAGCTAGGCTATAGAGCACCCAATATCTTCTTTTACAACAACGTGAAGGCCTAGAACCACCATAGGTAATGTGTCAGGTCCACATTCAAAGTACTGTGTAAGTGCACTACTATCCCATTACTGGTGAATGTGACTACAGCCACACCGAGGCACACAAAAGGTAGTCAAATTGCCTACCTCTGCCGGTAGTAATAATCTAAGGGTTGTCAAATAGTGAAAAGCAAAAAGTAAACAGAGCTTAGGCGACAGAGAGAGCAGAAATGTCTGTGACCAGAACAGCCTCAGGCCACCTTGTGAACCTGTCTATTATTGTCACTATGTAGCGGAAACCACGATAAAGGGGAAGGGACCAACAATATCCAAGTGGATGTGTGAAAATCACCCTGAAGGGTAGGGGAAAGAAGATCTAGGAACAGAAATATGACCAGCAATTTTTGAAGATTGAAATTTGTAGCAACACTTCACCCACTGCCGGCAATCCAGCCTGGGACAGACGACCTTATCAACCACTAATTTAGCACTAGCCTTAACACCTGGGTTAGACAAGGTGTGAAAAATGTCAAAACTGGGGCAGAACTATTGAGCCAGAATAAGTAGGAGAACCCTATTGCAGGACATGTCACATGGTACCTTTTGACGAAAACTTGCAGAGGAGGGAGTCCAAGATGCAAACCAGTTGATGGTGGATTCTGCTGGCATTGAAGAAGGAAGGGATCTGAATCTTGATAAACAACCAGGGCTGCAATCAACGCACAATCCAGAGACAAACAGTCAATGACGACATTATCCTGGCCAGAGATATGTCAGATATTGGTTGTAAATTGTTCAGTGAAATCTGCCTGCCGACACTGACGTGGGGAGCTCAGCTCCATGACTCTGTGAAACATTGACATAAAGGCTTGTGATCAATGAACACAGTAAAAGTATCCCTCAAGCTACTGCCAGAAATGCTTGATGGCCAAGTAGATGACCTACAGCTCCCTATCAAAGACGCTCCGACGTAATTGTTACAGGGACAGATCTTTTGAGAATAATGCCAGAGATTGCCAGAAAGAGGAAACACATCGCTGCAAAACAGCACCGACGGCCGTCTAGCTTGCAGCAACCAGTAAGGCGATGGGTGCCGTCGCAACCGTATATGCGAACAATGCGGTGTTAGCAAAGCGTAGTCTTCATGGAGCTGAAAGCAGTTATGTTTTTGGAAGTCCACTGGATGCGTCGGTTGTCCAAAGTGTTTTTGCCAGTTATTAGGTTTTTGAAGGGGAGCCAAGTGATGCAGATGACATCTGTAGTAATTAAGCATCCCAGAACATGCTGGTGACATCTGAAGGTGGTTGGCGGCGACAGCTGCATAATGTTCACTCTCTCGGGCATCGACGAAATACCAGCACGTGAGGCTTTGTATTCAAGAAACTGAACGTGTTGTCTGGCGAATGTGCATTTATCAATATTTATCATAGTGCCGAAACTCTGTAACCTGTCGAACATTGACACAAATGTTGGCGGTATTGCTCATGGCTCTCCGAGAAGATCACAATATTGTCCGTATAGCAAAGGGTGAAAGACAGCCCATGGAGGACCCCAGGCATAAAGTGCTGCCAAGTTTGTGCGGCACAAACTGAAAGGCACAGTGTTGTGCTCGAAATTCCAAATGGTGTAGCAAGGGCAGTTTTATGTTTGTCCCTCTTAGATACTGGAATCTGAAAAAATACTTTGGCGCAATCGACAACACTGAAGACACATGTGTCAGCCATATTGTTATTGAAATAAGTCATGTTTGGGACGGGGTATCTGTCAGAGACTGTGCGGGCATTTAACCATCTGTAATTGCCACACAAACGACAGGAACCATTCCTTCTTTTGATTTGCGGCTCCTTGTATTGGCCGTGTTTGCAGTTACAATTTTTGGGATTTGAGGTCCGCCAGTTACGCAAAACACCGTTTTTCTCAGTACCCTAACATGTTTCGGCACCACTGTGCCATCATCAGTGGGTTTTCGTTTTTATTTATTCTTTACATTTGGTGTGCATGAATTTTCTGGACCACTTTTGCGTTAATTATTACAGGTAGCTTGTCATGTTTTCGTGTGGCAAGCACTTCCATTCTCCGCATCATGTTGAGATTTTGTGATGCATACGTAGCTATAACAAGTATTTTCCACAAATAACGGCGTCACAAAACATCCGAACTGGCGCTGTAGTGTGAACAGGAGATTGTGGAATTCTAACTAGACACTGGTCCGCTAAATCAGGCATTATGGAGAAATAATTTAAGAAATCAGCATCCAAGATAGCACCGCTAACATCTGCCACAATGAAGATCCATGTGGGGCGGAAGTTCTCATCCAAATCAAGAGTCTAGTTTATCGTTCCTAATGTAGCAATTGATGAGTTGTTGGCCGCTGTGAGAATAGGTACTAGTCCGGCAGAAGGGTTCACAGCTTGTGATTTTGGGTACACACTTTTCTCTGACCCGGTATCAATTAGGAAAAGGTCACTGGTTAATCTATCTTTCATAAAAAGTCTAGCTGAACCTGTCACTGCAGAAACTGTGCTGTTTCACATTGGTTGTAGGCACTTCAAATGTTGGAGACGAATGTGTGGATCTACTTGCACTCATCTTAGCAGTTTGGGTAGCACATGGCTTGGAACGTCTTCTTGCAGCCTTATCCAAAGGTCGGTGAAAGCGACACCATTAGTGGCCTCGATCTCCACACCGGCACACGCGCTGCTTCTTTCTGCTTCTGCAGTCTAGCGTTGTGGGCGACCTAATTCATTGACTAAGTTGCCCTTAGATGGCTCCGGTGTCGAACTGTGAGGGCGGCGTTGCAATGCACGATACGGGACCGTCCGAAGCAACTGCCGCTACTATGCATGGTTCGGGGCCACCCGCCATAACCTCTGACACCACTGCACTCATATTTACTTCTGTATAAGTAATAGCAATAGCATCAGCTTCGTGTGCGATTTAGGCTACAGACAAACTTATGAAGGCTAAGAAAATAGCCCGAACATGCAGAGGTAAACAACGGAGCCAAAACAGTTTGAGAGATTGTTCCGACAATATGCCCCGTCCAGCCAACACGCGCAGTGAACGGAGCACTTGGGAGGGGAACAACTGGCACTCGCTTCACTATCAGTGGTCTTATGCAACTGTAATTCTGACGACAGCATAAAACGTTGCAAAATATTTACCTTTAGATCTGTGAAAGGCTGTCGACGGAACACTTAGGTCCAATTGTGCAGCAGCTACTGTGAATTGTTCCATGTCCGACATAATGCCATGGAAACGGAAGACGGCTTCTACTTGCGTTAACCATAACTGAGCGTTTGTCGGTGAAAATGGGGGAATCTTGACGTTCCTGTTGCCCATGTGATTGCCGTTGCTGGCAGTCGCCGCAGGTGTTGTAGTAGAATATTGCTATTCAGTCTGAGGTTCTTATTTTTGTTGGAAGCCATATTGCGAACGGTTTGTAGCAATACACTTGTAGAAGATAGTCGTCCAGTTTGTGGTCACCACTGTGGGGAATTTATGCTTCAAAGAAAGGATGTACACTGGATGTGAATGCACTGTACACTTTATTTTCACATTTAATATACATTAACTGAACACGTCCATGAACTCCACAGTACAACGCAAACATGGAACTAGGCTCGGCTATCAAAGAACAGAGGTAAAAAGTTAACATACACTTTTACAAAAGGTCCTTAAACCTAAATGCTCACACTGTTTCGAATTGTCAGTCTTATTGTCTCACGTCACCACAATGTCCATAACGCAATAAATTATTTATTTGTAATTCCGGTAACGCGTTTCGGCCTATACCACTGTTATGATGCGAGTCGGTAACTGTTATGTTCCGATCAACCAAATGTTGCGTCCTCGTTGCTAATGATAAATTTTTGGAAGGTGGCCAAAGGGATCTGCCACCGTGGGAACCAGGATAGGCAATCAAAAGATTAGTTGACACAAGAGCATTTTAAATAAATATATTTTACTCAGCTTGTAATGAATTACTTTTACACTGTTGACAACATACGGTAGCTGTGGCTAGCTATAAGTAGAGGCACGATATGGACGTGCGTCTGTGTACAATGAATGTTTGGCGGTAGCTCGGTGCAACGTTCGGCACCAACTAGCAACAGGGAACTACGAGGGTTGCCCAGAAAGTAATGCACCGTATTTTTTTGTTTCTTCAACTATTCTTTATTGAACTTACTGAGAATTAAACACATGAAAGGGTAGTGTTTTACCTACACACCCTATTTTTGCACGTAATCTCCATCTCATTCTATGGCCTCCCTCCAGCGCGAACAAAGGCGTATATGCCCTGTCGGTACCAATACTTGTCCTGATGGCGGAGCCAGTGCTTCACATCGTAAATCGCCTCCTCATCGTCCGCAAAATGTTTTCCACGAATGGCATCCTTTAACGGCGAATGACTAGAACAGCTCGCCGCAACATGTCAGGTGTGACGGCCGTGGATGGTCTCCCCGACTGCTGTAAATCGTGGAGCTCCGCGGAACCGCCTTCTGCGACTGACTGTACTTCTGCCGACAGCAGATGCTCCATAGACTTTCCACGAGCGTTTGTGAATATTCCCCACAGTTTCTTTCTCTACAGTGAGAAATTCACTGGCGGTACGTTGCTCGTAACGTACATCAACTACAGACGTTACTTAGAAACTGTCCTGCTGCAACGCAAGCCGTCGGAAGTGACGGAAACTTGGCACACTCACTCAGGAGACTTCAAATAATACATACGTAAGGCGTCGCATTCATAGCATTGTTTTCGGCTGAGAAAAAAACGCGGTGCATTTCTTTGTGGGCAACCCTCGTAATATCGAATTTGAAGAAGGCGCAGAGGTGCCCGCTGTTTATAACACCGTCCTGGCGGACTCCATCGGTCGGCGGCCTGGAGGTTCTTCATCGGTCAGGGCGTCCTATTTGTGTCGATCCCCAAAGCGCTGCTCGTAGCGCCCGCAGGTATCTTCATCTCGGCGCCGGCTCAGGCAATTATCAATAAGCTACGACACTACAATGGCTGAAGTAACTCTTTCTTGGATTTGAAGTTATCACAGTATTGCGAACACGTGAGATATTTAACATATTATTTACACAATCCGCAGAAAGTCCATTTCTTTCATGCATCCAATGTATATGTAACAAGGAAAATATACTTTCCACTGCTCCATTGTAAGATGGAGTGCAAGTATTAAACAATTTTCAAAAGTTGCGGATACTCATCTCCAGAGCGATTGTTGATGAAATCACATCAAGTCACCGTGTCACGAGAATCGACGATCTCTGAAGGGTTTCCAATCTGCTATTATCTCTGGCAATTTATTCCCAGGTTCAGTTCCAGCCCACCAGATGACAAGTGACATCACAGAAACCTGACATGGAAGTCCAAAAACTGGGAGATATATATATATATATATACTGTTTTAAGTTGCAACCGGGGACTGAAGTAGAGCGTTAAAACCGGTTGAAGTCCGGATAAAGCGTGTGATTCGGTAACTCAATATACGAGTGCTTGTGCGGCGTTCAGTTTCAAACTGCTAGAAAGTTTCATTTATTATTCCGTTATGAATCTAACAATTTGCTCGAGAATGTAAATGTGCAGCGAAACTCGGAGAAAGTGTGGTTCCAGTTGTAAGATGGCAGCTGATGTGCTTATCGGTAGCAGTCTGCGTTGCTGGCCCGTTCATTACCCAATGTTCCTCCAGTCTAGACGGCGGTAACACAGCAACAAAAGACTTTCGCGTTCTCTGTTTCAACAGGTGCAATCCATTTACGACTCTGCGCCGTGACTTCCACCGTTGTTCCTACGTACAGATCTCGCACTGCGTCATGGGGCTCCAAAGTCGCCTGATCTCAAGATATGCCACTTTTTTGTGGAGATTTTGTAAAATACTCCGCCTTTGTGCTTCCTCTTCCAGTTGCGATGCCATATAGCAAGGACACGGTATGCAGCAACTCCAGATATGCTTTAAAACGAATGGGAGAAGTTTGACTACCGACTGGATATTTGTAGTGTGTCGAGTGGATGACATATTGAACATTTGTGAAAAGTAAATGGAAACTTAGATCCTACAAGTAATTTTAGAAAGTACTCCGTAGCTGTGCATCCATGTAAAAGGTATATCCTTGTAAATTCGGATTTTTTTAAATAACATCTTTATAGTCTCATGCGTAGGTTAAAATTTAGCCCAAGTTTCTACCTTCATTCATAAGCGCTGCTCGCGCCACCCGCAGATTGTTCATATCGGCGCCGGCTCCGGCAGTATCAATAAGCTACGATACTACAACGACCATCTGCAGATCACAGACGATGGAGTGTACGAGTGGGAGTTGGAAAATAAGGTTCGGCTGTCGACTGTGGGCAGAGTTGTTTGATTGGATGAAAGACGACACGGCAGATGAACGCGCACGTGCAAGACACCGATACACCATTGGGTAGAGGTCGACCGCGATCAAGCAGATGGCGCTGCCGCAGAGCCTGCGCAAAGCGGAGGCCAGCCGCTCAGTCTTTTCCCGGAGCTATGGAGAAAAGGTGCGTTTTGGAGTCGTGGTCAAAGGCGGAAGTGAGCTGTTATTCGCTATGAATGGGCACGTTTAGTATCAGGCACAGAAATTCATAACCGCCTTGTTAAGGTATGTGGGTCAGGTGTGATGTCTGAGGGAAATGGTGCGGAGATGGTGCCAGCAATTCAGTGATGGACGTCAGCAAGTGCTGGACGGACGCGCACGACCACTACAGATGCAAATTTCAGGAAGGTGGATGACATGAATAAGGTGAAACGCCGTATCACCATCGATGGAGTAGAGGCAGAACTTGGAATCGGACATGAGCGAGCTCACAAGATCATCCACGACATTCTTCGATACAGGAAGGTGTCAGCACGATGGGTGCCCCGCCAACTGACGCCGACACACGTGGAACAACGCATGGCGTTCAGCCTGGAACAGCTCGTGCGTTACCACGAATCTGGCAATGACCTGTTTCGGATTGTGACGAGGGATGAAACATGGGTCCACCATTACACGCCCGTTCCGAAGGCCGCATACATGGAGTGGAAACATCAGCCATCACCTGTCCGAAAGAAGTTCAAAAGCACTCCGTCTGCAGGTAAAGTGCTACTCACCGTTTTCTGGGACGCCAAAGGTGTTTTGCTGCTGGACTTTCTGGAGGATGCGACGATCAATGCTGCGCGGTACTGTGCCACTTAGTCGAAATTGAAAGAGGTGATTCGGAAGAAGCGGCTGGCCTTCTCAGATGTGGCGTTCTGCTGTTGGATGACAATGCGACACCACACACGGCGACGGCAACGCAAAACCATATTGCAACTCTTGGTTGGGAGCGCCTACACTATCCGCCTTACAGTCCGGATCTCACACCAAGTGACCTCCATCTGCTTCCTGCTTTGAAGAAGACTCTCGGCGGTAGGCGCTTTGGCAGAAATTCTGACTTCAAACAAGCCTTTAAACGCTTCTTCTGTATGCAACGTCCTGACTTTTTCCTGGAATGCTTTTTGAAGCTTATAAAGCGGTATGACAAATGTCTCAATGTACTTGGAAATTATGTAGAAAAATAAAGAGATGTCTTATCTTTAATTTCTTATTCTCTTTTTTCGTTTCACACACAAATCTGACCACAGTCGACAGGAGAAACTTACTTTCCAACTCCCCCTCGTGTAACACAGTGGGCCATGTATCACAAAACATACTCACCTTAAAAAGTAACACAAGAGCGACAAAGTTATAAAATAAAATGGTGTGCTACTCAGAAGACACGAGGAGTCAGTTCACGGAGCGGCTGTGAATGCTAACCGGTAGTTGTCACAAACTGCTAACTAGCCAGTAAAGGCTGAGCGTTATAAACGGGAAGCTCTGCCTACCGTTTACCACGCTATCCATAGTGAAAGTGTTTCAAATTCACCAATAGAGTGTGTATAAACAGGAAAATATCATAGTGTTCATGCAAACGTAGTACAAAATGTAGGGGGCGCTCAAAAATTTTCCGTCTGAAGGCATTGCTGCAGCGTAGTTACAACGCAGCGTGATTCCGATGCGGGTATATACGCATCGGCATCGCATTCGTGGGTTTCCCACGTGCGTGCAGTAAATGCGGAACTATGGTGATATTATTAGCAAATGCGTAACGTGAACATGGCGACCTTATTACCAAATGCGTCGAAACAGAACCATCGCGCTGTTATTCTTTTCTTGGCTGCCGAAGGACATACCTGCGCTTGATAAATTGTGTTTTGTTGGCGATTTTCTTGATGTCACTTTCAATAACAAACGTTGTGGGAAACCAAAAGTTGTTGGAACAGCATCAGCCTTCAAGCACGCATTTCCGAACCTATCCCTATCAAAACGTCCTTCTACGAAGTGTTTAGAGAAACTTTTGAATCTTTTTTTTTTCTGGGAATCTAAAATAAAAAAAAATCACGTAATGAAGGAAGCTGTCTCATACAGAAGTAGTTAGATATTCAGAAGGGCTTGAGAACCTACATGAAACAGGGTAAATCAATTTAACTTTCATGTATAAATTTTCACTGCAGTTTGTGAACATGTATATACTCAAACATACTTCAGATTTACCTAGCACCTGTCTCGTAAAGACGTGGCCAAAAAGTCGCAAAAAGTCGCAAAAAATAGCTTTAAAATATAAGATCCTGTAATGTAGTGTCTCGATATTTTTCAACATATAAAGTGCCTCGTATCACGACGACATTTACATGTAGTCATAAGTTGTACCTATCTGTGAATAGTGTCTGGTCGTCCTTTCACGTACTTTTCCTTGCTCTGTTGCAAAAACAGTACTACACCGTAGCTGATACTAATACGTCAACATAAAGAAGGGCACGTAAGACAAGATAAATGTTTCGCTGCTATCACAGTATGCAATCAAGCAGCGTCGTACCAGTATTACGTGACTAGCCAGGACTGATATTGAGAAGATGCGCAGTAGGCTATGCTCACTCCATAGATATTTATACTCTGTTACCCGCCAAAATTTGCGGGTTCAAGTAAGTTTACCATATTCCAAATGAAAAAGCAGGAAGTAATGCAAACAACCTTCATGTGTATCGCAAAGGCTTACTTCATTTACAAAAGCATTCTTCTCGCTTCTTCGACGTTCTTAAGCAACTCTTTCTGGGATTTGAAGTTATCAAAGTATTGTGTACACTTGAGATATTTAACATATTACTTACACAATGTGCAGAAAGTCCATTTCTTTCACCCATTCAATGTATATTTAATAAGGAAAATATACTTTACGCAGCTCCATTGTAGGAGGGATTGCAAGTATTACACAATTTCGAAAGTTGCGGATACTCAATCTCCAGAGCGATTGTGCCACGAGAGTCGACGATATCTGAAGTGTTTCCAATCTGCTTTTATCTCTGGCAATTTATTCCCAGGTTCAGTTCCAGCCCACCAGATGACACGTGACATCACAGAACAGAAACTTGACATGGAAGTCCAAAAATTGGGTTTTTCACTGTTTTATTAAGTTGCAACCGGGGGTTGAATTAGAGCGTTAAAAACCGGGTGGAATCGGGATAAACCGGGTGATTCGGTAACGGAAGGTACAAGTGCTTGTGCGGCGTTCAGTTTTAAACTGCTATAAAGTTTCATTTGTTATTCCGTTATAAATCTAACAATTTTCTCGAGAATGTAAATATACAGCGAAACGCAGAAAGCGTGGTTTCAGTTGTAAATGGCAGTTGATGATCTTGTCGGTAGCAGTCTTCCTTGCTGGCCCGTTCATTACCCAATGTGCCTCCAGTCTAGATGGCGGTAACAAAGCAAGAAAAGACTTCTCCGTTCTCTGTTTCAACAGGTGCAATCCATTTACGACTGTGCGTCATGATTTCCACCGCTGTTCCTACGTACGAATCTCGCACTACGCCATTGGCCTCCAAAGTCGCCTGATCTCAAGATATGCCACTTTTTGTGGAGATTTTTGTAAAAGACTCCATCTTTATGCCTCCTCTTTCAGTTGCGATGCCATATAGCAAGGATACGATATGCAGCAACATCAGATATGCTTTCAAACTTGTGGGAGAAGTTTGACTACCGATTGGATATTTGTAGTGTGTCGAGTGGATGACATATTGAGCATTTGTGAAGAATAAAGGAGAGCTTTGATCCTACAAGTGATTTTAGAAAGTACTCCGTGGCTGTGCATCCGTGTAAAAGGTATATCCTTGTAATTTCGGATTTTTTAAAAATAACATCTTTATATTCCTATGCGTAAATTAAAATTTAGCCCAAGTTTCTACCTTCATTCATGTGTATGATAGTTTTGTGAAGCAGCAGGCAGCTTCAGCTGTCGGTGCATGGCGTCCTCTGTTCCCCACTCTCTGCCGCAGCACCAATGCGTCAATACTGCGGGGAGAGCAAATATGATTCACCCGCTAACCACATCCGCCTGTGTGTGACAGCGAGGTCCTTTGACAGCAACGAAATTGCTTTTCACTCTGCACGGTTAGAGCCACAGAGCGGCGGAAATTGTGCGCCATCTCAGTCCCACGATGACGCGAGAATTTAAACGAAGGGTTGGATGCTTTCATCTCTCATGGAATTGTGGAAAGCCGAAGCATCCCTCTTACGTTCTACACATTTAATCAAGTTACGTGCTTAAATTAGCTGCTGAACTAAAACCTTTCTAGGCGCTTCAGTATGGAACCGCGTGACCGCTACGGTCGCAGGTTCGAATCCTGCCTCGGGCATGGATGTGTGTGATGTCCTTAGGTTAGTTAGGTTTAAGTAGTTCTAAGTTCTAGGAGACTGATGACCTCAGATGTTAAGTCCCATAGTGCTCAGAGCCATTTTTGAACTAAAACACCTTTCTTAGAATGGGATGCCTTGTCAGAAGTAACACCAGGGTCGAGTGTGTCTCAGGGAAATGATAGGGCTGTTAAGACTGACGATGAATAAAACTGACCCAGTATGCATCGCTGGTTTCTTTGTGAGGCTGTCAGTGGACAACGCAGTTTTACACACGGTTGACGTATTATTTAAAGTTATTGCGAAATTCGGAACGATTAGTGCTTGGTGCAAAAAATGGCATGTTTCCCTGGTTCTAAATAAATGTAAAGCTCAGAGACAGGGTTAAAAACGTGTCCTGTTTGATTTCGCAACGCAGACCGTCGTAAAGCTGTCAGTAAACCTCCCCGTGAAGCACTACGTTTCCGTTGTAGCATCTGTCACTGGTGTTGGTGACGTAGCATCCCACTCCTCTTTGAATCAACCTGTCTCTTCTATTAATCCTACCTGGAAAGGGTCTCAGACTGACGAGCGACACTGAAAGATCTGTCGAACGACCACTTTGTAAGCAACGTCTCTCTTGGGGTTGTTACATTTCCTTAGGAGCCTACCAATGATCCTCAGCTTGATATCTTATTTTTTCTGCAGTACTTCTATGTTATCGTTCCACTTTGGGTGTCTCCGGAAACGTATTCGTATTAGGTCTTCCGAGGTCTGTTCGGACAGAGAGAGAGGGGAGGGGCAGAGAGAGAGAGGGGAGGGAGGGAGTATAATCTAACAAATGTCCTTGATACACAATGCATTGCTTTGTATATTAGATGAGAATCACCTGTCAGCCTCTTGCATCAATGATCGATCATCTGCAGATCGTTCTCCATTTCAATAAAATTTCATGGTGTCGGGATTTTCCTGTATACATCAGCTGGAGGTCTCCAAATAGTGCGTCTGGCTCGCTCATGCTCGTTCGAACCCCCAGCGCGTGGGAACGGCTTCCCAGAGTACGAATGCTCGAAGCGGACAGGCTCTGATCGGACGTGAAACTGTACCACACGGTCGATTGGTGAAAAAGTACGAGCTTATCGTGCATCGAACCAGATTTGCGACTATAGTCAAGTCTTCCTTGCAGATAGAACTCAAAACGTGGCTCTTAACGGAACAGAATCGACAGATGTAAAGGTAATTTCGGGAGTACCCAGAGGAAGTGTGGTAGCACCGTTGCTGTTTACAATGTATGTAAATGTTCCAGTAGAATGCCCGGAAGCTCTTTAAGGGTGTTCGCAGATGATGCGGTTGTCTGTAAGAAGATAGCAACGCCATTCAGACAGTAACGATATTCAGAAGGACCCACGGAGGATTTATGAATGGTGCAGGGGCTGCCAGTTGATTGCCAACGTAAATAAATGCAACATACTGCGCATTCATAATCCATTACTGTACAACTACACTACTGACGACAAATTGCGGGAAACAGTAACTACCGCCGGCCGAAGTGGCCGCGCGGTTCTGGCGCTGCAGTCTGGAACCGCGAGACCGCTACGGTCGCAGGTTCGAATCCTGCCTCGGGCATGGATGTGTGTGATGTCCTTAGGTTAGTTAGGTTTAACTAGTTCTAAGTTCTAGGGGACTAATGACCTCAGCAGTTGAGTCCCATAGTGCTCAGAGCCATTTGAACCATTTTGAACAGTAACTACCGTCAACATCTTGGCGTATCTGTCTGGAGCGACATTCAGTGGAATGATCGCGTAAAACAAACACGAGGAAAAGCAGATGACAGACTGAGATTTGTAGGAAGAATGTCAAGGAAATGTAATTCATCCACTAAAGAAGTGGCTTACAAGGTGCTTGTTCGACCGATTCTTGAGTACTGTTCATCACTCTGGGATCCTTACCAGGTAGGACTGATAGAAGGGATAGTGAAGGTCCAACGAAGAGCGGCGTGTTTCGTCACGGGATCGTTTAGTCTTGTGATAGCGTTGGAGAGATACTCAGCAAATTCCGGTAGCAGACGCTACAAGAGAGGCGTTGTGCATCACGGAAAGGTTTACTGTTGAAATTTCACGAGAGTACTCCTAGGAAGAGTCGGACAAAATATTGCTTGCTCCCACATACGTCGCACGAAATGAACACAACGAGAAGATTCGAGGAATTAGAGCTGATGCAGAGGCTTACCGACTATCATTCTACCCACGCGTCATTTTAAAATAGAACAGGGAAGGTGGTAATAGAGGTACCAGAAGTACCCTCCGCCACGCACCATCCGGTGGATTGCCGAGTATTGATGTAGACGTCGATGTAGAACGAGGCGCTGTGCGGAGGGGAGAGACCGCCCGCTGCAGTTGCAACCGTTTAAATAGAAGCTTTGTTTGTCTGCTGGCTGTGTCGCCTCTGACGTACTCCAATCAGCTGATGGATCTACACTCAGCTCAATTTATTTACGATGTACTCGCATGTTCCTGGGTGGTAGTGCCTAATGGCGACATCACCGTGATCCGTAAGAGAAAACAGCTTGCTTTACAGTACAACGAAACTTTGGAAACAGTTGGGAGTTTCTCAGGAAAACTATATAACTGCCAACTTTTGTAATGAGGCGTTTTTTATAGCACCATCTGCTTTATTGATTCAAACATAGTCGGCCATATAAATCGCAAGATCCCTCGTCTCATCGTTATGTTGAATCGCACAGCTTTACTATCCGTTAACACAGCATAACATGCAAAGAGACGAACTACTACCAACATATTGTTTATAGGCGCGGAGTGGAAAAACTAGCCGAACACTGTGAGGCTGTTTCAAACAGTGTGGGAGACTATATCGCTGATGATTTATTTCTCTCTTATCTTTATCTGCTTTGTTCAATAAAATAACGAAAATCGCTATTTAGTATGCAGTGCATTAATACAAATGAATTAATGTTTATGATGATAACTTAGTCCGCCCCTGGTAACTGAGTGGACGCCGGCACGTGTTCGCTCAGATGGCCTAGCTATCCTCTGTAATAAAAAAAACTGAGTGCACGGATCAACGAACAACCTGAACGGGTGTCATCGGACGTCCGCCACGATCAAATTCAACAAACAATACAGAACAAAATGAGATAAAAAAAAGTGGGGTCAGCGCGACAGAATGTCAATCCTATGGGCCCGGGTTCGATTCCCGGCTGGGTCGGAGATTTTCTCCGCTCAGGGACTGGGAGTTGTGTTGTCCTAATCATCATCATTTCATCCCCATCGACGCGCAAGTCGCCGAAGTGGCGTCAAATCGAAAGACTTGGATCCGGCAAACGGTCTACCCGACGGGAGGCCCTAGTCACACGACATTTATTTATTTTTATGATAACGTTACGAAAAAAGTCTTTTTTTAATGAAACACAGAATACCAAACTGTCAAGAACTAGCAGGATAATACACACTTCTGGCTTCTAAACGATCTGAGTCTACGTGCAGCCAGTCATAATGAAGTAACTTTAAAGGACTACCACAAAAGTACGCGGATATAGCAGTATGGGTAGCTACATAACAAAATCAAGTTAACAAATCATTCAGTGCCACAATGACGCAAAAAAGCAGTATGGGTAGCTACATAACAAAATCCAGTTAACAAAAAAATGGCTCTGAGCACTATGGGACTCAACTGCTGTGGTCATAAGTCCCCTAGAACTTAGAACTACTTAAACCTAACTAACCTAAGGACAGCACACAACACCCAGCCATCACGAGGCAGAGAAAATCCCTGACCCCGCCGGGAATCGAACCCGGGAACCCGGGCGAGGGAAGCGAGAACGCTCCCGCACGCCAGTTAACAAATCATTCAGTGCCACAATGACGCAAATACAATTGGCAGAAGCAGAAAAAACACACACTAACAAGTGTGCGATTTAACAAGTTTTCCACCTATTGGGGAGAAGTTATCTTAAAATTTATTTACTGATTGTCGATCTACCTGCCAGGGGCTCTTTCACATAAGAGGTAAAAATCTTGTCCTCAGCATAATTAGAACTGTAAAACTGAGTCAAACAGCACTCCCTTGTTGTCCCAGTGACAGCTAAGAATCTGGAACGTAAATGGCGAAGTAAGCTGCAGTTTCTATTGGAACGAGATACCTGGATTCAAAACCATATAATTTTCTACCCCTCTGTGATGCCTTGAATCAGAATAATTTGGAATAATCGATCCAGATGACAAGAAAATATCAACTGAATGTACCAGGATAATTCTGAAACAAACCAGAAGTGAACTGACGGTCACGTAGCTGCCAAACGTATTCTACAATGTTTCCAATTCTGAGAATAATTCTGAATATTTAATATCCAAATGACAAGAATATTGACGGAATTTACCAGGATCGTTCGGAACAAAACCGGTAAATAAATCGTGCCAATCTGTCTTAGAATAGCTATAGGCAAACTAAATTTGCTCAGCCGATGTGTTTCTTGAGCTGAATGGCGCCAGAAAAATCGCCCTTCGAAGACGCGATGTCGCCACCTGCCACTGCATCGACTAGGAGCAGAAATACGTAGTAGCAACGAGTGTTCTTAGCATTTCTGTAGCTGTGGTTTGCGTCTAAAGCGTAGTTACGAATAATATTTAGAGGCACCGATTGCAACTCGAACATTGTAAATAAAGGGCAGGGAAAACTTCTTTAGCTGTCATATGTAGATTGTTTCTCTGCCTTAAGCAAACTGAAAAGTATAAACCTGGTTGTCTGTATGCGATTCGCTTTCTTAGTATTACCAGACGAAATTAATTTGATGTGTAAGTAACATTCATTTTAATATTATATACTAGAAAACAGTTTTCCTTACGAATGCTTGAATTAACACCACTTGTAATACATAATAGCACAAGTGAAAAGACAATAGAGTACTGCATGTGGATGTCCACATTTTGCAATCAGATTTTATATGCTGTGGATAACACATAGTTTCAACTCACAAAAATGAACCGTGCAAGGGAATTTTTCGCAGTGGTCGAAAAATAGAATTCAAAACCTATGAAGTTAAGTTAGCAAATGAAGCAGTGCTGCGTAAATCCGATTCCAAGTTCTGATAACATGAAGGGAGAAGCGGTTGTGATGAGACAGTGAAACAAGGAGCAAAATGTCAACATTAATGTGTCAAATATGTCATACTTAAGCAAAACTGTCATTCATTTCACAGCAACTAAAGAAATGAAAGGTTGAATTTAATTGAACTGAATTTTATTTGATTCTGTAGAATTACATGGTGTACAGTGAATATACATGTACTGTAGGACATGTCAAAAGTACAAAAACCTTCATTTTCACATTCTTCCTAACTGTTGTAACATCATCGATTATAATTAAAAATATTTACAATACTGTAAAATTCATTTTTAATCAGATAGTATTTTAAGTTCTTTGAAAACTTAGTGTCATGTACGTTTTCATGCAGTTTCTTAGGCAGACTTCATAGTAAACTAATACCTGAGTACTAGGGTCCTTTTTCAAGCATTGTCAGTCAGTGGGGTATGCTTCGTATGTCATTCTTCCTCCGTATGTTGTGTGTGTGTACACTAGCATTTGTAGTCCACTTTGCACTGTCTTTTGTGACACATAGTATAGTTTTATATATGTACAAGGAATTAAGATGGCTTGTCTTTTGAAGCAGTTTCTGCATGTTTCAGAAGTCTTTCTTCTTAATGATTCTGACTGCTTTTTTGTGTAATGTGAACATCCTTTTTATGACACTGGAGGTATGAATTATAAAACGCCTTCAGTCACAAATTTTCGTCTTTTATTAAGTACGCAATGCATTTCGGACCCTGTGGTTCCATCATCAGATGTAATTTGTGTTAATACATGCTTTATTTTTTCCCTTGAATGGGGTGAAATGCATATTTATGTCACGGAAAGGTTATGGATTTCATAAGTCAATCGCGGAAAATATGTGCGAAATAGCAGAAAAGATGAACAGTGTAAACTTACCACGTAATCCAAGAAAAGCGTCTTTAACGTTTTAGCACCATCAAACATTCTTTTCTCCATGAATTTTGAGTTTCCCCACACTGCCACTCCATATTGCAGGAAATGTTCAGATAGTCCATAGTATACTCTGCACAGAAGCTGTTTGTCTGCATACAGTGGTAGCTGCCTCATTATAAATATGACGGAGATGATTTTCTTACAGACAGTATAAATATTTTGTTTCCATTTCAGCTTGTTATCCACGGTAATAGCTAAGAATATATTGGATTTTACTTCTTCTAGTCTCGTTTCATCCACCTCTAAACCCATGTGTACAGCATTGTCTTTATTTCTGAACACTCCAAACAGTCTTTTTTAGGTTTATAACGAGTCCATTTTCCAGGAGCCTTTGAGCCGTGGTGTTTGCAGATATGTATGCTCTTCTCTCAAGCTGAGCCACAGTTTGGTCATTGTTCAGTATTTTCATGTCATCTGCATACAATATTTCCATTTCTTTTTCTTCAACACTTACCTCATTAACAAACAGATTAAACAGCAAATGCCCCCATTACCGACCCCGCGGCACTCCATATTTGATGGTTTTGGTTTCTGCCTGATAGGCATCCCTTATTGACACCTATTGCTTTCTGTTGCATAAGTACGTTTCTATCCACTTCCCTACTTGCCCAGAAACATTGCAGATACAACTCATTTTTCATCTAAGAAATGTATAATGCATTCTGTCAGACTGGCAATTGCTGAGTCTGTAGATCTACTATTTCTGAAACCCTGCTGCGAGGGTATGAGAACGTTGTATTTGTCCACATAATCAACTAATCTATTATGCAAATACATTTCCAGGCTTTTTTGAGAAAACTGATATCAGTGAAACTGGATTGTAGTTGTTGCAGTCGTCCTTTTCCCCTTTCATGTACACTGCTAATCTTCGGTTTCTCTGGAAAAATTCCATCTCTGACAGAGCTGTTTGCTATGTTCAGCAAAGGTGAAATTATTGTCTCACTTACTTGCTTTATTACATGATTCGGTATTTTGTCGTCACCATATAATTTCTTGGACTTCATTTTCTGTATAGTTTCCCTCAGTTCATCTTCTGTGACTGGTTTCAAGAACATGGTTCTGCTTGATTTTTTGTGACAACTTAGTAGCCTTCTTTTGTGGACTTTTTCGTTCCAGTTTTAAGTTCTCTACCACATTTGTACAGTTATCATTGAGTATGTTAGCTATTTCTCTACCATCTGTAACCACTGTGTTCTTTATTTTCATTGACCTGATATCTGTTTCTTTGTTTTATCCTGTCTTTCATCATTAATTGCGTTCCAAGCTGCCTTTGCCCTGTTTCTTGAGTTCATTATGGCAGCATTAATTGCTCTTGATTTTACCTCTCGTATTATTTTCCTATATTTCTTTTGCAGTATTTTATAATTTTCAGCTTCACCCCTCCGTCTCAGATCCTGCAGCTTCCTTTACAATTTTATTATTTCACTGGTAATCCACTTCGTCTGATCCCGCATCTTTTCTTATCTCTTTACTTTGGGGAATGCTGTATTAAAATGGTGTTTAATTGTAATAAATGAAGCATATTTTTCATTTACATCCTGCATCTGTATGGCTTCATTCCAGGTTTCCCAGCTTAATATTGTATCAAAGATGTCATAATTTTGGTCACTATTGTTCCTGATTTCTGTAGTTGTTTGTTTTGGTTCATATATTATGTCTGTACTTCTGCAGAAGCCGATCAGCTGTCCATGATGATCAGATATTTCTGTTTGGACTACATGTGACTCATAGTTAGACCAACTAATATTAGTAACGATGTCAGTAACTGTCCGACTTTCAAAAGTCACTCTTTTTGTTGCAGATATTGTTGCCTCCATACTGCACTGAATTAACAATTCTTCAAAATCTTGTCTTGGTTTTGATTCTTTTCCCATGTCAATATTGACGTCTCCACATATAATGTTTTCCTTCATATTCATTCTTAGTAAGTTGGGCAATTTTTCCACAAAAAAATGCTTCAATCTTGCCTCTTTGTGATCTGTACACACAAAACAATCTAAAGTCATCAGTCTCTACACCAGTAATTTCAAAGTTTTTTCTCTAGTTATAAGTAACCTCATAACTTTAATGTTTGCAACTTTTAGGGGCTTTTCTGTTTCAATAGATATGGAAACTGCATCACTTTTATGTTTAGATCTACAGAAGTAACTGGATAAGATATAGTTATTTATTGTCAAGTTAGCTATCTGGGTTTTAGTTAGACAATGTTTACTCTTACATAGTATGTCTGGTTGTATTTCACTTAGGACTACTTCTGCTACTACTTTGTTGTTACCAACGTATTGAATATTCTGCTGTAGTACTTTTATATAACATTTTTTTTGTTGACTTACATGCTGTGGGCTGCATTCTGAGAGCATATTCTGTAGTCCCTCCTTTTTTCTGTGGTTCTTATATTTCCTTTCTCAGCTGTAACAATAGGTTTTTCACTCCCATTGCCTGCTCGTAATTACACCAATATAATGGTCGGTGATGCTTTGTCAGTAACAGCGAAAAGTGACTGATGAGTGGGTTTCTCAATTTTCAGGTACAGTAAAATCATAAGGACAAAGAGGCATGGAGACTATGAAACGTACTAATATACGATCGTTAGGATACGGATGACATGAAGTGTTGACCTCAGGTGCCAGGCTGCAACATTTACAGGCTTATATAATTTTTTTAACCACCTCATTTCAATTATCTGGTCATTTAGAATTCAGTTTATTATACTGATTCATACTCTATCATTGATTTCATTCCGACTTTAGCAAGCATACATATATCTCTGCACTAGTTCAGTTAATACTTGAACATCAAACATACACAATTCTCATTTTCTAATTGCAGGTTAATTTTTGTAAGTATCCAAATTATCGTACCGTTTGTATTTGTATAATAAACTTACAGAAATTTTAGGAACATTTTCGAACTAATAATCTTCATGATATAAACAAAGTCATAATAAAACGTTGTTAGAAAACGTACGAATTTCAGTACTAAAAGCTAAAAGCCGTGTAAAACTTTATGTTGCAACGTGAGAGGGACGAATTAATGCTTAACTGAATGACAATAGTCTGTGTACTCTAACAAGATTTTGATTGTAATCCATAAATTTTCTGTTTCGAATGATGGATGACGTAGGTAGTATATATATATATATATATATATATATATATATATATATATATATATATATATATATATATATATATGAGAGTAGTCAATCAGTTTTCCGATAGTTTTGGTGAGCTAGTTTTGTTACAGTGTTACACGATAAACATGCGATTTTGAAAGCGGACATCGTGTCAACCCGAATTTCTTGAAATTTCTCTTAGCACTTCCAAACCTACAGCTACACTGTCAAGAACTCAACAAGTTGCAGCAAATTTTGTTGGAGCAGATAGCCCGCAAATTCTTTTATGGCTACTGCAGCATCGGAGATCGCCGAGAAATGAAGATGAGTATTTGCTAATTAATTGTTACTCCTAAACAATTGTTACGCCCTGATATATTTCAATTGTGGTGAAGGATCATGGGATTACAGCTCCGCTGCTAAGAAAGTTTTACTAACAGAATTTTTTGAGTTTCAGGTTGATTTATGCAATAATGGACGCTGATACAATGGACGATTTTAAAGAAATCACTGGTATGGTCGTCTGAAACGAACTATACATTAACACAAAAAAGGGGAGTCGACAGATGACTGCTAAAAAATGGACACAAAGAAGGAAATGATGTTTATGGCATGGAACTACATCCCCACAGACAACTGAGATAAGTATTTTTGATTGTTCATTCTTTTTTCTGTGTGCTAGAAATTCCGTTTGAAGACTAAAATTATAGTGTGAGGACTGAAATTTTCGTTCAAAGCGTTTAGAACTATGTTTGTTTATCAGTACGCTGAGTAATAGTAGCCAAAACTGTGCGCTACTAAAAAATCAGGAATAGGTAGCAGGCAATGTTGCGAGTTTAAACAACAACTTCACTGTTAATGAAAACGAAATCGGAGTAAACCGTGACGCATCTGATTGATTGGGGGGGGGGGGGGGGGGGGCTTATGGGACTGAATGGCGAGGCCATTAGTCCTGCAGTTCCCAAGTTACATGTGTAAAATAGAGGTGTCCGCTAAACGTGGGCGGATCCGTTCAGAGGGGTCAAACTACAAAGCGAAGAAGCTAAAAACACGCACAGTAGAAGGCATAAAATGGTAGGCCAAATTTGAAAACTGGAAAAACAAAAGGACAAAAGAGCGGTCTGTGCAAGGGGAGTGCTCATGGGTCCCAGACCCAGAAAACACGGAGAGGCCCCAACCACAACCACACTGCCCCTGCTCCAAGAATTAAGCAAAACCTTATAACTGAGAACAAAAACCACTTTCACGTAGTAAACTGAGCACCAGTTCGATCATCCTTGAGTCGTTTGCTAATATTAAAGACAAGGAATCTGGAAAGCTATACATAGCGTGAACGGCCAAAAATAAGGGACATTCCACCAATATACGAGATACCGTCAGTCTGGCTCCACAGCCGCATTGTAGGGGTAGCTCGTTACAAAGAGATAACAATGAGTGCGCCTAGTATGACCGATGCACAGGCGGCATAAAACAGTGGATTTCTTCGGAGACGAGCGGAAGGAAGAGTGCCAGACTGCAGTAGTCTCCTCGATTGTGCAGGGTTTATTGCTTAGAACAGTAGCGCACCAGATGTCATTCCATTTTTGGGGAAAGAGAGATTCAATGTCGATCCGCATATCTCAACTTGGAATCATGAAAGGGAATAGGAAGCAAGTATCTGCCTCTCTAGCCAAATGGTCGGCCAGTTCTTTTCCTGGGATATCCACATGACTTGGGACCCAGAGAAAGATAACTTAACAGGTGACACGGCCAAGGGCAGAGACCAAAGGGTGACGTAAGTAGCATCGGTCTATAGCCTGCAGGCTGCTCATTGCGTCGGTACATATTAAAACAGGTTGTGAGATGTGTCGTCAAAATCCTTGCAGCGCCCATCGGCGATCCTGGACAGCGACTTCTACATCCTTGGTCCACCATGGTACCGGTCGACGACTAGGGGACTTGTAAATATGGGCATAATGCCAGCGCCATGAATAATAGTGTCAGAGACGTCTTGCACGACCGCATAACACAATCAAAGAGAGAGGTGTCGAAGTGCACAGCAGACGTATATACAGGCAAATTGGCTCTGTGAACTGCCAACGTGGGGGCCTGTCTGCCTGACGGTGGCAGGGGAACTATAGAACCACTGGAAAGTGGTCACTGTCATGAAGATCATCATGGGGTGACCAATGTAGTGAAGCCACGAGAGCAGGGGGAAGATTATGAGATTGATAGCAGAAAAGGTGCTATGAGAATCACTGAAGTGGGTAGGAGAACCGTCATTGAGGAGACAGAAATCAAAGTCTGTAATAAGTTAGTCAATTAGAAGACCCCAACCCATCGAAGTGGCACTCCCCCACAGAGTGTGGTGTGCATTGAAGTCCCTAAGGAGGAGATAGGGGGAGGGGGTTGTTGTATTGACGTAGGCAATTCAACATAAGGAAGATGACCAAAAACGTTGGAGAGTGGTCATCGTCGAAGTGCGTTTCTTGAAGAGGGAGACTGAATCAGAATAAGAGGAAACAAGTTGTTATATTTCTGGTAGGTGACAGTAATACCTATTACAATTCCACTGGATTATCGTGTGATGAGAGTCCAGGTTAGACATAAAGGAGGTGAGTGGAGGTCATGTCACTGGATTAGTGGTCATCATGGACAAGGATGGAGAGACATCCATAAAAATTGGGTCTGATTTGGAGTTAGGAGGAGACGACATAGCCCCTAGGGATGCCAGGGAAGACTCGTCCTTGGATTTGCGCTGCTGCTGCTTCTTCTCCCTCAGAGGGAGGGAGGAAGTGTTATCAGCGATGTCCAGATCAGACAGAGAGCGAGCGGCTTTGGGGCCCTAAGCCCGAGGTTGCAGACTTCCTACATCGAGAACGCCAGGGAGGGGGTGTTCTGAGAGGAAACCCCATCCCTAGAAGGGCCCAGGAGCTAGGAAAGAGGACTTCTTCTCTGGCTGAGGAGGAGAAGGAGGAGGAGGAGGAGGATGGTTGTTAGGATGAGGGGGTAGGAGGCAAAGGTAGATAAGAGATTCACAGGGTGAAGTCTGTCAAACTTCTTCTGGGCCTCAAAGTAGCTGATATGGTCAAGGATCTTTATTTCCTGGATTCTTTTTTTCCTTTGTATACACCAGACACCACAGTGAGCTGGGACAATACAGACCAGAGCAGTTTACAGAGTTAGGCAGTTGGGTACAAGGGCTCGCCATATGAAGAGGGCGGCCACAGTCACCACAGATGGGAGCAATATCGCATCACAATGACAGTGGCCAACTTGAGGCAATGGAAGCAAACGCATGGGAGATAAAATGAATGGCTTGACACTGCATCAGTATACCATCATCTTGACCTTTTCGAGCAAGGTATTCCCCTCAAAGGCCAGGATTAAAGTGCCAGTGTCTGCACGATTGTCCTTAGTGTCTCTCTGGACACACCACATGAAATGAACGCCAACTCATTCTATATTAACCCCAAGTTCATCATCAGACACCTAAGAGAAGGTCCCTATGGAAAATCATACCCTGTGTCATATTGAGAGACTTGTGAGGAGTGATAGTCACTGGGACATCTCCCAAGCAGTCACAGGCATGGAGAGAGGCTGAGTGGTTGGTATAAGTTGTCTTTATAAAGAGATCTCATCTTGTTCAAGGACTCAACTTCACCAAACTTGTCCTCAACGTGCTCCACAAAAAAAAAAAAAAAAAAAAATATGGATTGGTGGCGGCAAAAGTCTCCCCATCAATCCTGGTACAGACCACGAACCGTAGAATGGGTTTCACCCAAAGCCAGTGGGCCTGGCCCTCTTCCCATGGGGTAGCCAGGGGGGCGAGAAGGCAGAAACAGGAAATGAGACAGAACTATTCCTAGGAAGAGATGCGGGCACAGAAGAGAGGTCTGACTTCAATGTTTCATGTGCTGAATGTCTACCAAGGTACCACCCACTCCGATCAGGGTCTCGCTTCATGGGCGTCATCCAGCCAGAGCAATGGCCACCTGGCATGACAGTCACTGCTGGGAGTTCTGACGCCCTGAAAAGATAGGCAACCAATCCTAGGCTTTCATGAGGCATTCACATTGCAGGTTCCAGCAGTGTGATCCCTATGGTGCCAGAGGACTCAGCCAGTTGGGTACATAACACCAGCCCCCTCCCCCATATGGACTGGCTACCGAGCTAGTTACCTAACAAGGAGGCGAAAGGGCTATGGTGGGGTGAAAGGGGAAGGGGGAAAGAGAGAGGGAGAGGAGGAGTGGGGGAAAGGAATCCAGGCGAAAGTCGCTAGGGACGGAGTTCTTCCCCTTATGGCTCACGCTACAGATTTCAAATTTAGAGACAGAGGTCAAACTCCAAAGGAGGACAAAAAAAAAGAAAAGTCGAAAAGGAGGAGGAAAAGTAAACAAACCAAAACTGCAAGATTAAACGAAGTAAGGAGGATAGCCGGGCTGACATAAATAAGAACACCAAGAGAGGGGAAAGGAAGGGTCAAAGGGAGAGGGATAAGGACAGGGAGGGAGAAGGAAGGGGAGGATAAAGCATTCCTGAAAAGAAGTAAGGCTGCAAACGCTTAGGGACCTGTGCATACCACACACATACCCACAAAGGTCCTGTGGGCCCTATTGGGGGGGGGGGGGAGGGGGGAGCGAGATACCAGAGAACCAGATTCGTGACAATGAGACAGTGGGAGGTGTTAATGTGATTGGTTGTTCATTGTTTCTTGGTTTTGACGAAACTGGAGTTACAGGTTCAAACAGTGGAGTTGTAGAATTATTGTCAAGATTATTGGGTGAAACTGCTAATACCATAACTAGTACCTTAGGTGGCCAAACTTGTGAAACAAAGGATACTTTGAAGGACCTCAAAACAGGACTGGAAAATAGTAATAAAAGAATTACAGCTTTCTGACTGTTCTTTTGCTCTATTCTTGCCGCTGATGCCTGTCTTGTGAGTGTCAATTTTCATTTAACTAATACTGTGGAATTACGGTCAAAAGGTAGTTACATAGCAAAGTTACTCAGTAATAAAAGATGAAATGTTATTCTTACATAGAGTGTCAGTCCGTGTGCTGAAACTTTATTTGCTTTCTATATTAATTTCAACTTACTTGTATTCTGTGTGTTTGCTAATGACACAACTATATACTAAAAAATTGTCAATATGTAAGTGAGACACATTTTGCTTGGCATTGGAAGAGTTTGTTGAAAGAGTGGACTGCACACACTACGTAACCTAAAAAACTGTGCTTAGTTGTTTTGAAGTGAATACCTGACTATACATGCAGAATTTTTTACACGAAATTAGTCAGTTTTGTTAGCAATCTTAATAAATAAACCAGACACATGAATTACTATTGACACTGAGAGATACATTTCCTTACATTATTAAGAGATATGGGAGCTGTTTTATTCAAACAATGACTGTCTGAGAATTACTTTGATACTGGCATTATATTACAATGAGAATATTGCTGTGAATTTTTGCTAGCACAGTTCATGTACATCCTGTGGATAATTTGTGGTTCAGTAGTAATTAGTAAAAAGGGGATGGATATTGTTTTGAACTAATGCACACTTGTTGGACTTGAAACCATTTTGTAGATACATATTGTCTTTTATATGCTATTTCACATGATTTATATTGTAGTGCTAAAGGAAAAATGAAGTTAGTGATAAACAATGAGTATGATCAATACTACTTTCCACTATTGTTCTTGCTATCAAGCTGCTGAGTGACTGGTAGACCATTAGGAACAACTCGTTGTAGTTTACCAATAAAATGTGTCAAAATATTCACCTGGAAGAGTTCTACATTGCTTATGCTGGACACACTACTAAAAAGTTGTTTTAAATTACCTGAATGTATATAGTCTATTATGTTACTGGTAACAGCTGATTGACAGAACGTAATTATCTGTATTTTATAGTGTACATACACACACACACACACACACACACACACACACACACACACACACACACACACACAGAATCTATGTAAATATTGAATAATATACTACACACACACACACACACACACACACACACACACACACACACACAGAATCTATGTAAATATTGAATAATATACTAATATACAGAAAAGATTGTCTGACTGATATGACTCGCAGCAGTTTGTGAAGCTGTTTAGTCAATACTCTTGTCAGACACATACATTCTTACTTCCTTGTATTTATGAGTTGCTGAATGTTCATGTACTGTAAAATCAGTCGTCAAGGATAATGATGACTGCAGAGTTTTGCTGTATATTGCGGTATTTTACTACACTTACATTTCACATTTTACTATGGTAAAGGCACATAGTCGCAGTGGACTTCCACTTGAGTTCATTTGTTTGTCAAGAGATGCATTTGTATACGCAAGTTTAATTTTTATTGCATTTTGAGAGATGTGAATTATTTATGTGAGATAACGAAAATGTTGAAATGCACGTCTACTATGGAGCCATGATGTGTGCATTTCCAGTGTATTATGTCGAAAAAAAAATAATTGTGTGACAGACACAATGAATGCTATTTACACAGTACATTTATGGGAATTTGAAAGGAAGATTTACTTTACGAATATACACATTACTTTGATACATGAGAGGGACACTAGCACAAAAGTATGTGCCCCATACTGTGCTTCATTCTTCTGAAAAAATCATTACTTAATATTTTAATGTTTTCTTAATTATGGACTACTTTGCATGGAGAGCAAGTATAATGTCAAAATGAATATAAAGACATGCAAAGAAACAAAATAACTTATATCAATGAAAATACAAACTGATTATCTTGCTATCTACACACTGTTTTAACTTCTATTCTGTCTTGGAGGTGATATTCAAGAATGTACCTGTTACCCACAAATGCCATTTGAGGAAGTCATGCACCCATATTGGAAGAATCGACCAAAACGTAACTTGCTAGTAAGCTAGTGTCTATGCAACAGTATCTGTGTAACGATAATGAAATTTTAGACTTTAATACACTCCTGGAAATGGAAAAAAGAACACATTGACACCGGTGTGTCAGACCCACCATACTTGCTCCGGACACTGCGAGAGGGCTGTACAAGCAATGATCACACGCACGGCACAGCGGACACACCAGGAACCGCGGTGTTGGCCGTCGAATGGCGCTAGCTGCGCAGCATTTGTGCACCGCCGCCGTCAGTGTCAGCCAGTTTGCCGTGGCATACGGAGCTCCATCGCAGTCTTTAACACTGGTAGCATGCCGCGACAGCGTGGACGTGAACCGTATGTGCAGTTGACGGACTTTGAGCGAGGGCGTATAGTGGGCATGCGGGAGGCCGGGTGGACGTACCGCCGAATTGCTCAACACGTGGGGCGTGAGGTCTCCACAGTACATCGATGTTGTCGCCAGTGGTCGGCGGAAGGTGCACGTGCCCGTCGACCTGGGACCGGACAGCAGCGACGCACAGATGCACGCCAAGACCGTAGGATCCTACGCAGTGCCGTAGGGGACCGCACCGCCACTTCCCAGCAAATTAGGGACACTGTTGCTCCTGGGGTATCGGCGAGGACCATTCGCAACCGTCTCCATGAAGCTGGGCTACGGTCCCGCACACCGTTAGGCCGTCTTCCGCTCACGCCCCAACATCGTGCAGCCAGCCTCCAGTAGTGTCGCGACAGGCGTGAATGGAGGGACGAATGGAGACGTGTCGTCTTCAGCGATGAGAGTCGCTTCTGCCTTGGTGCCAATGATGGTCGTATGCGTGTTTGGCGCCGTGCAGGTGAGCGCCACAATCAGGACTGCATACGACCGAGGCACACAGGGCCAACACCCGGCATCATGGTGTGGGGAGCGATCTCCTACACTGGCCGTACACCACTGGTGATCGTCGAGGGGACACTGAATAGTGCACGGTACATCCAAACCGTCATCGAACCCATCGTTCTACCATTCCTAGACCGGCAAGGGAACTTGCTGTTCCAACAGGACAATGCACGTCCGCATGTATCCCGTGCCACCCAACGTGCTCTAGAAGGTGTAAGTCAACTACCCTGGCCAGCAAGATCTCCGGATCTGTCCCCCATTGAGCATGTTTGGGACTGGATGAAGCGTCGTCTCACGCGGTCTGCACGTCCAGCACGAACGCTGGTCCAACTGAGGCGCCAGGTGGAAATGGCATGGCAAGCCGTTCCACAGGACTACATCCAGCATCTCTACGATCGTCTCCATGGGAGAATAGCAGCCTGCATTGCTGCGAAAGGTGGATATACACTGTACTAGTGCCGACATTGTGCATGCTCTGTTGCCTGTGTCTATGTGCCTGTGGTTCTGTCAGTGTGATCATGTGATGTATCTGACCCCAGGAATGTGTCAATAAAGTTTCCCCTTCCTGGGACAATGAATTCACGGTGTTCTTATTTCAATTTCCAGGAGTGTATAAGCACCATGTCAGGGTATTTGAGCATCAACCATGTATAACTGTGCAGTTGAGGTATCATGTGTCACTAATAAAATATCTTTTGATGGAAATACATTTATTAAATAATGAATAACTAAAGACAATGCAGCAGACTACATGAATGTTACAGCATGTGAGAAAACTGGCATCTGACTGCTCCAAAGAAAGTCCTTCACAGATAAAACACACTTTACACTTATTGATAGTCACCAAATGGCCCTCCCCCCCCCCCCCGCCCTCCTCCACCCCCCCCCCCCCCAGAAATACAGAGCATGATAGAGGGGTTGTCTCGAGGCATATGGTGGTACGTAGGACACTGGCTGCAGTGAGACATAGTATTCTTCGTGTCAGTGAGGCAGTTGAATACGGCGTCTAGCTCTGAAGATGGGAAGCATATCAGGTTGCATTGGTTCAGCAGGAGCACTGTTATCACGTTAGTGCACTGATGGTACCGAGTACCCAAACACGTTTCGGCACCACATTGCCATCATCAGTGGGTTTTCATTTTTATTTATTCTGCAATGTGAACATTTTTGTTAAATGATTATAAAATTATGTGCATTTTTAGTTCAAACAACAGATCGTTTCTTTTTGTAAATAACTTAACATTTGGTGTGCATGAATTTTCTGGATCACTTTTGTGTTAATTACTACAGGTAGCTTGTCATCTGCAACCAAACGATGTTGATGAGAAAGTTTTTGGCTGGGAGTTAACCTATATTCTAAAATGTAATTTAATTTTACGCGATGTGTTCGCGCCTATTTTCGTATTTACTTACGTTTTCGTGTGGCAAGCACTTCCATCTCCGCATCATGCTGAGGTGTTGTGATGCATACGTAACTATAACAAGTATTTTACACAAATAACATAGTAAAACACTTTTCACTACACCAGAACACAATGTGATTGTGGTTTGTTATGTGTCCCAGAGCAGTCACCAGAGAGTTCGGCGCCAAATTTGAATTTTGTTTGCATTTTTATCTCTCTCTCTCTCTCTCTCTCTCTCTCTGTGTGTGTGTGTGTGTGTGTGTGTGTGTGTATGTGTGTGTGTATGTATGTATGTAGACTTCATCTGTTCGTGCTGTTTTCGTTTGTAAAGTTCCTTTAATGTGTTAAATAGTGTGCGCTTGCAGAGTGTAGTGTATCCGTTTAAGACTTGTTTCCCTTCTGCTATTGCCTTCTGTATATGGAAGTTTTCCTCAATGGTCAGTTTGCTGTATAGGCTGTGGCTGGTTTTAGTATTCTTAAGTCTGTTTCTATTGTGGTTGGGTGGTGATTGTTGGCTATAAGCTGGTCAGCAAATGTGCTATGGGAGCTGTTGCTTTTTAAAGCTCTGAGATCTTCCGAATATCTTGTCTTGAAGTTTCTGCAAGTTTGTCCTATGTATACTGACTGGCAGGTGTTGCATGTCAGTTCATATATTGCTGATCTGTTAAATTTATCTATGGGTGTTTCTTGTGTTCTGATCTTTTTCTGTGTTGTGTTCTCTGTCCTGTATCCTATTTGGAGTCCCTGTTCATTTAATATGTTGCCTATTCAGTGAACATACTTGTTACTGTAGGTGAGTATGTGCCATTTCGTTTTGTGTGTGTGTTGTTGCTCTGTTGTGTCTTGTGTGTGGTCATTGTTTGTGTGTTGTTTTGTTCTGTGCTGGGTGAGGATTTGTGTGTGTGTGTGTGTGTGTGTGTGTGTGTGTGTGTGTGTGTGTGTGTGTGTGTGTTCATTTTTGTACTGTTTGCATATTTTTTGATCTAACTTGTTTACCATATGGGTAATATAAGCATTTTCTACCGCTATTTGTTTTATCGTGTTTAGTTCTTGTGTGTAGTTCTGTTTGTTCATGGGTGTTCTGTTTAATCTGTGGAGCATGAATCTGAAGTTTGCATGCTTGTGTGTCAATGGGTGGTTTGATAGGTTGTGAATGGTGGTGCTTGTGGTTGTCGGTTTCCTGAATATTGTGAATGTGTATGTGTTCGTTTTTTGCATGGTGAGATCTAGAAAGTGTAGTGTGTTGTTAGTTTCTGTTTCTAATGTGAAGTTAATTTTTGGGTGTAAGTTGTTTATTTCATTGTGTAGCTGTTCTATGTGTGTATGTGGTTCATCAATCAGGCATATTATGTCAACAACACAACTGTACCAGTATATAACTTTGTAGTTCTTTGGTTTTATTATGAGTCTGAAGATAATGTTCTCCAGGTTGTTCATCAATATGTTAGCTAGGGGGCCACTAATTTGTGTTTTGCGTAACTGGCGGACCTCACATCCAAAAATTTTATGGTGTGTAACTTCAACACAGCACAAAGAGCACACAGTTGGTCGAACGGGTTAGAGTCTAACTGGTGGGCCTGGTGCGTCATCAGGGACAAAGAACAGCCACACTGGGAGATCCACCTGTTGATGAATGCGCAGGCAATGATGTAAGCCGTGATGTCCTCCAGAGGAACTGCCTCAACCCACTGGGTGCCCCAGTCGATCACAGACAGTTGTTGTTGTTGTGGTCTTTAGTCCTGAGACTGGTTTGATGCAGCTCTCCATGCTACTCTATCCTGTGCAAGCTTCTTCATCTCCCAGTACCTACTGCAACCTACATCCTTCTGAATCTGCTTAGTGTATGCATCTCTGGGTCTCCCCCTACGATTTTTACCCTCCACGCTGCACTCCAATACTAAATTGGTGATCCCTTGATGCCTCAGAACATGTCCTACCAACCGATCCCTTCTTCTGGTCAAGTTGTGCCACAAACTCCTCTTCTCCCCAATCCTATTCAGTACCTCCTCATTAGTTATGTGATCTACCCATCTAATCTTCTGCATTCTTCTGTAGCACCACATTTCGAAAGCTTCTATTCTCTTCTTGTCCAAACTATTTATCGTCCATGTTTCACTTCCATACATGGCTACACTCCATACAAATACTTTCAGAAAAGACTTCCTGACACTTAAATCTATACTCGATGTTAACAAATTTCTCTTCTTCAGAAACGCTTTCCTTGCCATTGCCAGTCTACATTTTATATCCTCTCTACTTCTACCATCATCAGTTATTTTGCTCCCCAAATAGCAAAACTCCTTTACTACTTTAAGTGTCTCATTTCCTAATCTAATACCCTCAACATCACCCGACTTAATTCGACTACATTCCATTATCCTCGTTTTGCTTTTGTTGATGTTCATCTTATATCCTCCCTTCAAGACACCATCCATTCTGTTCAACTGCTCTTCCAAGTCCTTTGCTGTCTCTGACAGAATTACAATGTCATCGGCGAACCTCAAAGTTTTTATTTCTTCTCCATGGATTTCAATACCTACTCCGAATTTTTCTTTTGTTTCCTTTACTGCTTGCTCAATATACTGATTGAATAACATCGGGGAGAGGCTACAACCCTGTCTTACTCCCTTCCCAACCACTGCTTCCCTTTCATGTCCCTCGACTCTTATAACTGCCATCTGGTTTCTGTACAAATTGTAAATAGCCTTTCGCTCCCTGTATTTTACCCCTGCCACCTTTAGAATTTGAAAGAGAGTATTCCAGTCAACATTGTCAAAAGCTTTCTCTAAGTCTACAAATGCTAGAAACGTAGGTTTGCCTTTCCTTAATCTTTCTTCTAAGATAAGTCGTAAGGTCAGTATTGCCTCACGTGTTCCAGTATTTCTACGGAATCCAAACTGATCTTCCCCGAGGTCGGCTTCTACTAGTTTTTCCATTCGTCTGTAAAGAATTCGTGTTAGTATTTTGCAGCTGTGGCTTATTAAACTGATAGTTCGGTAATTCTCAGGTCTGTCAACATCTGCTTTCTTTGGGATTGGAATTATTATATTCTTCTTGAAGTCTGAGGGTATTTTGCCTGTTTCATACATCTTGCTCACCAGATGGTAGAGTTTTGTCAGGACTGGCTCTCCCAAGGCCGTCAGTAGTTCCAATGGAATGTTGTCTACTCCGGGGCCTTGTTTCGACTCAGGTCTTTCAGTGCTCTGTCAAACTCTTCACGCAGTATCGTATCTCCCATTTCATCTTCATCTACATTCTCTTCCATTTCCATAATATTGTCCTCAAGTACATCGCCCTTGTATAGACCCTCTATATACTCCTTCCACCTTTCTGCTTTCCCTTCTTTGCTTAGAACTGGGTTTCCATCTGAGCTCTTGATGTTCATACAAGTGGTTCTCTTATCTCCAAAGGTCTCTTTAATTTTCCTGTAGGCAGTATCTATCTTACCCCTAGTGAGATAAGCCTCTACATCCTTACATTTGTCCTCTAGCCATCGCTGCTTAGCCATTTTGCACTTCCTGTCGATCTCATTTTTGAGACGTTTGTATTCCTTTTTGCCTGCTTCATTTACTGCATTTTTATATTTTCTCCTTTCATCAATTATGTATTTGAAAACCTCAGACGGAGGAAGCTGACTCATGAGATTGAAATAGCTGTGCCTCAGCTGCCGGGGGCATAGCAAAGATGCTGAGGGGGAGCAAAGCCGACATTGCTATGTTGGCACGGGGTGGGTGCATGCCCTCGCCCACATGTGACAGTCATTCTTGACTCCCAACCAGACATAACGTTCAATTACCAGTGTGGTGGTTGCTCTTTCACCTAGGTGGACCAAGTTGTGTACGGCGTGGAAGATGTCACTACGCAGTGCAGTCAGAATGACTGGTCGAATCCTGCCTGCCGGTGTGTCAGAGAGAACCGGTGTTGCCACTCTTGGAAGGTGGCACATTTCAAGCACAAGTGAACTTGATTGATTGGTGCATAGCTGTTGGATTGATGTGTTGGTGACCTGACTATGTGGCATATCTTTGAGATTGATAAGTGCAGCGATGATATCGACCCATGAGTGGTAGTCCACAACCACATCCCCCCCCCCCCCTAGATGTATAGTGAGTTTGTGGCATGCTGGCAGATGAGGCTGAGGTGACGAAACTTGCATCGAGGGAGATCCTGAGTCTGGTTTGCGAATGGAAGTGTTTTAAGATCTGTGCATATAGTGAAGGGATGTCCTTCAATATTGTTATGGAAGTATTTGATCGCCTCATAAACCACTAAAAGTTCTCGATCAAATGCAGACACTTTGCACTGAGACAATGTCAGTGTCTTTGAGAAGAAGTGTTTCCATAGTGTCACTCACATGCTGTTATAGCGCAGCACCAATGGCTGTGTCACTAGCATCTGCTGTGAGTGACACGTGTGCTTCTGCGATGGGGGGGGGGGGGAGGAGGGAGCAAGGGTAATGGCCTTGGAAAACACAGTCTTCAGACAGTTGAACACATCAATCATGTCTTAACCAAGGGAGATGCCCTTTGCCTGAGGTTTTATTCATGGCCAATGCGTCAATCAAATGTATCTCTATGAAAGGTGCATGGGAGAGGTATCAGCGATAAAAACTGACCATACCTAGAAAGCATCTTGGTTCAGAATATTCTGGGATCAGAATGAGATCGATGCAGTCCGAAGTGGGGTGCACGCCATCAAACGAAACTATATCACTCAGAAAAATGATAGTAGTGCCACTAAGCTGCGACTTTTCTCGGTTCGCTGCCGCTTGATTCCAAGGCTGCGTGGACTTCTTCAAGGTGCTGCTGATGCTCGCTGACAGACGATGAGAACATGAGAATATCATCGAGGTAAGCATAGGCAAAGGGAAAGTTAAACAGCACCTAGTCAACAAACGTTGCCACCTCTGGGCGGCGTTTTTAATGCCATAAGTCATGATTTGATACTCAAAGAGCGCAAACGGCACAGTGATAGCAGTCTTAGAAATGTTGGGTGGGTGCATGGGAAGTTGGTGGTACACTTTAGAACCATCAAACACTGTAAACACTTGGCCACCATGTAGCAACTGTGTGAAGTCCTGGATGTGGGGAATTGGGTAGATATCAATTATTGCATGAGAATTTAGGTTTTTATAATCACCGCACATATGGAATGTTCCATGTCTCTTTAACATGAGTTGTATTGGTAAGGACCAGTTGCTGTCCGAGGGTCGTAGGAGTGGGTCTTTGACAATGTCTCTAGCACAGCATAGCTTGAATGTGTTAAGCCACTGAGCCTTGTGTCGAATCAGAGCCTCCTCCGTGGTATTCGTTTTATGCCAGGCGCCACTGGTGATAATGCCTAAGCATTAGGTGAGGCAGGAGGGGGTCAAGCGGCATGAGCTGCAGGCTACTGGTAGCTGTTGAAAGATAACACTGACAGGAGACAGATTGCTGATGCACAGGAGATGGGGGTGAGTCTGCCAGCAGAGTGAGTGATGTGTCAGATGATATCAGGAGATCCTTGGTGGGCGCTCTGTGATGGCAGATAGCGAGTGTGGTGGCATGTTAGCAGCAATGACAATGTTGCAATCACTATGCATATCATGTGTAAGTGGGTGCAGTTGCTGGGCCTCATGTAGTGGCATCCGTGTAGTTGCTGTGGATAGAGGAAGCGGTGTGCTGGCCTGAGTCGCAACCGTCAGGCCAAGATTGGGCTCAGAAGCTTGGATTTAGATAGAGAGGCGATGTAAGTCCGCCAGTACTCGTTACAGTTTGTGGGACGTCGCCTTAATGCGTGAGAGCAGCTCTGACTTTTGTGCACGGAAGGCTGCTCATGCGAGGGCTAGGAGAGTATGGTCACAATCTCAGAGGCCAGTGACATGCATTCCGTGAGGATTGCCGACTGTGGAGCCGAAGGGACAGGCATTGGGTGCAGCACATGGCTGTCATAGGAGATAAAAACATCTGAAGAGTGGAGAAGTGCCACGGCTTGAAGGTCAAGTGAGAGGGCATAGTGGTAGAGGAAGTTCAACCTTCTGATAGGTTCATCCGTTTCAGCCATGTAAAAAGATTATTGTGGGAAAGACAGAGAAATAACCTGAAAGAGCTGTGAACAGTGATATGTGATCTCTTCACAGCGGTGAGACGTAATGAAGTTGGAGAGGGATCAGTAGGTGTCACAGTGGCAGGGATGAGGCTGACACCTGCTCCTGTGTCCACAAGGAAGGAGAGGCTGGACACAATGTCATGCACATAGAGATGCTGAGTGTGTGCCTGGGGCAGATTCTGTGTGACCTGGGCTGGTAGGCGCCAGGAAATCGAGGATATCATTCACTAGGGCAAACCACGTCTTACGATTGTCCTTTTGCTGGGCTGGCAGCTTGGAAAACCTCAGAGGGGTAGTATTAAGAGTTGATGAGGAAACAGCCGACATGCACTGAGGCAGGGGAGCCATCGCCGGCGATGGGGCATCGGAGGGTGGCGCAGGAGGGGCAGGCGCGGGCAGAGCAGGGATGGCGTAGTCCATAACAGCAGGGCTCGGTGTGTGGGCAACAGCAGCGAGCTGAGCAGGTGCACACGAGACAGTGGCGCTATAATTGGAGGCAGCAAGTGCAAACGATGCAGGTGCAAACAGGGAAGAAACATTGTAGTCCATAGCAGCATGAGTGGGAACGAAAGATGCTGCGGCATGTGGACCGGTAGGTTTGAAGTGGGTGTGAGCAGAGGATGGGCGTTATAGGTCGGTGTGCCAGGAGCCAGCATGGAAGCCGCGAGAGCGAAGGCATCCAGCGTGGCAGGAGCGACAGGCATCGCCGAAAAGCCGTGTGGGTGGGAGACAAGATGAGCGGAAGTGCGAGTGTCCGATGCTGTGGAGGCGATCGGCGTCGCCGCTAAAGCAGATGGTAGAGCTCACATAGAAGAGGCGAAATGTGATACCTGGTGAACATGCAGGTGAACCTATGTGGCAGAGGCGACCGGCATCGCCGAGTAAGTGTGCAGAAACGAAACCATGGGACCGGAGCCCATCATGGCAGGGAGAGGGGTGGGCATTGTCTAGACGAATTGTGAAGACGCTGCAGAATGAGGAGCCGAGTTGGACAAGGCAGTACGCTTTGGACTCACTGAATGGACCATGTAACTCCATCTTTGTCTGTGGGCCAGCAATGTGGTGCGGAACACCCTGGCGACATCCTTTACAGGGATGAGGTGACCCAGCAGGCCATTCGGCCCAGCGTGGTCGGCATTCAGGGCCGCAGGCGAGGTCGGCCATATTGTGCCGGATGAGGCTGGCATGGTGGCGTCGGAAACCAGTGAAACAAAGTCACATAGTTCCAACTGAGCCATGAGTAGGTACGATAGCAGATTCACAGACAATCTTCACTTTACGTATGGAGAAGTCCGAACACAAAGTAATAATAAGATCCTTCGTGGCAGTGAACAGTGAGAACCGAAGCACATGAAACAAAGGCGATAAACAGTCACAGTTTTTTAATGTTACTAACGCTTGTTGGGGTCAACACTGCGATTATTAATGCAGTTACGGCAAAATACATGACTTATGACATACATCTCTATGGAAATTCATTTATTAAACACTGAATAACTAGACCCAATAAAATACAAAACATGAGTCATACAGCATATGAGAAAGCCAGCATCGGACAGCTCCAAAGAAATTCGTTCACAGATAAAATGCATTTTTCACTTTATCGATAGTCGTCACAAGTGTTTCCTTGTTCACTATGCTGTGTATGTTGCAGTGGTGAATAGTGACTAAAAGTTATTTGTTTGTATTTGCAGGAATTACTGAACGCAGACTGCATGCCTAAGAACGCCAGAGGAATATAAAGAGAGTGGAAGGAGGAGTTACCACAAATAGACAGGAATCTTCTCAAGCAGTGAGACAAGCATATAAGAAGAATATATACATTTTTCTTTATAGTTTTGTGTAATTGATTCATTTATTTATTTTTCAAATTATGTGGAAATGGACAATGTTTAAATTTGAATCTTTGTATTAAATTTTTCTTTGAGCATGAATTCATAATTTTTTCATATTTGATCTACTACACACTTGTCACATTTTATGTTCACTAAAGTCAACTTCATGTTGTGCTGACTGGTAATTTTTGGTGAATTTTATACTATGTTTCGGGCAACTGATTGAAGTTTCATTTGTGACAGAGCATCGTGTCTGATTCTCAGCTGCGATACTCTAGGGGAGAGGGGGGGGGGGGGGTTGTTGAAACGTACCATACCAATATATGGCTGCTGAGCGTGGCTAATATTCTCTCAACTGCTGTAAATAAACATTTACAGATATTACGAAAACAGAGTAAGATATTAGTGCAACATTATGATTTTGTTCTAGTTTAACAGGAACTGATGTTTGGTCACATATTTGGAGCACCGTATTTAACGTCTCATCTCTATCAAAATAGACATCGTTTCTAATAATCGGAAGAGGGGCCACATAAATGATACTATTCTGTGCAACGCCCGAATTTCGACTTGCTCGTCAAGTAGCATCTATAGTTAATAAACGATAATAAGGCAGCAGTACTGTACTGCCAACATACCATTGACGATGAAACTGGCGTTATCAGACTAAGTGCAATTTTCATTTGCTGCACATGCAGAATGTATTCGATAAGAAAACTGGATCTGTAGTAGTTTAGACCTATCTCTGTATCTACAGGCCTTGTATTACAATGACTTTTCAGTTTGGGCACCCGTAACCAAACAAAAACATCTCGTCTTCCAGCACGCCTATTGCATCTTCGAATGGCTCTGAAAATGTCACGAGTACTTTTGCAATGTTTTTGTCATAATTATAATTTCTTTAGAAAGGCCTGTCTCCAGAAGCATTTCCATGATTTTATCGTATTGCCTGACTACAGACTGTAGCATTCCAAAGAAGCTGTGCCACCTACTCTCCATTTGTTTTCTGTATCGAATTTATGTCACCAGGTTTCTTATGAAAGGGACAGCACCTCTGGCAACGTAAGTAATGGAGTAAATCATTGCAGCGTCGTGTTATCAAATAGTTGTCATAGAAAATGTGTATGGCGATAGTATTGGATCAAGGGCAGTCCTGAGCCACTCTGCATTGTTGCCAGTTGTATCCAAGATGGCGACGATGACGTAATCCAAGATGGCGGATCTTGGCGGGAAGTTTCGAACCCCAAAGTATCATTATCCAAGATGGCGGCGGTAACGTCACCCAACCCCCCCCCCCCAGTTCTGCCCCAAAGTATCGTTATCCAAGATGGCGGCGATGATGTCATCAACTGACACCAGCTGATATCATCCAAGATGGCGTCTGTGACGTCAGTTGATGACGTCATCTAAGATGGCGGCCATGACGTCAGCTGATGATGCAAGTACCATTATCCAAGATGGCAGGAAAGTGCTATGGCCCCCTGCCATGCCTCCCCTGGTGGGAAGTTCAAAGTCCATAAGAACAATGCAACCTCTAATAACCTAAGGAAATGGTGGGTAAGAAAGGACACTTGGGCTACCTCCACTAACCTAAGTCACCCGACCACCATCTAATCCTAGGAAATGGCGGGGAGAGGACTCGACCCGTGCTTGACGTAAGTCTTTATTTTGCATGCACTACTTATTTAAACAATTAGAGGCATTACGACCATCAAGTGTGTTCACCATGAGGTCTTGGTCTAGTGCACAGTAACACCACCAGAGGGCACTGTCGTCCCTTCCATGACGTAATCCAAGATGGCGTTCTCATGGTGTAGAGGAAGGGCCACGTAACAGGGAAATTCAGGGGTATATTGTTTAATTATAAAAAAATCAGTTTGTGGGGTTTGGATTCCTCTTGCTCATCATTCTCTGCCGTAAGAAGTAATTACATGGAGCAAACATGATGCATAAACTAATGTTCAGCACTGTACTCTGGGTGTCCTAACCTAATGTTGTCTCATTAAGTGGTTTTCGATGTGACCCCCCATTTTCTTAAACTATTGTACCGCCATTGATAGCAAATTAAGTAATTAGTTACGTCCTGCCATCATTTCCTGGTACACTTTTCGAATTTCACATGCTTTTCAACGCCATTTCTGACGCACTCTTCTTTGTCACCCATCCCACTAAACTTTTGCAATGCGTATTACATAAAAATTATGCAAATTAACGCAGTGTTCTGCTACATGTCACCCACTCACGCACTCCCTCCCCATAACTATTGTACTGCTAAAACCAAGTTGATATAAAAAATCTATGGAAATTAATTAAATCGATATTTTTCACATGTATGGGGTAGTTTTTTTTAAATTTGTAGCATCCTACTGGTCAGTGAAATCGCTGGAATACGGTTTAAACAAAAGATCGCTAATAAAAAACTCATCCCGCCACTCGACGCCCGTCGCTGCAGCTGCCTCCGTCGCTGCCTCAGGCCCCGACCCCATGCCGGCCGCGGCCGCCACAGCATCGCTCTGGCGTCCATGGGTCGCCCTCCCTCAGGCTTGTGGGTTAGGGATACAGCAACTAGGCTGCTCACAATGGCCCATTTCAACAGCGTCTTCTCCTCCGCCGTCAGGTCCTCGCTGATCATGTGAGGTACAGCACACATCCCTATCCACCTCGCCACAGACCTCCATGGCGCGCTCGCAGCGATCCCATACGCGAAATGCCTCCGGGCGACACCTGCGTTTACCATTGCTGCCGCTATACCTATGGATACTGAAGTCACAGAGCGCGCTATAGAAATTTGTTCTAGAATAGCACAGGCAGCTTTCTCCCTAGCGATCCTAACGGAACATGCGAGCTGTGTTTAGCCGTGCGTACCTGCCCCAGCGTCACTTATACCTCACCGCAAAACGTCCACGTGGCGACTCACCATCTAAAAGATTCTCAGTGTTATTATGACGTCACACGCTTATGTAAAATAAGAGCCAAGTCGACCTCTCGGAAATTGTATAGTGTCCTAGAAATAGTTAACGTTCGCTTTCTTGATTTCTCAGCTTGTATGCAAGGAAATTCTTGCCCTAACAGAACTTGTTTACGGAAATAGCGCAGAATAACGTTGAATGCAGTTTTCCTCGCGTTCCTAATTTGGTAACCCGTCCATCATGTGTTACCCTTCCCATGTTCAACACACACAAACGTTCCCACCACTATGTAGAGACTCCTATATCCCAGCACAAAAGGATGTATTGTGAATGAGTCGAGCATTATGATTGGCTCTTACCGAATTTACCCACCGAATTACTGATGCCGCCATTATCGAAGCACCATCTGCCTCTTTTTTTTTCTTATTTGAACAGTTCTCGGGAATCCGACCGGGTAGCGTCGTAATTTCTCCGCAATATTTCGGCAGACGTACACGCTGCCTTCTTAAGGTGGTTCCTGACGAATGCTGCGCTGTTCCTCTCGGCGCCCTATGTATACTAGCCCTTACCCCCTCCACCCTTCCTCTCCTGGTGTTTCGGTGCGGCCGGCGCTGCGGCTACTGAAGGTGGTGGGGGAAGCGGCGACTGGGTCTGAACTGGGGTCTGCAGTCTCCCTGCTGCCGCCGTCGGGGGCGTTCCTCGATCTCTGGGACCGTATCTTTCTCTCCAGGCTGAGCGCAGGGTTCCAAGCCTGACTAAGTTGAAGGGAGCTGTCTTTATTAATTAGATCGTCCTGTAGTCGGATTTCGATGGCCTCTTAAGTTACGCAGTCCCAGAAGTAGAAGGATTGACAGAGTATTTTTGTTTTTTAATAAGCCATAGTATGGCCATTCTTTATACAATAGTCAGCCACGGCTGATTTAGTGGCCTGGCGTAATTCGGTACGGCACTTGTGTTCGCGGTACCTCTCTTATACAGTGTGGACTGTCTCCCTAATGTATGATTTTCCGCACTGACAGGGAATTTGATAAACGCCTGGTTTTCGAAGGCCTAGGTCATCTTTCACTGAACCCAGTAGAGTCAAGGTTTTTGCAGGGGGTCGGAATACACATTTCACATTGTGTTTCCCGAGGATTCTGCCGATTTTTCTTGAGGTGTTTCCGACAAACGGAATGCACACCAATGAGTTGTGTTCTTCTGTTTCTTCTTCTTGTTCTCTTGGCGCAGTCTGTCTGAGTGCGTGTCTTATTTGCTTCTGGTTGATCCCATTTTTCCGAAATGTTGTCTCGAGGTGCTGCAGTTCTGCTGGAACGCTCTCCTGATCGCAGATCGATCGTGTCCTCTGAACAAGTGTGCGCAAAACGCCTTCACGCTGGGACTTGTGGTGGCAACTGATGGCATTTAGGCAGAAATCGGTGTGTGTATACACTGTGTCCCAGCTTGCCGTCAGGTTTCCGTTTCACCAGGACGTCAAGAAACGGTAGGACACCATCCTGCTCCACCTACATCTTGAACTGTATGTTGGGGTGCAACGAGTTGAGGTGTTCGAGAAATTCATTTAAGCTGTCCCGTCCATATGGCCAAACAACGAACGTGTCAGCCACGTAGCGGAAGAAACAAGTTGGTTTTTGTTTGGCTTGTTCTAGTGCCTTGTCCTCGAAATTCTCCATAAAAAAGTTGGCTACAACCGGTGAAAGCGGCCATCCCATGATCCCATGGCGACGCCAACTGTCTGTTCATAATAATTTCCGTCGAACAGGAAGTATGTTGAGGTGAGCACGAACTCGAAGAGCCTTGTTAGGTTGTTGTAGAATTTCTTGCTTATCAGATCGATGGAGTCTTTCAGTCGTACCGTAGTGAAGAGGTCCACTACGTCGAAGCTCACTAACAAGTCGCTATCCTGGAGCCGAAGTTCTTGTATACGTTGCACGAAGTGGATGGAGTTGTGGATGTGGTGTTCGCATTTTCTCACAAATTGACTAAGGAGACCCGTCAGGTGTTGGGCCAGTTCATAGGTTGCTGCTCCTATGTTGCTGACTATTGGACGCATAGGTGTCCCATCCTTGTGGACCTTTGGTAGCCCATACAGTCGTGGCGGTGCAGCCACTCGTGGTCGAAGTTTCTTGACAGTTTTTCCATCAAAGGTACTGCGAAGAAGTTCAACGTATCTTCCTTGAAGGCGACTTGTCGGGTCTCCTTCTATCCTCCTGTACGCTGCGTCATCGAGAAGTTTATACATTTTTCTCTTATATTCTGAGTGCAGGAGCAGTACTGTAGCATTGCCTTTGTCAGCAGGCAAGACCACCAGCTCAGGATCGCTGCGTAACTCGCGGATGGCCGCTCTCTCCTCCTTCGAGATATTCTGCCGTCAAGAAACGGTAGGACACCATCCTGCTCCACCTACATCTTGAACTGTATGTTGGGGTGCAACGAGTTGAGGTGTTCGAGAAATTCATTTAAGCTGTCCCGTCCATATGGCCAAACAACGAACGTGTCAGCCACGTAGCGGAAGAAACAAGTTGGTTTTTGTTTGGCTTGTTCTAGTGCCTTGTCCTCGAAATTCTCCATAAAAAAGTTGGCTACAACCGGTGAAAGCGGTGTGGTGTTCGCATTTTCTCACAAATTGACTAAGGAGACCCGTCAGGTGTTGGGCCAGTTCATAGGTTGCTGCTCCTATGTTGCTGACTATTGGACGCATAGGTGTCCCATCCTTGTGGACCTTTGGTAGCCCATACAGTCGTGGCGGTGCAGCCACTCGTGGTCGAAGTTTCTTGACAGTTTTTCCATCAAAGGTACTGCGAAGAAGTTCAACGTATCTTCCTTGAAGGCGACTTGTCGGGTCTCCTTCTATCCTCCTGTACGCTGCGTCATCGAGAAGTTTATACATTTTTCTCTTATATTCTGAGTGCAGGAGCAGTACTGTAGCATTGCCTTTGTCAGCAGGCAAGACCACCAGCTCAGGATCGCTGCGTAACTCGCGGATGGCCGCTCTCTCCTCCTTCGAGATATTCTGCTTCAGTGGTGCAGCCCTGGTGAGCGCACGGCACGTTTCACGACGTATTTCTTCTGCTTCATTGGCTGTCAGAGTGTATGTGGCCTGCTCCACACTGCTTATAATGTCCACAATCGGTAGAGATGTCGGGGTCGGGGCGAAGTTGAGTCCTTTCTCGAGCACCGACATTGCTGCGTCATTGATCGTTCTTCCTGTATGGTTGATGACAGTACGCTTAGGTGGTTCTTGCGTAGTCTTCTGTCGTGCCACAAGGCGTTCAAACTTCGATGTCTGCTTACTCTCAGCTTTTCTTCGTACGCCGTCTGCTTGTTTCCAGGTGGCAGCGTCAGCCCATTCCCATGATATGAGAGATAGAACTGAAGATATCCTGAGGTGGACATCCAGCAGTTTCTTCGAAGTGTCATCCAGGCAGCGGCGAGTATGATGAATTCTCTCTCTTACCAGCGCCAAGCTGGCTCGTCTCATGATGCGCCTGGCCGCTGCAGTCCTTATGTGGTGAATTATCTTGGCGAAAGGCGGCACGACAATACCGTCTCGGCATCTAAGCAGGAATGCAAGTGAGCACAGCAGTCGCTCCCTGTTCCGCAGCTTGTCCAGCATCTTCATCTGTTGAAGCATTTTCTCCCCGTAGAGGTACTTGATATGCGATCTGAAGTTTTCCCGGTGTATTTCCAATTTGAACAGTTCTCGGTATCTGACCGGGTAGCGTCGTAATTTCTCCACAATATTTCGGCAGACGTACACGCTGCCATCTTCAGGTGATTCCTGACGAATGCTGTGCTGTTCCTCTCGGCGCCCTATATATACTAGTCGTTACCACCTCCACCGTTCCTCTCCTGGTGTCTTCGGTGCGGCCGGCGCGGCGGCTATTGGAGGTGGTGGGCGAAGCGGCGCCTGGGTCTGAACTGGGTCTGTAGTCTCCCTGCTGCCGCCATTGGGGGCGGTCCTCGATCTCTGGGGCCGCATCTTTCTCTCCAGGCTGAGTGCAGGGTTCCAAGCCTGACTAGGTTGAAGGTCGCTGTCTTTATTAACTAGATCGTCTCGTAGTCAGGTGAGTTTCAGCGAGAAAATAACTATTTTACACAGATCGCCATATTACACCGACAATTGAACCATGCAAAGTACCCCTACATATCATCAAATATGGAAAGACCCTTACTCAATTACACTGCTCTCTCACTGAGGACAGCAGCTTGAATATTAGTGCGCAAAACCGATCTCCAACCCAGCAATATATCACCACGTACCCTGTCTATGTAGTAAACATACAGTTTGTGTCCTGCACCAAACAAAATCACCCTTTTGCAACATTACTACATATACCGCGAAGACTGACAACACCGTATACACTCCTCACAGCACTAGATATTTTGCTGCAACTGACGATCCCAAGTCATCCGCCCCCAACGCAATACCAGAGCAACCTCAGTGGACCGAAGTCGCTCTCAGAACTGTTCTACAAATTTGGGCTCATTTCCCGTCGGCACAAACGCGTTACTGTTTCTGTTCCGAACCTGCTTCATTGCTTGCTCGCTTTTCTACACCCAACTCCAGACTCGTGGATTATAAGAACACACGTATTTGCGCATGGTTTGCCATAATATTATAGCATTTTCGCGGTACTTGTCGATATCATGCGCTTGGCAGCATCCTACTGATTGTGTGCGCAACATAATTCCCAAGATATAGATGGAAATTATTTCTCTAGAAACCTGAAACTTTAGCTAGGTGGGGCGTGCTGTAAACCACTCGGCAACTCGAAAAAAAAGAGAGAAAACTGATATTTCCTCTCGCAGATACCCATGTCAGTGATGTAGTAGATTCCAAATCATCCCTATAATTTACAAGGGCAACTAAAGTGTTTCTTATGTCTAGAGAACCGGCAAACGTGTCGTCCACATGCTAGATGCACACACCACAATCTATCTTCTCTCAACTAAATATAGGCGCAAAAAGTGCAGAAGCAGTCAACTGAACAGTTTACATGGGAGAGAATAACGATCCAGCACTAACGCACCTCCATATTCAATCTTCTGAAATTTCCACGCAATCACGAAAGCTATCCAACACATACTAAGTATTAGTTCGCTATTCGGTCGTCTACAGGACAACACGGTTAATTCATCTACATTCCAACACTCCAAGAGGCTTCTCCAGTCTGACAGCTCCTACCGTTAACGGGAAACGTGAATCTCTCCCCCCCCCCCCCCCCCCCCCCACACACACACACAGCTCACTGGTGCTGCAGGCCGAGCACATACAGGTAGAATGTATATCGTAAGAAATCGGTCACATATATATTTTCTCCCTGTACTTACAACTAAATGTTGTGATCGCGGTCTCAGTTGAACAATATTCGACAATGAGCAAAGTATCGGAAATACACTCTGTTGATGGTTGTGGCTCTGGAAATAGAAATATCAGTACCATTCTTATGACTTGACATACTTTTCCCTTTGCTATCACGGTACTCGACGTCAAATCCATACCTTCCTTTGCACATGTCTGAACACAAACACATGCTTTATAAGCCTGATGCTCAAGGCAGACCTGTCTCGCACTCCCTACTACTAAGTATAATACTTCGTCAATAACTGATCGCTGGCGATACGAAATAATACTGAACGAAAATCAGCGATGGGTGGACATGTCTCATAAGTTTTTCTTGCGAGTGCTACCACCTTGTCCTAGAAAGAGAGGTTTAATCATCTTACAAACTGCCAGATGTTAAAAAAATCCAATCCCAACAACTACTGTATGTTACTGTCACAAGCAGTCGTTTTTCCAGACAAATACTGAGATGGTGATCTCCGGAGTGTATAGTATCAGACCAACACCTCGCCGAAGGTGCAACCTCGTTATAAAATTACTGCATTTTGAAAGCAATTCGACTGAGGAGCACGACATGAGCCGGTATTTGCAACTCCTTCACGCCACTGCCGCGAGATATTTCTCCAGTATTTGTAACGCATTCTATCTCGATGCAATGTCAGAGGTCGGTGATATATCCAATGGGCTATAACCAATGGTTGATTGACTCTGAGCACTATGCGACTTAACTTCTGAGGTCATCAGTCGCCTAAAACTTAGAACTAATTAAACCTAACTAACCTAAGGACGTCACACACATCCATGCCCGAGGCTGGATTCGAACCTGCGACCGTAGTGGTCACGCGGTTCCAGACTGAAGCGCCTAGAACCGCACGGCCACACCGGCCGGCCAATGATTGATTGAGAAGGATCACAAACAGTAGTAGATGGTGTGATGATTGAGGTCGTAAGAAATGTACACAAGCTTTTCAGATGTCTAATGCCGCGCCATCCGCTAGAAATGCTGTCAGGGATTTGGAATCAAGTCTTTCCATTGAAGCACATACCTGTGTTGGATCCTATGGAGAAGTCCATTAATGATTACACCCACTAGTGAATCACATTTCTGGCAGTCACATATCTCGAAATGAGTCACCTTTCTCGAACCTATCTGATACAGTAAAATTACTACTTCGTTTTAGGTAGCCCCTATGCATCCTGCAACTGCCCCCTCAGACTCTAAACTACCATCCCTGCAGCTTTGACCACGTGATCGTTCCAGTGTAAGTCTGAACTGAGTAGGGATCAGAAGAAACTATATCACCTCCTGCAATCCGTGTAGAAACAGGCGAAGCCGAGTTACTATGACAGAACTGTGTTTTGATCATTCAATGAAGCCTGCTCCTGCAACACGAAGTAGTATAAAAGACAGTATGGGAACTGGGGGAAGGATGTGGATTTTGCTACTGCATTGTGGTGCTCCTCCAAACTACATACAAATACTACAGATCCACGTCCATTCACATCTATCTCCCCAAAATACTATCTTCGTTATTCTGTACCTTCCATCAGAGAAAAATTACGAACTATAAAAGCTCAACTAACTTCATCCGATAGATAACTAGATAAGATTTTTACTGCATCTCCCTCCTCCCATATATCGAAAACAAACACTGCATGCATGAAGACATCGAGCATCCATCACCTGTACTGTAGGGGGATGATCGTATCTCACACACCATACTGTAAGCCGCAAGAGACGCTCCCTGTGACCCTATCTCGTTGTTTGAAACATTTTGTTTTCTGCTCTAACTCGCTTTGTGCACTGATAAACATTTTGTTTTTCTACCATGACTAAGGTCTGTGTCAGGTTCTAAACTGATATTAAGATATTCTGATCCACTGCCTCTCGCAGACAACAAGGAATCACCCCAAAGTACAGTTATCCAAGACATCGCACTGTGACGTGATTGACATCATTCGAGATAGCTGCTGCGATGTCAGCTGATGACGCGATTGACGTCATTCATTTAGACGTTCTGATCCGTGGCCTCTCGCAGATAACAAGGAAATCACCCCAAAGTACAGTTATCCAAGAGGTCGCACGGTACACGATTGATGTCAATCAAGATGATTGCTGTGACGTCAGCTGATGACGCAAGTACCGTTACCCAAGGTGACTGGAAAGTGCCACACTCCCCTGCCAAGCCCTCCAGGCGGGAAGTTTGAGAAGTGGAGGGAAGATAGTTCAATTGGGCTACCTCTAGATGTTGAACCGAGTAAATCATATTATTACTGCTGTTACCATAACACACCTCATACACTGGATGATTTTAAATGAAAGTCATTTACAAGATAAGGAAATTTGACGAGTTTTACAGCGTTGGTGTGGGTTTCCAAACTACGTTTAAACTCATCCGTTACATTGACCGAATAGGTGATGGCTCTGCGTTCCATTTCGACTGATCCTCATATTGCAGTCATGTACGCAATCACTGTTTTGCTAGCCATCCGCAGAAGTTGTCACCCTGCCACAAAACTCCTTCTCCAACTCAAACAAGCGCTGTCAGTCAATCATTATGTCGCAACCAACAGCGTGCCAGTGGACGAATGGGATGGAAAAGACACCGCCGATGTACTGAAATAATAAGCATCACAGCTGATACTGTGATCAATTTTAGTAATTTTACACTAATTTCAACACTGACCAATGATGTGACATCGTGTTTTCCAATTTCAGTATCATAGGTAAACCACTCCTTCTCCACTTTGCGAGTATCATTGCGAATGTGGATAGATGAGTGTGCAGTACGTCCATTCATTGTTAATTCTCGAACACATACATCATCGAAGTATATCAGACAGCGCTCTACATATTTCTAGCACCTTGAGCATAGTGCATAAGTTACGATCTATCTGTATGCTGATGGGAGTCTCAGAGCATTCTCACAGTCTCAGGGTGAAATTAGATACTGAAAGACCCTCCTCACACTGTCATTGACCAACCCGCCCTGCAGCACGATCACCAATTGAATCTGCAACCAACCAGAAGTATACCACTACATTCCACATCTCTTGAATGAATGGAGCTTATCGAATCTTCACCCATCCAAGTGCACAAGATTTCTCGAGATTCGCCCATGTCGACGAGGTTAGCACTCCTTATCGATGTATAGTAAGAGGTTTGAAATGTCGTGATGTAATAGCTGACGGTTAAGAAGAACAAGAAACGGATAATTTTTAGATCCAGATGGATGGAGTTCGACGCATCACCCAAGCTATCAACTCAAGTATTGTTCTAGAGTCTTAACCGTCAGTCTTTTCCTCAGTTAGTCTTTCACTTTGTTTACTCTGAGTTAATGAGTTCACTCGTTAGTAAGTAGGATGTTTGGTTAGTTAGTTAGCTAGAGAGATGATTTGTTTGATAATTAAATCTGCGGAAAAAATTAATATTTGGGTCAACATTTGTAAAACTCTAATTCCTCTCTCTCTCAAACCCCACCCAATTGGGAGAGAGGGAGAGTTTTAGTTTTAGCGAATCAAAATTTACGAAGTAAATAAGTATTTTTTTATTTATCTGTAACCATTTTCCACGCAAAGATGAGAACATGGATTTTCTTGAATTACAGCGCTAACTACCAAGAATCAAAACAAATGTTTAAGACAAAATGATGTTTTTTATGTATAATCTGAATCTGCAATAAAAAATGGGAGTTCCCATTTGAATTTTTAAAGTTGCCTCCCGCCCCAATACCAGGGGGCTGGGTTGGCGGGCTAATTTTAGCGCCAGCAGATGTCCCCCTCGGAAATAATCAACTTTGGATTCTACACATTTTTTCGTGTGAAGCTTATTTTTCGAGTTATTCTGGTTTTACAACTTAAAATGTACACCCTGTATAAGGCATACATTTTGATAAACACAGTCTAGTTCTCAAGCTCACTGCCACTAAAGAAAACGCGAAATTTGAGTAACTCATTGTGGCCTTGAAAGAATAACGAGGATAGTTTTCTAAACGTTTTGAGGGCACTACCAGTCTTACATCGAGAGCGTTTGCTGTTTCAGTTGAGCCGGCCGGGGTGGCCAAGCGGTTCAAGGTGCTTCAGTCTGGAACCGCGCGACCGCTACGGTCGCAGGTTCGAATCCTGCCTCGGACAGGGATGTGTGTGATGTCCTTAGGTTAGCTAGGTTAAGTAGTTCTAAGTTCTATGGGACTGATGACCTCAGAAGTTAAGTCCCATACTGCTCAGAGCCATTTTTTTTTCCCCAGCAGAAAGCGCCTCCGTGCATGTGCAGATGTAACTGACTTGCAAGGCAACTCCCTTACGTTAGAACTGTCCAGGACGTCCTTCTTTTCCTGACGTAGTTTCCATATCTCCATAATGAGGTTGCAAAAATACAACATTTCGATCGACATATTTGTGTGAATGATCTTTTTCGATTATGAAACTAAATACGTCTCTATTACGTGGAAAAACTAATGCCAAAATCTGTGAAACGTCAGCGTCTGTCCGCATGCTGACAGTCTGTGCCAGATAAAAATGGTTCAAATGGCTCTGAGCACTATGGGACTTAAGTTCTGAGGTCATCAGTCCCCTAAGACTTAGAACTACTTAAACCTAACTAACCTAGGGCCATCACACACATCCATGCCCGAGGCAGGATTCGAACCTGCGACCGCAGCGGTCGCGCGGTTCCAGACTGTAGCGCCTAAGAACCGATCGGCCACTCCGGCCGGCGTGCCAGATAAAAATTATATTATGACTTCTGCGCACCAAAAATGATTAAACAATTCTGAAAGTTTGTTTTGTTTGTGATCTGTGCTGTTGCGAAATGTGAATTAGATAAACCGAGTCGTAAACAGTGCGACTGCAGTGCCATTTAAATACGGACTGCTTGCTGGCGTGGCAGTGGGAGAAGTGTGCACTGAGGTTGAGCACTGTGCCAGGACATTGCTCACGAGCCAAGTTCTTGGCCGCACATGGCCTAGATAATTCTGGGTATCATACTCGCTCGGATAACATCGGCTTGTCTTCCAATGTTTCATGCTACTGTCATGAGCCCAAACGTTCGTGACGTGTAGATGTCCCAATTCTGAATTGTCATTTACAACCTCCTGACGTAAAGCGCGAAATCCTACACCTAATATTCATGTAAATGGACTAAGATATGTCACTCATTTCTGTGCACCTTTTTAATTAATACAACTCTCAATGAAACCGGCAATGCTTCGGAACTTACACTTTGTCGTGTTCTGCAGACATGTGCCTTGAGATATGTGGCGGCAGATCTGTAACACAGGAGGGCAGAGCACTCGCCACACCACATGTAACCGACATCCTTATCAGTCACTAAGGAATATCTACTTCTACCTTTACATCTACATGGATGCTCTGCAAATCACATTTAAGTACCTGGCAAATAATTTACAATAATTCTCTGTTATTCAAATCTCGTACAGCACGCTGAAAAACGGACATCTATATCTGATTTCCCTTATTTTATTATGATGACCCTTTCTCCCTATGTAGTTCGGCGTCAAAAAAATATTTTCGCATTCGAAGAAGAAAATTGATGATTCAGATTTCGTGAGAAGATTCTGCCACAACGAATAGCGGCTTTGTTTTAACGATGTCCACCCTAAATATCAGTGACTCTCTCTCCCCTATTTCGCGATAATGCAAAACGTGGTACCCTTTTTTGAACATTGTCGGTGTACTGCGTCAATCCTATCTGGTAAGGATCACACACCGCACAGTAATATTCTAAAAGAGGACGGACAGGCGTAATGTATGCAGTCTCATTAGCAGACCTGATACATCTTCTACACTACTGGCCACTAAAATTGCTACACCAAGAAGAAATGCAGATGATAAACGGGTATTCATTGGACAAATATATTAGACTACAACTGACATGTGATTACATTTTCACGCAATTTTGGTGCATAGATCTGAGATATCAGTACCCAGAACAACCACCTCTGGCCGTAATAACGGCCTTGATACGCCTGGGCATTGAGTCAAACAGAGCTTGGATGGTGTGTACAGGTAGAGCTGCCCATGCAGCTTCAACACGATACCACAGTTCATCAAGAGTAGTGACTGGCGTATTGTGACGAGCCAGTTGCTCGGCCACCATTGACCAGACGTTTTCAATTGGTGAGAGATCAGGAGAATGTGCTGGCCAGGGCAGCAGTCTAACATTTTCTGTATCCAGAAAGGCCCGTACAAGACCTGTAACATGCGGTCGTGCATTATCCTGCTGAAATGTTGGGTTGCACATGAATCGAATGAAGGGTAGAGCCACGGGTCGTAACACATCTGAAACGTACCGTCCACTGTTCAAAGTACCGTCAATGCGAACAAGGGGTGACAGAGACGTGTAACCAGTAGCACCCCATACCATCACTCCGGGTGATACGCCAGTATGGCGATGACGAATACACGCTTCCGATGTGCGTTCACCGCGATGTGGCCAAACACGGATGCGACCATCATGATGCTGTAAACAGAACTTGGATTAATCCGAAAAAATGACGTTTTGCCATTCTTGCACCCAGGTTCGTCGTTGAGTACATCATCGCAGGCGCTCCTGTCTGTGATGCAGCATCAAGGGTAACCTAAGCCATGGTCTCCGAGCTGATAGTCCATGCTGCTGGAAACGTCGTCGAACTGCTCGTGCAGATGGATGTTTTCTTGCAAACGTCCCCATCTCTTGACGCAAGGATCGAGACGTGGCTGCACGATCCGTTACAGCCATGCGGATAAGATGTCTGTCATCTCGACTGCTAGTGATACGAGGTTGTTGGGATCCAGCACGGCGTTCCGTATTACTCCCCTGAACCCACCGATTCCATATTCTGCAAACAGTCATTGGATCTCGACCAACGCGAGCATCAATGTCGCGATACGATAAACCGCAATCGCGATGGCTACAATCCGACCTTTATCAAAGTCGGAAACGTGATGGTACGCATTTCTCCTCCTTACACGGGGCATCACAACAACGGTTCAAATGGTTCAAATGGCTCTGAGCACTATGGGACTCAACATCTTAGGTCATAAGTCCCCTAGAACTTAGAACTACTTAAACCTAACTAACCTAAGGACATCACACACATCGATGCCCGAGGCAGGATTCGAACCTGCGACCGTAGCAGTCCCGCGGTTCACAACAACGTTTCACCAGGCAACGCCGGTGAACTGGTGTTTGCGTATGAGAAATCGGTTGGAAACTTTCGTCATGTCAGCACGGTGTAGGTGACGCCACCGGCGCCAACCTTGTGTGAATGCTCTGAAAAGCTAATCATTTGCATTTCACAGCATCTTCTTCCTGTCTGTTAAATTTCGCGTCTGTAGCACGTCATCTTCGTGGTGTAGCAATTTTAATGGCCAGTAGTGTAAGTGTCCTGCCAATAAAACGCAGTCTTTGGTTAGCCTTCTCTACAAAGTTATCTGTGTTCTTTCAAATTTGTGTTCGTGATGGTAATTCCTTGGTATTTAGCTTAATTTACTACCTTTAGATTTGACTGCTTTATCGTGTAACCGAAGTTCAATGGTTTCCTTTTATCACTGATGTTTATGACCTCACACTTTCCATTATTTAGCGTCAACTACCAATTTTCGCACCATACAGATATCTTTCGTAAATCGTTTTGATCTTCTGATGACTTTACTAGTAGATAAACGACAGCATCATCTGCAAACAACCTAAGGCGGCTGCTCAGATTGTCTCATAAATAGTTTATATTGTCACGTAGAAGGAGGTGTAGTTAGATGAATGACGAACATTAACTTCACTTAACGAAGGTTTATTCAGCACTTGCACATACAAGACCACGGAGCGAACTGCCTCCGGCTAGAACACAGTTGCACACCATTGAAGTAGAATGATTCTTGACATTTGTGGATACTTCTAGAATGTACTTCAACCGAATATAGAAATTATCAAAGTCGGAAACGTGATGGTACGCATTTCTCCTCCTTACACGAGGCATCACAACAACGGTTCAAATGGCTCTGAGCACTATGGGACTCAACATCTTAGGTCATAAGTCCCCTAGAACTTAGAACTACTTAAACCTAACTAACCTAAGGACATCAGGAGGTGTAATTAGATGAATGACGAACATTAACTTCACTTAACGAAGGTTTATTCAGCACTTGCACATACAAGACCACGGAGCGAACTGCCTCCGGCTAGAACACAGTTGCACAACATTGAAGTAGAATGATTCTTGACATTTGTGGATACTTCTAGAATGTACTTCAACCGAATATAGAAATTAAAATCGTACACTCCAGGTGAGTTTTGAACTGACGACTCTTCAGGCAACAGTTTAGTATCATAACCAGTAGACCACCGTGCTACTCTGCTTATTGTGCGACATCGCTCCCTCCTTAAGAGAACAGCGTCTCTGTGTTACGCCGTTCTAGACCAGGAACGACTAATCGGTCCTGCATACTCCGACTCCCGATGACTGATTCTCGCCCTGGTGGTGATCTTCTTAGAACTTCGTTTGCCGCTACGCTCTTCGCTACCTTTCCGCTTGTTGCCTGTCGCTGGAGCTTCGAATTTACCCTGGGTTGCAGGATCCTTATAAGGCTTCATTCGAAGGACGTAGACCATATCTCTGATCTTTCGTCGTCTTGTGTCGGAGTCGAAATCTTCAACTTCATAAGTAACATCAGACAACTGTCTTACAACCTTATAAGGTCCAAAGTAGCGCCTGAGGAGCTTCTCAGAGAGACCAACCTTCCGAACGGGAGTGAAGATCCAGACGAGGTCACCAGGCTGGTAGACAACAGGGTGGTGGCTCGCGTCATTCCTTCGGCTATCGTTTTCTTGAGCCTGCAGCGTGCGGAGTCGAGCTAACTGCCGAGTTTCCTCATCTCTGGCTAACACCTGGCTGATGTAGTCGTTGTCCACGTCATCAGGATGGTGTCCATCGTGGTAGTCGCCTCACGGCTATGCGCCAGGAAAAATAGCTTAAATCCTGTGGTGTCTTGTTTGGCGGTGTTGTAGGCAAACGTCACGAAAGGTAGCACATCATCCCAGTTGCTCAGCTCAACATTGACGATCACTGATAGCATGACGACCAAGGTCTTATTAAGGCGTTCAGTAAGCCCGTTAGTTTGCGGATGGGAGGCAGTCGTCATGTGATGAGTAATGTTTCACCGACAGTTTCTCTTTCACAAGCGATTGAAATACTTTCCCTCAATCTGTAATTAACAACCTTGGGGCACCATCTTTTAATACAATATCTTCCACGATGAATTTGAATACCTCGGATGCTTCGTCTGTTTTCATGGCTTTTGTAATGGCATAGCGTGTCAGATAATCAGTTCAAACAATAATCCATCTGTTGCCACTAGCAGACGTTGGAAGTCGTCCGAGGAGGTCAATCCCAACATGCTGGAAAGGCGTTTCGGCTGGTGCAATTGGTATGAGACGGCCTTGTGATTTATGAGGAACTGCCTTTCTCCTCTGGCACTCTCGACAGTGCGACACATAGTGACGGACACTCCTGAATAAACCTGATCAGAAAAACCTCTTGCGGATTCTGTCGTATGTCTTAATAAATCCTAAATGTCCGGCCTCAGGTGTGTCATGGAATTTCTGTAGAACATCTAAGCGCATGTGTTTAGGAATCACTGATAGCCACCTCTTTCCAAACGGATCAAAGTTTTTCTTTCAAAGTAATCCATTAACTACCTTAAATTGTCCTTTCACATTCTCTGACCGATTTAAAGCAAGCATAATTTGATATATCTTGGCTTCCTTCTTCTGCTCAGCAGAGAGATCCTGGACTGCAGCGAGTCAAAGTCTTGATGGGCTTGCACAGGGTTTCTTGAGAGACAGTCGGCATCTTGGTGTTTTCTTCCACTTTTGTACACTATGGTAATGTCATACTCTTGAAGACGTAGTGCCCACCTGGCGGGTCATCCTGTTGGATCCTTAAGACCTGTCAACCAACAAAGTGAATGATGGTCTGTAACAACTGTGAATGGCCTTGCATAGAGATACTGTCGAAATCTGCACATAGCCCAGATCACAACAAGACATTCTCTTTCTGTAGTTAAGTAGTTTCTCTCGGCTTTTGTAAGTGTCCTACAAGCATAGGCTATAACCTTCTCTTTTCCATCCGAAATCTGCACCAGAACAGCACTGATCCTACACCCGCTGGCATCTGTGTGTAGTTCTTTAGGTGCTCTCTCATCATACAGACCAAGTACAGGGTCAGTCGTCAGAGCTTTTCACAGCACATCGAAATAATCTTGTTGAGCACCACCCCAGATGAATTTAGCATCGGCTTTTAACAACTCTTGGAGTGGCCTGGCTTTGATACAAAAGTCTTTGATAAAACGACGGTAATAAGAACATAATCTGAGGAAGCTTCTCACATCCCTAATACTTCTAGGAATTAGTAATTTTCGTTATAGATCTCACCATTTCTGGGTCTGGCCACACACCTTCATTTGACAAAAGGTTTCCAAGTATTTTGATTTCTTTTGCTCCAAAGAGACACTTTCTTGGATTAAGTTTCAGTCCGCCTTGTTGGAGACACTTAAGAATGGCCATCAGTCTTTTTATATGTTCATCAAATGCCTCTGAGAACACTATAATGTCATCTAAATAACAAAGAAACATCGTCCTCTTCAGGTGCCTTAGAAGATTATCCATCATCCGTTCAAAAGTTGCTAGTGCATTACACAAACCAAACGGCATTATCTTAAACTCATGCAAGCCCTCAGGGGTGATGAATGCAGTTTTCTCATGATCAGCATCATCTACTTCGATTTGCCAATATCCCAAGTACATGTCCATGGTTGAGAAAAACTTAGCCCCCTTCAGACAATCTAGTGTATCGTCAGTTCATGGAAGAGGGTAAACGTTCTTTTTAGTTATCTTATTAAGCTTCCTGTAATCAACACAAAAGAGCCAACTGCCATCCTTCTTCCTGATGAGGACCACTGGTGATGACCAAGGGCTCTGCGAAGGCTGAATGATGTAATTCTTCATCATTTTCTCTACCTCCCCACGAATTATTCGACATTGTGTTGCTGACACACGGTATGCTCTCTGGCTTACTGGTTGAGGGTCTCCAGAGCTAATCCGGTGCTTCACCATCGATTTGTCTAATTTGCTCTTCACCTGTGGATTGAAGCATTCAGAGTACTCTTGAAGAATGGCAAGTAGCTTCTTCTGTTGCTCCTTAGTGAGATCTGGTGATAGTCAAGCTAGAAGATCTTGTCTCGTAGTGGTAGCGCTACTTTCGCCCACAGACTCGGCATGGGAGGTTTCTATGACGCTCAGCTGTTCTTCAATTAACGGCTCAGCGTGTGCCACCCACATGGCTCTTGGAAGGATCTGCGGTTCTAGGTGACAATTAACTATCCACAATTCAACGAATCCGTTCTTAAACGAGATGACAGAGGCTGGGATGATCAAGTTATTCTTCAGTGGTATGTTTCTCTTACATTCCACTAAAAGATCCATGGGTTGATGCATGGCATGACACGCGACAGTTACCTTTCTAGCGCTGTTGCAGGAATGATCACTTCATCCAGCACACACAGTCTCCACACACTCGGATGCACATCTTCCTGTTCACAGTTTCTCATCTTGTCTAGCATAATCTTTGAGCGACCACAATCTATAATTGCCTGAGAAGCTTTCAAAAAGTCCCATCCGAGAATGACGACATGACAATACTCTTGTAAGGCGATGAATTCTAAGGCCTGTGTATGCCCACTTATACCCACACGAATGACACATCTTCCTGTAGGTTTTACATATTTCCCATTAGCCACCTTCAGCAAAGATGTTCTGTTGTCGACGGATACGGTTTTCTGCAACTATCGACAGTACTTCTCCGAAGTGACTGTATAAGATGCTCCAGAGTCCACAAGAGCTTGGGCCGGTCGGCCATACATGAAGATATCGACGTAGTTTACTATCATTTTTGTAGCGATCGACGGCGGAGGATTTTTCTCTTCGGCGGCCTCACCTCCAAGGAAGGTCGCAAGCTTTAGTTTTCCAGGCTGCGGCGGCTAGGTGATCGGCTGGAGCTTCTAAACGGCGATGGAGACCTTCATTGGCGTGTTGGGGAGCGCCCTCTCCAGCGGCTAGCTTGCGGCGATGGTGACCTACGTCGTCCTGCACCCACATCTTCTTGTTCATCTTCGTCGTCCCGGAGTTGGCGTCCGCTAAGATCGGTCTGCTGTCTTCTGGCGCGGGCGTCATCAAATATCCGCCGCCTTTCTCGACTAAAGTGCACCACATGTCCCGGTCGTCCACAGTGGAAACACACTGGTTGGTTATGCTGGGTCCTCCAGACGACTGTCTTACTTGGTGCCCAAACACGTTCCTCATGCGGCATTGTAGGAACGTAACTCCGCCTGGGTACCGACTTTTCCACCGTTTTAAAGGGAAATGAAGGACACGAGATTGGGTTCAATGTCTGTTCGACTTCCTCCCTTATGACCTCTTGAAGTGTCTCGGTTTTTTGCTCGCCACGCAATCCAAGTGCCTTCTGATCTCCCCCCGTCACTATCTGAGGAAGAACACTTGTGAAATCAGTTTCTTTCTCCAACACTTGTGAAATCAGTTTCTTTCTCCATCACAGACATCGATACGACTTTTGAAAGCCGTTCAAACTGCTTGTGTGTAATTCTTTATTGATGTATTGTCTCGATATACTGGCACCATTTTATGAAGTCATCTGCTGTCGAAACCTCCTTCAGGAGTAGGGCTTGATACATGTCCTCAGCAACACCCTTCGTGAGATGTGCAACCTTATCTTCCTCCTTCATTCTAGGATCCACTATTTTACACAGCTCCAAGACGTCTTGAATATAGGATGCTGTTGTTTCTCCTAGACGCTGTGCCCTGCACTTTAGTTTATCTTCAGCCTTACCCTTACGTCGTTGTGTGTTGCCGAAATACTTGCGCAGTTCCGCCTGGAATACTTCCCAGCTTGTGAACTTCTCCTCGTTGTTCTCTTACCATTGCTTGGCAGTGCCCGCCAAGTAGAAAAATAAGTTAGCCAAACACACGGTGTCATCCCATTTGTTAAATTTGGCTATACGCTCATGTACCTTCAACCACTTATTTGGATCTTGACCATCGTCACCAGAGAACCCGGAAGGATGTCTCATGTGGTAGCACACAGTTGCTGTCATCGTAACGTCCTCTTCTTCTTCTGTCTGCGATATATTGCGATTTGTTGAATATGGCTCGAATTTGGGATTCTCGCCACTGTGTCGTCGATAATGTGCGCTATGACAAGTTCCAATATGCAGCGTCTCCACCAGAATAATGTCACGTAGGAGAATGTGTAATTAGATGAATGACGAACTCTAACTTCACTTAACGAAGGTTTATTCGGCAAATGAACATACGAGAGCGCGGAGCGAACTGCCTCCGGCCAGAACACATTCAGTATATATACAGTTACAGAACATTCCAGTACGATGATTCTTGATATTTGTGGATACTTCTAGAATGTACTCGAACCGAATATAGAAATTGAAACTGTACAGTCCAGGTGGGTTTCGAACTCACGACTCTTCATGCAACGCAATTTCACTACAAGCCGCTTCTGTGGTACAGTGTCAAAAGCCTTCTGGAAATCTAGAAGTATGGAATCAATTCCTTGTCAATAGCACTCAACACTTCGTGTGTGTAAAGAGCTAGTTGTGTTTCACAAGAACGATGTTTTCTAAATCCGTGTTGACTGTGTCTCAACAGATCGTTCTCTTCGAGGTAATTCATAATGTTCTAACACAATATATGTTCCAAAAACCTGCTGCATATCGACGTTAATGATATGAGCCCGTAAGTTTGTGGATTACTCCTATCTTTCTTGAATATTGGTGTGGTCTGTGCAACTTCCCAGTCCTTGGGTTTGGATCTTTCGTCAAGCGAATGGTTGTATATGACTGTTGAGTATGGAGCTACTGTATCAGCATACTCTGAAAGGAACCTAACTGGCATACAGTCTGGACCATAGGACTTGCTTTTGTTAAGTGATTTAAGTTGCTTCACTACTCCGAGGATATTTACTTCTACGTTACTCATGTTGGCTGCTGTTCTCGATTCGATATCTGAAATATTTACTTCGTCTTCTTTTGTGAAAGCATTTCGGAAGGCTGTGCTTAGTAACTCTGTTTTGGCACCACTGTCTTCGATAGTATCTCCATTGCTATTGCGCAGAGAAGGCATTGATTGTGTCTCGCCGCTCTCTGGACTTTCTGCCAGGTTTCGAGACAAAGTTTCGTTGTGGAAGCTATTACAAGCATCTCGTATTGAAGTCCGCACTAAATTTCGAGTTTCTGTAAAAGATCGCCAATCTTGGAGATTTTGCGTCCGCTTAAGTTTGACTTTTTTTGTTGTTGTTGTTGTTTCAGCAACAATGTTCTGACCCTTTCGAGTACCAAGGAGGATCAGCTCCGTCGTTTGTTAATTTATTTGGTATAAATCTCTCAACTGCTGCCGATACTACTTCTCAGATTTCAAGCCACATTTGGTCTACACATACATTGTTGATTTGGAAGGAGTGGAGATTGTCTCTCAGGAAGGCGTCAAGTGAATGTTTATCTGCTTTTTTGAATTGGTTTATTTTTCTTTTATTTTTAGAGGATTTGGGGGTTACAATATTCTATCTCGCTACGACAACCCTGTGTTCACTAATCCCTGTATCCATTTTGATGTTAGTTATTAGCTCTCCCAAACATTGTTACGACCACTGTTTTTGACACTCAGGATATATTCTCTCGAATCAGGTTTCGCTTTCGCACACTCATTCACCTCACATTGATGTGCATGATCCTACAGGGAGGGAATGAGCTTCGTTTGGGTAACTATTGTAATGAGTGAAACATGAAAGGATGTCAGAAAGAGAAAGAAAAAATCATCCAAGTATGAATAAGTCTTAACTTAGGAAGAGGCGCACAGTAGAATCCGCTTTCGTCAGTCCAGTAAGAGGACAGACGCATTGAGAAATCGCTGATTTCACGCGCACCCATTGCGAATTGGACGTAAAAAGCGACGTACTCTCATATCATCTACGAGCAAACAGCCTCAAACGCCAAACAAGGCGGAGTTCGCGAGTTAAAGTAACCAACGGCAGCCTCGTATGGACGAACCTACTACAAATACTATGTAGTAGACTCAGTTAACTACGTGTACCAAGGAGGACATGCAAAGCTTGCTTGTACGTACCTCTGGGCTAGGGTTACTGGTTTTCATCGTACATGGACCTATATCTGTACATCACTTTCATTGTGACGGGTTTTTTTACCTGAAGGGTTCGATTAGAACAATAGCGTTTGGCACTTACATAGTTCATGGTCTCTAGTACCATACGTTACTGTGTGTACCCGAATCTTATAGCCCAGAGTGGCCGTTCTGATAACTGACTGCAGAATCTAGTAAGCTCTATCTATGTTCTAATAAAACCAGTGTCCGTTATCTTCTGCATGTCCCTTGCTAACATGTGAAGAAGCAAAAAGAAGCACACGAGTAAGCCAGCCCAGTGACTCGTTAATTTTTTCCTATCAGCACATATATACCTACTTAGTCTAACATCCGAGTCATTCTGTACTGTCTCTAACCACAGAGACCTGGAAAATCTCAGCTTGAACTCATCACTTCTGTACGCAGCCGCTCGCGTACCAGGAAACAGATCATCAAAATTCCCACTTCACCTCTGATGTGATCGTGAACTTGTAAAGTAAGTATTTCGCGATCCACATCGGGTTACGACATATAAAACTGATATCAGTTGTGGGGTCCAAGTTTCTATTCCTTGCTAAGTACGTTTAATAAGAAGTAAGATACCTTAGAGTACAAAAGATAGGATTTTCTCTTATGAGAGCTAGCAAGTCCCGTCTTAGGTCGAACCGGCTTGAGCTTTCAAGGTAAATCAGATGCGGTCCACAGGAAGGAAAGTTCTTTTTAATGCATAGCACTAGCGAGGCAAGAAGGAGAAGTAGAGACGGCGTCACCATCCCGTGTCGAAAAATTACGTGACCACAGCAAGCAGCTCGCAACAGTAAACAGAACATGACACTGTCTCAGCAATTACGACAGACGAGGTCAGGGCAACAGACACTCGCATCAGTGGCACGTGTGTGCTCACTCCACCGAATTCCAACCTTGTGCCTACACGAGGTGTGAACACAGAGCTACGCCTGACCTAGAAACAGGGTGTATCACAACATAGTATGGAAACAAGGTCTACAGCTGCAAAAAGGACGAAATAACATCTAATATGAATGTGAAAGGCACCGAGGTTCACGTTAAGCACATAGTCTTGTCTGACGCATTTCCGTTAATCCAAAGAGATATTGATAGAAATAAAGATGAACTTAGAGAACTCATAGACAATTGTGACCCGGTTCAAAATGGCTCTGAGCACTACGGGACTCAACATCTGAGGTCATCAGTCCCCTAGAACTTAGAACTACTTAAACCTAACTAACCTAAGGACATCACACACATCCATGCCCGAGGCAGGATTCTAACCTGCGATAGTAACGGTATCGCGGTTCCAGACTGAAGCGCCTAGAACCGTTCGGCCACACCGGCCGGCCTGTGACCTGGCATTCGAACTAACGATAAGCCAAAGTGCTATTAAAATTTCCTGAAACTAGGATTGTGAGCGCAGCTCGCAGTAAACTACTCGTACATGATTTGACAGCAACTTGGGCCGCTGTGAAATGAATTCTCTTGGAGAACTAAAAGTTAAATAGGTCTTTAGATTACCATGCGTGCTTATGATTCTCTAGAAGAGAGAGAAGGGTCGAAAGTATGGCCGAATGGGCGAGTCGCATTGACACATTGCAACATCAATTTCGAGAAGCCATCCAGGGAGAGATGAACACTAGGATAGCAGTGTATGTTCGGACCAACTTAACGATCTTATCACATCTGGTATCATGTTACGCATCCAATGTCAGGTTACACACTTGGGCTCCTTGGTCCCCCCAACTCCCTTTCCGCTGGAATTGGTCAAGATCACCCAGGGGCCTCCCACATAGGCAACAGTACGAATTATGCAAATACGCCTCTCGGGATTGCCGCAGGATCGTATTGTGTAAATCGCACAATATTTTTTTGATGCAACTGCTCGACATCATCAGGTGGTGGTAGCTGCTGCTGTCACTGCTGCAGGGCGCGACTGATGATAATCACGCGGCGGCGTCAGAATTTATCATGACGGGAGCAGGCAATACGCGTGCGCGGGAAGACGCTCGCAGTGGAGGTAAGCGGAGCTCCTGGTGCCCCCTGCTGGGAGCCGCAGAAAGGCCATCCGCGCGTGCGCTATGGGCAATGACTGTGCTGCCGGACGCTCCTGCGGTTAAAGTATGAACTAAATCTCAGCTACGCGTTGCGTCACTTGAGGAAACGGAAGTTCTTGTTTTCAGTATTTAACACTGCTACGTCTTCTTGGCCACAAAAGGCTTCTATTGGGTTTCCCTTTGACGTAGGTTCTCGTCTGTCTCACTCACACACTACATCGGTTAAGCCTCAATAGACAATAGACTCCTGAGAGTTCCCCATCTCGTGGTGAATCTGAGCTCTTTGTGACATGTGGTCCTGAACGTCAGGGTTCGTTTCACAATTCCTGTAGGCTGACTCTTTTGGCCATATATTTAAATGAGAGCGCAATGCTCGTTAACTCACAAGCTCTATAATGGAATGATGGCAAGGAAAATTTGTGCATGACCGGGACTCGAACCCGTATTTCCCGTTTATTGCGAGCGGTCGCCTTACCATTTTTTGTGCTCTTTATTGTTCGTTGTATTTGATCGTATCCGACATTGAAGTTCGTTTTTCATCCCTTCACTCAGTTTTTTATTTGACAAGTTAGTTCTCTGACCGAACACGCTGAACTACCGTGCCGGCTACCATTCGGCTATCGGAGCACAACTCACATCCACACCCAAACTGCGATATGTCGTCAACAAGGTGTCTACAATCTGTACTTGTACATCCATTATGTATATTTCCCTACAGAGTAGATAATTTACTTGAAAGTCGCTTGCCCTGCATCGTGATTCGAAATAATATAAGAACTGCAATATCGTATTTATTCACCGACATCGGGCAAGCGACTTTGTAGTATAATGTTTCTGCTGTACGAGAATGTACATAATAGAAGTTAGAGTACAGGTTGTAGACAAATGGTTGGCGACATCTCGAAGTTTGCGTTATGCTCTATCTGTCAATAGTTTTAATTTCTTAACGTGCAAATCGATTACCTGAGCTACGAAACGGCGACGCTGACAGCTCTATTGTTGACTATATGTAGGCTGGATGACTGACTGTTCGCCGCAAGCAAACCAATATGGGTTACATTACATTCTCAGCGGCTTTTTGTGATATGCAAGATTCTAGTGAGCTCAAGTGTGAGATTGCGCTGAATAACTACACATCTGTAGGGGGTGTGACTGTCTTGCTGGCAGAAATATAGAACAAATTATACCTTCCTGACACATAATGGAGGCAGTGTTCGTTGAGCAGACCTGTTCTAATTATGGCAATGTTACCATAAGATCGTTATGCAATTTGTCTATTGGGGGAAGTAACACTAGCTCTAATGGATTGTTCATGAGGTCTTTTCTGGTTATAGATCCTAAATTTCGAATACACAAGTTTTGTATAATCCCTTCATACTCCACTTACAAAAAAAGTCAATCATGACCTATAATGACTCGCTAATGGCGGAAGGATGTGGCTGTCTATGCATCTAATCGTTTCGTAAGCCAAGTTACTGGTGTCGGAAACATGTTATTTGCGGTTACGATGGCTATCAAGCGCTCAACCACTCCCCAGAAGATTTTGGTGTTGTGTTAAGAATACGGATAAAAATATAGTGACATTAATTCTAACAATGTAAAGGTGAGTCCTGGATGTGTTACTGGTAACGATATATAGAACAAATATGCCTCCCTGATACGTAAAAGAGGACTGTCTACCATGCAGACCTAGTCTGTTACCTAGTTTTCGTATGTGCATCCCTAAGAGCGTTCTGCAACTTGTTTACTGGGTGAGTAATACTACATCAGATGCTGTTGATCATGACGTCTTTTCTGATTATAGTTTCTAAAATTCGACTACATAAACGTTATATTTTTTAGCTGGATGTTCACGTGCTGTGAAAGGCTGTAGTTTTAATAGATTATTAGGTAATGCGGACTTAATGCCTCGATACTATACCTGCAAGAAAGACAATCATGATCTACAACGGCTTATAAAACAATTCGCTGTAACGTCTAATCCGATTGCACAAAAACAACAATTCTGACACCCAATCTGATGGTGAAATTCAGAGTTATTCCACCTGATGACTGAAATCATCTCATCTGCTCACGTTACTTCCTTTAAAATCAAGACTGGGAGATTAGCTTTCTTATGCTGTCGCAGTTATGTCTGGTGGAAACACCATCTTTCCGAATCTGTTACGGTTCCACTATACAATGTTAATGTCGGTATGGAATTACCTGTGATTAGTATTCAAATCAATAATTATTTATCACGTACATAACATGTTTAGGATATTCGTGGTGTGTTACGACAAAATACGAGATTTGATCGACACTTTGAGACACCAGAATGTTTTAATGGAAGAGGGATATAATTATCGCAAGAACTACTTCCATAGAAGCCTATTTTACTGAAAGTCCAGTGCTTACATACGCGTAATACTGAACATATACTAGATCCAGATTCACTGCGTCTCTCTTTTAAATGCTTATCCGATTTTTAGGCTGCATATTGCTTATAAGGGGATCATGTGAACCTGAAGTCTCTCTTTCCAAGCCACACACAAAATATGGTACCTTATGCCGTTCACAAAAAAACAGAGCTAGAGAGAGGAAGGCGTCTATCTGTACGAGTTCAGTTTTCCCTCATATTACATTGACTGTGAATGTTAGTTCTCAATACCATTTTTCACGAAAAAAAAACGCTTTCAGTAATTTCGGTCCAAGTAATACTATTGTGTTGATAGATGATACCAGAACGAATCCAGCATTATGATACTGGTTTTCAGGAGAAGTCTTCCGCGATAGTAAGGAGTGTGTCACAACATGACCGTAAGCAACCAAAGATTCACTTCCACGAAGTGTGGTCAGCAACTTTATAAAACATATGGATTGGTCATAGCTCTTGTTTTTCTTCTTCGTAGAATACTGTGTGAGAGTCTGTCTTGTGGTACATCGATCGCAGTCAACACTACGCACTTTTAAATGAGTCCCATCGCTATGGCAGACATGACACAGTTCACTGCATCCTAGTCTCAGAACGTTGTTTTCCTAGTAGCAGTTAATAAAACCTCGATGTGCTGATTGACTCTGCTACCTTTTCTTTCAAAAGTATTAGGCTCCAGTATCAGCTGATTTGTGGTTCGTCGTCGACGACAATGGCTTAGGCGGGACGGTGTCGGAGCTCTAACGATAAGTAAGAGGTGGATTGTGGTATAATTTTAACGTCCAACACGTAGTGATGCTATTGTAACCAGTACAAGTTGCGTGTATTTTTACTATTAAATATGCTTTTTTGTTAATAAGGGTATTGTGCTGAATGACATAATAAGTATAAACACACGGATCAGGCGTTACATCAATGAACAGCCTAAAAGAGAAGTGTTCCGTAGTCACGAAAACATAGCACCGGCTGAGGGGTTTTTCATTCTTTTTTTTTTTTTAAGTGGAGGCCCTCCACGTTCACATCGGCGTGGTGACCGTCACAAAGGCTCTGCTGTCACCTCTGTTTGGTTAGTTACAACCAAGGAGTTCATCGGATGTGGGGCCGTGATGTCCATACGTATGGGTAGGATCACCCACCAACATGGGCGCATCGAGGAGATGGAAGTGGTCGAAAAGTGAACGAAGGGTACAAGTTTTAGGAAAAAAAGTGCTAAGGCAAGCGCCAAGGGGAAAAACCTCTGCAATAGTCCGGACGGTTAGTACGAGCAGTAGCGATTTTTGTGTTATCTGCGAGAGATAATGCAAGATTTAAGTTTTGCAATGCTCGGTACCGTCGTCATGGCTTAGGTCGTCTCATAAGGATGATCAGTCCTATCGAGGAGGTGTACTGCTGGGCTGTGCAACTATGAAGTCTCCTGGGTCAGCTGCAGCATCTGTACCTATAACAAGCCAAGGTTGTTACATACCTGTAGGTGGTCCATTGGCCACAAATCGATCGCATTGTGTGAGAGGTTTGGTTGGATTTGTTTTCGTTTAGTGTGTAATAAGGATTCCGTGCATTGTCAGTTGGGCGGCTAGGTATTTTTAGCTGGCAATGTCAGTTATTTTTGCTGTAATGCACGCTTTCATCATTATTCGCTTTGTTTGTGAGCTTGTGCTGTCCATAGATAGTTAATTGTCCCCAGCTACAAGCTTTTTTTTATTTTTATTTTTGAGAGAGATTGTGTTTCAACCTGTGGCTGTAGTCGCAGTTTCGCAGATTAAGTCTGAAGGGATTGTTCGAGTGTGTCGAGTTTCAGTACAGTCCTGTGGAGAGTTTGTTGAATACCACCGTGAGGGTCTCTGACACGGTCCGCAGTGCGTTTGTATCGCGGAGCATTGCTTACGACACGTAGTAGTTCATTCTGTACGACCTGCAGGCGGCGCAGGCGTGTTGGAGCCGCGTATTCCCAAACTGGAGCTACGTACGTCATCAGTGGTCTAATAAGTGTCATGTACATGGACCTCGATACCTTCCCATTCAGCGGGCTCTGCCTGTAGAGCATATTGTAAAGCTAAGTCTCGCATTTGCTTGATTGGTTACGTATTCAATATGGCCCCTCAAGTAAGTTTCTGGTCAATCCAGACACCGCGGTATCTGACTTTCGCACAGAAACATATTGGGCGTGTGTGTAGTGTTGTTCGTCTACAGTCTCGATGTTTGCGCAGTTGTTTTGGTTTGCGTGGGAACAGAACTGCTTCGCATTTGTCGGTATTTACTTTAACACGCCGTCGTCCCAGCGAAGGCTTGGCAATTCTGAGTGCACGCTGTAATAGTGAATCAATGTTTGATGGCCCCCAATCCTGAGCTAGGATGATGGTGTCATCCAGGTAGTTGGCTACCATCGCGTTTTGTGTAGTTACAAAACCATTTACGTAGAGATTAAACCAGAGGAACCCTAGGATGCTGCCCTGGGGTACTCCCACTTGTATGCCATGTCGTGTTCACTGTTTGCCCTGAACGGCAGTGTTGAAACTTCTGTTGGTGAGATATGAGTGTATGAGACGTACGATACGACCTGGAAAACCAGCATCGCTGCGCCTGCGGGTAAGATCGTTGTGCCATAGACGTTCGAAGGCCTTTTGGTGTCCAGGAACACCGCCTCTGTAGCTTTGTTGGTGTTGTAGCAGTGAGTAATATGTTCTGCTACGTGGAGTTGTTGTGTTGTGGAGTGGTGATTTCTGAATCAGAATTGCTCCTGTTTCAGGGTGTCAATGGTGATGCAGTGCCTAGTGAAACGTTTGAGGATCACATTCTCAACAACATGGCTGAGTGAACACAGCAGACTGATGGGTCCGTAATTTTGTGGGAGGGAGTGGTCTTTCCCCGGTTTCCTGAACACCAGGACCTTGGCTGCCTTCCAAAAGAGAGGGAAGTGTTGGTGCTATAAGATGGCATTCGTGATATGTGTGAGTTGCTCTGTAGCTTTATCTGTGAACTCCTAGACGACACGGTTTTGAATACCATTGGGACCAGGAGGTTTTCTCGCTGTGATGTGCTTAATAACTTTTGTAGTTTGGTGTGTACTAGCACGTCGTATCACGTCATGCGTGGGCTGAGCCACAAGTCGTGTAAACCCCTGATCTGTTTCAAGTGTACATGTTGAATCGGAAGCTAGATTCTGTGTGAATGACGCTGCTAGTGTTCTGGCCGTTAGCTCAGATTTCTTCTCAGCAGGGTGTACTGGTCCGTCAGGTCCTTGTGAAGTTGGTGTGAAGTGTTTCTCCTTGGTGAAGTGAGGAGTTAGTCGTCACGCTCTAGGTATAGGTCATGTGGTATCCAGCCCTGCGAGTGTATTGTCCCATTGCGTGGTTTTAAATGTTTGAATCTTTCCATGCATAGTCCCCTGGAGCTTATTAACGTCCTGTTTGTACAGCGGGCGCCTGCCACTATCTCCTGAGACGGTTTCTGGAGTCAGGGCCACTGAGCATTTTTGTGGCGTAAATACTGGAATGGTACCAGTTATTGCATCGACAGCTTCATCAATTTGTGCAGCCGGCCGGTGTGGCCGTGCGGTTCTAGGCGCTACAGTTTGGAACCGCGTGACCGCTACGGTCGCAGGTTCGAATCCTGCCCCGGGCATGGATTTGTGATGTCCTTAGTTTAGTTAGGTTTAAGTAGCTCTAAGGTCTAGGGGACTGATGACCATAGATGTTAAGTCCCATAGTGCTCAGAGCCATTTGAACCATTTTTTAATTTGTGCAGTTTGCGTAATTTCGTGAATTTCTGGGATACGACTATCAAGCGTTTCCTTGAACAGCGCCCAATAGGTCAGTATCCTGCATGGTTCATTGTACTGCAGTGTAAACCCTTATAGGTGTGTGGTCTGAAGCGGCTGAGTGCACGGCGACATCTGTGACGATGTGAGGCGGCCTCTTTAGGCCGGACGAGGAGGCGCCCGCTGTTTAATTATGCGCGCTCACTGTATAGGGTTACAACAATCCTTCCCCCATGGAGAAAACTGTTCGCCATGGATATGTCCATGTCCTCATTGGAAAGGGACGACTGCTGGAGCATGTGTCGTGCCTTCAGGGTATAAAACGGTATGAAAAGGCGCTCTCTCCCCGACGAGAGACCTTAAATGAGCACCAGTGATAGAGGAGCCTGTGGCCAAAACAAGATATTGACCTAGTTGGAAGGTAACTAAGCAAGGTATCGAGTGTAATTTTGACTTCAACAGGGTGAAAGCACTCTCGCTGGCGGGCGACCAGTGAAAAGTAACACCTGTACGTAAGGGAGCATGCAGGGGATGAGCCACCATGGCCAAATCAGGAAGAAATTTATGGTAGTAAACAAAATTTCCTAGAAAGGCCTGCAACTCTTTGCCATTGGTAGGACGCGGCAAAGCCGCGACGGAATCGAGATGCTGGTGTTATAGCTTGACGCCAGCGCGCGAGAATTCAAAACCGAGACAGACGATGTACGGCTGATAAAGCTGCGATTTGTCCATGATAATAGTTACGTCCAATGGCAGGTGCTGGTATTGATATAACCCGAAGGGGGTATTCCTTACGAGGATACGTTTAGAATCATCGTCCACAGGTATTTTCAAGTAGGCTTCAGACAAGTCTATTTAGGGAAAACATTGGCCCTCGGAGAGCTGAGATAGGAGTCCATCCTGACGGGGTAAGGGATATGTATCAATAATAGACTGTGAATTTACAGACTTTTTAAAATCACCACATAGCCGGAGGTTGGCCTTAGGTTTTGCTACAATTCCCAACATAGTGGACCATTCACTACAGGAGTCAGGAATGATAACACCGAAGAACGTTAGTCGATCTAGTTCCACTTTGACTTCCTCCCGTAAAGCTATGGGGATTTAGCGGGTACGAAAGAAACGAGGTCGCGCCTTCGGTTTCATTGTGATGGGAGCCTTAAAACTGGTAGCACACACTAAACCGTCCAAAAACGGTGAGAAAATTCCAAGCAGAGCGCGTCCAGTTGTTAGTACGAAACTTGATGCAATATCTGATGCACTTCGTCAGAAATAGAGAACCCAAAAATTTTGGAAGCGTCTAATACAAACAAGTTTTCAGTGTCGGCATCGTGTAACGCCGAACAAGTGCCCTATACACTACGGGAGTAGAAAACTGTCCCAATTTATTGTTTGTTGTAACTCACCAACCGACGAGAGATGTGGGACAAAGCTGGTGATCAAAGATCCACATAGATTGGAGAATTTACCAAAGTCACTGCCACACCCATGTATACTTGCATTTTTAACATCTTGTCCATAACATGTACTTCAGTATAAAGTTTGTTTGGGACTACCGTCATTTGGGAGACACTGTTCACATCCACATCCTCGTCTGATGAATGAGGTTGAGAGTTACACACAGACGCAATATGACCCTTGTTGGGCACGCAGCCCGCTCGTGATGAACAAAGCAATAATGGCACGACAGCAGAGAAGCACGCCGCCGCCGCTGTTGTGATACCCGTACTGACTGCTGCTCATGTGTAGCATGGCGCTGCCCATGCATCATGGAGACCGCGACTGCACGGCCGCCATGTCATCTTCCCTCTGTGAGATAACCGACAACGGCGGAGGAGGAGACGCAATGGCGGCTTCTTTACACCTAGCTTCTATCTGGTGTCCAGCCTAGATACTTTAAAAGGACTGGGTAATGTTCAAAACCTCAGTGAGAGGGATTTTCACATTGTAAAGGGCGTTCACGAACTTCTCTGTCAGGGGCCAAGCGTATTATAGTATATTAAAAACTAGAAACCCGCCTCGATTGCGAAAAAAGCACCTAGTGTTAACCTAGGTTTCGGCGTAGATAACTACACCTTCTTCAGAACAATAAAACCCATATGTGCCTAAGAGGACCTTTGTCAATGATTAAAAGAACACCATAGCTATACATTTAACAACGAAAAAAAGGAAAGCACAAACAGTACATATGTACAAAGTCAAAACCACTACTTAACTTAATGGTGTACGGTCCACCTCACACCGGTCTGTGTTCGATGGGCCATGACCCGCCATAAACTGCAGCTACAAATGGTCGCTCACTTACACGCCCGACCCGCTACCTATGCACATGCGCAAGACAAGGGAAGTTACTTGAATGCAAACCATAAAGCTACAGAGCAACTCACACATATCACGAATGCCATCTTATAGCACCAACACTTCCCTATCTTTTGGAAGGCAGCCAGGGTCCTGGTGTTCAGGAAGCCGGGGAAAGACCACTCCCTCCCACAAAATTACGGACCCATCAGTCTGCTGTGTTCACTCAGCCATGTTGTTGAGAATGTGATCCTCAAACGTTTCACTAGGCACTGCATCACCATTGACACCCTGAAACAGGAGCAATTCTGATTCAGAAATCACCACTCCACAACACAACAACTCCACGTAGCAGAACATATTACTCACTGCTACAACACCAACAAAGCTACAGAGGCGGTGTTCCTGGACACCAAAAGGCCTTCGAACGTCTATGGCACAACGATCTTACTCGCAGGCGCAGCGATGCTGGTTTTCCAGGTCGTATCGTACGTCTCATACACTCATATCTCACCAACAGAAGTTTCAACACTGCCGTTCAGGGCAAACAGTGAACACGACATGGCATACAAGTGGGAGTACCCCAGGGCAGCATCCTAGGGTTCCTCTGGTTTAATCTCTACGTAAATGGTTTTGTAACTACACAAAACGCGATGGTAGCCAACTACCTGGATGACACCATCATCCTAGCTCAGGATTGGGGGCCATCAAACATTGATTCACTATTACAGCGTGCACTCAGAATTGCCAAGCCTTCGCTGGGACGACGGCGTGTTAAAGTAAATATCGACAAATGCGAAGCTGTTCTGTTCCCACGCAAACCAAAACAACTGCGCAAACATCGAGACTGTAGACGAACAACACTGCACACACGCCCAATATGTTTCTGTGCGAAAGTCAGATACCGCGGTGTCTGGATTGACCAGAAACTTACTTGAGGGGCCATATTGAATACGTAACCAATCAAGCAAACGCGAGACTTAGCTTTACAATATGCTCTACAGGCAGAGCCCGCTGAATGGGAAGGTATCGAGGTCCATGTACATGACACTAATTAGACCACTGATGACGTACGTAGCTCCAGTTTGGGAATACGCGGCTCCAACACGCCTGCGCCGCCTGCAGGTCGTACAGAATGAACTACTACGTGTCGTAAGCAATGCTCCGCGATACAAACGCACCGCGGACCGTCTCAGAGGCCCTCACGGTGGTATTCAACAAACTCTCCACAGGACTGTACTGAAACTCGACACACTCGAACAATCCCTTCAGACTTAATCTGCGAAACTACGACTACAGCCACAGGTTGAAACACAATCTCTCTTTGAAAAAAAAAAAACCTTATAGCTGGGGACAATTAACTATCTATGGACAGCACAAGCTCACAAACAAAGCGAATAATGATGAACGCGTGCATTACAGCAAAAATAACTGGCATTGCCAGCTGAAAATGCAAACCATTCAAGTAACTTCCCTTGTCTTGCGCATGTGCATAGGTAGCTGGTCGGGAGACCATTTGTAGCTGCAGTTTATGCCGGGTCATAGCCCATCGAACATAGGCCGGTGTGAGGTGGACCGTACACTATTAAGTTAAGTAGTGGTTTTGAATTTGTACGTATGTACTGTTTGTGTGTTCCTTTTTTTCGTTTTTAAATGTATAGCTATGGTGTTCTTTTAATCATTGACAAAGTTCCTCTTCGGCACTTGTGGGTTTTATTGTTCTGAAGAAGGTGTAGTTATCTACGCCGAAACCTAGGTTAATACTAGGTGCTTTTTTCGCAATCGAGGCGGGTTTCTAGTTTTTAATATATTAACCAACGATTGCTGACGCGCTCCGATGTTGAAGGTATTATAGTATCACGAACCAACGATTTAATGGCAGCCAGTGCTGGATTCCAGGGGGCGCTCAGTTGAAAACCTGCATCCCTGTTGATAAGATTGTCCGCCGTGCGGATATGTATGTCCTCTTTAACAGCACAGTCCCAGAAAGATGACGCTGGGGATAAAATTTCCGTCTGTTCATAAAGCATACGATGTCCCGTGTCCAGGCAATGCTTTGCTACCGCTGGTTTATCAGGTTGCCCCAGGCGTGTATGACGATGATGTTCGACGCAACGTTCTTGCACGGTTCGGCATGTCTGTCCAATATAACTTTTTCCACATTGGCATGGGATTTTATACACGCCACGTTTCCTGAGGCAAAGGTCGTCTTTGACTGAGAACAATAAATTCCTCAGTTTTGCTGCTGGCCGAAAAACACACTTGACGTCGTGCTTTTGGAGGATTCTTTCTATTCTCGAAGAAATGCCGCCAAAATAGGGCAAGAACGCTGATGCAGTGGGTGCCTCCGTATCTTCATTTACATCCCTGCTTTGAGTTTGCTTGGAACGGAGTGCATGTCGTATCTGCCTATCGGAATAGCCATTGTGTTGGAATACCGTTCTCAGATGTTTTAGCTCACCAGGTAGACTGTCGGCATCTGAGACTACATGTGCTGTATGCAACAAAGAGCATAGGACACCGCCGCGTTGCGCAGGATGATGGCAACTTGTGGCCTGCAAATATAGCTCTGTATGAGTTGATTTGCGATAGAGACTGTGTCCCAGTGTACCATCAGCTCTTCTTCTGACTAAGACGTCCAAGAATGGTAAGATGCCATCCTTTTCCACTTCCATAGTGAACTGTATATTGGGATGGAGCGAGTTCAGATGTTGGAGAAACACAGGTAATGTCTCTACTCCGTCGGGCCGCACCACAAAAGTATCGTCTACATACCGCCAAAAATAAGGTTTGAGACTTGCCGACTGCAGTGCTTTTTCCTCGAAGTCTTCCATAAAATTGTTGGCCACCATGGGAGACAGAGGACTTCCCATGGCGACATCGTCCACTTGTTCAAAATAATGGTCATTAAATAAGAAATAAGTTGAGATAAGCACATGTTTAAATAATGCCACAATGTCTCTCTCAAACTGGCTGCTGATAAGCTCTAACGAGTCCTGCAGAGGTACTTTCGTAAACAAAGATATAACGTCGAAACTAACTAAAATATCCGACGCTTGTAACTTAAGTGTCTTCAGGCGTCCTGCGAAGTCCTCTGAATTCCAGATATGGTGACCAGTGTAGTAAGATATTTGGCCAGAAAATAAGTAGGAGCTGCAATGTCGCTCACTGTTGGGCGAAGAGGTGTTCCATCCTTGTGAATCTTGGGTAGGCCGTTCAGCCTTGGGGGAACTGCAGCCTGTTGGCGTAGGCTTTTGGTCACTTTAGAAGGAATAGAACTCTTCTTGAGAAGATCTAATGTTTTCCTCTGTATTTTGCCAGTCGAAACATCTCTTAGCTTGCGATAGGCAGGATCGTCGAGCAGCGCCTCCATCTTGCTGTTGTATTCAACTCGTGAGAGGAGGACAGTGGCGTTCCCTTTGTTGGCAGGTCAAGTGACGAGTTCTTTGTCCGCTCTCAAGTCTCGCAGGGCCTTCCTTTCTGCTGAGCTGATGTACTTGCTCGGTGGGGATCGTGTTAAAATTCGGCAGGTGCCCCTCCTAATCTCTTCTGCAACGTCACTGGGAAGCTTCAAAATTGCCTGTTCTGTGCCAGCTATGACATCTCGGATTGGAGCTGACCGTGGTGTTGGTGCATAGTTCAAACCTTTCTCGAGTACTGCAACAGCTGCGTCGCCCAGGATTCTACCCGTGAGATTAAACACGGTGCGTCGACGTGGTGCATTCCCATCTTGCTGTTGGGCCTCGAGACGAGAATACTTGGACATTTGGCGGACCTTGGCTTGTTGTTTTGACCAGTCTGCTATCACCCAGGTAGCGCTATCTACCCAATCCCATGATAACGCTGAGAGTTTCGAAGAGATGTTCAGAGATCAGTGATAGCAATTTTGTGGACACCATGTGCAGTTCCCGTCTTGTATAACGTACCCTCTCTCTCACTAGGCCTGCAGCCGCCCGTCGTTTAATTCTAACAGCGGCCGCAGTTTCAATACGATGTTTAAATTTAGCAGACGTTGGGACAGTTTGCTTGTCACGGCATCTCAATAAAAACGCCATAGTGCACAGCAGTCTATCTCTCTTATTACGTAACATGTCAAACTCACGTACGTCGTTGGCCATCTCCTCCCCGCAGAGGTACCAGATGTGACTTTTCATGCTTTCCCGAAGGATCTGTTGCAATTACGCTTCTCGGGTTAGCCGCCGGATCCTATTGTGTAACTCGCACAATATTTCTTCGATGCAACCGCTCGACATCATCAGGTGGTGGTAGCTGCTGCTGTCACTGCTGCAAGGCGCGACTGATGATAATCGCGCGGCGGCGTCGGAATTGATCATGACGAAGAAATATTGTGCGATTTACACAATACGATCCGGTGGCAAACCCGAGAAGTGTATTTGCAACAGATCCGTCGGGAAAGCACGAAAAGTCACATCCAGTACGAATTATATTCAAAGATATGACTAACTCGATACTGATCATGTAGTCCTACTCACGCTCCTTATGCAAGTGGAGTCGATAATGGTCAAGTGATATAAAATTGACGGGAAACCCATTGGGACGAATGGGATGAAGCACCCCTCACCGGTAGTGTTCCCAGATGTGTACCTCTAGCAATATTACAGCGCGACATCAGTGTAATACTCGTAAATAGATGTGGAAATAATTCGAAGTATATACGACCTTGCCACATCCATACGAGACTGAGCAATGGCCACTGTGCAGCAAAAATAAATTCTTCCTACATACAAAGTCATAGGTTCACAAAGTTCACGATACATATTCCGCTACACTATAAAAAATGCGACCTTAGAGATCTGCAGAGATCGAGCACCAATAACGTTAAACTAATTCTCCAAATACCAATTAATCAAGACCAATTAACCTACTGCCAACGTGATTCAAAAATGTGAACAACGCAAGCATAATGCCATATGGAAAGAACGAGTTGATTGTGCCTGATAACAGTGCAATGAGCACCATATTTATGACGAGAAGATGAGTGTATCTCTCGACCGTTAGCTAGTAACAAAGGAAGTGCTGTGTCATTGGCTCCAGGTAATAAATATACTTATAAAGAAATAAATGAGTTCGTTCAAATAAGACTCTCTCGATCCTGTACACCCCTTTCCTTCTATGGATCTGGGAGGGCAGGAATGGGGCATTTACGCCAGGATTCGGAAGGGACCCCTGCCCTCTTTGCCCCCGACTCTCTTCTCTGGCTTCCTTTTTTTTATGTGATTACGGTGTTAGACTGTCAAGCGGACGAGCCATGTTCGAACCTTTATCGCGAATATATATATATATATATATATATATATATATATATATATATATATATATATTGCGCTCTTCGCTTCATTCAAATTTGTGTCCGAGTCTGGGTGTAACGCCCATTTGCAACAGTGAGGCGTACGGTAGGGACCTATAATGACAGTTAGTTACTTACTTTCCGTGTCCGGAACTAGACTTCAGACTTCCAAAAATCAGCAGCCAATATGGCCTTGTCATTTGCCTACCATAAGTCATTCATTGTGCGGGGCTGGTCTAAATATGGACAGATAAGCAGGTGTTGAGGATCCTGGACAGAACCATACAGACAGAGAGTGTTCTCATTCTCTTTTAGGAAACCCCATTGCTGCAGGTTTGTCTTGCACTTTGGCACTTCTACCCTCATACGGTTTAGGGTTCTCCAGACTGTGTATGGTAGGTCTCCACCAGGCGCCAGTTCTTCTTTAACATCTTTATGGGGTTTCTCAGGTCGATTTCACACCTTTTCAAACGATTCTCTGCAGCCGACCCTTACAGGGCTCGGGTATGTGACAGGAAACTCTTCCTCGAACAAAGCCATCGGTCGGCAGGCTGGTGTCCATATAAAGGGTGGCGCATGTCCATTTCTTGCTTGTTTTTTTCGGCTTCGGCAGCGATGTCACGTCGTATGTTGGGCGGTGCGATCCCCATGCTTAAGTACATCATGTGCACTAGGGTTGGCCTCAAGTATCCGGTAACAATCCGCGCCATTTCATTCACCGCGACATCAACTTTTCTCGCGTGTGTTGATGCAGACCATACTGGAGCGGCGTATTCCGCGGCTGACACACTGAGCGCAAGGGCTGAAGTTCTCAGGACTTTTGGGTTTGCACCCCAGGATCCGCTGGTTAGTTTCCTGATGATGTTGTTTCTAGTTGAGACGTTTTCCCTTGCGGCATTGCAATGATGTTTATAGGTCAGTGTGCGATCCAACGTGACACCAAGATATTTGGGCGTTTTACAATGCTCGAGACGTTCACCTCTCCATATTACATTTAATTTACGATTTGCCTACCTGTTCTTAAAGTGGAATGCACAGACCTGCGTCTTGGAAGGGTTCGGCCTTAGGTTGTTTGCCTCATAATACTGGGAGAGAGCTTCCAAGGTACTGATTAATTTCTCCTCTACGACCATAAAATTGTTACCTTGGGCTGCAACTGCAGTATCATCGGCATACATAAATTGGCGCGTGATGTTTGACACTGGTTGGTCGTTTGTATATATATTATACAGAGCTGGGGCGAGGACGCTTCCCTGAAGTAGGCCATTCCCCTGATTTCTCCACCTGCTCTTCTTGCCCTGAAGACAGACGAAACATCACCTATTACGTAGGAAAGCACCTATCAGTGATGTTAAATGGTAATCTCTTGTCACATTATATACTTTCCTAAGGAGCCTCTGATGGTTTACAGTATCATATGCAGCTGAAAGGTCTATGAATGCCATACTCGTGATCTCTTTCCTCTCAAACCCATCCTCGATATGTTGGGTCAGGTTCAGGACTTGACCGCAGCACAATTTGCCTGGTCGGAAACCTGCCTGCTGTGGGATGATCTGTTGTTCCAAGACGCTTTCTATGCGACTTAGCGTCAGGCGTTCCAAGATCTTAAGACAGTGACATAGAAGAGACACAGGTCGGAAGTTTTTTGGATCATCAGAGTCCTTTCCTGGTTTCATAAGTGCAACCATTCGGGCTTTCCTTCACATCTTTGGAATATGGAGCCTTTCTACACATGCGTTTATCAAATCTAGCAGCCACTGTAGGGTATTACTGCCAAAGTTTTTAATTTGATCGACTCGCTAAGTTCATCGATACCAGGAGCACCGTTGATCTTCAAGCTGGAAATGCTGGAGTAAGTTCTGACATTGTAAATGGTACCTTGAGGTGATGATTTTCCTCTGCCGGATCACGTACTAATGGTTCCCGGTACTTTCTGCCGTGGGTTTTGCCATTCATAAGGAGTGTAGTGGCGACTTGGTCTGCCGTGACGTTAGTAAATTTACCATCTGACTTTGTGGCATCACCGTTAAGGTTCTTTAACAGTTTCCAAGCCCGCCTAATGTTCACTTTCATATCCAGGTTCTCCACGAGGTGACACCATTTGGCTTTGCGGTTCTCAGCTATGACAAATGAGTTCATCGCCTGCTAGAAGTGTCTCATCATCAAATGGGTCCTTATGGAAGAGCTACTGGTATCTTTCCAGTAGTGGCTTTGCGTCCTCAGATAGTCCCGTAATATATTGTGTTCTGCATCCTCGCGGTATTGTTTTCCTAGACACGTTCAGAACGAGTTTGACAAAAGTCATGCAGCTCAGGTTGTGGGGGGATTTTTGTTATTTTTACGTTAATGAACTCTCTAAATTTCTTACAGTTGGCCTTTTTAAAATTGAACCTTCTTTTGAAAGGAACTTGCTCAGGCTTAACAACTGCACTGAAAATGCAAATTATGGGCCGATGCTGCGTATGGGGAACTGGCTCCCTAATCAGTTTTCCACATTGGCCAGCGAGTTTCTTGCTAACAAAGATGTTATCGGGATTGTACCCTTTCTTCCATCTGCCACTATTAAAAGAGCTTGGCAGTTTCGGGTCATATATGAGCAGTAGATCGTGTACCTAAGCCCAGGTCTCTAGTTCCACTCCGCTGCTGTTAGTTTCTTTATAGCCCCATGAAGTGCTCTGGCAGTTGAAATCGCCCAATACAAAATTAAAGTCTTGGTAACTGAAATTGCCAAGCACCGTGAAGACAAAATCTGATTCTGGGGGTTTTCATACACAGATAACATTATACTGCTGAGTTCGAACTGTTAATATCTCAATGTCTTGCCTGCCAGTCAGTGATGCAGAAGTGACTCTAATTCCTTGCCTGGCGAAGATGGCACTACCGTACCGTTCACGTGGTCTCTCCAAGATCATCTTTATTCCATATCTTTTGGGTGTGGGTCTTGTACTGCCCCGATGAGTTTCTTGAATCAGGAGGAAGTCACCTTGATGTTCTTTACACAAGTCAGATAATAAAACTTCTTTGTCTCTCGATATTCCTTCAATGTTTATCACCATCGTCACAAATGGCCTTAGAAAAGACCGTTTGGGTAGGGTCTTATTGGTCTTCATTTTCTCAGAAGTCCGTTCCGTTGTTGAAGGATTAGGTGCTGATAAATCAACGTTGCCCGGGGTGCGCCCGATAGCGGTTCTCGTTTGTAACTTGCTGTCGCAATCTTCGTGGAGGCTCCTTCATCGCAGTGACAGTTGATTCTGCACAACTACTCTGTTAGCATCTGAAAGGAAGTCGCTTTCGAATGGAAACCGCAATCGTTTGGTGACAAGTCGACAAGTAAACGGAATCCTCCCGTGCAAAATAGGTCTGGTGTGTCATACACGGCGTTAGTGACAGTACGTGTGTCATATTTAGGCGAGATTTGCCTCCATGCCCGATAAACACACATAAAAAAAAAAAAATTTTACATCACGTCAGTTTCCAGAACTCCTGAAGATACACGTTGACTCTGGATATTGTCTCACAGACACAGTTCCTTTGACTGTTCAGAGACGTCACCAGACCCGCCCAAACATGTAAACAACCATGCATGAGCAGCGCCTACTAGACGGAGGGGTCCGACAGCCGATTAGTTCCAGTCATTCCATCAGGGAGGAGGTACACCGCCCATGTTGTTTATAATTAAAACCATGCCTAGACGGTCAATACCGTTTTCAGTCCCGTGCGCATTGTAACTTTGTCAGGAAGGGCTCTCAATAAAGGGAGTGAACCAAAGCTATGTTGTTCGGACATGGAGGAGATACATGGATACAGAGACAGGAACTGTCGATGACATGCCTCGCTCAGGTCGCCCAAGGGCTACTACTGCAGTGGATGACCGCTACCTACGGATTATGGCTCTGAGGAACCCTGACAGCAACGCCACCATGTTGAATAATGCTTTTCGTGCAGCTACAGGACGTCGTGTTACGACTGAAACTGTGCGCAATAGGCTGCATGATTCGCAACTTCACTGCCGACGTCCATGGCGAGGTCCATCTTTGCAACCACGACACAATGCATCGCGGTACGTATGTAACAACATGCCGAATGGAGCACTCAAGATTGGCATCACGTTCTCCTCACCGATGAGTGTCGCATATGGCTTTAACCAGACAATCGTCGGAGACGTGTTTGGAGGCGACCCGGTCAGGCTAAACGCCTTAGACACACTGTCCAGCGAGTGCAGCAAGGCAGAGGTTCCCTGCTGTTTTGGGGTGGCATTATGTGGGGCGACGTACGCCGCTGGTGGTCATGGAAGGCGCCGTAACGGCTGTACGACACGTGAATGCCATCGTCCGACCAATAGTTATCGGCAGCATATTGGCGAGGCACTCGTCTTCATAGACGGAAATTCGCCCCTCATCGTGCACATCTTGTGAATGACTTCCTTCAGGTAAAGACATCGGTCGACTAGAATGGCCAGCATGTTCTCCAGACATGAATCCTATCGAACATGCATGGGATAGATTGAAAATGGCTGTTTATGTACGACGTGACCCACCAACCGCTCTGAGAGATCTACGCCGAATCGCCATTGAGGAGTGGGACAATCTGGACCAACAGTGCCTGGATGAACTTGTGGATAGTATGCCACGACGAATACAGGCATGCATCAATGTAAGAGGACGTGCTACTAGAGTATTAGAGATACTGGTGTGTACAGCAATCTGGGCCACCATCTCTGAAGGTCTCGCTGTGTGGTGGTACAAGATGCAATGTGTTGTTTTCATGAGCAATACAAAGGGCGAAAATGATGTTTATGTTGATCCCTATTCCAATGTTCTATACAGATTCCGGAACTCTCGGAACCGAGGTGATGCAAAACTTTTTTTGATGTGTGTAGGTGTATTAGTAGGATTCAAAGAACTGCGACTGACGCCGAACAACACGGACTTACATGCACCGAGAATAAAAAATAGTGCATTGAGAATGGCTACCTATTAGCTGAAGTCTGGATTTGATTAATAAAATCTAAAAACGGACGACTGAGTGCTGCACTCTATAATTTATAAATATTCCATTACCTAATGATTCAATAAGGTGTCATGCTGGCCTCGGAGTCTTTCGCGACGGCATACATGAATAAAACGTTCTCGGTTTTCCATCAGCGTCAATTCGAATAAAATCATGGAGCTTTCGATGACCATCGCCGCCATCGTCGTCAGGAGTTCACTTATATAGGCATGATGACATCATCATCAGCCAATCAGATAGACCCAATTTGACGCGCTTGTAAGTCGACCGGGCAGCCAGCGGAGCTATTGCCCGTGGCAGCACCGGTGAGGTCGGGTGGCGCCAGGGGCAGGCGCCACATTTGAAACTGCCGCCCCGCGTCGCGCATCTGTCTTTGCTTTCTTTCGATGTCCAACGCTCGCCCCAATGCCCTGCTGAGTGTGAACCCCTGGTCTCTGTTGAAATTGTTATTGTTTAAACGAATCTCGGCCGCTTCGTTTGTAATGGAGTCCCAGTATGTAGTTGCATGAGCCAACACTTTTGTATTTTCGAACTGTATTTCATGTCTGTTTTCTAGGCCGTGCTCCACTATGGCCGACTTGTCAAGTTCCCGTTGTTTTATATGGCGCTTTTACTCAGTATAACGCTCCGCAACCGTGCGAATTGTTTGTCCGATATACGAGCTGCCACATTCACAGGGTACACCATACACGCCGGACACTCGAAGAGCAATGTCGTCTTTAACAGGGCGCAACATATCTCGTATCTTAGGGGCTGGCCGGAACGCTGGTCTTAGCCCATGTTTCTGCAGCAGACGTCCTAACTTGCTGCTAGTTGCTCCACAATATGGTAGGAATGCAGTCCGTTTGGCCACTACTCCTGATTCACCACTGTCGAGATGGAGAAGTACGGCAAGCTACCATTCTTGGATATTTTCGTTGAGCAGAATGCAGGAGGCCAGCTTGGTCAGTCAGTGTACCGGAAACCAACACACACTGATCGGCACTTGAACGCCAATAGTTTCGACCACCCTGTGCACAAGAAAGCGGTCCTGAACACGTTGGTTCATAGAGCCAAGGTTATCTCTGACGACAACCAACTACAGTCTGAATTGCAGAACTTAAAACGTGTTTTCGGGGAAAATGGATACAGCAAAAGAGACATCGCAAACGCTTTCAAGGACCGCCGACGAAAGACATCTGGTGAATCAGTAGAAGAGGCCAAACTGACTGCATTCCTGCCATACTGTGGAGCAACTAGCAGCAAGTTAGGAAATCAGCTGCAGAAATGTGGGCTAAGACCAGTGTTCCGGCCCGCCCCTAAGATACGAGATACGTTGCGCCCTGTTAAAGACGACGTTGCTGTTAGAGTGTTCGGTGTGTCCGGTGTACCCGGTGAATGTGGCAGCTCGTATATCGGACAAACAGTTCGCACGGTTGCGGAGCGTTGTACTGAGCAAAAGCGCCATATAAAACAAAGGTAGCTTGACAAGTCGACCATAGTGGAGCATTGTCTAGAAAACGGACATAAAATACAGTTCGAAAATACAAAACTGTTGGCTCATGAATCTCCATATTGGGACTCCATTTTAAAGGAAGCTGCCGAGATTCGTTTAAACAATAACAATTTCAACAGACACCAGGGGTACACACTCAGCGGGGCATGGGGGCGGGCGTTGGACATCGAAAGGAAGCAAAGACAGATGTGCGACACGGGAGCGGCAGTTTCAAACGTGGCGCCTGCCCCTGGCGCCACCGGTGCTGCCACGGGCAATAGCTCCGCTAGCTGCGCGGGTCGACTTACAAGCGCGCCACATTGGGTCTATCTGGTTGGTTCAAATGGCTCTGAGCACTATGCGACTTAACTTTTGAGGTCATCAGTCGCCTAGAACTTAGAACTAATTAAACCTAACTAACCTAAGGACATCACACACAGCCATGCCCGAGGCAGGATTCGAACCTGCGACCGGAGCGGTCGCTCGGCTCCTGACTTTAGCGCCTAGAACCGCACGGCCACTCCGGCCGGCTTGGGTCTATCTGATTGGCTGCTGATGATGTCATCATGACTATATAAGTGAGAAATCGTAGCAGCCCCGGCAGTCAGTGAACTCCTGACGACGATGGCGGAGATGGTCATCGAAAGCTCGAGGATTTTATTCGAATTGACGCGGATGGAAAACCGAGATCGTTATATTCAAGGTGTCATACTGTCATCGTTCAGTGTTTTTTTTTTTTTTTTTTTTTGAGCAAACGATGATCAGATGTTTAACTGTAAATACTGATAGTTTAAATTTACTATATCTTTTAAACAAACAAAGTTACATAATATGATACTGAAAACGCTTGTCATTTTGATGATGCGTTTCTATATGAAATATCGATCGTCAAATCGACCAAAGCGTTCAGAGTTTAGCAGTCAGTTCTTTGTTACAAAGCTTGTTAATTTAACTTTAACAGTATATCCTAAACTATTATAGATATGATCAATATTCCAGTTTTATTGGAATCGCCATGAAAGTTTATGGAGGATGGCTGATTAAAATTACTTTGGCTTGATTCCCTGCATTTTTACAGAATTAACTATTTTTCATAAATGTTTCCCTTTATGGCTGATCTTAGGTCCGCCATATTTAACACTGCTACGTCTTCTTGGCCACAAAAGGCTTCTATTGGGTTTCCCTTTGACGTAGGTTCTCGTCTGTCTCACTCACACACTACATCGGTTAAGCCTCAATAGACAATAGACGCCTGAGAGTTCCCCATCTCGTGGTGAATCTGAGCCCTTTGTGACATGCGGTCCTGAACGTCAGGGTTCGTTTCACAATTCCTGTAGGCTGACTCTTTTGGCCATATATTTAAATGAGAGCGCAATGCTCGTTAACTCATAAGCTCTATAATGGAATGATGACAAGGAAAATTTGTGCGTGACCGGGACTCGAACCCGTATTTCCCGCTTATTGCGAGCGGTCGCCTTACCATTTTTTGTGCTCTTTATTGTTCGTTGTATTTTATCGTATCCGACATTGAAGTTCGTTTTTCATCCCTTCACTCAGTTTTTTTATTTGACAAGTTAGCTCTCTGACCGAACACGCTGAACTACCGTGCCGGCTACCATTCGGCTATCCGAGCACAACTCACATCCACACCCAAACTGCGATATGTCGTCAACAAGGTGTCTAAAATCTGTACTTGTACATCCATTATGTATATTTCCCTACAGAGTAGATATTTTACTTGAAAGTCGCTTGCCCTGCATCGTGATTCGAAATAACATAAGAACTGCAATATCGTATTTATTCACCGACACCGGGCAAGCGACTTTGTAGTATAATGTTTCTGCTGTACGAGAATGTACATAATAGAAGTTAGAGTACAGGTTGTAGACAAATGGTTGGCGACATCTGGAAGTTTGTGTTATGCTCTATCTGTCAATAGTTTTAATTGCTTAACGTGCAAATCGATTACCTGAGCTACGAAACGGCGACGCTGACAGCTCTATTGTTGACTATATGTAGGCTGGATGACTGACTGTTCGCCGCAAGCAAACCAATATGGGTTACATTACATTCTCAGCGGCTTTTTTTTATATGCAAGATTCTAGTGAGCTCAAGTGTGAGATTGCGCTGAATAACTACACATCTGTAGGGGGTGTGACTGTCTTGCTGGCAGAAATATAGAACAAATTATACCTTCCTGACACATAATGGAGGCAGTGTTCGTTGAGCAGACCTGTTCTAATTATGGCAATGTTACCATAAGATCGTTATGCAATTTGTCTATTGGGGGAAGTAACACTAGCTCTAATGGATTGTTCATGAGGTCTTTTCTGGTTATAGATCCTAAATTTCGAATACACAAGTTTTGTATAATCCCTTCATACTCCACTTACAAAAAAAGTCAATCATGACCTATAATGACTCGCTAATGGCGGAAGGATGTAGCTGTCTATGCATCTAATCGTTTCGTAAGCCAAGTTACTGGTGTCGGAAACATGTTATTTGCGGTTACGATGGCTATCAAGCGCTCAACCACTCCCCAGAAGATTTTGGTGTTGTGTTAAGAATGCGGATAAAAATATAGTGACATTAATTCTAACAATGTAAAGGTGAGTCCTGGATGTGTTACTGGTAACGATATATAGAACAAATATGCCTTCCTGATACGTAAAAGAGGACTGTCTACCATGCAGACCTAGTCTGTTACCTAGTTTTCGTATGTGCATCCCTAAGAGCGTTCTGCAACTTGTTTACTGGGTGAGTAATACTACATCAGATGCTGTTGATCACGACTTCTTTTCTGATTATAGTTTCTAAAATTCGACTACATAAACTTTATATTTTTTAGCTGGATGTTTACGTGCTGTGAAAGGCTGTAGTTTTAATGGATTATTAGGTAATGCGGACTTAATGCCTCGATACTATACCTGCAAGAAAGACAATCATGATCTAAAACGGCTTATAAAACAATTCGCTGTAACGTCTAATCCGATTGCACAAAAACAACAATTCTGACAACCAATCTGATGGTGAAATTCAGAGTTATTCCACCTGATGACTGAAATCATCTTATCTGCTCACGTTACTTCCTTTAAAATCAAGACTGGGAGATTAGCTTTCTTATGCTGTCGCAGTTATGTCTGGTGGAAACACCATCTTTCCGAATCTGTTACGATTCCACTATACAATGTTAATGTCGGTATGGAACTACCTGTGATTAGTATTCAAATCAATAATTATTTATCACGTACATAACATGTTTAGGATTTTCGTGGTGTGTTACGACAAAATACGAGATTTGATCGATACTTTGAGACACCAGAATGTTTTAATGGAAGAGGGATATAATTATCACAAGAACTACTTCCATAGAAGCCTATTTTACTGAAAGTCCAGTGCTTACATACGCGTAATTCTGAACATATACTAGATCCAGATTCATTGCGTCTCTCTTTTAAATGCTTATCCGATTTTTAGGCTGCATATTGCTTATAAGGGGATCATGTGAACCTGAAATCTCCTTTTCCAAGCCACACACAAAATATGGTACCTTATGCCGTTCACAAAAAAACAGAGCTAGAGAGAGGAAGGCGTCTATCTGTACGAGTTCAGTTTTCCCTCATATTACATTGACTGTGAATGTTAGTTCTCAATACCATTTTTCACGAAAAAAAAACGCTTTCAGTAATTTAGGTCCAAGTAATACTATTGTGTTGATAGATGATACCAGAACGAATCCAGCATTATGATACTGGTTTTCAGGAGAAGTCTTCCGCGATAGTAAGGAGTGTGTCACAACATGACCGTAAGCAACCAAAGATTCACTTCCACGAAGTGTGGTCAGCAACTTTATAAAACATATGGATTGGTCATAGCTCTTGTTTTTCTTCTTCGTAGAATACTGTGTGAGAGTCTGTCTTGTGGTACATCGATCGCAGTCAACACTACGCACTTTTAAATGAGTCCCATCGCTATGGCAGACATGACACAGTTCACTGCATCCTAGTCTCAGAACGTTGTTTTCCTAGTAGCAGTTAATAAAACCTCGATGTGCTGATTGACTCTGCTACCTTTTCTTTCAAAAGTATTAGGCTCCAGTATCAGCTGATTTGTGGTTCGTCGTCGACGACAATGGCTTAGGCGGGACGGTGTCGGAGCTCTAACAATAAGTAAGAGGTGGATTGTGGTATAATTATAACGTCCAACACGTAGTGATGCTATTGTAACCAGTACAAGTTGCGTGTATTTTTACTATTAAATATGCTTTTTTGTTAATAAGGGTATTGTGCTGAATGACATAATAAGTATAAACACACGGATCAGGCGTTACATCAATGAACAGCCTAAAAGAGAAATGTTCCGTAGTCACGAAAACATAGCACCGGCTGAGGGGTTTTTCATTCTTTTTTTTTTTTTTTAAGTGGAGGCCCTCCACGTTCACATCGGCGTGGTGACCGTCACAAAGGTTCTGCTGTCACCTCTGTTTGGTTAGTTACAACCCAGGAGTTCATCGGATGTGGGGCCGTGATGTCCATACGTATGGGTAGGATTACCCACCAACATGGGCGCATCGAGGAGATGGAAGTGGTCGAAAAGTGAACGAAGGGTACAAGTTTTAGGAAAAAAAGTGCTAAGGCAAGCGCCAAGGGGAAAAACCTCTGCAATAGTCCGGACGGTTAGTACGAGCAGTAGTGATTTTTGTGCTATCTGGGAGAGATAATGCAAGATTTAGGTTTTCCAATGCTCGGTACCGTCGTCATGGCTTAGGTCGTCTCATAAGGATGATCAGTCCTATCGAGGAGGTGTTCTGCTGGGCTGTGCAACTATGAAGTCTCCTGGGTCAGCTGCAGCATCTGTACCTATAACAAGCCAAGGTTGTTACATAGGTGGTCTATTGGCCACAAATCGATCGCATTGTGTGAGAGGTTTGGTTGGATTTGTTTTCGTTTAATGTGTAATAAGGATTCCGTGCATTGTCAGTTGGGCGGCTAGGTATTTTTAGCTGGCAATGTCAGTTATTTTTGCTGTAATGCACGCTTTCATCATTATTCGCTTTGTTTGTGAGCTTGTGCTGTCCATCGATAGTTAATTGTCCCCAGCTATAAGATTTTTTTTTTATTTTTTTTTTTATTTTTGAGAGAGATTGTGTTTCAACCTGTGGCTGTAGTCGCAGTTTCGCAGATTAAGTCTGAAGGGATTGTTCGAGTGTGTCGAGTTTCAGTACAGTCCTGTGGAGAGTTTGTTGAATACCACCGTGAGGGTCTCTGAGACGGTCCGCGGTGCGTTTGTATCGCGGAGCATTGCTTACGACACGTAGTAGTTCATTCTGTACGACCTGCAGGCGGCGCAGGCGTGTTGGAGCCGCGTATCCCCAACCTGGAGCTGCGTACGTCATCAGTGGTCTAATTAGTGTCATGTACATGGACCTCGATACCTTCCCACTCAGCGGGCTCTGCCTGTAGAGCATATTGTAAAGCTAAGTCTCGCGTTTGCTTGATTGGTTACGTATTCAATATGGCCCCTCAAGTAAGTTTCTGGTCAATCCAGACACCGCGGTATCTGACTTTCGCACAGAAACATATTGGGCGTGTGTGTAGTGTTGTTCGTCTACAGTCTCGATGTTTGCGCAGTTGTTTTGGTTTGCGTGGGAACAGAACTGCTTCGCATTTGTCGATATTTACTTTAACACGCCGTTGTCCCAGCGAAGGCTTGGCAATTCTGAGTGCACGCAGTAATAGTGAATCAATGTTTGATGGCCCCCAATCCTGAGCTAGGATGATGGTGTCATCCAGGTAGTTGGCTACCATCGCGTTTTGTGTAGTTACAAAACCATTTACGTAGAGATTAAACCAGAGGAACCCTAGGATGCTGCCCTGGGGTACTCCCACTTGTATGCCATGTCGTGTTCACTGTTTGCCCTGAACGGCAGTGTTGAAACTTCTGTTGGTGAGTTATGAGTGTATGAGACGTACGATACGACCTGGAAAACCAGCATCGCTGCGCCTGCGGGTAAGATCATTGTGCCATAGACGTTCGAAGGCCTTTTGGTGTCCAGGAACACCGCCTCTGTAGCTTTGTTGGTGTTGTAGCAGTGAGTAATATGTTCTGCTACGTGGAGTTGTTGTGTTGTGGAGTGGTGATTTCTGAATCAGAATTGCTCCGGTTTCAGGGTGTCAATGGTGATGCAGTGCCTAGTGAAACGTTTGAGGATCACATTCTCAACAACATGGCTGAGTGAACGCAGCAGACTGATGGGTCCGTAATTTTGTGGGAGGGAGTGGTCTTTCCCCGGTTTCCTGAACACCAGGACCTTGGCTGCCTTCCAAAAGAGAGGGAAGTGTTGGTGCTATAAGATGGCATTCGTGATATGTGTGAGTTGCTCTGTAGCTTTATCTGTGAACTCCTAGAGGACACGGTTTTGAATACCATTGGGACCAGGAGGTTTTCTCGCTGTGGTGTGCTTAATAACTTTTGTAATTTGGTGTGTACTAGCACGTCGTATCACGTCATGCGTGGGCTGAGCCACAAGTCGTGTAAACTCCTGGTCCGTTTCAAGTGTACATGTTGAATCGGAAGGAGCTAGATTCTGTGTGAATGACGCTGCTAGTGTTCTGGCCGTTAGCTCAGATTTCTTCTCAGCAGGGTGTACTGGTCCGTCAGGTCCTTGTGAAGTTGGTGTGAAGTGTTTCTCCTTGGTGAAGTGAGGAGTTAGTCGTCACACTCTAGGTATAGGTCATGTGGTTTCTAGCCCTGCGAGTGTATTGTCCCATTGCGTGGGTTTAAATGTTTGAATTTTTCATGCATAGTCCCCTGGAGCTTATTAACGTCCTGTTTGTACAGCGGGCGCCTGCCACTATCTCCTGAGACGGTTTCTGGAGTCAGGGCCACTGAGCATTTTTGTGGCGTAAATACTGGAATGGTACCAGTTATTGCATCGACAGCTTCATCAATTTGTGCAGCCGGCCGGTGTGGCCGTGCGGTTCTAGGAGCTACAGTTTGGAACCGCGTGACCGCTACGGTCGCAGGTTCGAATCCTGCCTCGGGCATGGATGTGTGTGATGTCCTTAGTTTAGTTAGGTTTAAGTAGTTCTAAGGTCTAGGGGACTGATGACCACAGATGTTAAGTCCCATAGTGCTCAGAGCCATTTGAACCATTTTTGAATTTGTGCAGTTTGCGTAATTTCGTGAATTTCTGGGATACGACTATCAAGCGTTTCCTTGAACAGCGCCCAATAGGTCAGTATCCTGCATGGTTCATTGTACTGCAGTGTAAACCCTTATAGGTGTGTGGTCTGAAGCGGCTGAGTGCACGGCGCCATCTGTGACGATGTGAGGCGGCCTCTTTAGGCCGGACGAGGAGGCGCCCGCTTTTTATTTATGCGCGCTCACTGTATAGGGTTACAACAATCCTTCCCCCATGGAGAAAACTGTTCGCCATGGATATGTCCATGTCTTCATTAGAAAGGGACGACTGCTGGAGCAGGTGTAGTGCCTTCAGGGTAGAATACGGTATGAAAAGGCGCTCTCTCCCCGACGAGAGACCTTAAATGAGCACCAGTGATAGAGGAGCCTGTGGCCAAAACAAGATATTGACCTAGTTGGAAGGTAACTAAGCAAGGCATCGAGTGTAATTTTGACTTCAACAGGGTGAAAGCACTCTCGCTGGCGGGCGACCAGTGAAAAGTAACACCTGTACGTAAGGGAGCATGCAGGGGATAAGCCACCATGGCCAAATCAGGAAGAAATTTATGGTAGTAAACAACTTTTCCTAGAAAGGCCTGCAACTCTTTGCCATTGGTAGGATTCGGCAAAGCCGCGACGGCATCGAGATGCTGGTGTTATAGCTTGACGCCAGCGCGCGAGAATTCAAAACCGAGACAGACGATGTACGGTTGATAAAGCTGCGATTTGTCCATGATAATAGTTACGTCCAATGGCTGGTGCTGGTATTGATATAAGCCGAAGGGGGTATTCCTTACGAGGATACGTTTAGAATCATCGTCCACAGGTATTTTCAAGTAGGCTTCAGACAAGTCTATTTAGGGAAAACATTGGCCCTCGGAGAGCTGAGATAGGAGTCCATCCTGACGGGGTAAGGGATATGTATCAATAATAGACTGTGAATTTACAGACTTTTTAAAATCACCACATAGCCGGAGGTTGGCCTTAGGTTTTGCTACAATTCCCAACATAGTGGACCATTCACTAGAGGAGTCAGGAATGATAACACCGAAGGACGTTAGTCGATCTAGTTCCACTTTGATTTCCTCCCGTAAAGCTATGGGGATTTAGCGGGTACGAAAGAAACAAGGTCGCGCCTTCGGTTTCATTGTGATGGGAGCCTTAAAACTGGTAGCACACGCTAAACCGTCCAAAAACGGTGAGAAAATTCCGAGCAGAGCGCGTCCAGTTGTTAGTACGAAACTTGATGCAATATCTGATGCACTTCGTCAGAAATAGAGAACCCAAAAATTTTGGAAGCGTCTAATACAAACAAGTTTTCAGTGTCGGCATCGTGTAACGCCGAACAAGTGCCCTATACACTACGGGAGTAGAAAACTGTCCCAATTTATTGTTTGTTGTAACTCACCAACCGACGAGAGATGTGGGACAAAGCTGGTGATCAAAGATCCACATAGATTTGAGAATTTACCAAAGTCACTGCCGCACCCATGTATACTTGCATTTTTAACATCTTGTCCATAACATGTACTTCAGTATAAAGTTTGTTTGGGACTACCATCATTTGGGAGACACTATTCACATCCACGTCTGATGAATGAGGTTGAGAGTTACACACAGACACAATATGACCCTTGTTGGGCACGCAGCCCGCTCGTGATGAACAAAGCAATAATGGCACGACAGGAGAGAAGCACGCCGCCGCCGCTGTTGTGATACCCGTACTGACTGCTGCTGATGTGTAGCATGGCGCTGCCCATGCATCATGGAGACCGCGACTGCACGGCCGCGATGTCATCTTCCCTCTGTGAGCTAACCGACGACGGCGGAGGAGGAGACGCAATGGCGGCTTCTTTACACCTAGCTTCTATCTGGTGTCCAGCCTAGATACTTTAAAAGACTGGGTAATGTTCAAAACCTCAGTGAGAGGGATTTTCACATTGTAAAGGGCGTTCACGAACTTCTCTGTCAGGGGCCAAGCGTATTATAGTATATTAAAAACTAGAAACCCGCCTCGATTGCGAAAAAAGCACCTAGTGTTAACCTAGGTTTCGGCGTGGATAACTACACCTTCTTCAGAACAATAAAATCCACATGTGCCTAAGAGGAACTTTGTCAATGATTAAAAGAACACCATAGCTATACATTTAACAACGAAAAAAAGGAAAGCACAAACAGTACATATGTACAGAGTCAAAACCACTACTTAACTTAATGGTGTACGGTCCACCTCACACCGGTCTGTGTTCGATGGGCCATGACCCGCCATAAACTGCAGCTACAAATGGTCGCTCACTTACACGCCCGACCCACTACCTATGCACATGCGCAAGACAAGGGAAGTTGCTTGAATGCAAACCATAAAGCTACAGAGCAACTCACACATATCACGAATGCCATCTTATAGCACCAACACTTCCCTCTCTTTTGGAAGGCAGTCAAGGTCCTGGTGTTCAGGAAGCCGGGGAAAGACCACTCCCTCCCACAAAATTACGGACCCATCAGTCTGCTGTGTTCACTCAGCCATGTTGTTGAGAATGTGATCCTCAAACGTTTCACTAGGCACTGCATCACCATTGACACCCTGAAACCGGAGCAATTCTGATTCAGAAATCACCACTCCACAACACAACAACTCCACGTAGCAGAACATATTACTCACTGCTACAACACCAACAAAGCTACAGAGGCGGTGTTCCTCGACACCAAAAGGCCTTCGAACGTCTATGGCACAACGATCTTACTCGCAGGCGCAGCGATGCTGGTTTTCCAGGTCGTATCGTACGTCTCATACACTCATATCTCACCAACAGAAGTTTCAACACTGTCGTTCAGGGAAAACAGTGAACACGACATGGCATACAAGTGGGAGTACCCCAGGGCAGCATCCTAGGGTTCCTCTGGTTTAATCTCTACGTAAATGGTTTTGTAACTACACAAAACGCGATGGCAGCCAACTACCTGGATGACACCATCATCCTAGCTCAGGATTGGGGGCCATCAAACATTGATTCACTATTACAGCGTGCACTCAGAATTGCCAAGCCTTCGCTGGGACGACGGCGTGTTAAAGTAAATATCGACAAATGCGAAGCAGTTCTGTTCCCACGCAAACCAAAACAACTGCGCAAACATCGAGACTGTAGACGAACAACACTACACACACGCCCAATATGTTTCTGTGCGAAAGTCAGATACCGCGGTGTCTGGATTGACCAGAAACTTACTTGAGGGGCCATATTGAATACGTAACCAATCAAGCAAACGCGAGACTTAGCTTTACAATATGCTCTACAGGCAGAGCCCGCTGAATGGGAAGGTATCGAGGTCCATGTACATGACACTAATTAGACCACTGATGACGTACGCAGCTCCAGGTTGGGGATACGCGGCTCCAACACGCCTGCGCCGCCTGCAGGTCGTACAGAATGAACTACTACGTGTCGTAAGCAATGCTCCGCGATACAAACGCACCGCGGACCGTCTCAGAGGCCCTCACGGTGGTATTCAACAAACTCTCCACAGGACTGTACTGAAACTCGCCACACTCGAACAATCCTTTCAGACTTCATCTGCGAAACTGCGACTACAGCCACAGGTTGAAACACAATCTCTCTTTGAAAAAAAAAAAAGCTTATAGCTGGGGACAATTAACTATCTATGGACAGCACAAGCTCACAAACAAAGCGAATAATGATGAACGCGTGAATTACAGCAAAAATAACTGGCATTGCCAGCTGAAAATGCAAACCATTCAAGTAACTTCCCTTGTCTTGCGCATGTGCATAGGTAGCTGGTCGGGAGACCATTTGTAGCTGCAGTTTATGGCGGTTCATGGCCCATCGAACATAGGCCGGTGTGAGGCGGACCGTACACTATTAAGTTAAGTAGTGGTTTTGACTTTGTACGTATGTACTGTTTGTGTTTTCCTTTTTTCGTTTTTAAATGTATAGCTATGGTGTTCTTTTAATCATTGACAAAGTTCCTCTTCGGCACTTGTGGGTTTTATTGTTCTGAAGAAGGTGTAGTTATCTACGCCGAAACCTAGGTTAATACTAGGTGCTTTTTTCGCAATCGAGGCGGGTTTCTAGTTTTTAATATATTAACCAACGATTGCTGACGCGCTGCGATGTTGAAGGTATTATAGTATCACGAACCAACGATTTAATGGCAGCCAGTGCTGGATTCCAGGTGGCGCTCAGTTGAAAACCTGCATCCCTGTTGATAAGATTGTCCACCGTGCGGATATGTATGTCCTCTTTAACAGCACAGTCCCAGAAAGATGACGCTGGGGATAAAATTTCCGTCTGTTCATAAAGCATACGATGTCCCGTGTCCAGGCAATGCTTTGCTACCGCTGGTTTATCAGGTTGCCCCAGGCGTGTATGACGATGATGTTCGACGCAACGTTCTTGCACGGTTCGGCATGTCTGTCCAATATAACTTTTTCCACATTGGCATGGGATTCTATACACGCCACGTTTCCTGAAGCAAAGGTCGTCTTTGACTGAGAACAATAAATTCCTCAGTTTTGCTGCTGGCCGAAAAACACACTTGACGTCGTGCTTTTGGAGGATTCTTTCTATTCTCGAAGAAATGCCGCCAAAATAGGGCAAGAACGCTGATGCAGTGGGTGCCTCCGTATCTTCATTTACATCCCTGCTTTGAGTTTGCTTTGCCCGCATCTCGTGGTCGTGCGGTAGCGTTCTCGCTTCCCACGCCCGGGTTCCCGGGTTCGATTCCCGGCGGGGTCAGGGATTTTCTCTGCCTCGTGATGGCTGGGTGTTGTGTGCTGTCCTTAGGTTAGTTAGGCTTAAGTAGTTCCAAGTTCTAGGGGACTGATGACCATAGATGTTAAGTCCCATAGTACTCAGAGACATTTGAGTTTGCTTGGAACGGAGTGCATGCCGTATCTGCCTATCGGAATAGCCATTGTGTTGGAATACCGTTCTCAGGTGTTTTAGCTCACCAGGTAGACTGTCGGCATCTGAGACTACATGTGCTGTATGCACCAAATAGCATAGGACACCGCCGCGTTGCGCAGGATGATGGCAAATTGTGGCCTGCAAATATAGCTCTGTATGAGTTGATTTGCGATAGACACTGTGTCCCAGTGTACCATCAGCTCTTCTTCTGACTAAGACGTCCAAGAATGGTAAGATGCCATCCTTTTCCACTTCCATAGTGAACTGTATATTGGGATGGAGCGAGTTCAGATGTTGGAGAAACACAGGTAATGTCTCTACTCCGTCGGGCCGCACCACAAAAGTATCGTCTACATACCGCCAAAAATAAGGTTTGAGACTTGCCGACTGCAGTGCTTTTTCCTCCAAGTCTTCCATAAAATTGTTGGCCACCATGGGAGACAGAGGACTTCCCATGGCGACATCGTCCACTTGTTCAAAATAATGGTCATTAAATAAGAAATAAGTTGAGGTAAGCACATGTTTAAATAATGCCACAATGTCTCTCTCAAACTGGCTGCTGATAAGCTCTAACGAGTCCTGCAGAGGTACTTTCGTAAACAAAGATATAACGTCGAAACTAACTAAAATATCCGACGCTTGTAACTTAAGTGTCTTCAGGCGTCCTACGAAGTCCTCTGAATTCCGGATATGGTGATCAGTGTAGTAAGATATTTGGCCAGAAAATAAGTAGGAGCTGCAATGTCGCTCACTATTGGGCGAAGAGGTGTTCCATCCTTGTGAATCTTGGGTAGGCCGTTAAGCCTTGGGGGAACTGCAGCCAGTTGGCGTAGGCTTTTGGTCACTTTAGAAGGAATAGAACTCTTCTTGAGAAGATCTAATGTTTTCCTCTGTATTTTGCCAGTCGAAACATCTCTTAGCTTGCGATAGGCAGGATCGTCGAGCAGCGCCTCCATCTTGCTGTTGTATTCAACTCGTGAGAGGAGGACAGTGGCGTTCCCTTTGTTGGCAGGTCAAGTGACGAGTTCTTTGTCCGCTCTCAAGTCTCGCAGGGCCTTCCTTTCTGCTGAGCTGATATACTTGCTCGGTGGGGATCGTGTTAAAATTCGGCAGGTGCCCCTCCTAATCTCTTCTGCAACGTCACTGGGAAGCTTCAAAATTGCCTGTTCTGTGCCAGCTATGACATCTCGGATTGGAGCTGACCGTGGTGTTGGTGCATAGTTCAAACCTTTCTCGAGTACTGCAACAGCTGCGTCGCCCAGGATTCTACCCGTGAGATTAAACACGGTGCGTCGACGTGGTGCATTCCCATCTTGCTGTTGGGCCTCGAGACGAGAATACTTGGACATTTGGCGGACCTTGGCTTGTTGTTTTGACCAGTCTGCTATCACCCAGGTAGCGCTATCTACCCAATCCCATGATAACGCTGAGAGTTTCGAAGAGATGTTCAGATGCAGTGATAGCAATTTTGTGGACACCATGTGCAGTTCCCGTCTTGTATAACGTACCCTCTCTCTCACTAGGCCTGCAGCCGCCCGTCGTTTAATTCTAACAGCGGCCGCAGTTTCAATACGATGTTTAAATTTAGCAGACGTTGGGACAGTTTGCTTGTCACGGCATCTCAATAAAAACGCCATAGTGCACAGCAGTCTATCTCTCTTATTACGTAACATGTCAAACTCACGTACGTCGTTGGCCATCTCCTCCCCGCAGAGGTACCAGATGTGACTTTTCATGCTTTCCCGAAGGATCTGTTGCAATTACGCTTCTCGGGTTAGCCGCCGGATCCTATTGTGTAACTCGCACAATATTTCTTCGATGCAACCGCTCGACATCATCAGGTGGTGCTAGCTGCTGCTGTCACTGCTGCAAGGCGCGACTGATGATAATCGCGCGGCGGCGTCGGAATTGATCATGACGAAGAAATATTGTGCGATTTACACAATACGATCCGGTGGCAAACCCGAGAAGTGTATTTGCAACAGATCCGTCGGGAAAGCACGAAAAGTCACATCCAGTACGAATTATATTCAAAGATATGACTAACTCGATACTGATCATGTAGTCCTACTCACGCTCCTTATGCAAGTGGAGTCGATAATGGTCAAGTGATATAAAATTGACGGGAAACCCATTGGGACGAATGGGATGAAGCACCCCTCACCGGTAGTGTTATCAGATGTGTACCTCTAGCAATATTACAGCGCGACATCAATGTAAGACACGTAAATAGATGTGGAAATAATTCGAAATATATACGACCTTGCCACATCCATACGAGACTGAGCAATGGCCACTGTGCAGCAAAAATAAATTCTTCCTACATACAAAGTCATAGGTTCACAAAGTTCACGATACATATTCCGCTACACTATAAAAAATGCGACCTTAGAGATCTACAGAGATCGAGCACCAATAACGTTAAACTAATTCTCCAAATACCAATTAATCAAGACCAATTAACCTACTGCCAACGTGATTCAAAAATGTGAACAACGCAAGCATAATGCCATATGGAAAGAACGAGTTGATTGTGCCTGATAACAGTGCAATGAGCACCATATTTATGACGACAAGATGAGTGTATCTCTCGACCGTTAGCTAGTAACAAAGGAAGTGCTGTGTCATTGGCTCCAAGTAATAAATATACTTATAAAGAAATAAATGAGTTCGTTCAAATAAGACTCTCTCGATCCTGTACACCCCTTTCCTTCTATGGATCTGGGAGGGCAGGAATGGGGCATTTACGCCAGGATTCGGAAGGGACCCCTGCCCTCTTTGCCCCCGACTCGCTTCTCTGGCTTCCTTTTTTTTATGTGATTACGGTGTTAGACTGTCAAGCGGACGAGCCATGTTCGAACCTTTATCGCGAATATATATATATATATATATATATATATATATATATATATATATATATATATATATATATATATATATATATATATATATATATATATATATATTGCGCTCTTCGATTCATTCAAATTTGTGTCTGAGTCTGGGTGTAACGCCCATTTGCAACAGTGAGGCGTAAGGTAGGGACCTATAATGACAGTTAGTCACTTACTTTCCGTGTCCGGAACTAGACTTCAGACTTCCAAAAATCAGCAGCCAATATGGCCTTGTCATTTGCCTACCATAAGTCATTCATTGTGCGGGGCTGGTCTAAATATGGACAGATAAGCAGGTGTTGAGGATCCTGGACAGAACCATACAGACAGAGAGTGTTCTCATTCTCTTTTAGGAAACCCCATTGCTGCAGGTTTGTCTTGCACTTTGGCACTTCTACCCTCATACGGTTTAGGGTTCTCCAGACTGTGTATGGTAGGTCTCCACCAGGCGCCAGTTCTTCTTTAACATCTTTATGGGGTTTCTCAGGTCGATTTCACACCTTTTCAAACGATTCTCTGCAGCCGACCCTTACAGGGCTCGGGTATGTAACAGGAAACTCTTCCTCGAACAAAGCCGTCGGTCGGCAGGCTGGTGTCCATATAAAGGGTGACGCATGTCCTTTTCTTGCTTGGTTTTTTCGGCTTCGGCAGCGATGTCACGTCATATGTTGGGCAGTGCGATCCCCATGCTTAAGTACATCATGTGCACTGGGGTTGGCCTCAAGCATCCGGTAACAATCCGCGCCATTTCATTCACCGCGACATCAACTTTTCTCGCGTGTGTTGATGCAGACCATACTGGAGCGGCGTATTCCGCGGCTGACACACTGAGCGCAAGGGCTGAAGTTCTCAGGACTTTTGGGTTTGCACCCCAGGATCCGCTGGTTAGTTTCCTGATGATGTTGTTTCTAGTTGAGACGTTTTCCCTTGCGGCATTGCAATGATGTTTATAGGTCAGTGTGCGATCCAACGTGACACCAAGATATTTGGGCGTTTTACAATGCTCGAGACGTTCACCTCTCCATATTACATTTAATTCACGATTTGCCTCCCTGTTCTTAAAGTGGAATGCACAGACCTGCGTCTTGGAAGGGTTCGGCCTTAGGTTGTTTGCCTCATAATACTGGGAGAGAGCTTCCAAGGTACTGATTAATTTCTCCTCTACGACCATAAAATTGTTACCTTGGGCTGCAACTGCAGTATCATCGGCATACATAAATTGGCGCGTGATGTTTGGCACTGGTTGGTCGTTTGTATATATATTATACAGAGCTGGGGCGAGGACGCTTCCCTGAAGTAGGCCATTCCCCTGATTTCTCCACCTGCTCTTCTTGCCCTGAAGACAGACGAAAAATCTCCTATTATGTAGGAAAGCACCTATCAGTGATGTTAAATGGTAATCTCTTGTCACATTATATACTTTCCTAAGGAGCCTCTGATGGTTTACAGTATCATATGCAGCTGAAAGGTCTATGAAAGCCATACTCGTGATCTCTTTCCTCTCAAACCCATCCTCGATATGTTGGGTCAGGTTCAGGACTTGACCGCAGCACAATTTGCCTGGTCGGAAACCTGCCTGCTGTGGGATGATCTGTTGTTCCAAGACGCTTTCTATGCGACTTAGCGTCAGGCGTTCCAAGATCTTAAGACAGTGACATAGAAGAGACACAGGTCGGAAGTTTTTTGGATCATCAGAGTCCTTTCCTGGTTTCATAAGTGCAACCATTCGGGCTATCCTTCACATCTTTGGAATATGGAGCCTTTCTACACATGCGTTTATCAAATCTAGCAGCCACTGTAGGGTATTACTGCCAAAGTTTTTAATTTGATCGACTCGCTAAGTTCATCGATACCAGGAGCACCGTTGATCTTCAAGCTGGAAATGGCTGGAGTAAGTTCTGACATTGTAAATTGTGCCTTGAGGTGATGATTTTCCTCTGCCGGATCACGTACTAATGGTTCCCGGTACTTTCTGCCGTGGGTTTTGCCATTCATAAGGAGTGTAGTGGCGACTTGGTCTGCCGTGACGTTAGTAAATTTACCATCTGACTTTTTGGCATCACCGTTAAGGTTCTTTAACAGTTTCCAAGCCCGCCTAATGTTCACTTTCATATCCAGGTTCTCCACGAGGTGACACCATTTGGCTTTGCGGTTCTCAGCTATGACACGTGAGTTCATCGCCTGCTAGAAGTGTCTCATCATCAAATGGGTCCTTATCGAAGAGCTTCTGGTATCTTTCCAGTAGTGGCTTTGCGTCCTCAGATAGTCCCGTAGTATATTGTGTTCTGCATCCTCGCGGTATTGTTTTCCTAGACACGTTCAGAACGAGTTTGACAAAAGTCATGCAGCTCAGGTTGTGGGGGGATTTTTGTTATTTTTACGTTAATGAACTCTCTAAATTTCTTACAGTTGGCCTTTTTAAAATTGAACCTTCTTTTGAAAGGAACTTGCTCAGGCTTAACAACTGCACTGAAAATGCAAATTATGGGCCGATGCTGCGTATGGGGAACTGGCTCCCTAATCAGTTTTCCACATTGGCCAGCGAGTTTCTTGCTAACAAAGATGTTATCGGGATTGTACCCTTTCTTCCATCTGCCACTATTAAAAGAGCTTGGCAGTTTCGGGTCATGTATGAGCAGTAGATCGTGTACCTCAGCCCAGGTCTCTAGTTCCACTCCACTGCTGTTAGTTTCTTTATAGCCCCATGAAGTGCTCTGACAGTTGAAATCGCCCAATACAAAATTAAAGTCTTGGTAACTGAAACTGCCAAGCTCAGTGAAGACAAAATCTGATTCTGGGGGTTTTCACACACAGTTAACATTATACTGCTGAGTTCGAACTGTTAATATCTCAATGTCTTGCCTGCCAGTCAGTGATGCAGAAGTGACTCTAATTCCTGGCCTGGCGAAGATGGCACTACCGTACCGTTCATGTGGTCTCTCCAAGATCATCTTTATTCCATATCTTTTGGGTGTGGGTCTTGTACTGCCCCGATGAGTTTCTTGAATCAGGAGGAAGTCACATTGATATTCTTTACACAAGTCAGATAAGAAAACTTCTTTGTCTCTCGATATTCCTTCAATGTTTATCACCATCGTCACAAATGGCCTTAGAAAAGACCGTTTGGGTAGGGTCTTATTGGTCTTCATTTTCTCAGAAGTCCGTTCCGTTGTTGAAGGATTAGGTGCTGATAAGTCAACGTTGCCCGGGGTGCGCCCGATAGCGGTTCTCGTTTGTAACTTGCTGTCGCAATCTTCGTGGAGGCTCCTTCATTGCAGTGACAGTTGATTCTGCACAACTACTCTGTTAGCATCTGAAAGGAAGTCGCTTTCGAATGGAAACCGCAATCGTTTGGTGACAAGTCGACAAGTAAACGGAATCCTCCCGTGCAAAATAGGTCTGGTGTGTCATACACGGCGTTAGTGACAGTACGTGTGTCATATTTAGGCGAGATTTGCCTCCATGCCCGATAAACACACATCAAAAAAATTTTTACATCACGTCAGTTTCCAGAACTCCTGAAGATACACGTTGACTCTGGATATTGTACCACAGACACAGTTCCTTTGACTGTTCAGAGACGTCACCAAACCCGCCCAAACATGTAAACAACCATGCATGAGCAGCGCCTACTAGACGGAGGGGTCCGACAGCCGATTAGTTCCAGTCATTCCATCAGGGAGGAGGTACACCGCCCATGTTGTTTATAATTAAAACCATGCCTAGACGGTCAATACCGTTTTCAGTCCCGTGCGCGTTGTAACTTTGTCAGGAAGGGCTCTCAATAAAGGGAGTGAACCAAAACTCTGTTGTTCGGACATGGAGGAGATACAGAGACAGGAACTGTCGATGACATGCCTCGCTCAGGTCGCCCAAGGGCTACTACTGCAGTGGATGACCGCTACCTACGGATTATGGCTCGGAGGAACCCTGACAGCAACGCCACCATGTTGAATAATGCTTTTCGTGCAGCTACAGGACATCGTGTTACGACTGAAACTGTGCGCAATAGGCTGCATGATTCGCAACTTCACTGCCGACTGGCGGCTTCTTTACACCTAGCTTCTATCTGGTGTCCAGCCTAGATACTTTAAAAGGACTGGGTAATGTTCAAAACCTCAGTGAGAGGGATTTTCACATTGTAAAGGGCGTTCACGAACTTCTCTGTCAGGGGCCAAGCGTATTATAGTATATTAAAAACTAGAAACCCGCCTCGATTGCGAAAAAAGCACCTAGTGTTAACCTAGGTTTCGGCGTAGATAACTACACCTTCTTCAGAACAATAAAACCCATATGTGCCTAAGAGGACCTTTGTCAATGATTAAAAGAACACCATAGCTATACATTTAACAACGAAAAAAAGGAAAGCATAAACAGTACATACGTACAAAGTCAAAACCACTACTTAACTTAATGGTGTACGGTCCACCTCACACCGGTCTGTGTTCGATGGGCCATGACCCGCCATAAACTGCAGTTATTTCAATGCAAACCATAAAGCTACAGAGCAACTCACACATATCACGAATGCCATCTTATAGCACCAACACTTCCCTATCTTTTGGAAGGCAGCCAAGGACCTGGTGTTCAGGAAGCCGGGGAAAGACCACTCCCTCCCACAAAATTACGGACCCATCAGTCTGCTGTGTTCACTCAGCCATGTTGTTGAGAATGTGATCCTCAAACGTTTCACTAGGCACTGCATCACCATTGACACCCTGAAACCGGAGCAATTCTGATTCAGAAATCACCACTCCACAACACAACTCCACGTAGCGGAACATATTACTCACTGCTACAACGCCAACAAAGCTACAGAGGCGGTGTTCCTGGACACCAAAAGGCCTTCGAACGTCTATGGCACAACGATCTTACTCGCAGGCGCAGCGATGCTGGTTTTCCAGGTCGTATCGTACGTCTCATACACTCATATCTCACCAACAGAAGTTTCAACACTGCCGTTCTGGGCAAACAGTGAACACGACATGGCATACAAGTGGGAGTACCCCAGGGCAGCATCCTAGGGTTCCTCTGGTTTAATCTCTACGTAAATGGTTTTGTAACTACACAAAACGCGGTGGTAGCCAACTACCTGGATGACACCATCATCCTAGCTCAGGATTGGGGGCCATCAAACATTGATTCACTATTACAGCGTGCACTCAGAATTGCCAAGCCTTCGCTGGGACGACGGCGTGTTAAAGTAAATATCGACAAATGCGAAGCAGTTCTGTTCCCACGCAAACCAAAACAACTGCGCAAACATCGAGACTGTAGACGAACAACACTGCACACACGCCCAATATGTTTCTGTGCGAAAGTCAGATACCGCGGTGTCTGGATTGACCAGAAACTTACTTGAGGGGCCATATTGAATACGTAACCAATCAAGCAAACGCGAGACTTAGCTTTACAATATGCTCTACAGGCAGAGCCCGCTGAATGGGAAGGTATCGAGGTCCATGTACATGACACTAATTAGACCACTGATGACGTACGTAGCTCCAGTTTCGGGATACGCGGCTCCAACACGCCTGCGCCGCCTGCAGGTCGTACAGAATGAACTACTACGTGTCGTAAGCAATGCTCCGCGATACAAACGCACCGCGGACCGTCTCAGAGACCCTCACGGTGGTATTCAACAAACTCTCCACAGGACTGTACTGAAACTCGCCACACTCGAACAATCCCTTCAGACTTAATCTGCGAAACTACGACTACAGCCACAGGTTGAAACACAATCTCTCTTTGAAAAAAAAAAAAGCTTATAGCTGTGGACAATTAACTATCTATGGACAGCACAAGCTCACAAACAAAGCGAATAATGATGAACGCGTGCATTACAGCAAAAATAACTGGCATTGCCAGCTGAAAATGCAAACCATTCAAGTAACTTCCCTTGTCTTGCGCATGTGCATAGGTAGCTGGTCGGGAGACCATTTGTAGCTGCAGTTTATGGCGGTTCATGGCCCATCGAACATAGGCCGGTGTGAGGCGGACCGTACACTATTAAGTTAAGTAGTGGTTTTGACTTTGTACGTATGTACTGTTTGTGTTTTCCTTTTTTCGTTTTTAAATGTGTAGCTATGGTGTTCTTTTAATCATTGACAAAATTCCTCTTAGGCACTTGTGGGTTTTATTGTTCTGAAGAAGGTGTAGTTATCTACGCCGAAACCTAGGTTAATACTAGGTGCTTTTTTCGCAATCGAGGCGGGTTTCTAGTTTTTAATATATTAACCAACGACTGCTCACGCGCTCCGATGTTGAAGGTATTATAGTATCACGAACCAACGATTTAATGGCAGCCAGTGCTGGATTCCAGGGGGCGCTCAGTTGAAAACCTGCATCCCTGTTGATAAGATTGTCCGCCGTGCGGATATGTATGTCCTCTTTAACAGCACAGTCCCAGAAAGATGACGCTGGGGATAAAATTTCCGTCTGTTCATAAAGCATACGATGTCCCGTGTCCAGGCAATGCTTTGCTACCGCTGGTTTATCAGGTTGCCCCAGGCGTGTATGACGATGATGTTCGACGCAACGTTCTTGCACGGTTCGGCATGTCTGTCCAATATAACTTTTTCCACATTGGCATGGGATTTTATACACGCCACGTTTCCTGAGCCAAAGGTCGTCTTTGACTGAGAACAATAAATTCCTCAGTTTTGCTGATGGCCGAAAAACACACTTGACGTCGTGCTTTTGGAGGATTCTTTCTATTCTCGAAGAAATGCCGCCAAAATAGGGCAAGAACGCTGATGCAGTGGGTGCCTCCGTATCTTCATTTACATCCCTGCTTTGAGTTTGCTTCGAACGGAGTGCATGCCGTATCTGCCTATCGGAATAGCCATTGTGTTGGAATACCGTTCTCAGATGTTTTAGCTCACCAGGTAGACTGTCGGCATCTGAGACTACATGTGCTGTATGCACCAAAGAGCATAGGACACTACCGCGTTGCGCAGGATGATGGCAACTTGTGGCCGGCAAATATAGCTCTGTATGAGTTGATTTGCGATAGAGACTGTGTCCCAGTGTACCATCAGCTCTTCTTCTGACTAAGACGTCCAAGAATGGTAAGATGCCATCCTTTTCCACTTCCATAGTGAACTGTATATTGGGATGGAGCGAGTTCAGATGTTGGAGAAACACAGGTAATGTCTCTACTCCGTGGGGCCACACCACAAAAGTATCGTCTACATTCCGCCAAAAATAAGGTTTGAGACTTGCCGACTGCAGTGCTTTTTCCTCGAAGTCTTCCATAAAATTGTTGGCCACCATGGGAGACAGAGGACTTCCCATGGCGACATCGTCCACTTGTTCAAAATAATGGTCATTAAATAAGAAATAAGTTGAGGTAAGCACATGTTTAAATAATGCCACAATGTCTCTCTCAAACTGGCTGCTGATAAGCTCTAACGAGTCCTGCAGACGCACTTCGTAAACAAAGATATAACGTCGAAACTAACTAAAATATCCGACGCTTGTAACTTAAGTGTCTTCAGGCGTCCTACGAAGTCCTCTGAATTCCGGATATGGTGATCACACTTGCCTGTGAGAGGTCTCAACAGAGTAGTAAGATATTTGGCCAGAAAATAAGTAGGAGCTGCAATGTCGCTCACTATTGGGCGAAGAGGTGTTCCATCCTTGTGAATCTTGGGTAGGCCGTTAAGCCTTGGGGGAACTGCAGCCAGTTGGCGTAGGCTTTTGGTCACTTTAGAAGGAATAGAACTCTTCTTGAGAAGATCTAATGTTTTCCTCTGTATTTTGCCAGTCGCAACATCTCTTAGCTTGCGATAGGCAGGATCGTCGAGCAGCGCCTCCATCTTGCTGTTGTATTCAACTCGTGAGAGGAGGACAGTGGCGTTCCCTTTGTTGGCAGGTCAAGTGACGAGTTCTTTGTCCGCTCTAAAGTCTCGCAGGGCCTTCCTTTCTGCTGAGCTGATGTACTTGCTCGGTGGGGATCGTGTTAAAATTCGGCAGGTGCCCCTCCTAATCTCTTCTGCAACGTCACTGGGAAGCTTCAAAATTGCCTGTTCTGTGCCAGCTATGACATCTCGGATTGGAGCTGACCGTGGTGTTGGTGCATAGTTCAAACCTTTCTCGAGTACTGCAACAGCTGCGTCGCCCAGGATTCTACCCGTGAGATTAAACACGGTGCGTCGACGTGGTGCATTCCCATCTTGCTGTTGGGCCTCGAGACGAGAATACTTGGACATTTGGCGGACCTTGGCTTGTTGTTTTGACCAGTCTGCTATCACCCAGGTAGCGCTATCTACCCAATCCCATGATAACGCTGAGAGTTTCGAAGAGATGTTCAGATGCAGTGATAGCAATTTTGTGGACACCATGTGCAGTTCCCGTCTTGTATAACGTACCCTCTCACTAGGCCTGCAGCCGCCCGTCGTTTAATTCTAACAGCGGCCGCAGTTTCAATACGATGTTTAAATTTAGCAAACGTTGGGACAGTTTGCTTGTCACGGCATCTCAATAAAAACGCCATATGCAAGTGGAGTCGATAATGGTCAAGTGATATAAAATTGACAGGAAACCCATTGGGACGAATGGGATGAAGCACCCCTCACCGGTAGCGTTCCCAGATGTGTACCTCTAGCAATATTACAGCGGGACATCAATGTAAGACTCGGAAATAGATGTGGAAATAATTCGAAGTATATACGACCTTGCCACATCCATACGAGACTGAGCAATGGCCACTGTGCAGCAAAAATAAATTCTTCCTACATACAAAGTCATAGGTTCACAAAGTTCAAAATACATATTCCGCTACACTATAAAAAATGCGACCTTAGAGATCTGCAGAGATCGAGCACCAATAACGTTAAACTGATTCTCCAAATACCAATTAATCAAGACCAATTAACCTACTGCCAACGTGATTCAAAAATGTGAACAACGCAAGCATAATGCCATATGGAAAGAACGAGTTGATTGTGCCTGATAACAGTGCAATGAGCACCATATTTATGACGAGAAGATGAGTGTATCTCTCGACCGTTAGCTAGTAACAGAGGAAGTGCTGTGTCATTGGCTCCAAGTAATAAATATACTTATAAAGAAATAAATGAATTTGTTCAAATAAGGCTCTCTCGATCCTGTACACCCCTTTCCTTCTATGGCTCTGGCAGGGCAGGAATGGGGCATTTACGCCAGGATTCGGAAGGCGACCCCTGCCCTCTTTGCCCCCGACTCTCTTCTCTGGCTTCCTTTTTTTTATGTGATTACGGTGTTAGACTGTCAAGCGGACGAGCCATTATCGCGAATGGACCCAGAAGGATCACGCAAAGCTTTCTGACGTCGTTTCTTCCATAGTTCTTTCATTCGTTCTCCATGTTTTCTTTTTCTTTCTTCTGTCCATTTTGTTCCTGGTCTCTTTAGTGCTTCCTTCTCCGACAATACATTCCACTTTTCCACCTTATTTCTAAAAGTTTTTCTATCTTTGACATCTTTAAGTTCAATATTTGCTTTTTGTAAATCTAATTTTACTTGGCTAATCCATGGTGTTGTTGATTTGACTTTTTCTATGTAAGTGAGAATTCTGTTGGTGAGTCGTGTGGGGGGAAGTCTAGTGACATGTCCATAAAATTTTAATCTTCGCCTTCTTATGTCTGCTGCCAGGTTTGATATAGTTTCTGTGGTTCTTCTTGATTGTATCCGGTATCCTTCTTCTGTTAATTTTGGACCTAAAATCTTTCTCATAATTTTTCGTTCTTCTTTTAGTATTTTTTCTAAATCACATTTTGTGTGGAGTGTGAGCGTTTCACTAGCATATAGTGCTGCTGGCTTAATTACTGCGCAGTAGTGTCTGATTTTTGTGTTCGAGGAGATGCATTTTTTATTGTATATTTCATGTGTCATACCATATGCTCTCTTCATTTTCTGTTGTCTGATCTTCTGTGCAACTTTCTCTCCTCCGGTTGGCTCCAAAATTTCACCTATGTATTTAAAATGTTTTACTCTATTTATTTTTCCATATTTTGTGTTCAAACTGTGTATATGGAATTTTGTACAGAAAAATTCTGTCTTTTGAAACGAAATTTGTAAACCTACTTTATCCGCGCATTCCTTAAGGATCTCTATTTGTTTGGTGGCGATTTCTTCATCATCTGCAAGTATGGCCAAGTCGTCCGCGAATGCTAAACAAGATATCTCCACGTTGCCTTTGGTTCTACCAAGATGGATTGGTTTCCAGTAGGATTGATTTTTTAATTCTTTTTCCCATTCCTTAATGACTTTATCCAGGACTATATTAAACAAAAGTGGAGATAGCCCGTCACCTTGACGTACTCCAGTTTTTATGAGAAAAGGTTCAGAGATTTCTCCCCTGAATTTAACTTTAGATACAGTGTCTGTCAGTGATTCTTTGATAAGCCTTAGTGTTTTGGAGTCAAGTCCAAGTTCCTCTAAAATGTTAAACAAAGATTGCCGGTCAATTGAGTCATAGGCTTTCTTAAAATCTACAAATGTACAAATTATGGGGGCATTTCTAATTGCTTTGTGTTTTAATATTGTCTTTAAATTAAATATTTGTTCTATGCATGAGCGACCGGGGCGGAAGCCTGCTTGATAATCACCAATTTGGCATTCCAGCTGCTCTTGTGTTCTTTTCAGCAGGCATGTTGAGAGAATTTTGTAGGTGACTTGTAAAAGTGAGATTCCCCTGTAGTTATTGACATTTGTTCTGTCTCCTTTTTTATGTAACGGGTGAATAAGGGCACATTTCCACTCCTCTGGTAATTTTTCTGTTTCCCATATTTTTGTTATTATTTTTGTGAACTCTTGCAACGTCTTTGGTCCTAGGTTTTTTAATAGCTCTGCAACAATGCCATCTTCGCTAGATGTTCTATTATTTTTTAAGTTTTTAATGTGACATTTGATTTCTTCCTGTGTTGGTGGTAATGAATCCGGTTGAGCGTTGGCACAGATTTCTTTGGGAAACCTTAAACTAGGTTCTGGGCAATTTAGTAGGTTAGAAAAATATTGAGCCAATACTTGACAGTTTTCCTGGTTTGTTAGGGCTAATTTACCATCTGGTTTTCTGAAACATAAATTTTGAGGGATATATCCTCGTATTTTATCTGCGAAAGTTCTGTAAAAGTCTCTTGTATTATAGTTTTGGAAATTTTCTTCTATGGCATCCAGTTGTGCCTTTGTGTACTTCCTTTTTGCTTGCCTAATAGATTTTGAAACCTGTTTTCTAACCTCGTTAAATAAATGTAGACTTTCTTGTGATTTTTTACTGTTATATTCTTGAAATGCCTTTTTTCTCCTTTCCAATGCATTTTCACAGTCCAAATCCCACCAAGGGTGTTTCAATATCTTTTTCAAGGGAATAGTTTCCTTAGCTATTCGCGTGATTTTAGAATGAAATTCTTCCCATGTGTTTGCCTTTTCCTTCTCCCATTCTTCTTTTACTTTAGATTCTTTAATCTTCTTGGTGTCATATTTCTGTATTTCTGTTTTCTTCTGATGACTTCTTCGTGCTGTAAACTTGATTTTAATTCTAGTTAGGTAATGGTCTGAATCAATGTTTGTTCCTCTGCGTACTTGGACGTCGTAAATTTCTTTTTGTACTGGGTATGAAATCGCCACATGATCTATTTGAAACTCGCCAATTTGTTGTATAGGAGATCTCCATGTCTTTTGTTTTCTTGGACATTTTCTTAGAGATGTTGACATTTTCTTCAGGTTATTCTGCTTACATAGTTCGACGAGCCTTGTACCATTTTTATTGGTAAATTTATGTGCAGGATATTTGCCTACGGTTTTTTGGTGGATTTTCTCTCTACCCATTTGGGCATTAAAATCGCCGAGTAGAACTTTTGTATCATCCTTTGGAATTCTGGCCATTATATTCTCCAAATTTTCCCAGAACTTTTCTGTATATATATATATATATATATATATATATATATAATATTGCGCTCTTCGCTTCATTCAAATTTGTCCGGAACTAGACTTCAGACTTCCAAAAATCAGCAGCCAATATGGCCTTGTCATTTGCCTACCATAAGTCATTCATTGTGCAGGGCTGGTCTAAATATGGACAGATAAGCAGGTGTTGAGGATCCTGGACAGAACCATACAGACAGAGAGTGTTCTCATTCTCTTTTAGGAAACCCCATTGCTGCAGGTTTGTCTTGCACTTTGGCACTTCTACCCTCATACGGTTTAGGGTTCTCCAGACTGTGTATGGTAGGTCTCCACCAGGCGCCAGTTCTTCTTTAACATCTTTATGGGGTTTCTCAGGTCGATTTCACACCTTTTGAAACGATTATCTGCAGCCGACCCTTACAGGGCTCGGGTATGTGACAGGAAACTCCTCTTCCTCGAACAAAGCCGTCGGTCGGCAGGCTGGTGTCCATATAAAGGGTGACGCATGTCCTTTTCTTGCTTGGTTTTTTCGGCTTCGGCAGCGATGTCACGTCGTATGTTGGGCGGTGCGATCCCCATGATTAAGTACATCATGGGCACTGGGGTTGGCCACAAGCATCCGGTAACAATCCGCGCCATTTCATTCACAGCGACATCAACTTTTCTCGCGTGTGTTGATGCAGACCATACTGGAGCGGCGTATTCCGCGGCTGACACACTGAGCGCAAGGGCTGAAGTTCTCAGGACTTTTGAGTTTGCACCCCAGGATCCGCTGGTTGGCTTCCTGATGATGTTGTTTCTAGTTGAGACGTTTTCCCTTGCGGCATTGCAATGATGTTTATAGGTCAGTGTGCGATCCAACGTGACACCAAGATATTTGGGCGTTTTACAATGCTAGAGACGTTCACCTCTCCATATTACATTTAATTCACGATTTGCCTCCCTGTTCTTAAAGTGGAATGCACAGACCTGCGTCTTGGAAGGGTTCGGCCTTAGGTTGTTTGCCTCATAATACTGGGAGAGAGCTTCCAAGGTACTGATTAATTTCTCCTCTACGACCATAAAATTGTTACCTTGGGCTGCAACTGCAGTATCATCGGCATACATAAATTGGCGCGTGATGTTTGGCACTGGTTGGTCGTTTGTATGTATATTATACAGATCTGGGGCGACGACGCTTCCCTGAAGTAGGCCATTCCCCTGACTTCTCCACCTGCTCTTCTTGCCCTGAAGACAGACGAAAAATCTCCTATTATGTAGGAAAGCACCTATCAGTGATGTTAAATGGTAATCTCTTGTCACATTATATACTTTCCTAAGGAGCCTCTGATGGTTTACAGTATCATATGCAGCTGAAAGGTCTATGAAAGCCATACTCGTGATCTCTTTCCTCTCAAACCCATCCTCGATATGTTGGGTCAGGTTCAGGACTTGACCGCAGCACAATTTGCCTGGTCGGAAACCTGCCTGCTGTGGGATGATCTGTTGTTCCAAGACGCTTTCTATGCGACTTAGCGTCAGGCGTTCCAAGATCTTAAGACAGTGACATAGAAGAGACACAGGTCGGAAGTTTTTTGGATCATCAGAGTCCTTTCCTGGTTTCATAAGTGCAACCATTCGGGCTATCCTTCACATCTTTGGAATATGGAGCCTTTCTACACATGCGTTTATCAAATCTAGCAGCCACTGTAGGGTATTACTGCCAAAGTTTTTAATTTGATCGACTCGCTAAGTTCATCGATACCAGGAGCACCGTTGATCTTCAAGCTGGAAATGGCTGGAGTAAGTTCTGACATTGTAAATGGTACCTTGAGGTGATGATTTTCCTCTGCCGGATCACGTACTAATGGTTCCCGGTACTTTCTGCCGTGGGTTTTGCCATTCATAAGAAGTGTAGTGGCGACTTGGTCTGCCGTGACGTTAGTAAATTTACCATCTGACTTTGTGGCATCACCGTTAAGGTTCTTTAACAGTTTCCAAGCCCGCCTAATGTTCACCTTCATATCCAGGTTCTCCACGAGGTCACACTATTTGGCTGTGCGGTTCTCAGCTATGACTGACATGAGTTCATCGCCTGCTAGAAGTGTCTCATCATCAAATGGGTCGTTATCGAAGAGTTTCTGGTATCTTTCCAGTAGTGACTTTGCGTCCTCAGATAGTCCCGTAATATACTGTGTTCTGCATCCTCGCGGTATTGTTTTCCTAGACACCTTCAGAACGAGATTGACAAAAGTCATGCAGCTCAGGTTGTGGGGGGATTTTTGTTATTTTTACATTAATGAACTCTCTAAATTTCTTACAGTTGGCCTTTTTAAAATTGAACCTTCTTTTGAAAGGAACTTGTTCAGGCTTAACAACTGCATTGAAAATGCAAATTATGGGCCGATGCTGCGTATGGGGAACTGGCTCCCCAATCAGTTTTCCACATTGGCCAGCGAGTTTCTTGCTAACAAAGATGTTATCGGGATTGTACCCTTTCTTCCATCTGCCACTATTAAAAGGGCTTGGCAGTTTCGGGTCATGTATGAGCAGTAGATCGTGTACCTCAGCCCAGATCTCTAGTTCCACTCCACTGCTGTTAGTTTCTTTATAGCCCCATGAAGTGCTCTGACAGTTGAAATCGCCCAATACAAAATTAAAGTCTTGGTAACTGAAACTGCCAAGCTCAGTGAAGACAAAATCTGATTCTGGGGGTTTTCACACACAGTTAACATTATACTACTGAGTTCGAACTGTTAATATCTCAATGTCTTGCCTGCCAGTCAGTGATGCAGAAGTGACTCTAATTCCTGGCCTGGCGAAGATGGCACTACCGTACCGTTCATGTGGTCTCTCCAAGATCATCTTTATTCCATATCTTTTGGGTGTGGGTCTTGTACTGCCCCGATGAGTTTCTTGAATCAGGAGGAAGTCACATTGATATTCTTTACACAAGTCAGATAAGAAAACTTCTTTGTCTCTCGATATTCCTTCAATGTTTATCACCATCGTCACAAATGGCCTTAGAAAAGACCGTTTGGGTAGGGTCTTATTGGTCTTCATTTTCTCAGAAGTCCGTTCCGTTGTTGAAGGATTAGGTGCTGATAAATCAACGTTGCCCGGGGTGCGCCCAATAGCGGTTCTCGTTTGTAACTTGCTGTCGCAATCTTCGTGGAGGCTCCTTCATTGCAGTGACAGTTGATTCTGCACAACTACTCTGTTAGCATCTGAAAGGAAGTCGCTTTCGAATGGAAACCGCAATCGTTTGGTGACAAGTCGACAAGTAAACGGAATCCTCCCGTGCAAAATAGGTCTGGTGTGTCATACACGGCGTTAGTGACAGTACGTGTGTCATATTTAGGCGAGATTTGCCTCCATGCCCGATAAACACACATCAAAAAAAATTTTACATCACGTCAGTTTCCAGAACTCCTGAAGATACACGTTGACTCTGGATATTGTCTCACAGACACAGGTCCTTTGACTGTTCAGAGACGTCACCAGACCCGTCCAAACATGTAAACAACCATGCATGAGCAGCGCCTACTAGACGGAGGGGTCCGACAGCCGATTAGTTCCAGTCATTCCATCAGGGAGGAGGTACACCGCCCATGTTGTTTATAATTAAAACCATGCCTAGACGGTCAATACCGTTTTCAGTCCCGTGCGCATTGTAACTTTGTCAGGAAGGGCTCTCAATAAAGGGAGTGAACCAAAGCTCTGTTGTTCGGACATGGAGGAGATACAGAGATACAGAGACAGGAACTGTCGATGACATGCCTCGCTCAGGTCGCCCAAGGGCTACTACTGCAGTGGATGACCGCTACCTACGGATTATGGCTCGGAGGAACCCTGACAGCAACGCCACCATGTTGAATAATGCTTTTCGTGCAGCTACAGGACGTCGTGTCACGACTGAAACTGTGCGCAATAGGCTGCATGATTCGCAACTTCACTGCCGACGTCCATGGCGAGGTCCATCTTTGCAACCACGACACAATGCATCGCGGTACGTATGTAACAACATGCCGAATGGAGCACTCAAGATTGGCATCACGTTCTCCTCACCGATGAGTGTCGCATATGGCTTTAACCAGACAATCGTCGGAGACGTGTTTGGAGGCGACCCGGTCAGGCTAAACGCCTTAGACACACTGTCCAGCGAGTGCAGCAAGGCAGAGGTTCCCTGCTGTTTTGGGGTGGCATTATGTGGGGCGACGTACGCCGCTGGTGGTCATGGAAGGCGCCGTAACGGCTGTACGACACGTGAATGCCATCGTCCGACCAATAGTTATCGGCAGCATATTGGCGAGGCACTCGTCTTCATAGACGGAAATTCGCCCCTCATCGTGCACATCTTGTGAATGACTTCCTTCAGGTAAAGACATCGGTCGACTAGAATGGCCAGCATGTTCTCCAGACATGAATCCTATCGAACATGCATGGGATAGATTGAAAAGGGCTGTTTATGTACGACGTGACCCACCAACCGCTCTGAGAGATCTACGTCGAATCGCCATTGAGGAGTGGGACAATCTGGACCAACAGTGCCTGGATGAACTTGTGGATAGTATGCCACGACGAATACAGGCATGCATCAATGTAAGAGGACGTGCTACTAGAGTATTAGAGATACTGGTGTGTACAGCAATCTGGGCCACCATCTCTGAAGGTCTCGCTGTGTGGTGGTACAAGATGCAATGTGTTGTTTTCATGAGCAATACAAAGGGCGAAAATGATGTTTATGTTGATCCCTATTCCAATTTTCTATACAGATTCCGAAACTCTCGGAACCGAGGTGATGCAAAACTTTTTTTGATGTGTGTAGGTGTATTAGTAGGATTCAAAGAACTGCGACTGACGCCGAACAACACGGACTTACATGCACTGAGAATAAAAAATAGTGCATTGAGAATGGCTACCTATTAGCTGAAGTCTGGATTTGATTAATAAAATCTAAAAACGGACGACTGAGTGCTGCACTCTATAATTTATAAATATTCCATTACCTAATGATTCAATAAGGTGTCATGCTGGCCTCGGAGTCTTTCGCGACGGCATACATGAATAAAACGTTCTCGGTTTTCCATCCGCGTCAATTCCATGGAGCTTTCGATGACCATCGTCGCCATCGTCGTCAGGAGTTCACTGACTGCCGGGGCTACTACGGTTTCTCGCTTATATAGGCCTGATGACATCATCATCAGCCAATCAGATAGACCCAATTTGACGCGCTTGTAAGTCGACCGGGCAGCCAGCGGAGCTATTGCCCGTGGCAGCACCGGTGAGGTAGGGTGGCGCCAGGGGCAGGCGCCACATTTGAAACTGCCGCCCCGCGTCGCGCATCTGTCTTTGCTTTCTTTCGATGTCCAACGCTCGCCCCCATGCCCTGCCGAGTGTGAACCCCTGGTCTCTGTTGAAATTGTTATTGTTTAAACGAATCTCGGCCGCTTCGTTTATATTGGAGTCCCAGTATGTAGTTGCATGAGCCAACACTTTTGTATTTTCGAACTGTATTTCATGTCTGTTTTCTAGGCCGTGCTCCACTATGGCCGACTTGTCAAGTTCCCGTTGTTTTATATGGCGCTTTTACTCAGTATAACGCTCCGCAACCGTGCGAATTGTTTGTCCGATATACGAGCTGCCATATTCACAGGGTACACCATACACGCCGGACACTCGAAGAGCAATGTCGTCTTTAACAGGGCGCAACATATCTCGTATCTTAGGGGCTGGCCGGAACACTGGTCTTAGCCCATGTTTCTGCAGCAGACGTCCTAACTTGCTGCTAGTTGCTCCACAATATGGTAGGAATGCAGTCCGTTTGGCCTCTTCTCCTGATTCACCACTGTCGAGATGCAGAAGTACGGCAAGCTACCATTCTTGGATATTTTCGTTGAGCAGAATGCAGGAGGCCAGCTTGGTCAGTCAGTGTACCGGAAACCAACACACACTGATCGGTACTTGAACGCCAATAGTTTCGACCACCCTGTGCACAAGAAAGCGGTCCTGAACACGTTGGTTCATAGAGCCAAGGTTATCTCTGACGACAACCAACTACAGTCTGAATTGCAGAACTTAAAACGTGTTTTCGGGGAAAATGGATACAGCAAAAGAGACATCGCAAACGCTTTCAAGGTCGAAAGACATCTGGTGAATCAGTAGAAGAGGCCAAACTGACTGCATTCCTGCCATACTGTGGAGCAACTAGCAGCAAGATAGGAAATCAGCTGCAGAAATGTGGGCTAAGACCAGTGTTCCGGCCCGCCCCTAAGATACGAGATATGTTGCGCCCTGTTAAAGACGACGTTGCTCTTAGAGTGTCCGGTGTGTCCGGTGTACCCGGTGAATGTGGCAGCACGTATATCGGACAAACAGTTCGCACGGTTGCGGAGCGTAGTACTGAGCAAAAGCGCCATATAAAACAAAGGTAGCTTGACAAGTCGGCTATGTGGAGCATTGTCTAGAAAACGGACATAAAATACAGTTCGAAAATACAAAACTGTTGGCTCATGCATCTTCATATTGGGACTCCGTTATAAAGGAAGCTGCCGGCAGTCAGTGAACTCCTGACGACGATGGCGGAGATGGTCATCGAAAGCTCGAGGATTTTATTCGAACTGACGCGGATGGAAAACCGAGAACGTTTTATTCAAGGTGTCATACTGTCATCGTTCAGTGTCTCTTTTTTTTTTTTTTTTGTGCAAACGTTGATCTGATGTTTAACTGAAAATTCTGATAGTTTAAATTTACTACATCTTTTAAACAAATAAAGTTACATAATATGATACTGACAACGCTTGTCATTTTAATGATGCGTTTCTATATGAAATATCGATCGTTAAATCGACCAAAGCGTTCAGAGTTTAGCAGTCAGTTCTTTGTTACAAAGCTTGTTAATTTAACTTTAACAGTATATCCTAAACTATTATAGATATGATCAATATTCAAGTTCTATTATAATCGCCATGTAAATTTATGGAGGATGGCTGATTAAAATTACTTTGGCTTGATTCCCTGCATTACTACAGAATTAAATAATTTTCATAAATGTTTCCCTTTATGGCTGATCTTAGGTCCGCCATATTTAACACTGCTACGTCTTCTTGGCCACCAAAGGCTTCTATTGGGTTTCTCTTTGACGTAGGTTCTCGTCTGTCTCACTCACACACTACATCGGTTAAGCCTCAATAGACAATAGACGCCTGAGAGTTCCCCATCTCGTGGTGAATCTGAGCTCTTTGTGACATGCCGTCCTGAACGTCAGGGCTCGTTTCACAATTCCTGTAGGCTGACTCTTTTGGCCATATATTTAAATGAGAGCGCAATGCTCGTTAACTCACAAGCTCTATAATGGAATGACGACAAGGAAAATTTGATCGTGACCGGGACTCGAACCCGTATTTCCGGCTTATTGCGAGCGGTCGCCTTACCATTTTTTGTGCTCTTTATTGTTCGTTGTATTTGATCGTATCCGACATGAAGTTCGTTTTTCATTCCTTCACTCAGTTTTTTTGTTTGACAAGTTAGCTCTCTGACCGAACACGCTGAACTACCGTGCCGGCTACCATTCGGCTATCGGAGCACAACTCACATCCACACCCAAACTGCGATATGTCGTCAACAAGGTGTCTACAATCTGTACTTGTACATCCATTATGTATATTTCCCTACAGAGTAGATATTTTACTTGAAAGTCGCTTGCCCTGCATCGTGATTCGAAATAATATAAGAACTGCAATATCGTTTTTATTCACCGACACCGGGCAAGCGACTTTGTAGTATAATGTTTCTGCTGTACGAGAATGTACATAATAGAAGTTAGAGTACAGGTTGTAGACAAATGGTTGGCGACATCTGGAAGTTTGTGTTATGCTCTATCTGTCAATAGTTTTAATTGCTTAACGTGCAAATCGATTACCTGAGCTACGAAACGGCGACGCTGACAGCTCTATTGTTGACTATATGTAGGCTGGCTGACTGACTGTTCGTCGCAAGCAAAGCAATATGGGTTACATTACATTCTCAGCGGCTTTTTTTGATATGCAAAATTCTAGTGAGCTCAAGTATGAGATTGCCCTGAATAACTACACATCTGTAGGGGGTGTGACTGTCTTGCTGGCAGAAATATAGAACAAATTATACCTTCCTGACACATAATGGAGGCAGTGTTCGTTGAGCAGACCTGTTCCAATTATGGCATATGTTACCATAAGATCGTTATGCAATTTGTCTATTGGGGGAAGTAACACTAGCTCTAATGGATTGTTCATGAGGTCTTTTCTGGTTATAGATCCTAAATTTCGAATACACAAGTTTTGTATAATCCCTTCATACTCCACTTACAAAAAAAGTCAATCATGACCTATAATGACTCGCTAATGGCGGAAGGATGTAGCTGTCTATGCATCTAATCGTTTCGTAAGCCAAGTTACTGGTGTCGGAAACATGTTATTTGCGGTTACGATGGCTATCAAGCGCTCAACCCCTCCCCAGAAGATTTTGGTGTTGTGTTAAGAATACGGATAAAAATATAGTGACATTAATTCTAACAATGTAAAGGTGAGTCCTGGATGTGTTACTGGTAACGATATATAGAACAAATATGCCTTCCTGATACGTAAAAGAGGACTGTCTGCCATGCAGACCTAGTCTGTTACCTAGTTTTCGTATGTGCATCCCTAAGAGCGTTCTGCAACTTGTTTACTGGGTGAGTAATACTACATCAGATGCTGTTGATCATGACGTCTTTTCTGATTATAGTTTCTAAAATTCGACTACATAAACGTTATATTTTTTAGCTGGATGTTTACGTGCTGTGAAAGGCTGTAGTTTTAATGGATTATTAGGTAATGCGGACTTAATGCCTCGATACTATACCTGCAAGAAAGACAATCATGATCTACAACAGCTTATAAAACAGTTATCCACCTGATGACTGAAATCATCTCATCTGCTCACGTTACTTCCTTTAAAATCAAGACTGGGAGATTAGCTTTCTTATGCTGTCGCAGTTATGTCTGGTGGAAACACCACCTTTCCGAATCTGTTACGGTTCCACTACACAATGTTAATGTCGGTATGGAACTACCTGTGATTAGTATTCAAATCAATAATTATTTATCACGTACATAACATGTTTAGGATTTTCGTGGTGTGTTACGACAAAATACGAGATTTGATCGACACTTTGAGACACCAGAGTGATTTAATGGAAGAGGGATATAATTATCACAAGAACTACTTCCATAGAAGCCTATTTTACTGAAACTCCAGTGCTTACATACGCGTAATTCTGAACATATACTAGATCCAGATTCATTGCGTCTCTCTTTTAAATGCTTATCCGATTTTTAGGCTGCATATTGCTTATAAGGGGATCATGTGAACCTGAAATCTCCCTTTCCAAGCCACACACAAAATATGGTACCTTATGCCGTTCACAAAAAAACAGAGCTAGAGAGAGGAAGGCGTCTATCTGTACGAGTTCAGTTTTCCCTCATATTACATTGACTGTGAATGTTAGTTCTAAATACCATTTTTCACGAAAAAAAACGCTTTCAGTAATTTCGGTCCAAGTAATACTATTGTGTTGATAGATGATACCAGAACGAATCCAGCATTATGATACTGGTTTTCAGGAGAAGTCTTCCGCGATAGTAAGGAGTGTGTCACAACATGACCGTAAGCAACCAAAGATTCACTTCAACGAAGTGTGGTCAGCAACTTTATAAAACATATGGGTTGGTCATAGCTCTTGTTTTTCTTCTTCGTAGGATACTGTGTGAGAGTCTGTCTTGTGGTACATCGATCGCAGTCAACACTACGCACTTTTAAATGAGTCCCATCGCTATGGCAGACATGACACAATTCACAGCATCCTTGTCTCAGAACGTTGTTTTCCTAGTAGCAGTTAATAAAACCTCGATGTGCTGATTGACTCTGCTACCTTTTCTTTCAAAAGTATTAGGCTCCAGTATCAGCTGATTTGTGGTTCGTCGTCGACGACAATGGCTTAGGCGGGACGGTGTCGGAGCTCTAACTATAAGTAAGAGGTGGATTGTGGTATAATTTTAACGTCCAACACGTAGTGATGCTATTGTAACCAGTACAAGTTGCGTGTATTTTTACTATTAAATATGCTTTTTTGTTAATAAGGGTATTGTGCTGAATGACATAATAAGTATAAACACACGGATCAGGCGTTACATCAATGAACAGCCTAAAAGAGAAGTGTTCCGTAGTCACGAAAACATAGCACCGGCTGAGGGGTTTTTCATTCTTTTTTTTTTTTTTTTAGTGGAGGCCCTCCACGTTCACATCGGCGTGGTGACCGTCACAAAGGTTCTGCTGTCACCTCTGTTTGGTTAGTTACAACCAAGGAGTTCATCGGATGTGGGGCCGTGATGTCCATACGTATGGGTAGGATCACCTACCAACATGGGCGCATCGAGGAGATGGAAGTGGTCGAAAAGTGAACGAAGGGTACAAGTTTTAGGAAAAAAAGTGCTAAGGCAAGCGCCAAGGGGAAAAACCTCTGCAATAGTCCGGACGGTTAGTACGAGCAGTAGCGGTTTTTTTGCTATCTGCGAGAGATAATGCAAGATTTAGGTTTTGCAATGCTCGGTACCGTCGTCATGGCTTAGGTCGTCTCATAAGGATGATCAGTCCTATCGAGGAGGTGTACTGCTGGGCTGTGCAACTATGAAGTCTCCTGGGTCAGCTGCAGCATCTGTACCTATAACAAGCCAAGGTTGTTACATAGGTGGTCTATTGGCCACAAATCGATCGCATTGTGTGAGAGGTTTGGTTGGATTTGTTTTCGTTTAGTGTGTAATAAGGATTCCGTGCATTGTCAGTTGGGCGGCTAGGTATTTTTAGCTGGCAATGTCAGTTATTTTTGCTGTAATGCACGCTTTCATCATTATTCGCTTTGTTTGTGAGCTTGTGCTGTCCATAGATAGTTAATTGTCCACAGCTATAAGCTTTTTTTTTTTCAAAGAGAGATTGTGTTTCAACCTGTGGCTGTAGTCGTAGTTTCGCAGATTAAGTCTGAAGGGATTGTTCGAGTGTGGCGAGTTTCAGTACAGTCCTGTGGAGAGTTTGTTGAATACCACCGTGAGGGTCTCTGAGACGGTCCGCGGTGCGTTTGTAACGCGGAGCATTGCTTACGACACGTAGTAGTTCATTCTGTACGACCTGCAGGCGGCGCAGGCGTGTTGGAGCCGCGTATCCCCAAACTGGAGCTACGTACGTCATCAGTGGTCTAATTAGTGTCATGTACATGGACCTCGATACCTTCCCATTCAGCGGGCTCTGCCTGTAGAGCATATTGTAAAGCTAAGTCTCGCGTTTGCTTGATTGGTTACGTATTCAATATGGCCCCTCAAGTAAGTTTCTGGTCAATCCAGACACCGCGGTATCTGACTTTCGCACAGAAACATATTGGGCGTGTGTGCAGTGTTGTTCGTCTACAGTCTCGATGTTTGCGCAGTTGTTTTGGTTTGCGTGGGAACAGAACTGCTTCGCATTTATCGATATTTACTTTAACACGCCGTCGTCCCAGCGAAGGCTTGGCAATTCTGAGTGCACGCTGTAATAGTGAATCAATGTTTGATGGCCCCCAATCCTGAGCTAGGATGATGGTGTCATCCAGGTAGTTGGCTACCACCGCGTTTTGTGTAGTTACAAAACCATTTACGTAGAGATTAAACCAGAGGAACCCTAGGATGCTGCCCTGGGGTACTCCCACTTGTATGCCATGTCGTGTTCACTGTTTGCCCTGAACGGCAGTGTTGAAACTTCTGTTGGTGAGATATGAGCGTATGAGACGTACGATACGACCTGGAAAACCAGCATCGCTGCGCCTGCGAGTAAGATCGTTGTTCCATAGACGTTCGAAGGCCTTTTGGTGTCCAGAAACACCGCCTCTGTAGCTTTGTTGGTGTTGTAGCAGTGAGTAATATGTTCTGCTACGTGGAGTTGTTGTGTTGTGGAGTGGTGATTTCTGAATCAGAATTGCTCCGGTTTCAGGGTGTCAATGGTGATGCAGTGCCTAGTGAAACGTTTGAGGATCACATTCTCAACAACATGGCTGAGTGAACACAGCAGACTGATGGGTCCGTAATTTTGCGGGAGGGAGTGGTCTTTCCCCGGCTTCCTGAACACCAGGACCTTGGATGCCTTCCAAATGAGAGGGAAGTGTTGGTGCTATAAGATGGCATTCGTGATATGTGTGAGTTGCTCTGTAGCTTTATCTGTGAACTCCTAGAGGACACGGTTTTGAATACCATTGGGACCAGGAGGTTTTCTCGCTGTGGTGTGCTTAATAACTTTTGTAATTTGGTGTGTACTAGCACGTCGTATCACGTCATGCGTGGGCTGAGCCACAAGTCGTGTAAACTCCTGGTCCGTTTCAAGTGTACATGTTGAATCGGAAGGAGCTAGATTCTGTGTGAATGACGCTGCTAGTGTTCTGGCCGTTAGCTCAGATTTCTTCTCAGCAGGGTGTACTGGTCCGTCAGGTCCTTGTGAAGTTGGTGTGAAGTGTTTCTCCTTGGTGAAGTGAGGAGTTAGTCGTCACACTCTAGGTATAGGTCATGTGGTATCCAGCCCTGCGAGTGTATTGTCCCATTGCGTGGTTTTAAATGTTTGAAGCTTTCCATGCATAGTCCCCTGGAGCTTATTAACGTCCTGTTTCTACAGCGGGCGCCTGCCACTATCTCCTGAGACGGTTTCTGGGTGCAGGGCCACTGAGCATTTTTGTGGCGTAAATACTGGAATGGTACCAGTTATTGCATCGACAGCTTCATCAATTTGTGCAGCCGGCCGGTGTGGCCGTGCAGTTCTAGGCGCTTCAGTTTGGAACCGCGTGACCGCTACGGTCGCAGGTTCGAATCCTGCCTCGGGCATGGATTTGTGATGTCCTTAGGTTAGTTAGGTTTAAGTAGTTCTAAGGTCTAGGGGACTGATGACCACAGATGTTAAGTCCCATAGTGCTCAGAGCCATTTGAACCATTTTTGAATTTCTGCAGACTTTTTAAAATCACCACATAGCCGGAGGTTGGCCTTAGGTTTTGCTACAATTCCCAACATAGAGGACCATTCACTAGAGGAGTCAGGAATGACAACACCGAAGGACGTTAGTCGATCTAGTTCCACTTTGATTTCCTCCCGTAAAGCTATGGGGATTTAGCGGGTACGAAAGACACGAGGTCGCGCCTTCGGTTTCATTGTGATGGGAGCCTTAAAACTGGTAGCACACCCTAAACCGTCCAAAAACGGTGAGAAAATTCCGAGTAGAGCGCGTCCAGTTGTTAGTACGAAACTTGATGCAATATCTGATGCACTTCGTCAGAAATAGAGAACCCAAAAATTTTGGAAGCGTCTAATACAAACAAGTTTTCAGTGTCGGCATCGTGTAACGCCGAACAAGTGCCCTATACACTACGGGAGTAGAAAACTGTCCCAATTTGTTGTTTGTTGTAACTCACCAACCGACGAGAGATGTGGGACAAAGCTGGTGATCAAAGATCCACATAGATTTGAGAATTTACCAAAGTCACTGCCGCACCCATGTATACTTGCATTTTTAACATCTTGTCCATAACATGTACTTCAGTATAAAGTTTGTTTGGGACTACCGTCATTTGGGAGACACTGTTCACATCCGCATCCTCGTCTGATGAATGAGGTTGAGAGTTACACACAGACGCAATATGACCCTTGTTGGGCACGCAGCCCACTCGTGATGAACAAAGCAATAATGGCACGACAGCAGAGAAGCACGCCGCCGCCGCTGTTGTGATACCCGTACTGACTGCTGCTGATGTGTAGCATGGCGCTGCCCATGCATCATGGAGACCGCGACTGCACGGCCGCCAAGTCATCTTCCCTCTGTGAGCTAACCAACGACGGCGGAGGAGGAGACGCAATGGCGGCTTCTTTACACCTAGCTTCTATCTGGTGTCCAGCCTAGATACTTTAAAAGACTGGGTAATGTTCAAAACCTCAGTGAGAGGGATTTTCACATTGTAAAGGGCGTTCACGAACTTCTCTGTCAGGGGCCAAGCGTATTATCGTATATTAAAAACTAGAAACCCGCCTCGATTGCGAAAAAAGCACCTAGTGCTAACCTAGGTTTCGGCGTAGATAACCTCCTTCAGAACAATAAAACCCACATGTGCCTAAGAGGACCTTTGTCAATGATTAAAAGAACACCATAGCTATACATTTAACAACGAAAAAAAGGAAAGCACAAACAGTACATATGTACAAAGTCAAAACCACTACTTAACTTAATGGTGTACGGTCCACCTCACACCGGTCTGTGTTCGATGGGCCATGACCCGCCATAAACTGCAGCTACAAATTGTCGCTCACTTACACGCCCGACCCGCTACCTATGCACATGCGCAAGACAAGGGAAGTTACTTCAATGCAAACCATAAAGCTACAGAGCAACTCACACATATAACGAATGCCATCTTATAGCACCAACACTTCCCTATCTTTTGGAAGGCAGCCAAGGTCCTGGTGTTCAGGAAGCCGGGGAAAGACCACTCCCTCCCACAAAATTACGGACCCATCAGTCTGCTGTGTTCACTCAGCCATGTTGTTGAGAATGTGATCCTCAAACGTTTCACTAGGCACTGCATCACCATTGACACCCTGAAACAGGAGCAATTCTGATTCAGAAATCACCTCTCCACAACACAACAACTCCACGTAGCAGAACATATTACTCACTGCTACAACACCAACAAAGCTACAGAGGCGGTGTTCCTGGACACCAAAAGGCCTTCGAACGTCTATGGCACAACGATCTTACTCGCAGGCGCAGCGATGCTGGTTTTCCAGGTCGTATCGTACGTCTCATACACTCATATCTCACCAACAGAAGTTTCAACACTGCCGTTCAGGGCAAACAGTGAACACGACATGGCATACAAGTGGGAGTACCCCAGGGCAGCATCCTAGGGTTCCTCTGGTTTAATCTCTACGTAAATGGTTTTGTAACTACACAAAACGCGGTGGTAGCCAACTACCTGGATGACACCATCATCCTAGCTCAGGATTGGGGGCCATCAAACATTGATTCACTATTACAGCGTGCACTCAGAATTGCCAAGCCTTCGCTGGGACGACGGCGTGTTAAAGTAAATATCGACAAATGCGAAGCAGTTCTGTTCCCAAGCAAACCAAAACAACTGCGCAAACATCGAGACTGTAGACGAACAACACTGCACACACGCCCAATATGTTTCTGTGCGAAAGTCAGATACCGCGGTGTCTGGATTGACCAGAAACTTACTTGAGGGGCCATATTGAATACGTAACCAATCAAGCAAACGCGAGACTTAGCTTTACAATATGCTCTACAGGCAGAGCCCGCTGAATGGGAAGGTATCGAGGTCCATGTACATGACACTAATTAGACCACTGATGACGTACGTAGCTCCAGTTTGGGGATACGCGGCTCCAACACGCCTGCGCCGCCTGCAGGTCGTACAGAATGAACTACTACGTGTCGTAAGCAATGCTCCGCGATACAAACGCACCGCGGACCGTCTCAGAGACCCTCACGGTGGTATTCAACAAACTCTCCACAGGACTGTACTGAAACTCGACACACTCGAACAATCCCTTCAGACTTAATCTGCGAAACTACGACTACAGCCACAGGTTGAAACTCAATCTCTCTTTGAAAAAAAAAAAAGCTTATAGCTGGGGACAATCAACTATCTATGGACAGCACAAGCTCACAAACAAAGCGAATAATGATGAACGCGTGCATTAAAGCAAAAATAACTGGCATTGCCAGCTGAAAATGCAAACCATTCAAGTAACTTCCCTTGTCTTGCGCATGTGCATAGGTAGCTGGTCGGGAGACCATTTGTAGCTGCAGTTTATGGCGGGTCATCGAACATAGGCCGGTGTGAGGTGGACCGTACACTATTAAGTTAAGTAGTGGTTTTGACTTTGTACGTATGTACTGTTTGTGTTTTCCTTTTTTTCGTTTTTAAATGTATAGCTATGGTGTTCTTTTAATCATTGACAAAATTCCTCTTAGGCACTTGTGGGTTTTATTGTTCTGAAGATGGTGTAATTATCTACGCCGAAACCTAGGTCAATACTAGGTGCTTTTTTCGCAATCGAGGCGGGTTTCTAGTTTTTAATATATTAACCAACGATTGCTCACGCGCTCCGATGTTGAAGGTATTATAGTATCACGAACCAACGATTTAATGGCAGCCGGTGCTGGATTCCAGGGGGCGCTCAGTTGAAAACCTGCATCCCTGTTGATAAGATTGTCCGCCGTGCGGATATGTATGTCCTCTTTAACAGCACAGTCCCAGAAAGATGACGCTGGGGATAAAATTTCCGTCTGTTCATAAAGCATACGATGTCCCGTGTCCAGGCAATGCTTTGCTACCGCTGGTTTATCAGGTTGCCCCAGGCGTGTATGACGATGATGTTCGACGCAACGTTCTTGCACGGTTCGGCATGTCTGTCCAATATAACTTTTTCCACATTGGCATGGGATTTTATACACGCCACGTTTCCTGAGGCAAAGGTCGTCTTTGACTGAGAACAATAAATTCCTCAGTTTTGCTGATGGCCGAAAAACACACTTGACGTCGTGCTTTTGGAGGATTCTTTCTATTCTCGAAGAAATGCCGCCAAAATAGGGCAAGAACGCTGATGCAGTGGGTGCCTCCGTATCTTCATTTACATCCCTGCTTTGAGTTTGCTTCGAACGGAGTGCATGCCGTATCTGCCTATCGGAATAGCCATTGTGTTGGAATACCGTTCTCAGATGTTTTAGCTCACCAGGTAGACTGTCGGCATCTGAGACTACATGTGCTGTATGCACCAAAGAGCATAGGACACTACCGCGTTGCGCAGGATGATGGCAACTTGTGGCCTGCAAATATAGCTCTGTATGAGTTGATTTGCGATAGAGACTGTGTCCCAGTGTACCATCAGCTCTTCTTCTGACTAAGACGTCCAAGAATGGTAAGATGCCATCCTTTTCCACTTCCATAGTGAACTGTATATTGGGATGGAGCGAGTTCAGATGTTGGAGAAACACAGGTAATGTCTCTACTCCGTGGGGCCACACCACAAAAGTATCGTCTACATACCGCCAAAAATAAGGTTTGAGACTTGCCGACTGCAGTGCTTTTTCCTCGAAGTCTTCCATAAAATTGTTGGCCACCATGGGAGACAGAGGACTTCCCATGGCGACATCGTCCACTTGTTCAAAATAATGGTCATTAAATAAGAAATAAGTTGAGATAAGCACATGTTTAAATAATGCCACAATGTCTGTCTCAAACTGGCTGCTGATAAGCTCTAACGAGTCCTGCAGAGGTACTTTCGTAAACAAAGATATAACGTCGAAACTAACTAAAATATCCGACGCTTGTAACTTAAGTGTCTTCAGGCGTCCTACGAAGTCCTCTGAATTCCGGATATGGTGATCAGTGTAGTAAGATATTTGTCCAGAAAATAAGTAGGAGCTGCAATGTCGCTCAGTATTGGGCGAAGAGGTGTTCCATCCTTGTGAATCTTGGGTAGGCCGTTCAGCCTTGGGGGAACTGCAGCCTGTTGGCGTAGGCTTTTGGTCACTTTATAAGGAATAGAACTCTTCTTGAGAAGATCTAATGTTTTCCTCTGTATTTTGCCAGTCGAAACATCTCTTAGCTTGCGATAGGCAGGATCGTCGAGCAGCGTCTCCATCTTGCTGTTGTATTCAACTCGTGAGAGGACAGTGGCGTTCCCTTTGTTGGCAGGTCAAGTGACGAGTTCTTTGTCCGCTCTCAAGTCTCGCAGGGCCTTCCTTTCTGCTGAGCTGATGTACTTGCTCGGTGGGGATCGTGTTAAAATTCGGCAGGTGCCCCTCCTAATCTCTTCTGCAACGTCACTGGGAAGCTTCAAAATTGCCTGTTCTGTGCCAGCTATGACATCTCGGATTGGAGCTGACCGTGGTGTTGGTGCATAGTTCAAACCTTTCTCGAGTACTGCAACAGCTGCGCCGCCCAGGATTCTACCCGTGAGATTAAACACGGTGCGTCGACGTGGTGCATTCCCATCTTGCTGTTGGGCCTCGAGACGAGAATACTTGGACATTTGGCGGACCTTGGCTTGTTGTTTTGACCAGTCTGCTAGCACCCAGGTAGCGCTATCTACCCAATCCCATGATAACGCTGAGAGTTTCGAAGAGATGTTCAGATGCAGTGATAGCAATTTTGTGGACACCATGTGCAGTTCCCGTCTTGTATAACGTACCCTCTCTCTCACTAGGCCTGCAGCCGCCCGTCGTTTAATTCTAACAGCGGCCGCAGTTTCAATACGATGCTTAAATTTAACAGACGTTGGGACAGTTTGCTTGTCACGGCATCTCAATAAAAACGCCATAGTGCACAGCAGTCTATCTCTCTTATTACGTAACATGTCAAACTCACGTACGTCGTTGGCCATCTCCTCCCCGCAGAGGTACCAGATGTGACTTTTCATGCTTTCCCGAAGGATCTGTTGCAATTACGCTTCTCGGGTTAGCCGCCGGATCCTATTGTGTAACTCGCACAATATTTCTTCGATGCAACCGCTCGACATCATCAGGTGGTGCTAGCTGCTGCTGTCACTGCTGCAAGGCGCGACTGATGATAATCGCGCGGCGGCGTCGGAATTGATCATGACGAAGAAATATTGTGCGATTTACACAATACGATCCGGTGGCAAACCCGAGAAGTGTATTTGCAACAGATCCGTCGGGAAAGTACGAAAAGTCACATCCAGTACGAATTATATTCAAAGATATGACTAACTCGATACTGATCATGTAGTCCTACTCACGCTCCTTATGCAAGTGGAGTCGATAATGGTCAAGTGATATAAAATTGACGGGAAACCCATTGGGACGAATGGGATGAAGCACCCCTCACCGGTAGTGTTATCAGATGTGTACCTCTAGCAATATTACAGCGCGACATCAATGTAAGACTCGTAAATAGATGTGGAAATAATTCGAAGTATATACGACCTTGCCACATCCATACGAGACTGAGCAATGGCCACTGTGCAGCAAAAATAAATTCTTCCTACATACAAAGTCATAGGTTCACAAAGTTCACGATACATATTCCGCTACACTATAAAAAATGCGACCTTAGAGATCTACAGAGATCGAGCACCAATAACGTTAAACTAATTCTCCAAATACCAATTAATCAAGACCAATTAACCTACTGCCAACGTGATTCAAAAATGTGAACAACGCAAGCATAATGCCATATGGAAAGAACGAGTTGATTGTGCCTGATAACAGTGCAATGAGCGCCATATTTATGACGAGAAGATGAGTGTATCTCTCTCCCCGACGAGAGACCTTAAATGAGCACCAGTGATAGAGGAGCCTGTGGCCAAAACAAGATATTGACCTAGTTGAAAGAGTGCTAGTTCTGCCAGGTTCGCAGGAGAGCTTCTGTAAAGTTTGGAAGGTAGGAGACGAGGTACTGGCAGAAGTAAAGCTGTGAGTACCGGGCGTGAGTCGTGCTTCGGTAGCTCAGTTGGTAGAGCACTTGCCCGCGAAAGGCAAAGGTCCCGAGTTCGAGTCTCGGTCGGGCACACAGTTTTAATCTGCCAGGAAGTTTCAGCTTCTGGTATCTTTCCAGTAGTGGCTTTGCGTCCTCAGATAGTCCCGTAATATATTGTGTTCTGCATCCTCGCGGTATTGTTTTCCTAGACACCTTCAGAACGAGTTTGACAAAAGTCATGCAACTCAGGTTGTGGGGGGATTTTTGTTATTTTTACGTTAATGAACTCTCTAAATTTCTTACAGTTGGCCTTTTTAAAATTGAACCTTCTTTTGAAAGGAACTTGCTCAGGCTTAACAACTGCACTGAAAATGCAAATTATGGGCCGATGCTGCGTATGGGGAACTGGCTCCCTAATCAGTTTTCCACATTGGCCAGCGAGTTTCTTGCTAACAAAGATGTTATCGGGATTGTACCCTTTCTTCCATCTGCCACTATTAAAAGAGCTTGGCAGTTTCGGGTCATATATGAGCAGTAGATCGTGTACCTAAGCCCAGGTCTCTAGTTCCACCCCGCTGCTGTTAGTTTCTTTATAGCCCCATGAAGTGCTCTGACAGTTGAAATCGCCCAATACAAAATTAAAGTCTTGGTAACTGAAATTGCCAAGCACCGTGAAGACAAAATCTGATTCTGGGGGTTTTCACACACAGGTAACATTATACTGCTGAGTTCGAACTGTTAATATCTCAATGTCTTGCCTGCCAGTCAGTGATGCAGAAGTGACTCTAATTCCTGGCCTGGCGAAGATGGCACTACCGTACCGTTCACGTGGTCTCTCCAAGATCATCTTTATTCCATATCTTTTGGGTGTGGGTCTTTTACTGCCCCGATGAGTTTCTTGAATCAGGAGGAAGTCACATTGATGTTCTTTACACAAGTCAGATAATAAAACTTCTTTGTCTCTCGATATTCCTTCAATGTTTATCACCATCGTCACAAATGGCCTTAGAAAAGACCGTTTGGGTAGGGTCTTATTGGTCTTCATTTTCTCAGAAGTCCGTTCCGTTGTTGAAGGATTAGGTGCTGATAAATCAACGTTGCCCGGGGTGCGCCCGATAGCGGTTCTCGTTTGTAACTTCCTGTCGCAATCTTCGTGGAGGCTCCTTCATTGCAGTGACAGTTGATTCTGCACAACTACTCTGTTAGCATCTGAAAGGAAGTCGCTTTCGAATGGAAACCGCAATCGTTTGGTGACAAGTCGACAAGTAAACGGAATCCTCCCCTGCAAAATAGGTCTGGTGTGTCATACACGGCGTTAGTGACAGTACGTGTGTCATATTTAGGCGAGATTTGCCTCCATGCCCGATAAACACACATCAAAAAAAATTTTACATCACGTCAGTTTCCAGAACTCCTGAAGATACACGTTGACTCTGGATATTGTACCACAGACACAGTTCCTTTGACTGTTCAGAGACGTCACCAAACCTGCCCAAACATGTAAACAACCATGCATGAGCAGCGCCTACTAGACGGAGGGGTCCGACAGCCGATTAGTTCCAGTCATTCCATCAGGGAGGAGGTACACCGCCCATGTTGTTTATAATTAAAACCATGCCTAGACGGTCAATACCGTTTTCAGTCCCGTGCGCATTGTAACTTTGTCAGGAAGGGCTCTCAATAAAGGGAGTGAACCAAAGCTCTCTTGTTCGGACATGGAGGAGATACAGAGATACAGAGACAGGAACTGTCGATGACATGCCTCGCTCAGGTCGCCCAAGGGCTACTACTGCAGTGGATGACCGCTACCTACGGATTATGGCTCGGAGGAACCCTGACAGCAACGCCACCATGTTGAATAATGCTTTTCGTGCAGCTACAGGACGTCGTGTTACGACTGAAACTGTGCGCAATAGGCTGCATGATTCGCAACTTCACTGCCGACGTCCATGGCGAGGTCCATCTTTGCAACCACGACACAATGCATCGCGGTACGTATGTAACAACATGCCGAATGGAGCACTCAAGATTGGCATCACGTTCTCCTCACCGATGAGTGTCGCATATGGCTTTAACCAGACAATCGTCGGAGACGTGTTTGGAGGCGACCCGGTCAGGCTAAACGCCTTAGACACACTGTCCAGCGAGTGCAGCAAGGCAGAGGTTCCCTGCTGTTTTGGGGTGGCATTATGTGGTTCGACGTACGCCGCTGGTGGTCATGGAAGGCGCCGTAACGGCTGTACGACACGTGAATGCCATCGTCCGACCAATAGTTATCGGCAGCATATTGGCGAGGCACTCGTCTTCATAGACGGAAATTCGCCCCCCATCGTGCACATCTTGTGAATGACTTCCTTCAGGTAAAGACATCGGTCGACTAGAATGGCCAGCATGTTCTCCAGACATGAATCCTATCGATCATGCATGGGATAGATTGAAAAGGGCTGTTTATGTACGACGTGACCCACCAACCGCTCTGAGAGATCTACGTCGAATCGCCATTGAGGAGTGGGACAATCTGGAACAACAGTGCCTGGATGAACTTGTGGATAGTATGCCACGACGAATACAGGCATGCATCAATGTAAGAGGACGTGCTACTAGAGTATTAGAGATACTGGTGTGTACAGCAATCTGGGCCACCATCTCTGAAGGTCTCGCTGTGTGGTGGTACAAGATGCAATGTGTTGTTTTCATGAGCAATACAAAGGGCGAAAATGATGTTTATGTTGATCCCTATTCCAATTTTCTATACAGATTCCGGAACTCTCGGAACCGAGGTGATGCAAAACTGTTTTTGATGTGTGTAGTTGTATTAGTAGGATTCAAAGAACTGCGACTGACGCCGAACAACACGGACTTACATGCACTGAGAATAAAAAATAGTGCATTGAGAATGGCTACGTATTAGCTGAAATCTGGATTTGATTAATAAAATCTAAAAAAGGACGACTGAGTGCTGCACTCTATAATTTATAAATATTCCATTACCTAATGATTCAATAAGGTGTCATGCTGGCCTCGGAGTCTTGCGCGACGGCATACATGAATAAAACGTTCTCGGTTTTCCATCCGCGTCAATTCGAATAAAATCATGGAGCTTTCGATGACCATCGCCGCCATCGTCGTCAGGAGTTCACTGACTGCCGGGGCTACTACGGTTTCTCGCTTATATAGGCCTGATGACATCATCATCAGCCAATCAGATAGACCCAATTTGACGCGCTTGTACGTCGACCCGGGCAGCCAGCGGAGCTATTACCCGTGGCAGCACCGGTGACGTCAGGTAGCGCCAGGGGCAGGCACCAAATTTGAAACTGCCGCCCCCGCGTCGCGCATCTGTCTTTGCTTTCTTTCGATGTCCAACGCTCGCCCCCATGCCCTGCTGAGTGTGAACCCTTGGTGTCTGTTGAAATTATTATTGTTTAAACGAATCTCGGCCGCTTCATTTATAATGGAGTCCCAGTATGTAGTTGCATGAGCCAACACTTTTGTATTTTCGAACTGTATTTCATGTCTGTTTTCTAGGCCGTGCTCCACTATGGCCGACTTGTCAAGTTCCCTTTGTTTTATATGGCGCTTTTACTCAGTATAACGCTCCGCAACCGTGCGAATTGTTTGTCCGATATACGAGCTGCCATATTCACAGGGTACACCATACACGCCGGACACTCGAAGAGCAATGTCGTCTTTAACAGGGCGCAACATATCTCGTACCTTAGGGGCTGGCCGGAACACTGGTCTTAGCCCATGTTTCTGCAGCAGACGTCCTAACTTGCTGCTAGTTGCTCCACAATATGGTAGGAATGCAGTCCGTTTGGCCTCTTCTCCTGATTCACCACTGTCGAGATGCAGAAGTACGGCAAGCTACCATTCTTGGATATTTTCGTTGAGCAGAATGCAGGAGGCCAGCTTGGTCAGTCAGTGTACCGGAAACCAACACACACTGATCGGTACTTGAACGCCAATAGTTTCGACCACCCTGTGCACAAGAAAGCGGTCCTGAACACGTTGGTTCATAGAGCCAAGGTTATCTCTGACGACAACCAACTACAGTCTGAATTGCAGAACTTAAAACGTGTTTTCGGGGAAAATGGATACAGCAAAAGAGACATCGCAAACGCTTTCAAGGTCGAAAGACATCTGGTGAATCAGTAGAAGAGGCCAAACTGACTGCATTCCTGCCATACTGTGGAGCAACTAGCAGCAAGATAGGAAATCAGCTGCAGAAATGTGGGCTAAGACCAGTGTTCCGGCCCGCCCCTAAGATACGAGATATGTTGCGCCCTGTTAAAGACGACGTTGCTCTTAGAGTGTCCGGTGTGTCCGGTGTACCCGGTGAATGTGGCAGCACGTATATCGGACAAACAGTTCGCACGGTTGCGGAGCGTAGTACTGAGCAAAAGCGCCATATAAAACAAAGGTAGCTTGACAAGTCGGCTATGTGAAGCATTGTCTAGAAAACGGACAAAAATACAGTTCGAAAATACAAAACTGTTGGCTCATGCATCTTCATATTGGGACTCCGTTATAAAGGAAGCTGCCGGCAGTCAGTGAACTCCTGACGACGATGGCGGAGATGGTCATCGGAAGCTCGAGGATTTTATACGAATTGACGCGGATGGAAAACCGAGAACGTTTTATTCAAGGTGTCATACTGTCATCGTTCAGTGTTTTTTTTTTTTTTTTTTTTTTGTGCAAACGTTGATCTGATGTTTAACTGAAAATTCTGATAGTTTAAATTTACTAAATCTTTTAAACAAATAAAGTTACATAATATGATACTGACAACGCTTGTCATTTTAATGATGCGTTTCTATATGAAATATCGATCGTTAAATCGACCAAAGCGTTCAGAGTTTAGCAGTCAGTTCTTTGTTACAAATCTTGTTTATTTAACTTTAACAGTATATCCTAAACTATTATAGATATGATCAATATTCAAGTTCTATTATAATCGCCATGGAAATTTATGGAGGATGGCTGATTAAAATTACTTTGGCTTGATTCCCTGCATTACTACAGAATTAAATAATTTTCATAAATGTTTCCCTTTATGGCTGATCTTAGGTCCGCCATATTTAACACTGCTACGTCTTCTTGGCCACAAAAGGCTTCTATTGGGTTTCCCTTTGACGTAGGTTCTCGTCTGTCTCACTCACACACTACATCGGTTAAGCCTCAATAGACAATAGACGCCTGAGAGTTCCCCATCTCGTGGTGAATCTGAGCTCTTTGTGACATGCCGTCCTGAACGTCAGGGCTCGTTTCACAATTCCTGTAGGCTGACTCTTTTGGCCATATATTTAAACGAGACCGCAATGGTCGTTAACTCACAAGCTCTATAATGGAATGATGACAAGGAAAATTTGTGCGTGACCGGGACTCGAACCCGTATTTCCCGCTTATTGCGAGCGGTCGCCTTACCATTTTTTGTGCTCTTTATTGTTCGTTGTATTTTATCGTATCCGACATTGAAGTTCGTTTTTCATCCCTTCACTCAGTTTTTTTATTTGACAAGTTAGCTCTCTGACCGAACACGCTGAACTACCGTGCCGGCTACCATTCGGCTATCGGAGCACAACTCACATCCACACCCAAACTGCGATATGTCGTCAACAAGGTGTCTACAATCTGTACTTGTACATCCATTATGTATATTTCCCTACAGAGTAGATATTTTACTTGAAAGTCGCTTGCCCTGCATCGTGATTCGAAATAATATAAGAACTGCAATATCGTATTTATCCACCGACACCGGGCAAGCGACTTTGTAGTATAATGTTTCTGCTGTACGAGAATGTACATAATAGAAGTTAGAGTACAGGCTGTAGGCAAATGGTTGGCGAAGTTTGCGTTATGCTCTATCTGTCAATAGTTTTAATTGCTTAACGTGCAAATCGATTACCTGAGCTACGAAACGGCGACGCTGACAGCTCTATTGTTGACTATATGTAGGCTGGCTGACTGACTGTTCGTCGCAAGCAAAGCAATATGGGTTACATTACATTCTCAGCGGCTTTTTTTTGATATGCAAAATTCTAGTGAGCTCAAGTATGAGATTGCCCTGAATAACTACACATCTGTAGGGGGTGTGACTGTCTTGCTGGCAGAAATATAGAACAAATTATACCTTCCTGACACATAATGGAGGCAGTGTTCGTTGAGCAGACCTGTTCTAATTATGGCATATGTTACCATAAGATCGTTATGCAATTTGTCTATTGGGGGAAGTAACACTAGCTCTAATGGATTGTTCATGAGGTCTTTTCTGGTTATAGATCCTAAATTTCGAATACACAAGTTTTGTATAATCCCTTCATACTCCACTTACAAAAAAAGTCAATCATGACCTATAATGACTCGCTAATGGCGGAAGGATGTGGCTGTCTATGCATCTAATCGTTTCGTAAGCCAAGTTACTGGTGTCGGAAACATGTTATTTGCGGTTACGATGGCTATCAAGCGCTCAACCCCTCCCCAGAAGATTTTGGTGTTGTGTTAAGAATACGGATAAAAATATAGTGACATTAATTCTAACAATGTAAAGGTGAGTCCTGAATGTGTTACTGGTGACGATATATAGAACAAATATGCCTTCCTGATACGTAAAAGAGGACTGTCTGCCGTGCAGACCTAGTCTGTTACCTAGTTTTCGTATGTGCATCCCTAAGAGCGTTCTGCGACTTGTTTACTGGGTGAGTAATACTAGATCAGATGCTGTTGATCATGACGTCTTTTCTGATTATAGTTTCTAAAATTCGACTACATAAACGTTATATTTTTTAGCTGGATGTTTAAGTGCTGTGAAAGGCTGTAGTTTTAATGGATTATTAGGTAATGCGGACTTAATGCCTCGATACTATACCTGCAAGAAAGACAATCATGATCTACAACGGCTTATAAAACAGTTATCCACCTGATGACTGAAATCATCTCATCTGCTCACGTTACTTCCTTTAAAATCAAGACTGGGAGATTAGCTTTCTTATGCTGTCGCAGTTATGTCTGGTGGAAACACCACCTTTCCGAATCTGTTACGGTTCCACTACACAATGTTAATGTCGGTATGGAACTACCTGTGATTAGTATTCAAATCAATAATTACACTCCTGGAAATGGAAAAAAGAACACATTGACACCGGTGTGTCAGACCCACCATACTTGCTCCGGACACTGCGAGAGGGCTGTACAAGCAATGATCACACGCACGGCACAGCGGACACACCAGGAACCGCGGTGTTGGCCGTCGAATGGCGCTAGCTGCGCAGCATTTGTGCACCGCCGCCGTCAGTGTCAGCCAGTTTGCCGTGGAATACGGAGCTCCATCGCAGTCTTTAACACTGGTAGCATGCCGCGACAGCGTGGACGTGAACCGTATGTGCAGTTGACGGACTTTGAGCGAGGGCGTATAGTGGGCATGCGGGAGGCCGGGTGGACGTACCGCCGAATTGCTCAACACGTGGGGCGTGAGGTCTCCACAGTACATCGATGTTGTTGCCAGTGGTCGGCGGAAGGTGCACGTGCCCGTCGACCTGGGACCGGATCGCAGCGACGCACGGATGCACGCCAAGACCGTAGGATCCTACGCAGTGCCGTAGGGGACCGCACCGCCACTTCCCAGAAAATTAGGGACACTGTTGCTCCTGGGGTATCGGCGAGGACCATTCGCAACCGTCTCCATGAAGCTGGGCTACGGTCCCGAACACCGTTAGGCCGTCTTCCGCTCACGCCCCAACATCGTGCAGCCCGCCTCCAGTGGTGTCGCGACAGGCGTGAATGGAGGGACGAATGGAGACGTGTCGTCTTCAGCGATGAGAGTCGCTTCTGCCTTGGTGCCAATGATGGTCGTATGCGTGTTTGGCGCCGTGCAGGTGAGCTCCACAATCAGGACTGCATACGACCGAGGCACACAGGGCCAACACCCGGCATCATGGTGTGGGGAGCGATCTCCTACACTGGCCGTACACCACTGGTGATCGTCGAGGGGACACTGAATAGTGCACGGTACATCCAAACCGTCATCGAACCCATCGTTCTACCATTCCTAGACCGGCAAGGGAACTTGCTGTTCCAACAGGACAATGCACGTCCGCATGTATCCCGTGCCACCCAACGTGCTCTAGAAGGTGTAAGTCAACTACCCTGGCCAGCAAGATCTCCGGATCTGTCCCCCATTGCGCATGTTTGGGACTGGATGAAGCGTCGTCTCACGCGGTCTGCACGTCCAGCACGAACGCTGGTCCAACTGAGGCGCCAGGTGGAAATGGCATGGCAAGCCGTTCCACAGGACTACATCCAGCATCTCTACGATCGTCTCCATGGGAGAAAGTTGGATATACACTGCGATATACACTGCGAAAGGTGGATATACACTGTACTTGTGCCGACATTGTGCATGCTCTGTTGCCTGTGTCTATGTGCCTGTGGTTCTGTCAGTGTGATCATGTGATGTATCTGACCCCAGGAATGTGTCAATAAAGTTTCCCCTTCCTGGGACAATGAATTCACGGTGTTCTTATTTCAATTTCCAGGAGTGTATTTATCACGTACATAACATGTTTAGGATTTTCGTGGTGTGTTACGACAAAATACGAGATTTGATCGACACTTTGAGACACCAGAGTGATTTAATGGAAGAGGGATATAATTATCACAAGAACTACTTCCATAGAAGCCTATTTTACTGAAAGTCCAGTGCTTACATACGCGTAATTCTGAACATATACTAGATCCAGATTCATTGCGTCTCTCTTTTAAATGCTTATCCGATTTTTAGGCTGCATATTGCTTATAAGGGGATCATGTGAACCTGAAATCTCCCTTTCCAAGCCACACACAAAATATGGTACCTTATGCCGTTCACAAAAAAACAGAGCTAGAGAGAGGAAGGCGTCTATCTGTACGAGTTCAGTTTTCCCTCATATTACATTGACTGTGAATGTTAGTTCTCAATACCATTTTTCACGAAAAAAAAAACGCTTTCAGTAATTTCGGTCCAAGTAATACTATTGTGTTGATAGATGATACCAGAACGAATCCAGCATTATGATACTGGTTTTCAGGAGAAGTCTTCCGCGATAGTAAGTAGTGTGTCACAACATTACCGTAAGCAACCAAAGATTCACTTCCACGAAGTGTGGTCAGCAACTTTATAAAACATATGGGTTGGTCATAGCTCTTGTTTTTCTTCTTCGTAGGATACTGTGTGAGAGTCTGTCATGTGGTACATCGATCGCAGTGAACACTACGCACTTTTAAATGAGTCCCATCGCTATGGCAGACATGACACAATTCACAGCATCCTTGTCTCAGAACGTTGTTTTCCTAGTAGCAGTTAATAAAACCTCGATGTGCTGATTGACTCTGCTACCTTTTCTTTCAAAAGTATTAGGCTCCAGTATCAGCTGATTTGTGGTTCGTCGTCGACGACAATGGCTTAGGCGGGACGGTGTCGGAGCTCTAACGATAAGTAAGAGATGAATTGTGGTATAATTTTAACGTCCAACACGTAGTGATGCTATTGTAACCAGTACAAGTTGCGTGTATTTTTACTATTAAATATGCTTTTTTGTTAATAAGGGTATTGTGCTGAATGACATAATAAGTATAAACACACGGATCAGGCGTTACATCAATGAACAGCCTAAAAGAGAAGTGTTCCGTAGTCACGAAAACATAGCACCGGCTGAGGGGTTTTTCATTCTTTTTTTTTTTTTTTAAGTGGAGGCCCTCCACGGTCACATCGGCGTGGTGACCGTCACAAAGGTTCTGCTGTCACCTCTGTTTGGTTAGTTACAACCAAGGAGTTCATCGGATGTGGGGCCGTGATGTCCATACGTATGGGTAGGATCACCCACCAACATGGGCGCATCGGGGAGATGGAAGTGGTCGAAAAGTGAACGAAGGTTACAAGTTTTAGGAAAAAAAGTGCTAAGGCAAGCGCCAAGGGGAAAAACCTCTGCAATAGTCCGGACGGTTAGTACGAGCAGTAGCGATTTTTGTGCTATCTGCGAGAGATAATGCAAGGTTTAGGTTTTGCAATGCTCGGTACCGTCGTCATGGCTTAGGTCGTCTCATAAGGATGATCAGTCCTATCGAGGAGGTGTACTGCTGGGCTGTGCAACTATGAAGTCTCCTGGGTCAGCTGCAGCGTCTGTACCTATAACAAGCCAAGGTTGTTACATAGGTGGTCTATTGGCCACAAATCTATCGCATTGTGTGAGAGGTTTGGTTGGATTTGTTTTCGTTTAGTGTGTAATAAGGATTCCGTGCATTGTCAGTTGGGCGACTAGGTATTTTTAGCTGGCAATGCCAGTTATTTTTGCTGTAATGCACGCGTTCATCATTATTCTCTTTGTTTGTGAGCTTGTGCTGTCCATAGATAGTTAATTGTCCCCAGCTACAAGCTTTTTTTTTTTTTTGTTTGAGAGAGATTGTGGTTAGGTTAGTGTTGTTTAACGTCCCGTCGACAACGAGGTCATTAGAGACGGAGCGCAAGCTCGGGTTAGGGAAGGATGGGGAAGGAAATCGGCCGTGCCCTTTCAAAGGAACCATCCTGGCATTTGCCTGAAACGATTTAGGGAAATCACGAGAGATTGTGTTTCAAGCTGTGGCTGTAGTCGTAGTTTCGCAGATTACGTCTGAAGCGATTGTTCGAGTTTGTCGAGTTTCAGTACAGTCCTGTGGATAGTTTGTTGAATACCACCGTGAGGTTCTCTGAGACGGTCCGCGGTGCGTTTGTATCGCGGAGCATTGCTTACGACACGTAGTAGTTCATTCTGTACGACCTGCAGGCGGCGCAGGCGTGTTGGAGCCGCGTATCCCCAAACTGGAGCTACGTACGTCATCAGTGATCTAATTAGTGTCATGTACATGGACGTCCATACCTTCCCATTCAGCGGGCTCTGCCTGTAGAGCATATTGTAAAGCTAAGTCTCGCGTTTGCTTGATTGGTTACGTATTCAATATGGCCCCTCAAGTAAGTTTCTGGTCAATCCAGACACCGCGGTATCTGACTTTCGCACAGAAACATATTGGGCGTGTGTGTAGTGTTGTTCGTCTACAGTCTCGATGTTTGCGCAGTTGTTTTGGTTTGCGTGGGAACAGAACTGCTTCGCATTTGTCGATATTTACTTTAACACGCCGTCGTCCCAGCGAAGGCTTGGCAATTCTGAGTGCACGCTGTAATAGTGAATCAATGTTTGATGGCCCCCAATCCTGAGCTAGGATGATGGTGTCATCCAGGTAGTTGGCTACCATCGCGTTTTGTGTAGTTACAAAACCATTTACGTAGAGATTAAACCAGAGGAAGCCTAGGATGCTGCCCTGGGGTACTCCCACTTGTATGCCATGTCGTGTTCACTGTTTTCCCTGAACGGCAGTGTTGAAACTTCTGTTGGTGAGATATGAGTGTATGAGACGTACGATACGACCTGGAAAACCAGCATCGCTGCGCCTGCGAGTACGATCGTTGTGCCATAGACGTTCGAAGGCCTTTTGGTGTCCAGGAACACCGCCTCTGTAGCTTTGTTGGTGTCGTAGCAGTGAGTAATATGTTCTGCTACGTGGAGTTGTTGTGTTGTGGAGTGGTCATTTCTGAATCAGAATTTCTCCGGTTTCGGGGTGTCAATGGTGATGCAGTGCCTAGTGAAACGTTTGAGGATCCAATTCTCAACAACATGGCTGAGTGAACACAGCAGACTGATGGGTCCGTAATTTTGTGGGAGGGAGTGGTCTTTCCCCGGCTTCCTGAACACCAGGACCTTGGCTGCCTTCCAAAAGATAGGGAAGTGTTGGTGCTATAAGATGGCATTCGTGATATGTGTGAGTTGCTCTGTAGCTTTATCTGTGAACTCCTAGAGGACACGGTTTTGAATACCATTGGGACCAGGAGGTTTTCTCGCTGTGTTGTGCTTAATAACTTTTGTAATTTGGTGTGTACTAGCACGTCGTATCACGTCATGCGTGGGCTGAGCCACAAGTCGTGTAATCGGAAGGAGCTAGATTCTGTGTGAATGGTGCTGCTAGTGTTCTGGCCGTTAGCTCAGATTTCTTCTCAGCAGGGTGTACTGGTCCGTCAGGTCCTTGTGAAGTTGGTGTGAAGTGTTTCTCCTTGGTGAAGTGAGGAGTTAGTCGTCACACTCTAGGTATAGGTCATGTGGTATCCAGCCCTGCGATTGTATTGTCCCATTGCGTGGTTTTAAATGTTTGAATGTTTCCATGCATAGTCCCCTGGAGCTTATTAACGTCCTGTTTCTACAGCGGGCGCCTGCCACTATCTCCTGAGACGGTTTCTGGGGGCAGGGCCACTGAGCATTTTTGTGGCGTAAATACTGGAATGGTACCAGTTATTGCATCGACAGCTTCATCAATTTGTGCAGCCGGCCGGTGTGGCCGTGCGGTTCTAGGCGCTTCAGTTTGGAACCGCGTGACCGCTACGGTCGCAGGTTCGAATCCTGCCTCGGGCATGGATTTGTGATGTCCTTAGGTTAGTTAGGTTTAAGTAGTTCTAAGGTCTAGGGGACTGATGACCACAGATGTTAAGTCCCATAGTGCTCAGAGCCATTTGAACCATTTTTGAATTTGTGCAGTTTGCGTAATTTCGTGAATTTCTTACATACGACTATCAAGCGTTTCCTTGAACAGCGCCCAATAGGTCAGTATCCTGCATGGTTCATTGTACTGCAGTGTAAACCCTTATAGGTGTGTGGTCTGAAGCGGCTGAGTGCACGGCGACATCTGTGACGATGTGAGGCGGCCTCTTTAGGCCGGACGAGGAGGCGCCCGCTGTTTAATTATGCGCGCTCACTGTATAGGGTTACAACAATCCTTCCCCCATGGAGAAAACTGTTCGCCATGGATATGTCCATGTCTTCATTGGAAAGGGACGACTGCTGGAGCAGGTGTCGTGCCTTCAGGGTAGAATACGGTATGAAAAGGCGCTCTCTCCTCGACGAGAGACCTTAAATGAGCACCAGTGATAGAGGAGCCTGTGGCCAAAACAAGATATTGACCTAGTTGGAAGGTAACTAAGCAAGGCATCGAGTGTAATTTTGACTTCAACAGGGTGAAAGCACTCTCGCTGGCGGGCGACCAGTGAAAAGTAACACCTGTACGTAAGGGAGCATGCAGGGGATGAGCCACCACGGCCAAATCAGGAAGAAATTTATGGTAGTAAATAACCTTTCCTAGAAAGGCCTGCAACTCTTTGCCATTGGTAGGACCCGGCAAAGCCGCGACGGCATCGAGATGCTGGTGTTATAGCTTGACGCCAGCGCGCGAGAATTCAAAACCGAGACAGATGATGTACGGCTGATAAAGCTGCGATTTTTCCATGATAATAGTTACGTTTAATGGCAGGTGCTGGTATTGATATAAGCCGAAGGGGGTATTCCTTATGAGGATACGTTTAGAATCATCGTCCACAGGTAGTTTCAAGTAGGCTTCAGACAAGTCTATTTAGGGAAAACATTGGCCCTCGGAGAGCTGAGATAGGAGTCCATCCTGACGGGGTAAGGGATATGTATCAATAATAGACTGTGAATTTACAGACTTTTTAAAAATCACCACATAGCCGGAGATTGGCCTTAGGTTTTGCTACAATTCCTAACATAGTGGACCATTCACTAGAGGATTCAGGAATGATAACACCGAAGGACGTTAGTCGATCTAGTTCCACTTTGACTTCCTCTCGTAAAGCTATGGGGATTTACCGGGTACGAAAGAAACGAGGCCCCGCCTTCGGTTTTATTGTGATGGGAGCCTTACAATGGTAGCACACCCTAAACCGTCCAAAAACGGTGAGAAAATTCCGAGCATAGCGCGTCCAGTTGTTAGTACGAAACTTAATGCAATATCTGATGCACTTCGTCAGAAATAGAGAACCCAAAAATTTTGGAAGCGTCTAATACAAACAAGTTTTCAGTGTCGGCATCGTGTAACGCCGAACAAGTGCCCTATACACTACGGGAGTAGAAAACTGTCCCAATTTATTGTTTGTTGTAACTCACCAACCGACGAGAGATGTGGGACAAAGCTGGTGATCAAAGATCCACATAGATTTGAGAATTTACCGAAGTCACTGCCGCACCCATGTATACTTGCATTTTTAACATCTTGTCCATATCATGTACTTCAGTATAAAGTTTGTTTGGGACTACCATCATTTGGGAGACACTGTTCACATCCACATCTACGTCTGATGAATGAGGTTGAGAGTTACACACAGACGCAATATGACCCTTGTTGGGCACGCAGCCCGCTCGTGATGAACAAAGCAATAATGGCACGACAGCAGAGAAGCACGCCGCCGCCGCTGTTGTGATACCCGTACTGACTGCTGCTGATGTGTAGCATGGCGCTGCCCGTGCATCATGGAGACTGCGACTGCACGGCCGCGATGTCATCTTCCCTCTGTGAGCTAACCGACGACGGCGGAGGAGGAGACGCAATGGCGGCTTCTTTACACCTAGCTTCTATCTGGTGTCCAGCCTAGATACTTTAAAACACTGGGTAATGTTCAAAACCTCAGTGAGAGGGATTTTCACATTGTAAAGGGCGTTCACGAACTTCTCTGTCAGGGGCCAAGCGTATTATAGTATATTAAAAACTAGAAACCCACCTCGATTGCGAAAAAAGCACCTAGTGCTAACCTAGGTTTCGGCGTAGATAACTACACCTTCTTCAGAACAATAAAACCGACATGTGCCGAAGAGGAACTTTGTCAATGATTAAAAGAACACCATAGCTATACATTTAACAACGAAAAAAAGGAAAGCACAAACAGTACATATGTACAGAGTCAAAACCACTACTTAACTTAATGGTGTACGGTCCACCTCACACCGGTCTATGTTCGATGGGCCATGACCCGCCATAAACTGCAGCTACAAATGGTCGCTCACTTACACGCCCGACCCGCTACCTATGCACATGCGCAAGACAAGGGAAGTTACTTCAATGCAAACCATAAAGCTACAGAGCAACTCACACATATAACGAATGCCATCTTATAGCACCAACAATTCCCTATCTTTTGGAAGGCAGCCAAGGTCCTGGTGTTCAGGAAGCCGGGGAAAGACCACTCCCTCCCACAAAATTACGGACCCATCAGTCTGCTGTGTTCACTCAGCCATGTTGTTGAGAGTGTGATCCTCAAACGTTTCACTAGGCACTGCATCACCATTGACACCCTGAAACCGGAGCAATTCTGATTCAGAAATCACCACTCCACAACACAACAACTCCACGTAGCAGAACATATTACTCACTGCTACAACACCAACAAAGCTACAGAGGCGGTGTTCCTGGACACCAAAAGGCCTTCGAACGTCTATGGCACAACGATCTTACTCGCAGGCGCAGCGATGCTGGTTTTCCAGGTCGTATCGTACGTCTCAAACACTCATATCTCACCAACAGAAGTTTCAACACTGCCGTTCAGGGCAAACAGTGAACACGACATGGCATACAAGTGGGAGTACCCCAGGGCAGCATCCTAGGCTTCCTCTGGTTTAATCTCTACGTAAATGGTTTTGTAACTACACAAAACGCGATGGTAGCCAACTACCTGGATGACACCATCATCCTAGCTCAGGATTGGGGGCCATCAAACATTGATTCACTATTACAGCGTGCACTCAGAATTGCCAAGCCTTCGCTGGGACGACGGCGTGTTAAAGTAAATATCGACAAATGCGAAGCAGTTCTGTTCCCACGCAAACCAAAACAACTGCGCAAACATCGAGACTGTAGACGAACAACACTACACACACGCCCAACATGTTTCTGTGCGAAAGTCAGATACCGCGGTGTCTGGATTGACCAGAAACTTACTTGAGGGGCCATATTGAGTACGTAACCAATCAAGCAAACGCGAGACTTAGCTTTACAATATGCTCTACAGGCAGAGCCCGCTGAATGGGAAGGTATGGACGTCCATGTACATGACACTAATTAGATCACTGATGACGTACGTAGCTCCAGTTTGGGGATACGCGGCTCCAACACGCCTGCGCCGCCTGCAGGTCGTACAGAATGAACTACTACGTGTCGTAAGCAATGCTCCGCTATACAAACGCACCGCGGACCGTCTCAGAGACCCTCACGGTGGTATTCAACAAACTCTCCACAGGACTGTACTGAAACTCGACAAACTCGAACAATCGCTTCAGACTTAATCTGCGAAACTACGACTACAGCCACAGGTTGAAACACAATCTCTCTGTCTCAAAAAAAAAAAAAAAAAAAAAAAAAAAGCTTATAGCTGGGGACAAGTAACTGTCTATGGACAGCACAAGCTCACAAACAAAGCGAATAATGATGAACGCGTGCATTACAGCAAAAATAACTGGCATTGCCAGCTGAAAATGCAAACCATTCAAGTAACTTCCCTTGTCTTGCGCATGTGCATAGGTAGCTGGTCGGGAGACTATTTGTAGCTGCAGTTTATGGCGGGTCATGGCCCATCGAACATAGGCCGGTGTGAGGTGGACCGTACACTATTATGTTAAGTAGTGGTTCTGACTTTGTACGTATGTACTGTTTGTGTTTTCCTTTCCTTCGTTTTTAAATGTATAGCTATGGTGTTCTTTTAATCATTGACAAAGTTCCTCTTCGGCACTTGTGGGTTTTATTGTTCTGAAGAAGGTGTAGTTATCTACGCCGAAACCTAGGTTAATACTAGGTGCTCTTTGGCAATCGAGGCGGGTTTCTAGTTTTTAATATATTAACCAACGATTGCTGACGCGCTGCGATGTTGAAGGTATTATAGGATCACGAACCAACGAGTCAGCATATGAGTCCGGGTGTGCTTCAGTAAGAAACTGACATCGTCTGCCGTGAAGTTCCGCTGCCCAAGTTGTTGCGGCCGCTTCTGACAACGGTAGAACTCACCGCGAGCGGCAGTAACATGGGCACATTTACAGTGATAATTAGAGAGCAACCGACATATTTCTACATCTACATGGATTCTCTGCAAATCACATTTAAGTGCCTGGAAGAGGGTCCATCCCTTTAGTAGATCTGTTACATTCTTTTTAAGTGTCTTGTCAATAAACGCAGTCTTTGGTTAGCGTTCCTCACACCACTTTCTATGTGTTCTTTCCAATTTAAGTTGCTCGTATTTATAATTCCTAGGTGTTTAGTAGAATTTACGGCCTTTATATTTGACTGATTTATTGTGTAACCGAAGTTTAACGAATTCTTTTTAACACTCATGTGGATGACCTCACACTTTTCGTTATTTAGGGTTAATTGCCAATTTTCGCACCATACGGCTATCTTTTATAAATCGTTTTGCAATTTTTTTGATCTTCTGATGAGTTTGTTAGTCGATAAACGAAAGCATCAGCTGCAAACAACCTTAGACGGCTGCTCAAATTGTCTCTCTGCCTGTAACACTATCTTGGGGAACGCCAGAAATCACTTCTGATTTACTCGATGACTTTACGTCATTTACTATTAACTGTGACCCATCTGACAGGAAATCACGAATCTATTCACATAAGTGAGATGACATTCCACAAGCACGTAATTTACGCAAGTTACGTTTTAACTTAAAGATAAGAAAACTTGCGTCTTTTGCTACTGAAATTTATTCTTGACTACCAAACTTTTCGCCTGTACATGTTAGACACCTTCAGTGGTCTACAATATATGTAAAATTATTTAACAACAGACCTTTATGTGATATTTGTAGTGATTTTTTGGCAGTTTGTTTAGATCTAGCTAGTTCCATTTGTAATAATATGTTTGTGTTTTTTTTTTACTTACATTAATTTTTGTGTGTTGTTCATCCCGTCATTTGGTGTACTATATGTAGTAAATGCACGTGGTATAGGTTCTGTGCCCTGTTCACACAGCCATTTGTTCTATATGTGCTGAGTGCGATACTTGTAAGACATATGCAAAGCCATTTTATCAGCCTTAATGTAAATACGTTAGCTTCTTTTATATTTTATATTTTTAAAAAGTTTTTATACACAGGTCTATAAGTAACTAGCAGATGTATCACTACACTTGCATCCTCTTGTTGCTGACTTGAATTAATACCACGTAGCATTACGAGCAGTTCGCATGTGGCTGTGGTACAAAGCATATGACGAGGTATAATGTACCCATATGTCAATATTGTCAACAGTATTTTAGCATTAAGGTTATTTGTATTGTTAAAAGTTTGCACTGTCATTGTAACATTCATGTAATCATTACCTATTTATGATACTTTGTATATACTTCTTTGTAACTTTCGCAAACGATGTAACATGAAAAAGCATAAGCCAATTTTCATCCAATAAAAAGTGTGACTGAGAAAAAAAAAGTTTCAAGTGACGTAACATGCCACGCTCCAACCACAGACTACACCAGTTTAGTATTTCCTGATGACGACATCCACCTGAGTAGTCCTCACCCGGGGATCCGAATGGAGGATTAATTTTCCTCTTGAATATATTACCCAAGAGGACGTCATCATCATCCAGCCATACATTAGAGCTACATGTCCTCAAGGGAGATAACGGCCATAGTTCCCTCCAAGGCCAGGTCAGTCAATCACCCAGATTGGTGACCCTGAAACTAATGAAAAGGCTGCTTTCTTTTCACAGATATACCTTCGTTGTTACGGTATATCTGTCTGTATCTTTGAGGCACGCAAGTGACCCTCCCTCGCCAAGATCCATGGTTCATAGAGAACTTCAAATAACATATTCAAAAGAGACTTTTAGATTTAAAATTTACGACAAAATGACTTTCATGCAAGCTGTGTCGCACAATTTTAGGACGTTTTTCTATTTTTTTAATTTTCCTTGAGGAGAAAATTTGTTATTTTTTTAGGTTACTTTCTTGAGTGTAAATAAAAAAAAAAGCTCGTAAGATTCGTGGAAGTCTAGTACGATTCTAGGTGTCGAGAAAACTTCCCCTACCATGTGGAACACCTGTTCTCAGATGGTTCAGATCCCCGAACGTAAACTTCTGTGGACAACTGAGTTTACTGTTAACAGTCAACTTGGATTTAGTGGTTAATTGTTTCGCGAAAAATTGTACAATGTTTTATGAGAAACATTAATGATGAAGTGCAGCAGTAGTCGGCATTGGTGACCAATTCCAATATGCCTGGTATTATAACAATCTTATCTCAAATAACATACTGTCAAAGTCACAGTTTGGATTTCTAAAGGGTTCTGATATTGAGATGGGTATCTACACTTACAGTGAAAATGTGCTTAACTCATTAACAAAAAATTGCAGGCAACTGGTATATTTTGTGATCTGTCAAAGGCATTTGACTGTGTAAATCACAATATCCTTTTAAGTAAATTATAATATTATAGTGTAACAGGAAATGCTGCAAAATGGTTCAAATCTTATATATCTGGCAGGAAACAAAGGGTGTTATTAGGAAAGAGACATGTATCAAGCTATCAGGCGCCATCCAACTGGGAACTAGTTACATATAGGGTCCCACAAGGTTCCACTTCAGGACCCTTACTTTTTCTTGTGTATATCAATGACCTTTCATCAGTAACATTAACAGAAGCCAAGTTCGTTTTGTTTGGCGATGATACAAACATTGCAATAAATAACAAATCAAGTGTAGTATTAGAAAGGTCAGCTAATAAAATATTTGTGGACATTAATCACTGGTTCCTAGCCAATTCTTTGTCTCAAAACTTTGAAAAACACACTCCATGCAGTTCAGAACTTGTAAGGGGTGTCCCACGAGTATATGCCTAACATACGATGACAAGCAGATAGAAGAAGTGGACAGTGTTCAATTCTTGGGATTACAGCTTGATAATAAATTCAACTGGGAGGAACACACCACAGAACTGCTGAAGCGTCTTAACAAATCTCTATTTGCAATGCGAATTGTGTCAGACATAGGGGATATAAAAATCAAAAAGGTGGCATACTATGCTTACTTTCATTCCATAATGTCTTATGGGATTATTCTTTGGGGCAATTCATCAAGACAAACTAAAGTTTTCCGGGCAAAAAAAGTGCAGTAAGAGTTATATGTGGTGTGAACTCAAGAACATCTTGCAGAAGCCTGTTTAGGGAACTAGGGATACTAACTACTGCTTCCCAATATATTTATTCCTTAATGAAATTTGTCATTAAAAATATATCACTTTTTCAAAGCAACAGCTCTATTCATGGAATCAATATTAGAAATAAGAATAATCTTCACAAGGATTTAAAGTCACTTACTCTTGTACAAAAAGGTGTGCATTATTCAGGAACACACATTTTCAATAACTTGCCAGCAGCCATAAAAAGCTTAACAACCAATGAAATTCAGTTTAAGAGAAGCCTAAAGGATTTATTGGTGGCCAACTCCTTCTACTCCATTGATGAATTTCTCAGTAAAACCAACTGATTTGTATATATACATAAAGTACAATATAACTTCTGCACAATTTCATTGCAGTAATGTCTTCATTGTAAATAAGTATTTAGTAGTTGTATTACACATTTATTACCTTATAAATAAATAAAAACCTTTTCATTTTAAATTCAGTGCATTAGTATTTGTAAAATGATTCCTTCATTTAGCGTTCATTAAAAAATGACGACCATGCCACTTGGGACCTGTAGAATGGTACATTAGCTTATTTGTTTGAGTTGTAAATATTTGTCATGTATTGTTGTTTTTCTGACATGTTCTACATCCTGGAGGACCTCCTCACTACGGATCAATTGGAATGAAAGTAAATCTAATCTAATATAATCAATACCGCGGTTCGATCGCGTCCGCATTGTTACTTCGTGCCAAGAAGGGTTCTCAACAAGGGAAGTGTCCAGACGTCTCGGAGTGAACGAAAGCGATGTTGTTTGGACATGGAGGAGATACAGAGAGACGGCAACTGTCGATGACATGGATCGCTCAGACCACCCAAGGGCTACTACTGCAGTGGATGACCGCTACCTACGGATTATAGCTCGAAGGAACCCTGACAGCAACGCCACAATGTTGAATAATGCTTTTCGTGCAGGCACAGGACGTCGTGTTACCACTCAAACTGTGGGCAATAGGCTACATGATTCGCAACTTCACTGCCGACGTCCAAGGCGAGGTCCATCTTTGCAACCATGATACCATGCAGCGCGGTACAGAAGGGGCCCAACAACATGCCGAATGGACCGCTCAGGATGGGCGTCACGTTCTCTTCGCCGATGAGTGTCGCATATGCCTTCAACCAGACAATCGTCGCAGACGTGTTTAGAGGCAACCCGGTCAGGCTGAACACCTTAGACACACTGTCCAGCGAGCGTAGCAAGGTGGAGGTTCCCTCCTGTTTTGGGGTGGCATTATGTGGGGCCGACATACACCACTGGTGGCCATGGAAGGCGCCGTAACGATTGTACGATACGTGAATGCCATCGGCCGACCGATAGTGCAACCATCCCGGCAGCATATTGGCGAGGCATTTGTCTTCATGGACTATAATTCGTGCCCCCACCGTGCACATCTTGTGAATTACTTCCTTCAGGATAACGACATCGCCCGACTAGAGCGGCCAGCGTGCTCTCCAGACATGAACCTTGTCGAACATGCCTGGGATAGACTGAAAAGGGCTGTTTATGGACGGCGTGACCCACCAGCCCTTCTGAGGGATCCACGCCGAATCGCCGTTGAGGAGTGGAACAATCTGGACCAACAATACCTTGATGAACTTATGGATAGTATGCCACGACGAATACAGACATGCATCAATGTAAGACGTGGTACTGGGTATCAGAGGTACCGGTGTGTACAGCAGTCTCTGTATGGTGGTACAACATGCAATGCTTGGTTTTCTTGAGCAATAAAAAGGGCGGAAATGATGTTTATGTTGATTCTATTCCAATTTTCTGTACAGGTTCCGGCACTCTCGGAACCGAGGTGATGCAAAACTTTTTTTCGTGTGTGTATTTAGTTCGGTAAATGTAAGAAACGTTATACTTTCTATTGTTTATATAGCATATTTTCTTTTCTTTAGAGATACAGTAACGAGCTATGGTTTTTTAAATAGTTCACTATTTGTTTCATCGTGTAGCTGATGCATTTAAACCAAGTGTATGTGAACCAATTCAAATCAAGTTTTCACCAATTTTAGCTAGAGAACTAGAAACGTTCAAAGTTTTACGGATGGCAGCAACATGCTGTACCTTATTATCTATGTTCAGATGGATGTTCTGATGGCAAAAGGTTGAATAAGTGAGAGATTCAAAGGTTTGCCCATTTTCGTGAATACACAGCTCAATGTGGCTTCTAAACAAGTTGCAGACGAGATGTATAGCTGTCGGTGCCACGGAACGACAAGCTTCCTCGGTGTGCTGTTTGAAGTCCTCTGCGATTGTGCGTTCGGAGGTGTAAAGTAGTGTAGGGTGTAGGACCACTTCTATGTGGGGCTAGGTCGTGGCAGTGAGTAGAGTTGGTAGAAATAGGTCTTAGATAGCTCAGGCAGATAACATCAAAACGTTAAAACATTTGTGTGCCCTGGTAGCGTCTCGGTGGAGGTGGTGACCCACATTCTCGAGCACATCGGGAGGCGGCGGAGAGCTGACGTTTACCGCGCTGTGACGTAAGCGCCCTGCAGTGCTGACTCCAGTGGCTTTACGCTGCGACGTGTTGCCTCGTTATTGGGCACGGATGCCCGCAGTCGGAGCCAGTGTTGTTGAAGACTGCCGAGTTTCGTGCAGCGGATGCCAGTCTCCGATGAAACTCGCCCCAGCGAGTGATGCCTGCACCTACACGGAAGGTTGAGTAGCGGTACCGTCCAGGTCCCGAGCTGCTTCCCTCCAGGGAACGGGTCAGGCAGCTGCTTGAACTGGCCCAGGTGGTGGAGGCAGACTAGTACCTTCGTTCGAGGATGACGACTTGCCACTAGCAGACGGTGCGGCAGTAGAGGCCCGAACTTCTAGTGGCTGCGGGCCGTCCCCCTAGTCGTCTTGCGTGGCCCTCCAGTCTCTCTTGGTGATGCTGGACTGCTAACGCCCCGGCCTACGTGTTGTGCCAACGCGCTGCTTCCAGCTGTTCCCAGTATAACAAATCCGTGTCCTGGGCGTGTGGTAAGGGCTTGCCTCGCCCTGCAAGAGTCCCATTTTAACGCCGCGGTTGCAATATTGAGATTCGTGCCCTAGTCTGCCTCGTGCTGTCTAAAATGACCCCGATGGCGCATTCGACATTCCAGCACATGAGCGTCCTCCGACTGCCTTCCACTGCTGAGGCATAACTGCTAATTTCCTTGGCGATTCCATCCCCGCTTCGAAAGACCTTGGTCCCCAGGTCTCTTTTTAGACCGGTCTGCAGCGGAATATTTTGCCTAAGCACTGGTTGGATTAAACCATGAGGTTCAGATGCTGTGAATTTACTCTACTGATTTAGCTCTTAGGCTCCACATTCATACACACTCTACAATTATCCCAGGCTTACCTTTATAACTAGTATTTCCCATTTTCTACTAAATTTTTTATAACACAACTTAAAACTACATACTACTGCCTCCTTACTCTGTCATGGCACCATGGCCTCTGACCTCGTGTGGCTTGACGTGGGGCCCTATACCCAATGCAGAAGTGTTCAGCGTCATCCTAAATGCTACTGTATGCACTGAGATGGAAAAAGCCATGGGACAGCGATACGCACATGTCCAGAAGACGGTAGTATTGCGTACACAAGGTATAGAACGACAGTGCATAGGCGGAATTGTCATTTTCATGTGAAAAGATATCCGACGTGATTATGGCCGCACGACGGAAATTAACGGACTTTGAACGCGGAATGGTAGTTGGAGCCAGAAACATTGGGACATTTCATTTCGGAAATAATTAGGGAATTCAGTATTCCGAGACCCACAGTGTCAAGAGTGTGCCGAGAATGCCAGATTTCAGGCATTACCTCTCATCGTGGACGGCGCAGTGGCCGACGGCCTTCACTTAACGACCGAGAGCAGCGGCGTTCGCATCGAGTTGTGAGTGAAATGAGAAATGAAATCATCGTGTGTCTTTGATGACCAGGAGTCCTCACCGGGGAAAGTTCGACCGCCGAGTTGCAAGTCTTTTCATTTGACAACACACTTGCCGACTTGTGTCAGTGATGATGAAAGGATGAGGAGGAAAACACGACAAACACTCCCCGAGTGGATAAAATCTCCAAGCCGGCCGGGAGTCGATACCAGGCCCACTATATGATAACCAAACATGCTGACCTCGCAGCTAATGGTACGGACGGAGTTGTCATTGCTAACAGACAAGCAACACTGATTGAAATAATTATAGAAATCAAAGTGGGACGTACGAAGAAAGTATCTGTTAGGACAATGCGACGAAATTTGGCGTTAATGGGCTATGGCAGCAGACGACCGACGCGAATGCCTTTGCTTCCAGCACGACATCGCCTGCAGTTCCTCTCCTGGGCTTGTGACTATATCGGCTGGACCCTAGACGACTGCGAAACCGTGTCCTGGTCAGATGAGTCACTGTGCGAGCTGCGGGTGGCTCGATAATGGGGTGGTTTGCGTTTACATGGAATGGACTGGACACTCTGGTGCAGATGAACAGATCATTGATTGGAAATTGTTATTTTTAGCTACTTTGAGACAATTTACAGGCACTCTTGGACTTCATGTTCCCAAAAAACGATGGAATTCTAATGGATGAGAATGCGTCATGCCACTAGGCCACAGTTATTCACGATTGGTTTGACGAACGTTTTGGATAATTCGGGTGAATGATTTGGCCACCCACGTCGCCCAACGTGAGTCCCACTAAACGTTTATGGGACACAATTGACGGGTCAGTTCGGGCACAAAATCCTGTATTGGCAACACTTTCGCACTTATGGGTAGCTTTAGAGGCAGCTTAATATTTCTGCAGGAGACTCCCATCGACTTGTTGAGTCCATGTCATGTCCAGTTGCTGCACTACGCTGGTCAAGAGGATGTCCGACGCGATATAAGGAGGTATTCCTTCACTTTCGTCACCGCAGTGTACATTTCTCAATACGACTCATTGTACAAGTTTCATGCACACAACAATATTACTTCTGTCCATTTACATTTTCTGTCACATATACACGGTTAATGATGCAGTCTATTGGGATCTGTACTTCCAGGGGTTCACTTGGTCGGTCGTCTCTCCATTGCAGCTAAATGAAGGCTGCACGAAACAGAATCACATCTATTAGGATGCCAGAAGTTGTGACACTCAAGGTCACAATACTTCTCGATACTTCTGCAGATGCGGTAGCGCCTGTTCTGCCGAGATATACCCTTCTTAGGTCTAGGTTAGCTTGTTCATGGAGAGGATTGGTCAGGTTTCAACGTATTATTGAGATAGGTCAAATCTGTGCTGGGAACACTTGCAACGATTTTTCTGGCCAGTATAGCTGTGACTTACGTTCAAGCTGGTAGTCCTTGTACTATCAGGTCAGAGATGGGAAGTCGGTCGCTTTATGTAGCATGTTGTTCCGTTAATTAACAACCCAAACAATCCATTACCGTGTAAATCTACTGTAAGCCTACCTCATTCGTAGCATATCGCTACTGTGTTGTAAATCGGTTGTCGCCCCACTTGCTGGTAATAGGGTTGTGGCTCCCAAACGTCACGCGGACGAATCTGTCCATCTCTTTTGTCTAGGAACAACTGAACCTCACATGTGCCTGTGCTAGTCAGGATTACTGGAGTCGAGCAGACTGTAACACTATCCTTCTGACAGTGCTGAAGTTTCTGCAATGTCATTGCCGTATGGGCAACGGCCTTGCCGCAGTGGATACGCCGGTTCCCGTGAGATCACCGAAGTTAAGCGCTGTCGGGCGTGGTCGGCACTTGAATGGGTGACCATCCAGGCCGCCATGCACTGTTGCCAGTTTTCGGGTTGCACTCAGCCTCGTGATGCCAATTGAGGAGCTACTCGACAGAATAGTAGCGGCTTCGGTCAAGAATACCATCATATCGACCGGGAGAGCGGTGTGCTGACCCCTCGCCCCTTCTATCCGCATCCTCCACTGAGGATGACACGGCGGTCGGATGGTCCCGGTAGGCCACTCGTGGCCTGAAGACGGAGTGCATTACCGTATGCTTATACCTGTCCAACGATATTAGCAAGATGCCTCCCGTCCTGATCCACACAAATTTTCCCGTCTCTCACTGTAATGGGTAAGCATTAATGGTGAAACACCTGAACCGTGTTTGTCCTCTTATAACCGGGAACCAAACCTACACGTATGGCTGTGCTTGATCTGTCCTAACTTCCACCGTTGCTATGTGATGGTACAGGGGTAAATTTTACCTGAGGAACTCTGCAATAAGTTCCAACTCAGATGGCAACACCTTCTACACTTTCTGCAACACACCCTAGTATTTTTCTGGTAGTAACAATGCTGAACTAAGCTGTCCGTACATGACAGGGTGAATGGCTTCCTGCAGATCTGCTATACCCATTCGTATGTCTCAGAGGCTGTCGGCCAACGACTATAATGGTCTTTCAATTGTAGCCCTCGTATCTAACATTTCTATTCGAGTCTGTAAAATTCTTAGAACCAGGTTGATGGCGTCGACTGATGACTTTTCACACTCCATCATCTCCATCATAATTTTTTGTAGTGCACGTATGTTATTCATCACCTCCTGCTCCAAGCTTGTCATTTGTGTGGTATGCCACTCCACTACTGTTTTGCTATCCCTGGCCATTTTCTTCAGCCCTTACAAGGTTATGTTTATCTCCCTAACATTGCTCTTATCTATCTTCTGAATACTGTTTTCAATTATCATCCCACAGCATCCAAACAAGCTTGCTTCCGTCGCTGCAACGTGAGTGGCAGCACGTCTGTTGCTTGCTGCATCTGTTCCTGCAGCTGTGGGACCTGTCATACTCCCCTTATACTTCTTTAAATATATCCTTCTCCACTTTGGATCGCAATTCTATAAGTGCATCCTCCAATCTCCTCAATTCATTTCTCATCTGTCATGCCCGCTTTCAATCTACCAGTCGTCAAATCCTTTCTACTTCTCCTCTGCATATTCTGCAGTTACTCTATTGCAAAAATCTCGGCTCCGCTCTTCCTTCTTCATAGAATCTGCTCCAAATCTCTTAGACAATTTTATTTTGTCCGCTTGAATCGTCTCTGCTTCTCGTGTTACAATTACCAACACCTCCTCTCTGGTAGCCCGTTATTATATTGAGAACCTGGGTCCCGGCGGTGCTGTCCATGACATGATTACCCTTTGTCAGCTGCACAAACACAACTGACAAATACACTTAAACGTTCTGCTACCTCAACACTTTCCACTACTTCACATGCTTACATTTTTTTTTTTGTCATCAGTCTACTGACTGGTTTGATGCGGCCCGCCACGAATTCCTTTCCTGTGCTAACCTCTTCATCTCAGAGTAGCACTTGCAACCTACGTCCTCAATTATTTGCTTGACGTATTCCAATCTCTGTCTTCCTCTACAGTTTTTGCCCTCTACAGCTCCCTCTAGTACCATGGAAGTCATTCCCTCATGTCTTAGCAGATGTCCTATCATCCTTTCCCTTCTCCTTATCAGTGTTTTCCACATATTCCTTTCCTCTCCGATTCTGCGTAGAACCTCCTCATTCCTTACCTTATCAGTCCACCTAATTTTCAACATTCGTCTATAGCACCACATCTCAAATGCTTCGATTCTCTTCTGTTCCGGTTTTCCCACAGTCCATGTGTCACAACCATACAATGCTGTACTCGAGACGTACATCCTCAGAAATTTCTTCCTCAAATTAAGGCCGGTATTTGATATTAGTAGACTTCTCTTGGCCAGAAATGCCTTTTTTGCCATAGCGAGTCTGCTTTTGATGTCCTCCTTGCTCCGTCCGTCATTGGTTATTTTACTGCCTAGGTAGCAGAATTCCTTAACTTCATTGACTTCGTGACCATCAATCTTGATGTTAAGTTTCTCGCTGTTCTCATTTCTACTACTTCTCATTACCTTCGTCTTTCTTAGATTTACTCTCAAACCATACTGTGTACTCATTAGACTGTCCATTCCGTTCAGCAGATCATTTAATTCTTCTTCACCTTCACTCAGGATAGCAATGTCATCAGCGAATCGTATCATTAATATCCTTTCACCTTGTATTTTAATTCCACTCCTGAACCTTTCTTTTATTTCCATCATTGCTTCCTCGATGTACAGATTGAAGAGTAGGGGCGAAAGGCTACAGCCTTGTCTTACACCCTTCTTAATACGAGCACTTCGTTCTTGATCGTCCACTCTTATTATTCCCTCTTGGTTGTTGTACATATTGTATATGACCGTCTCTCCCTATAGCTTACCCCTACTTTTTTCAGAATCTAGAACAGCTTGCACCACATACCGAGCCATATTCCATGCTCAACGTCAGTGTTCGTTCCAAATGGCGCAAACTATGCACACCTTTCCTCCAATTATCAGATTCTGGCGCCGTGAAAACACTGTTCACTAAACACAACAAAACAGCAAAACAAAAGCCAATTATTAGAAAGACATTTAACTGTAACACTTCTTACGTAACTTAACCACTCTGCCTGAGCGGCTGCTTTAAACACTGAATCAACCAATACTGCTCTAAAGCAGTTGTTGTTGTTGTTGTTGTTGTGGTCTTCAGTCCTGAGACTGGTTTGATGAAGGTCTCCATGCTACTCTATCCTGTGCAAGCTTCTTCATCTCCCAGTACCTACTGCAGCCTACATCCTTCTGAATCTGCTTGGTGTATTCATCTCTTGGTCTCCCTCTACGATTTTTACCCTCCACGCTGCCCTCCAGTACTAAATTGGTGAGCCCTTGATGCCTCAGAACATGTCCTACCAACCGATCCCTTCTTCTAGTCAAGTTTTGCCACAAACTTCTCTTCTCCCCAATCCTATTCAATACCTCCTCACTAGTTATGTGATCTACCCATCTAATCTTCAGCATTCTTCTGTAGCACCACATTTCGAAAGCTTCTATTCTCTTCTTATCTAAACTATTTATCGTACAAGTTTCACTTCCATACATGGCTACACTCCATACAAATACTTTCAGAAACGACTTCCTGACACTTAAATCTATACTCGATGTTAACAAATTTCTCTTCTTCAGAAACGATTTCCTTGCCATTGCCAGTCTACATTTTATATCCTCTATACTTCGACCATCATCAGTTATTTTACTCCCCAAATAGCAAAACTCCTTTACTACTTTAAGTGTCTAATTTCCTAATCTAATTCCGGCTTAATTCGACTACATTCCATTATCCTTGTTTTGCTTTTGTTGATGTTCATCTTTCAAGACAATGTCAATTCCGTTCAACTGCTCTTCCAAGTCCTTTGCTGTCTCTGACAGAATTACAATGTCATCGGCGAACCTCAAAGTTTTTATTTCTTCTCCATGGATTTTAATACCTACTCCGAATTTTTCTTTTGTTTCCTTTACTGCTTGCTCAGTATACAGATTGAATAGCATCGGGGAGAGGCTACAACCCTGCCTCACTACCTTCCCAGCCCCTACTTCCCTTTCATGTCCCTCAACTCTTGTAACTGCCATCTGCTTTCCGTACAAATTGTAAATAGCCTTTCGCTCCTGAATTTTACCCCTGCCACCTTCAGAATTTGAAAGAGAGTATTCCAGTCAACATTGTCAAAAGATTTCTCTAAGTCTACAAATGCTAGAAACATTGGTTTGCCTTTTCCTAACCTTTCTTCTAAGATAAGTCGTAGGATCAGTATTGCCTCACGTGTTCCAACATTTCTACGGAATCCAAACTGATCTTCGCCGAGGTCGGCTTCTACCAGTTTTTCCATTCGTCTGCAAATAATTCGCGTTAGTATTTTGCAGCTGTGACTTATTAAACTGATAGTTCGGTAATTTTCACATCTGTCAACACCTGCTTTCTTTGGGATTGGAATTATTATATTCTACTTGAACTCTGAGGGAATTTCGCCTGTCTCGTACATCTTGCTCACCAGATGGTAGAGTTTTGTAAGGACTGGCTCTCCAAAGGCTGTCAGTAGTTCTAATGGAATGTTGTCTAGTCCTGGGGCCTTGTTTCGACTTAGGTCTTTCAGTGCTCTGTCAAACTCTTCACGTAGTATCATATCTCCTATTTCATCTTCATCTACCTCCTCTTCCATTTCCATAATATTGTACTCAAGAACATCACCCCTGTATAGACCCTCTATATACTCCTTCCACCTTTTTGCTTTCCCTTCTTTGCTTAGAACTGGGTTTCCGTCTGAGCTCTTGACATTCATGCAAGTGGTTCTCTTTTCTCCTAAGGTCTTTTTAATTTTCCTGTAGGCAGTATCTATCTCACCCCTGGTGAGATAAGCCTCTACATCCTTACATTTGTCCTGTAGCCATCCCTGTTTATCCATTTTGCGCTTCCTGTCTATCTCGTTTTTGAGACGTTTGTATTCCTTTTTGCCAGCTTCACTTACTGCATTTTTGTATTTTCTCCTTTCATCAATTAAATTCAGTATCTCTTCTGTTACCCAAGGATTTCCACTAGCCTCGTCTTTTTACCTACTTGATCCTCTGCTGCCTTCACTACTTCATCCCTCAGAGCTACCCATTCTTCTTCTACTGTACTTCTTTCCCCCATTCCCGTCAATTGTTCCCTTATGCTCTCCCTGAAACTCTGTACAACCTCCGAGCGAGGTGGCGCAGTGGTTAGCACACTGGACTCGCATTCGGGAGGACGACGGTTCAATCCCGTCTCCGGCCATCCTGATTTAGGTTTTCCGTGATTTCCCTAAATCGTTTCAGGCGAATGCCGAGATGGTTCCTTTGAAAGGGCACGGCCGATTTCCTTCCCAATCCTTCCCCAACCCGAGCTTGCGCTCCGTCTCTAATGACCTCGTTGTCGACGGGACGTTAAACACTAACCACCACCACCACTGTACAACCTCTGGTTCTTTCAGTTTATCAAGGTCCCATCTCCTTAAATTCCCACCTTTTTGCAGTTTCTTCAGTTTTAATCTACAGTTCATAACCAATAGATTGTGGTCAGAGTCCACATCTGCCCCTGGAAATGTCTTACAATTTAAAATCTGGTTCCTAAATCTCTGTCTTACCATTATATAATCTATCTGAAACCTTCTAGTATCTCCAGGGTTCTTCCATGTATACAACCTACTTTCATGATTCTTGAACCAAGTGTTAGCTATGATTAAGTTATGCTCTGTGCAAAATTCTACCAGGCGGCTTCCTCTTGCATTTCTTAGCCACAATCCATATTCAGCTACTACGTTTCCTTCTCTTCCTTTTCCTACTGTCGAATTCCATTCACCAATGACTAATAAATTTTCGTCTCCCTTCACTATCTGATTAATTTCTTTTATCTCATCATACATTTCATCAATTTCTTCATCATCTGCAGAGCTAGTTGGCATATAAACTTGTACTACTGTAGTAGGCGTGGGCTTCGCGTCTATCTTTGCCACAATAATGCGTTCACTATGCTGTTTGTAGTAGCTTACCCGCACTCCTATATTTTTATTGATTATTAAACCTACTCCTGCATTACCCCTATTTGATTTTGTATTTATAACCCTGTATTCACTTGACCAAAAGTCTTGTTCCTCCTGCCACCGAACTTCACTAATTCCCACTATATCTAACTTTAACCTATCCATTTCCGTTTTTAAATTTTCTAACCTACCTGCCCGATTAAGGGATCTGACATTCGACGCTCCGATCCGTAGAACGCCAGTTTTTCTTTCTCCTGATAACGACGTCGTCCTGAGTAGTCCCCGCCCGGAGATCCGAATGGGAGACTATTTTACCTCCAGAATATTTTACCCAAGAGGACGCCATCATCATTTAATCATACAGTAAAGCTGCATGCCCTCGGGAAAAATTACGGCTGTAGTTTCCCCTTGCTTTCAGCCGTTCGCAGTACCAGCACAGCAAGGCCGTTTTGGTTATTGTTACAAGGCCAGGTCAGTCAATCATCCAGACTGTTGCCCCTGCAACTACTGAAAAGGCTGCTGCCCCTCTTCAGGAACCACACGTTTGTCTGGCATCTCAATAGATACCCCTCCGTTGTGGTTGCACCTACGGTACGGCTATTTGTATCGTTGAGGCACGCAAGCCTCCCCACCAACGGCAAGTCTACATGCTGGCACGGAAGCGTCTTCCGACTGCCTTTCACTGCTGAGGCTGACCTGCTAGTTTCTTTGGTAACGTCCAAAAAATAGTGGCGTCGTTACAGGTGATATAAAGACATTTCTTTAGATATCCCCACAAAAAGAAATCTGCTGGTGGTAAACCGAGGGACCGTGCGGTCTATTCCTGAGGTCTACAACTTCCTTACAGTCTTCCAGAAAACCGGTTGTATTTCCCGCGCAACACCATGCCCTAAATGGATTGAGTGCCCGTCATTCTGCATCCAACTACGGCCTTTCGTGTCTAGACTGACAGTTTCAATGACGGCACCAGAATTATTGACGTTAAAGGTCGATACGTCTTACATGTTAGAGGACGTGGGAAATGATGCGACCTGATAATTTCATGTCCAATGATTCCACATCGTATATAAATGGACCACCTCCTTTGATGATCGACATGATGCACCAGCCTAGGATTCTCTGTTATCCAGTAATACGTATTATGACGCTTCACTGCTCCAAAATTTGCCAGCAAGGATTCATCAGAGAGCACAGCACTTCGTAAGGCATCCGGAGTGAAATTATTCACGGCCCATTCACAGAAATTGAGTCCCATTAAAATCGTTGCCATGCAGCTTAAGCGTCAAATGTGAAGGGCAGTTGTGGGGAAAGCAGTCCCTGGGACTCGATCCGCTGGCCCCAGCCCCGCTGCTGCCATCGCTCGACGCGAATCTCTGCCAGCGCGGTGACAATAGGCCCCTGTCCTCTTCAGCTGCGACGACGGGAGCGGATTTCCACGTAAATTACCGTTGTGCTTTGAGTACACTCAATGTTGGGTCCCAGACATTGCTTAGTTGAAAACCGTTGTCTTCATTTACTAGTTCCTTGTGAAGCTGCATTTCTACGGCATTTATTAGAATGCAGTCCCAGAAAGTGTCGAACTGCTGCAACAACTTGGTGTGATCCTAACGCCTGACACGCCCGTGGGAGATGCAGTGCTCTGCCGGAGCGGGCGTCGCGGCTGTTCGTTTTGTGTGTCGTTTATGCTCGCCTGCACTGCCAGATAGCCTGACCTACATACGAGGGTCAGTGCAACAGAAATGCACACTATTTTTTTAAAAAAATATCCATCTTTTGTTCTACATGTTTGAAAGTTTTACAGTGTGTAAATACATCCTTTAGGAACGATATTTTCATTTCTCCACATAATTTCCATCCCTCTCAGCTGCCTTCCGCCATCTTGGAACCAGCGCCTGTATACCCGCACGGTAAAATTCTGGACCAACCTGTTGGAGCCACTGTTTGGCAGCATGCACAAGGGAGACCATTTTCAAACCTTGTTCCACGAAGAGAATTTTTGTTTCCCAATGAGACGATAGTCACATGGAGCTAGGTCAGGACTGTAAGGCGGGTGTTTCAGTGTTGTCCATCCGAGTTATGTGATCGCTTTCATAGTTTTTGACTGACATGTGGCGGTGCATTGTCGTGCAACAGCTAAACATCCTGCTTTTACCGATGTGGTCGAACACGACTCAGTCGAGCTTGAAGTTTCTTCTGTGTCGTCACATGTGCATCAGAATTTATGGTGGTTCCACTTGGCATGATGTCCAAAAGCAAGATTCCTTCGGAATCGAAAAACACCGTAGCCATAACTTTTCTAGCAGGTGTGGTTCTGATTTTTTTTTCCTGGGTGAATTTGCATGATGCCACTCCATTGATTGCCTCTTCGTCTCTGGTGAAAAATGATGGAGCCATATTTCATCACCTGTCACAATTCTTCCAAGAAATTCATCTCCACCATTCTCGTACTGTTCCAAAAGTTCGCTGCATACCGTTTTTCTTATTTCTTTGTGAGCCACTGTCAACATCCTGGGAACCCACCTGGCACAAACCTTTTTAACGCCAACACTTCCAGTATTCTGCAAACACTTCCTTCTCCTATCCCATCGTAGAATGACAATTCGTTCACTGTGATGCGTCTGACAGTAGTCACCAATTCGTTTACTCTCTGCACATTGGACTGTGTGCAGTAGGAGGCCTGCCACTGCGAGGACAATCCTCAATATTGCCGTGCCCGCTTTCATCGCGTAACCTGCTTGCCCACCGACTAACTGTACTGCGATCGACAGCAGCATCTCCACACACCTTTTTCAACCTCTTGTGGATGTTTCCCACTGTCTCGTTTTCACAGCACAGTAATTCTATAACAGCAAGTTGCTTCTGACGAACGTCAAGTGTAGCAGCCATCTTGAAGACATGCTCTGATGGCGCCACTCACGGGAACAGGTTGAACTAAGTTTGAAAACAAGCGGGAAGGATGTATCTACACACAGTAAAACTTTCACACATGCAGAATGAAAACTGCATTTTTACAAAAACAGTGTGCATTTCTTATGGAGTGACCCTCGTACATTTCCCCGCCCTGGCAGCGGTTGCAGTAGACTCCTAGTTTCCGAATTCTAGATCATGCTTGACTGATCCCAATAAGGCTTTCGTCTCTGCTGGTGGGCGGAACAGGCACTTGACGTTATGTTTCTGGTGCATCCTTCCAATTTTTGTTGAGGTGTTCCCGACGTATGGAAAAATCGCCGACGCAATAAGTTCTTCACCTTCAGTAGGCTGTAGTCAATGCTTCTTTGGTCTCATGGCACGTTGTCTCTGGCAGTTGCTGTAATCGTTCGCATGGACATTGCCTGTAGGTGCTGCAATTCGGCTGTTAGGCTGTCTGGGTCCAAGATTTCGTGTGCTCTGCGCACTAGTGTGCTTAGGACATCTACTCGTTGTGAAGGTGCATGACACCTGGCGGCATCCAAATACAAATCTATATACGTCGGTTTACAGTAGATGTTGTGTTCACCTAGACCTTAAAGACTACCTTAAGTCCACAACGAAGGAAAGCCACTCTGCCCAATTCTTAGTAATACAAGCATACCAACATATGAATTAGTTAAACACCTAACAAAGATGCTCAGCCCCTTTGCCAGTACCAATATGGAATAAGGCACATTTCATCCAGCAGCTTCAGAAATTTCGACTGGGCCAAGAGGAGCTAACGGTGTGCTTTAACGTAACTGTTTGTACTTGTGCTTATGTTAACCTACTTTTTTATTTGAATGAAGGTACTAGGAACAGACGAAGTGGCGATGAGCTGCCCGCTATCATCAGTCGTGGCCAAAATATTTACGGAGGCATTCAAGAAAGAAGCCCTTGAGCTTTTCTAATATGTACATGATACATTCGTAATCTGGCCACACGGGTGACATCATTTACAAGACTTCCTACAAAGCCTGAATTCGCTGCACCTAACATCAAATTCCTGATGGAGACAGAAGAAATAGTGAACTTTCACTTCTGTATGTGATCGTCAAATGAAGTACAGATAACACGCTAGGAGAAAGCGTATACAATAAACTGGCATTTGCACTTGCAGCTGTCATGCATCTTTGCAACAAGAAAATGTTCTAAGCACACTAGTGCACAGGGCACGCGAATTCTCGGACGAAGACGGTCAAACAGCGAAATTGCAGAACCTGCAGGCAGTATTCCATACAAACGGTTACACCAACTGCCAAATACAACGTGTCATGAGACCAAAGTAGCTGAGATCACAGCCTGCTGTGGACAAAGGGACACTTGCAAGATCACCACAAGGCTCCAAATTGAAGTTCGATAGAAGAGTTAACTCTAGCTGGGTCTACGTGAGACATAACTCGCATGAACCCAATTATTTCTTAAAATTGTTACACAGCGGAAATGCTAGTTTTTTAATGACAATTAATTGTTTAAATAATAAGAAACCAGGCCCAAGTTAACGGGTTACAGCCTCGGTACCTCTACTTTTACAGTATGTAGCATGAAATGAGATATAATTTCTATATACTTACATTAAATTCAAGGGTCAGTGGAATTACAACATTTATTTTCTCTGTATGCGTTCACATGATTTCAACAAGGTACAGTTATTTGATGTCACAAAATCTGATGCAATAATGAGATCATACGATAAACAAACGTTCATACAGATAATTAGCACAGTACAAGGGCCACGAAACCATTCTGATAATAGTTGTGCAAGTGAATAATACCATACTGGAAACGAAAGATAACCACAGAATTTATCATTAGTAGCTGGTTGTGTGAGTGATTGCACGAATCTGACCACGATGTTATCCATAGTCCCAGGCACCACACTTTACCCAGCAAATCACTGGTGACCCACACGAACATTTACATGTAAGAAACGATGGTTACAAATTGAATAAAACCGATGGTCTGATCGCACCTAAGTTTAACCCCGTGCCGCAGACACATCTTACCAATTGACTGCTGGCACTCTCGCAACTGGATGATCCCCAGACATCAATTGTTGGATGGTCAGATTTTGCTCATCTCGTATGTCCTTCATATCTACAAACCCCATCAGTGTGAAATTTTCTAGTTCCGGAGCGAGCACGAAAAGTGCTTAAAGAAACTCAAGACCTGAGACAATTACACTCAAAGAGTGCTTTTCACCTAATCCTCCGAGACTCCTCAGCTTCTCCACTCCAGAGTTCTGCACCTTTCTCTATCAATCGGAGGGCTAGCTCTCAAACTTCTGTCCAATGGAATGTTTAACGACAAAGTTACATCTCCTACCTACAGACGTTTTCTGAATGAATGGTTGGGCAACATTCCCACACATCAAAAAACAAGCGTCCAAGTATTTCCTATGCTCAATCCAACTGGCACTTTCTGCTCCCAAAAAACAGAATACAAAGTATTTTACAAAAATGCGTCCGTTTCTCACTGAACACTGAAAGACCCTATCTAGGTGAAAACAATTACAGCAAGCATTCCAGACAACATCCTCTGAAAAATATTATCTGGCCCAGCTGAAATACGAGCACTGTCCTTATCTACGTTTCTTGAGAAAGCCCCGAATCCACAGGTACTACTCCATTGTACAGACATGGAACGCTGCTGATAGCATCATCCTGGCGCCTGCTATTGCAGCACTCAGCCGTTGTTGACTCTAGGCCAAGAAAACCCTGCTGCCCTGGAAATCTTCCCTTCAGGATGGCCACCAGGTCAATGGCGACCAACTTCCTCCTTCCGCTTGTTCCCGCTGCTCACCCAGAACCACAAAACTAGCATGCAGTTGGCGGAACAAAGAACATGCACTATCTGCGCTTGAATCTACAAGAAATTAGAAGGAAAAGATGAAGTGAAAATGCGGGTGGATAACGTAACCACTCACCAATTCTTGTGAATCAGTTTAACATCACATGCACGATCTCGTCAGTTTTCCGAAAAACATATCAACATGAAGAAATGAATTCAAAATGACAGGACACAGCCCAGCCTCAGGCAGACTCCTCTCGTCACTTCTGCAATCGGGACAAAAATTTATTTGGGGAATGTTACACTGAACAAGGTATGATGTGCCATCACCAAATCAATTTTTCCTTTAGCCCTTGACCCCACTGAAATAAATTATCAGGTAAAGAAGCCAGAAGGTTCCCTTGCAAATATCTAAATGAGCTGCTCATATCACAATCATGCACTTGAGCCATCAGTTCATTCATACACAGTGCTGGACAGTCTCCTCAATAGTTTCATCATTATTACATTACTCAAAATGGCGGATAGTTACACTTGCTGCATTTACATTTGATAATCTTTACAATAGTAGGGTGATCGAACACACCGTCGTGTGTATTTACTTTATAAATTTTGAACTCTCTGGTCCTATCAACATTAACACTCCTCGATTACTAGATTCACGCAAATTGCTTGGTCACAGAGCGGCAATAAAGGCAGTCACACATTAATTTAACAGTATTCAACTGCTACTGCGAAATACATACACTAATGTTCACACTCACCACCTGAAACGCACTATTCATTAGACGAGGAACCAACATTAACCAAACGTATTCAGAATTTAAATTACTTATACAGAACGAAAAATAATATTGACTAACACGTAATACACGGAAATGAACCGAGAGATAATTGTTGCCATAAACGTCCAAATACATACCACAATCGCAAAAATCGGTTCCTAGAACATACATCTTCATAAACACTCTAAATTAATATACGTAACATTGAATAAAATCTATTAACTGACTCATGTGTTTGACAAAACACTAGTTGTATATTCCTGACATTGTTAGTCTGGGGGGCAATCTGCAGTGTGTGATAAATGAAGGAAACTTTACACGCCAAAATCGTTGCAAAGCATTTTATTGGATGATCGGTTTCGACACAGCTATGCTATCATCATCTGAACTTACGCTATAACATTTTTACAACATATTGTCTGTAAGTATTGGAAGTCCCACTACCAAGAAGAACACTACGCAACGGCGTTTCGAATATAAAAGTTTTATGTACAAACATAAGTGTGACTCTATTGCGCCTTTACATATGTTCATTTTCCCAACCAGCTGGCAGTTATCAGCATTTTCTCTTCTTTACAATCTATCTGATTTCAATTTTATCAAACAAGTGGAACTACTCCATTTGCACTATGTGTTTTATAGTTTATTCTGCGTGACACTTGATATGTTTTGACATCGTCTAAGGTTTGTTTGGAAACCTTCACTTCAAGATATCAGGAGATTTGAAACACTATGCCTCAACAAACGGTTAGCTGCATTTACTTCAGTGGAGGGATAAAAACCAATCTTACATAATGGCCTCATATATCGTCTTTCGCATAGAAGTAATGAAGAAGGAGCCGGAGCAAATGGAGAATCTGCAGTTGTTCGACGAATCTGAAAGCAATATGCACAGCACTAAATACAACACACGAACTGAATCATGTGTTAAATAAAACACTAGCTACATATTCCCGAGATTGTCGGTCTGGGGGCATCTGCTGTGTATGATATCTGCAGGAAACTTAATAAGCCAAGATTGATGAAAAGCATGATGACCGGTCTCCACAGGATTATACTGTCATCATTAGATTCTATGCGATAAAATTATTACAACTTTATGTTCATCTGTGTTGCCAGTTGTTTCACACTGTATATGCACAGCCCACTACCATTAAGATCACTACACATTAGTATATCAAACATAAAACTGTTATGTACAATCATAAACTTAATGATATTGAGCTGGTTACAAATGTTCACCACCAGCTAGCACTTTTCAGTTTGTATTCAAAGTCTTTTCTTTCTTTTGTAATTTGTATGATTTTGGATTTGTCAAGCAACTGGAGTTTCTCTGTTTGCTGCAGCTCCTTTACCATTTCTTCCGCACGAAATTCTACATATTCCGCCATTGTATGACTTTAGTTTTGGCCCTTAACTTCAAAATATCAGGAGAATTGAATTAACTACACCACAACAAACTATTAGCTATATATTTGCTTCAATAATTCCCGATTCGAACCAACACTGTCATAACATTATGGTGTTATGACAGTGTCGGTCTAGTGAACTGGGATATATTGAAGGAATTATTTATGCATGAACGTTTGTTGTGGTGTAGATAATTCAATTCTCCTTATATTGAGAGGCAACGGCCTTGCCGCGGTGGATACACCGGTTCCCGTGAGATCACCGAAGTTAAGCGCTGTCGGGCGTGGTCGGTACTTGGATGGGTGACCATCCAGGCCGCCATGCGCTGTTACCATTTTTCGGGGTGCACTCAGCCTCGTGAGGCCAATTGAGGAGCTACTCTACCGAATAGTAGCGGCTTCGGTCAAGAATACCATCTTACGACCGGGAGAGCGGTGTGTTGACCCCACGCCCCTCCTATCCGCATCCTCCACAGAGGATGACACGGCGGTCGGATGGTCCCGGTAGGCCACTCGTGGCCTGGAGACTGAGTGCTTTTTATATTGAGAAGTGAAGGGTACGGAACTAAACTTTCCAATGGCGGTATGTGGAATTTCGGGCGGAATTAATGGTAAAAGAGCTGGTGCAAATGGAGAAGCTCCAGTTGGGGGACAAGAGAGGTGCCTCCACGTGCGGTGTTCTTACCACGAAGCAGAACACCCGGCGTCCCCTGGTAACAGTGCCATTGGCCTGGCCAAACCTCTCGCCACGATGACAACCAATGATTTACACAATATATTCTTTTAAGACCACCCGTTAGGCTAAACTCGATTACATCGAGAGATTTTCAACAACCAAATCAGTTTTATTGGTATCACTTTTATTTATCTGACATATATCACAAACATGACTGTAATAATTTATGCATAGAAGAAACACAACGTAGTACAAACGACTGCCGACCAAGAATTGATGGCGTGAGACTAGTTACATAGAAAGACCTCACTTGTAGTGTGGAAGTGCAACAGTCTGCAAACGAAGCCTAGTGATAAAATCCGTTTGTCTAGCAGATGGTGACTACATCAAAATCCTAACTATAGAACGTGACAAATACGATGAAACTTCTGTCTACATACAATCTGCCACTAATATTGTTCTACAACCCCCAGGAAATCATCACAACTAGAAAATCAAGTAATTATCGGCGAATTCAGCAGCCACCACATTGATTAGGGATATAGTGCGTGTAACAACAATTAACTTGAAGTTGAGTTGTGGGCAGAGGACCAGCAACACAAACTCATTAATCACCGAAACAAACCAAAGATATTCTATTGGAGTCGATGGGAGAAGATCTACAACCCTGCTCTCCTTTTTGCATCTGTGACATCAGTCAAATAATAAAGAAGCAGCAGTACCCTTCACACAAGACATATCAGTTATGTGTACCATTCAAACCGTTTTACAACCTCAAGTCGCACACTTCAGCTGTAGATTCAACTTTAAAAAGGACAAGTGAGATGTCTTGCCGAAATTGTTGAAGACATAGTGCTGGAAATAGATTCCCATCCAAAAAAAACTGCAATGCATTCTTCAAGCTCTTGCTTAAAGCTGCTTGTCAGAGCATCCAAAGTGGCGGTAGAACCAGCTACACATCATCACACATCAAAAGAGCTACTATGCATTCTTCAATCTCCCGATTAAACCTGCTCGTTAGAGCATCCTAAGGGCCTACAGAACCAGCTACACACCATGACGATGTGGAACTATACGCCGGATACTGCACAGTTTTAAGGTGGACCCTCTCTGATGTAAAGATGGGTAAGACGCTAGTGCAGAGAATAGGTCCCACTCGCAGAACTGAGTTGTGTAGCCTGATGACAGACATCGACGTTACTCACAACAGCAAGAACGCATCGCCCACAATAAAGACATTATCCAATGGCCCTCACAAACCTTTACGATCAAGAAACGTCACTGCAAGTGAAATCGCCCATCAACGTCTAATTACTGGGAAGTGCAGCAAGAAACGCCTGAAGACTACTTGTAAAGTAACAAGCGATATAAAATCAGAAACTGACAGCATCTGCCACCCCATCACAACAGAAGAGATCGCTAATTGTATCCGAGCTCTAAAAGATGGTAAAACATTTGGGGCAGTCAAGGTACGTGTAGAAATGCTATCACTGTCTCTAAAGGAGTACTGACTGCCTCCGCCAAATTTTCAACAACACACTGGGAATGTTCAACATTTCTAAGCACTGGAGACAAGCTAATGATGTCGTTCTGATCAAGCCAGGAAAATCATCAGACGACCCAAAAAAATTTCCGGCCTCTATCTTTGTTCTTCCATCCGTTCAAACTACTTGAACGAATTCTTCTAGCTGATCTCACCCCAATCATAGAAGATAAGCTCATAAAAGAACAAGCTGGCTTCGGACCTGGTCGGTCTTGCACAAGGCAGGTACTGAATCTTACCCACTGTATCGAGGACGGCTTAGAGAAAGGTCTTGCCACCGGTGTTTTCCTTTGTTGACCTGAGTGAGGCCTACGACACAGTAGACATTAGGACACTTCTACCAGATGTGTCACAAGAAAAGATTATGGCTTTATGAAGATCACTGCAGAGCTTTTCAACAACAGAAGATCCTATGTTAGTTTTCAAAACATCAAAATTTAGTGGTGCAAAACAAAAATGCTCATCCCCAAGGAAGCTTACTTGCTTACAAACTATTTAACGTGTCCGCCAACGACCAACCACGTAATAAGGCTTGCACCTAATTTGTTTATGCTGACGATATGGCCCCCTCTGCCCACCATAAGACATCTGAAAGCGTTCAAAGACAGCTTCCGTCTGTCCCTGAAGACATCGGAAATTATTACGAGGCCAACAGCCCGAAGCAAAACGGTAGTTAGCACTTTCCATCTCTGTAAAAAAATATGCAAACTACAGTTTAAAAGTCTCACAGCAGGGAACTACTCTCAGTTACTGCTCAGCCCCTAGTTACCTCAGGGTTATTCTTAATACAAGTTTGACATTCAAGGAACATTGTGACAGTGCCATAACGAAGGTCGCAGCACAAATCAGTATCGTAAAAAAAAATTCTTAAGTCTCAAAGGCGCAAGTTAGGAAGAAGCACACATGGCTTTAGCCTTCTGCTATCCAGAAGGACAATATGATTCCTCTGTATCGTATCAGTCCAGCCACTAGAGCCAGGTTGATGTTGCTCTTTACCAAACTCGCCGCCAGGCGACAAGATACTTGACACTAAACCTGGCCGGATTAGCTCCACCCGTTGCCAGGCGGGTAGTAACAGCGGAATCTGAAAGGAGCAAAGTCTACACTGATGACAGACAGCCCCTATATCGACGTGAACCTGTTGCTCGACGCCTTCGCAGCAGATAAAGCTTCGTCTCAAGTACCTCAACCTTAATGAAGTCAAAGGTAGATGAGTTTCAACAGTGGCAGGAAAAACTAAAAGTAGTTGGATACCACCGAAAGAGGAGCTACACCCAGGAAATAGCCTGTCATGACCAACACGGAGATCACTAAATCGTCTTCGTGTGAGCTTTGGTCGAAGTAAAACTTCCACGTTAAAATGGGGACTCTGCAATAACCAAGATGTGTTCCGTGCATGTGGGGCTGAGCAGACGGTGATTCATTCCCTTCATTGCCCTGTTTACTCTACCTCCTCAGTCATCACGATCCAAGAGGATTGGGCATCAGCAAGGTCAACAACAATGCTCCTTGCTGAGGCGCTACACTTCATTGAAATTGTTGAAATGGTTGTCATCGACACGCTAAAAACAAGAAGTTGTTTGACAAATCCAAAATCAATATACACAACACTGAATGCAACATATTAACTGAATCACGTTTTAAACCAAATACTAGTTACATATTCGTGACATTGTTCGCCTGGGGGCGATCGACCCTGTATGATAACTGGAGGAAACATCAGAAGCCAAGATCGCTAGAAAAGCATTTTATTGGATGACCAGCTTCGACAGAGTTATGCTGTCGACATGGGATAGGATGCTTCTAAAATTTTTATAACATGGTGTCCATCATTGTCCCTTGTCGCTTCACATTGCATATGCACTTCGCACTACCTCGTACACCACTAGACATCGGCATATTCTTTCATCACTTCTTCTGTGCGAAATTCCACATATTCCTCCGCCTGAGTAAGATTAACGTTGACCCTTTCACTTCAAAATATCAAGAAAATTGCCTTCATGAAACGAACAAATAGCTATCTTTTTCCTTAAATATGCTCTAAATTAATTGGTCCACCAATATCATAACACTGTGTTGCTATGACGGTGTTGTTCGGGTGAATTGGGATATAGGGTAAGGCACTAACTATTGCCACCAAGACTAACTCCGAAAGTACTAACTTCGAAAGTATGATAGGAGCTGAAAAGTTTGTGGGACAAATGTTGCATGGGACAATGAGGGACATAATGTGACGTTGTTTCTTTGTTTCTAGGTGGGATCGCGTCAGAGTTATGAAGATCAGCTTCGTTTCTTTAAATGGGATGCTATGGTTTGGTACTTATTTTCTGATAGCGCCTATCGAGCCGAAGCCAATGTTTCGTAACAGTAAGGTCTTTGAAGGTCAACGAAGGTCACAAAGGTGGCATGAACGGCCATTTACAGAAGGTGTTCTTCTTATCGTAGACTGTGTGGTGTTCCTTCTCACATCAGCACTTATCGAAGCACATGCTCTGACAATTCTCACTCGCATATCTTCAGGTGTAGTTGGAACGTCTTTATAAACAATGTCTTTCACGAATCCCCACAAGAAAAAATCCAGAGGCGTCAAGTCTGGCGAAGGAACCGGCCACGATACATCTCCTCCGCGTCCAATCCAACGATTTGGAAACTGTTTGTGCAACTCATTTCTAGCCATCAGCGAAAAATGTGCCGGACACACATCGTGTTGTTACCACATTCCGTTCCTTGTTCCTAAAGATATTTCTTCCAATAACAGACCTAATGTTTCTTCCATGAACGTGGTGTATTTCCTACCATTAAGATTTCCTTCGATGAAATAGGGGCCTATAATTGTGCCGTCCAGAAACCCACACCATACATTCACCGACAACGGTTTTTGGTGTGCAACTTGCCGCAGCCAACATGGATTTTCAGTTGCCCAATAGTGCATGTTATGCAAATTAACATTTCGATGATTCGTGAATGTAGCCTCGTCAGTAAATAAAATCAAATTAATAACTGTGTCATCCCTCTGAATCTGATGTTGAGCCCATCGGCAGAATTCAATGCGACGCATACAATCCATACCAGTTAATTCTTGGTGAAGACTGATATGATAAGGATGATATCTATGACGATTCAGAACACGAACAACACTAACCTGGCTCATGTCAGCGTCCCTTGCGATTTGACGAGAACTAACACAAGGATCTCGAACCACAGTGGCAAGAGTACAAAATTCCGCTTCCTCGTTAGTAACTTCCCTTTGCCGGATATATTTCCGATGTGTTAAAGATCCAGATGTTCTCAATTTATCATACACATATTTAAATGTACGACGTGTAGGGTGAGTACGTTGAGGATACCTTTCAGCGTATAAGTCCCTAGCTCTCACCGTAAATGAGAAGCATATCGATTTGTTCTTCGAAGGAATACATCATTCACATTCGCTTGATTCGACGATACTAGTCTTACCGTTCCTATTAGTGTTGTATTGCGAAACAAATCGAATGATGTTTGCATGTCAATGGCACGTTAGATGGATACGCCGTATTCGGCGAATATTTACTATTTGCACGATATACGAGAGAGAATTGTCAGAGCGTGTGCTTCGATAAGTGCCGAAGTCATAAGGAATACCACTCAATCCATGATAAGAAGATTGCAGCACTGCACTAATACCAATGGTCATCACTTTGAACACCTTCTGTAAATGGACCTTCATGCCGCCTTTTTGACCTTCGTTCACCTTCAAACACCTTACTGTTACATATCATTGGATTCATCTCGATAGCTTCTATCAGAAAATAAGTATCAAACTATAGCATCCCATTTAAAAAAAAAAAAGGTTGACCTTCATATCTCCGACGCGACCCCACCTAGCAACTAAAGACCAACATCATATTGTGGCCCCCGTTCCCATGCAACATTTGTCCCCATAAACTTTTCAGCGACTATCATATTTTTTGGAGTTATTCTATCTGGCGATAGTTAATGACTCACCCTGTATAGCTAATCGTTTGTTGAGGTGTAGGCAATTTAATACTCCTGATATTTTCAAGTGGAGGGTTCAAACAAACCTTAGACAAATGGCAGAATATGTGGAGCTTGCCACAGAATAAATAGTAAGAGTTGGAGCAAATGGAGATGCTCAAGTTGATTGATAAACCCGATATAAATGTAGGCAACAATAAATACAACATGTTAACTGAATCACGTGTCAGATAAACCGCTAGCTACATTTTACTGACATTGTCACTCTGAGGCTCTGCAGTGTATGATAACTGAAGGGAACTTCACAAGCCAATACCGCTAAAATGGTATTTGATGGATGACAAGTTTCGACAGAGGTGTGCACCCATCTTCGGATCTTACACTATAAAATTTTTACAACATATTATCTAACAGTGTTAGAAGTCGGTTCACACAGTTTATGCACTTCCCACTACCATGGAAATCACTACATATCGGGTAGCCAGATATAAAAGTACTATGAACAAACATAAAATTAACTACACACATCAAAAAAAGTTTTGCATCACCCCGGTTTCATGAACTCCTGAGATAGACGTTGACTGTGGATATTGTATCACACACTGTCCCTTTGACTGTTCAGAGGTGTCACTAAACCCGCCAAAAGATGTAAACAACGATGCATGAGCAGCGCCTATTAGATGGTGGGGGGTCCGACAGCCGATCTGTTCGAGCCATTCCACCAGGAAGGAGGTACACGGTTCGTGTTGTCTGTAGTTCAACCATGCCTAGACGGTCAATACCGCCGTTCGATCGCGTCCGCATTGTTACTTTGTGCCAGGAAGGGCTCTCAAAAAGGGAGGTGTCCAGGCGTCTTGGAGTGAACCAAAGCGGTGTTGTTCGGATATGGAGGATATACAGAGAGACAGGAACTGCCGATGACATGCCTCGCTCAGGCCACCCAAGGGCTACTACTGCAGTGGATGAGCGCTACCTACGGATTATGGCTCGGAGGAACCCCTACAGCAACGCCATCATGTTGAATACCGCTTTTCGTGCAGCCACAGGACGTCGTGTTATGACTCAAACTGTGCGCAATAGGCTGCATGATGCGCAACTTCACTCCCGACGTCCATGACGAGATCCAACTTTGCAACCGCGACACTATGCACCGCGGTACAAATGGGCCCAACAACATGCCGAATGGACCGCTCAGGACTGGCATCACGTTCTCTTCACCAATGAGTGTCGCATATGCCTTCGACCAGACAATCGTCGGAGACTTCTTTGGAGGCAACCCTGTCAGGCTGAACGACTTAGACACACTGTCCAGCGAGTGCAGAAAGGTGGAGGTTCTCTGGTGTTTTGGGGTGGCATTATGTGGGGCCGACGTACGGCGCTGGTGGTCATGGAATGCGCCGTAACGGCTGTACGATACGTGAATGCCATCCTCCGACCGATAGTGCAATCATATCAGCAGCATATTGGCGAGGCATTCATCTTCATGGACGACATCGTGCACATCTTGTGAATGACTTCCTTGAGGATAAAGACATCGCTCGACTAGAGTGGCCAGCATGTTCTCCAGACATGAACTCTATCGAAATTGCCAGGGATAGATTGAAAAGGGCTGTTCAAGGACGACGTGACCCACCAACCACTCGGAGGGATCTACGCCGAATCGCCATTGAGGAGTGGGATAATCAATGCGAGAGGACGTGCTGCTTGGTATTAGAGGTACCGGTGTGTACAGCAATCTGGACCACCACCACTTCCGAAGGTCTCACTGTATGGTGGCACAACATGCAATATTTGGTTTTCATGAGCAATAAAAGGGGCAGAAACGATGTTTATGTTGATCTCTATTCCAATTATCTGTACAGGTTGCGGAAGTCTCGGAACCGAGGTGATACAAAACTTTTTTTGATGTGTGTATACTGCATTGATTAAAGATGCACATCTTCACCACTAGCTGGCTGTGATTATTTTGTATACAAAGTCTTTACATTGCTTTATAATTCGTCTGATTTCTGATTTTTTAAAAAAGAACTGGAGCTTCTACATTTGCTCTAGCTCTTTCACCATTTCGTCCTTGTTGAACTCCACATATCCCACAATGTTTTAGTTTTGACCACTTCACTCCAAAATTTCAGGAGAATTGAATAACCAACACCACAACAAACGATTAGGTACATATTTCCTTCAATGTACCCCAAATTAACTGGACAAACACTGTCATAACACTGCGTTTGTTGTAGTGGGACGTAGACAGTCGTTTTTCCCTCGCGCTATTTGCGACTGGAACAGGAAAGGAAATGACTAGTAGTGTGGTACAGGGTACCTACCCTCCGTCACGCACCGTACGGTGGGTTGCGTAGTATCTATGTAGATGTGGATGAAGATGTGATACCACCACAGTGTTACTAACACCAGAGTGTTATGACTGCGTTGGCTTAGTGAACTGCAGATATATTCAAGGAAAGGTGTCCAGTGGTGAAATACATGGAGCTTCACTGGGAGGAGATGATAAAAGAGCTGAACAAATGAATAAGCTAATGTGGTTTCATAAATCCGATGTCAATATACACAACACTGAATGCAGCGTACGAACTGCATCGTGTGTTAAACAAAAAACTGTTTGCAGTTTTGGTGTGGGGTAGATTTGAAATATACATTCTGTATATTATTAAATTCTCCTGATATTTTGAAGCGAATCGTTCAAAACTAACTTTATACAACGGCAGAATCTGTGGAACTTCGTGTGGAAGAACTGGGGCATATTTAGGAAGTACAGTTGTTAGACAAATCCGAAATCAATAATCAACGTACACAGCACTGAATGGAACATATTAACTGAATCATGTGCTAAGCAAATCACTAGCTACATATTCCTGAAAATATCAGGCTGCAGACGATCTGCAATATTTGATAACTGAAGGAAGCTTAGCAAGTCAAGGTCGCTAAAATAGCATTTTAGTGAATGACCGGTTTCAACATGGCTATGGTGTCATCGTCCGATCACATGCCTTGCAATTTTTTCAACATTTTGTCGATCAGAGTTGCATGTCGCTTCACATTTCATATGCACTTCCCACTATCATGAAGATTACTACACATATATCACCATAAATCGGCATGTAAAACACGAAAGTATTATGTACGCACATAAACTTACTATATTGTGCTGATTACAAACGTTCATCGCCAACTGGCACTTATCGGTTTGTATTCAAACTCTTCCTCTCGTTATAATCTGTGTTTTCAGATTTGTCGAACAATTGGAGCTCCTCCATTTGTTCCAACTCTTTTACCTTTTCTTCTGCGTGATAGTCCACATTTTGTGCCATTGTATAAGGTTAACTTTTAACCCTTCACTTCAAAGTATCCGGAGAAGTGAGTTACTTACACCTCAACAAACGATAAGCAATGTATTTCCTTTAAAATATCTCGATCTTACTGTGGTGTTATGGCAGTGTTAGTCCAGTAAGTTGACATATATTGTAGGAAATACCACTGTGTAACGACTGTGTTGGTCCGTTTACTTGGGGATATACTGAAGGACGTATATAGGTAATCCTTTCTTGTGGTATAAGTATTTAATTTTGCCCACAATAAATGGAGCAAATGGAGAAGATTTAGTTGTTTGATAAACCTCATATCACTATGCACAAGGTTGAATACAACATATTAAGTGAATGATATCTTTAAAAAAAACACTAGTTGTATATTACTGATATTTTTCAGTCTGGGGGCGATGTGACATGTATAATACCTGAAGCACATTTCACAAGCCATATTCGCACTGTATTGGTTGATTAGTTTTGACAGAGCTTTGCTGCCATCATCCCATCTTATTCTTTAAAATATTTTGAACAATTTGTCAATCAGTGTTGCAAGTCGCTTCAGATTTCAGTGCTCTTCCCACTACCATCAATCTCACTACCCATCGGTATGTAAACATAAAAGCATTATGTTTAAACACAAGTATAACTATATTGTGCCGATTACAAGTGTTCACAACCAGCTATAAATCATTAGTTTGTATCCAAAAAAATTTCTCTCGTTTATAATTTATTTATTAATTTATTTTATTTTTACTTTTGGCTTTGTCAAACAACTTGGGCTTCTCTATTTGCACCAGCGCTTTAATCACTTCCTCCGTGTGGGACTGCACATATGCTGCTATTGTACCAGGCTTGTTTTTAGCCATTCCCTTCAAAATGTCAGAAGAATTGAATTATCTACACAACAAAAAACGGTTAACCATATATTTCCTTCACTGTATCCCTGATTCACTGGACAAACATTGCCATAACACCGTGGTGTTGTGACAGTGTTCGTCTGGTGAATTGGGGGTTACATTGAAGGAAATAGATAGTTAATCATTTGCTGTGGTGTATGTACTTCAATTCTCCTGATATTCTTAAGTGATAGGTTCAAAAGTAACCTTAGACAATGGTGGACTATGTGGAGTTCGTGGTAAAAGAACTGCAGCAAATGGAGAATCTCCACTTGCTTGGCAAATCAGAAATCGGACAAATTATATAGAACAGAAGTGACCTTGAATACTAACTGATCATAACCAGTCCGTGGTTCAATGTTGCTGGGATACGTTAATGGAAATGTACATAGCTAATCATTTGTTGTAGTGTACGTAGTTCAACTCTCCATATATTTTTAAGTGAAAGCGTCAAACCATTAGAATGGCGGAAAATATGGATTTTTGCATAGAAGAAATAATAAAAGAGCTGGAGCAAATGAAAAAGTTCTAGCTGTTTGACGAACCTGAAATCAAAATACACAACACTGAATACGAGATATTAACTGGCTCACGTGCTAAACAAAACACTAGTTACATATTCCTGACAATTTCTGTCTAGGTGCCATCTGGAATGTATGATAACTGATGGAAAGTGTTGTATCATACCTCTGATACAACCACAGGAGGATATTTTACTCATCGCCACCCTCAACTCCACTAAGTGATCAAAAGTATCCGGAGTACCTAAAAACACACGTTTTTCGTATTAGGTGCATTTTGCTGCCACCTACTGCCAGGTACTCCATATCAGCGACCGCAGTAGTCATTAGACATCGTGAGAGAGCAGAAAGGGACGCTCTGCGGAACTTACGGACTTCGAATGTGGTCAGGTTAACGGGTGTCACTTGTGTCATATGTCTGTACGCGAGATTTCCACACTCCTAAACATCCCTAGGTCCACCGTTTCCGATGTGATAGTGAAGTGGAAACGTGAAGGGGCATGTACAGCACAAAAGCGTACAGACCGACCTCGTCTGTTGACTGACAGAGACTACCGACTGTCGTAATGTGTAATAGGGAGACATCTATTCAGACCATCTCACAGGAATTCCAAACTGCATCAGGATCCACTACAAGAACTATGACAGTTAGGAGGGAGATGAGAAAACTTAGATTTCATGGTAGAGCGGCTGCTCATAAGCCACACATCACGCCGGTAAATGCCAAACGACGCCTCGCTTGGTGTAAGCAGCGTAAACATTGGACGATTGAACAGTGTAAAAACGTTGTGTGAAGTGACGAATCACGGTACACAATGTGGCGATCCGATGGCAGGGTGTGGGTATGGCGAATGCCTGTGAACGTCATATGCCAGCGTGTGTAGTGCTAACAGTAAAATTCGGAGGCAATGGTGTTATGGTGTGGCCGTGTTTTTTATGGAGGGGGCTTGCCCCCTTGTTGTTTTGCGTAGAACTATCACAGCACAGGCGTACATTGATGTTTTAAGCACCTGCTTACTTCCTACTGTTGAAGAACAATGCGGGGATGGCGATTGCATCTTTCAACACAATCGAACACCTGTTCGAAATGCACGCTCTGTGGCGGAGTGGTTACACGACAGTAATATCCCTATAATGGACTGGCTTCCACAGAGTCCTGACCTGAACCGTACAGAACTCCTTTGGGATGTTTTGGAACGCCGACTTCGTGCCAGGCCTCACCGACCGACATCGATACCTCTTCTCCGTACAGCACTCCGTAAATAATGGGCTGCCGTTCCCCAAGAAACCTTCCAGCACGTATGCCTGCAAGAGTGGAAGCTGTCATCAAGGCTAAGGGTGGGCCATCACCTTACTAAATTCCAGCATTACCGATGGAGGGCGCCACGAACTTGTAAGTCATTTTCAGCCAGGTGTCCAGACACTTTTGTTCACATAGCGTATTTATAGTGCACCGAGGAAAGCATCATGAGAAGAGAACGTGGAGGACACTGCAACACTAAAAGCACTGATGATGGTCAGTGACAAGAACACACATATTTACTGACGAATGCTCAACTTCGTACAAATCGGCTCAACAGCAGATCGTAAAGTTCAGCTACCATTCCAGAAGCTAAGGCTGGATAGTAAACACTTCTTGTCCAACTAGAATGTTCACTGACGACGGGCAGGTGTGCACTTGGTAGAAGCAGACGATGAGGCGCTAAGTACACGAATAGAAGGCAGTCTTCTGGGTAGTCGAGCTGATTTGGAACTGCCCGCTCTGCAGTGGTGCAGGCTGTAATGGTCCGCCTAAGTCGTAGATATTGCTAATTGCTGTAATCGCACTATTTCACTCCAATTTACAGAGCTTGTTAGCACTTGATGTTAGGTTGGCGCCATTAAAATGTATTGTATTGTAGTAATCGCTGCTGCTTGCTGGATCGCTGCTGTGTCTCGATGCTGATGCTGGCTCTAAATCTGGTTGTCTAGGGTAAACACATGAGGTCCCGTGTTTTTCATGTGCTTTTGATGATAAAGAACGAGCGAAACCAACACATATGTAAACATCAAACATTTATTACTTTGGTGGCCATATTAATTCCACTGTCCACCAAAGACCATAACACAACACAAAGTAGTACTTCCTTTACATGTTCTTTGCATTGTTTTTCCATCCCAAACAATAACACAGAAACACACTTCACCAAAGTGACATTCTGACTGCCCCCCGACTGCCTCCGACTGCTCTTCCGACCCTTCTCGCTGCTTGTATTTATAACATTGTCAAAGAACTACTAAAAAGAGATATAGTTTATAAGTCACATGTACATCTGTTATCATAATTTGTGCAGAAAAGTTATTAATTTGCATCGAGTGACATAATTTAACATGTTATTAAAATGACAGACAGATTTGTTGACTTGACAGAATAATTCTTTGTTACAAAATGGCCGTTTTTTAGAAGTTTGTCAACTGACTTCTCTAATTTGCATAAATAAGTAAGTAACATGAATTATTAAGAATTTCATTGGTTTTTGTCTTAAATAGAATTGATTACGTGAATACTGAGTGAAAACGCTCCTAGTGAACAAATAGGTTTCACTGGGTGATTTTTATTTAAGGAGATCCATAATACCTAAGTTGGCCACTATTTTTCGTACTTCATATTATTTATTTAAGATAAACTTAGTGTTTTTCATGATGACATTTGCTGTATCAGTGATCAAGTGATATAAACTTTTGTGTGGGTCAGTTATTCAGTATAATTTAATGGGTTGACTGTTTATGGAGACATGTTGTGCAATCATTGTTAACATACACAATAACTTTTCTATAATCATAAATACTCATTAAACTGGTTGAATTTGGAGGGTATCGCATACTTCGGGAAAGTAAAGCCTTTAATATGTTCCGTTACAATACCCCCCTCGGGTAATATCATTTACAGAATGTTAATGATATTAGCCGACTAGGACAAATGTGTCAATTACTATGCATAATGAGTATGTATACAACGACCGTTACACCGTTTCAAAATGACTTTTTCCTGCAAATATTTTAGTTGTGTTGTTTCAAATGCACTTTGTGTTATGGCTCTCAGTATGACAGCATCATAAAAATATTTAGTAATATATGAAAGTAAAAAAAAATATTAATCTTTGCTCCCAGTGAGCCACATGGAAATGATCAAAAACAAACACAAATATATCACATGCGATTTTAAGATATATAAAAAATATATGTAAATTATTTCAAAGTCAGTTCTCATTGAGTCACAGATTAATCAAGATAATAGAAGGAACATAAATATATTACATAGATGGACAGGTCAGATGTCCATAGGAAAATTTTGCAACGGTCTGCTCGTTTTGAGCCACATAAAGGAAATGAAAACGAACATAATTATAAGTATGGACATGATATATAAACACAAACACTAGAGAAGTCACATGTATGAATACAATATGCATAAAAAAAAGAAAATATTTAAAAAACTTGTCTCCCATTGAGACACATAGTCAAGATAGTACAAGAACATATTAATACCAAAATTGCACACTTAATTTGGTCACAACATAACACGAACATCAAACTTGGTGAACATCTGATTAGCTGTAGAAAATTGTACACTAATCTTATGCCTAAGAAAACAATAGTAACAAAATGATGGGTCTTGCACAACAATTTTTTTATTGTCTTTTATATTTGGTGCAAGTATGTCCCATATTCAACAATACAAAAAGAAAGTAATAAATGTTTGTCGTCTTCTTGCCCGTTGCAATTAAAGAAGATGTCTCAAAATTTAATATTCAATAGTGACAATAAAAATATAAAAACATTCTCTCAGAGATCTGGAACTTTTCCAGGGTCTGTAGCATGAGTGGTACTTGCTATTTGACACACCCAGTAAAAACTTTGCTGATAACATGCTTTATGGAAACTGGGGAAGTAACTGTATTCAAACACGGAAATGTGCTTAATCATGTTTATATGGTTTCAATTCAGTGATGTTTCTTAATCCAAATAACCTTCTTGATCTGGGAAAGATAAATCTATACACATTAGGATGTGGGCTTTCTTTTATTTCAAATGGACTAACGTCAATGTTTACTTTAACATATAGCTAACCTAGATCAACATCTTTGTCTATTTCAGTATTTTCAAACAATAGATCATTTTCAATTTCTTTAGTTCCTAAGTCTAATGTCTCTTTCCTACATTTAGCCACATCCCTCTCTGTTTGCAAAGCATTGACATTTAAACATAAACCTTTGTTTTCATCTGTTCCTCTTAACACTGTGTTGCCACTCAACAAATTATTGTTTTCACCCCATTTTTTATAAAGTCCACTACGGATTCTTATCCACCATATAGGATACAAGGTTGCACTTACCTTTGCTAATTCTTTCCAAAAGGCATCTTTGTTTATACAGTTTCCATAGTTGTTCCACAAAACTTCTAAAAACTTTTCCCCTTTTTCTTGAAAACACACATTTACATTCCATCCCTTAATATTTTCTTTAATATTATTATTAGTACCATTCTCATAGATTAGCATTTCATAGTTCCCAATAGGCAATAGCTTGTCCTCAGATACACATTCCCTAGTCTGCATTTCACTTAAATTAACCTCATTATTACCCATGTTTGTCACATCACTTACCTTTATCTCATCATCACTTTTCAATTTTACAAATACTTTTATTTCTTCCTCTACACTCTCATCAATAACATCACTTGATTTAGGATCATTATTTAAATGTCCCTCTATTACTTCTTCCTCCTCCTCCTCCACAACAACCCCATCTTCAGTTTCCCCCCTATGTATCTGAATCTCAGCAATTGAGTCTTTGGCTCCATTAAACACTTCGTCATCCCCCTTCTTATCAAATAAACCCCCCAAAACAGATTCTACTTGTGGTGTGTCTGACTTGTTATTAACACCAGTATCTTTCTCAGCCCAACTATGGAACTCTGCAATACCTTCAACTTCTGCACTTTCACTAACTACCTGTGCTTGAATACTGTTTTTATTAACTGTATCACTTTTACTCATAGTATCCCAAAACCTTTTATTAAATTCTAATTTATTCATTCTAACAACATCAGTATTTTCATGGTATTTACTCTTTACATTGTATCCTCTCCTTTTCCAGTTTCGGTTATGTGTTGTCCTGTCATAATATTGTCTAGCCCCAAAACTATGGACATCTAGTGGGACTGTCCACCGTTTCCCGGCTGGTTCCCTCGGTCTGTCCGTTTGTAGTTGTCGTTTTGTTCACTAGTTTCAACAAACCTCCTTCTATCTTGTTCTCTTCCCCAATACCTATTTCTATCATTCCTGTTATCTCTCCTCCATCCTCCCTCCTGTGTATTGTTTCTGAAATCATTTTCATATCTCCTATCTCCCCTATTTGGAGCATTATTTCCAGAATTTTCAAAGTCTCTCCTCCAATAATAATCTCTATTTGCATTCCTGTTCCACCCCCCATACTGGTTGTTGCCAGAGCAAAAACTTTGGTTATTTTCTCTTTCCAAGGCCCTATCTAATCTATCTACAAATTTCAGGAACTCTTCCATTGAATGGTCTGGTCCATGGACCAATTCCCACTGCAGTCTCTCTGGTAATCTTCTTTTTAAAACATCAATTTGTGTCATAATATCAAAAGAGTTATTCAAGTGAGCAAGTTTTTTCAATTGATCTCTGCAAAATTTTTGCATTCCCCCTACTTTCCCTCTATACACTGGTCCATTTAGAAATTCTGACTTTAATCTGGCTTGTATGGACTGTGACCAAAATTTACAAATAAATTTAGCTTCAAACTCTTCAAACGTATTCCAAGAATCATTATTCTCATTTGCTCAGGACAGGGCCTCCCCTTCTAGAAACCGTTTTACTAACTTAATTTTTATGTTATCTGACATTCCTACAACAAACATATCCTTACATTGGTGAATAAAGTCAATAGGGTGCAGATTTTCACCAGGAAAGCATTTCACTTGGATGTGCCCATACATTGTATTTTGATTGTAAATCGTTTGTTTGGACATCAATGCGTCCTCCAATTGTGTATATTTAGCGTGTATATTTTCTACTTTTGTATCTACATTGGTGGTGTACAGGTTGTATTCTTGTTTAAGGTTTTCTGATGTTTTGTCTATTCTCTGATCTAATCTTCCAACTTCAGTATCTACTCTGTTGTAGATGACAGCAATGCTGTCTGTGTTAGCTTGTATGTTTTCATTTAAGCTTTCAACTTTAACTTGAAATTCTTTTCTGAAGTGTATCAACTGTTCACTAGTGTTCTTACTGAGAGTAGTTTTAAATTCCTCACACTTCTCATTGAGATGAGTACTTAATAGATCAAAATCCAAACTTAACTTATCCAGTCTATCTGTGTTTTCTTTAAGTTTCAAACTTACTTGTTCATTTGATTGTTTAAAATCCAACCTTAACTTATCCAGTCTATCTGTGTTTTCTTCACTTGATTGTTTAAAATCCAAACTTAACTTATCCAGTCTATCTGTGTTTTCTTCACTTGATTGTTTAAAATCCAAACGTACTTCTTCACTTGATTGTTTAAGTTGTGAGCTTATTTGACTTGCAAACCCTGCTAGCCACTCTGTTAAGTTTAATTGTTCCCCATCCCCTGGTTCAATTTTTACATTTCCTACGATCTCATCACTCTCAGGTAGAGACATGTTCACTATTAATTATTTTAAATGACAACAACAAAATACCTTGCTTTATGCTATGATGTCGTGATCGGTGTTCTTGTTGGCTTTCTTCACTTATATTCAGTTTTATCGAAGCTGAAGTCTTGATTGATGAATTCCATTGACATAATCCAGACGTTAATCTTCCGAGCGGTGTGATGATAGTTTTTCGTAGTCGCACAAACACAATTTATTTATTTATTTTTGACATATTTTCACTGTTGACACACTGCACAAATAAACTTTTTTGGAATGCTAAGCACTTACGAAATTTATCGCTGCACTACTATCATCGATGCACTTAAAGATCCGGGACGAGCCCCCACTTTTGTAATGGTCCGCCTAAGTCGTAGATATTGCTAATTGCTGTAATCGCACTATTTCACTCCAATTTACAGAGCTTGTTAGCACTTGATGTTAGGTTGGCGCCATTAAAATGTATTGTATTGTAGTAATCGCTGCTGCTTGCTGGATCGCTGCTGTGTCTCGATGCTGATGCTGGCTCTAAATCTGGTTGTCTAGGGTAAACACATGAGGTCCCGTGTTTTTCATGTGCTTTTGATGATAAAGAACGAGCGAAACCAACACATATGTAAACATCAAACATTTATTACTTTGGTGGCCATATTAATTCCACTGTCCACCAAAGACCATAACACAACACAAAGTAGTACTTCCTTTACATGTTCTTTGCATTGTTTTTCCATCCCAAACAATAACACAGAAACACACTTCACCAAAGTGACATTCTGACTGCCCCCCGACTGCCTCCGACTGCTCTTCCGACCCTTCTCGCTGCTTGTATTTATAACATTGTCAAAGAACTACTAAAAAGAGATATAGTTTATAAGTCACATGTACATCTGTTATCATAATTTGTGCAGAAAAGTTATTAATTTGCATCGAGTGACATAATTTAACATGTTATTAAAATGACAGACAGATTTGTTGACTTGACAGAATAATTCTTTGTTACAAAATGGCCGTTTTTTAGAAGTTTGTCAACTGACTTCTCTAATTTGCATAAATAAGTAAGTAACATGAATTATTAAGAATTTCATTGGTTTTTGTCTTAAATAGAATTGATTACGTGAATACTGAGTGAAAACGCTCCTAGTGAACAAATAGGTTTCACTGGGTGATTTTTATTTAAGGAGATCCAAAATACCTAAGTTGGCCACTATTTTTCGTACTTCATATTATTTATTTAAGATAAACTTAGTGTTTTTCATGATGACATTTGCTGTATCAGTGATCAAGTGATATAAACTTTTGTGTGGGTCAGTTATTCAGTATAATTTAATGGGTTGACTGTTTATGGAGACATGTTGTGCAATCATTGTTAACATACACAATAACTTTTCTATAATCATAAATACTCATTAAACTGGTTGAATTTGGAGGGTATCGCATACTTCGGGAAAGTAAAGCCTTTAATATGTTCCGTTACAAGGCGCATTTCATTTTTCTGGAGGTGCCAACGTTGCAACTTGGAGCAGCAATCGCTGGGTTATACTCCGTCTCTGGTGTTGGTTGTCGCCCTATCAACGCCTGTGGTGTTGCCCGGTGGTACGTGATGTCCTTATGACACCACATAAACTTTACAAGCCAATACCAATAAAACAGCATTGTATTGGATAACTGGTTTCAAGAGAGCTATGCCTTAAAATTTTTACACCATGTTAATAATAAGTGAGTCACTTCACAATGTACATGAACTTCCCACTACCATGAAGAATTCTACACATCGGCATGACAAATCTAAAAGTATTATTTACAAACATAAACACTACTCTACTGCACCTATTACAAGTGTTCACGTTAACCATCGGCTGTCTCTCATCTGTTTCCATTCAAAGTCGATAATTTGTCCCATTTCGGATTTGTTAAAAATCTGGAGTTTCTCCAGTTCCTCTCTGTCTCTTATCACTTCTTCCGCTCAATGTTCACATAATCCACTACTGTGTGAGGTTAGTTTTCAGCCCATCCCTTCATCAAAATATTGGACGAATTAAATTATGCACACCACAACAAACGATTAGCTATATATTTTCTTCAATGTTTTACCAATCCACTGGATCAACACTGTCATAACACCATGCTGCTGAGACAGTATTGGTCTGGTGAGTTGGGAATACATTGAAGCAAATATTTAGCTAATAGCTTGTTGTGGTGTAGTGGTGTAGGTCATTTAATTCTCATAAAATTTTGAAGTGAAGGAGTCAAAACTAATATGATGCAATAAGTGGTGTTTTGCATGGCTGAAATGATAAAGGGCTCGTGCAAATGAAGAAACTTCAGTTGTTTGACATATCTGAAATTAATATACAAAACACTGAAAAATATTTAATGGATCATGTGCTAAACAAATCACTAGTTGTACATTGCTGAAACTGTCAGTCTGTGGCGGATCTGCAATATGTGATAACTGAAGGAAACTTCTCAAGCCAAGATAGCTAAAAATCATCTTATTGAATGACCAGTTTCGAAAGAACAATTCTATCAACATCGATTCTTAAAAGTTTTACAACACATTGACCATCACTGTTGTAGGTCACTTCACACTGCATACGCAATTCACACTACCATGAATATCACTATACATCAGCATATCAAATATAAAAGTGGTATGTGCAAACATAAACTTAACTATATTGTACCAATTACAAGAGTTCATGTTCACCATCACAGACACTTATCAATTTGTATGCAAAGTATTTTCTTTTCTTCATAATTTATCTGATTTCGGATTTTTCAATGAACTGGGGCTTCTTCATTTGCAGCAACTCGTTATCATTTCTTTCACGCTAAACTCCACATATTCCCCCATTGTATAAAGTTAGTTTTGAACACTTCACGACAAAATATCAGGAGAATTGAGCTATCCGCGCCACAAAAAACCATTAGCTTTGTATTTCGTTCAGTATATGGCCAGTTCACAATGGTGTTATGACAGTGATGATCCAGTGAATTTTGGATATATTGAAGGAAATATATAGCTAATTCTTTTGTTGTGGTGTAGATAAATCAATTCTCTTGATATTCTGAAGTAAAGCGATCAAAACTTCAAAAATGATTCAAATGGCTCTGAGCACCATGCGACTTAACTTCTGAGGTCATCAGTCGCCTAGAACTCAGGACTAATTAAACCTAACTAACCTAAGGACATCACACACATCCATACCCGAGGCAGGATTCGAACCTGCGACCGTAGCGGTCGCTCGGTTCCAGACTGTAGCGCCTAGAACCGCATGGCCACTCCAGCCGGCTGCGATCAAAACTAACCCGATACAAAGACGAAATATGTAGAGTTCCACAAGGAAGAAACGATAAAAGAGCTGGAGCAAATAGAGAAACTACAGTTGTTTGATGAATCCGAAATCAATCCACAAAACACTGAGCATAACGTACTGACTAAACCGTGTGTTACACAAAACACTAGTTATATATTTCTTATATTGTCGGTCTAAGGGCAATCTACATTGTGTGTCAACTGAAGGATCACAAGCCAAGATCGCTAAAGAAGCATTTAGTTAGATGGCCGGTTTCAATGGAGCTATGCTGTCATCATCGGATCGTATGCTTTAAAATTTTTACAACGTATTGTCCACCAGTGTTGCTAATCGCTTTACACTACAAACACAACCATTATGTTGTTTGAGATATGTGCGTGACCAACGTACTGTTGGAAAGAGCAAATTCTCGAGTTTTACATGGCTCCCGCTAGGTAGCAGCAGTGTGCGCCCACTTCACTTGTGGTAAAAATGGTGTCGGGACAGCAGAAAGCGTTTTGTGTTACACGTACTGCGCAGTGCGGGCCAGTAATAACTGTTCAGCGTGACAGTCGTACTAGGTATGGTGTGGATCCTCCTACAGCACAGAGCATTAGACGATGGCATGAACAATTCCGAAAAACAGGTTGTTTGTGTATAGTCAAATCGCCGGGTCGTCCTCGAGTGTCTGACAGACGTCGAACGCATCCGCCAGAGTTTCACAAGGGGTCCACAGAAATCCGTTCGCCGAACAGCTCGGTAGCTCAACCAACATGCGCCCAATGTCCGTCTGGCGTGTATTGCGTCGAGGTTTACACACGAAACCATACAAAATTCAACTACTGCAAGCTCTTCATGAAGCTGATAAACAACAACGTGTGGAGTTCTGTAATTTCGTTTATGGCAAGATGGAGGATGACAGATTTCATCCACGCTTAGTGTTTAGTGATGAGGCAACATTCCATTTAAACGGAAAGCTGAACCATCATAATGTGAGAATATGGGATACGGAACAAACACATGAAGTTGTAAAACATGAAAGGGACTCTCCATAATTTAATGTGTTTTGTACCGTTTCATGGGAAACTGCCGAGAACACTGTTACAGGAAGCACACATCTCGATATGCTTGAGAACTTCCTTTTCTCACAGTTGGAGACTGATTCGAACGACTTCATTTACCAACAGGATGGGACTCCGCCACAATGGCATCTGGAAGCGCGGGAATTTTTAAATCAAAGGATTACTGAACGATCTGTCAGTCGCACTGGACCAAATAATTCAGCCTTACATTACTGGCCTCCAATGTCACAGGACCTGACGGTATGTGATTATTTCTTGTGGGGCTTTATAAAAGACTCTGTTTATGTGCTTCCGTTACCAAAAACTGTGAATGAACTTAGACATCGCATAAAAGCAGCTGTGGAGGCTGTAACTCAAGACATGCTCGCTGTAGTGTGGGAACAATCTGAATACTGTACTGGCATATGCCATGACCTCAAGGGGGCATATTGGACATCTATGAAAGGTATGAAAAAACTTTGAGTTTCCTGTTCATTAGAAAACAAAATTCATTCTGTGTGTTTATTAGTTTCAGACGTGCCAAATCAGATGATTCTTTTCGATACAGCCTGTATTATATGTATTATGTACAACGTTGACATTACTGTAATTCGCCGTTTGCAATTTTTTTTCACCACCAGCTGGCAATTATCAGTTTTTTATGCAAAGTTTTTCTCACGTATATAATTTGTCTGGTTCCAGATTTGTCAAACAACTGGACCTTCTCATTTGCCCCAGCTCTTTTATCGTTTCTTCCACATGAAGCTACACATATGCCGCTATTCCTGTATATCAGGCTTGTCTCTAACACTTCACTTCAGAACATCAGTAGAATTGAATTGCCTATGCAAAAACTACCAATAAGCTTCATATTACCTTTCAAATAACCCTAGTTCACCTTGGTGATATGACAATGCTCGTCCAATGAATTAGGGATATATTGAAGGAAGTGTATTACACGCACAAAAAAAGTTGACACTCGGCGCGGTGGCCGATGGGAACGACTGTAAATTTGAAATGCCTTTACAGTCGCTCCCATCAGCCTCCGCGCCGAGTATCTACTTTGTTTGCGCGTGTAATATCTTATATAATGGTGGAACACATGGAGCTCCACATGGAAGAAGTGGTAAAATAGCTGGAGCAATTGAGAAGTTCCAGTTGTTCGACAGATCCGTAATCAATATACACAACATTTAATACAATATATTAACTGAATGATGTGTTAAACTAAACACTTTATATTCATGACATTACAATCTGGGGGGGGCGATCTGCAGTTTATGGTAACTGTAGGAAACTTCACAAGCCAAGACTGCATTTTATTGGATAACCAATTTCGAGAGATCAATGCTGTCATCATCTGATCTTATGCTTTAAAATGTTTACAACATGTTACCCATCGGTGTTGCAAGTCGCTTGACACTGCATGTGAACTTCTCATTATCATGAAAACCACTACATATCAGCATGTCAAATGCTGTATTAAAGTATGATGTACAAACATAAACATAGCTATAGTGCGATGATTACGAATGTTCATGCTGACCACCTGTTGGCTCTCATCAGTTTTTATTCAAAGTCGTGTCTCTTCTTTATAATTTGTCTGAATTCGGATTTGTCAGAAAATTGGAGATTCCCAATTTGCTCCAGCTGTTTTAACATTTCTTCAGCGTGAACTTCCACATATTCTGACATTATATAAGGTTAGTTTTGAACCCTTAACTATCAGGAGCATTTAATTACCTACACCACAAATAAAAACGATTGTCTATATATTTCCTTCAGAACATCCACAGTTCACCGGACCAGCACTGTCATAATACCATGATGGTAGACTGTGGAATCCATCGTGCTGTAATCGAGTTTCGAATTCGCAGCTTTAGACCACACATGGAGAACCCTCTCCTTCAACATGACAAGGCCACACGACACACGAGCGCTGAGACCTCTGCAACAATCCGACGCCTTGGGGTCATTGTCATCGTTCATCCTCTATACCAGTGGTTCCCGACAGGTGGTCCGCGGACCCCCAGGGGTCGCGAACTATGCCAGAGGGATCCGCAAGATGCTATTAGAATAAAAAAATATATTAAATATATTTCGTATGATAACAGATTTTTTTGTTTTGGCTGCTTCCTGCATGAGCAGATCCTTAGCGAACGCTAACTTCTGCGTCTAGCGTCTTCCTAGAGTGTAAAGAGATCGGCAGTGAGCATGAGCAACTTCTTATTCATACGGAATCTAGAGACGAGGTTCGTGTCTTCCTTCTTGATACAAAGTACGCGGATTTTCTCACTAACTTCTCGGCTTTGCTCAGTTGCGTACTTAGCTGATGTGTTTGAACACTTGAATGTGTTAAACTTGAGTTTACAAGGAAAAAATGTAGACATGTTCAAAGTTGAGGATAAGATTAGTGCTATGGTCAAAAAGTGTCAGATCTGGGCGTCAAGGACAGAAAACGAGTCACAAACCAACTTTTCTACTTTAAAATAATTCTTGGAGTCATCAGAGGAAAATTTGCCTGACCAGATCAAGATCAATGTAGCCGAGCGTCTACGCAGACTAGCCACCAACATAAGAGTATTTCCCTGAACCTGACCCTTACGACAGGTGGATTCGAAATCGCTTCAGCTGTGAAGAAATAGACAAAATCCAAGGCCTCAATGAAGAAGAGCAAGATCGACTTGTGGATCTGTCCAGCTGTGGTACGATGATAAACATTTTCATCGGTGATAAAATTACAGACTTCTGGGCATCAGCACGCAAGGACTACAAGAAATTTGGAGATAAGGCAATGAAAACGATCCTTCCATTTGCAACCACATATCGGTGTGAGCAAGCATTTTCTTCCATGTGTTTCATGGAAAACAAATATAGGAATCGGCTCGACGTGCGGTCGGATTTCAGAGTGGAAGTTTCAAGTTTGGAACCTAATATTTCAGAAATAATGGACGCAAAGGTCAGTTTGAGCTCATCTCATTAAGAACTGAAAATTAAAACTAACTGTGTACTGATGGAGTACTCTGTTATAACTGTATTTTTTCAAATAAATAATACCTTGTATGAAATTAGTGTTTTCTTATTTTTCACACGTCTACTCAATGCCATCTCAAGTGTAGTACACTTGAAAAACCAATAAACTCAGTTTTAGTTTTTTCCTGTAATTTTCAGTTCGTACTCAATTTTTATTTTTTTAAGGAGTTTGTTGTACTAAACACCCAGATTTGAAGACAAAGATTTTGAGCAATAATCAAAAATTTAACAATAACAATGATGGCTAAATTGAAAAAGATTTAAGCTCAATATTTTTACAATAATGAATATGTCAATTTTCTTTCTAAGTACCAAAAATAGAAAACGTATAAAAAGATTCTTAATTTGGCTTTTTTAGGTACTTGATACTGTGATATGACAAGGTACCAATCAAGCTCGATGAGGGGGTCCTCGAGAAAATTTTGTTGGGAACCCCTGCTCTATACAGTCTCGACTTAGCTCCATCCGATTTTCATGTGCTTAAATCTCAAAGATTACCTTCGAGAACTTCATTTTGATAGTGATAACGTGGTGGAAGCAGAGGCGAATTGTGGGCTTGTCAGTGAAGTCAAATATGCAACAGTGACGGTATGAACCAAGTGCTCTCTCATTGAAATAAATGTGTTAATCGCCAGGTTTACTATGTTGAGAAATAAAGATTTAGAATGTTAATAAAGTTTGTTTTACATGAAAAAATTAAAGAGTTTTCACATATTAGGAGGTTTTACTTTTCAGCACGTCCTCGTAATTTGGCATGATTCAAGTCTGGTCGAATTGTGCCATATTTTTCCAGAACAACAAGTGCACAGTTGCACAATGAAATCGCCATTTGAATCATCGTGTGATCGAGCATTGCTTGGATCTCTTCCAAACCCTTCCGCTAGTAGGCCAGCAGTATCTCTAAGGACGTACGAGAAATTTTGTGTATTCTTTTAACTTGAATTTATACTGGTAATCCTTTTGGACCCTAGTGAGGGTGAAAATACGGTCGCATTCTCCCACAAAATTCCTGATAGCCCCTCTTTATACTGCAGACAGATATCCTGGATTCCATCAAACTTTTTTTAAATTCTGAATCCTAACAGTGCATCCATTGACTCTGTGTGGCACTCCTGCTGAACCACTGAAATTCTCCACACAACAGCATCAGTCGCATCAACTTCGACACATAATTTTAGACAACTAGGTGGAATTTGTGCATGAGTTATGTGCTCCTTGAATCTATACACACTGGCACATGCTTCCCCAAAACTATCTCTCTGTGCCCCAGGTCCAAACAGCCTTGTTACTCACACATAAAATCCATACTGAATACGACGGTAACAGAGAACTTTCCTACCACTGGAAAATTCCAGTCTATGTTACTTCATGGCACATAAAATCTAGCAGCACCTGCCGACTCGCATCGTCACTCTTTCCAGCTGCCACCCCATGCGCTTACGTCCTTTGCAGTCTCAGCACTGAACATTCGTTGTTGGCAGAACACTTCCTTAATGTGGTATGGGATATGGCCGAAATCAGGCTGCTGCTATCTAAGATCGCCACTAGGCTGGTCCTCCCTATTGAAACAATAATCGCTGGGTATATAGTCCAGGCACCCTCACTCCTCACTTTCCTTTTGCTCCAGCAGTGCCTCTAGTATAACATTAAAATGTAAAAAATTTATGTCTATTGTTCCGAGGTAATCCATGGTTTCGTCTGGCTCCAACATATTCATGTCGTCCTCCCGTCATTTCGGGGATGGATTATTATAATTCTGATCTCTCTCGGGGCAGGAGATAGAAATTCAACGACTTCAACTGGCAGCATGGAACCTTTGGGGCCATTAGCTCCTGGCCCAAATATGTACCCCTTGTTGCCACGATAATCATTCCACTTACACTAGTTTTGTTGATACAGCCAACAGTGAATACGGCCAAAAGATTGGAAGAGCTCATTCTTTCACTCAGATAATTTCCCGTATTTTTATCACCTGTATATATTCTAATTCTTGCAACAGCGATTTGAACACCTCGATGTGCTCTTTGCATCTCCCTACCATCGTTTGTTGGTAGTTCCGTGGCAGCTTAACGTAGCAAAGTCGGATTGATTCAGCCAAGCTAAATGGAGTATTCACAAACTGAGTTTCTAAGTATTTTTCTGGACTGTAGAACCATGAGCTTGTTAGGTTCAACTCCATCATAATGAATGTCCTCTAGTACTCTGTCTTGTACCTTTGATGACCAGTAATTAGGCAGGACGCCGTCTGTGAACTCTTTGTAAGTGCTGCGATATGATGTCGTCGAATGCATTACTGTTGTGGATTTGCCCAAAAGTTACCCTCACATGAATTCTAGACAGTGGTGCAATGGCCATGTAGCTGTCAACGAAAATACTCAGGCTTTAGAATGAAATGTTGTACCCATTTCTCTAAATGTTTGGAACTTTCTGAATGACAACGAGTGGGATTCGCAAGTTCAACCTTTAGTAAGGCTCATTTGAAAGTGTTGTAGTAATAATTAATACAGGAAAAATATTAGCTGACAATGGCTCACCATGTGCATCAGGAGGGCGACAGAAAACAAGTGTCCGGGAGGTGCAGAGATCAACCTTCAACGGGTTGTATATATTACATTTCACAAAATGGAAATCGTCAACATTCAAGAAATGTTCAAAACAAATCATTAACTCGCACTACGAACACCGAATGAAAAGTATCGCGTCACAGTGATCACAAAGGTTCGCACCATCGAGATCGAAGGCGAACTCCTTGGGTATTACAAACTGTGCACGACGTTCAGCTTCGTATCCACTTTTAAAGAATACGTATAGAATCATATTGGTGTAACGGAATGATGAGAATTGATGGAATGTGATGGCATGCCACTGAATGCGAAGCATTCTGACGTGGAGCTTATCATAAAACTAGCCGTCCTTTAAGGCGTAGCTGCAGATAGTGCGATAATATGTTTTATAGGTACGGAAAAAAATCAACATCCAGAGGATGAATCTGTCCAGTAGTTCCAGGTGGTATGAACTGCAATGTCACACACTTTTCAGGGGGGATAGCTTGCTCCAAAGGAGTATGATTTTTGTACACAGGCTAGGAATCAAGCAAAAGCAAGTTATTTTGATCAGCTATTGTCCAAAAGCAATGCTCATACCACAGTTGCAGATCTCGTACACCCACTTTCCCACTTCTGCTTGCTGTGACGTAAGTATCCCCTACTGTCTTTGCAGGATCATCCACACGAGAAAAAATCGTAGGGACCAGCGCACCTCCATCTTCTAGCAGCACAATAAATAATATTCCAGCCAATTTACCAACCAGACTAACAATCGGCATACTTGTTCAAGAATGCATTAAGGCAATGATGTTAGTTGATATTCATACAACTCTCTTGTTGCCTCTAATTTCCAGTGTTCTTTTCATAGGCATTTCCTCTTCAAATTCAGATTGGGCAGAGTTGAAAACAAATTCCTTACTGAACGATGGGATAAGTTTGTTTAGCTGATCTGCAAATTTTCGGGCCGATTCGGCAGTTTGCTGTGCATCGTCAAGTTCACGCTTTGTTTGAAATTTCGTTATCTTACGCCTTCCAACTCAGTAGCACTCCTTAAAGTTATGCAACCGTCCCCAGCTTGAAATGACTGTAATCTATGTCACGCATAGTTTGATGTGAATAACGTAGTAGATCACTATCATGCATATCCTGAATGTTATATCGAGCATCCTTGAAACGCGAAAACACCAGTTTTTTGTAACAAGTGCGGCTTGTCCTCTCTCGAATATCCATAGTTTTTTTCTGCACTAGACGTTCATATTGTAGTAGTAGTAGTAGTAGCAGTAGCTTTATTCATCCGTAGGTCTCTTTTTACAAGGATATAGGACATGTCAAAGTATTTAGACCAATTTAAAATAAGCTAATTCGTATACGCATGTGTTCATAGGCTTCTAGTTAGAGACAATCATTAGATTTACTCCTGGTATACAAAATTTTTTTTACAAATAACTTATTTAATAATGTAATGCCACACTGTTCACTCATATCTCACTATCAGTCACTGCGTACACTAGACACACATTGTTTCATAACACCTAACTCACGACGCACACACACACACACACACACACACACACACAAACACACAGTGGTGATCTCTGGGCCATTTTCTGTACCGCAACTTCCCATTTGCTAAACTGAACCACTGAGTCAGCATCCCTCCATAATGAGTGAGATGTTGAACTCAGAAAAGGAAGAGGTGTTAGTATTGTGCCATGTATAGCTTGGGGGTACGTATTTCTAGAAAGGAAAAAAGAAGGAAAAAAAACAAAGTGAAGATGTTATGTGGAATGTTGGATGTTTTATAATCATCATTATTATTTATTTGTATAGCATATTTTTGTCAAACCTCTACTCTATTTTATCTACGTAATCCTTCAATGTATAAAATGTATTGCATTACAGGTACTTTGTAACTGCCTTTTTAAATAAGTGTATTTTTGCAATTCCTTTAATCTCTTTTGGTAATTTATTATACAGTTTTATTCCTTGGTAGAAAATGCTGTTTGAGTTTTATGTTTATTTTTTCTTGGTAAATGTAAGTTGAGTCTATCTCTTGTTGCATGGTCATGGACAGAGCTGTTTGTGCAGTAATTACCAATGTTATTTTTGATGAGTAAAACTGACTGCTAAATGTATTCATATGGAGCAGTTACAATCACGTGTTTTGAACGGATCTTTACAATGAGCTCGACTAGTATTTTTGGTTATTATTCTTATGGCTCTTTTCTGGAGTTTGAAAATTGTGTTCATATTTTGTGCGTTTGTTCCCACAAAAACAATGCCATAGCTAAGAATTGAGTGTACATATGAATAATATGTAACTAAAAGACATTGCATGTTACACACTGATGATAAGATTCTAAGGGCATAACATGCTGATGACATTCTGTTTGCAAGTACCTTTGTGTGTTCACACCACTTCAACTGAGAATCAATATTCATTCCATGAAATTTTGCATTTGCTACACAGTCTGTAGAGGTACCATCCACATTTAATTTAACATTGTCATTTTTCCTCTTCAAACTGAAATTCATGACATTAGTTTTCTTTATGTTCAATGTCACTTTATTGCTAATTGACCGATCATAAACTTCCTTGAGAGTTTCATTTGCTTTCTCGGCAATGAGTTCTCTTGTTTTCTCAGTGACTGTAATATTGCTGTCATCAGCGAAGAGAATTTCTTCACCATGAATAACACTACTGGGAAAGTCATAGATGTATATCAGGAATAGTATTGGTCCTAATATGTTACTTTGAAGTATGTGTTATCTCTACTCCTTGTACCCTATCTGCTAGATATGATCGAAACCAATCATTAGCTTCCTCTCTTAGTCCTAATGCTTCTAATTTATTTAAGAGACTCTTGTGGTCGACTGTATCAAACACCTTAGAAAGATCCAAAAATATGACTGTGACACACCCTCTTTATCAAGAGCATCAAGTACAACTTTTGTGAATTCTACTATGGCTGAATCCGTATTTTTGCCACTTCGGAAACCAAACTGTGATTCGCTTAAAAGATTGTATTTTTTCAGGTAATTCATTAATCTGTCTTTCATAATTGCTTCTATTATTTTTGAGAATGCTGACAGCAGGGAAATGGGCCGGTAATTTTCTATGTCTTCTGCATTACTTTTCTTAAGCAAAGGTACACCTCTTGCCTGTTTTAACTGCTCTGGAAATGTCCCTGATATGAAGGATTCATTTATTATATTTGTTAAGGGGCCTTGTATAATCCCTATGCATTGTTTCAGTGCACACATTGGTACTTCATCTAAGCCTACGGCGTATTCGAAATCGGTTCATAATTGTTTTTTTACTATGCTGCGGATGATCCTCCGTGAGCTTAATTATGTTTATTACCCGCTCCTTGGACAACGATTCTCCTTTATTACGTTTCACTGCATATGGGGCCTGTGGCTCCCTGTTCGACAAGGACGATGAACTGCATGGCTCGACACATGCCTCAGTATCACAGTCACTTGTTAACCGCGTTTCGTCATCGTTGTACTCCTCGTGTGCCTTGTCCGCATAGTCGATCATATACGGCACCACACTTTCCATTGACTCATCGTGCAGAAACGCTAATATTTCATCTGCGACTTCTTTCTGACTCTGCGAAATTCCTTGGGCTCCTTTATGACGAAATTTTAACTTTGGCAAATGTTTCTGGAGATATAATGCAATGTATGCTTTGTTTATCGTTGCCCTGCTCCTATCGCATAATTACTTAGAGAGCGCGAATCTCACTGCAATCCACTCGTACCTTCCTTCAGTATTAATACCTGTGTAACTTTCTATAACCTCCTGCCAAGATTGCATCCCGTTGTCGCTGTCTTTTGTTAATATATTCCTGCTGCTGGGTGAAGCAAGTAATTTCTGCACCTCAGCTGTTTCAGTTGCTAGCACAGGACAGGTGCCACAGGTGCCACCTGATCCCCTGTGCGTACTCCTTACAACTTCAGTCAAGAATTCATGATTGCTAATCCTGAGCTGCTCCATGACTTCGCACAATCTGTTCTAGAATTCATCCAGAATTTTGCTAATTGTCTCCTTGAACCTGCCAACTGTTATTATCCAGTCCCCATTCTACTCTCTATGGTGTGCTGTCGACGTTACACCTCACTAATCTGTTGCTGCATGTTTGGGAATTATTCTAACTGCAACCCAATTTCTATTAATCCCGCCTCTTGTCCGTGCAGCAACTCTTTCGTTCCTTTCTCTTGCCTGTCTTTCGATTCTAGACACATCTGCATCATGTTGTCGAGTAGGACGTCGAGCAGGGGGGGTGGGGGGACACTACCAATGTGCCAGACTGATTCAGTCGAGCATTACTGGATAAAAGAAAATCTGCCCTTACATCCTCTTCTGCACTCAACAATCCCCTCTTCCCCGTTTTGCACTGGCCTCACACCCTTTGTGCACTCGTTATCCGCTACTCCGGCTCTATCCCCAATGTTAAATAGCCGATCATGTTCACTTATTTCATTACGCCCGGCTCTCCTACTATGACCAGTTACACAACTTTTATCTGCCACTTCTATCTCTCTTCTAACCATGCTCTGGCTCGCTGTCTTGATTCGCCTAAACTTCTGTCCCAGATAAATTTATTTTCGTTAGTGTAAGCCAAGATTCCTGTTGCTACTTATGTCCAATACTACAAAGCTCAACAAAAATTTCTCCAAAGTGCTGAATCCGACGATACAATGCTGCAAGTAAAGCTAGAGTGGACCAGAACCCACAAACACACAAAAAAAATATATATTAACGATTGTGCCAGCAACTTAGGTTCAATTCACTTTCTTTTTTTATTTGCTTTCAACTAAGAAACCTCATAGTAATTGTATCAGTGTTGGCCTGAAGTAAATTTTCTTCAATAATCAAAAATTTCTTTAATCAATTAACATGAATTCTGCTTGCTTAGCATAAGAAAAGGCAGATGAAAGCCATTTTAATGCGAGATAACAAGCGAGCTCCGGACCTTATTTCGGTAAAAGAGTCCACTCCACCTGGACCTGCGTGAAACAGACAGTTCGCGTGAACCCAACTGTCAATATAGGCCCAAGTAACTGGGTTATGGCGTCGGTACCTCTACATTATCATTAAATGGTTAGAATTTCTAAGTAATTTAATTTAATACTAGGGCCAGTTGCATTATAACATTGATTTTCTCCATATGTGCTCATATGAGATCAACAATGTACAGCAATTTGTTATCATGAGGTCTGATGGAATAATGAAATCAAACCACACACAATTATTGACACAGTTAATTAGTATGATATAATGGGGATGAGACTGTTTTGGTAATGGATGAGCAAATTTGTAATACCGTACTGGATTTGTAAGACAACCACAGAATTTGTCGTTAGTAGTTGGTTGAATCTTGACACGATATTACACATAGTCCCGGGCACCATGCTTTGCCCAATAAATCGCTGGTGGGCTACACGTACTTCTATTGAATGATGCTTATAAACTGAATACAACCCATGGTCTGATCATGCCTAAAGTCTCGAAACCCCGTGCCAAAGATACCAGTTATGGGCTGGCAACTACATCTGCAAGACAAACATTACCACAATAGGATGAGCCCAAAATATCAATTATAGGATGGCCAGATCATCCTCATCTCCAATGTTCTTCCACCTCCGCAGTTCGTCAGTATCCACAGGCACCACTCCCTTGTACAGACAGGGTACCCCGCTGCTGGAATCATCCCAGCGCCTGCTTATGTAGCGCTCAACCATTGGTGCTGATTCTAAGCTGGCGAAATCCTACTGCGTCAAGTATCTCCCCTTCAGGGCGGCCGCCAGGTAAGTAGCGACTAACTTCCTCTCCCACTTTTTCCCACAGCTCACTCAGACTCATGAAACAATCATGCAGCTGCTATAGCTACAACCGTGCACTAAATGCGCATGAATCTAAAATAAACTAGAAGAAAGAGGTGAAGTGAAATTCTCGATGTTTGAATACCAGTGTTCCACACAAAACGCACTTGCATGAAAGAATCCAGAAACTAGGGCAGGACTGTTCCGAAACTTGGCACCTGACGTCCCTCTCCATCGGTGTGGGTCAACCATGGTGTGGCTGACACTCTCTGGAGTCAGGATCCACCTATTTACTTAGAATGTAAGAGCAGCCAGGAAACTAGAGAGTCTAAGTGTGAACGTTATAGCAAAGTGACAAAGACACACAATACATAAAACATATATAAAGCATAAATGTCGCCCACCCTTTCAATATTATTGTGAAGGAACTGGAGCAGGAATTAGCATGCTGATTAAGACTGATGTAAGCGAAAAGACCTACACTGGCAAGTACACTCACAAAGCAAATGACCTACAGCAACCAGCGAACAAAACCTACATTTATCACAAGTATATGTAACAGCCAAAGGCAGATCTATTAGCATATCTGTTATGGTTAAAAACAAAATACGTAATAAGCTGATAGATGTCTCAATCTTAGTTTTATTTGACGAATTTTCAAACACTATTGACTTGGAACCATGGAGCCCCTCATGCAGTTTCTCCATCTGTTATACATCACCCAAGTTGATAACAGGATTATGGGGAATAAAACGAAAATCGTCATCACACATATTACTTCCTTATTGTAGTATACCATTAAGTGTTTAAGGACACAGGACGATTCCAGTGCTTTTATTTACAAGAAACACATTCTAACTTCACAGATGTCCTTTTGCAGTTAGGACATTCTCTATCACATGGTTGATCTTAACTCTGGTCTGGGCCCATCATCCCATTAATGATGCCTTAGAACAAGAAAAAGGTGAAACGCGCCTGGGAAAAAAGTGGCAGCAGGACTAGGTGGTTTTATTTACAAAACAAGTATTTCTGAACTTGCTGCGGAAGATGGCTACGCAAACAAACTTGTTGTCTTACTGCGTTTATGAAAACGTATAAGACTCCAATGAGAAGTTCAGGCAGGCAGGTGCTAAAGAGGTCCAAAACTCACAAAATTCTCACAACAGGAAAGTAAATAATAATGTTACCATATTTAACCAAAATATTGGTGGATTAAAGAAAAAAGTATATTCCTACACAAGTAAAGTAAAAAATAATGTTGCCATTTTTCACCAAAATATTCCGGGATTGAAGAATAAAGTAGATGAGCTCCTGGTTTGTTTAGATGACATTGAATCTGATAATGTAATGGATATACTATGCCTGTCTGAGCATCACATTGTGTCTGACATGGAAAAGGTTAAATCAGTGGTTATAAACTAGCTGAACATATGAGTAGAGAGAATAAGGTGGGAGGAGGAGTTGCCATATACGTCAAAAGTTATCACTGTGTAGAAAGCTTAGATACAAAAACGTTTTGTCTAGAGCAACATATAGAAACATGTGCCGGTCAACTTAAACTGAAGGAGGGCTCTTTTATAATTGTAACAGTATATAGGTCCCCTTCAGGAAACTTTCATTTATTCCTGGAAAACCTGGATGCCTTGTTGTGCTATCTGTCAGATAGGGAAAAGCAAATTATTATTTGTGGGGACTTTAATGTTGATTCTCTGAAAGAGTGTAATAGGAAGAATGACCTGGAAGTCTTGCTCGGTTCTTTCAATTTGACATCTGTCATTAAGTTTCCTACTCGGGTAGTAAAGGACAGCAGCACATTGATAGATAACATTTCTATAGACCAAGATAGGTTTAAAAACATAAATTCTTGTCCTCTTGAGAATGGGCTTTCTGATCATGATGCTCAGCTAGTTACAGTATATGGCATAGCTCCATTCAATAATTCAAAACTACCCTCCAAAGTTGTGCGTTCAATTAATGACTCAACAATTAGAAATTTCAGAGAAAATCTTCAGGAGTTAGACTGGGATGAGGTGTACAAGGAACCCAATGCTAATTTAATATACAACTTATTTCATGATACACTTGTCAGAGAATTTGAAAACTGTTTCCCCAAGAAAGTAGTTAAATCTAATTATAAGAAACCGTGCAAAAAACCTTGGCTTACTAAAGGAATAAAAATATCTTGTAACCACAAAAGGGAACTGAATCTAACAGCAAGAAAGGGTAATGACCCACAAACAGCCAAATATTATAAAAACCACTGTGCTACATTAAGAAAGGTTATTAAAAAGTCCAGAAGCATGTGCATCATATTCTGAGATTAATACCTCTGATAACAAAATCAAAACAATTTGGAATATTATTACAAGGGAGACAGGACAACCAAGAGTACAGGATGACGGCATCACCATCAAAGCGAATGGAAACTTGATAAACAACAAGCCGGAAGTGGAAAATATTTTGAATAACCATTTTTTAAATGTTATAGAGAAAATAGGATCTAAATATTCATTGGAAGAAGAAAGGCAGTTAATGGAAGAGGCCTTACCCACACCATTTGATACAATTGAAATTCCACCCACCTCTCCTTCTGAAATTAGGAAGATAATAAACTCTCTCAAGAATAAAAGCTCACATGGAATTGATGGCATTTCCAGCAAGATAATAAAAGCTTGTTCCCAAGAAATAAATGGGATTCTTAGCCACATATGTAATAGCTCTCTGAAGCAGGGTATTTTCCCAGATAGACTGAAGTATGCCATTGTTAAACCACTGCATAAAAAAGGGGATACGTCTGATGTCAACAACTACCGCCCAATCTCTCTTCTGATGGCCTTATCCAAAATTCTTGAAAAAGTAATGTATTGTAGAGTAGCTTCACACCTTTGTAATAATAAAGTTTTAACAAAATGTCAGTTTGGTTTCCATAAGGGTTTTTCAACGGAAAATGCTATATATACTTTCACTAATGAAATATTAAATGCTCTGAGTAACCAGCAGACACCCATTGGGATTTTTTGTGATCTACCAAAGGCTTTTGACTGTGTAAAACATGGAATACTTCTAGATAAGCTCAAGTACTGTGGTATGAATGGGACAGTGCTCAAATGGTTTAAATCATTCCTAAATGGAAGAGTGCAAAAAGTTGAAATAAACAGTTCACATAATATGCAAAAAACTGGTGATTTCTCAAACTGGGGAACAATCAAGAATGGCGTGCCGCAAGGTTCGGTCTTGGGTCCTCTGCTGTGCTTAATATATATTAATGACTTGCCATTCTATATTCACGAAGATGCAAAGCTGGTACTTTTTGACGATGATACAGGTATAGCTATCACACCCAACAGACAAGAATTAACTGGTGAAATTGTAAATGATGTTTTTCAGAAAATCATTAAGTGGTTCTCTGCAAATGGTCTCTCATTAAACTTTGACAAAACACAGTATATACAGTTCCACACAGTAAATGGAATGACCCCATTAATAAATATAGACTTCGATCATAAATCGATAGCAAAGGTAGAATATTCAAAATTTCTAGGTGTATGCATTGATGAGGGGTTGAACTGGAAAAAACACACTGAGGATCTGCTGAAACGATTGAGTTCAGTAACTTATGCTATTAGGGTCATAGCAAATTTTGGCGATATACATCTGAGTAAATTAGCTTACCACGCCTATTTTCATTCTCTGCTTTCGTATGGCATCATATTCTGGGGTAACTCATCACTGAGTGAAAGAGTGTTCATTGCACAAAAGCGTGTAATCAGAATAATTGCTGGAGCTCATCCAAGATCATCCTGCAGGCACTTATTTAAAGAGCTACAGATCTTCACTGTAGCCTCACAATATATATATTCACTTATGAAATTTGTTATTAACAATCCGAACGAATCCAAAAGTAATAGCAGTGTACATGGCTACAACACTAGGAGAAAGGATGAACTTCACTACTCAAGGTTAAATCTAACTTTGGCTCAGAAGGGGGTAAATTATGCTGCCACAAAAGTCTTTGATCACTTACCTAATAGCATCAAAAGTCTGACAGATAGCCATATATCTTTTAAAAGGAAGTTAAAAGAATTTCTTAATGGCAACTCCTTCTACTCATTAGATGAATTTTTGGATATAATAAGTGGGTAATTTCCTCAAACCCCACAAAAAATTAAAAATATTGAGTGTCATGTAATATTTTGTCTAATGTAATATCTTGTATAGACACCTTTTATTAACCTGACACGTTCCACATCATTACGAAGTGTCGTATTCATGATCTATGGAACAAGCACTAATCTAATCTAATGTGGTGTCGACCTGGCTCAAAACATTCAAGTAATTGCTTCTGCAGTTCACATGCAATGCAGTACAATAATATGATCACTTTACCTACTGCCGTAAGAGGCTTTGGTCTCACTGATGGCGCATCACAACTCACCCACCACCTCCTGCTGCGGGATCGTTCCAGTGCCACAAAAGTGTTCCAGGTATTGAGTGGAGAGGTTTGTGCTTTCTCAAGCGCTATATATACATAACAGTGACAACAACACCCACTTAAGCAGTGCTATATTGTCATCCTCAACCAGAGACATCTTTCTCTGCTCTCCAGCTGTCACAAACTCTATTCAGTGGGAAGTGACTTATTATCCCGACGCCATTAATCGATTCCCAGCCTGGGTCCACTAACAAACAGAACAACTCACTGACAAACAGGGTAGTCGCCAAAATGACGCCCCCAAGTCGGATTATCAGCTGAGAAAGTTGTACAGCTTGGTGGTTACTTTTGAACATCAGGAAAGCGTTCATCACCAAATGAATCTCTCCCCCGTGGTATCCTACACTCCTTAGTCCACACAAGGAGGCAGCCTGTGTGGTTTAGGTTAGGTGTGTGGTAGTGCGACAATTCAAACGGCGACAAAACGCAGCCAAGGCCCAACTAAAAATTAAAGACAGACAAAAGTTTTTTGTTATATGTTTCTTTTTCATGCCACTTAAATGGTATGCTTACAGATTTTGAATCCTTATCATGATTAAGTCATTAAGAATGATGTCTAAAAAAAACAGAAAAAGGGCATAGTAAAATGCTAGGTAACTAAATTACAAACCAAACAAGCTTTTATACAAAACTACACGTATTTGAATCGTTACGTAGTAACTCGTTAGAGAAAAGTGCTGTACTCTCATTATAAACATTCTGCGAATCGAAATCCAAGGGAACGAATTAGCACTTGTGCACCTTGTAGTGAGAACCGACAATCCGGTGGCTGTATGTTCTCTCTTGCCTGTCTCTTGAGCTTGCGTCAGTGGGAAGAAGAGTGGCTGGAAATGATGGATGATAAGCTATGGCAAGTAAAGACATCAATGAGCACGAATTTCTGCTCAAGAGAGACCTACCAATGCCTGTTTCTTGCAGAACACACATATCTGTACGTCCATTGTAACTGAATGTATCTTATATTTAGTCTGGAAAACAGAATAGCTTGTCATTTGATCTTGTCTTTATGTTATCAGATGAAGAGATTACGGTATTTTAACAGAAACATCGAAACAATTATATAACATGTATGGCTGAACTTTGTGAGTGAGAGAATATGAGTGAAAACGGGATAGAGAGAATGAAATATTGCCAGAATGTTACGTTAAATGTTCTTAGTTTTAACATTTTACCCCACATTTGTCTTGGAGTATGTTGAGTATTTTAGCATAGACACGATACTGAGGCTTGCACACACACACACACACACACACACACACAGCACAGCACACACTTGCACATGCATGCACATACCATACACACTCTGTATGCAGACAGATGCTTCTTCAGTACACACTTTACCCACTAAAGACAAAATTCCACTGTGTGCATCACAAATGCAAACACACCAAATGACTTGAAGTTCAGTAACATATGCCATTATTAACTGAGGTTTGTTCTCAAACAATATGCTCTGTAGTTTACTAGCTGAGTACCCAGTGTTCCCCATGTGTGTATTTATTCCAATCTTCTGTTAGCCCATCTACCCTTTCCCTCCCTGCCTCCATCTCCTCCAGCCTCCTCTCTCTGTTCATCTCCTCTGACCCTCTTCTCTGTCCTACACCTCCAGCCCCCCCCCCCCCACTTTCTGTCCATCTCCACCTGCCTCCCTCTCTGTCCATCTCCTCCTCACCCTGTCTCTGTCCATCTCCCCTAACCCCCTCTCTCTGTCCTTCACCTCCTCCCCACCTGCCACCTCCCCACCCAGTTTCTGTCCATCTCCTCCTGGCTCCCTCTATGTCCTTCTCCTTCTCCCCCTCTCTCTGTCCATCTCCTCTGACCCCCTTCTCTGTCCTACACCTCCACCCCACCCCACCCCCCAGTTTCTGTCCATCTCCTCCTGGCTCCCTCTCTATCCATCTCCTTCTCCCCCTCTCTCTGTCCATCTCCTCTGATGCTCTTCTCTGTCCTACACCTACACTCACCCCCCCCCCCCCCCGACTTTCTGTCCATCTCCACCTATGTCCCTCTCTGTACATCTCCTCCACCCCCTCTCTCTGTCCATCTACTCTTCCCTCCCCCACTGTTCATCTCCTGCATCTTTTTGCCCATTCCTTCTCTATCATCTCTCTGTCCAGCTCCTCCTCTTCCTTTTCTCTGTCCATTTCAGCCTCCCCTTTCCCTGTCCCACTCTTACTCCACCTACCTGTCTCCATGTCCTCCTTACCCCTCTCCATCTCCTCCATCCCTTTCTCTCTCCATGTTATAAACTCCAACCCAGTAGGAGGCTGCTGCCCACAGGATTTCCTTCCAGATTGTAAGAATATATTTATCAAATCTGATTGAAATTGACTCATGGATTCAGAAGGAGCTTTATAGCCACGAATTTCCCCATATACGCACATACGTTATGTGATCAAAAATATCTGGACACCTGGCTGAAAATGACTTACAAGTTCGTGGCGCCCTCCATCGGTAATGCTGGAATTCAGCATGGTGCTGGCCAACCCTTAGTCTTGATGACAGCTTCCACTCTCGCAGGCATACGTGCTGGAAGGTTTCTTGGGGAATGACAGTCCATTATTCACGGAGCGCTGCACTGAGGAGAGGTATCGATGTCAGTCGGTGAGGCCTGGCATGTAGTCGGCGTTCCAAAACATCCCAAAGGTGTTCTATATGATTCAGGTCAGGACTCTGTGCAAGCCAGTCCATTACAGGGATATTATTGTCGTGTAACCACTCCTCCACAGAGCGTGCATTACGAACAGGTTCTCGATCGTGATGAAAGATGCAATCGACATCCCCGCATTGCTCTTCAACAGTGGGAAGCAAGAAGGTGCTTAAAATATCAGTGTAGGCCTGTGCTATGATAGAGCCACGCAAAACAACGAGGGGGAAAGCCCCTCCCATGAAAAACACGACTACACCATAACACCACCGCCTCAGAATTTTACTGTTGGCACTACACACGCTGGCAGATGACGTTCACAGGCATTCGTCATACCCCAACAATGCCATCGGATCGCCACATTCTGTACCGTGATTCGTCACTTCACACAACGTTTTCCCACTGTTCAATCATCCAATGTTTACGCTACTTACAACAAGCGCGGCGTCGTTTGGCATTTACCAACATGGTGTGTGGCTTATGAGCACCCGCTCGACCATAAAATCCAGGTTTTCTCACCTCGCGACTAACTGTCATAGTACTTGAAGTGGATCCTGATGCAGTTTAGAATTCCTGTGAGATGGTCTGAATAGATGTCTGCTTATTACACATTACGACCCTCTTCAAAAGTCGGCAGTCTCTGTCAGTCAACAGACGAGGTCGGGCTGTACGCTTTTTTGCTGTACGTGTCCCTTCACGTTTCTACTTCACCTTCACATCGGAAACAGTGGACCTAGAGATGTTTAGGAGTGTGGAAATCTCGCGTACAGACATATGACACAAGTGACACCCATTCACCTGACCCCGTTCGAAGTCCGTGAGTTCCGTGGAGCGCCCCATTCTGCTGTCTCACGATGTCTAATGACTACGGTGGTCGCTGATATGTAGTACCAATGCAGCTAATACGAGAAACGTATGTTTTTGGGGGTGTCCAGATAGTTTTGATCATATCGTGTATCACAAATATTTCACCCATTTCACCAATATTTGTTGAAATATTTGACTTCTATTTCTAGCGAACATGTATAAGTTGAAAGAACCGTACGTTGTTGAGATTTCCAGAGAGATAATTGGGCAACAGGGGAAAGGAATACGGTAAAAGATGGATGGGTATCTTTAAGAGATGAAATAGCGAAGGCAGTGGAGGATCAAACACGTAGAAAGACAAGGCCTATTAGAAATTCATTGAATTTAATTGATGGTACGAGAAAATGTAAAAATGCACCAAAAGAAGCAGGCGAAAGGAAATACAAACGTCTAAAAAATAAGATTGACAGGAAGTGCAAAATGGCTACACAGAAGTGACTAGTAGACAAATGTAAGGATTTAGAAGAAAATTTCATTAGGGGAAAGGTAAATAGCGCCTACAGGGAAATTAAAGAGCCATTTGGAGAAAAAAGAAGCACCTCCATGAATATCAAGAGCTCAGACGGAAAGCCTGTCGTATGCAAAGAAGGGAAAGCTGAAAGTTGGGAGGAGTATATAGAGGGTCTATACAAGTGAGATGAACTTGAAGGCAATGTTACAGAAATCGAAGAGGACGTAGATGAAAATGAAATGGAAGACATGATACCGTGAGATGAATTTGACAAAGCACTGGAAGACCTAAGTCACAACAAGGCCACAGGGGTAGACGACATTTCATGAGAATTACTGACAGTGTTGGGAGAACCAGCCATGACAAAACTCTTCCATCTGGTGAGCGAGATGTATGAGCCATGCCCTCAGACGTCAAGAAGAATTCAGTAACTCCAATTCCAAAGAAAGCAATTCCTGACAAGTATGAAAATTACCAAACTATCAGTTTAATAAGTCACAGTTGCAAAATACTAACACGAATTCTTTACAGAAAAATGTAAAAACTGGTAGAAGCAGACCTCGGAGATCAGTTTGGATTTCGAAGAAATACTGATCCTATGACTTATCTTAGAAGATAGGTTAAGGAAACGGAAACCTACGTTTGTAACATTTTTAGAGTTAGAGAAAGCTTTTGACAATGTTTGACTGGAATAGTATCTTTGAAATTCTGAAGGTAGCAGAGGTAAAATACAGGGAGCAAAAGGATATGTACAACTTGTACAGAAACCAGACAGCAGATTTATGAGTCGACAGGCATGGAAGCAGTGGTTAGGAAGTGAATGAGACAGAGTTGTAGCCTATCCCCGATGTTATTCAAACTTTATATTGAGCAAGCAGTAAAGGAAACCAAAGAAAAATTTGGAGTAGGAATTAAAGTTCAGGGAGAAGAAATAAATACTTACAGATTTGCCGATGATACTGTAATTCTCTCATAGACAGCAAAGAACTTGGAGGATCAGTTAAAAGGAATGGACATTGCCTTGAAAGGAGGATATGGGAATGTAGTCGAATTAAATCGGGCGGTGCTGAGGAAATTAGATTAGGAAACGAGACAGTTAAAGTGGCGACGAGTTTTGTTATCTGGGCAGCAAAATACCTGATGACTGCCAAAGTAGAGAGGCTATAAAATGCAGGCTGGCAATGGCAAGAAAAATGTTTTTGAAGAGGAGAAATTTGTTATCATCAAATGTAATTTTAAGTGTTAGGAAGCCTTTTCTGAAGGTATTTGTCTGGAGTGTAGCCACGTACGGAAATGAAGCATGGATGATAAATAGTTTAGACGAGAAGAGAATAGAAGCTTTTGAAATGCGGTGCTACAGAAGAATACTGAAGATTAGATGGGTAGATCACGTAACTAATGAGGAGGTACTGAATAGAAATAGGGCGAATGGAAATTTGCGGCACAGCTTGACTGAAAGAAGGTATCGGCTGATAGAACACATCTGAGACATCAAGGGATCACCAAATTAGTATTGCAGGGAAGTGGGGTGGGGGGTGGGGGTGGCGGAGGGTAAAAATCTAGAGGTAGACGAAGAGAAGAATACAGTAAGTAGATTCAAAGGATGTAGGTTGCAGTAGTTATGTTGAGATGATAGGCTTGCACAGGATAGAATAGCTTGGAGAGCTGCATCAAACCAGTGTTTGTACTGAAGACCACAACAACAAAATGGATACCTTACCGCTGCTATTTGCTACACAGAGTGAATGATTCAAGTTTATTTTCGAAATCTCTGAACTGTAATTTGAAAAAAAAATTAAACCAAATTATTAAATCCTCCTTCCTGTTAGATACTCTTTACATACTGAGGTTTTACTAATTCATACTAAGAAGCATTCCATGAAAATTAGACGTAAGGTATTGATATGGGCATATAATGAATGGTAACTGTAATGTTTTGTTTCAGCTATGTGCTGGCATCAGCTCTAAAAGCAATGAATCAAACGGAGAACATAACGGAAGCTCCAAACGACTGCGACACGTCTGGCTCTATCTGGGAAACTGGAAAAATATTATTTGAGTAAGTGCAAACACAATCGCACTTACCATAATTTTTTGTGTAGTTTTAAGACAGTGTTCCAGAGAAGATGGCTATTTTTGTCTGATTTTATTTTGCAATGAGTATTACTATAAATCAGTATATTCAGTGTGATAAAGCAACATCTCATTTAAGGGAAGGCGTGCTGAAAAGTAACACCCTCAATTTTTTATGTTAAAACTCTTAAAGCTTTTTAAATAAAATAAACCTTGTCGACATCCTACATTTTTATTCTTCATATTTACATATTTATGTGTCTACGTTGTCACTCTGGCGACGAACCAAATTTTGCCAACGAGAGACCGTTTTGTTTATACTGTCATTGTAAAATGTATCACTTTGTTGATCCATCCACGCTTTGTCACAATCAAAGTGAAGTCCTTGAAGGTATTCTTTAACAATTAAGCAGATGAAAATCGGATGGAGTTACATCGGGACTGTATACAGGATGAACGATGACAATGAACTTAAGTCATCGGTTATTGCAGATGTCGCAGCGCTCATCTATGGACTGGCATTGTCATGCTGAACGAGAGAGTGCTCCATGGGTGGACGAACTCTTTGAATTAGAAACTTGATTTCAGCACGATGTGCCTCACGCCTCGACGTGTGCGGGCCGGTCAAATTAAAATCGAACAGCCGTCATAGAAAGCGGGTTCTTACACTTCTGGCCATTAAAATTGCTACACCAAGAAGAAATGCAGTTGATAAACGGCTATTCATTGGACAAATACATTATACTAGAACTGACATGTGATTACATTTTCACGCAGTTTGGGTGCAGACATCCTGAGAAATCAGTACCCAGAACAACCACCTCTGGCCGTAATAACGGCCTTGATACTCCTGGGCATTCAGTCAAACAGAGCTTGGATGGCGTGTACAGGCACAGCTGCCCATGCAGCTTAAACACGATACCACAGTTCATCAAGAGTAAACTGGCGTATTGTGACGAGCCAGTTGCTCGGCCACTATTGACCAGAAGTTTTCAATTGGTGAGAGATCTGGAGAATGTGCTGGCCAGGGCAGCAGTCGAACATTTTCTGTATCCAGAAAGGCCCGTACAGGACCTGCAACATGCTGTACTGCATTATCCTGCTGAAATGTAGGGTTTCGCAGGGATCGAATGAAGGGTAGAGCCACGGGTCGTAACACATCTGAAATGTAACGTCCACTGTTCAAAGTGCCGTCAGTGTGAACAAGAGGTGACCGAGATGTGTAACCAATGGCACCCTACTACCATCACGCCGGGTGATACGCCAATATGGCGATGAATACACGCTTCCAACGTGCGTTCACCGCGATGCCGCCAAACACGGATGCGACCGTCGTGATGCTGTAAAAAGAACCTGGATTCATCCGAAAAAAAAAGACGTTTTGCCATTCGTGCACCCAGGTTCGTCGTTGAGTACACCATCACATCCTATCTGTGATGCAGCGTCAAGGGTAACCGTAGCCATAGTCTCCGAGCTGATAGTCCATGCTGCTGCTGCAAACGTCGTCGAACTGTTCGTGCAGATTGCAAACGTCCCCATCTGTTGACTCAGGGATCGAGACGTGGCTACACGATCCGTTACAGCCATGCGGATAAGATGTCTGTCATCTCGACTGCTAGTGATGCGAGGCCGTTGGGATCCAGCACGGCGTTCCGTATTACCCTCCTGAAACCACCGATTCCATATTAAGCTAAATTTCATTGGATCTCGACCAACGCGAGCAGCAATGTCGCGATACGATAAACCGTAATCGCGATAGGCTACTATCCGACCTTTATCAAAGTCGGAAACGTGATGGTACGCATTTCTCCTCCTTACACGAGGCATCACAACAACATTTCACCAGGCAACGCCGGTCAACTGCTGTTTGTGTATGAGAAATCGGTTGGAAACTTTCCTCATGTCAGCACGTTGTAGGTGTCGCCACCGGAGCCAATCTTGTGTGAATGCTCTGAAAAGCTAATCATTTGCATATCACATCATCTTCTTCCTGTCGGTTAAATTTCGCGTCTGTAGCACGTCATCTTCGTGGCGTAGCAATTTTAATGGCCAGTAGTGTAGAATGGTTCCATTCAAAAGTAATAACTAGACGCGCTAAGACTTTCATCTCACTGGGAGATGAGACGATCAATTCCTGTTTCTTTGAAAGCAGTCCGCCGCTGACGGATCCAAAACCGCACCCACTCTTTCCTTGTCCGACTGAAACCGACGTCCACACATGTCTTTCTTCAGGTCGCCAAATATGTGAAAGTCACACCGTGAAAGATCGGGACTATGCGGAGGACGTTACAGGGTTTCCCAGTCAAATCCCTGAAGCGTAGTTTTCGTCCAATTGGCAGTGTGGGGTCGAGCGTTATCGTTCAACTGGTTGATTCCATCCGACAGCATTCAGACAGCCCGAGGGCAAAGGCAAAGGTAGCAGCATAAACATCCGCACATCCCCCGCCAATGAAATCTAGAGCTGTTCACACAAGGTTCGTCAAGTTCCTCGAATGTGAACCACAGCCAATGCGCAGCGTGTGAAGACAATTTGCAGAAACTGCGACACGCCATAGTGTCAAAACGCTCAGGAATGCTGTCGGACCGAATCATCTTGTAGCACGATAACGCCCTCCCCCACACTGCCAATCAGAAGAAGGCCACGCTTCGGCGATTTGGTTGGGAAACACAGCAACTTCCTCCTTACAGTCCGGAACCTTCACCATATGACTTTTACATTTTTGGCGACCTGAAGAAAGACATCTGTGGACGTCGGCTTTACTCAGACGAGGAAGTGCAAGACTGAGTGCGGTTGTGGATCTGTCAGCGGTCGATCCCTTTCTACGAAACACTTATTGATCGCCTTGTTTCCCAGCGTTTTAATGGATTTGGGGATTGTTGTGACAGACAATTTGCAATTTTTCACAAACACAACTTTTATTGATGTAATTTCACAAGGTTGATGACTGAACATACAAACGAAAGGTAACAATAACGAAGCCAGTAAAAGTCTCCTAATTGAGGCAAACAAAAGTTCACTTCTAATTTTCCACAAAGGTTCGTGGTAACACACTCACACACTAGTAACAGTCCAATTCCGAGACGAAGACGTAATCTTCAACGGTCGCAGTACATAAGGTCGGCATGTGGCGTGAACTGAACTTTGGGTTCCCGCATCTCGTGGTCGTGCGGTAGCGTTCTCGCTTCCCACGCCCGGGTTCCCGGGTTCGATTCCCGGCGGGGTCAGGGATTTTCTCTGCCTCGTGATGGCTGGGTGTTGTGTGCTGTCCTTAGGTTAGTTAGGTTTAATTAGTTCTAAGTTCTAGGGGACTGATGACCATAGATGTTAAGTCCCATAGTGCTCAGAGCCATTTGAACCATTTTTTTTAACTTTGGGACTGGTTCTCGCCCCTAAATAGCTGTCTCCAGCCAATCAGGTTTTGGCGTAGTGATACTTCCTGCAGGCCGTGGCTCAACCTCCCGCTGCAGGAAGTAGTGCTCGGATTGTCTGTTTCCATTATCTTGTATGTAAATAGCCTGTGTTTACCATGGTGCGTTTCGTACGCCTTGGGCATAGACAACCTCGTCCTCTGTAGTGTAATATGGGTTGCCAGCCCTCAGGGGCTACCTTGGCTCCGGTATAACAGGGATTACTTTTGAATGGAACCATTCCATGGTCGCCTTGTGGTGGGCGTTCGGTTTTCATTTGGCTGACCCATGTTGTTGTTGTGGTCTTCAGTCCTGAGACTGGTTTGATGCAGCTCTCCATGCTACTCTATCCTGTGCAAGCTTCTTCATCTCCCAATACCTACTGCAACCTACATCCTTCTGAATCTGCTTAGTGTATTGATCTCTTGGTCTCCCTCTACGATTTTTACCCTCCACGCTGCCCTCCAATGCTAAAGTTGTGATCCCTTGATGCCTCAAAACATGTCCTACCAACCGATCCCTTCTTTTAGTCAAGTTGTGCCACAAACTTCTCTTCTCCCCAATCCTATTCAATACCTCCTCATTAGTTACGTGATCTACCCACCTTATCTTCAGCATTCTTCTGTAGCACCACATTTCGAAAGCTTCTATTCTCTTCTTGTCCAAACTAGTTATCGTCCATGTCTCACTTCCATACATGGCTACACTCCATACAAATACTTTCAGAAACGACTTCCTGACACCTAAATCTATACTCGATGTTAACAAATGTCTCTTCTTGAGAAACGCTTTCCTTGCCATTGCCAGTCTACATTTTATATCCTCTCTACTTCGACCATCATCGGTTATTTTACTCCCTAAATAGCAAAACTCCTTTACTACTTTAAGTGTCTCATTTCCTAATCTAATTCCCTCAGCATCACCCGACTTAATTTGACTACATTCCATTATCCTCGTTTTGCTTTTGTTGATGTTCATCTTATATCCTCCTTTCAAGACATTGTCCATTCCGTTCAACTGCTCTTCCAAGTCCTTTGCTGTCTCTGACAGAATTGCAATGTCATCGGCGAACCTCAAAGTTTTTACTTCTTCTCCATGAATTTTAATACCTACTCCGAACTTTTCTTTTGTTTCCTTTACTGCTTGCTCAATATACAGATTGAATAACATCGGGGAGAGGCTACAACCCTGTCTCACTCCTTTCCCAACCACTGCTTCCCTTTCATGCCCCTCGACTCTTATAACTGCCATCTGGTTTCTGTACAAATTGTAAATAGCCTTTCGCTCCCTGTATTTTACCCCTGCCACCTTCAGAATTTGAAAGAGAGTATTCCAGTCAACATTGTCAAAAGCTTTCTCTAAGTCTACAAATGCTAGAAACGTAGGTTTGCCTTTTCTTAATCTTTCTTCCAAGATAAGTCGTAAGGTCAGTATTGCCTCACGTGTTCCAACATTTCTACGGAATCCAAACTGATCTTCCCCGAGGTCGGCTTCTACCAGTTTTTCCATTCGTCTGTAAAGAATTCGCGTTAGTATTTTGCAGCTGTGACTTATTAAACTGATAGTTCGGTAATTTTCACATCTGTCAACACCTGCTTTCTTTGGGATTGGAATTATTATATTCTTCTTGAAGTCTGAGGGTATTTCACCTGTCTCATACATCGTGCTCACTAGATGGTAGAGTTTTGTCATGACTGGCTCTCCCGAGGCCATCAGTAGTTCTAGTGGAATGTTGTCTACTCCCGGGGCCTTGTTTCGACTCAGGTCTTTCAGTGCTCTGTCAAACTCTTCACGCAGTATCGTATCTCCCATTTCGTCTTCATCTACATCCTCTTCCATTTCCATAATATTGTCCTCGAGTACATCTCCCTTGTATAAACCCTCTATATACTCCTTCCACCTTTCTGCCTTCCCTTCTTTGCTTAGAACTGGGTTTCCATCTGAGCTCTTGATATTCATACAAGTGGTTCTCTTCTCTCCAAAGGTCTCTTTAATTTTCCTGTAGGCAGTATCTATCTTACCCCTAGTGAGACAAGCCTCTACATCCTTACATTTGTCCTCCAGCCATCCCTGCTTAGCCATTTTGCACTTCCTGTCGATTTCATTTTTGAGACGTTTGTATTCCTTTTTGCCTGCTTCATTTACTGCATTTTTATATTTTCTCCTTTCATCAATTAAATTCAATATTTCTTCTGTTACCCAAGGATTTCTATTAGCCCTCGTCTTTTTACCTACTTGATCGTCTGCTGCCTTCACCACTTCATCCCTCAGAGCTACCCATTCTTCTTCTACTGTATTTCTTTCCCCCATTCCTGTCAATTGTCCCCTTATGCTCTCCCTGAAACTCTCTACAACCTCTGGTTCTTTCAGTTTATCCAGGTCCCATCTCCTTAAATTCCCACCTTTTTGCAGTTTCTTCAGTTTCAATCTGCAGTTCATAACCAATAGATTGTGGTCAGAATCCACATCTGCCCCAGGAAATGTCTTACAATTTAAAACCTGGTTCCTAAATCTCTGTCTTACCATTATATAATCTATCTGAAACCTGTCAGTATCTCCTGGCTTCTTCCATGTATACAGCCTCCTTTCATGATTCTTGAACCAAGTGTTAGCTATGATTAAGTTATGCTCTGTGCAAAATTCTACAAGGCGGCTTCCTCTTTCATTCCTTCCCCCCAATCCATATTCACCTACTATGTTTCCTTCTCTCCCTTTTCCTACTGACGAATTCCAGTCACCCATGACTATTAAATTTTCGTCTCCCTTCACTACCTGAATAATTTCTTTTATCTCGTCATACATTTCATCTATTTCTTCATCATCTGCAGAGCTAGTTGGCATATAAACTTGTACTACTGTAGTAGGCATGGGCTTTGTGTCTATCTTGGCCACAATAATGCGTTCACTATGCTGTTTGTAGTAGCTAACCCGCACTCCTATTTTTTTATTCATTATTAAACCTACTCCTGCATTACCCCTATTTGATTTTGTATTTATAACCCTGTAATCACCTGACCAAAAGTCTTGTTCCTCCCGCCACCGAACTTCACTAATTCCCACTATATCTAACTTTAACCTATCCATTTCCCTTTTCAAATTTTCTAACCTACCTGCCCGATTAAGTGATCTGACATTCCACGCTCCGATCCGTAGAACGCCAGTTTTCTTTCTCCTGATAACGACGTCCTCTTGAGTAGTCCCCGCCCGGAGATCCGAATGGGGGACTATTTTACCTCCGGAATATTTTACCCAAGAGGACGCCATCATCATTTAATCATACAGTAGAGCTGCATGTCCTCGGGAAAAATCACGGCTGTAGTTTCCCCTTGCTTTCAGCCGTTCGCAGTACCAGCACAGCAAGGCCGTTTTGGTTAATGTTACAAGGCCAGATCAGTCAATCATCCAGACTGTTGCCCCTGCAACTACTGAAAAGGCTGCTGCCCCTTTTCAGGAACCACATGTTTGTCTGGCCTCTCAACAGATACCCCTCCGTTGTGGTTGCACCTACGGTACGGCCATCTGTATCGCTGAGGCACGCAAGCCTCCCCACCAACGACAAGGTCCATGGTTCATGGCTGACCCATATAGTTACGTTACACACAGCCATGTTACATCCGACAATTCGGAGCTCTCTAACGGCAGAGGGCCGAAAATAAGTAGACATGAAGAATAAAGGTGTGGAATGTTAATAACGTTTATTTTATTTAAAAAGCTTCTAAGAGTTTTAATACAAAAAAACTCGGAGGCGTTAATTGTCGACATGCCCTCGCATGAAATATATTACTTCTAAATCATTTCAGTCGGCTCTCAGATACATATGACCTTCTGCAATAAAATGACTGAGTGAAGCTTTCAACTATGAACTTGAACAGATGAAACGACGACGAAACAGATACCGGTAAGTTGCCTTATTAAAAATTCAAAAGTCTGAGGTTCGATCCCCAGACAGTCCTAGAAATTTTATCTGTCAATTATCACTTCTTTCACCTCTCGGAGCAGCACCGTGGTTCCGAAAAGACGTTAAGCTCTACGTGCCCCAATAATTGGTTGTGAAAGTCAGTTCAAAGGTCAGAGGAACGCAACGGCATACCAGTTCCAACTGGACCACGTCTATTAAAGCACTGCGTTGCTCAAAACAACTTTCTATGCAAACATTAAAAAGGTGCTCGGCTACTCCTATAGATAAGAAGGCAAAAGAATACTGTCGTGAGTCAGATGTGACATACTTAAAAAACAAGATCTCTGATAACATGTTTTTAATATTTGCAAGCTACAGAACACCACATGTTCAAGACATTCTTATCGAAAAGGTGTTAAAATAATGGGTAAGTTACATAATCCTAAATCAGAGCAAAGACTTTAATCAACATAGAGGAATGGCAATAAGGAATACACTGAGGTGACATGTGTCATGAGATACCTCTTAATATTGTGTCGGATCTCCTTTTTCTCGGCGTAGTGCAGCAACTCGATGTGGCATCGACTCAAAAAATCGTTGGAAGTCGCCATGCTGCTTCGATAGCCGTCCATAATTGCGAAAGTGTTGCCGGTGGAGGATTTTGTGCACGAACTGATCTCTCGGTTATGTCCTATAAATGTTCGATGGGAGTCATGTTGGGCGATCTGGGTGGCCAAGTCATTCGCTAGAATTGTCCAGAATATTCTCCCATGGCGCGTTGTCACCCATAAAAATTTCATCTTGTTTGGGAACATAAAGTTCATGACTGAATGCGGATGGCCTCCGAGTAGACAAACGTAATAGTTTCCAGTCAATGATCGGTTCGGCTGGACCGAAGGACCCAGTCCATTCCACGTAAACACAGCCCATACCATTATGGAGCCAACACCAGCTAGCACAGTGCCTTGTCGACACCTCGGGTCCATGGCTTCTTGCGGTCTGCACCACACTCGAACCCTAAAATCAGCTCTTACCAACTGAAATCGGGACTCACGTGACCACGCTACGGTTTTTCGGCCGTTTAGGGTCCAGCCGATGTGGTCACTAGCCCAGCAGAGGCGCTGTAGGCGATGTCGTGCTGTCAGCAAAGGCACTCGCGCCGGTCGTCTGCTGCCATAGCTCTTTAACGACAAATTCCACCGCACTGACCTAACCGGATACGTTCGTCGTACGTCCCACATTGATTTCTGCGGTTATTTCACGCTGTGTTGTTTGTCTGTAAGCACTGACAACTCTACGCTAACGACACTACTTTCGGTCGTTAAGTGGGGGCCGTCGGCCACTGCTTTGGCCGTGGTCAGAGGTAATGCCTGAAATTTGGTATTTTCGGCACACTCCTGACACTGTGGATCTCGGAATACTGAATACCCTAACGATTTCTCAAATGGCATGTCCCATGCGTCTGGCTCCAACTACCATTCCGCGTTCAATGTCTGTTAAATTTTTACAAAAGTTCGTAGTATTAGAATACAAATTTCCGGAGCGTATTTGACGATTACCGTGTTTATAGTATCAGATCCAGATGTCTTGTTCCATTCGTAGTTTAATTACTTACCTCTAAAGATTCGTCTTTTACGATAGGGTCAAACGGAAGCTTGTTTCCATGAAAGCTGTATCTAATAGTACGAAGAAGACAAAAAGGAAACGATTCTATAGATTCAGTAGGAATGACTGTACAGCGGTAAAATACATTAATGCTTAAGCTATTATAAGTTGTGCATACCGCGAGCAGCATTGTCTCCGTAGAAGAAGAAAACGTCTATGCAACTCAGCTGCTTTACAAAGATGAGATGTTATCACAGAGTTTTCGTGGTAGTCCATTCTTATGCTCAACAGATAACTTCACGTCAGCTGAAACACATTTCACAACGATATTTTCTTACGCCTAAGTTTCATATCCTGGAGTTAAAGTCAGAAATGGATAGGGAAAAGTCGGCTGGATCGACACGCAAACCTTTTCGAAATTATATTTACATTATAATATCTTATGAAGCTTATGTTGGAATGTTCTTCACACAAAAAAATACTATGATACGTTATTTAATATAATTATAAACCGATGTGTCATAAGAATATATGTTCGTGAATTTTTTAAATATTTTTGCCACCATTTACATTTTGGTTGATTAATCTTTAGAGGGTTGTATTGGACATGAAATTGTAACGTGTAAAAAAGTCATTTTTGTTGCAGCAAACATTTAATTGGATTGTAAATGGTTATAAATTTGCATTTGTCCATCAGCTCATCTAGATTCTAAAACAATCTGTCGACATCTTCCTTGCTGAAATCTGCTGCTCGCTACAGACTTATAGCTTCAGCTGCCCTCATCTATAAGTTTCCACACCTTTTCATGAAATCATAGCAATAGCCTTTACTCCCTTCACTTATGTGTTTACGACAGATGCTTCATTTTCAGTTGCTCTGCATGTTTCTGCACTAAATTTAAGAATTCATCATTAATCACAGGCAGAAACTATCTAAATTTTTGACAGAATCGTTCAATATTGATTCCTGTTCATCACTGCATGTTCTAAGAGAAAAACCTTATTATTTTCTAAAACAGTTTTCATGACCACCTATTTGTTTTTCTGTAGAGTCTATTACATAATGTACTTCTTGGGACTGAATATTCCCTGCTCGATTCCCTGACTGTCATTTCGAGAAGTGTCTTTGCCTGCTGAAGAAACAAACCGTAAACATTTAGGTTTGTGTGCTGTCTGTTTTGTCCAATACAACCCGATATTGTTTTGTCCGTTACAAACTACTGAGGTAGTTTAACATTCCGGTTATTATTACTTGTGGCAGACATTGTAACTCTTCCTCAACAGGCCATGAAGGCCCAACGGTACTGACCGGCCGCCGTGTCACCCTCAGCTTATAGGTGTCACTAGATGCGGATATGGAGGAGCATGTGGTCAGCACACAGCTCTCCCGGCCGTATGTCAGTTTCCGAGACCGGAAGACATTGTAACAGCCTACAATATAAAGCTTAATATCATGTTCCTCTATATTCTTAATTCAAACTGCACGTGGATGGACGCCGATATTCTATAAGGTTGAGAAGCTTACGTACTGCATTTCATAACAAGAGGGTCGGAGATCTTGAAGTCCCAGTCCCACGAATGTGTCACCATCAACAAAGTCGGAGGGTGTCACTTCAAGGGACGCACTTTCGTTAACAGAAACTATAGTCTTTAAGGCACTGGACAAGCCATGGAACGGAGCGGGAATCAAACCCCAGAGAGTCAGCCACGTTCAAGTTTTCCGCGGTTGCCCTAAATAGATTAAGGCAACTGACAGCCTGCTTTGTTTGAAAAAAAACTCGGCCGACTATCTTCTCAAAGTTCGTCCAAGCCGAGCTTTTGCTCCGTCTCTAACGATCTCGTCACCTGCGGGCCTTTAAACTCGAATCTTAATTTCCTTTTTTTCAGCCTTTGCCAACCAGATACGGATTGTGAAAATCCTCCAGTTGTTTGCATTCTCTCCATCTCTACTACATAAACTCGTCATTTGGGGTTTTGTTTAGCATTTCCTCCCTTCAGAAAATTTCAGATATCTGCTGTCTCTTTTTGCCACTGTCCAGCCGTAACTATATCTGCTGTGCAAAGAACATTATCTCTGTTTACCGAAATACTTGTTTTTCCTACGTATATACTGTGCTAGAGATAAACGGAAATCAATCTCAAATTTGTGTTCACCAAGTACATGTAATTATACTGAGTTATGCAGCACTACAAAAAAATACTGACCCTTCTCAAAGTTTGCACTGAAAGTTCAGCTGGGGCATCAGTAAGCGATTCTTTTAGTTAACATTTATTTCTGCAACAATTTTAACATTTACAATATTCCTTAAAAAGTATAGAAATATACTTATGCAAAAAAATTTCCAACTAAAGAATCAAACATTTTGCAGGTACATACGAAAGCAGGAATTACTTGATGGAGCTACAGGAAAGGTGGCATTTGATGACAATGGTGATCGTATTAATGCTGAATATGATATTGTTAATGTCCAAGAGAACCAACGCAAAGTCTCAGTTGGAAAATATTTTTACTCGCACGTAAGTAGTCACTTGCTTTAACACAGACAACTGATTCTATCATTTATTCTCTCGTTTTCAGTCAATTGTGTCAAAAGAGCTTTTAGTCAAAGAATAACTTGCACTAACAGCTAAAAGCTGATTTTCTAAAAAAAAATTGTGCTACAAATAATTAGTTGCCACTTTATAGCCATAAGAAATGAGTGTCCATTTGTTTAATTATACGATCTTCTTGTCGCTTCCTCAAATAACTACATCTGTTATTTATCTTATGTCATCGTTTTACTGCATAGTATTCGAAGCTGGTAATATTTTATCTAAAATCGTTCCTTGTAAAAAATAGTAAGAAAAATTGTTCGCCTCCACGGACCATAGATCGTGCAGAGGTGGGGTGGCTTGCGTGCCTCTACGATACGGATAGCCATACCGTAGGTGAAACCACATTGCAGGGGTAACAATGGAGATGCCAGTCGAACATATAGTTCCTGAAGAGGAGCAGCAGCTTCTCAGTAGTTACAGAGCCAACAATCTGCATAATTGACTGGTCTGTCCTCGCAACATTATCCACCGTGCCCTTACTATGTTGGCACTGTCAAAGACATAAACCAATCGAAAACTACAGTCGTTACATTTCCCGCGGACATGCAGCTTTACTGTATGGCTCAATGATTATGGCATCCTTTTGGGTAAAATATTCCGGGGGTAAAATAGACCCGAAATGGATCTCTGGGTGCCGGCCGAAGTGGCCGTGCGGTTAAAGGCGCTGCAGTCTGGAACCGCAAGACCGCTACGGTCGCAGTTTCGAATCCTGCCTCGGGCATGGATGTTTGTGATGTCCTTAGGTTAGTTAGGTTTAACTAGTTCTAAGTTCTAGGGGACTAATGACCTCAGCAGTTGAGTCCCATAGTGCTCAGAGCCATTTGAACCATTTTGGATCTCTGGGAGGGCACTACGAAAGATGATATCGTCATCAGGCAAATCAAAGTGGTATTCTACGGGTCGGAGAAGGTCGATTAGGTAGGTTAGAGAATAGAAAAAGACAGAGGGACAGGCTTAATTCAAATATAATGGCAATTAGTCAAGTGCAGTGATAGGATGAACAGCACCTTTGGTCAGTTCAGTACAACGTTATCAACACACAATCCGATAGGGGTAGTGCAGGACAAAGTCTAATAATAAATAAGAAAATAGGAAAGCGGGTAATCTAGTATGAAAAGCATAGTGAACGGATTATCGTAACCAAAACAGAAACAAAGCTAACACCATTATAGTAGTACAAGTTTATATGACGACTACCTCCGCAGATGATGAAGAGATTGAAAGAATGCGTGATGAGATAAAAGAAATAATTCAAACAGCTGGGGAAGATAAAATTTAATTTTGATGAGGAACTAGAATTTCATGGTACGTAAAGGACGAGAAGGAAAAATAGTAGAAGGACAAAGAGTGGAAGAAAGGAATGAAAGAGGAAGTCGCCTGATACGGTTTCGTGCAGATCATAATTTATTAGAATTGCGAATACTTGGTTTAAGATCCATGAAAGAAGGTTGTATAAAATACCTGGAGACACTGGAAGGTTTGAGACCGATTACATACTGCCCAATCACACTTGTCTGTCCACCTGTCAAAAGCCTCAAGAACCACCTTTTGCAGCACAGACCAATGAGAGATGTGCAGAAAGGGAGTCAGTGAGGTTCTGGAAGGCATCGACAGAGATGTTGAGCTATGCTCACTCAAGTGCTAAGGTCAGCTAGGCTAGGTTTCTCAGCTGAGGATCCATGGTGCGAATAGCCCTATCGAGGTCATCCCACAGATTCTCGATTGATTTTAAATCCGGAGAGTTTGGTGGCCAGGGAAGTACAGTAAACTCATCCCAGTGCTCTTCAAACCACGCATGTAGACTGCGAGCTGTGAGACACGTTGCGTTGTTCTGCTGATAAATACCGTCGTGCAGAGGAAAGGCAAAAAGCATGTAGGGATGGACACGGTCCTCGAGGATAGACGCATACTTGCGTTGATCCATTGTGTATTCCAGAGTGACGAAATCACCCAGGGAATGCCACGAAAACATTCCCTGGACTATGACGTGTGCAGGGTGTCTGCCTTCAGACGTTTCACGCCGTGCACGCCAACGGCCATTTGTCCAATGGAGCACAAAACGTGATTCGTCAGAAAAGGCCACCTGTCTTCATTCAGTGCACGTCCAGCTCCAGTACTGGTGTGTAAATTCCAGCCTCTGTCGCTGATGAACAGCTGTCAGCATGGATGCATGAACCAGGTGCTTACTTCACTGGCCCATACGTAGCAACGTTGGTGGAATGGCTCTTGAGGAGACACTTGGTTCGTCTGGGCCGTCAGTTACTCAACAGTTGCACGTCTATTTGCTCATACAGATCTCTGTGGCAGTCATGCACCCCTGTCATCTATGTCCCATGGTCCACCACAGTTGCCTCAGCACTGGTTTTGGATAGTGCAATGTTGTCACGCATGGTATACTTCAGTCACAGCGGCACACAAACAGTTTAGAAATGTAGCCGATTCGGAAATGCTTCCACCCTTGACCCTCATGCCCATTTGGACGTCAGATACACTGATGAGCCAAAACATTATGACCACCTGCTTAATAGCTTGTTTGTCCACAATACCACAATACATCACTGATTCTGCGTATCAGGGATCCGACAGTTTGTTGGTGGGTTTGTGGAGGTATGTGGCATTAGATGCCTACGCATAAATAACGGGCCACTGATATGCATATACAGAGATGGCCCTTGACAGCGACCCAGATGGGTTCCATAGAATTTACATCAGTCGAATTTGGGACAACGACGTGAGTTTACTGTAACGCTCCTCAAGCCGCTGTAACACGGTTATGGCTCCGAGACACGCACAATAATACTGCTGAAAGATGACAGCACCACTAGGAAAGACATCTAGCATGAAACATGTGTGTGAGTAGATAATATATCGCTCACAGTATATTGATCGAATTTCCAGCAGTAGAAACTCCCTTGCATCGAACACCACAAAGGAGTCTGTTTAGAACCCCACTACAACTACACAGCTGCATACATGCCACTCTTCATTGAATTCACTATTAATCCAACCTGGCCGGCCGCTGGTGGCCGAGCGGTTCTGGCGCTACAGTCTGGAACCGCGCGACCGCTACGGTCGCAGGTTCGAATCCTGCCTCGGGCATGGATGTGTGTGTTGTCCTTAGGTTAGTTAGGTTTAAGTAGTTCTAAGTTCTAGGGGACTTATGACCTCAGCAGTTGAGTCCCATAGTGCTCAGAGCCAATCCAACCTGGTAAGAGTACCAGGGTGACAAGCAATACCCGAAGATCGTTTCAATAAGTGTTTTTTGTAATCCATATCATCTTCTGCGGATGAATTAGACTTCCACATGCAGTCATTCTATATATTATCTCAGTCTGAACGACTATCCCATAGGTAGTGTAGCCGAAAAGTAATGGACATTGTCACCCATTTATGTGCAATAGCTACATTTACAAGCATTTTTCTAAGGAACAAGTAGCATTATGTGTTTAATTCCATCCTGCAAATTATCATTATGCATCTTTGGGAGTAGATGAGACTTAACAGAACATAACACCATACTCTTCAGTCAGGAAGATGTGTATCGGGGTACTTTTTTTTTTGTTCTATAAGATGACTATTTAATCTTAAATCTCTCCCGTGTCCAAAGTACCATGTAGGCTAGTATGTCTATTGTGGTATGTCGAAGTACCATCAGAACACTAAGAATAAGATGTAGGCAATCTGCTAAAGATAGCCTCCAAACACTATACTTGCCATTTTATGCATACTGTGACTCGCTACCCCAGCAGTGCTACATGTATCTTTGTTTATTTTTTTCTACTGGTATAAAAAAAATTGAGCTACAGCTTCAGCGTTACATGTATTTGGTTTCTTTCTTACTCAACATTTTTAACAGAGAGTGGTTTAAGTCTGTTCCATACAGTGGTTCTTTTTCTTAAGGCCTATGAAATAACATTGCTTCTGTCATAATTCAGTAATATCTACAACACATACAGAATAACACTGCTTAATAACAATTCGGCAATATCTCTACTTGATAGTTTTGTGCTGAAGAAATATGTTTCTCCCGCCTTAATATAACATTTCTGTATCACTACGATAACCCTCCGCAATGTCAAATTCGAACTGTCTCTTCCATAGTAACAAATGAGAGATTAAAAAATCATGTTCTTTTTAGCGAAGGAAAATGTAAACGTTTCCGAATCCATAAGCTAGTAGTCATCTACATAAAGCCATTGCAATAGTCCAGGTTGGTGATTCATTTTAAGTTCAAATGGTTCAAATGGCTCTGAGCACTATGGGACTTAACAGCTGAGGTCATCAGTCCCCTAGAACTTAGAACTACTTAAACCTAACTAACCTAAGGACATCACACATATCCATGCCCTAGGCAGGATTCGAACCTGCGACCGTAGCGGTCTCGCGGTTCCAGATTGACGCGCCTAGAACCGCACGGCCACACTGGCCGGCATTCATTTTAAGGTCAGCTGATTCTGCTTTATATGGATTTCTTATATTCCACCTGCTTCCATCTTGATTTCTCCTAATATTCCAGGTCTGTTCCCTTGTAAGGAAAATGGTACACTGTCTCTAGAATATCTCGACTTCCCCCATTAAAGTATTGATGTATGACGTCATACTTCTGTCCTACACCGAGTGCTTACATTAAAAAAGTCTGGCTCTTCTACTGCCAGTTCCGATTACATCCATTGTGTAATGGTTTTTACTAAGTCAATATGTCATATTGCTGTAGGCAGCACTATATAATTTATATGTTACGTATGATTTTTTGTGGTGGCAGAATCAGATTTTATTTCTTCTACATGAAACATACCCCAATACTGAATCTAGTCACTACTAACTGAGTGAAATGTACATGACACAAAGCTCTTGTTACTAGATCACATGGAGCTGTGCAAAATAGGTCTTAACAGTAGTATTTTTCTGGGCACAAAATAATGTTTTTAACCCCGTGTAAGACTGCATACATTGACAGGACAGTGGTATTGCCTGTCACTTCTATATTTCGACACTAAAAACTCGCGATTCCTTAATGAATGTCAGAAGGACAGATATGACATTAAGAACAGATCTACACTACTGGCCATTAAAATTGCTACACCGCGAAGATGACGTGCTACAGACGCGAAATTTAACCGACAGGAAGAAGATGCTGTGATATGCAAATGATTAGCTTTTCAGAGCATTCACACAAGGTTGGCGACGGTGGCGACACCTACAACGTGCTGACATGAGGAGTTTCCAACCGATTTCTCATACACAAACAGCAGTTGACCGGCGTTGCCTGGTGAAACGTTGTTGTGACTCCTTGTGTAGGGAGGAGAAATGCGTACCATCACGTTTCCGACTTTGATAAAGGTCGGTCGTAGCCTATCGCGATTGCGGTTTATCGTATCGCGAAATTGCTGCTCGCGTTGGTCGACATCCAATGACTGTTAGCAGAATATGGAATCGGTGGGTTCAGGAGGGTAATACGGAACGCCGTGCTGGATCCCAACGGCCTCATATCACTAGCAGTCGAAATGACAGGCATCTTATCCGCATGGCAGTAACGGATCGTGCAGCCACGTCTCGATCCCTGAGTCAACAGATGTGGACGTTTGCAAGACAACAACCATCTGCGCGAACAGTTCGACGACGTTTGCAGCAACATGGACTATCAGCTCAGAGACCATGGCTGCAGTTACCCTTGACGGTGCATCACAGATAGGAGTGCCTGCGATGGTGTACTCAACGACGAACCTGGGTGCACGAATGGCAAAACGTCATTTTTTCGGATGAATCCAGGTTCTGTTTATAGCATCATGATGGTCGCATCCGTGTTTGGCGACATCGCGGTAAACGCACATTGGAAGTATGTATTCGTCATCGCCATGCTGGCGTATCATCCGGCGTGATGGTATGGTGTGCCATTGGTTACAGGTCTCGGTCACCTCTTGTTCGCATTGACGGCACTTTGAACAGTGGATGTTACATTTCAGATGTGTTACCCTTCATTCGATCCCCGCGAAACCCTACATTTCAGCAGCATAAAGCACGACCGCATGTTGCAGGTCCTGTACGGGCCTTTCTGGATACAGAAAATGTTCGACTGCTGTGACCTTCTCCATATCTCTCACCAACTGAAAACGTCTGATCAATGGTGGCCGAGCAACTGGCTCGTCACAATACGCCAGTCACTACTCTTGATGAACTGTGGTATCGTGTTGAATCTGCATGGGCAGCTGTGCCTGTACACACCATCCAAGCTCTGTTTGACTGAATGCCCAGGCGTATCAAGGCCGTTATTACGGCCAGAGGTGGTTGTTCTGGGTACTGATTTCTCAGGATCTATGCACCCAAATTGCGTGAAAGTGTAATCACATGTCAGTTGTAGTATAATATATTTGTCCAATGAATACCCGTTTATCATCTGCATTTATTCTTGGTGTAGCAATTTTAATGGCCAGTAATGTATGTTACAACGTATTCTCCCTTGCGGTAGGTCGTGACCAAGTATTTGGCAGCCGGGCAAAAGGCCCTCGTTCGCGGCCCGCCACGTGACCAGCTACAGTGGTGGCACAACGCGAAGTGACCACATCTCTGTTGGTGCAGTGAGCTTGGCATACAAGAACAATAACCATTTGTTCATTTGTTCCAGTACCGGCGTGCCGTTCGATGACTGTGCCATGTGTCCGTGGGTGGGTGAGGAAGGCAGGGTGAGGGCGGGGGGGGGGGGGGTCCAGTCATGTTGCCAATAGGTCGCGTCTCGGCACCGGGGAAATGCGTTTTAATAAAGTGCATTTCCTCTACCATTCCCTATCCTACACAGTGTTTGGAGTGCGATTTATTGCCCGTGTGCTACGCAGTGATATACTGACTTCGGCAGGGCGGTAGGCGGCCATCCAATGGCGCAGTGCTGAGCAGCAGCAGCAGCAGCAGAGCACGAGCGATGGTGTAAAGGTACTGCTGACTGGGCGGGGTCTGCAGATCACAGTCTGGCAGCGTCGGTCGTTGTTCAGTGACTGCTAATAGGTAGGGAGAATGCAGCAAGTACATATTTGTTGCATTGCTTATATTCTTTTATTAATATATGGTGCTGTGCTAATGTGATGCAGTGCTGGTTAAACGTGTTTTCTTAGAATGGAGGCTTAGGTATTTGGGGACATTATAGCAACGTGCTGTTCTCCACGCCCTCGTACTCTTACGGTTTTATGGACAGCCCCGGAGGATTCATGGTGTCCATGTAATTCGCTCCGCGAAAGGTAACACGGAGGCGAAAATTGATATCAATGCTCTAAGGAATTGTAATATTTAATTAAGGACTATTTATCGTGAATATTTTCGAACGTACTTCCTCTTCGTTGGGGTTCCTCCTTGACAATTTTTAAAGCCTGGTTATTATCCTTTAGTCATCGAACTATCATCACGATGATTTCAAATCGAGGCAATCAGGATACTGTAGGTATTACCGTCTGTAACGTCACTACTGCAGATAATCCATGTGGTGTTGTCTTGCACGGAGCGTCATTGGTTGCAGGTGAGCAGCTCCTGGTTGCTGTGGATGAGTGATACAGGGGAAAGTACAGAGAGAGTTTAGGAATGTTACGAGGGAGCTGTGCACTGCAGTTGGTGGATGTTCAGTGTATTAGCCTCGGATTAATGGAATATGAGGTTATGTAGGGAATGATTGGGATGACGCGGAGGTGATGAGCTGAAATAAGTGTAGTGAGGAAGGAACTAGCTAAACTTATGTGTCGAGTCGGCTGAAAATAAAGTAAAATTGGCTGTGGAAGAAGGTAGTTTTTTATTTAAGTGGAAAATTGTGTGCACAGCAAGGTTTATTTGGGACAGGATATAAGGACGTTAGAAAGGGTGGATTTTCTGGAGAACAAGGGGTATGAAACCTCTGATGTCTTCAGTTGTAAGTGGAGGGCGGAGGGAACAGTTTCTTTGCAGTAGAGTGTTAACTGACTAGATGGGTATGTCAGCTCTGGTTCTGTTCAGGCAACTGACATCTGGACATTGCTTGAAGAAGTGAGCTTCTTTGTAGTGGGTACAGGTAGGAAGTTTTCTACAGTTATGTTAAGTAATAATTATATGTAAAGCCTCATTGGCAACAATATGATTGGGGAACTGATGTAGATGGTTCCATCCTATACCGGTGATGATATATGAATGGACCATGTTGAATGAGGTTGTCAATAATGATGAAAGGTTCAGCTAAAATCTTATCAAGAATTTTTGTTAATTCGCAGTGCTTTTCTGATTCTGAGACCTGGGTGTGTCATAGGTTCTAACTGCATTTCCTCGTTTCCGATATCCGGTGTAATCCTTTGGATAACAGCAGTGAATGTAGGAGCCCGTTGAGGAACTTGGGGTTGTCTGGCAGGAAGATTTGTTAATGGTGTGAGGATTGCTTCTGAACCAAAGGCAATAAAAGGTATTTTTGATAGGACTGCAGAGTGGAAGTCGCGGAGTAACGATTTGATAATGAAATCTTTGCAAGGAATAATTTGTGCTATGTGAATATTGGGCATATATTATCAGATTTCAAGGGTAAGAAATTTTGATTGTATGAGTCTTGTATCAGGGGGAGAGGGTAGGGCACAAGGAAGGTGTTGATTTGAGATATTATGAGCTGGTCTGATGTAGTAGGGCGACATTCCATATATTCAATTTTGTCAATTTGGAGTTAGATCATTTTAGGATCAGGGATTCTGGCTGTTTCAGTGCTTAGGCGTTTCTGCTTCTTCTTCCTGATGGATAGAATGGAGTATGTTATTTGAGGATTAGCAGGATGAAGCAAATGATAGGTTCACTATGCGACTTAACTTCTGAGGTCATCAGTCACCTAGAATTTAGAACTAATTGAACCTAACTAACCTAAGGAATCACACACATCCATGCCCGAGGCAGGATTCGAACCTGCGACCGTAGCGGTCGCTCGGCTCCAGACTGTAGCGCCTAGAACCGCACGGCCACTCCGGCCGGCGCAAATGATAGGTCTATGAGCTATTGCCATTCGTGATATCACTTTATTAGATGCTACAGAGTCGAAAATTGAGTGTCATGAGCCCATGGGCTCTCCCCCTGTAGGGACTGTAGTGGATGATGGTCCTATCGATGGGCTTGAAATGTTGTCCGTATAATGTGATTATGATTGTAAAGTTGATATCAGTGCTAATGGTGTAGGTACTGGTGAAGCTGGTGCTAATGTTGCTGGTGAAGATGAGAGTGGCACTGTTGTTGATAAATGTAGTCCGGAACACAGCAATGCAGTTGCCAGGTACTCTCGTGTAGCAGATGCTGTGAATGGAAAAGTTGATAGGTTTAGTAGTTCTGAGATTGTATGACGAAATGAAGGAACTGCCACAGCTGTAAGCTAAGTGGATTATGTTGGAAGAACTACATCTACATCCATACGCCGCAAGACACCTGACGGTGTGTGGCGGAGGGTACCTTGAATAACCCTATCGGTTCTCCCTTCTATTCCGGTCTCGTATTGTTCGTGGAAAAGAAGATTGTCGGTATGCCTCTGTGTGGGCTCTAATCTCTCTGATTTTATCCTCATGGTCTCTTCGCGAGATATACGTAGGAGAGAGCAATATACTGCTTGACTCCTCGGTGAAGGTATGTTCTCGAAACTTCAACAAAAGCGCGTACCGAGCTACTGAGCGTCCCTCTTGCAGAGTCTTCCACTGAAGTTTATCTATCATCTCCGTAATGCTTTCGCAACACAGCAATGCAGATGCCAGGTACTCTCGTGTAGCAGATGCTGTGAATGATCCTGTAACGAAGCGCGCTGCTCTCTGTTGGATCTTCTCTATCTCTTCCATCAACCCTATCTGGTACAGATCCCAAACCGGTGAGTAGTATTCAAGCAGTGGGCTAACAAGTGTACTGTCAACTGCTTCCTTTGTTTTCGGACTGTATTTCCTTAGGATTCTTCCAATGAATCTCAGTCTGGCATCTGCTTTACCGACGATTAATTTTATAGGGTCATTCGATTTTAAATCACTCCTAATGCCTACTCCCTGATAATTTATGGAATTAACTGCTTTCAGTTGCTGACCTGCTATATTGTAGCTAAATAATAAAGGATCTTTCTTTCTATGTATTCGCAGCACATTACACTTGTCTGCATTGAGATTCAATTGCTATTCCGTGCACCATGCGTCAATTCGTTGCAGATCCTCCTGCATTTCAGTACAATTTTCCATTGTTACAACCTCTCGATATACTACAGCATCATCCGCAAAAAGCCTCAGTGAACTTCCGATGGTATCCAGAAGGTCATTTATACATACTGTGAATAGCAACTGTCATACGACACTCCCCAGCGGCACACCTGAAATCACTCTTACTTCGGAAGGCTTCTCTCCATTGAGAATGACATGCTGCATTCTGTTATCTAGGAACTCTTCAATCCAATCACACAATTGGTCTGATAGTCCATATGATCTTACTTTGTTCATTAAACGACTGTGGGTAACTGTATCAAACACCTTGCGGAAGTCAAGAAACACGGCATCTACCTGGGAACCCGTGTCTATGGCCCTCTGAGTCTCGTGGACAAATAGCATGAGCTGGGTTTCACACGATCGTCTATTTCGAAACCCATGCTGATTCCTACAGAGTAGATTTCTAGTCTCCAGAAAAGTCATTATACTCGAACAAATTACGTGTTCCAAAATTCTACAACTGATCGAAGTTAAGAGATATAGGTCTATAGTTCTGCACATCTGTTCGACGTCCCTTCTTGAAAACGGGGATGACCTGTGCCCTTTTCCAATCTTTTGGAACGCTACGCTCTTCTAGAGACCTACGGTACACTGCTGCAAGAAGGGGGGCAAGTTCCTTCGCGTACTCTGTATAAAATCGAACTGGTATCCCATCAGGTCCAGCCGCCTTTCCTCTTTTGAGCGATTTTAATTGTTTTTCTATCCCTCTGTCATCTATTTCGATATCTACCAATTTGTCATCTGTGCGACAATCTAGAGAAGGAACTACAGTGCAGTCTTCCTCTGTGAAACAGCTTTGCAAAAGGACATTTAGTATTTCGGCCTTTTATCTGTCATCCTCTGTTTCAGTGCCATTTTGGTCACAGAGTGTCTGGACATTTTGTTTTGATCCACCTACCGCTCTGACATAAGACCAAAATTACTTACGATTTTCTGCCAAGCCAGTACATCGAACTTTACTTTCGAATTCGTTGAACGCCTCTCGCATAGCCCTCCTCACACTACATTTCGCTTCGTGTAATTTCTGTTTGTCTGTAAGGCTTTGGCTATGTTTACGTTTGCTGTGAAGTTCCCTTTGCTTCCCTAGCAGTTTTCTAACTCGGTTGTTGTACCACGGTGGCTCTTTTCCATCTCTTACGATCTTGCTTGGCACATACTCATCTAATGCATATTGTACGATGGTTTTGAACTTTGTCCACTGATCCTCAACACTATCCGTACTTGAGATAAAACTTTTGTGTTGAGCCGTCAAGTACCCTGAAATCTACTTCTTGTCCCTTTTGCTAAATAGAAAAATCTTTCTACCTTTTTTAATATTTCTATTTACGGCTGAAATCACCAATGCTGTAACCGCTTTATGATCGCTGATTCCCTGTTCTGCGTTAACTGTTTCAAATAGTTCGGGTCTGTTTGTCACCAGAAGGTCTAATATGTTATCACCACGAGTCGGTTCTCTATTTAACTGCTCAAGGTAGTTTTTAGATAATGCACTTAAAAAAATTTCAATGGATTCTTTGTCCCTGCCACCCGTTATAAACGTTTGAGTCTCCCAGTCTGTATCTGGTAAATTAAAATCTCCAGCCAGAACTATAACATGGTCGGGTAAATCTACTCGAAATATTTTCCCAATTTTCCTTCAGATGTACTGCCACAACAGCTGCTGAGCCAGGGGGCCTATAGAGACATCCAATTACCATGTTTGAGCCTGCTTTAACCGTGACGTTCACCCAAATTATTTCACATTTCAGATCTCCGTCAATTTCCTTCGATACTATTGCACTTTTTATCGCTATGAACACGCCTCCCCCTTCACTGTCCATCCTGTCTCTGCGGTATACATTCCAATCAGAGTTTAGAATTTCATTACTGTTTACATCTGGTTTCAACCAACTTTCCGTCCCTAGTACTATGTGGGCATTGTGACCGTTTATTAATGAGAGCAGTTCTGGGACCTTTTGGTAGACGCTCCTGCAGTTTACTATTACCACATTAATATTGTCATTCCTTGTTGCGTTTTGCCTACTACTACCTTGTCGCGTCTCAGGAGGCGTCATGTCGGACCTAGGGAGGGAATTCTCTAACCTAAAAGAGCCACATGCGCACTCCACACGTACTCCGCTACCCTTGTAGCCGCTTCCTGCGTGTAGTGCACACCTGACATATTCAGGGGGACCCTACATTTCTCCACCCAACAGCGGAGGTCGAGAAATTTGCACCTCAGATCTCCGCAGAATCGTCTGAGCCTCTGGTTTAAGCCTTCCACTCGGCTTTAGACCAGAGGACCGCGATCGACTGTGGGAACGACACTACAAATAGTTAGCTCAGATTCCATCCCGCGAGCGAGGCTTTCCGCTTTCACCAACTCCGCCAACCGCCTGTATGAACTGAGGATGTCATCTGAACCCAGACGCCAGACAGAAGTCATTGGTGCCGACATGAACCGGCCGGGGTGGCCGAGCGGTTCTAGGCGCTACAGTCTGGAACCGCGCGACCGCTACGGTCGTAGGTTCGAATCCTGCCTCGGGAATGGATGTGTGTGATGTCCTTAGTTTAGTTAGGTTTAAGTAGTTCTAAGTTCTAGGGGACTGATGACCTCAGAAGTTAAGTCCCATAGTGCTCAGAGCCATTTGAACCATTTTTTTGCCGACATGAGCAACAATTTGCAGTCGGGTGCACCCAGTGCTCTCTATCGCCGCCGGCAGGGCCGCCTCCACATCTCGGATGAGACCCCCCGGCAAGCAGACAGAGGAACACTGGCCTTCTACCCCGACCTTTCCGCTATTTCCCTAAGGGGCTCCATCACCCGCCTAACATTGGAGCTCCCAATCACTAATAAATCCCTCCCCCCGTGTGCCTGCTCGGACCTTGCTGAAGCAGCAGCCTCATGTCCACTCACAGGCAGAGCGGGCGATGCCACACGGCCAGCCTCCACATTGACCCTCTTCCTCGTGCGACGCGTACGGCGCTGAACCCGCCACTCCCCTTGGGGAGAGGGTGGCCCAACTGCGCCCGGTACCCGCGAAGATGTCTCGACAGCAGGGATCGTGGGTGAAGCATGTAACACCTAGAGGAGACAAGGAATGAAGGGTAAAAGTAAAAGTAGTGGAGCGAGTAGAATAAAGATGGATTTAAGTAAGGTTGAGACAGTGGTGTAGGTAACCCATCTCTAACGGTAGTGATAAACTGTACCAAGATATATGACCGATAGTACACTCAGGAATAAGAAGAAAAAACTACTAATGATGGATCACTGCAGCTGCGACACTAACTGTGCCGCAAATAGTGATGGTGGTGGTTTGACGAGACAGCAGATGACCTGCATGGGTGATAACGATGATAATGATGGGCACAAATGAGGTGACGTAGCTTTGAAAAACACGTAAAGTGGTTTTAAGTGTAGCTCAGGCTAATCACTGTGTGAGTGAATCAGGGAGATACTCCAGAGGGCTGCTTTAGTTTGTCTTATCCAACCCCCTGACAATCGTGACTGTCGACCCAGCTACCGAGGCGTTGATTTATATCCTATAGCATTTCAAAGGCAATCTCTAAGCAACGTGTTTGCCACGACCTCAGAAATCGTGGCTGTTGCAAGTGGAACTGCCTGCTAAACAGATGATATTTGGTTCCACTCTTTGTGTATGTATCCGTATCGTTGGAGTGACGGGATAACAGAAGTGAAGGACTAATATCTCGAAAAGAAGCTACTCCAAGCGCGGTTCATGGCACTGCAGGGTGGTTGACAGAACAGCAGGTATCTACAACCCGGTTGTTGGCCATCACAGAATAATAGAGGCAGTGAGAGAAAAGTAACAATATATAATCGATGTTATAATCAACTTAATATTGTTTTTTCTTTGCGTGTGAACTAAATGTAATAGAGGTCACGTATAAAATGAACTTTTGAGGAATGCTGCAATACTTTTACCTATCGCAACTATCTAAAACACTAAAACGTTTACAGACTGTATTTCCTACAATCAGCATTTAAGTAACACCAAATCTAATCAAAATACTCGATGAAAAAAGTACACACACAATATACCCAAAAGACAAGGACACTGACGAAACATGATTTTAAGAAGGAATGGATAAGATGTTTTGATACGATTTCTCTTGTGATCTAGCACTTAAACTGCACATTTTTATAACACAAAAAGAGAATTTCTGCAGAGATGAAAATTCGATATCTCTAAAGTAAAATCTTTTCCAATGAAATAAAATTATTTATCTTAGTAAGTAACAATTTTGTGTAGAAAACACACACACACACACACACACCAACACACAGGTTGCTTATCATAATACACAAGTATAGTACAGATCTCTGATCACGAACGAAAATTCGAAGTTCGCAGCAAAATAAAATTACTTCTCAAAATACGGAAGACTCTGAGAACCAAACATACTCTGCACTACTATCGTAATTTAATTATTCTGTATTACTAGGAAATATACGTGACCTGCATATGTACACTAAACCTTGTAAGTTAAGCAGCACTTGTTGGCGACCAAAGTTTGGTTATCTAAATTGTGTGTATTTCTTATTAAAAAAAACATGTGGCTCACTTATTGACACTGCTGAAATAAACTGTATATTAGTGGATGGCCATTGTTTGATGTTACTAGCACACATAAAATTCATCCAAACACGTAAAAGTTGTTTTTATAACACTCCAAAACACACATGAGCACAGCTGCTGATTCATCTTACAGTTGAAAGTGCGCTTTCTGACAAGAATTAGCTAAGTAAACAATATTATTCCCATATCTAAATTAGCCAAAAAAATCTTCTCTAAAACCGATACCAAAGTCAGCCAAACATTATAGTGACCCTATCATAGGGTATTAAATTCATCTTGCACTTCAAGACGTTTGTCATTGTTTACTGTTTGATAGTGGAAACTACATAACGTTTTGATGAAATAGCATAGTCAACAGTAGTAATTCACATTCTTGTAATAAGAAACGAGGGTTGCTATGCTTTCAAAGCCACCCAAACATTATAGCAATTCCATACTAGGATATTAATTTTATCTTGCAGTACAAAATGGGTACCAACGTTCGCTGATAATGTCAAACATTGCATTAGCCTTCACGCTAAGGTATTAATTTTATTTTGCAATACAAAATGTTTTTCAACTTCTGCTGGTAAGGCTAACATGTGCTGTTGTACAGTGGAGACTACAGGACACTTTGATGAAACAGCATACTGAACAGCAGTAATACACATTCGTACAGGTAATAAACGATGGTTTCTGTGGTTTCAAAGTCAGCCAAACATTGTAGTAACTCCATACTAGGGTATTAATTTCATCTTTCAGTACAAAACATTTGTTATCTTATATTGATACTGCTTGATCCAACAACTAAAAGTGAATAGCCAGCAAGTTGAGTCATATCAAGGCAAGCCTTGTCCCCACAATGCAGCTACTGGGAGTGTCAGCTACTGGAGAAAATTGTATTCATTTAATTACTTCTGTTATATACTAGCATTGTAATGTTGTTGCCACATTAAATTAAGCATAACAAAGAGGTAGAGGGAGACAGAGAGAAAATTTACTGTGGTATATAAACCAGAGAGATAAAATTTACTGATTATGATAATTAAGGTGAGAGAGATGTGGAAATATTGTGTACACATATGTGAGGTGAAATTTAATGAAAAAGTAATAAAGTACTTACAGAGATAAAACATTATGCAATGTGTTGTGTATGTTTGTGTGTGTGTGTGTGTGTGTGTGTGTGTGTGTAGCATTTATAACAACTTGCCTCCCAGAATGTATCATCTTGTCCCAAACTGTGATTACTTACCCTGCACCTGTAACAGCTTGCCCTACAACTATGAGAATTTGCCATCCCCCCAATGGTTTCCGAGGAATGCTTTGTGCAACTTGTTATAGTTTCAGCGCAATTTGGTACAGTTTTGGGGGCAGGTTGATACAGCTTCTGGACGCAAGTTAATACAGTTTGGGGGGGGGGGGCAGTTGTTACAGCTTCAGAGGGCAAGTTGATACAGTTTCAGGATAACTTGATACAGTTGTGGGACAAGTTGACACAGTTTTGGGTCAAGTTTCTATATTTTTTGGAGTAAGCTGATATACTTTTGGAGACACATGTATACAGTTTTGGGGCACGTTGTTACAGTTGTAGAGCACGTTTCTACAGCTGGGGGGGCATGTTGATACAGTTTCAAGGCATGTTGATACAGTTTTGGGACATGTTACAGTTTTGGAGCATGCTGCTACAGTTATGGGGCAAGTTGATACATTTTAGGAGCAAGTTGATACATTTTTAAGGAAAAATTGATATAGGTTCCAAGGCAAGTTTTGAAGGTGTGGGGCAAGTTGTCACAGTTGCTGACTTTGGCTAATTTAGACGTGAAAATAACATTGTTTACTTTGGTAATTCTCACTGACAAGTGCACTTTAAGTTGTAAGTCAGATCAGCAGTAGTGCACATGTGTGTTGACTGCCCCGTTATCCTTCCCTCTACAGATAACTACTCCATAATTGCTCACTCTGTAATCGAACTCCCCTCCCTCTCAACTTCTTTTTACTCCGTCACTTCTGGCATGTTTTCCGCTTGCCTTCTGGCATGTTTTTCCCTCAGGGATTTATTGTTCCACAAGCACACAGGCCATAGGACTTTAAATTCTTGAACAGATCATATGAAGTAAAATAATGGTCCATAGAAATAATATAATTCTTTCTATGAAGATGTTGTTGTTGTGGTCTTCAGTCCTGAGACTGGTTTGATGCAGCTCTCCATGCTACTCTATCCTGTCCAAGCTTCTTCATCTCCCAGTACCTACTGCAACCTACATCCTTCTGAATCTGCTTAGTATATTCATCTCTTGGTCTCCCTCTACGATTTTTACCCTCCACGCTGCCCTCCAGTACTAAATTGGTGATCCCTTGATGCCTCAGAACATGACCTACCAATCGATCCCTTCTTCTAGTCAGGTTGTGCCACAAACTCCTCTTCTCCCCAAATCTATTCAATACCTCCTCATTAGTTATGTGATCTACCCATCTAATCTTCAGCATTCTTCTGTAGCACCACATTAGGAAAGCTTCTATTCTCTTCTTGTCTAAACTATTTGTCGTTCACGTTTCACTTCCATACATGGCTACACTCCATACAAATTATTTCAGAAACGACTTCCCAGCACTTAAATCAATACTCGAGGTTAACAAATTTCTCTTCTTCAGAAACGCTTTCCTTGCCATTGCCAGTCTACATTTTATATCCTCTCTACTTCGACCATCATCAGTTATTTTGCTCCCCAAATAGCAGAACTCCTTTACTACTTTAAGTGTCTCATTTCCTAATCTAATTCCCTCAGCATCACCCGACTTAATTCGACCACATTCCATTATCCTTGTTTTGCTTTTGTTGATGTTCATCTTATACGCTCCTTTCAAGACACTGTCCATTCCGTTCAACTGCTCTTCCATGAAGATAACTACTTAAATTTAGTATCACTTTCGATCCGAATCCTGCTATTGGAGATGATGAAACTTTTTCTGTATAAATATCAAAATTCAAGTTGCATGCCGATTTATCACATGATAACAACACTTTGTACACTTTAATAGAGGTTTGTCTATCGTGTACTGCCTTGGAAATTAACCTTTGCTTAATCAATAGCGAGATTCTAACGTGGAGTAAAGCAGTCTTTGAATTTTCTGGTGAAATGATACGGTAACGGACGTAGTTTGTATAGTTTGTCATAATTCTGACTGTTTCTGTCAGATGCCACAGAATTTTCATTGTGGTGCAAGTTACTCAGTAACCAACTAAACCTTTTTACTGGCATTAATTTCGATATACACACATTAAAAACAGTTTTGCATCACCCATGGTTTCATGAAATCCTGAAGATAGACGTTGACTGTGGATATTGTATCACAGACACACTCTCTTTGACTGTTCGGAAATGTCACTAAACCCACCCAACGATGTAAACAACCATGCATGAGCAGCACCTATTAGACGGACATCCGATCTGTTCCAGCTATTCCACCAGGAAGGAGGTACACGGCTCGTGTTGTCTGTAGTTCAATCATGCCGAGACGGTCAATACCGCTGTTCGATCGCGTCCGCATTATTACTTTGTGCCAGGAAGGGCTCTCAAGAAGGGAAGTGTCGAAGCGTCTCGGAGTGCACCAAAGCGATGTTGTTCGGGTATGGAGTAGATACAGAGAGACAGGAACTGTCGATGACATACCTCGCCCGGGCCGCCCAAGGGCTACTCCTGCAATGAATGACCGCTACCTACGGATTGTGGCTCGGAGGAATCCTGCAGAAACTCCACCATGTTGAATAATGCTTTTCGTGCAGCCACAGGACGTCGTGTTACGACTCAAACTGTGAGCAATAGGATGCATGATGCACAACTTCACTCCCGACGTCCATGGCGAGGTCCATCTTTACAACCACGACACCATGCAGTGCGGTACAGATGGACCCAACAACATGCCGAATGACCCGCTCAGGATAGGCATCACGTTCTCTTCACCAATGAGTGTAGCATATGCCTTCAACGAGACAATCATCAGAGACGTGTTTGGAGGCAACCCGGCCAAGAATTAGACACACTGGCAAGCGAGTGCTGCAAGGGGAGGTTCCCTGCTGTTTTGAGGTGGCGTTATATGGGGCCGACGTACGCCGTAACGCCTGTACGATACGTGAATGTCATCCTCCGACCGATAGTGCAACCATATCGGCAGCGCATTGGTGAGTGAGGCATTCGTCTTCATGGACGACAATTCGAGCTTCCTTCGTGCACATCTTGTGAATGACTTCCTTCAGGATAACGACATCGCTCGACTAGAGTTGCCAGCATGTTCTCCAGACATGAACCCTATCGACAATGCCTGGGATAGATTGAAAAGGGCTGTTTATGGACGACGTGACCTACCAACCACTCTAAGGGATCTACGCCGAATCGCCGTTGAGGAGTGAGACAATCTGGACCAACAGTGACTTTAATGAACTTGTGAGTAGTATGCCATGACGAATACAGGCATGCATCAACGCAAGAAGACGTGCTGCTGGGTATTAGAGGTACCGGTGAGTACAGCAGTCTGGACCACCATTTCTGAAGGTCTCGCTGTATGGTGGTACAACATGCGAAGTGTGGTTTTCATGAGTAATAAAAAGGGCGGAAATGATGTTTATGTTGATCTCTGTTCTAATTTTCTGTACTGCTCCCGGAACTCTCGGAACCGAGGTGACGCAAAACTTTTTTTTTGTGTGTGTCTAACTTTCACCAAGGTCTGGATCAGTGCATCAGTAGTCTCTGTAGCTAGGATTTTTTAGTGATTTCTATGTAAAGATTTATTTCGATAATTTTTTTTTTTATTTCATGTTCGTTGTTGGAGAAGAAAGATTTGCCTGTCCGTGTTGCATACAAATTCGTTTGAAACACTATGTGCTTTGTAAGTGGTTCATCAAAAAACTCTCAAAATAAGTTAGCTGGTTTTAGATTCAGTTTGTCCTTTATTTCTGCAACCACACCGCTTTGTTCAATAAATAATGGCACTTGATCAACACTTGTTGCAGGGCTCCAGTTCATCGTGGCTGCTGATGGAACACCGAGTCGTACCGCTTTGTTTTCACTTGTCTCATGACTTTCACTGTTATCCTTAGAATCATCGCTGTTTGACACACGACTATAAACACCACTAGAACTTGTACAATCTGTACGAATGTTGAGTCATTGTCATCATTATCATCACTGTCAATACTGTTGTCACTATAAGGAACTTCATCAAATAATATTCGGTAATATTCTCCCTCTGTTGTTCTTTTTTGGCGAGGCATACTGGATGGAGAAGAAAATATACTGGATGGGGAAGAAGGGTGGTGGTAAGCGCCATCAACCACACAGAAATCCGTCTGTTAAGTATAGAAAATTCTATTCGAATACAAAATAACATTACTTGTATATTATGGGAGGCCAACACAAAAACTATTACTTACCAAATACAGTCGTACAAAGAAGAGCTATAGAGAGAAATAGACGACACTTTCATGAACAACACCAACTATGATTGAAAAATCAGCATGTGTCGTAAATAAGCAGCAAAGATACTGCACTGTGATTCGCCTGCCATCTAGTGAAATTTTAGTCGAGAATTAGATTATTAGTTGAGAGAACGGCAGACTGAGAAAAATATGTGGTTATGCATAGTGACCACCGCCCTTTGAAAGCGTCCACATATTTGGTATGTTACAATGATGCCCGCCCTTCGAAGAGTTGCAGGATAGCCAGTTTCACGATAAGCTCCACGACAAACTGCGTCACATTTGTCTTCATCCCATCACATTCCATCAGTTCTCATCGCCATGCTGCATCAACGTGATTCTATATGCATACTTTAAGAGTGGATATCTAGTTGTACGTCCTGTATGATTTGTCACTCCCAAAGAGTGCCATTCGATCTTGATGGTGCGCGCCAGTTTTCATTCGGTCTTCGTGGTGCAAGTTATTGGTTTCTTTCGAACATGTCTTGAATACCGGCGATGTCCATTTTGTGAAGTGCACCTTCCGGACATTCATTTTCTGTTGCCCTCCTGAAACACATGATAGTTATTAGCAGCTAATATTTTTCCTGTCATAACTGTTAACACAACACTCTCAAATGAACCTTACTAAAGATTGAACTTGTGACCTCGCACTCAAGAGGTTGCTTGTTAGTCAGTAAATAAATACACTACGTCCACAACCAGAACATGTGCATCCACTTTCTGAACTGATTTAATTTAATTTCCATGTTATTTTCGTAAATTACGAGGGTCAGGTAGCGGGATGATTCCATAATGTAAAGCTCTGACGATCCCCAGCCACAAAAAGTTTTCATGAAACTTTTGTACCTCTTGTGCGAGAGTTATATCAAAGTTTCTATTACAGGCTTTTAGAGGCTATTAGATGAAGTTTTGATAAGGAATCAAAGTCCAGAACTGTACCGTTTGAATGTAAAATCAGTTTGAGGATCGGATTACTTTCAAATTTCCTTTTTCACGGAACACACACGACGGAGACAATGAGTTGTGACCTGTGTGCTGTAGGAGCAAATGGCAAGGGCAGTGTTACGAGTACTTGTCCTCAAGTTCTCTTCTACGTGACGAAAGACGTCTTCAAAGTCGAGAAATCTAGCGCGTCCGTGAAGCACCACAGCCAACTTCCTAGCTTCGAACGTGCCGATTTTTCTCAGCCGTTGTTGTAAACGGACGAAGGTGTTATATAATGTCATAATTACAACAGGGGCTGCCGAAGACGCCCTCTTCTCAGCTTGTGTGCTCACCGCAAAGTGGGAGATTTGATACTGATCCGATCTTCAAATTTTTTTTTTAATATTCTAGTGGCACATTTCTGGACGTAGGTCCCTTATAAGACTTCATCTACTAAGTCCCTCCTACAGCCCCTAGAAGCCTGTAACAGGAATTCTGAATCGCCCTCTATGGTTAGAGTCAAACCCACAACTAAATAGTCCTATTTTAAACACATTTAGCGCCATATGAAAGACGATACTGATGTGAGATAATAATTACTGGGGTCTGTGCAGTTCACGTTATCGTCGGGTAACAAAAAGAAAGATTTCTGTTTATACTGCAGGAGCAGAATCGAATGAAGCTGAAAGTGAACGATAGCAACATACTGTGGCCAGGAGCGACCCATGCAAAACCAGAAGGCTTCATGATCCCTACTAACCTAAAAGTGCTTACCATAGAGGAGAAGCCTTTTGTGTACGTGCGAGAGCTTGTGCACGAAGGAGACACGTGTACACCGGAAGAAATACCTTGTCCGCATTTCAACTCTACAGAGGAAGGTAAGACTGAACATGCGTCAGCTAATCAAAAACTTACAGTTTCACTAGCAGTCTTGCTGTTTGCTTGTTTTAGGGAGGAGGCGTGTAACAAGGCCACCTCAAGGAGATTAATGCCCAAAAATTTAAATAATTGTAAGAATGAGCTACAATGTGACATTGCAAATTGTTAATACAATATCTTTACGATAAATACAGAAAATATGGGATTCATCAAGAAAAGAACAGTTTGCAATGCTTCTAAATTACCTCTCTTTACCTGCTGATTTTGTTCTGATTTCTGTAGTGGCCCACAGCAAAAGCTCTAATACAGTGAATGAAAAACATTTTCTTTCCATATGCAATACAATTTAATTTTGCAGTAGTTTTCGTTATATTGTTCAGTGTTTTTAATAAATTTTGTATGTATTGTTGGTTCTTAAATTTACTTTAATTCCGATAACAATAAATCAAAAATCTGGAATGATGAAAGGAAATCACCTGAAATTTCGATAACTGAATCAATAATCCATCAACCACAGGCTTGTTAAAACCTACAGAGCGTATTAAACTGGTAGAATGCGGCTTCCTATAGTTTAATTCCTGATGCTTTTTCATTAATATTATGTAATAATCTGTTCCCTGCTGAAACTTTGTAATAATCTGTATCTTTCTGCAAGGCTCTGGCAAGGTTATTTCTTGGTACACTCTGCCTTTCTGTTGAAACTTCAACAAATATTTTGTGCTCTAACACACATGGAATTTCTAATTTCATGCACTCTTCAGTCCACTGCTCGTCGGCTGCTCCTGCTGATTTTTTTCTAAAATCGACCCTGAAAAAAACTTTATTTATATACAGGGGTTGGAGAAAAATATGGAAACACAGCGAGAAACGTATGCTTGAACATGAACGTAAACGCTAGCCGAACTTGCACATTGCGCTGCCGTATTTGAACATGAACGATACCTATACAACTGCCTCAACACGTTGCAAGTGGCAGTCGTGGTCAGAACTGCTGTGGCCGCCCACTTCATACATCGTAGCGCCTACTGCGTCGGCATCCCACTTCACGTCCAACCAACACGGAATGCCTCTATCACAGGGCGTATATTCACCAGGGAAACCTATGTCGTTTGCGTTGTCAAAACAAATACTTACCGGCGGCCATAACACAACACACCACCAGGTCTCCACCAACGGCGGCCACGGACCGCTACCCGTTCGCGGAGCCTGCAGAACAGCTTCACCAGAGGTGGCAGCTACCCCAAGAACTACTTTGATACGCCAGGCACGTGATCCCAAATAGTTCCGGCAGATACATCCGCCAATGGGCTTTATAAGGCGGCGCACTGCCGGCAAAAGGCAGTTCGACACACCACTTGCAAGGATACAGAGCTGCTGCCTCGGCAACCACGGCCAGACGCCTCTTCTACCAGCCCGATCTCTTGTAGATGGACTTGATATAGTCGACGAACCTCTTGACATTGTACAATTACTCATTGTGTTCGCTCCCCATGAAGAGTCGGGTCTTTCCTATTATTATTGGTTATTTTGTATTTGTGTCGATCCGCAGTTGGGGTTGAGTCGTTCGTTCTTTTGGAGATTGTGTTATTGTTTCGTTTTGGTAAGTCCAGTAAATTGTTTTCGGACTTGTTTTTTGCGCATTTCTAGTCTGCTAGCGCAGATACTTCAAGAACAGTGTCCTGGATAGTTGTGAGTGCAAGTCAATTCGAACGTGGGCAAATTGTTGGTGCTCAATGGCATCATGTCGAAGATTTATAGCACATACAGGGAAAGCGGAAAAACATCATCCGCTAAGTCACAACGTGGACGAAAGTATGTGTTGAGTGATCGTGACAGGCGGTCATTGAAGAGGGCTGTGACAAAAGAAATGGGACGATAGCTGCAAAAGTTACTACAGAACTGAATATCACTCCCCCGAACCCTTTCGGTTCCGTACTGGAATTCAAAAACCATTAATCAATGATGCAACTGCCGATAACAGGAAAACGTGGTGTCGAAGCAATCAAACCTGGACTGTGGAGCAATGGAAGAAATTCATTTGATCGGATGGGTCTTGTTTCACATTGTTTCCAACTTCTGGCCGAGTTTACGTCCCAAGAGTGAAACATGACGGGGGTTCAGCGATGATTTGGGTAGCCATATCGTTGCATTCGATATGCCCCATGGATACTCTGCAAGGTCGCGTTATCCCAAGGATGTAACAATTTAGGCTCATTAGGTACCTCCCATGGTACAATGTTTGTTTCTCAAGTACTGTGGTATGAATGGGACAGTGCTCCAATGGTTTAAATCATACCTAACTGGAAGAGTGCAGAAAGTTGAAATAAGCAGTTCACATAATATGCAAAAAATTGGTGATTTCTCAAACTGGGGAACAATCAAGAATGGGGTGCCGCAAGGTTCGGTCTTGGGTCCTCTGCTGTTCTTAATATATATTAATGACTTGCCATTCTATATTGACGAAGATGCAAAGCTGGTACTTTTTGCCGATGATACAAGTATAGCTATCACACCCAACAGACAAGAATTTACTGGTGAAATTGTAAACGATGTTTTTCAGAAAATCATTAAATGGTTCTCTGCAAATGGGCTCTCATTAAACTTTAACAAAACACAGTATATACAGTTCCACACAGCAAATGGAATGACACCATTGATAAATATAGACTTCGATCAGAAATCGGTAGCTAAGGTAGAATATTCAAAATTTCTAGGTGTATGCATTGATGAGGGGTTGAACTGGAAAAAACACACTGGGGATCTGCTGAAACGTTTGAGTTCAGCTACTTATGCTATTAGGGTCATTGCAAATTTTGGCGATATACATCTGAGTAAATTAGCTTACCATGCCTATTTTCATTCTCTGCTTTCCTATGGCATCATATTAGAGTGTTCATTGCACAAAAGCGTGTAATCAGAATAATTGCTGGAGCTCATCCAAGATCATCCTGCAGACACTTATTTAAAGAGCTAGAGATCTTCACTGTAGCCTCACAATATATATATATTCACTTATGAAATTTGTTATTAACAATCCGAACGAATTCAAAAGTAATAGCAGTGTACATGGCTACAACACTAGGAGAAAGGATGATCTTCACTACTCAAGGTTAAGTCTAACTTTGGCTCAGAAAGGGGTAAATTATGCTGCCACAAAAGTCTTTGGTTACTTACCTAATAGCATCAAAATATAGCATTTAAAAGGAAATTAAAAGAACTTCTTAATGACAAATCCTTCTACTCATTAGATGAATTTTTGTATATAATAAGTGGGTAATTTCCCTAACCCCCACAAAAAAAGAAAAAAAAATTAAAAATATTAAGTGTCATGTAATATTTTGTGTAATGTAATATCTTGTATAGACACCTTTTATAAACCTGACACGTTCCACATCATTACAAAGTGTCGTATTCATGATCTATGGAACAAGTACTAATCTAATCTAATCTAATCTAAATGACGCTGCTCTGTTCCAAGAAGACAGGGCCTTTGTTCACACAGCTCTTATCGTCCAGGACCAGTTTTATGAGCACGATCTCCCCAGACCACCACAGACACCAGATCTCAGTATTACTGCACCTTTGTTGTCTGCTTTGGAGAGAAGGGTACGTGATCACTATCCACTTCCACCATCGTTATCTGAACTTGCTCCTATTTTGCGAGAAGAAAATCATACAGGACCTGTAACCATTCCGAGACGACTGGAAGCTGTTCTGAAGGCCAATAGATTTCCTACACTCTATTAGACATGGTTATGAGTTGTGTTTTTCAGTGTTTCCATATTTTTGTCCACCCCTCTAGATTCTATCTGAATCAATCGTGGGCCATACTACCCAACCGAGGCTGTAAAGAAAAACGTTGAGTAGTCTCAAGACAAACTGAGACATTTGTTTAGAATTTTGACAATCTAGTTTACACTTAATTACCTTAGCTTTTCGTGTTACCTGACTCCAAAGACTCAGTAAAATATGTAAGCTGAGATAACGAGCTGCAGGAACAAAAGCAAACACGTACAGCCTGGTCCACAACACTGAATACAGTCTATCTTTCGTACGAACAGATCTAATCCACCCTCATAATTGGCACTTCGTGCACAGCATTGTAACGTTCTACCGCCTCCTGTGAGATGCTAGAAATTCTCAGTGGGCTGTACTGTCCAACCAGCTGTACCAACAGCCTCTCCCCTATACATCTATTAACGTAAATGTGTGAGATCACTTACACATTCTTTCAATGTGCGTAAATATGCTGATGAATCGAAACATTATCGCCACCGCCGACCATGAGATTAAATGCCGCTGGCTGGCTTTTCGGGTACGTAACGCGGTAAGAAACGTTTATAAGCAGGGAGATATCAAGCAGAAATCATTCTAGGGATGATATAGGACGCAAATGGAGAAATTCACAGACACAAGTAACTTTGATAAAGGGCAGATTGTTATAGCTCGGTGCTTGGGAATGAACATTTCAGAAACGATAATACTGGTCAGGTGTTCAAGTGCTACCATCGTGAGCATCCACGAAAAGTTGTTGTAGAGCAGTGAAACCACGAGTAGACGGCAAGGTGTTGGACGTCCACTCCTGATCGTATAAAGTGGAGGTTGGAAGGTTTCCCACTCTCTCAAGCGGGACACAGATATCTGTGGCAGATCTAACGACACAGTACAATGCTGGTGCTGGCACAGGTATTTCAGAGCACACCGTTCAGTACACATTGTTGAACATGGAGTTCTCCAGTAGACAACCCCTACGTATTCCCACTCTCATGCAACGTCATTATCAAATACAGTTGCATCGGGAGTATAATCATCGAGATAGAACAGCGAATCAAAGGAAACGTGTAAACTGGTCTAATGACTCACGTTTCTTGTTAGAGCAAGGACGGTGGGGGCAGTATTATGCTACAGAGTTAATTCACCTGGACTTTCATGGTACCTGTGGTAGTAACTGAATGTACCATGACAGCTGTAGACTACTTGATTATCGCAGATCACCTGCATCTCTCCATGTCTTCCCTGTCTGAGATGGCATCTTCCAGTAGGATAACTGTCCATGTCTCAAGGCCACAATCGTGCTACAGTGTTCTGAGAAACTTGACAGTGGAGTCACGTTGATATCTTGACCACCAAATTCGTCTGATCTGAAACTGATCGAAAACATCTGGGACACTATCGGGCATCAGCTCCTCACCCACAAATTATTATTAGTTTTTGTATTAGCACTCCGTCTTCAGGCCACCGAGTGGCCTACCGGGACCATCCGACCGCCGTGTGGAGGATGCGGATAGGAGGGGCGTGGGGTCAGCACACCGCTCTCCCGGCTGTTATGATGGTGTTCTTGACCGAAGCCGCTACTATTCGCTCGAGTAGCTCCTCAATTGGCATCATTGGCATCACGAGGCTGAGTGCACCGCGAAAAATGGCAACAGCGCATGGCGGCCTGGATGGTCACCCATCCAAGTGCCGACCACGCCCGACAGCGCTTAACTTCGGTGATCTCACGGGAACCGGTGTATCCACTGCGGCAAGGCCGTTGCCCTCGCCCACAAAACACCAGCCAATTATTTTCGGATGTCGCGTGCCCTGTGCATCGGCATCTAGTGCCATATACCGAGAACTTGTCCAACCTATGCTACACAGAGTCGTTACTGTATCGCATTCCAAAGATGGGCCAACACGCTATCAAGCAGGTGGTGGTAATGTTTTCGCTCATCAGTGTATTTCAGTACAGTGAAAAATTTGTAGTCAATACTGATTACAGTTGCATGTAAAATTTGTCTTAAGCATTTTGATCAATTATCTAATATGAAACATTTGTTTTATTTTAGTCTTCTGCTGTAAAGGATTCTGCATGGATCTCTTAAGGGAGCTAGCACGGAACATAAATTTTACATACAATCTGACATTGTCACCAGACGGCCAGTTTGGTAGTTACATCATCAAGAACAGCTCAGGTAATTCATCGACATACAAGAGTAAAAAATTTCTCAATCTTTCATTAATGAAGACGGGAAACAAATTCAGTTCAGTTCTTTTTATAATGTTTACTTTAAGCGTATTAGTAGCGTTATATGAATGCGGACTGTAGCATTTATGGCTTTGTTTTGCAATATGTGGACTTTGTCTGTCCCTGTATCCCAGCAGATGTTCACACAACTTTCCCGCTGAGTGGACGTCTGCATCTACATTCACAGCCATACTGTGAAACTACTGTAACGAGCGTGAGAGAGGGTATCTCTCATTAGGTTTTCTTCCCATTCCACCCTCAAATGGAGTTTGAGAAGAATAAATTCTCAAATTTCGTTTGATATTCCATAGAATCGTATTTTCGTTGATTAGCATTGGTATGGTACTGAGTCAAACACTTTTCGGAAGTCAAGAAATACTGTATCTGCCGGTCTTCTTCGATGTCTGGATTTCAAATTGTCATTTAAGAATAGCAAGAGATGGGTTCTTCATGACCATTGTTATTGGAATCGAGGCTTAATGGCATGGAAAAGGTTACACAGTTGTCAGATTTCCCCCACCCCCTATGCCACAGGCCAACTGCTCTTTGTATAAAATGGGCGGAATTTCGAAAATTCGTGGGAAATTCAAAGTTTGGTGCGAATTTCAAAATGGCTTAATTGTACTAGAGGGTTTTCAACTTACTCCTATTCCGTCACTGAGGAAGTGGGGCTGTTGTACTAAGTATAAAGTGGTGAAAATTTTTTAAAAATCCAAGATCGAGAATTCTCATGTTGATGGTAGTAGGTCAATTGTGCTAAATATAAAATTAAATACGGCCACTGGCTGATATAACTGTGGAAGTAGGTCACTTGTGCAAAGTGTAAAATCCAAGGTGGCTGATCTGGGATACTGGTAACACCTTTATGAGACCAGAATTCAAGATGCTATGACAAAGGGAAATAACCTGTCTGTTGTCCTAGTTAACATGTTTTCCCCAAGCTATTTCTCACTCAGACTATTTACAGCAATCGTATTACTTACAGAATTTCTGGGATTTCCCCTCTGATGTCAGCATTTAAACAGTTGTCACCCAAAGTCTTTAAGTTCGATCTAAAATTCAAAATGGTCAACACATATGTCATACAGCCTGTTACTATGGAAGTAGGGCTGTTCTCCTAAGTATAAAATGGTGGGATATCCAAGATTGGGTATTGTCACGTTGGTGTAAGTAGGTCACTTGAGTTAAATCACTCGCCTTATGCAAAGAATATTCCTCCCCCCCCCCCCCCTCCCCATAGGTCCAACAGTGTCCGTTAGACAAAAGATGCCAGTCTGGGTAGGGCAGGGGGAATTAACCTGTCTTCTGCCCTACCTAATATGATTTCCCCAAGCTATTAATCACTCAGACCTGCAAGGCTATTTATAAAAAGCAGATCACTTACAGAATTCCTGGGTTTTTCCCTCCCACATCGCCATTTAAATAGTTTTCATGCGGACTCAACGTTGGCCACAATCACTACTGTGCTGCCATCTGTTGACCTGTGTACCAGGCAGTGCTGGGCCAATGCTGCCACCACCACTGCCACCGTCACCACCACCACTAGAGACTGGACCCCATACTGGACTCCATAGCTATCGTCCAAGGGCTGACAAAACCCTGGAAACTGAATGGCACAGAGAGCGTGATGTACTATTATAGAGATGCCACTTCTGCCTACAATTCCAGAGCAGCTGGCACCCCATGATATAGTTAGGAATGCAGACAGATGCTCGCCTGTTGCCCACTACGACAGTGCATCCCCAACAGAGCCAGAGCAGTCTACGAGACGACACAATTTTCAAATGTATTCCAAAGGGTACACAATTTTACACCTAAACACACTCGTTTTTTATGACAGGACTGCGTCCTATTGTGGTAGACGAAGGTGCTGTAACAGTTCTGACATTCCATAACTCGAGCAGCCTACATGACTCTCTGAAAACTGCTGTTCAGTTATCAACTGATATACGTTTGGTGTGAGATAACTAAAGTTACTTGATTGTTTCTCCAGCCCCATGGTTATATGACAGATTAATGAATTACCTGAATAAATACAATCTTTTAAGCGAATCACAGTTTGGCTTCCAAAGTGGCAAAAATACAGTCAGCCATAGTAGAATTCACAAAAGTTGTACTTGATGCTCTTGATAAAGATGAATGTGTCAAAGGCATGTTTTTGGATCTTTCTAAGGCGTTCGATTCAGTGGATCACAAGATTCTATTAAATCAATTAGAATCATTAGGATTACGATGGGTAGCTAATGACTGGTTTCGATCATACATAGCATATAGGGTACAAAGAGTAGAGAAACACATACTTCAGATAGATCTAAACATTTATTAAAACACTTATAGGGAACCAAAATACGTTAATATAGGGGTTTCCGAAGGTAGCATATTAGGACCGATACTATTCCTGATATACATCAATGACTTCCCCAGTAGTGTTACTCATGGTGAAAAAATTCTCTTCGTAGATGACAGCAATATTATAGTCACTGAGAAAACAAGAGAACTCCTTGCCCAGAAAGCAAATGAAACTCTCAAGGAAGTTTATGATTGGTCAATAAGCAATAAAGTGACATTAAACATAAAGAAAACTAATGCCATGAATTTCAGTTTGAAAAATGACAATGTCAAACTAAATGTAGATGGCACCTCTTTAGACTATGTAACAAATGCAAAATTTCTAGGAATGAATATTGATTCTCAGTTCAAGTGGTGTGAACACACAAAGGTACTTGCAAACAGAATGTCATCAGCATTTTGTGCCTTTAGAATCCTAAAAATTACCTGTTATGCAATACATTTTATACATTGAAGGATTACGTAGATAAAACAGAGTAGGGGTTTGACAAAAAAAATGCTATACAAATAAATAATAATGATGATTATAAAACATCCAACATTCCACATAACACCTCCACTTTATGTTTTTTTCCCTTCTCTTTTCCTTTCTACAAATACTTACCCCTAAGCTATGCATAGCACAATACTAACACCTCTTCCTCTTTCTGAGCTCAACATCTCACTCATTATGGAGGGATGCTGACTCAGTTTTTCAGGATAGCAAAAGGGAAGTTGCGGTACAGAAAATAGCCCAGATATCACCACTGTGTGTTTGTGTGTGTGTGTGTGTGTGTGTGTGTGTGTGTGTGTGTGTGTGTGTGTAGTGAATGAATTGTTATGAAACAATGTTCGTATAGTGTGTGCAGTGACTGATAGTGAGATATGAGTGAACAGTGTGGCATTACATTATTTAATAAATTTTATTGTATACCAGGAGTAAATCTAATGATTGTCTCTAACAAGAAGTCTGTAAATATATGTGTATACGAATTAGCCTATTTTACATTGGTCTAAACTTGTAAATACTTTGACATGTCCTATATCCTTGTAAAAAGAGGATGAATAAAGCTGCTACTACTACTACGACATACTCTAGCGCCATTTGTGGTCTTTGTTGGAGTCTGATTAATCTTTTTTAACAGATGTAGCCTGATTCCGATTCAATGAAACAATGCTTTGTTATTGTACTGTTCTTAAACTATAACTGCTTTTTATTATATGTGGACAGGATGGATAGCATGCGTGAAGACATCGTTGGTACACATTTTGCATAGAATACCATGATGATTGTGCGTAGTACAAGCCATTGGTAGGTTTCGGTGTCTGGAGACATAAGGCATCAATTTATTCACGAAACTCGCGTAAACTGCGTGCACAGAGCGGTTTCTCAGCAGAATGAACGGTAACCGCGAAGGGATGGGGAATTCTCGTCAGACACTTGTCAGAGTATTGCGAGAAAAGTGAAATCGTTTGTACAGAAATCCAACGACTCAGTTTTACACTTAACACACTATTAATATGATTTCAGAACTGCAAGGTTCCTGGACTTTTAGTCATCCGAAATGCAACGCCGTTCACATTTCGATGTAGGAAATCTATTTCCATAACCCGACATACGTTCACATAACGAAGTTGTCTTCTACAGAGCTCCATACGTTATGGTCGCAAACTTTAAGAGGGCGAGACTAATACCTTGTACACCAAATAAAACAATAATTCTTCAAACTCTTTGCAGGTTTCTGGAGGTGTATGACCAAATTCACATCCAGTTGTGGTTCAGACATTATGTTATGTTCACATCACATCAGAAAGGGGTAAAATATGCTGCTATAAACATTTTCGACAAATTACCGGATGAAATAAAATGTCTGACAGACAGGAGTAATAGCTTCAAAAATAAATTGAAATCATATCTCCTTGACAACGCCTTCTATACCATAGATGAATTCTTGAACAGGAATAAATAAATCTATAAATATAGTATATGCATTGTGTGCCATTTAAGGGAATGGGGTAAATAATAGAAATATTAATCTTTAACTCTCTTGTTTCAGATGTGCATTTCTTGTACACTTCACACGTTCCACATCCTAACGGCTACCGTACCGCGCGATTGATCAATGGAACACGCAACCAACCTCTAAAATGATCGTCAGCTAATATTTTAGTTAATATTAATAATAGACATCTGGCTTTCGCATATGCGAAGGTACGAAATGACGTATGCGTTTTCAGCTACTTTCAGCGTCATTTCAGTTTCCCAATTTCTACTACTTTTGAATTTCTTGGGGAATTTCTAAATAATTTCTGTCCAATGCAAATGTGCTTCCCTCAACAACAGCGCTTGTGTAGAGTATATAGTACCTACAACCCCAGAAAAATTTGAACGGAGTGCAGTGAGATAATGCTTGTTAATGTTTTTGCAATTCAGATGATAACACTTCCCACTCCATACGATGTAAGATGAAAGTGCAGAACATCCAGAGATGATTATTTAACGCCATCCAAGAGTCCTTATATCCATGTGTTAAAGTAAATTCAATAGATCAGTTCTACAGTGGCCTACAGGACACACAGAACTGTAGTCATCCCTCCTATAAACAGAAAGCGATATAGTATTCAGTCGATATTAAGCTATTACTCACATAAATTATAACTGTTTTATGTTGTACATAGGACATCCAATTTCTCCACGAGAGTTCGTATGGTACTGTCATCTAGGGTTTAACATCAGGTGGGCCTGTGAACCACTGAGCTCAGTGTCATTGTAAGGAAGATGAAAATTGGTACTTTAAGGAGAGACCTCATGATAGTAGGTCTAGAATATTGTCTTGATTAAGACAGTGGAAGCAGAAACGGATATGTGCTGTTTATGATTTTGGTCACTCAGTGATCCTAAGAGCAAAGTCTGATGACAAGTGTCACAGGTTTGCGATTGAAGATGCATGATAGCACAGGATATCCATTCGGAAGTATTGCAGAAGATGTGCAGTGAGTTAACTGTGAGACATATGCAGTGCATGTTTCTACAGGATTTCTTAATCACTCCTGATGGATCCAGGTGTGATTCCTTCAACAAGATGATTGTGTTGGAATTCTTTTGCTGATCAAGGTTGCAAGATATACTAGATGTGATGCAGAAGATTCATCGAGAAGCGACTACAGCATTTCACTGTAGGGCATTCCCTGCAGTTTGTCTACATTACTGCATCACCTTCCAGCCAATAGCACACACTTAACGCTGCTGAAGTACTGAGACTACCATCTCAGTAAACTATTTATGTTCATCCTCAAACCAAAGTAGATCAATGCAACCCTCATACCATAGACACTTATTCTGCTGGAAAAAAAGAACTCATTATGTAATAATAGACTACAAATGTCAGACATCTCAGAACACATAACCAACAAACACAGACATCAAGTGGTTCCAAGGGATTTCTGTATCACTTGTGATGAACAGCGCAGTTTGCTGTACTCTATCATGATTAAGTTTTATAACACAATCAGTTATAAGGATGTTTGTGCAGAAAAATGTTCTGTATCAGTTCTTAAGAGATGTGTGGCCATTGTGGCTCGGTTGGTGGTGTACTAGTACAGGGTGCGGCAGTCAAACCTGCATTTATTATTAGTGCGCGGAAGTGTTGGAAGTAGTGAGGGGAGAGTATCCAAGGTCACCGCTGCGTTCCCAACAGAAAGCATTTCAGTAGCCATGGAGCAGTGGACTAAGCAACAACGGTTGTTTGCAGTGAAAGCGTTCTACCCAAGTGGTAGCTATGTAGCCGCTCAGCGTCTTTTCCAGGCGCATTTTCAAATTAATCGTAATAGGCCAGTGCATTCAATTAACTCAATAAAATGGCTCTGAGCACTATGGGACTCAACTGCTGAGGTCATTAGTCCCCTAGAACTTAGAACTAGTTAAACCTAACTAACCTAAGGACATCACAAACATCCATGCCCGAGGCAGGATTCGAACCTGCGACCGTAGCGGTCTTGCGGTTCCAGACTGCAGCGCCTTTAACCGCACGGCCACTTCGGCCGGCGCTTAACTCAATAAGAACTTGGGTCGAAAACTTTGAAAACGTCGGTGAAACAACAAGGAAAAGAGGTGGCAGAGCAAAGACAGTGCATACTCCCGAGAATGTGGAACGTGTAAGAATTGCTGTGGAAAGAAGCCCCTGGAGATCATCGCGTAGACAGAGTGTTGCGCTTGGAATTTCTGACAGGGCTGTCTAAAGGATTCTGAGGTTAGACTTGCATCACCACCCATACAAAATCCAAGTGGTTAACGCTTTGAATAATAACGACTTCGTGGTCCGACAGCATTTCTGTGGAAGTCTTTTGCAAATGATTGAAGAAAACGAGGAACTTGTTCGCAACCTCTGGATGAGTGACGAGGCACATTGTCACCTCAATGGATATGTGAACAAACAGAACTTTAGATATTAGTGTGATCAGAACCCTCACCAACTCCACGAAAAGCCCCTGCACTCTACCAAGGTAGCAGCTTGGTGTGCATGTCCTCATCGGGAATAACAGACACTTATTTTTTTCAGAACGAAAGAGGGAAATCTGTTACTGTGAATGCTGAGCGCTATTCAGCAATGTTAAGGACATTCTTCATACCTCAGCTTTCTCAATATGCAGTGAATGATGAAAAATTGTTTCAACAAAATGGAGCAACGAATTACACAGCCTGCGTGAGCACTAATGTTCTCAATGAAATTTTTCCCAACCGGGTGATTACAAGAATGGAGCTATTGCCTGCTTGCCCACCCCCCCCCCCCCCCCTTCCCATTCACCTGACCATACACAGCTTGTGATTTTTTTTTTCTTATGGCGTTATGTTAAGAGCACAGTGTAGACCTCATAACGCTGGTGATCTCAAAGCAAGAATACGGTGCGAGAATACCGTGATCGAGAAGTACGCCATCCTGCTGATGTTTTTTCCAAACAATGGAAAAAATGTGTTGATGTTTCTTAAAAGCTTTTTAACGTAGAATAAGACTGTATGAATAAAATTTTGAAATCTGCATCCATGTTTATTTTACATTCATTTTCAAAATGCAGGTTTGACTGCTGCACCATGTAGTTGTAGTAGTATTAGTATTAGTAATAGTCCATTCAAATAGATCCCCAACTACAGCTCATACCAAAGACACTTAACTACCTCTTAACTACCTGCACCACGGCGACCACACACTCGTTTGGTGAGCGATAGTTTTATTTTTAAGTAACACTGATTATCAGTCTAAGTATGGCTTTCTCTGCTGAAAATTTGACACCGATGCGGAAACATCGTTAAACTATAACTATCAATACTATAAACGCAGTGCAATCTAATTCGCAGGCTTGGACTGCATTTTTAAGTGATTCCTCACATAAATTGTATGTGTTTTATGTTGTACATAGGACATCTAACGTTTACAGCAGATTTCTAATCAGCAGTCACCTCTTGCACCATGCTCAAGAATATATTGGAGCAGTATCCAGAAATGTTGTCACACAAACTCCATGATTCACTGAAGCAGGAAACCGAAAACTGTTTCCGGACGTAGAGTTTCCACTATTTCCAACGTCTATGCCATTAACATTGCATACTACATGAACGAATGTGGTATTACTCTTTGCAACGTTAATTGTGTTGTTATAGGACTGTCTTTAGATCGAGAAGTCAATGTAACGTTAATTAATTAAAATCCACGATTTTCTGACATGAAAGTAACACTGTGAGATGATGGTTAATATCAATTTTATTGGAATTCAGCACAAAATAACTGCAATGCCCAACAGCCAAACGCTGACTGTTTAACTGGATTACAGTGTGTAAGAACTATCCAAGAATCATGAAAATATACATCAACAACAAGAACATCGCATAGGACACTCCTTTCCAGAAACCAGATGCTTGTCAGAAAAACCTTCCAGCGTGTGATATTCTTATGTGTATAGATTTTGTGGAATATCCTTGTGAAGCCTTATAGAGGTCATCCACCAGAACACACCAAAAGAAGTCTTTGCTATGAATTTCTAGCCACATATGACATTCCAACACAGTAAACCACTTAGAAAAACTGTGTTATTTCTGGTCTACATGCTCGTATATCACTACCACACAGGTAGTAATTAGCATCAACACGTCTAAACCAGAATCACAATCCATCAGCTATTTATAGCTGACCTACTTCCTCCCAACACTATTTAAGTTTAGAATTAACGATGGCGGTCCTGGATGGCCATCTGCGACATTTTTGATGATGCCAGAGACCGAGATGGCGATTTGCATCGTCATCAGTCGTATCAGAATCCAACATGGTTGGCATAAGTGTACAGGTGCAGTTCAAAATAGTTTTCCAATTTTTGTGGTGCTGCAGTTTGGCATCTCCGGCATTCAGGCTTACAAGCCATCAAGAAGATCCACAAGTTGTGCTCTGTACACCACAGAAAAAGATTAATCATCATCATGAAGAATCATCACAGGTCTACCACCTCCTAACAGAAAAATTTGATTCACGCAGGTGGGTGTCAGTACAAACTGATTCATCTCTCTCATCATTATTATCATTATTCATTCTCTCTGTCTCTCTCTCTCTCTCTCTCTCTCTCTCTCTCTCCATCTCTCTCTCTCCATCTCTCTCTCTCCTCTCTCTCTCTTTACAGTTCCCGATTCATTTGAGCAGCATCAGAAATCAAGTAGGCATATGCAGATACACTCCCTGGTCCAACTACCAAAAGTCAACATCAGGCACACACACACACACATACACACTGAATAATAATAATAAACACTGAGAGGGAAAGAGATGAATAAATTAGTACTTACACACTACTGTGTGAATCAGATTCTTCTATCTGGAGGGGGTAGGCGTGTGATGATGCTTCATGATGATGATTAGTCTATTTCTATTGTGTACAGTGCAGAAGTGATGGGTCCTCTTGATGACTTGTAAGCCTGAGTGCTGAGGATGAGTGGTGGAGTTAGATAAACCACAGCAGCACAGAAACTGAAACAGCTATTTTGGACTGCACCCGTGCACCCATGTCAGCCATCTTGGACTCTGACATGACTGATGACATTGCAGGTTGCCATCTTGGCTTCTGACATCATGAACAATGTCACAGATCACCACCCTGGATCGCTGTCTTGGGTCGCCATCTTTCATCTTAAACTTAGAACCATGTAGGTTAGTACCTGTCACCCTGCTATGTGTTTTACTGTATTACATTCCAAGTGAGTGAATAACATATATCTAGACTTGAACTAGTATTGGAGGGAAGTAGGTCATCTCAGCTATAAATACTTGACAGAATGTGTTTCTGTTTTAAACATGTCGATGCTGGTAATTACCTGCAGGTTAGTAGTATAGGAGGATGTACACCAGAAACAACATGCTTTTTTTTCTAAGTGGTTTAACGTGATGGAATGTCACATGTGAACAACAAACTAGAAATTCATAGCAAAGACTTCTTCTGAAGTGTCCTGATAGGTGGGCACTATAAGGCTTCACCAGAGTATTCCACAAAATCTGTGCACATAGGGATTTCACACACAGATGTTTTTGCTGACAAGTATCCGCTTTCTGAAAGGGAGTGCTCTACATGGTATTCTTGTTGGCGATGTGTATTTTCATGGTTCTTGGGTATTTCTTATACACTGCAGTCGAGTTACACAGACAGTGTTTGTGAGTTGGACATTGCACTATATTCCAATAAAATTGATGTTAACCATCATCTCAAAGCATTAATTTCGTGTCAAAAATCGTGGATTTTTGTTAATTAACATTACATTGAACTCTCGATCTGATTACTATCCTGTAACAATACATTTAGCATTGCAGAGACTAACACCACATTCTTTGAAGCACTATGCGATGCTTGTGGCATAGATGCTGGAGATAATGGTAAGTCTGGAAACAACTGTGTGTTTCATTGAACATGTCTGGAAACAGTTCTGTTTGCAGCTCCAGTATATTCTTGATGGCTAGTAAGCCTGGATGCTGGGGGTGACAGGTGGTTAGAAATCTGCTGGAACTCTTGGGTGGCCCATTTACAACGTAAAACATTTACAATGTGTGTGAAAAACACTTAAAAATGCAGTGCTGACCTACACATTACGTCGTATTCTGTTTATAGAAAGGATGGATAGAGTCCAACGATTTGTCAGTGTTGGAATCACATTTCCATCACACCAAGGCATACAGCGAAAATAAGTGTTAGGTAAAAATAGTACTGTCACCTACCAAAAGACTGTGTTGTCGCTGTGGTACAGCTAGTTGAGAATCTACAGTATGAATCTACCATACCTCTTTGAAAACCTACTTGAATTCATATTATGGATCTACCTTACTGACCTTGCCATTGGACTTCCTGTTTGAGTCTATGAAATAAATGTACAAGTACTTCTACAGCCACTAGTACTCAACCAACTGAGCTACAAAGAGCACACGTCTTCTAAGAACTAATATAGCGCATTTTCTTGCACAAACACCTTTATAACTGACTGTGTTATATGACCAGTGTCTATGGTATAAGGGCCGGAATGTTATACTTTGAATTGAGGGCGTGTATACTCGGCGGTTATAGCTACACTACTGGCCATTAAAATTGCTACACCAAGAAGAAATGCGGATGATAAACGGGTATTCGTTGGACAAATACATTATACTAGAACTGACATGTGATTACATTTTCATGCAATTTGGGTGTGTAGATCCTGAGAAATCAGTACCCAGAACAACTGCCTCTGGCCGTAATAACGGCCTTGATACGCCTGTGCATTGAGTCAAACAGAGCTTGGATGGCGTGTACAGGTACAGCTGCCCATGCAGCTTCAACACGATACCACAGTTCATCAAGAGTAGTGACTGGCGTATTGTGACGAGCCAGCTGCTCGGTCATCATTGACCAGACGTTTTCAATTGGTGAGAGTTCTGGAGAATGAGCTGGACAGGACAGCAGTCGAACATTTTCTGTATCCAGAAAGGCCTGTACAGGACCTGCAACATGAGGTTGTGCATTATCCTGCTGAAATGTAGGGCTTCGCAGAAATCGAATGAAGGGTAGAGATACGGGTCGTAACACATCTGAAATGTAACGTCCACTGTTCAAAGTGCCGTCAATGCGACCAAGAGGTGCCCGAGACGAGTAACCAATGGCACCCCATACCACCACACCGGGTGATACGTCAGTATGGCGATGACGAATGATGTTGTAAACAGAACCTGGATTCATCCAAAAAATGACGTTTTGGCATTCGTGCACCCAGGTTCGTCGTTGAGTACACCATCGCAGGCGCTCCCGTCTGTGATGCAGCGTCAAGGGTAACCGCCGCCATGGTCTCCGAGCTGATAGTACATGCTGCTGCAAACGTCGTCGAACTGTTCGTGCAGATGGTTGTTGTCTTGCAAACGAACCCATCTGTTGACTAAGGGATCGAGACGTGGCTGCACGATCCGTTACAGTCATGCGGATAAGATACCTGTCATCTCGACTGCTAGTGATACGAGGCCGTTGGGATCCAGCACGGCGTTCCGTATTACCCTCCTGAACCCAGCGATTCCATATTCTGCTAACAGTCATTGGATCTCGACCAACGCGAGCAGCAATGTCGCGATACGATAAACCGCAATCGCGATAGGCTACAATTCGACCTTTTTCAAAGTCGGAAACGTGATGGTACGTATTTCTCCTCCTTACACGAGGCATCACAACAACGTTTCACCAGGCAAAGCCAGTCAACTGCTGTTTGTGTATGAGAAATCGATTGGAAACTCTCCTCATGTCAGCACGTTGTAGGTGTCGCCACCGGCGCCAACCTTGTGTGAATGCTCTGAAAACTTAATAATTTGCATATCACAGCATCATCTTCCTGACGGTTAAATTTCGCGTCTGCAGCAAGTCATCTTCGTTGTGTAGCAATTTTAATGGCCAGTAGTGTATATTGCAACTACTCATTGAGGTTCAGTGTGGGCTGTGACTATTGTACAGCAGCGAAACGTGGTAGACATGCTGCATTAGTGTGGAACCGATTTATGCAGGAAAAAATTAGTTCCAGTTTTGGCCATCAGCTATATATCTGGTGTTGTACGCTGTTTGTAGTGAAAGTCCTTTATGTGAATGGCAGCAGTTACAGTGATGCATTGAGTGATTATCACCGACTGACAGTTCTGAGCAGAGGCTCAGTGTCATTAAATGGTATAAAGAAGATTATAATGAAATTCAAAAACACAAGTGAGCTTGGTGTGGTACCTGGAAGAGGAAGGCATCCTATCCCGATGTAGGCTATTGGCAAGGTTTGTTTTGCTGTCATTGACCATGCAGCACATGCCCCATGTAGTGCTAGTACTCGTGCAATGTCACAAGAATTGTCCATCCCATGGTCAACAATACAGAAAGTTTGGCAGCCTATTTTACAGTGGTACCCATACAAGAGCCTGATGGTGCAGCAACCCACATCCCATTCTTAATCCATTGCAAATGGAAACATTGCTATAGCTTCTTCTTGCATTCAGAGCACTCGATTTGCACTTGGTGACCAAAACTGGATCTAACATTTTCCAGTGTAAATCGGTTCCACATTAATGCATTAGAATATCCCACCAAGTTTCGCTACCATACGATAATTACAGAACACACTGGACCTCTGTGATGATGGTCTAATATATACAGTCATGGTACTTCTGCTACGTTAGGTTTGTGCTATTGGCTGGAGAGTGATGCAGTTATGTATAGACGTCGCAGGGAATGCCTAACTGTGGAACATTGTATAAAACTTCTAGAAGGGTCTTCTCTGTCATATCCCGTATACGTCCCAGCCTTGACCAGCAAAAGAATGCCAGCACAAGTGTCATGTTGAAGGAATAAATGATTAAGAAATCCTGTGGAAATATGTGCTGCATATGTCTAAAAGTTAACTCACTACGCAACTTTTGCGACATTTCCGAATCGTGTCCTGTTCTACCGTGTATCTCTGATTGCTATCCTGTGGCACTTGTCATCAAATTTTGATCTTAGAAACTTTGGGTGCCCAAAATCACAAACAGTACATCTCCATCTCAATGCTTACATTGTCCTGTGCTAGACAATTCTATAGATCTGCTATCACAATGTCTATCATTAAAGATCTATGTTCATCTTCTTTACAATGACATTGAACTCATTGATTCACAGGTCCACCTGATGTTAAACCCCAGATGACAATAGCATACGAACTACCACTGGATAAATTGGATGTCCTATGTACAAAGTAAACAGTTATAATTCATGTGAGTAATCGCCTTATCCCGACTGAAGACTTTATCTTACTGACTTAGTTCCTGTCGTTCCCTCTGAACACAGGGCCGTGACGAAATTCCTCCACTTCACAGGATTTCTAGCAAGTCTCTTCACTTCACTCCAGGTTTTCCCCTCCTCTGCAGCGTCTCTCTCAATCGTCCTTTTCCAGGTCTCTTTGGGACGGCCGCGTTTTCTAACTCCTTGCGGTTTGCAAATCAACGCCACCCTTTCAACAGCTCCGTCTGGTTTCCTCAATGTATGCCCAATCCAGTTCCATCTTCTTTCCTTGATTCGTATATTGATTGATTGCTAATTTGTCTCCCTCCAAAGATCTTCATTTGTCATTATATCTGTCCATCTCACATTTAAAATACGCGGGAGACAGCGGTTGATAAAAACTTGGAGCTGGTTTTTGATGTGGTTAGTCGCCTTACAGGTTTCGCAACCTTACAGCAGAACAGCCTTCACATTGATATTGAAAAGCCGTAGTTTGGTCTTCTTTGAGATGTTCCTATTTCTCCAAACAGGTCACTGTTGTACAAACGCACCATTTGCTTTGCGGCTGCGACTACGGACGTTCTCCTCAGCACTTCCTGTAGTCGTGACTATACTTCCTAGATCCATTAATGGCCAACCTATTCGTGATGGTTGAATTTATACACATTTCTTTGGTTTTGCGAATTTTATCTTCCTTACAGTGACATTGAGCTCAGTGGTTCAAAGGGACATCTGATTTTAAACCCCAGATGACAGTACCATACGAACTCTCATTGGAGAAATTGGATTGCCTAAGTACAACATAAAACAGTTATAATTTATGTGAGTAATCGCTTAATATCGACTGAATACTAATCGCTTTCTGTTTGTAGGATGGATGACTGGAGTTTTGTGTGTCCTGCAGGTCAGTGCACAATTGCTCTATTGATTTTACTTTAACGTATGGACCTAAGGATCGTTGAATGACGTTAAATAATCAGCAGCCTGTTCGCACTGAGTGTTCTGCACTCTCACCTTGTGTACATAGGTCGTATTCAGTAGGAAACCTTTTCATCTGAATTGCTGAAACAGTGACAAACCATTATACGACCGTGCTCTTTTCAAATTTTACTGGGCTTGTAGCTACTATGTTCTCCACACAAGCGCCCTTGTTGAGGCGAACACAGCCACATTCGTCGGAAATTACTTGGAAATTCCTCAAGAAATGCAAAAGTAATTGAAATTGGGTAACTGAGTGACGCTGAAAGTAGTTCAAACTGCATGCTTCGTTTCTTACCTATATATATGAAACCCAGATGTCTGTGCGTAGGTGAAACATTCGCCGACGATCATTTTATAGGAGTGATGTAAACATACCATATTTTCTGAACAATAACTGGACGTGAATTTCGTCAAGCTCCTCGAGAAACCTATATGTTAGTCGTCTCACCCTGCTAATGTGTGGAACTCTGAATAATAGAACTTTGCTAGGTGAATGTATGTCAGGTGCTGAAATAGATTTCCTATACTGAAATGCCCCATTCCAGACGGAAAGAGGCCAGAAACTGTGCAGTTCTAAAATTATATTAATAGAGTGTTTAAGTGTAAAATCATGTAGCTGGATTTCTGTACGAACGGTTCCACTTTTCTCGCAATACTACAACTGTCTGAGGAGCGTCCTCCCTCCATCCATCTAAAATTATATTAATAGTGTGTTTAAGTGTAAAATCATGTAGCTGGATTTCTGTACGAACAGTTCAATTTTCTCGCAATACTACAACTGTCTGAGGAGCGTCCTCCATACCTAAATGAATTTCGTGATTCCATTGATGACTCATATCTCCAGAAACCAACCTATGGCTTGGGTCATGCGAAGTCATCACGGTATTCTATGTGAACCGTATACCAGTCAGAACTCATGCTATCCATCCTGTCCACATGCAATAAAATGCGATAATAACTAAAGATCACTGCGATAATAAAGTTTACTTCCATCGAATCGGAATCAGGCTTCAACTGTAAAAAATTTAACATGTGCGAGTAGGACTCACGCACTGAGGCTACCGTACAAATGTAATATTCATGCAGTCCGGAAACCGATAATCTTGACAACTTTTGCCTGTTATCGACGTTGATACTGGCAAGATATCTATCTGTCCCTCGGATTCCAAGACTTTTGAGAATATTTTAATTTCACGTTTGACGATGTATAACGAATGACAAAAGAAACATTTTGTTCGTGTGATGTAGTCACAAATCAACAATTTTCTGATTATTTTTCCTTTACTTGTACTTTGAAATCTCGATTCTTGCCAAATTTCGTGATGCTGCGTCAACAGGAAGCACTCTATAGGTTTTAATGAGTGAGATTTCGAATATCAAAATTTATGTCATAAATACCCGCATCTTTAGATAGCACTGACGTAGAAGGTTAACTTTTTCACGATACTAAAGGACCTTAGACGTCATTATGGACATAAATTTCAACCTGATACATCTACACGTTCCTCACAAAAGGGAGCTTAACAGACGCACGCACAGTCAGATAACAAGCAACAAAATTTTTTTCGTGTGATATAGTTACAAATTAATAATTTTCGGATTTTTTTCTTTTGATTGTACACTACTGGCCATTAAAATTGCTGCACCACGAAGATGACGTGCTACACACGCGAAATTTAACCGGCAGGAAGAAGATGCTGTGATATGCAAATGATTAGCTTTTCAGAACATTCACACAAGGTTGGTGCCGGTGGCGATACCTACAACGTGCTGACATGAGGAAAATTTCCAACCGATTTCTCATACACAAACAGCAGTTGACCGGCGTTGCCTGGTGAAACGTTGTTGTGATGCTTCGTGTAAGGAGGAGAAATGCGTACCATCACGTTTCCGACTTTGATAAAGGTCGGATTGTAGCCTATCGCGATTGCGGTTTATCGTATCGCGACATTGCTGTTCGCGTTGGTCGACATCCAATGACTGTTACCAGAATATGGAATCGGTGGGTTCAGGAGGGTAATACGGAACGCCCTACTGGATCCCAACGGCCTCGTCTCACTAGCAGTCGAGATGACAGGCATCTTATCCGCATGCCTGTAACGGATAGTGCAGCCACGTCTCGATCCCTGAGTCAACAGATGAGGACGTTTGCAAGACAACAACCATCTGCACGAACAGTTCGACGACGTTTGCAGCATGGACTATCAGCTCGGAGACCATGGCTGCGGTTACCCTTGATGCTGAATCACAGACGGGAGCACTTGCGATGGTGTACTCAACGACGAACCTGGGTGCACGAATGGCAAAACATCATTTTTTCGGATGAATCCAGGTTCTGTTTACAGCATCATGATGGTAGCATCCGTGTTTGGCGACAACGCGGTGAACGCACATTGGAAGCGTGTATTCGTCATCGCCATACTGGCGTATCACCAGGCGTGATGGTATGGGGTGCCATTGGTTACACGTCTCGGTCACCTCTTGTTCACATTGACGGCACTTTGAATAGCGGACGTTACATTTCAGATGTGTTACGACCCGTGGCTCTACCCTTCATTCGATCCCTGCAAAACCCTACATTTCAGCAGGATAATGCACGACCTCATGTTGCAGGTCCTGTACGGGCCTTTCTGGATACAGAAAATGTTCGACTGCTGTCCTGGCCAGCACATTCTCCAGATCTGTCACCAACTGAAAACGTCTGATCAATGGTGGCCGAGCAATTGGCTCATGACAATACGCCAGTCACTACTCTTGATGAACTGTGGTATCGTGTTGAAGCTGCATGGGCAGCTGTACCTGTACACACCATCCAAGCTCTGTTTGACTCAATGCCCAGGCGTATCAAGGCCGTTATTACGGCCAGAGGTGGTTGTTCTGCGTACTGATTTCTCAGGATCTATGCATCCAAATTGCGTGAAAATGTAATCACATGTCAGTTGTAGTATAATATATTTGTCTAATGAATACCCGTTTATCATCTGCATTTCTTCTTGGTGTGGCAATTTTAATGGCCAGTAGTGTATTATGAAACCTTGCTTCCTGCCAAATTCCATGATTCTAGGTCAACGGGAAGTTCTCTGCATGTATTGATGAATGAGTTTTCGAATATCAAAATTTGTGACATCCGTATCTTTTGATTGCATTGACCTGGAAGCTTCAATTTTTTACACCACCAAGAGACTGTAGACCTTGGTACGTAGCATAAATTTCAACTTGATACCTTTACTTGTTCCTGAGAAACAAGGTTTTTAACAGCCGGACAGACTGGCAGCCAGACAGAGAGACGGACAAAAAAGTGATCCTATAAAGGTTCCGTTTTTACCAACTGAAGCACGGAACCCTAAACATTGTTAATCAGACTCCAACGAAGATCGAAAATTGCGCTAGTGTTTGTCATCACTCAGTTAGGGTCGATGCTGAAACCATCAAGTAACTACATTTAGCTCACGCCAAATGTGAATCAGTTTAGAACTGAATAGCAGTCTTCACAGCTGGTCTAGCTATGGAATGTCAGAATTCTCACACGGCCTTCTCCTAGTACAATAGGATGCATTAGATTATGTTTATGTGTAAAGTCGTTTAGTGTTAAGAATACGTCTGAAAACTGTGTCATCACGTAAAGCATATCGGTTGTGTTTGGAATGAACTGTCTTAGCGCACAACAGGTGAGCACCTGCTTGCATTTCTAACTGTATGACGTGGCGTTGGCTTCTCTATAGAGGTGCATTGTAGGCTCTGCGGCTTCAGGCGCCACGTTTTGTCAGGAGTTGGACGATAGCTGTAGAGTGTCACACAATGTGGCGCAGTTTCTGGCGGTGATGGTGGCGGCGAGTGCGGCAGCGGTCCAGCCCTGCCTGGCGCGTTGGCACGATGGTTGTGGCTGACGCTATCAAGGGAAACTACCCATCATACCTCCTCCAGATTTTGTCGTAAGACGGCTCAGTGGATAGCCTGTCAAAAACTGAACATGATCAAAGCATGAAAACAGGATGAAAGTGTACTGAACCGTGATCAAAGAAATAAAATAGAAAGAGTGAAAGGTCCAAGCTGACAATGTGCAGCGTCGGGCACAGAGGTATAGCTGTGGCGTCGTGGCTATGTGGTTATGGTGTTGGGTCGGTAAGGGTGACATCTGTGTTCAAACACTGTCCTTCTGGCTATTGACGTGTCTGTTCGCTGTGTTCACATATGTGTCTGTGTCGTTGTGTAAAGTCCGTTTGCATCAGTGAGGTGTAAGAACAGGACCTCCAGACGTATGTACCTCCTATTTGTTCTAGCCAAGCGCTACATGTTTCACTCTTGCATTCCGTTTTGGAAGTTTTTACTTTTGAATTCCTGTGTTGTTATGTAATTCATACCTGCTTATTTGTTGTATTCAGTTCTGTAAGAGATCTACATCTACATCTACATACATACTCCGCAATCCTCCATACGGTGCGTGGTAGAGGGTACCTCGTACCACAACTAGCATCTTCTCTCCCTGTTCCACTCCCAAACAGAACTAGGGAAAAATGACTGCCTATATGCCTCTGTACGAGCCCCAATCTCTCTTATCTTATGTTTGTGGTCTTTCCGCGAAATATAAGTTGGCGGCAGTAAAACTGTACTGCAGGCAGCCTCAAATGCTGGTTCTCTAAATTTCCTCAGTAGCGATTCACGAAAAGAACGCCTCCTTTCCTCTAGAGACGCCCACCCGAGTTCCTGAAGCGTTTCCGTAACACTCACGTGATGATGAAACCTACCAGTAACAAATCTAGCAGCCCGCCTCTGAATTGCTTCTATGTCCTCCCTCAATTCGACCTAATAGGGATCCCAAGCGCTCGAGCAGTGCTCAAGAATAGGTCGTATTAGTGTTTTATAAGCGGTCTCCTTTACAGATGAACCACATGTTCCCAAAATTCTACCAATGAACCGAAAACAACTATCCGCCTTCTCAACAACTGCCATTACATGCTTGTCCCACTTCATATCGCTCTGCAACGTTACGCCCAAATATTTAATCGACGTGACTGTGTCAAGCACTACACTACTAATTGAGTATTCAATCATTACGGGATTCTTTTTCCTAATCATCAACATTAATTTACATTTATCTATACTTAGAGTTAGCTGTCATTCTTTACACCAATCACAAATCCTGTCCGAGTAATCTTGTATCCTCCTACAGTCACTCAACGACAACACCTCCCCGTACACCACAGCATCATCAGCAAACAGCCACACATTGCTATCCACCCTGTCCAAAAGATAATTTATGTAGATAGAAAACAACAGCGGACCTACCACACTTCCCTGGGGCACTCCAGATGATACCCTCACCACCGATGAACACTCACCATCGAGGACAACGTACTGGGTTCTATTACTTAAGAAGTCTACGAGCCACTCACATATTTGGGAACCAATCCCATATGCTCGTACCTTAGTTAGGAGTCTGCAGTGGGGCACCGAGTCAAAAGCTTTCCGGAAGTCAAGGAATATAGCATCCGTCTGTTACCCTTCATCCATGGTTAGCAAGATATGTGAAAAAAGGGCGAGTTGCATTTCACAGGAGCGATGCTTTATAAAGCCATGCTGATGCATGGACAACAACTTCTCTGTCTCAAGGAAATTCATTATATTCGAGCTGAGAATATGTTTGAGAATCCTGCAACAAACCGATGTTAAGGATATTGGTCTGAAATTTTGAGGATCCGTCCTTCTACCCTTCTTATATACAGGCGTCACCTGCACTTTTTTCCAGTCGCTCGGGACTTGACGTTGGGCAAGAGATTCGCGATGAATGCAAGCTAAGTAAGGAGCCAACGCAGTAGAGTACTCTCTGTAAAACCGAATTGGAATCCCATCAGGACCTGGCGATTTATTTATTTCCAACCCATTCAGCTGCTTCACAATCTATGCGACATTTCGCCTGCTCCCACTATCACATTCACTTGCGACGGTAATATATTCTTACTAAATGACATATTCTGTAACCAATGTAGAGCGTGAAAGACTATAGAAGGAGAAAAGACGCGTCAACAGCCGGACGGAAATTTCATGATTTTGTGAAAAAGAAGTTTGGCGGACAAGCGAAATTTCAACACCACCTTTCACAATCCAACACCATAAATACATAACCACGAGGCCACAGAAACACATTTATGCTCAGTGCTGCACATCTTCAGCTTGACTGTTCACTGTTTATATTTTGCTTCTTTTTTCACAGTTCAATACACCCCCTTCCTGTTTTCTTGCTTGATCTGTGTTCAGTTTTTGACGAGCTATCCACTACACCATCTTACAACTAAATCTCTAAATCTCGGGGGGGGGGGGGGAGGCGGGGAGGGGGGGGGAGGTGATGGGGAGTTTCCCTTGCAAGCTTTGCAATACACGCGGAGGATACCTTCCCTAGCATGGTGTTTGTTATAACACTGACACAACATGAGCGCCTCTGATCCGCATAGCTGGTAATTTGGGCAGCACCTGTCACATTTTTCAAGCTGTCTTCAGGATTATCATGATGTTACCATCCGAAAAGGTAACACAAGACCGCACTTTGCCTGTGGCGTCCTAATATATCTTGATACAGAGGATGTTCGGCAGTTGTTCTGGTCTGAATGTGATCCCAAACTGTCATCCACTGAAAACATCTAATCGTACGGGGGTAAGCAATTATTTTCCCCAATTTAGTTATATTTTTGTTTATTTTGTAAGTACTGTAGTTTTACATTGATGATGCATGCTTTTGTTTATTTGTTGTTATATCTTTGCAATTTTCAAGCTGCTGGGTTAGTTTCATTTCCTGTCGTGCTGTTAACCATGGCTGTTCCGCAGTCCATTTTGCACCAAAGAACAACCTTCAGTGATCCATTTTTTGTTGTCAGAAGTTGTATCAGGGGCCGTAATTCATCGAAGACTTTCTGTACAGTACGGGAACAGTGTTTTGCCACAACGGAGTGTCTACGAAAGGATTGAAAAATTCCGAAATGGTCGCACAAGTGTTACGCAAGATGAAGCTGCCGGACGACCGTTTACCACCACAAATGAAGAAACCACTGAGCATTCACGTGAAATGATTCACTTAGACAGATGATTAACTATTGACAAAGTGGCACATCATCGGCAAATTAGTCATGGCTCTGCCTAAGAAAGAATCCACAACAGACTTGGGTTTCATAAAGTTTGTGCAAGATGGATCCGAAATCAAATCACACAGTTGCATAAACAAAGGCGCTTGGACATCTGCAAAAAACATTTGGATCGCTATGATAACGAAGGTGACAACTTCTTAGACAGGATCATTACTGGTGACGAAACCTGGATCCATCATTACGAGCCGCAGAGCAAACGGCAGAGTATGGAATGGAAACATTCAAATTTGCCATGCAAGAAAAGTTCAAGACCCAACGGTCCACAGGAAAACTGATGCTTACGGTTTTGTGGGATGCACAAGGTCCAGTACTGCAACATATGGGGAAAGGGGCACAGCAATAAACAGTGTACCTTACAGTGAGATGCTTACTGTCAGGCTGAAGCCTGCATTTTGAAGCAAACGCCGAGGATTGCTTTCAAAAGGTGTTGTGTTGTTGCACGACAATACCCGTCAGGATACTGCTGCCCACACTGCTGAAACGCTCCAGAAACTCAAATTTGAAGTACTGGATCAGCCTCCATATAGTCCCGATCTTGCCCCCTTCTGACTACCACTTGTTTGGTCCACTCAAACAGGCATTAAGGGGCCGTCGATTTGCCTTAGATGAAGCAGTGAAAGAAGTGGTGCATTCCTGGCTCGCAGGTCAACCGAGAACCTTCTTTTATGAGGGCATCAGGAAGCTTGTACAACGCTGGACCAAGTGCACTGAAACGCAAGAAGACTATGTCGAAAAATGATGTTCTTGTAAGTTTCCTATTTGATTACAATAAAATTTTATAACTACTTTCCAGATAATAATTGACGTACCCTCGTATGTTGCTGAAAGACTCACAAACCACTACAAGTCCGCCATTAAGTTTGATGAACACTGACATAGAAGAGCGTTTTTATTTTAGGCGCAGTACGGTAAGTAAAACGGCGTTATTTGCTATCCTTCCTGGTGTTGTAATTTTAATGGCTAGCAGTGTATCTCAGGTGCAAAGGTCAGTGATGACGATCTATTAAGAGGCTAAAGGATTCCGTCTCCATTGCGGTGCTTCAGTCTGGAACCGCGCGACCGCTACAGTCCCAGGTTCGAATCCTGCCTCGGGCATGGATGTGTGTGATGTCCTTAGGTTAGTTAGGTTGAAGTCGTTCTAAGTTCTAGGGGACTGATGACCTCAGCTGTTAAGTCCCATAGTGCTCAGAGCCATTTGAACCATTGCGGTGCTCTTGCCCACAAGAGCGAATGAGCACTCAATGTCACAGCCATGCAAACAACAGCATCATTGATCATAGAGTAGTGGAGGAAGGCCTTTCTGAAAGCACAGGTGGCAGTACGTAACTTGGCACTCAGAGGGCGTATGTCAAGTTGCCTATCCTAACATGGACATCCGCAGAAATTTATAGAAGAGGGGAAAACATTCTAATATTTTATGCTTTGACTGATTCAGCCAATTGATAGATGTGTTCTGCTCCAAGAATTAAATTTGGCAATAACTACACTCCTGGAAGTTGAAATAAGAACACCGTGAATTCATTGTCCCAGGAAGGGGAAACTTTATTGACACATTCCTGGGGTCAGATACATCACATGATCACACTGACAGAACCACAGGCACATAGACACAGGCAACAGAGCATGCACAATGTCGGCACTAGTACAGTGTATATCCACCTTTCGCAGCAATGCAGGCTGCTATTCTCCCATGGAGACGATCGTAGAGATGCTGGATGTAGTCCTGTGGAACGGCTTGCCATGCCATTTCCACCTGGCGCCTCAGTTGGACCAGCGTTCGTGCTGGACGTGCAGACCGCATGAGACGACGCTTCATCCAGTCCCAAACATGCTCAATGGGGGACAGATCCGGAGATCTTGCTGGCCAGGGTAGTTGACTTATACCTTCTAGAGCACGTTGGGTGGCACGGGATATATGCGGACGTGCATTGTCCTGTTGGAACAGCAAGTTCCCTTGCCGGTCTAGGAATGGTAGAACGATGGGTTCGATGACGGTTTGGATGTACCGTGCACTATTCAGTGTCCCCTCGACGATCACCAGTGGTGTACGACCAGTGTAGGAGATCGCTCCCCACACCATGATGCCGGGTGTTGGCCCTGTGTGCCTCGGTCATATGCAGTCCTGATTGTGGTGCTCACCTGCACGGCGCCAAACACGCATACGACCATCATTGGCACCAAGGCAGAAGCGACTCTCATCGCTGAAGACGACACGTCTCCATTCGTCCCTCCATTCACGCCTGTCGCGACACCACTGGAGGCGGGCTGCACGATGTTGGGGCGTGAGCGGAAGACGGCCTAACGGTGTGCGGGACCGTAGCCCAGCTTCATGGAGACGGTTGCGAATGGTCCTCGCCGATACCCCAGGAGCAACAGTGTCCCTAATTTGCTGGGAAGTGGCGGTGCGGTCCCCTACAGCACTGCGTAGGATCCTACGGTCTTGGCGTGCATCCGTGCGTCGCTGCGGTCCGGTCCCAGGTCGACGGGCACGTGCACCTTCCGCCGACCACTGGCGACAACATCGATGTACTGTGGAGACCTCACGCCCCACGTGTTGAGCAATTCGGCGGTACGTCCATGCGGCCTCCCGCATGCCCACTATACGCCCTCGCTCAAAGTCCGTCAACTGCACATACGGTTCACGTCCACGCTGTCGCGGCATGCTACCAGTGTTAAAGACTGCAATGGAGCTCCGTATGCCACGGCAAACTGGCTGACACTGACGGCGGCGGTGCACAAATGCTGCGCAGCTAGCGCCATTCGACGGCCAACACCGCGGTTCCTGGTGTGTCCACTGTGCCGTGCGTGTGATCATTGCTTGTACAGCCCTCTCGCAGTGTCCGGAGCAAGTATGGTGGGTCTGACACACCGGTGTCAATGTGTTCTTTTTTCCATTTCCAGGAGTGTATAATTAAACGTATTGAGCTCCAAAGATCAATCGTTATCACTAATAGATCTTTAAGCTAAATTATTTCGATACCCAAAAAATAAGCATCTTTTTAGTAAATGTAAAACACATCATTTTATAATATTGCCTATTTTTTTGTTAATGACCTGAAATTACATCTCCATGCGATTCAATCAAGCATGTCGAACGAGCTACGAAATAAACACAGAAAATATTCGCAAAATGTCCTTACATCACATACAAATCGCCTATGTGTTAGGACGACATTGGAATATAACAATCAGAAATGAAGGAGTCGGAACAGCAGAGAAATGCTTGCTGGACATATATAAAAATAGCCAGCAAGAAATGTCATTGAGCAATACTCTCAATAGTGGAGAAACGAGGTATACTCTCTCAAATATATTTTATACAACTTTTGTGTATCTGCCTGTACTGAAAGACAGCCGCGAAGGAAACAGTACAGTTTTCTGTGAACACCCGGACATGGAGGCAATCCGAAATTATGTATCGATTACTGAAATCAAGTGTTTCTCGTCGCACTCGGCAATGCTGAACCTGCAGTTTTGTAATATCGCAAACAATTATTTCTAGAAATGCGTAAGAATTCTGTAATGAATTGAAGATCTGCATCCCAGGGGTAAGTTCCCACCCCACCTTTTTTTTCTCTTTATTGTTATTTTGAACACCTTGTACAAAGGTGGGCTGTCAGCAGCATAATACGCTGCTCTTCAGCCACGAGTGATACAATATAAAACATAATGGAGGTACAGATGATGCAATAAAATGGCGGGTAAAAAAAAACTGTAGACACAGATAACAATATACACGAAGCCCTTCACACTGGACAAGAAAAAACACTAAAACCTGTTGACACGGCGCACAAAACACGGGCGACTGCGACGGCACAGGTGAACGGTGGTGGCGTGACGGCGAAAGAACACTAAACACAAACACGAAGGCACACACACGAGACACTGATGGCGATGATCTCCGGCGCGCGAATGTCCACTGAGCGTGTACGAGTCCGGGGACCTGCCAAGAGAGGAGGAGGGGGTGGGACAGGGAGAGGGGAGAGCAGAGATGCCAAGGGCAGGGGAGATAGGGGGGGGGGGGGGAGGAACGAAAAAGTTCCCCTTCCTGCAAACGGCTATATATCCTGCCGAACAGCATTTCCCGGGATGTCTTGTGTCGATAGTGAAATACTATGGTAGGTGTTTGTCTGGAGATGTTATTCTAGATTTGGATCAATCGTTTCAGCAAATGGAAAAATTTGCATAAGGTTTCAGGAAATTATTAACGTCTTGTAATGTGCGTGCACAATCACTATAAATTACTCAAATGACGTCATTTCCGTTTTTGACTAAGTATTTTTCTTGTGTTATTGCAATTTTGCCTTATGTGCCATTCTCAGGCACTATAAAAACAGTTACATCCAAACGCAAAAATGATATTGTTTAAAGAATTTTAGAAAATCATTTTACATAATAGCCTGTTTATGCATTATGCCAACAGCTTCAGTGATTGCGTTATTTGGCTCAAGGCTGATGTACAGTTGTGGGAAACTCCTAGATGAGTGTGGGAAGGGACATTTTCGTAAAAATCACTTACACTTTTATATACTGGCATATCATTTTTCCAATTTCCCAACTAGATTGTGGAGGATAAAATAGGTCTAAAACTAAGAGTTTCGAAATTGGCATAGCAATTTGGAAATGACTTTTCACACATGATACTTTTCTGTTGCTTGGGCGAGGGCCTATCTGTGTGGATAGGACTGAGACCTGACTGCCTGCAGAGAACATTTCAGCTAGGAAAAGTCACCCATTCACAATGTCGCTGCAGCTACTTACAGAGTTTGTGAGTCCACATAACAACTGGCACGCTATGGGAAGTTAAGTAACACAAGGCAGAAATGGAAAACCTGTCCACTAAGAGCATGATACTGCCAACAGATATTCAGGCTTACCGAACATAGGCCAAAACGACTAGGGGCTTGGTGACAAGTTGGGTTACAGAACACTACAAGAAAAAATGAAAACTTGCCATGCAAGGCAGTCTAGGGGGAGCATTAAGTCCAAAACTGCGTAGAGACATCCACATGGATAAATACAACACACGAATGGTGTGGGTGGCTGATGACTGATCACACAGAAGGGGCACTCGGCCCAATGATAAGGTGAGGTCCACAGTGGTTGAACCCAGCATTAGAACCATCCTGCCAAGCTTACTACTACCAGCAGGTAAAAGCTTCTGTCAGCATGGCTGTAATACTGTACATTAGTACACTCCCAAAGGAAGTTCTCCCCACTATTTCACGATGATTACCACACTAACTCATCTGCCTCCATTGCGATGTCCATTAGTGGGGATACTAAATGCCTCCCCCTAACTAGGCCATGTAGATCTGAAAATGGCCGGGCTCGGGCTACGACCTCTGGCACAGAACCGGAGAAAGTGTTGCGGTCCAGGCAGTGGACTGATCACCAGAGGAGATAACGACAATGCTACTGGCTCCATTAGAGGGGCGATGCAGAGGTGATAATCAGTCCACCAGCTGTAGTGAAGGTGATGCCAAAGCCACTCCCGGTAGGGGGAGAGGAGGAGGAGGAGGAGGAGGAGGAGGGCAGGTCAAGTCCATGGGCTCCAGATCAGTAGGCACGGGAGTGTGCCTCACTTTGGTCCAAGGTAGCAGGCAAAAGGGGGGGGGGGGCATGAAGTGGTCAACAACATGGCAGGAAACTGTTGCAAGTGGGAGTCCGCACCTGGAACAACTTCACAACAAACCCTGCTGCTGGCTGACTGGAAGACTGTGGTGGTAATGACCCAACAGGGTAACTGATTTGGATGATGGGTCAGCTGCCCCCAGCTGAAATCCCCCAGAAACAACTGACCACCTTTGCAGCCCACCATGTCTGCCCTGCTGCTCGCCAAAAGACTGGGGCCAAACTGCAGTTCCAGGGCGAAAATGGTGGTCTGGGGCAGGTGACTTGGGGGCGCAACAAATGAAGACTCCACGACTAGCTCCAATGCCAATGTTCCACTCAACTGCACCCAATGACTGGCGTTGCCCAACATACAGCCAGAAAATTTGACAATGCATTATAGCGTGAACAAGGAGACATGGGCTTCTTCATATGGATCTTGAACATAAGCATGAAGTGCTCCAACTCTGAGCTACGTCAGGTGAAACTGCATGGTAGCCACATGTTGGATAACATTGTAAATGCAAAAGCCTTCAAACTCCCATGATACGGATTGCCAACTGTTATCAGACACAAGGGTCCTGGGTGTCCCTCAATGGCAAAAATGACTCACAATGCCCACAGTGGTTGTCAGTGTCGTGGAAGTAAGCTTGGCTATATACAGGAAGTTTGACAAGGAATTGACCACCAATAACAACGTGCTCCCCAAAACTGGACCCGTGAAATCAATGTGCACCCTGCAAGGGGAAAATGGTCTTGTGTTTTGTGAGGACACAATACTGAGGGATGACCACTCAACAGTTGCAAGCATGAGGACCCCCTGGACAACACTGAGTCAATCATATAGGAGAAAAATCATACACTATGCCAGATCTGCACCCAAAAAAGATGCACTCCACTCAATCCACATAGATAACTGAAACAATTTTCTGGAAAAGCGGGTTGGCGGACATGGTGGTTACAACTTCCTACATCATCAATGGAAAATCCAACAAGGTTTTCTGCAAGGTATCAACCAATATGAATAGGAGAGCTTCCTGCCAATAAACCTATGGATTAGGCTCCACAGGCAGTCACAATAATGCATCAGCGTTTGCATGCTGGGTGGGAGAGTGGTAATGAAAGTCATAGCAATAATTACTGAGAAATATGGTCCATCTCTGAAATCAGTGGGCTGTCTATCTGGGAGCATGGAATGAGGGCTAGATTAGGAAACCAGTAGCTTTTGAGGAGGAATCTTGCCCATACAAGAAGACATTAAACTTTTGAATTAATAAAACAATAGCCAGCACATGCTTTTCCACCTGTGAATAATTATGCTCCACAGAAAGTGTCATTGATATGTAAGTGATAGGATGTTCAATGTCATCTGGATCCTGATGGAACAGAACTGTATCATTGCCATACTTCGACTTGCCACAGGCCAGGTTTAAAGGTTTCCTGGCATAAAAGAAGCCATACAAGAAGCAAAGCACAAACACTGCTTGAGGGACTGAAAAGCCCATGGAAAATGCGCCGACCAGACAAACTTAAGACCCTTTTGGTGAAGCTGGTTGAGAGGATGGCAGGTGTGTGGGGAATGAACTTAGCATAATATGAAATCTTGCCCAAAAAGACCAGATCTCTTTCAGGTTCCTGGGTGCCGGCTAGTAGATGATGACTTTGATGTGTTCACCTGTAGCAATGAGGCCATCTTTGCCAAACACACATGCCAAAAAATGCACCTTTTAGAAGGAAAAGAGTGTACTTTTCCAGTGTGAAATGAAGGCCATTCTCCAGAAGGCATTGAAAACCATCTGTAGGTTCTGTAAATGCTCCTCTTGTGTAGAACCCATAACCAGTTATGTGGTTTATGCAACAGGGGATGCCCTGAATCAACTGATCCAAATGTCACTGATAAATTCCTGGCGCAGATGAGATTCCAAAAGCCAAGTGATTAAATTTGTAAAGCTCAAAAGGGGTGTTTATTACAAAGAAAGTCTGAGAAGCTGCATCCAGTGGCAATTGTGAGTATGCATCACACAAATTGATGTGTGAAAAATACTGAGCCCCTGAAAACTTCACCAACATCTCCTATGGCCATCAAATGGAACACAAATCCCCAACACATTGTGCACTGACCATCTGTTTAAAATTACCGCAAAAGTGCATGGTACCATCAGATGCTGAATCTTCACCGAAGCATGGCTCAGTGACATGCTAAATTAGGAGAAATGACTCCCTGATCATGCCAATTCTGCAACTCAGACTCTACCTTGTCATCCATGGAGAAAGACATGCAATGTGGGCAGCAAAATTTAGGTGCCACTGATGGCTTATGAGAAACAAGTTCCTTGAAATTTTCTGTTCAGCCCAAGTTCTTCTCAAAGAGCTGGTTGTATGACCATAGTAAGGAGTCCAATTCTTGAAAACGGACTGACCGAGATACTAAATGGACTCTGTCAGCTATCTGGAAGCCCAAAACAGAAAAAGCATCGAGCCCAAAAACTTTTTGCACCATTGAGAAATTGACCACTAACAATGTAAGTTGCTGTTCCACTTTCATATAACATCCAGAGCTGGAGAATGACCCCTCAATTGACTACACTGTTTACTTTAAGACACAACTTGATGTAGCAGCCGTACCATTGGCTGGATGCCCAAGACCCTGTAAGTATGTATGTATCTATGTTAATGAGCATGACTATTGCTCACATGTCTACTTGAAATTCAACCAGTTGAACATCTAGTACCAACATAAGCAAATATGCAAATACGCAACATATGCAGGACATCAGAGAAGGCTGGTAGTCAAGTGAAAATGTGAGCTACCAACCACCAATCCCCTGCTCACCGACTGTCACAAACAGCATGACGTCATACCTCACATGTGGCCTCCACATGCAAATGGTTCAAATGGTTCTGAGCATTAAGGGACTTAACATCTGAGGTCACCAGTCCCCTAGAACTTAGAACTACTTAAACCTAACCAACCTAAGGACCTCACACACATCCATGCTGAAGGCAGGATTCGAACCTGCAACCGTAGTGGTCGTGCGGTTCCAGACTGAAGAGCCTAGAACCGCTCGGTCACACCGGCCGGCCTTCCACATGTGGTCAGTCTCACCAGACGTGCACCAAAAGGCAAACATGGCAGGATCACTGGCTTTCCCAATGACAACAATGGAAAGCAACACCAAGGAGCCAAAAACTGCTACAAGTGGGAATTATGATGCTGTGATCAATGCAAACCTGCCAAACATGATGAGGGGAAAAATGGGCAGTGCCTTGAAATGATTGTTCCAGATGACTTGGTAGGAGGGAAGAGCACCTGGGGAACACCGCAGGGCAATGGGAGCTGTTTACCATGTACACCTAATTGCACCACCATTCAATTTTCAGGAAAAAAGTCCATCAGTACTGCTGTAAGCTGACATTCTGCAATCTGGGCAACGTGGTCCAAAATAGGGTCTGACAAGGTTAACACTCCAGTTTGAACGTCAGGATGAGATGTTTACAGGATAAACATGTCCTGAATTGAAGAATCTACATAGGAGGTAACACATTTGGGACACTCAAAATGACATTTTTGTGAAGTCCCCTGCATATCAGCCATACAGGCCATGTATAACATGTGAAACTGGTTAAACTGCAGCTGTGCTGCCACCATATGGATTTGATATCTGAAATACTGCCTAAAATACCAACAAAATTCATCAAAAGGGAGTTTCTCAGGCACAAAGGGCTTAAAGTTTTCCACAACTTCATATAACCTCACAGTGCTGTGCAATAACAAGGTGGCTTTATTGACTGGATCGATGAAACTCCTTACCTGGCAGTGCAGCAAGAACCAGAGTAGGTAACTTTCCCTGCTTTCCATAGGCTCACTGAAACCGACAAATGACAGGGGTAATGGCAGTGATTGGAAAGAAAACTGCACAGTGGGAGCCTCATCTGCCACCTGCCATCTGCATGGCACAGATGCAAAGCAGTTCCACATTCTCGTTTAGCAGTGTCTGCATCTGCTCATGCTACTGCTACTGCTCCTCCTTCAATCACAACTGTTCCTTTCAGCAATGCAGAAATACTGAGTGCATGATGGCCCTAAATTAATACTATGAAAAGAGAAGTAAAAAAATGGAAGTGTCACACCTGCATGGCATAGGAGCAAACAGTTCCACATTCTGGTTTAGCAGCGTCTGGACCTGCTCAAGGTGCTCCTGTTGCTGCTTCTTCTGCAGTCACAACTTTTTCTTTCAGCATTGCAGAAATACTGGGTGCACAGTGACCCTAAATTAATACTATGAAAAGGAAAGAAAAAATGGAAGTGTCACATGCATCAGAACATCCTCTGTTGGCACTTTAGGATCTGCACAGGCATGACAATGCCAATAAACCACACTGTTGGCACAAGGTAATGTATGGGCTGATGGTGACTAGAGAGCAAGACAGGGAACAGAAACCCACAAGAAGAAATGAAACCTCACAATGTGAGTCAATCTGCAGGGAAGCAGAAAGGCCGAAACTGTGTAGATATATGCACAGGAATAAACACAACACATGGCCAGTGTGAGTAGCTGATGACTGAGCACATGGAAACAGCGTATGGCACAAGATACAAAATTAGGTCTGCAGTGGTTGAACTCAGTGTTAGACTTACCCCACCCAGCTTAGTGGTGCCAGCTGGTATGGACTTCCCATCAGTGGGTCTGCACGTACCACATGTTGAGTGCATCCTCCATGGCAGTTGTCCTCACTCTTTCACTGTGATAACCATTCCAACTCATCTGCATTCATTGCAATACCTACTGGTGGGGGTACTAAAATTGTAAACTGACTGCTAAAAGCAGACCACCAGTGATGTGTCCACTCTGGAGTTTACCATTGTTCTCAGTTCATGACTGTTTGCCAAAGATGGAGTACTGCTCATTGCAGGAACTTGACAGATGTGCACTCATTGCATTGCGCAGCAGGATTCAGTGCCTGGAAAGCCTCATGAATGTACAGAGAAAAGTTACACTACAGGTCTCATCCTTAATGGAACAAATTTATCATCACAAAGAGAAAATGGGTTGCTGAGGACACAGTTTCTCAACAATGAATTGTTTGCTCAGTAGAACTGATGGTGTCACCTTGTGTGGTAAATGATTCATCAATAAGCACTCTTCATTGAAAAGTACCCTTCAGTGAATACAGTGTGGAAGGTACTGCTGGAGCACCAATAACATCTCTACAATAAACAACATGTGCAAGCATGACCAAATGATTTTGTACTCTAAGTTCAATTCAATTGAAGGATTATTCATCGCCATGGTGCAGTGTGAAACTCTACAGTTCTTACCAAGATGATGTTTTAAACTGCTATAATATCCACGTCTGGAGTGATGAAAATCAATATGTTGTACTTGTCTCAGATTTTCAGCAATGATTCTCAAGCAACTTGTAAGCTGGCACTGAGCAAGATAAATTAATAGGACATTATTTTTTGGTTGCTTGTTTGAATTGTGCAAGTTAGCTAGTGTTAATTTGTGATATTCTGCCCACAATTGTTAGGACTAATTGTTACCACTTTGAACAGCTGCTATGAACGTAATTTGTTGATTTAAGCTGTAAGTCACTTATGTCAATAAAAACCTGCCAATAAGTATTCATTCCTTGCAATAGTTCTTTATTGCAAAGTACTCAGTTTGAAATCCTGTTCTGTTTGTATAATTTTGGCCGTAAACATTAAGGGCACTCTCTAAAAGGCATTACTGAGTTGTTCAGATTTTTTGAAAGTTGTCTTTTAGGAGAGTCTGGTGTGTGTGCCCAGATGGAAGTTTTATACACATGGAATTATGGACTTGTAGTACTTTACAGGAGTGACTACATTCAAAACATGGAATTTTTTTTATCATTTATTATACACGAACATAAAATAACTTCTGAATAGTGCCATCACAGACTTAGTAAATTTTCATGTGAGCATTGCAGTTTGTAGACAGTTTATGTTGAATGGAAATTAAAAACTACTAATATCTCAGGGATTGTTTTGTCTACAGACACATTCAGTTGACAATACTAATAATTTCAGTAATATGAGGCTGAAATTTCTTTAAAGTACTGCTAGGGAAGTGTTCCATTTCATAAATCTAATAAATTAAGTGAACTCACCAAACAGTGAGAAGCTTACTTTCAAAAAATGGCTCGTAGCACTTCTGACGTCATCAGTCCCCAAAGCTTACTTTCTGACAGTCTTTTTGTTGTGCCTATCTGCAACTCAGCATCTCCACTATATGGTGAGTAGCAACTATCCTTTTGGCAATATTGTCATATTCCACCTTGATTTTCCATTGTTTAAATTAAGTGAACACTCTGTATGAAATACACTGAAGTTCCAAAGAAACTAGTGTAGGCACGTGTATTCAAATACAGAGATATGTAAACAGGCAGAATATGGCACTATGGTCGGCAATGCCTATACAAGACAACAAGTGTCTGGCACAGCTGTTAGATTGGTTACTGCTGTTACAATGGCAAGTTATCAAGATTTAAATGAGTTTTAACATGGTGTTGTAGTCAGCGCATGAGCGATGGGACACAGCATCTCCGAGGTAGTGATGAAGGGGGGACTTTCCCGTATGACCATTAGATGAGTGTACCATTAATATGAGGAATCCAGTAAAATATCAAACCTCTGACATCGCTGTGGCCAAAAAAGATCCTGTAAGATTGGGACCAATGACATCTGAAGAGAATCATTCAATGTGACAGAAGTGCAGCCCTTCTGCAAATTGCTGCAGATTTCAATGCTAGTCCATCAACAAGTGTCAGTGTGTGAACCATTCAATGAAACATCATCAATATGGGCTTTCAGAGCCAAAGGCCCACTCACATACCCTTCATGACTGCACAACATGAACTTTTTCACCTCACCTGGGCCCATCATTGTTGACATTGGAGTGTTGGTGACTGGAAACATGTTGCCTGGTTGATAAGTCTAATTTCAAATTGTGTTGATCAGATGGATGTGTACAGGTATTGAGACACTCTCATGAATCTGTGGACCCTGCATGTCAGCAGGGGACTGTTCAAGCCGGTGGAGGCTCTGTGATGGTATGGGGCATGTGCAGTTGGAGTGATATGGGACCCCTGGTACATCTGGTAAGAGTAAATGATACATTGGTGACATGTGTATAGTGTTGCAGAACTTTTTAACAAACATTTCATAACTGTTACTGAAAAGATGGGGTTGTCAGGTTCAGTAGATGCTGCTATGGATTACCTTAGACCAGACATTTCAAGTAACTTCCATAATATGAATTTGACCCTCACTACCCCAACAGAAATAATGTCCATCATAAAATCTTTAAAATCAAAAACATCTAGTGGGAATGATGAAATATCAACAAATTTAATTAAAGAATGTGATTCTGAGCTAAGTAACATATTAAGCTATCTGTGTAACCAGTCGTTTATTAGTGGAATATTTCCTGAATAGCTGAAATATGCTGAAGTTAAGCCACTGTTTGAGAAGGGAGATAAAGAAATAGCATCAAATTTCCGTCCAATTTCACTGTTGCCAGCATTCTCAAAAATTTTCGAAAAAGTAATGTACAGTCGTCTTTATAACCATCTTATCTCAAATAACATACTGTCAAAGTCACAGTTTGGATTTCTAAAGGGTTCTGATATCTAGAAGGCTATCTACACTTACAGTGAAAATGTGCTTAATTCCTTCGATAAAAAATTGCAGGCAACTGGTATATTTTGTGATCTGTCAAAGGCATTTGACTGTGTAAATCATCATATCCTTAGAATATTATAGTGTCACAGGAAATGCTGCAAAATGGTTCAAATCTTATATCTCTGGCAGGAAACAAAGGGTGTTATTAGGAAAGAGACATGTATCAAGCTATCAGGCATCATCCAACTGGGAACTAATTACATGTGGGGGTCCCACAAGTTCCAATTTTAGGGCCCTTACTATTTCTTGTGTATATCAATGACCTTTCATCTACATTCTAAATCTACATTCATACTCCGCAAGCCACCCAACGGTGTGTGGCGGAGGGCACTTTACGTGCCACTGTCATTACCTCCCTTTCCTGTTCCAGTCGCGTATGGTTCGCGGGAAGAACGACTGTCTGAAAGCCTCCGTGCGCGCTCTAATCTCTCTAATTTTACATTCGTGATCTCCTCGGGAGGTATAAGTAGGGGGAAGCAATATACTCGATACCTCATCCAGAAACGCACCCTCTCGAAACCTGGCGAGCAAGCTACACCGCGATACAGAGCGCCTCTCTTGCAGAGTCTGCCACTTGAGTTTATTAAACATCTCCGTAATGCTATCACGGTTACCAAATAGCCCTGTGACGAAACACGCCGCTCTTCTTTGGATCTTCTCTATCTCCTCCGTCAACCCGATCTGGTACGGATCCCACACTGATGAGCAATACTCAAGTATAGGTCGAACGAGTGTTTTGTAAGCCACCTCCTTTGTTGCTGGACTACATTTTCTAAGCACTCTCCCAATGAATCTCAACCTCGTACCCGCCTTACCAACAATTAATTTTATATGATCATTCCACTTCAAATCGTTGCGCACGCATACTCCCAGATATTTTACAGAAGTAACTGCTACCAGTGTTTGTTCCGCTATCATATAATCATACAATAAAGGATCCTTCTTTCTATGTATTCGCAATACATTACATTTGTCTATGTTAAGGGACAGTTGCCACTCCCTGCACCAAGTGCCTATCCGCTGCAGATCTTCCTGCATTTCGCTACAATTTTCTAATGCTGCAACTTCTCTGTATACTACAGCATCATCCGCGAAAAGCCGCATGGAACTTGTAAATGGACCGCCAAAAGTCGTCGTAGATATCTTTTGCTAATTGCTGTAATCGCACTATTTCACTCCCATTTACGGAGCTTGTTAGCACTTGATGTTAGGTTGGCGCCATTACAAAATATTGTATTGTAGTAATCGCTGCTGCTTGCTGGATCGCTGCGGTGTCTCGTTGCTGATGCTGGCTCTAAATTTGTGTTGTCTAGGGTAAACACATGAGGTTCCATGTTTTTCATGTGCTTTTGATGATAAAGAACGAGCGAAACCAACACATATGTAAACATCAAACATTTATTCCTTTAGTGGCCATATTAATTCCACTGTCCACCAAAGACCATAACACAACACAAAGTAGTACTTCCTTTACATGTTCTTTGACTTGTTTTGCCAAACAATAACACAGAAACACACTTCACCAAAGTGACATTCCGACTGCCCTGCCTGCCTCCGACTGGCCTGTATTTATAACATTGTCAAAGAACTACTAAAAAGAGATATAGTTTATAAGTCACATATACATCTGTTATCATAATTTGTGCAGAAAAGTTATTAATTTGCATCGAGTGACATAATTTAACATGTTATTAAAATGACAGACAGATTTGTTGACTTGACAGAATAATTCTTTGTTACAAAAAGGTCGTTTTTTAGAAGTTTGTCAATTGACTTCTCTAATTTGCATAAATAAGTAAGTAACGTGAATTATGAAGAATTACATAGGTTTTCGTCTAAAATAGGATTGATTACGTGAATACTGAGTGAAAACGCTCCTAGTGAACAAATAGGTTTCACTGGGTGATTTTTATTTAATGAGATCCAAAATACTTAAGTTGGCCACTATTTTTTGTACTTCATATTAATTATTTAAGATAAACTTAGTGTTTTTCATGATGACATTTGCTGTATCAGTGATCAAGTGATATAAACTTTTGTGTGGGTCAGTTATTCAGTATAATTTAATGGGTTGACTGTTTATGGAGACATGTTGTGCAATCATTGTTAACATACACAATAATTTTTCTATAATCATAAATACTCATTAAACTGGTTGAATTTGGAAGGGATCGCATACTTCATTAAAGTAAAGCCTTTAATATGTATCGTTACAAACTTCCGACACTATCTACTAGGTCATTTATATATTTCATCAGTAACATTACCAGATGTCAAGTTCGTTTTGTTTACCGATGATACGAACATTGCAATAAATATCAAATCAAGTGTAGTCTTAGAAAGATCAACTAATAAAATATTTGTGGACATTAATCACTGGTTCCTAGCCAATTCTTTGTCACTAAACTTTGAAAAAACACACTACATGCAGTTCAGAACTTGTAAGGGGTGTCCCAAGAGTATATGTCTAACATACGATGACAAGAAGATAGAAGAAGTGGACAATGTTAAATTCTTGGGATTACAGCTTGATAATAAATTCAACTGGGAGGAGCACACCACAGAACTGCTGAAGTGTCTTAACAAATCTCTGTTTGCAATGCGAATTTTGTCAGACATAGGGGATATAAAAATGAAAAAGCTGGCATACTAAGCTTACTTTCATTCCATAATGTCATATGGGATTATTTTTTGGGTAATTCATCAAGCCAAGCTAAAGTTTTCCGGGCACAAAAACGTGCAGTAAGAGTTATATGTGGTGTGAACTCAAGAACATCCTGCAGAAGCCTGTTTAGGGAACTAGGGATACTAACTACTGCTTCCCAATATATTTATTCTTTAATGAAATTTGTCATTAAAAATATATCACTTTTTCAAACCAACAGCTCAATTCATGGAATCAATATTAGAAATAAAAATAATCTTCAGAAGGATTTAAAGTCACTTAGTCTTGTACAAAAAGGTGTGCATTATTCAGGAACACACATTTTCAATAACTTGCCAGCAGCCATAAAAAGCTTAACAACCAGTGAAATTCAGTTTAAGAGAAGCCTAAAGGATTTATTGGTGGCCAACTCCTACTCCATTGATGAATTTCTTAGTAAAACCAACTGATTTGTATATAAGTATAACATAACTCCTGCACAATTTCAGTGCAGAATCTAACTTCTGCACCATTTCAGTGCAGTAATGTGTTCATTGTAAATACGTATTACAGTAGTTGTATTACCTTATAAATAAATAAAAAACTTTTTTATTTTAAATTCAGTGCATTAGTATTTGTAAAATGACTCTTAGTGTTCATTAAAAAATGACGATCATTCCACTTGGGACCTGTGGAATGGTACATTAGCATATTTGTTTTAGTTGTAAATATTTGTCATGTATTGTTTTTCTGACATGTTCCACATCCTGGAGGACCTCCTCACTACGGATCAATTGGAATGAAAGTAAATCTAATCTAATCTAATCTAATCTAGGTGACTGGTGACACATACCACCATCCACACATCACCTGCATCCATTCATGTCCATTGTGCATTCTGACAGACTAGGGCAATTCCAGCAGGACAATGTGACACCCCACATGTCCAAAACTGGTACAGAGTGACTCAAGGAACACTCTTATGAGTTTGAACACTTCCGCTGGTCACAAAACTCCCCAAACCTAAACATTATTGAGAATATCTGGGATGCCTTACAATATGCTGTTCAGAAGAGATCTCCAACCCCTTGTACTCTTATGGATTTATGGACAACCCTGCAGGAATCATGGTGTGAATTCCCTCCAGGACTACCTCAGACATTAGTGGAGTCCATGCCACGTCATGTTGCGGCACTTATTTGTGCTCGCGGGGGCCCTACACGATATTAGGCAGGTATACCAGTTTCTTTCCCTATTAGCTTCAGAATTCTGTGCATGGTCCCCACAAAACAATGGAAATGAGAGGAAGTCATGGTGATATATGACACTGAGTGAGATGGCACAGGCAGTTAGCACAGTGGAGTTGCATTCAAGAGGACGATGGTTCAAATCTGCATCCGGGCCATCCAGATTCAGGTTTTCAATGATTTCCTAAATCACTCCAGCCAAATACTAAAAAATGTTCAAAGGTGTGTGAACTCCTAAGCGACCAAACTGCTGAGGTCATTGGTCCCTAGACTTACACACTACTTAATCCAACTTAAACTAACTTTTGCTAAGAACAACACACACACCCATACCCAAGAGAAGACTCGAACCTCTGATGGGAGGGGCTGTGCAATTCGTGACATGGCGCCTCAAACCACGCGGCCTCTCTGCACAGCCAAAATACTAGGACAGCTACTTTGAGAGGGCATGACTGATTTTCCTCCCCACCCTTGAAACAATCTGAGCTCGTGCTCCATCTCTAATGACCTACATGACAACGGGATGTCTTCCTTTCTTACTTTTCATGATCTATGGACACTCACCAGCTGCCCATCACTCACGGAGACTGAGTGTCTATGGGGTATCCTTAAACTACTCTGACACAGCTGAGGAACACCTGAATGAGTGCTCTGTGTAAGGGGAATGTATAGATCTCCAGTGGTATTGTACAGCTAAACAAACAGATTCATATGGCACTCTGGCAGACCATTGTAACATTTGTGTGTACGTACAATGACAGATGCACCCAGTGGCCCAATTCCTCATACATAAATCTTCCACCAATGTGTAACAACATGTACTTCAAATCATCAGGAGTTGCATTCCAAGTTTCAAGTGTCCAGTCATGGTGGTGCTGCATCATGCTAATTTATGTGCCTTGTAAGATGAAGTTAGCAGAGGTACTAGGTAGGGCTTTGGTGTCTGTACCTCAGAGTGGTATCATCCTGAATGGTACAGCTATTGTCTAGCTTTGGATTGCCAAGTGACCTTTTTCAACTCAGCCTGCTGTATCTTGGACTTGCTGTTACAGTCTTGGTGGCCGTTGACAAGAACCTTGTCTGCATATTGTTGACTGCAGGAGACTCGCTGTGAATCCTCAGTGTCCTGTGAAATGCCCAAACACCCTAATGATGTCACAGACAGAGAGAGAGAGAGAGAGAGAGAGAGAGAGAGAGAGAGAGAGAGAGAGAGTGTGTGTGTGTGTGTGTGTGTGTGTGTGTGTGTGTGTGTGTGTGTGTTTTCCAGGCACTGTCAAACAGCTCTATTCTCTCATCTTGTCCATCTCATGTGTGCTTGTCACAGATACATGTGCTGTGTGACATCTCTCACTGACAAGGCTGCCAGTTGAAATACTCATACGGTATTTATTTGTGACTGATATTCACCAATCTGATGAACTGCTCTCTCATTGTCAATGCCATGAATTCCTAATTTCTTACCCTACAAGTACAACATGGGTATTACTTTGACAACTGCTTACACTGATATACCAAGAGATAATTAAAGTCTGTGTTTATCATTACTACTAAACACGTGTCATTTGTCATTGGAACCTTTGAGTTATTTATATTTTAGTTACAAAAATTCCAAGAAAACAGGCAAGAAGCAGTTCTCTTCATCCAATACACATCTCAAATAATTAACACAATGCTAAAACCAAGCAAATTTGGGCTGATACATATTGGTATTGATTGTCATTTTTCCTGCATACCATCTGCATAAGGAATAAATGGGAAGAGGGGGGGGGGGGGGGGAATTACACTGATACAGTATGTACCTTATGCCATACACCATACAGTGGCTTCTTGCAGAGTTCAGATTTAAATGATGCAGGTGAACATGTAGATTTGCAATTTCCACCCATAAAAACATTCTAACATAACTAATTGTGGGCTATAACCAGTGCTCTGGTACCAAAAGTCAGAGCTGAATAATTTTCTGCTCACAAAATGCAGAAGTAATATGATGTCCTCTGTACCTCATTTTTTCTCTTGTCACTGCAGTCTAACTTACAGTTTCATCTTCTCCAAGGTACTCACTGAACATAGTTACACTCTATTAATAGCTATTGTTGTGAAAAATAAGTATCTTCAATTCTCTGTAGAAAGTTAGAAGCTAAACATTCTGAAAGTAAAAACTTCCTGGCAGATTAAAACTGTGTGCCGGACCGAGACTCGAACTCGGGACCTTTGCCTTTCGCGGGCAAGCGCTCTACCGACTGAGCTACCCAAGCACAACTCATGCCCTGTCCTCACAGCTTTAATTCCGCCAGTTCCTGCTGTGAGGACGGGGCGTGAGTCGTGCTTGGGTAGCTCAGTCGGTAGAGCACTTGCCCGTGAAAGGCAAAAGGTCCCGAGTTCGGGTCTCGGTCCGGCACAGTTTTAATCTGGCAGGAAGTTTCATATCAGCGCACACTCCACTATAGAGTGAAAATTTCATTCTAGATTCTGAAAGTAGTTACAAAATGTTAATTCATTCTTGTCATGACTGAAGATTATGTCTTTTCTTAAACAGACATTCTTAACACCCCTACCACAAAAAAATTGTTTTCACAAACTTTTTCCCTTCTGCAGCTGGAGGAAAGAAAGAATGGACAGGACTTATTGGAGAATTGGTAAATGATAGGGCAGACATGATTGTTGCACCACTCACCATAAATCCAGAGAGAGCAGAATTCATTGAATTCAGCAAGCCTTTCAAATACCAAGGAATAACAATTCTAGAAAAAAAGGTAGAAAATATCATTAAATGAGTGAATTATGTACTACACTAGTTAAAATAAATGCTATTCTATTTATATTTCAACTTTGCAGCCTTCCCGCTCGTCAACACTTGTTTCATTTCTACAACCATTCAGTAATACCTTGTGGATCTTAGTTATGGTATCAGTGCATGTAGTTGCTTTGGTACTCTATCTCCTGGATCGTTTCTCACCTTTTGGCCGCTTCAAGCTAGCTAACAATGATGGAACTGAGGAGGATGCTCTAAACTTGTCCAGTGCAATATGGTTTGCCTGGGGAGTGTTGCTGAATAGTGGAATTGGTGAAGGTAAGAGGCTGCACTTTTCTTTATTTGCTAATTAAAGAAATTATTCCAGTTAAACTAAGTGACCAACAACATGAAAAAATTGAATATGTCAATACCACATCGCAATAATTCCACTTCCTGCACAGTTTCCTTACCACTAAGATGCACTGTATCAGTTCATCAGTCATACGTTGCCCAGCTGACAGCTGGATAAATGACTTCATGCAGTTCTACAGTGCTGCTTATTGCAAATCCTTCCTCCTGACTGAACATGAAGTAGTCAGTTACCAATTTCACCACCAGTATCCATACACACACACACGCACATTTATACAGCCTCTGTAAAATTTTAGAAAATTACTGAAATATTGCAGAGCCATGATACATCTGATGTGAAGCTTTTAAAAATTCTGGTAGGACATGATATTATATCTGAAATGTCTCCTGAAGATCCACCATCACCTGCTATCAAGTTTATATGTTATTATTATATCAGAAACAACCACTCTAAATGGACACTGGTTCTGCCTACGTTTGTTAAAGGTACAGCATTTGCATAAAAAATGTGATGTTAAGTAGTCACTTGTCAAAAGTGATCATTGCAAAAAAATTGTCATGTGACTGGAATGCTATTTAATTGCTATATACTTCTACAGTTGCATAATGGCCTTGTGTATTACATTAGTTGTGGACAAAACAATTACTGCTATAAGTAAAATAGTAATAAAACCATTGACATACAAGACTACACATAAGAATAATAATGTATTCAGTAATGGCTCATTTCATAATAGAAGAGAATAATGGAGAATCAGGGTTATGAAACATAAGGAGAAGACTGCATATTGCGCATTTGCAAACAAAAATAACATTCACAAGTTATTTCCAACTGATATTCCTCGGAAGGTTCCCATAGCTACTGTGACTAATAAAACACATGAAAAATTGAAACCTAATACAGCTACACTTTGTTTTCTGTTAATACTAGGTACACCCAGAAGTTTCTCAGCACGTGTCCTTGGCATGGTATGGGCTGGTTTTGCTATGATAATTGTTGCCTCGTACACTGCCAATCTGGCTGCCTTCCTAGTGTTAGAAAGACCTAAAACAAAGCTTACAGGAATAAATGATGCAAGGGTATGTATGAAATTCTCTGACTGCACAGAGATTCTATAATTTAATCTGTTATGTAGTATTTTTATTTTATCATTGTGTTCCTCATCCATTTGCATATCATGTTTCATATACGAAGGCAAATTAGAAAGCCTTTGCACCTATTTTTTTTTAGCCAAATTATGACTATAAATGTGAAGTCAACATATCCATTCCCAGTGTTGGACATTTCTTGGTTCACACTGGCTTTATCTGCAAGTAGCTCTAGCACACGGCACTGGTGTCAGTTGTTAAAGGTGGTGGTTGTGCTTCACACATCCATGGCATTAGATCCACAAAGTGTGATTCATTTTCTATAGAGCAATGGACAAACACCCATTGAGACCTACAGGAAAATGCGGCCCACATAAGGGGAAAACTGTCTCATTTTGAGAACTGTGAGGTATTGGTGGTGTGAGTTTGACATAATCCATGAAGTCTTGCATGACAATGAGTAGTTGGGAAGGCTGTGTTTGTCACTAATGACAACATATCCCACATATATCCAATGGTGAAATCATATCGGCTTAGGAACATCATGGCCATTTTGTTGGAGCTTGTCATATCAAATGGGATTACTTACGACATCGCTGATGAGTCCTTATGGTACTAGAAGTTTTCATGTTGGTGGATGCCTAAGCAGTTGGATGACATAATTATAGGTAAGAAAATTATGTCTTCACAGAATCATCTGGAACATTACTTCAAGGAGGATGAAGGTTTCCTGGACTGCATTGTTACTGGCGACGAAACATGGATATTGCATTTCACACCAGAATCCAAGCAGCGGAAACATCAGCAGAGTATAGTGTGGAAGCATTCAGGTTCACCTGTGACAAAAAGATCCATTCAGTGCCACCTGTTGGGTAAGTGGGATAGCCATGGACCACTCCTACTGGATTTGATGCCACAAGGTGCAACCATAAATGCCGACAGCTACTGTTCCACACTGTCGTGTCTGAGGGCTGTCATCAGGCAAAAGCATCAAGGGTGTCTTGATGTGGACAACTGATTTTGCTCCATGATAATGTGAGACCACATGTGGCAATCAGAATTCCTGAAAAGCTATGGGCATTTCACTGGGAGATTCTGGACCACCAACCATACAGTTCAGACCTTTTCCCTAGTGATTTCCATATTTTTGGACTGCTGAAGAAGTTCCTGCCAAGACAGCAATTCACAAGTAACAATGAAGGTAAGACAGCAGTCCCACGGTGCTTCCATAGTCAGCCGGATGAGTTCTACAACACAGGAATCTCAAATTTACTGCTGCAATGTGACAAATTTGTGTACTGGTGTGGGGATTATGTGGAAAAATAGTGTAAGATATGCAGAATGGGATGTATATTTGTCATTACCTGTGTGTACCTTACTGTGCCTAGTAAAAAATAGGGGCAAAGACTTTCTGATTTGCCCTCTTATCTTACCATATCTGAAAACTTCCAGGGATGCTGAGTGAGTCAAAAGTGCAAAGCAAACATTTACTACATATATTGTGATACTAAAGGTGATACATTATAATCTTCCAAAAAATATGATATAATTGGATGGATAAAAAAAGTACTCACCAAATGGCGGCAGAAGAAAACATAAAAATTAAGGACATGTACAAGCTTTTGGAGCTAGTGGCTCCTTATTCTGGAAGAAGGGTTGAAGGGGAAGGAAGAGGGCTAAATAAAAACGACTGGTGGGGCTTAGGACGTGGGGAGAGCTATGGGAAAATTAGGAAGAACCCCAGGTCAGGAGAGACCTACCAGACATATTCCTATTACATATGGACTAACTAGCAGCCGTGAGTGACCTACAAGTTAACATGAAATCTGGATTATGGTGACACTTAGCATTTTCTGTACATTTTTGACAGAAGTTAAAATTGCACTATGTGCCAGAAAAAAAATCTGGCATGATATCCTTTAGACAAATTGTCTTTTATTTACCCATCAGTTACTTAACGGAGTGAGTGCCTTAGAAAATATTGTTGCTCTGCTGGTTATACATCTCATTTGTGCAGTTTCCATTAGTTTTGGGGATACTATTACTTATTCATGGGAACATTTATCTGTATGCCAAATGAGGTGGTGTACTAGTAAGACAGAGGACTCACATCTGGAAGATTGAGAGAACAGGGTTTCAGTTCACCATCCAGCCACCCAAGTATAGGTTTTACATGTTTTCCCTTAGTTACTCATGACAAATGCTGAGATGATTGCTTTAAAGAGGGCATAGCTGATTTTCTTTCCTATCCCTCTCTAACTGAAGCTTGTGCTCTGTCTCTAATGACCACATCACTGATGGCACATTAAAGTCAGCTCTCCCTTCTCTTACTGCTCTATGTACTGTAAGTGTGGAGGCTTTCTGAGCTACTACTGCATTAGCTGCCATCTGTAGACCCAGGATCTTCATATTCATGAAGTTTATAGGACACTAATGAGGTAAATAATAAGTTTAATTTTTAATTTTTGCAAATTCTGAATTAACATCTTTTGCATATGGGTAATTTGTATTGATCTTTGTACCAGAACACACAATACTACCCAGAACATCAGACAAGTATTAGTTTTGTAGGTTGCCTATACCACACTTCACGTGACACACTGATTATTAGCCCACAATATTATTGGGCATACAAATCAAACATACTTGGATGTACTGGTCTTGGGGGTGCAAGGACTCTTAAGTTCCTTGTAGAAGCTACAGAAAAATATTAAGTTACAAGCTATCAACAGCATTCTTAATGTTTCCTTTCGGAGAATAAATAATTATTTATTTCTGTGTTTCCTCAGAAAACTACACTGTGTGACAACAGGGAGTAAAAGTACATAAAATTTGTATAGATTCTGCTGCAAATCCAGCCAAGACAGGTTTTTTGATCACCTTACCAACATGTTGATTATAGCAAAGGGTACCTTGTAACATTGCTAAGCATTTCCTTCCCTATCCCACTCACAAATGCAGTGAGGTGTGTGACTGCAAGGAATTTTACTGAGGAAGATTCATTTTAATTATGAAGATTAATATTTATTTCTTTACCAATTTGGTTTTTGTTAGATAAAGAGTTAAACTGCTTGTTAGAAACCAGTTATAAACTGCTTCAGCTAAAGTCTTCACTAAGTATGACAATGATATTTGCACTTGCAAATGTTACATCTTAGGAGAAGCCAATTAAGTGAATTTGGTAGATAATACTTATATGTTTAAAACATGATCCCTTAAGGGATATAATTATGTACATCAGAACAGGAACAAATAGTAGTTTTGTCTGGGAAGAATGGTGGGAACATGGAAGAGGTGTGTGAAACATGTAGGTTAATATGGGGAAGCTGGCTTGCACCTACACAGGGATCAAGGTAGGGACCTGCTATTAGTACTGGTGAGAAGGCAGTATAGGGGGAAAGAGAAGGATACAGAATAAGAGATGTTGGTAAGATAGGAAGAACATATGGGTAATAATATGATACTGGAATGTACTGGCTGATATATAAATAATGGAAGGAGTAGTGGTAATGACTCACTGTATGGTCGAGACATTGAGCATTTGACAGATCCATAAACAAAACAGAAAATGTTGCTGAGCTTTAAGACAAGCTTTTCCAAGCTAATTAATACAAAACACACCTACACATTCCTGGTTATATTGGTGTATCTAACTACATGTCTCCACAAAGCAGCTCCACACAGCAGCTATTCAGCATGGGCAAGAGGAGAAAGGCGGCAGGGAAGGGGTGATACAGGTGGAGGAAAGGATGGCTGTTCATTGGGAGGAAGAGGCACCAATGTAACAGGATAGGAATGTGACACTGGCGACTTTATCCTGGCACATACGGGGGGACTTTCATGTGGTTTACAATGATGTGGAAGAGTCGGTTAGGAGGAGATAAGTGACACGATACAGAAAGAAGGAAACTGTGAAGGAGAAAGTGTGCTACTGGGTATTAGAGTGTGCTACTGGGTATTAGAGGTACCAGTGTGTACAGCAATCTGGACCACAACCTATGAAGGTCTTGCTGTATGGTGGTACAACATGCAATGTGTGGTTTTCATGGGCAATACAGAGGGTGGAAATGATGTTTATGTTTATCTCTGTTCCAATTTTCTGTACAGGTTCCGGACCTCTTGGAACCAAGGTGATGCAAAACTTTCTTTGGTGTGCATATTTTGGCATTCAGAAAAGCAGGTTTTTGACCGAAGTTTTGTGAAATAATTTCCCCATGACAAAAAAACGTCTGTTTTAATGATTACAAACCAACTTCCATATCATATTTACAACACTCTCTCCCACATTTCATGATAATACAAAACAAACTGCTCTTTTTAAAATTTTTTGATATTTTCCATCAGTTCTGTATGGTAAAGAGCCCATACCACCCAGCAATACTCAAGAAGAGGACCAAAAAGTGTAATGTAGGTAGTCTCTTTAGCAGATATGTTGAACATTTGAAGTATTTTGCCAATAAAATGAAATCTTTTGTTTGCTTCCTCACAACACTTTGTACCTGATGGTTTCAATTTAAGTTACTAACAATTGTAATCCCTATACATTTAGTTGTATTGTTACCCTTTAAATTTGTGTGATTTATTGTGTAAGCAAAAGCTAATGGTAATTTTTTTAGCAATCATCTGGAGGACGCCATGCTTTTCTCGTTTAGGGTTAATTTCCACTTTTCACAGCATACAGATATCTTGTCTAAATAATTTAGCAATCGGTTTTGATCTTCTGATGAGTTAAATAGATGGTAAATGATAGAATCATCTGCAAACAGAGTAAGAGAGCTGCTCATACTGTCTGCTAAATCGTATTTAAAGATTAGGAAGAGCAGAAGACCTATAACACTTCTTTGGACAACCTCAAATATCACTTCTGTTTCATTTCATGGCTTTCTACCAATTACCCTATGAACTGTGGCCTTTCTGACAGTAAATCACATATCCAGTCACACAACTGAGACAATACTTCCGTAGGCACACAATTTGTGTTAGAAGTTGTGTTTGAGCAATGGTGTCAAAAAACCTTTTTGAAATCTAGAAATATGGAATAAATTTGAGGTCCCCTGTGGCAGCATTCATTGCTTTGTGTGAATAAAGAGCTAGTTGTGTTTCACAAGATTGATATTTTATGAATCTATGTTGCTTATGTGTCGGTAGATTATTCGCTTTCAAGTGTTTGATAATGTTTGAACATATCACTCCTTCTACCCATTAGATGAATTTTTGGATATAGTAAGTGGGTAATTTCCCCAAACCCCACAAAAAAAATATTAAAAATATTAAGTGTCATGAAATATTTTGTGTAATATAATATCTTGTATAGACACCTTTTATTAACCTGACATGTTCCACATCATTACGAAGTGTCGTATTCATGGTCTATGGAACAAGTATTTATCTAATCTAATCTAACCTAATCTAATCATATATTCCAAAATACTACTGCAAAACTTATTTCAGTGATATGGGTATATAATTCAGTGGATTTCTTATACTTCCTTTTTTGTGTATTGGTGTGACCTGTGCAACTTTCTAGTCTTAGGTATGGATCTTTAATTCAGCAAGTCATTGGACTAAAAAATGGAGCTATTTCATGAGCATACACAGAAAGGAACCTAACTGGTGTGCAATCTGGTTCAGAAGACTTGCCTTTATTAAGTGGCTTGAGTTGATTTGCTACACAAAGGGAACCTACATCTAAATTACTCATAGTATCAGCTGTTCTTGATTCAAATTATACAATATTTACTGCATCTTCTTTGGTGAAAGAATGTCAGAAAACCATGTTTAGTTCCACATCTAAATTAATGTAAGTCCAAGCATGGCTACTTCATTGTGCATGATTATTACAGTTATAATATTAAGTGCAGTTCCAAAGAAATGGAAACTCACAGACTCATTAAGTACATGGTGCAGTCACATTAATGTGACCACCACTAATGTCTTACACCAACATGCAATAATCAGTTACAAAAAGCAGGTGGCAGCACTAGCAGTGGAGGGTATATTAAATACACTCCTGGAAATTGAAATAAGAACACCGTGAATTCATTGTCCCAGGAAGGGGAAACTTTATTGACACATTCCTGGGGTCAGATACATCACATGATCACACTGACAGAACCACAGGCACATAGACACAGGCAACAGAGCATGCACAATGTCGGCACTAGTACAGTGTATATCCACCTTTCGCAGCAATGCAGGCTGCTATTCTCCCATGGAGACGATCGTAGAGATGCTGGATGTAGTCCTGTGGAACGGCTTGCCATGCCATTTCCACCTGGCGCCTCAGTTGGACCAGCGTTCGTGCTGGACGTGCAGACCGCGTGAGACGACGCTTCATCCAGTCCCAAACATGCTCAATGGGGGACAGATCTGGAGATCTTGCTGGCCAGGGTAGTTGACTTACACCTTCTAGAGCACGTTGGGTGGCACGGGATACATGCGGACGTGCATTGTCCTGTTGGAACAGCAAGTTCCCTTGCCGGTCTAGGAATGGTAGAACGATGGGTTCGATGACGGTTTGGATGTACCGTGCACTATTCAGTGTCCCCTCGACGATCACCAGTGGTGTACGGCCAGTGTAGGAGATCGCTCCCCACACCATGATGCCGGGTGTTGGCCCTGTGTGCCTCGGTCGTATGCAGTCCTGATTGTGGCGCTCACCTGCACGGCGCCAAACACGCATACGACCATCATTGGCACCAAGGCAGAAGCGACTCTCATCGCTGAAGACGACACGTCTCCATTCGTCCCTCCATTCACGCCTGTCGCGACACCACTGGAGGCGGGCTGCACGATGTTGGGGCGTGAGTGGAAGACGGCCTAACGGTGTGCGGGACCGTAGCCCAGCTTCATGGAGACGGTTGCGAATGGTCCTCGCCGATACCCCAGGAGCAACAGTGTCCCTAATTTGCTGGGAAGTGGCGGTGCGGTCCCCTACGGCACTGCGTAGGATCCTACGGTCTTGGCGTGCATCCGTGCGTCGCTGCGGTCCGGTCCCAGGTCGACGGGCACGTGCACCTTCCGCCGACCACTGGCGACAACATCAATGTACTGTGGAGACCTCACGCCCCACGTGTTGAGCAATTCGGCGGTACGTCCACCCGGCCTCCCGCATGCCCACTATACGCCCTCGCTCAAAGTCCGTCAACTGCACATACGGTTCACGTCCACGCTGTCGCGGCATGCTACCAGTGTTAAAGACTGCGATGGAGCTCCGTATGCCATGGCAAACTGGCTGACACTGACGGCGGCGGTGCGCAAATGCTGCGCAGCTAGCGCCATTCGACGGCCAACACCGCGGTTCCTGGTGTGTCCGCTGTGCCGTGCGTGTGATCATTGCTTGTACAGCCCTCTCGCAGTGTCCAGAGCAAGTATGGTGGGTCTGACACACCGGTGTCAATGTGTTCTTTTTTCCATTTCCAGGAGTGTATGTTGGGAGGAAGCAGAAACAATGCAGTCATTGTCATGATACAGAAATTGATTGATTTATCTGATGCACAAAACAGTATTATTATTGACTTTTGGGACAAGATTGGAAATATTTCCAAAATGGTTAAGTTTGTAAACTGTTTGCATGTTATCATGGTTGAAGTATACAGTGCCAACGATACTGTGGTACACTATGGGCTATAGATGACTGGGGTGAACAACATCTGTGGAACGTGTATGGGCAAAAAGACATGCAACTGTAGAGCAACTGACCACCCAGGTGAACCGAGAGGCTACTAACAGTGTCTGCTCAACATCTGATCAGCAAAAGTAGTTGTGTATGGGCCTCCTCAGTAGGAACCTGGTTCATGCATCCATGCTGACTACCATTCATTGATTACAAAGGCTGGAATTTGCATGCCAATGCTGTAACTGGATGTTCACTGAATGGTAACAGGTGGACTTTTCAGATGAATCATGTTTTATGCTTCATCAGACAGATGGCCATTGGCATGTACGGGCCTGCAACAACAGTTGGAAGGGTCCAGGCTGAAGGAGGGAGCATTGTGATCTGAGGAATGTTTTCATGGCATTATCTGGGTGATCTCATGATGCTTGAAGGCACAAAGGATCAACACAAGTATGCATTTATTCTTGGAGCCCATGTCTCCCCTTTAGACAGTTTGTTTCTTCCTTAGCACTATGGCATCTACCAGCAGGTCAATTCAAAGTGTCATACAACTCTCAGTATACACGTGTGGTTCAAAGAGCACCAGGATGAGTTTACTGTAGTCCCCTGGCCACCAAATCATCTGGATTTAAACCCAGTCAAGAATCTGTGTGACAACCTCAATCGGGCTGTTCGTTCCACTGATCCTCAACCAAGAAACTTAGTATAGATGACCACAGCACCTGAGTTTTCATGGCTCCACATCCCTTTTGGCACCTTCCACTACCTCATTAACTCTCTTCCTGCATATCCAGGATGCAAAAGGTGGTTATTCAGGCTTCTGACTAGTGGTCACATTAATGTGACTGGACCATGTAGAAACACTATACAAAAATTTTATACCAGTTCACTGAGTGCAGGTAACAGGCCCATCACTCTAGTCATGAAACAAATGCAAAGCACAGAAGACACTATCCACAGAATAATCCAATCCAGTCAAAGTAAGCAGCAGCAGTAATTGTAGTTCACTTCATAGAGGTGGTCAGATAATAGCAGCTAGCAAAGGAAAACTGAAAGTGAACCATCTTCCACACAGTCTTATATTGCTCCATATTTCACATGACCAGCCTTCAATATTGGAAGCTTCTCCACTAGGACTTTCTTCACTGGTCACGGATGATGTTGTGCATATCAGTAGTCCATATTTTCCATTTGCATGTCCTGCAGGGCTACTAAATCACTCCCCCCCCCCCCCTCCCCCCCCCCCCCCCCCATGAACAAGTGTGCAGGACTGGAACCTACATGGCTGGGAGGCAGGGGAGGATTATGTGGTAGAATTGCCAGGAGCTGAGCTATCATAGCCATCAAGACAACCTGGCACCCCTGCACTTCCATCAGGGACCCCTGGATCCACCCTGAATTCTGTTCAAAGGTGCGTGCCCATACAACTACACCCAAACAGAACTATGGCTGCATCAGCATCATGTTCCAGAGGTGAAATGGGAGATCCAAAAGCGTCCTGTGAGGGTGCCCATGTAGGAGAGCCACCAAACCTCAACAACTGATGGGTGTGCATCTGTAAGAAGGCAGGAATACACTGAACACAGAAGCCATTGAGCACAGAAACCAATTTCTTATTGTATGAAGAAACTGTTCTGCCAGCCCATGCGAGCCTGAAAAGTGGCATGGCATGGTAAGATGTTTAACACATTTTGAAATTGTTAGTTGTGAACTGGGGACCATTCTTAGCCACCAGCATGTGGGGTGCACCCTCTACTATAAAAATACATACCAAGATTAACATCATGGACAGTAACAAAGTCTGCTGGAGGCAGATAACATAGGATAAGTGCGACAAGGGCTCCACAGTGATTAACCACATGGAAACCAAGAAAGCACCTCCAAAGTAAGTGTGAATTCGGACTTGAGACTGCATCAGTGCTGGCCATGAAGAGAATGACAGGGGTGGGGCCATCTGGTGTGCCTGGCAACTGACACACTTTTGATCCACCCATGCAACATTATCATCAAGACAAGACCAGTAGATGTTGTGACATACTGGCTATTTCATCCTGGAAATCCCCCACTAGAATTAATCCAGGAGTTGGAGCACCCAGCATTGCAGACAGGATGGTACCACCAGCTGGAAGCATTTATCATCTTCTGTAATGAACACCACATCTTGGCAGACCTGAAGTTGGTGCCACAGAGGAAAAAAAAAAAAAACAGCAAAAGCCAGGCAGTTCTACACAAGAGAGCTTGATAGGTCAACACAACTCCACATACTGCACACCCATTGGAGAAGCTGGTTGTGCCTAATCACTGTACCAATGTCCTGGGAATTTATAGGGAACTCATCAAGTAATTGCTCCACCTCCATAGTGGAATGGGCAACACAGTTGACTGCCATACAGAGGATCTATGTTTGATTTCTGGTCCAGCTAGGGATTTTTCCTTGGTAGGAGGACTGGTACAGGGTACACTCTGCCACATAAGATCAACTGAGGAGATACTTGACCAATTAGTAGCAGTTCCAAGGTGAAGAAGCTCTACAATGACAGGGAGAGCAGCGTGCTGACTTCATGCCCCTCCATACCACATCCAATGACACCACTGGCAGAGGATGACAACAGTCAGTTGGGCCCAGTTGGTGCAACTAGGGCCATAATGCAGAACATCAAGTGATTGCTCCAGTTGATTGTCTAACTGAAAGCAAACTGTCTCCTGATGACCAAATTCAGGATCCCAAGGCAACGGAATGCATCTGCACTAGAATGTTGAGTGCAAGTGTGAAAGTGGTCAGAATATTGGAAATCTGTGAAATTCAGAGCCCATCCATGAATGTAATGTGCTATACACAGTGGAAATGTTTCCTTAGGTCCAACCAATGACGAGAACAATCTGATCAATAATAAGATGAAATTTTTTGACCATGGAAAAAAATATGAAACTTATGAACTGTAAATATTAAGTTCCTTTTCAATCTGTCAATAATGTACTTGTGTTGCAGTAAGCATCTTTGACATAAATGCTATTGGCCTCACCAAACCATCCTTTAACTTAAGAACAACCCTGATACTATTTTTGGACACATCTCTTGCCAACACTAGTTGTATGTGAGGCAATAAGTCATAAGAGAATGTGGTGACTAGAGGGCCAATTTCAGTTCCTGAAAAGTAAGAGGGCATTCTTCTGAAAGGGGAACTCCTTTTATGGAGTTTAGTGGGTGATATATGGAGAGTACCTATGGAATAAACTGAGCATAGTAATTCATTTTAACTGTGAATGCTTATTTAGGTACAGTCATGTTGTAAATAGCCACTACATATCCTTTGGTGAACCAAAGATCCTCTTAATTGAAGATATTGAGTAAATAAGGGGCCACTAGTTGAAAGAAGGCATATTTTAAAAAAAATATGCACTTACTACCTTTCTGTTCAAGGGTTGCAAAATCCAGACATAGATTGTGCAATTTTCTTCTGTCATGTGCTCAGTGACCAAAATATCATGAAGATAATTCCTGAAACAGCCTGTTCAAGAAACCTCTTCAATATGGTGAGGTGCTGGTCACTACAAAAAGCAACCTATTTTATTAACACAGTCCGAATGATGTGTTGAACATTAAAATCTTCCTTAAGTCTTCATCAAGAAGCAACTAAAAATGCACCTCTTATAGATCAATTTTACAAAATAGTTTTCCTCCTGAAAGTATAGAAAAAAGTTCATTTGGACTAGATGAGAAAGAGGTATCAGTATCAGCTTGTGCATTAATGATTTGCTCGAAGTCTTCACACAGCTGAAGAGACACCCCAGACTTCCTAACCACAACTAAAGATGAAGCCTACTGACTGCAGGAAATGGGGAACAAAACCTGTACTTCTAACTTAAGCTCATCATTAATGGGCAACAAAACCAGGCAAACTTCACAAAACCATGGACTTGCTGTTGTCTTAAATACATTTGCCTGAAAGTCAACAGCCTTCCCCAAGAATGGTCCAAACAGTGACATAAATTTCATACAAAGTGTATCAGTGGTTTCACAGAGTACTGACAATCCAATGGAGGGAGCTTTATAATGTTATGAAGATTCAAAGGCTGAATATGCATCAAGACCTAAATGTTTCCAGCCAACAGATCCACCACAATGAAACATAACAATATCTGAGAAATCTGATATTAAGTGACCATCAGTTGCACATGATCTGAAAGTGGCACCTCATTGTGACCATATGCGTAATAACACTGTTCACATTTACGTCGCACTTCACTCGGCGTAGACCGGGACTGTGCCCTAGGCATGCTCGATATTAACTCACTGGGCACGGGCCGTGCTGCCTGAGTTGTTGTTGTTGTTGTTGTTCCGCCGGCAGAGGTTGCGTCCGAATTCTCGCGTGCCCTCTGGTGGACGGGACTACTTGCGGCAACTACCGTCCGTGACGTGCCGTGCTGATGTGCGCCTCCCGTGATCTTTCTGGTGGCTACTGCACTCCTCCTCCTTCGGGGGGTGAAGCCACTGTGATCCACTGCGTCGGAAGGTGGACCGTCGGGCAGGAGCGATGACCTCCACATCCATTGGAAGGCCGGAGTCGAGGGGATCTGCCAATGCTCAAGCCGGAACCTTCGAATACGGCTGGAAGTGACCCACACGAAGAGGCCCCCATCGTCCCACCACCGGAGCCTGGGACAGAACAGGTGACAAGCTGTCGAACTCCAGATCCTGTGCCACCTCGGGAGGGGCAAGACCCAGTGGCGGGGACGATGGGGAAGTGACGACCACAGGTGAACCAGCCTCCTGAGAAACCAGGCCTGCGAGGGGGGCCGGCTCTCGCTGGGGCATCCCGAACGATGGCGATGCTGGTGCTGGAGCTTCGGGAGGCTGCCAAGGCTGAGAACCATCGCAGTGCGGCAGAGTCACAGTGGGGAGAGGCGGTAACGTCCCCTGAGAAACCAACACGGGTGCCGGCAATGGGGAAGCAGGTGTCCGAGAGGTCGGAGGGTGGGTGCCCAAACATGGACGTAGCTGATTTTGGTGACGACATACCACCTGGTCCCCTGCCTGCAAGGTATAGAGCCGGCGGCCATTTCGGCGCAAGACCACCGGCGGTATCCAACGTGGATTGCGACCAAACCCACGTGCCCAGACCGACATATCCAGTGGAAAGCCAGTTACTCTGTTTTGCGAAGACTGGCGAGGACCAGGCCGGAGGAGGTGCAGCAGAGTCCTAGGTTGGCGCCCATGGAGGAGCTCTGCGGGGCTGCGTTCACCCATTGGTGTGGTCCGGTATGCCGTCAGGAAAAACGTCAATGCCTCCTCCGCAGGAAATTCGTGCACATACTTTTTCATCTGCATCTTAAATGTGCGCACCATGCGCTCGGCTTCCCCATTCGATTGTGGATGGAAGGGGGGAGAGCAAACGTGCCAAATATCAAAGCGCCTACAAAAATCCTGGAAGATCTGCGCAATAAACTGCGGTCCATTGTCCGAGACCAGGGTGATTGGCAGAACTTCCACAGAAAAGATTTTTGCTAGTGGCTGGATTGTGACTTCTGAAGTGGTTGAGGAGCAGCGAACCACATATGGGAATCGGGAATAAGCATCAATGACAATGAGCCAAAAGCCATTGAGAAACGGGCCCGCAAAATCGATGTGAACACGTTCCCATGCTTGGGTTGCCGGCGGCCAGGAAGAGAATGCTGCCCTGGGAGATGCCTGTTGGCTCGCACACTAGGAACAAGCGGCCACTAAGTGCTCAATTTCTCTGTCAATACTGGGCCAGTACACATGTCTGCGAGCCAAGGTTTTAGTACGGGAAACACCCCAGTGCCCCGCATGTAATAACGTGAGGACCTCCCTTCGTAAACTGGCAGGAACAACCACGCAAGGAGCTGTATCATCGGTAGCCAGAAGGAGAACTCCTTCGAAGACCGAGAGGCGGTCTCATAGAATAAAATAATTATGAAGAGGGATCGAGGCCCGGCCTGGAGGGCGGGATGACCACCCCTGCTGAATGAGGCGAACTACTTGCCGGAGAACCGGGTCAGCTGCCGTTTCCCTGGTGACTCTATAACTAGTGATTGGGAAGCCATCAACCACTTGGCGGGATGCCACATCCAAATGAAAACACATAATCTCTTCTCGATCGAACTTAGGATCCGGGCCCACCGGAAGACGGGAAAGAGCGTCGGCATTGGCATGCTGTCCGGTAGGGCGAAAATGAGTGTCATAATGGTACTTAGAGCGGGTTTTTTTTTTGGGGGGGGGGGGTGTTTAAGGGCGCTCAACTACTGAGGTCATTAGCGCCCAGTCACAATTGTTAGAGCACATAGAATCTAGTAAAACTCAAGGGGGGGGGGGGGGGGGGGGGACACCAGAAAGTTCTTACAAAGATGCAGATAAAATAAGTGAAAGAGTTAGATGTCTTTGGACAATCCAGTCAAAGTTATAAAATGCAGAACACGAGCAGCTGCTCAAGCGTCATCAGCTAAAATATCCTGTAGAGTAGATGGCAGAGACAGGACAACACGATATTGACTAAAACAGGGACACGACAATAAAACATGGCGCACTGTTAATGCATGACCACAAGGGCACTGCGGGGCTGGGTCACCGGAGAGCAGGTAGCGGTGGCTAAACCGGCAATGCCCAATCCACAACCTGGTCAGAAGGACCTCTTCTCGCCGAGATGGTCGGGAGGAGGTTGTCCAAGCAGTTGGGAACTGTTTTACTGCCCGGAGCTTGTTTCCTTGAAGTGATGACCAAGTATCCCACCACAAAGACACAAGCCTCTTACAAACAACCCCACTAAAGTCAGATGATGGGACACAATGGGAGGCTGGCCGAGGCAGGAGGACTGCAGCCTTGGTTGCAGCATCAGCAGCCTCATTTCCAGGCACTCCTACATGGCCGGGAACCCACAGAAAGCTGACAGGAGAGCCATCAGCAGCAGAAGAATGGAGGGACTGCTGGATCCATTGCACCAAGGGATGGACCGGATATGGAGCTCCAAGGCTCTGAAGAGCACTGAGTGAATCAGAGCAGAGTACATACGATGAATGACGGTGGCGGCGGGCATACTGAACGGCCTGATGGAGGGCACAAAGCTCGGCCGTAAAGAGGAACACTGGTCGAGCAGCCGGTATTTAAAGGTGCTGGTCCCGACGACAAAGGCACAGCCGACACCATCGTCAGATTTGGAGCCATCAGTGTAAATAAAGGTGTGACTGGCAAGTCGCACACGAAGTTCGACAAACCGTGAGCAATACACTGCAGCCGGAGTACCCTCCTTCAGGAGCGAGCTGAGGTCGAGATAAATATGAACCGGAGCCTGGAGCCACGGTGGTGTCGGGCTCTCACCCTCTCTGAAGGTGGTAGGGAGGGCAAAATCCAATTGTCGAAGCAGGCGATGAAAGCGGACTCCAGGGGGCAGCAGGGCAGACACATACAACCCATACTGACGGTCGAGAGAATCGGCGAAGAAGGACTGATAAGAGGGGTGGTCGGGCATTGACAACAGCCGGCAGGCATACCGACAAAGCAGTACGTCGCGCCGGTAGGTCAATGGTAATTCGGCAGCTTCAGCATAAAGACTCTCGACGGGACTAGTGTAGAATGCTCCGGTCGCAAGACGTAACCTCCAATGGTGGATGGAGTTGAGACGGCGTAAGAGATGGCCGAGTAGACAAGGCTCCCATAATCCAGCTTTGATCAGACTATGGACCAATACAAGCGAAGCAGGACAGTGTGATCCGCTCCCCAAGATGAACCACTAAGAACTCTGAGGCCATTAAGGGAACGTGTACAACGGGCAGCCAAATAAGAGACGTGCAGAGACCAACAAAGTTTCCTCTCCAGTGTGAGCCCTAGAAACTTAGTTGTTTCCACGAATGGGAGAACAACGGAACCGAGATGTAAGGATGGCGGAAGGAACGCTTTATATCGCCAAAAGTTGATGCAAACCGTCTTCTCTTCAGAGAACCAGAAGCCATTTGCCACACTCCATGAGTATAGGCTGTCTAGACAACGCTGAAGGCAGCGCTCCAGGAGGCATGTTCTCTGGGCACTGCAGTAGATCGCGAAGTCATCGACAAAAAGAGAGCCTGAGACATTAGGTGGAATGCAATCCATAATTGGATTGATCGCTATGGCAAAAAGGGCTACGCTCAAGATGGAGCCCTAAGGCACTCCGTTCTCCTGGAGGAAGACGTCGGACAATACGTAACCCACACGTACCCTAAACTTTCGATATGTTAAGGTCACAAGGTGGTCAACAGCGGAGCGGCGGCGACGAAAGCCGCATTGAACATTGGTAAGTAGCCATCGAGATTCAAGAATCCAAACTAACCGAGCGTTAACCATGCGCTCCATCACCTTACAGAGACAGCTTGTAAGAGAAATGGGGCGGTAACTAGAAGAAAGGTGACTATCCTTCCCGGGTTTGGGTATAGGGACAACGACGGCGTCACGCCAACGCATGGGGACTTGACCTTCGGTGCAGACGCGATTGTAGGTACGAAGAAGGAAGCTTTTGCCTGCCGGAGAAAGGTGGGCCAGCATCTGAACGTGAATGGCATCTGGCCCCGGAGCAGAGGACCGGGACAGTGCAAGTGCATGTTCGAGTTCCCACATAGTAAAGGGGGCATTATAATTTTCCAGATTCAGCGAGTGGAAGGAAGGTCGCCGAGCCTCTTCTGCCTTTTTCCTGGGAAGGAAGGCTGGGTGGTAATGGGCGGAGCTTTAAACCTCCGCGAAAAAGCGGCCGAAGGCGTTGGCGACATCCACAGGATCAACAAGGACCTCATTACCTGAAGTCAGGCCAGGTACCAAGGAGTGGGCCTTTATGCCCGACAGCCAGCGCAGGCCACCCCAGACGACGGAAGAGGGAGTAAAACTGTTAAAGGATCTGGTGAAAGAGGCCCAACAAGTTTTTTGCTGTCTTTGATGACTCTACGGCATTGCGATCGGAGTCGTTTGTATCCAATACAATTCGCCAACGTAGGATGGCGGCGAAAGGTGCGTAAAGCACGTCGTCGAGCACGGATAGCGTCTCGACAAGCCTCATTCCACCAGGGGACGGAAACGCGACGTGAAGAAGAGGCAGTACGAGGAATGGAACGTTCGGCAGCCGTGAGGTATTCGACCTGACTGTCACAACTGAGAAAATCGTGGTCCGGAAAGGTCGCCAGGGAGGAGTAAAGTCCCATGTCAGCTTTCGGTATGTTCCAGCTCGAAGGACGTGGGGATGGGGTGTGGCGCAAGAGACGAATGACACAGGGGAAGTGGTCGCTCAAATAGGTGTCAGAAAGGACATACGACTCGAACCGACGGGCAAGAGTGGTAGAACAGATCGAGAGGTCCAAGTGGGAGTAGGTATGAGTAGAGTCCGAGAGGAAAGTCGGGGCACCAGTATTGAGGCAGACAAGATTGAGATGGTTGAAGACATCCGCCAAGACGGAGCCTCTCTGACAGGATGCAGGAGAGCCCCAAAGGGGGTGATGGGCATTGAAGTCGCCAAACAATAAAAACGGCGGAGGAAGCTGAAAAATCAGGTGCATCATGTCAGCCCGACGAACTGCGGATGACGATCGAGTGTAGACGGTACAAACGGAAAAAGTAAAGGCAGAAAGAGTAATACGAACAGCTATTGCTTGGAGTGGGGTGGTCAATGGGATGGGATGGTAATAGACATCGTCCCGAACGAGCAACATGACCCCACCATGAGCTGGAATACCGTCCACAGGGGTGAGGTCAGACCGCTCCGAGGTATAGTGGGTAAAAGCAATACGGTCAGTTGGGCGCAACTTGGTTTCCTGGAGACCAAGGACGAGCGGACAGTGCAGGTGGAGGAGCAGTTGTAATTCCTCCCGATTAGATCGAATACCTCTTATGTTCCAATGCAACAAAGCCATCGCTAGTCAGAAAAAAGGGGGAACGAAACGGGTGAAGAGCTGGTCACCTCGACGGCCGTGGAGGGCCAGGTTTCGAGGGAATAACGCTACAACCGGCGGGAGGCGGATCCTGTTCCATTGAGTCATCGCCAGCTGCGGCCGCTTTCCCGGGTTGCGTAGGAGGGGCAGCATCATTCGCCGACGAGAGGCCAGCTGAGCGCCTGGCAGCAGAGCGTCCCGGCGAAACTGAGGACGGCCGGGAGCAGCGACTCACGGATGGAGCGCGGGGTCCGTTTTGGAACGCCGGACCTCGGTAGCCGGGTTCCAGAACGTTTCCCCGATGGACGCCTGAGAAGAGGATCGCTTCTCAGGCAGCGGAGGGGGAGGAGGAGGAAGGGTGGCCCCTGGGGCAGAGGGGGCAGGGGCTGCGAGGGAGGAGGATTTGGAAGGGAGGGATTTGAGAGGTGGAGGCATAGACCCCAGATGGGCTGAGGAGGTGGAGGGGGGACAGGATAGGGGTGAGGATACTGTGGAAGGAGTGGACACTACTGAGGCAAACGAAGTTGTCAACGTCACGGGATGGAGGCGGTCATACTTCTTCCTGGCCTCAGAATAAGAGAGACGATCCAAAGTTTTTAATTCTTGAATCTTCTTCTCCTTCTGATACGCGGGACAGTGTAAAGATCTAGGTGAGTGGATGCCAGGACAATTGACGCACCGAGGTGGTGGGGTGCATGTATGTTCCTCACGAAGAGGACATCCACAATCGCCACAAAGTGGCTCAGCCTCACACCGTGACGACATGTGCCCAAAGCGTAAACACTGAAAGCAGCGCATAGGAGGCGGGACGTAAGGTCGCACGTCGCACCGGTAGCACATCACCTTTACCTTCTCCAGGAGAACGTCCCCCTTGAAGGCGAGGATAAAGGCCCCGGTGTCGATGCGACGGTCTTTGGGGCCGCACTGGACTCGCCGGACGAAATGCACACCTCGGTGCTCCAGGTTGGCCCTGAGCTCCTCATCAGATTGCAGCAGGAGGTCCCGATGAAAAATAACCCCCTGCGTCCTATTCAGTGCCAGATGCGGGACAATGGACACTGGGATGTCCCCTTGTCGGTCGCACGCCTGGAGCACCACCGACTGAGTGGCGGAGGTGGTCTTTATAAGAACAGACCCTGAACGCATTTTACTGAGAGCCTCGATTTCCCCGAAGATGTCCTCGATGTGCTGGACAAAGAACATGGGCTTGGAGGTGGCGAACGTCCCCCCCCCCATCGGTCCGAGAACAGACTAAATAGCGCGGGAAGTACTTCGCCCCAAGCCGGCAGGCCTGTCCTTCCTCCCAGGGAGTGGCCAAGGGGGAAAGGGCAGGAGAACCAGAACCAGAGACAGTACCTTTCTTTTTAAAAGACTCGGCCGCAGAGTGACCCGATACATGTTGACGTTTCATCTGCGAAACGTCCGCCCCGATACCACCCTCTCCGACCAGGGGCTCTCCCCACGGGCGCCACCCAGCCTCAGCAAGAGCCACCTGGCAGGATGACCATTGCTGGGAGTCCTGATGCCCCAAGGAGACGGGCATCTACTCCTTGGCCTACGTGGGGAGGGTGCAGCTCAGGTATCGGCAGTACGATCCCTGTGTTGTCAGGGGGCTACAACCTAGAGGGTACATGACGACCCCACCACAACGGGCTGGCTACCGTGCTGGATTTCGGGTGCCATGGAAAGTCCATCATGATCGTAGGTGCAGATGGGGACGCACTATGGGCGTAACTTGTGCAACCCATCAGGCGTTTAGGCCCAATTTGAGGAATAGTGGGTGTGGTTACAACGCCGTTACAATACTGAGTGCCAAGGTCTTAGTGCACTCAGGACCAGTGAGACACCACGTATGGCGTCCTTCCCCAAAAGGCTCGTACTTCTGTAGAATTTTGAAAAATGGAGGTCAAACCCCAAGGGGGACCATCACATGGAAGGCCGAAACAGTTGAAACTCCTTTTAGTCACCTCTTACGACAGGCAGGAATACCTCAGGCCTATTCTTACCCCGGACCCGCAGGGGGGACTTAGAGAGGAACAAGGCCCAGTGCTGTAGTCTGTGGGCCGCCCTATCCGGAATCTGAGAGGCGGGGCCAAATAACGATATTAACGGCTTATGGTCAGTGATTAACTGAAACTTCGTGCCATTCAAGAAAGGGTGAAACTTGGTAACAGCGTAGACAATGGCCAAAGCCTCTTTTTCCACCTGGGAGTAATGGGCCTGCGCGGGACTAAGAGTTTTAGACACAAACGCCAGTGGTTGCTCGGAACCATCTGTGTTGCGATGGGCCAGGACCGCCCCCACCCCATACTGCGAAGCATCTGTAGCCAGGACCAACGGCTTATGGGGGTCAAAAGTAGCCAAACAAGGCGCTGACGTGAGGAGGCCCTTCAACGAGTTGAACGCTCGCTCGCATGCAGGCGACCAATCGAAAAGGAACACCCTTGCGCAGAAGGCAGTACAGGGGGCGGGCTATGGTGGAAGCCCTGGGAATGAACTGGTGGTAATAGGCTATCTTGCCTAAAAAAGCTTTTAACTCTTTCAGCGAAGCGGGCCGAGGAAGATCGACGATACCTTGGACCAAACTTCCTAGTGGCTGGACGCCGTGCTGAGAGATGGTGTAGCCCACATGCTCAATGGACTGTTGGAAGAAGTTTGACTTATGCAGGTTGCAACGCAAGCCCACAGACCCGAATTTGAGAAAAAGGGTGCGAAGGTTGTGCAAGTGTTCCTTCGTGCTGCGGCCTGTGACAATTATGTCATCCAGGTAATTAATACAATGAGGGATTGTCGACGTGACGTGCTCAAGATAACGCTGGAATATCGCCAGGACACTGGATATTCCGAAGGCCAACCACTGATATTGGTAAAGGCCAAACGGGGTGTTGACGACCGCCAGCCGTTTGGAGTCCTCATCAAGTGGTATCTGATGATAAGCCTCGGAAAGATCTATTTTCGAAAAATATTGGCCTCCCGCCACGGCGGAGAACAATTCATCAGCACGAGGCAAAGGATAGGTGTCCACCACCAATTGGGAATTAATGGTGGCCTTGAAATCGCCACAAAGACGTAATTTTCCCGAGGGTTTCCTTACAATAACGAGGGTCGGAGCCCACTCACTAGAAGAAATGGGAAGAACGACCCCTACGGCTGTCAGCAGGTCTAGCTCTTCCTTTACCTGAGGGTGGAGAGCCAAGGGGATCTGCCTCGCGCGTAGAAACCGCGGGCGAGCCGACGCCTTCAACGTTAAGTGAGCTTCAAAATCTGAAACACGCCCCAGGCCCTCCTCAAAGATATCTGGATAGTCTGAGATCAAAGATTCGAATGATTGATAGGGAACGTCTTCGGAGACCAACTGTATGGCGTCAGCGATAGAAAAACCGAAAGCTTGAAAGGCATCCAGGCCAAAAAGGTTAGCGGAGCTCGCGTCACTGACAACAATAAAAGTAATAGGCCGAGTGACTGATTTGTAAGTCACGTCGGTAGTGAATTGACCCAGTAGGGGAATGAACTGTTTACCATAACCGCGTAGACGCCGGTAAACTGGCGCCAACGGGGGCGATCCAAGGCGGAATAAGTTTGTGCATTCAACAACGAAACTGCCGCGCCCGTATCTACTTGCAGTTGTAACCGGCGCGACAGAACTGACACCTCGATATAGAGTTTGCGTGCCGATGCGTCGGGAGCCTGGCCCGATGAAACTTCCTGAATGTCAACGTCCATGTCCTCTGTACCTGCTTCCTTCGATTCTTTTGAGGCTGAGCGGCAAACTTTAGCAATGTGACCTTTTTTTATTACATTTGCGACAAACGGCCCAACGCTGGGGGCACTCTGACCGATCATGATGTATATAGCACGACGCACAGGACGGCAACAGGGGCCGGCGGCCGGAATTCTGTTTACGCGCCGTGCGGGAGCGGCCGTAACGGCCGGATTGTACCGCTCGCACGTCGTCCACCCCGGAGGCAGTGGACGCGGCCGCGCCGCCCTGAACCGCCGCGACGTCGCACCACGCTTCCAGCTGTTGACCTGCGGCGTGAGAGACTTCATACGATTGAGCAATGGACAGGGCTTCCTCGAGGGAAGGGTCTTCTAACTGCAGGGCCTGTTGCCGGACTCCCTATCAGGGGCCGAACGAACAATGACGTCGCGTACCATAACGTGGGCATACGACTCTCGCGACTGCTCCGTGACAAAATGACACTTGCAACTAAGACCGTGCAGGGTAGCGGCCCACGCCCGGTAAGACTGATGGGGCTGTTTCTTGCATTGACAGAACTCGACCCTAGCCGCCACAGCATGCGTGCGGCGGCGATAATATGAAGACAGCAAGGAACACAGTGCGTCAAAAGACAAGGACGAGGGTTCCTGCAACGGCGCTAGCTGCCGCAAAACTTAATACAGCGAGGGAGATATCCAAGACAAGAAGAGAGCACGACATACCTCCGCATCGGCAACATGAAACGCCTGGAGATGCTGCCGAAGGCGATGTTCATATGCGTCCCATCCTCCGCCGTCTCGTCATACGGGGGAAAGGGAGGAGGGAACGGCGCTGGAGCAGACTGCGTGGAGAGCAACGCCGGAAGCACTTGTTTCATGGTGGCCATGAGCTCCGTCTGCTGCTCAACCAAAACCCGCACTAAATCCTCCATGCCGTGGAGAAGCTGCGAAACCGGAACAACGACGCAACACGCGAAAGAACGACCCTACTAGTCGCCAATTGTGTAATAACACTGTTCACGTTTACGTCGCACTTCACTTGGCGTAGACCGGGACTGTGCCCTAGGCATGCTCGATATTAACTCACTGGGCACGGGCCGTGCTGCCTGAGTTGTTGTTGTTGTTGTTGTTGTTGTTGTTCCGCCGGCAGAGGTCGCGTCCGAATTCTCGCGTGCCCTCTGGTGGACGGGACTCTACTTGCGGCAACTACCGTCCGTGACGCGCCGTGCTGATGTGCGCCTCCCGCGATCTTTCTGGTGGCTACTGCAATATGTCCACAACATTGATTAATGACTGACACTGATATCCCATTATCAAAAATAAAAAGTCACTGGAATGTCTTGAAACATTGAATGTAATAAAATTTTACAAAGTGTCAACATGCCTGCCTGAAATGTTATTAATTTGAATCTGCTGGGGCCATTACAAGGTGCTCAATAAGCTACAGCGTACTTATGGACTGTGACCTGTACATAAACACTAATAAAACTGGTCCTTATAATGTGTACAATCCTATATGGGGCACAAGGAGAAACAAGCCAGGCAACTTGCAAACAAAGTGTATCAATGTGAACAGTGCTTAGTATTGGTGAGGGTTTGTGGAGAATGAGATCAATTGGCTGCACTGAATCCAACATGTTGTTTATAGTCTGTTTCAGAAACCTGATACACTGTATCACTATGACTTTGAGACTCCTGTAAAATGTCAAAGTCTTCTGGAAAAGTTTATTGTGCAGCTTGTACTACTTCAAATGCATATGCAACTAGCAACATTTCAGCCAGGGAGAGGTCAGCATGTTGTTAGGCTTGCATGCAGACATCCTTATTCAAGGCTAAGTGAATGACAACATTACATATTAAACTTTCTGTGTATGACTGACCACACACACACACACACACAGATCTGCAGTCCAGGATGCATAGCTTTCAACACCTGACTTTTGGTGTAAGAATTCTGGCCTTGCCACTACTACACACATTTGGTTGGAAAATTACGAGAATATGTCAGACAATGATAACACAGATGGATCAAGCAATTTGCAACTGGTCAAGTTCTTAAATAGCTCTATGCTACAGCAGTCACATTTGCTGCATCATCTCAGCATTTAAGTCACTTAATGAGGATTGAGAAGACTAAAGTATGTCAAAAATGCCTCATGCAGCACTTTCAGGGGGATTTGTAGAAATCAAAAAGTCCTACACCCAATCCTGACATTTGACATCACTTACCTGAAAGTGCTGCATGAGGCATTTTTGACATACTTTAGTCTTCTCAATCCTCATTAAGTGACTTAAATGCTGAGATGATGCAGCAAATGTGACTGCTGTAGCATAGAGCTATTTAAGAACTTGACCAGTTCCTGATGCTGGTTAGCTGTAGACGTGAATGTCCAAAAAAATTCATATCCATAATAGCGCTTAGTGAGCCAAACCTGGGACCTCCTTTTCACCAAATTTGTAACCTTCACTTTAGGGGCCAACGAACATTAATTGAACACAAAATTAATGTTCTGTAACAATAGATCATATTACTCATTAGCTTACAAAACCAAACAATACTAGTTCCTGACAAATTAATATAAGCACAAGCATGACTACTTTGTTGTGCATGCTTATTGCAATTATAATACTAAGCACAGTTTGACAGAACTCTTATGATGGTGAAAACCACACATTCAACAAATTGAAGCACTATACGGAATTGTTACATCAGTTCTTGGAGTGCAGATAACAGGCCCATCATTCTAGTCTTGCAGTAATTGGAAAGCATGACAGTCACTATTCAAACATAAGTCCAGGTAAACAACATTAGCAGTTGTAATTTACTTCATAGAGAAAGAGTCACATAACAGCAGCTAACAAAGGAAAACTGACAGTGAGTCATCTACCAGGTGACTTTATATTGGTCCACCACTGAATTTCACAGGATCAGTCTGCAAGATTGGTCGCTTCCCCATTAGAGGTACCCTCATCAGCTGTGGTCAATGTTATACATATCATTACATCCAAATCTTCCATTTGCGAAGTCCTATGGTGTCACTAAAGAATGATTAAAAATATATAAGCTTGAAGTTTAATTTTAACAAGAAATCATATTTGCTCACAGTCATTAATAACTGAAGAGTTTCTTCTGAAACATGAACTCTGTTGTTAGATCAAGATCACAAACAGCAGGATCATTATTGACTTTCAACAAATAATTAGAAAAAAATACAGAGGCAAACAACTGCGACTCATTGCTTCAGTTTCACAATTTACAAATATGATCTATTTTCCAAAAACTTATTAGTGCTGTTCTTTTTGTCTAAGGCCAAAAACAACACTACTCATAAAAAATAAAGCACCTCATATCTAGCTCTGATCTGAAGTGTGTGAACTCATAGGAAAGTTCGTTTATTTTCAGATTAGTGACTCTCATCATATCCTTTCAGTGTCAATGCAAAAGTGCCACAGTAATAAATACAAGTTATTATCAAATTTTAAAATACTATTTCTGAAAACCTGCCCATTATGTCTGACAACAGATGCTCTGTAAAAGGAACTCAATTGCACTACAGTATTGGCTTCATTCAACACTGTTGTATTTATGGCACTGTTTGAATACTCTCTACATTTTACATGAACCTTCATTTTCATCTATATATTCACTATATCTGTAATGCTTGACCAAACAATATGTTCATATGGTAAATACAGTACTGAAATTTTCTCTTCACAACCACGTAATTTGTTTTTTTTAATACACCTCATTACTGAACTACCAACAGCTGTCATAGCTCCACCTCTTCTTTATTAATGGACAGAGAGACAAAATATAGATTGGTACTCTTTTTCATCATAAAGGAACCCAATTCTCATTTATGTTTAAATTGGATGAGAGGGCGACTGAGTTCCTTCATGGAGAAAAGAGTTCAGAACTGTATTTTGTCTCTCTATCCATAAATACAGGAGAGGGTTTAGTATTTTTTCTGAATCCTGAGGGATCAAAAATTTTGTTTGCACATAACTCAGGTTATTTATGCCACTAGTACGTAGCCCCAACTTAGATTACAGACACTATCACACTAAAAGTAGTTCCTTTAGCAATAGCAGCTGCTCTCAAGGGTACAATTCTCATTATTGCCCTCCCTTTCTTTACTTTATCAAAAGCAGAGTGTTTAATTCTGCTTCTTAGTGGTTTAAATTTAATAATTACAAAATTTTCTCGGCTGACTGTTCACTGCAAATTTAGATTTTCTCAACAAATCTCGATGATGAAGTCTTCTTGGACTATCAGCTAAGTCAAGGCATCATTCTGTGGCAGTGTTTCAACAAGTAGGAAACTTGTGACTCTTTAAGCTTTCCGGCGGATGTGTTGTAAATAGTCTTCACAGGTTTGCCGGTGGCAAACCCGTGAAGACTATTTACAAGTAGGAAACTTGCTGAAATGTTGCAGAATGACACCTTGTCTCAGCTGATAACCTGAGAAGATTTAACCATCAGATTGTTCACTCTTCTGAAAACTTTTGTGTGTTATTTGAATATCATATGTCACTAATCCACTTCAATCATTGAATCATTCAATATCCTAAATATTTTCCTTACACACACACACACACACACACACACAGAAAGAGAGAGAGAGAGAGAGAGAGGGCACAGTGTGGTCTTGATTGATTTGTTTTTATTTGTCCAATTATGTTGTTGTTCAGTGATTTATTAATAGAATACTTACCAAAAATGTCTCTCTAGTGATATTAGTGGTATGTATTTATGTAACAGTGTACACCAGCTTTGTATGATTATGTGACAAAAATCCATTAGCAAAAGGATGAAAAGCAAATTTGATAACCCAGGGCGATAATAGAAATAGATTTTGGTTGGTTTGTGTGGATTGAAGGGACCAGACTACAAAGGCCATTGGTCCCAATAGATTTTAATGATCATAAACACTTATATAACCACATTTCAGAATAATATTTATTTGATGACTCAATTTTTGTAAATTATGATTCTCGATAGACTTATACTAAAATATTCTGTAGGAACTATAGAGTAAAATAAAACAGACTATTTCTTTGTGGATAGCAGGTTAGATCATGCATTAAAAATGCACATGTAAAACATTATTCATCCATCCTTATAATGTGTGTTATCATAAAAATACTAATTATTTTAAATGACATCACAGTAAAATAATTAACATTTGATTAAAAAGGACAATTTTGCCTCTTTACTTTCAAACTGACTCATTTATTTTTGCACATGGACCTCATTTAAGCTTCTATTAATAGTTTTTTAAATTAATCATTGCCATATATTTCTATATTTCTTGATTAATATACATATTGATGGTATCTGTCCAGCTTCATTTATTATTTTTACTTTTGTAGAGTAATTTCTCACAATTTATAAAGAAAAAATTAATGTAGCAGGTAATAGTGTTTAAACAAATGTGTGTTTTTTTCTTTTGAAATGAAACCCTCCATTTACTAAAAGGTATGTCTTTCAAAGACAGAAACGTTATATTTGTAGAAGGGACTACTGCAACAATTAAAAAATTCACTTTTGTGCTCCATAATAAAGTTTCATTGATAGCATATTAAACACATGTTTTGTGGAATCACAAGAGAATATTCTTTTTGTATAATTCAATTCTCTATGCACTATTAATTTTCAGTCTGATTACCTATTGTTAACTTTACTTAAATTCTACAGTTAAGGAATACTATGGAGAACTTAACATGTGCAACTGTAAAGGGGTCAGCTGTAGATATGTACTTCAGAAGGCAAGTTGAACTGTCAAACATGTATCGTACTATGGAAGCAAATAACTATGATACTGCAGAAGAGGCAATAAGGGATGTTAAGCAAGGGTAAGTTCTTTGACCGAATGAAAAGGCACATCTAGATACTTAGATGCAACTTAATTTTTTAGTGTCCAGGATACCACACTGAATGATTTCTTATGCTATTGTACAATGTGCAGCTCCATCCTCAAATAAATATATGATTAGTGCAACATAATAAATTTGTTACAAAAAATTTTACATGTTGTGGAAACTATATCCCATATCTGGTGGTTTTCAATTCATACACCATTCTTCACCAGTGAGAGGAATCTGTATGTATAAGTTTATTGATTACTTTAAAATAGGTAACACAGAGTGTACTAGGCAGCTCAAAATAATAATAATCTAGTTATGTTAAAACTCAGCCAGTGGCCACATCAGCAAATGGCAAATTCGAGATGAAAAATGAACAAGCATAAAAAAGGCAGAATGTCAGTCACCATAATGTCAAACTTTTAAGAGATGTCTAGATATATTTAAAAATTGATATATTTCAGTTTTGGAACATCATCATCAGAAGGAGGTAACTCAATAAAATAATACACATTTCTTTCCTGTGCCACAGAGCAACTACTGTAGCCTGAAACTGGTTGTAGAGAGAAGAATGATGGCATTATGGGAAAAGAGGAGTGGTAGGGGATGGAAGTAGTACAGAAAAAACTGAGGCATAAAAAGGCAGTAGTAAGGGTTGAAGAGAGGGGACAGAGGGAGAAGATGTTGAACCCTACTCATATACTGTACCACTCCTATCCCATTAGCTGAAGAATTAATTTAAAATAGAGAGCCTCCCCTACTTAAGGTGTTTCATCAGCTTGTCAGTAAAATCACTCCACATTTTGATCCCGGGCAAGCAGAAAGACAGATCCAATTTAGTCCACAGTAGATATAATGGTAAGAAAAAGTGAGACAGTCACAAACAGTGAATGAGAAAAATAGGTCTTTTAAGAAAGTAATTGATCCAAAAAAGAGAGAATGACAGAAAGAGAAGTAAACAATGTAATGAAATTTCAAATTTAATTATAAACTGCCTATCTACACAGTTTAAAGGTACTGGTGTTGTGGAACAGGAGGGGGGTTGAGATTCTAAATTCACAGATTGCTGGAGCTCCTGGCCATAATCTACTGGTGGCTGTTCATGCATGTTAATAGCTGATTGGTAATTTTTATTGTGTGCACTATTTCTATCCTCTATCCTATTTTCTGACTCAACCAAAGAGTATTTTTGAACTACACTTTTTTTCCACTACTTCCCCACTTAATTTAATCATCATCCCCACTCTTTTCTTCAGGCATGTGTATAATTCTTGCCCTTTATGTACACAATTATTCAGTTGAATCTCACTACATCCTCAGAATATTTTGTACATTGGTCTTAGTAATTTTAATTCTCTAAAGAAGAACAAACCTCTACACAGTTCAAGAAGAAGTAACTCACTTTTCTACTTGAGTATATGGGTGGTGTTTTGCCCTGGTGTTATTCTATTTCTGTTGTTTGTTGTGATAGGAATCTATCAGATCACACAAAACTATTGTTTTTTAATCTTCATAGTTTCCAAGCAGCTCACATTTTTTTCTCCATGGGTTCTTTTTAATTCTTCCGTTCACTGTGTTTCTGGCTGATGGCAACTTCCGTCTCTGGCAGTAATTCTCCTTTGTTACTTTTTGTCTGTATATGTTTCTGTTGAAAATGTCTGATGAACTTATATGAGCCTTTTCTAAATACTTTTTGACCTGCTGGATGCATGGTATGGTTTTGAGTTGAGTTATCGATGTTGCGGTTTTGTGAATGATGCTTGTTGTTTGTAGTCTGTGGATAAGCCCATAAAATTTCTATCTCCATTTTCGTAAATCTGCCATGGGATTTGACAATTTTGTAGTTCTTATTTGCCATTATAATCTGTGTTCATCTTCTGTTGTTTTGGAGCTGAGTATTCTGTGTTTTCAATCTACTAATTTTCGTTACTTTAAAGGGATGTGGACTCAGATTTTCAATGAAAATAACGAATTTTTTACTATCTTATAATATTTTATAACACCCACTCTTTGAAATTATATATTGAACATGGTTGTACTCCAGATGTAATCATATTAATTTATCAGTTTTCTGATTTGGTGCATACAGTTTTTTTCACTGAAAACTGTTGTGGCTGGCTGGAAATCTCTCAGTCTTTTGCCATGATTTCAACAGTCCTATTTCCCATTGATTATTTTGTGTAGCATATGACATACATGAAGTTCCATTGTTTGCCAACCTGGAAAATAGTATTTTTCTCATTTTCAGTTTATATCTTTGACTGTAGTATTCTTTGTAATTTGGTGAACATGGTTATTATTTCAACAACATTCTTGCTCACTGTTGCACTGTTTGTGTTTCAGACACTGGGTGTGAAATTGGAACACTTTCAGAAACATTTTTAATTTAATGAAAGAGTATAATGAGATTATGGACATAGCAAACCATAGTAGCTACAGGAAAATTGAGTAACACAGTCATACAATGAGTATTTTTGGAATGTGAAATCAGGTGTAGAATTTTTTTATACATGTTTTGAGTGCAAGCATAATTTTGCAGATGGATTGGTTAAGCTTGTAAAGCAAAAAAATTTTCGATAAAATTAGTGGGTATTAAAATACTTTATTTTAATGTATATGATTCAGTGGTACCATTTAAACAAGGCAAAATTACAAAATGCTAGGTTCTTGAGATATTGGGATTTCCTCTTGGCTCCAAGATGGTGAGTGCCATGTTGGCCTTAGATTATGCTAGGTTACAAAATACAAACTACTCTCTCAAATGTTTAATAAGGAGTATAAGATAGTTGAAATATCAACAATATTAGAAAAGGGCAGTTTGCTGCTCGCCATAAACGTGACATGTTGAGTTGTAGACAGGTACAATGAAAAGAATGCTCTTGGCCAAAGCCTTCTTCAGTAAAGACAAGTGCTCACACATTTACACAGGCAAGTACACATTACATACACACAATCGTTACCTGTGGCCATCTGACCAGGAGTCTGGCCAGAGTGGCCAGAGGAAGTGGTAATGTGTGTGTGTGAGGTGTGATTGCTTGTGTGAATGTGTCTGCGCTTCTCTTTTCTGAAGAACATTTTGGCTGAAAGCTAATATGTAAATTTTTCTCATCATACCTGTCTGCAGCTCAGTGTGTCATCTTTACAGTGAGGGGCTGTCTGTTCTTTTCTAATATCACTGATGTTCCAACCTGGAGTTTCCATTGTTTCAAACAGGACAGTTGATAAGAGGTGCTGTGAGAAGACTCCAGCATGCATTTGAAGATGAAAACTGTAGCTATGCAGTAGGATTGCTTTATCGTTGAAGTTACCTTTTTCCATATGTAATGTATCATTTCTCAGCTTTCACTAAAGGGTGAATCATCAGCTTTTCTGTGTATGAATGGATAACTAATGTGTATGCACTGAAAAAGTATTATGTCCATTACTTGCACAATAAAAAAATTTACAGCAATAAAAGGAAGAATCTTTGTAAATCTACCTCATATATAAAAAAAAATAATATTTGAGTCATCTAACAAGATTTTACAATCCCATAGTTCAATGTTGACAGGATACATGTGAGCACACATAATATGTAAAAAATTAGCTCACTAGCTAACATAGAGACTGAGAAGTTTTACATTACTTCAAAAACAATTTTATATTGCAAAGGTGTCAGTTCCACTTTCCCCTTAATAATATTACTCAATACATGCTCAGATGTTTGTAACAATTACAGCACTTGGGAAAAAGTACTCTAGAAGAATTCACACTCAAAGAATGTGTAGAGTATACCAGCAGTAAGTGTTGCAGATTGCATACAAATGCCAACAGGGTGGCCCTCTCATATAATAGTGGAAAAGATCTGTGCTGTGCCAAGCTAAAGAGCCAATGTGTAAATATGGAAGCGAGTGTCAGTATGTCTTGGCAACATCAAATGGTGAAACATGAGCATATGAGTGATTTCAGACAAAGCAGAATTAGTTGAGTGGTCTTGTGAAATGCCTTTTAAGAGTGGGTAGTGAGGAATGGGTATTGAACCATGAATTATGACCACTATTTTGTCTGCATCATCAAAACACATTTTTCAGCTTTCTGTTAGTCAACAAAAAGCTGAACAATGTGTTTTGCTGATGCAGACAAAATGGGACATTAGGACCGTCTGTGGACATGTCTCCTTCAATGGTCTGACTCTACTTGCTGCAGACTAGATTATTGGTAGACATTCCATTGAATCAGTTTTTGTTATTAAGAAACCAGAAGCCTATCAGACTACAATAGGAACATAAACACTGTCACTTGCATGCTGGGTGGCAAAATGTAGTGCTTTTGGGTGAATCCCACTATATCCAGCCCTGCAGTGAAGTACTATGTTGGCCATTTACATCTAGTATTTCTGGATAACAAAGTGAGCAAATGTCAAGTGTAATAAGTCACTGGATATGACTTGCAATTTCAGCAACAACATATTTTGTACAATCTGGACAGTAGTTAATATATCAGGGAGATATTATAGTCGAAAGTATTGATTATTTGTGGTTATTAAGTTGATGGGATGGGAAATAAGTGACTTATAGGATTTGGTTTGCTGAGGAGGTGGGACAGATGGCATTTTGATCAACAGCATGAGGAATGTGCTGGTTTAAGGGTTTATGAATGCAGTGGGCAAATATAAATACAAAGACTTTTCTAAACACTTAAGGCGTGAATCCACTGCATAGGCTGTGGCGATTCAAGCTGTATGGCTATATCTCTGTTCCTCTCCAGTGGGTTTCCTTTAATGTAACTGAATACAACCCCTTTCAAAGGACACACATGCATGATTAAAGATGTGACATTGGGAAGGGTTGTACTCGATCATATTAAAGGAGTGACACTGAACAGGCGCACAGCTACTGCTTTGCTGCATGTATCACCACAGCCACTGCATTGACATCATGTTTTAGGTTAGGCTAATTGTTCAGTAAGAGGAGACTTCTCTATGGGAAATGTTACTATCAATGAAAGGTAGAATTTCAGAAGTTTCTCATGGCTCAGGTTAATAGCCAATACAGAGGTGTCATCCAGGGTGGCAAGGATTACCAGGAAAATACGTGAATGCTTTTTAAGACATCAACTGGTAGTGCAGTCATAAATAAGGGCAGTAAGGGCAGTGTAGTGGTCCTGTTTCTAAAGTGTGCCTGTAATACCATGTGTTTGGATTAATTTGTTAAGTATATTGTCCAAGTATTGGAAGTTGAAATGAGAGTCATTGTGAAACTCTGGAGAATCAGAGAGTTGTAATGCAATGTGGTTTGCTTCAGTCAGGTTATCAGCTAGGTGTTTCTTATTGTGGAAGCAAATATAGTGCCAATGAAATGATGGAAAGCTCTCCAGTACTTTGGGACATAATAGAAAATGTAGTACTACATTTGTTAAATATTTGGTGTAAGCCCAGAAATAATTTCCAAAATGTCTTTGTATTTTACAGTGGAATGTTGCTACTTCCCAACTCTAAGTTCCCCTTGAGGAACAACATAACTGCTGAGTTTCATGCAAATGGAGCAGATATCATGAAAGGAGTTTGGGATGCTTAGGACCAATAAACACAATTGGGATGTGGGTGGATATGGAGTAATTGTAGTTGTAATTGTAATTGTAATGTTATTAATCCTGTAGATCATACATTGTGTGCAGAGAAGCACATGATGATATAGGACAAGTCAAAAATGGAGATGAGATGATACATGGTTAAAATTATTATGGCAGTGATCTTATAATGATACAAGTGCTCATAAAATACATGTGTAATGCCAAGAAACAGAAAAGTGTATAGGTGGATATTTTGTGAAAAATTCAGAATTGCACACTATTTCTAAATAAGCTCATGTTATTAAGGGAAAGAAACATATAAGCAAGTAGTTGGAAATTCAAAAGTATCAAATTCATTACTAAATTAAAACAGTAAAGGTGACACACTTCAGTATTAAGCTGTTCGGATTTACATACGAAGTACGGCACATGAACGGAACAAACTTTTATGTTTCAATAAATTCATCTATACTATGAGGGTAATCCCAAAAGTAAGGTCTCCTATTTTTATAAGTACATAGACCTGTTTATTTCTACAGTAGTTTACATCAGTTTACAGCTTGAACATTTAGCTATTTTTCGACATAATCACCATTTCTGTCAATGCATTTTTGTAGATGCTGTGGCAGTTTTTGTATGCCCATGTCATACCAGCTCACAGCCATGCTGTTCAGAATGTTATGAACCTATTCTTTCACCTCTTTTAACCTAGGGAACAGGTGATAGTAACTGGGCGCCAAGTCAGGACTATAGGGTGGGTGGATGATTATGTTCCCCTGAAACTGTTGCAGGAGAGCAACGGTTTGCCAAGCAATGTGTGGGGCAAGCGTTGTCATTGAGAATGTATATGCCTTTGCTCAACAATCCTCTTCCCCAGTTCTGAATTGCCCGTTTGAGTTTTTTCAGAGTCTCACAGTACCTGTCAGTGTTAATTGTGGTCCCAGCGATTCAGCTCCAACAACAAGGTGAAAGAAGAGGTTCATAACTTTTGAACAGCATGGCGGCAAGCTGGTATGACATGGGCATACAAAAACTTCCACAGTGTCTACAAAAATGCATCAACAGAAATGGTGATTATGTTGAAAAATAGCTAAATGTTCAAGCTGTAAACTGATGTAAACCACTGTAGAAATAAACAGATCTATATACTTATAAAAAAATAGGAGACCTTACTTTTGGGATTACCCTCATATAACAACACTCTTGTAATAAATATTTATGGAGAACACTTTTAAATTATGAAGTGCCTTCAGTGTTTTAATGTTATTAGGTAGCTTATTGTACAATCTGTTTGCTGTTTGCAGTGGCCCATTCTGTTTTATTGTTGTGTATGCATGCTGAACATGTATATCCTGCTTTCTCCTTGTGTTATACAGATGGATATTCTGGTTAGTTGATACAAGATTGTTGCTATTTTCTAAGACTGTCGCTATTTTCTAAGATCTTCCTAACAAATATTATTACTTGTAAGATATATAGACATGGTAGTGGAAAGATGTGAAGTTTCTTAAATAAGGTCTTGCATGAGCTTCTTGTGGCAGCATTTTCTATGGCTCTTGCAATTATTTTTTGGCAAATAAAACAACTTTTGCTGGCAGTTGCATTTCCCCAAAAGATTATGCCATATCGCAATAACGGTTCTGCCTCGGCAAAGTATACATTTTTTAGTGTCTCTTTCAGTATGCAATCAGAAAGAATTTTGATAGTGTAACAAATGGTATTCAATTTATTTGTAATGTATTTTGCATGTTGGATCATCTTAGATCCATATTCCGAGAAGTTTTGTGGAGCTTACGTTTTCAAGAGTTCTGGTAAACACCTCTATGTCTGTTGTTAGTGGGCATTTATTTTGCACTGTGTGTAAGTGCACTGTAACTGTTTTTTCTGTGTTTATTACTAAATTGTTTCCAGAAAAGTAGTCTGTAATGTGGGCCGTACACTTTTTAATATCATGCAGTAATTCTTCTCTGGTCCTTCCTTTTACTATCACATTTGTGTCATCTGTGGATTTTATGTAATTATGGTTTGGATTGGTTGGTCCCAAGTCATTTACAAAGAGTAGAAACAGAATTGTTCCTAGAATGGAGCCTTGTGGTACACCGTACTTAGTGCTCTGCTTTTCTGAGCAGTAGGACTTTATCTTGTTTCCTTCTTGGATAGCAAGCTCAACTACTTGCTCTCTATTTTGGATATATGATTTGGTCCATTCATAGGTTGGGCCCCTAATACTTACAGATTAAAGTTTCTTAAGCAAGATGTTGTGATTGATGACATCGAATACCTTAGAGAGGTCTAGAAATATGGCTGATATATGCTCTTTGTTGTCTACTGCATTTAAGGCTTCATTTAGGAATGCAAAAAAGAGAAATCTCAGTAGATGTAGATTTTCGGAATCGGTGATATGTGTTTGAGAAGTAATTATTTTTTTCTATGAAACTGATTAATCTTTTATAATAAAGTTTTTCAATTATTTTGGAAAAACCAGATATTAGTGAAATAGACCTATAGTTCGATACTTCCGTTTTTATCCCTTTCTTGAACAGAGGTTTTACTTTTGCCTCTTCAATTTTTCTGGGAATACCCCTTCTGATAGAGAACAGTTACAGATGGCAACAAGTGGCCTGGCTATGGGGGGAGCATATTTCTTATAGATGTAGTCAGGGATAATTATAAAATGTATTTCCTTTTCATTGGTGGGGTAGTCCACCCCCGGTAGCTGAGTGGTCAGTGCAACAGACTGTCAATCTTAAGGGCCCAGATTCAATTCTCAGCTGGGTTGGAGATTTTCCCCACTCAGGGACTGGGTGTTGTGTTGTCCTAATCATCATCATTTCATCACCATCGACGTGCAAGTAGCCGAAGTGGCGTCAAATCAAAAGACTTGCACCAGGCGAGTGGTCTACCTGACGGGAGGCCCTCATCACATGACATTATTATTGAAACTCCCTGGCAGATTAAAACTGTGTGCCGGACCAAGACTCGAACTCGAGACCTTTTCCTTTCGCGGGCAAGTGCTCTACCAACTGAGCTACTCAAGTACGCCTCATGCCCCGTCCTCACAGCTCCACTTCTGCCAGTACCTCGTCTCCCACCTTCCAAACTTAACAGAAGCTCTCCTGCGAACCTTGCAGAACTAGCACTCCTGAAAGAAAGGATATTGCGGAGACATGGCTTAGCCATAGCCTGGGGGATGTTTCTAGAATGAAATTTTCACTCTACAGCAGAGTGTGCGCTGATATGAAACTTCCTGGCAGATTAAAACTGTATGCCGGACCGAGACTCGAACTCAGGACCTTTGCCTTTCGCAGGCAAGTGCTCTACCAACTGAGTTACCCAAGCAGGCCTCACACCCCATCCTCACAGCTCCACTTCTGCCAGTACTTCATCTCCTACCTTCCAAACTTAACAGAAGCTCTCCTGCGAACCTTGCAGAACTAGTACTCCTGAAAGAAAGGATATTGCAGAGACATGGCTTAGCCACAGCCTGGGGGATGTTTCTAGAATGAAATTTTCACTCTACAGCAGAGTGTGCGCTGATATGAAACTTCTGTTAAGTTTGGAAGGTCGGAGATGAGGTATTGGCAGAAGTGGAGCTGTGAGGACAGGGCGTGAGGCGTGCTTGGGTAACTCAGTTGGTAGAGCACTTGCCTGCGAAAGGCAAAGGTCCTGAGTTCGAGTCTCGGTCCAGCACACAGTTTTAATCTGCCAGGAAGTTTCATATCAGCGCACACTCTGCTGTAGAGTGAAAATTTCATTCTAGAAACATCCCCCAGGCTATGGCTAAGCCATGTCTCCGCAATATCCTTTCTTTCAGGAGTGCTAGTTCTGCAAGGTTCGCAGGAGAGCTTCTGTTAAGTTTGGAAGGTGGGAGACGAGGTACTGGCAGAAGTGGAGCTGTGAGGATGGGGCATGAGGTGTACTTGAGTAGCTCAGTTGGTAGAGCACTTGCCCGCGAAAGGAAAAGGTCTCGAGTTCGAGTCTCGGTCTGGCACACAGTTTTAATCTGCCAGGAAATTTCATATCAGCGCACACTCCGCTGTAGGGTGAAAATTTCATTCTAGAGACATTATTATTATATTATTGGTGGGGTATAGAAAAATATATTTATTATTTATATCATATCTGGACTGATTTCTGGGAGTACACTGTAAATTTTGATTTATAAGATGTTCAGCTATCTGTGTAAAATAGGAATTAAATTTATTTGCAATTTTTTTAGGTTCAGTTATCACAGCTGACTTCTCCATTATGCAGTTAAAATTATGGAAATCTGTCTGTTCTGTTGTAGTTTCCTTCCTTAGAATATTCCATATGGCTTTCATCTTATTGGTGGAGTTTTTTTATGTATGTGTCATTTGCCATTATTTTTACTTGTTTGACAACATTTTTGAAGATCTTTGTATAGGTTTTGTAATAAGTATCAAATTCAGGTGACGTGAGATGTTTGGATAATCTGTGTGGTAATCTTTTTTTGTTTGATGGTACCAAAATTCCAGAAGTGATCCATTTATTTTTTTGTTTTCCATGTGTATATTTTCCTCTGTGTTGGAGGGGAGCACAATTCAAAGTAGTAGGAAAAATTACTGATAAAGTTATTATATTTTCCATCTGTGTGTCTGCAGTTATAAATCTCTTTCCAGTTTTGTTTGATCAAGTAATGTAGAAAGTCATTTATATTTTCATTGCTGTATTTTCTACTGGTGGTAGTTAGGCAGTGTTTAAATTGCAGTTCAGTTTCTGTACTCAGTGAGAGTTTTTGAGCTGTGTGATCCTGAAAGCCCATGTTTAGTGTTTCTATTTTATAGTACATTTCTACATTTACAAATATCTGATCAGTGGTGGTAGATAAAGTCTTTGTGATATGAGTTACTGTTTCTACAGTAGATTTTATATTAAATGTTTGCAAGAGATTCAGTAATTCATTCTTTTCTCTGATGTACTTTGCAAAGTCAATATTAAAATCACCACATAGAATAACTCTTCTGTTTCTTCATGTTAGCCTATTAAGTAAATATTCTAAACTTTTTAGGAAAGTATTTATGTCACCAGTTAGAGCTCTCTGTAAACAAATAATGGCTAGTTTAGAGTCCACTATCTCAACTCCTGATAGCTTGACATCTTTTTCCATCGTTATTTCAACACAAAATTTTATATTTACAAAGCTTATATTATTGTCCTCATCAAGCCAGTGTTGTGTTAGACACAATAATGAGGTGGTTTTTAATTTGTTTTCTAAGAGGATTTGGATTTCACTTATTTTACTAGTTAGTGACTGCACATTTTGATGAAATAGAACCAAGTTCATATTTTTCTGTTTCATTTGTGAGATTAGATACAAGATGTTACTGTGACGTATCTGTGAGTTGTCAGGCTGATTTTTCACATTTTTATTTTTCCCTGGCTTCATACCATAAAAAATTTTCATTGAGTGACACAGATGTATTTTGCCTTTAGCTCCTCCTTAAGCTGTGCTGTACTGCTGCTCCAGTTGTTGTCAGTTCTGCTACTGCTATTCTTGTTGTTGTTGTTGTTGTTGTTGTTACTGCTGCTGCTGTCACTGCTACTGCTTCTGGTGATGCAGTTGCTGGTATTACACTTATTGCTGGTGTTTGCTCTTCCACAACTACTGTGCTGTTCTGTGAGCTGCTTGCATTTGGGCTGTTTGTGTTAACAGAATCTCACATGAAAGGTTCTAGCTTCACTGACACTAACACACACTTCTTGTCCATGAGAGGTATGACTCCCATATTATCACACTGCATGTTTGAGATTTTATTTACTGCATCTAAAATTTTTGTTTCTATAACGTTTTTCTAAAGTCTATGTAGATGAAAACTGTGTGTTGTGTGGAATCTTTTCCCCAAATTTCTTATGTTCACAAACATAACATTTTCAAACTGCCTGCAAATATTTTACATCTCTGTAGTTGCACTTCCAATTTCTTTGTTTACACAGGACCATTTTCTCAAGTCATACCGATGTGGCACTGAAAAAACAGAGCACATAAAGATCTTCTACAGGAAGAATGACAGTACGCAGTGGCTTCTGATTAGGGTATCCATTTGACACTCCAGTTGACCTGACAATAGTCTTGCCTTGTTTACAATGATTCTCTAAATCTGCATTGCAAGCCATCCCTGATGAGTCTGTCCTCACAACTAAGCTTTTCATTTCATAGCTTATGTAGTGCAACATTAATATCAGCTATGAAGTTAATTTTGCTTGCTTATTTGGAGGGGGACTGTGGCACCTTGGAAGGTATCAGAATACCAAAACCACTTCTGGAGCTACAGGTGGAAGTGGCTTTGCACATAAATGCCAGTGGAAACAGTATGAGGGAAGAAGGTCTGGTCCACATGAGAGAGAAGATTTTAAGGGAAATATAGTGCCACAAGGGATGGCGGTCTTAGATTTACTTTTGGGCAAGTATTTTAAGGAAATGAAGAACTTGGCTATAAGGATAGATTTGACCAGTAATAGCATGCAATAGGAGGTAAATAATCATTTTACATAAGGTGGCACTTTTAGAAGCTTGAATGTGATTTTTAGGGGTCTACTTTGTGACTGTGGCAGTAGATCAGTGCTCCATCTGTCATTATGTAGTCTATTGTGAATGGATATTGTATAACAACTTGGCTGAGAAAGGTGAGGCTAGAGATATTTTTGATGCAGAGGGATTTACAAAATTTTGCATGTGGTAAGGAGTTTAATTTGGATTCCATGTCTGTAATGATTCTGAGGTTAACTGCCTTGATTACAGATGTGAGAGTAGAAGTGTTTGGTTTTTGGGAGGGGGAGTTCAGAGGAGTGAAGCTGATAGTGGGATCAAGGATGTTATATAGAGTTTTGTTGTTAGTTTATATGGAAGCTGATGTTTCAGAATTTGTAAATGACCAAGTCCACCCAATGTTTGAGTTGGTGAGAGCAAGGTTTCAGATGTACTACTTTATTTCTGATGCTAGGGTTTTAGGATGTAAGACTATTGTTTCTGGGCAAAAAGTAATTATTTCTCAGAGGTGAGATTTCTTTTGGAAGGGAATGATGGTAGCTCAGTGCACAGATTTTGTATAGCCAAGTTTTGACTGCTGCCAATTCAGATGTGATGTGATTTTAGGGGCATTGTCTTATCTGTGATGTATAGAAGATTTCTTTGGTACTATGAGATGGAGGAAAGGTTACATGATGGAAGTGTGGATAGCTGATGTACATTTTTACCCATTGGTGGTGCAGGCTTATCAATATGGTTTGAAGACTTGGGTGAGAGGCAACAGCTTGCTGCTGAAATTTTTGAGGGTGGGTCAGCTTCAGCAGCTGATTCTGTAGGTCTCCTCATTACTATCACCTATGTTGGGCAGTATGGTGTCTGATGATTCTATAGGCAGTGTTGTATCTGAGATTCCTGAGTAGAGGAAGAATGGAAAGTTGTTGCAATGTTTGAGGATTTTATTGATGAGATAGGAGTAAATATGTAAGTCAGATGGAAGAGATGGTGGGGTGGAGGGAGAAAGCTCCATGTATTTAAGAGGAGATAGTGATTTATGTATTATAATGATTGTTTAGAACTCTCTCATGGATTGGTGTTTGACACCACAGAGCTGCAATTTTAGTGTCAAAGGCTCTGAACTGAGCAGTGGGCCTCTATTTGTGGTGAGGTGCTTGGATAGAATAAATGTGAACATTGAGCAGCAGGCCTTTTGATAAAGATATCTGTGATGTACAAAAGTACAGTGAGTTCCTCACTGTTGTTGTGATGATGCTGACATAAAACTATAATGATCTTGATAGTAGGAAATTTGGTATTGAATGACTATAAGAAAGCTGTGATAGTTCTGAAGATATATGGACAGTAAGGTATGGCAACAGTTGTGTGGTACTGAGTGTAATTAACAACAATGAGGACTGCGGCAATTTTGCTATTTTTCATAGAAAATGCCCAGATTGTGTCCCTAATGAGCAACCAATATAAACAGCAGAGGAATTTGGGTCCTCAGAGATCCAAATATGCGTAAATTGTTTTTCCTTTGTTCATAATTTGATTGAGATGGGTTAGCAGTAGCCACACCATGCAACAAAATTAAATGACCACTTTTTTGAAACCCCATAACTGTCTCCCATCCTGATGCATAAGTTTGAAGTTTTGCTCAAATACATCCACAACCTTCCAATGTAATGATGCCATGCTCAGTCTCAACAGTGCTTCAAACAGCAAGATGGGAAAAGAAAAAAAAGAAAGAAAAAAAGGCACTGTTCAGAAGTTCATGTGAGCTATAAGATGGGTTAATGATGTCACATGGGCACCAAATTTCACCTCAATTTTGCCCATTACTGCTGTGGATGTGTCACATAGTCCAGACTATATGTCATGATTGGCAGGAGATAGGTTTTGTACGTGGTCCGTTAAACTCTTAAAGGGGCTACTTTGTTTAAGATTAGGTTTTGTACTTCGTGGTAGAAGCTGGATGCTTTTGCTACTCTGTTTAAAACTTCTAGTTTGTCACATCCATCACCTAACATAACACTACTGAGATAACTGAAACTTTTCACACATTCAGCCTTCTCTCCTTCCAGTATGATTTTACAAGGTGTAGGTGTCCAACTCATGTTCATTGCCACTGACTTGCTATTACTCACAGTCAAATTTAATTTTTTAAATTTTGTATTCCAGTAATCCAGCCTCCTCTGAACCTCCCATCTCTCCTCAAATGGCGATGTCACCAGAAAAAGCAAAATCATTGAGATCTTCATTTTTTATCTCCTTGATATCTTTCATGATTTTGTCCATTCATTACTAGTATGTTCTCTAAATGTATAATAAGTTCAGCAGTTACCTTTGCAGAAGTATTTTTCACATTACAACTAACAGTGCTCTTTAATGAGCTCCAGTCTCTGTCAATATAACTTCAATTTCTCTTCCACTATTGTGTACAACAAAGTTTCTTCATGAACCCCAGGTGCTATTATGGCACAAAATACAATATCTCTAAAAACCTGTTGTAGATTTGTGACTTCTCTTGAATGTTCTAATTGAGTGAGTATTGGTATTTTGCCCTGTTTGGAAGTCTGTAAGATCCAATGTGACAACAGCATAATGTAACATTATAATACTCAGAGTGATGCTGGTAACTCAGAACATTTCCAAAGATACACACGAAGGTAATGAACAGTCTGACAAGCTTCTATGGATGTTGCAGAGTAGATTGTGCTGAGAAATAACTGTTAAGAAAACAATTCAATACATTGTGCTGTTTCCAATTTAATTAGCATTTGAGTTAGCCAATGAGATCATTGTGCATGCAGATTCAAGCAGTCTGCCAGAGATGGTGTTATAGAACGAGTTCTTCATTTGGTTTCCTAAAACTGAACAAGAATGTGATACAACACCTGGACATGGAATGGTATCAAGGATCAAACCTGAGCCAACAGCCTAGCAGTCTCATGTACTATCATCTATGTTATGTGAGCAACTGATACTAACAGTATCTGGCAGGCTGCTTGAATTTGCATGTGCAATGACCTGAATGGCTAACTTCAGTTTTAGTTAAATCAGAAATGGGGCAACATATCTAACTTTTTTCCTTAACAATTATTTCTCAGCACAACATACTGTGCAACAGACATTAAAAGCTTTCCAGACTCTTTCTGATTGTGCTATATAATACAAAGGGAAAAATAGAGATAATACAATTGTGTGACAAATAAGAACTCACTCTGTAAATGTGGTTCTTATAGCAAGATGTTCATATTCTTTTGTCCAATCTCTGAACAACATAGAGTGATAATAGCAGTGACTTGTTTACATGCCTTTCTCCAGTGGCTGATCCAATGTGTTTGACTATTTAATTTCCATGTAAGTCATGTTGTCAATAATCATTCAATATTGTGAGATTAAAAACCAAGCTACTTTTGTACTGAGATATAGTAAATATGACAAAGTTACAAGTTTTTAGTCAGGCAAGATGTAGCCTCTTCTATAGATGTGTGATACATTTTGAACCTCCCTGTACAGGAAAAGCATTTACTGTGCACCATAGCGTTCAGCCAGAAGGTAGGCAGTAGGTTTTCATCTCTAGCATTGTTACTGAGCAGACATAGGGCCAAAAATAAAAAACTTTCAATTACATGAAGTTGACAATACTGCTAAACTAGTACACTATGTCAAAAATATGTCATACCGGACAATGACAACTAGCAAAGAGTTTTTATGTATATGTAGTGTTTGTTCTTTCAGACATGTCCTAAGTAACAGACACCAATTTGATCCTGCAGCCACTATGAATCAAGACACAAAGGAATTAAGGACGTTAGCTGCCATTGGATATCGATTTACATCAATGCAGCAAGTTGAAAATTTGTGCCAAACCAGGGTTCAAACCTGGGTCTCCTGCTTACTACACAATTGCACAGACCATTACACCATCCAGGCACAGTGGTCACCACACTCACTTGGACTACCCTAGCACACACACACGCACACACACACACACACACACACACAAACTTAGGGCATGTCAGAAATACTTTCGCAAACTTTGAGGGCAGATTCTTTGCACAAAAATGAGGAAAGCATCCATATAATAATATAAACATATGTGCAAAACTTCCTCATTTTTTGAGTTATTGATAAAAGAATGTTTGACAAAGTTCTCAAGTTGAAAACTCATAACAAATATTCAAAATGATCTCCACATGCTTGTGAGCATGCATGGACTGCCACACCATTCCAAATTCCCCCACATGTTGTTGAATGGTTTTTCAGGCTTCTAAGACAGTTTGATGAAGCATCTTTGCATTAAAAAGTATACTGCATAAACCAGTTAATTTTGGTTGCACCATAGATAATAATGCAAAGATTTGCTGGTTTTGGGAACATACAGATTATACAACCATCATGGTATGTACTATTCAGTGTATTGTGGAGGATGTGATTGAAATGTGCAAGAACCACAACATGAATAAACCACATACTTCTTATTTGCAGGGGCTTATGCTAAAACAAGTCTGGTGCAATGTTCTCAAAAAAGTCCTTGTAGGCACCACCTGTAATATATGCTGGGAAAACTTATGGACCTAGCAGAAAACTATATGCAATTCCAGCCTACACATAAATCTTCAGCTGCTGCAATTTCTTAGCTTGAATATTACAATTTCATGAGCAATTCCTGCATCTATATCATCTTCAACATGTGCATGCATCATTCACCTGCCAACCACCAACCTTGATAAAGTTTATGACAATAGTTTATTGCACAAATTGCCAATCTGTTGCTTGTATTGTAAGTCTTGTTTTCGGGGGTGAGAATGTTTGAAAGAGGTGGAATGCCAAATTTTAATAGCAATATTTGAGGATGGATGTGCAGTACTGTGAGAGCACATATGACGTTAATGTGTCAAGTGCTTATGTTTGAAGAGTCTTAAACAGCTGCAGAATGCATTATTGCCAATCAGACAAGCAAATGAACTTTGATACAGTGTTTGTGATATTGTGGATAATATCTCAGCAACACGACTATATACAGAAACAAAGGCTGTGTATGATAATTCAGTTCTTTTCTCTCTAGAAATGCATACTTATACATACATGCAGCCATGTGTCCATTATTGTTCATGCAACAGTTGTTAAAAGTTGTACATACCCAAGATAGATAGAACTTTAACAGTTGGACCACTCCCAGCTAATATGCTGCTGCTAGCCAGCACCATCTGACATCACCAGGGAGACAGCAATGCTGTGAGCATTAGTTCTTTGTTATGCTAAGTAGAGACCATGATATTTTTTCCACGGTGTATTTTTCATTCTGATAATAAACAATTATACCTTTGGGCTCTGTTATATTTTAAAACAGCTACTGTTCTACTTATCAGTCAATCTAGAAGAGTTGTACAATATCAGGGTTAAAAACAGAATTCTGCTGCACAAAGTAGCAGAACATTGCACACCTGGCTTTAATGGCTCTCAGAGGTATGTGTGTTTACCATGTATAATAATTATCAGTTCAATGTGAACTCCAAATTAATCATAGTCCCATTTCACATCAGTTATTTTACACAATTTAATTAGTAATGGTGATGCTACTTTAAACGATATTTGCAAAAATATTCTCAGATTCTACAAGTGTAGTCAGCCATTCAGGTAATGGAGATGTGAGACCTACTTCAGAAAATCACAGTATTTTCAGCCATGACCCTTGATCTCATTTGTAGTGGGATGAAACATTTTGACCTCCCAGTGAGATACTTGAATGTACTGAATGCCACATCTTCACTGAGACATGTTGAACAATTGAACAGAATGTTTAGAAGCAAGTGGTCTTTGCTTCTGTTTTGGCATTAATGTAACATGAATTAACAATTAAATTGGCACCTAGTTTTGATGTGTAACTGACTAGAAAGACAGGTTTTCTGATCTCCATTGGTTTCTTCCAAAGCATACAATTATTTGAAGAGACAAAATTATCCTTTGTTCTGCCATTCAAAGCTTCAAACATAGATGAGGTAGCTTAATTAGAGCTGAAGTAAAACTGTTGGAAACCTTCAAAGAGGTAGCCTTTTTGTCAATAAAATGAAAACTGATAGTTGAATAAATTGAATCTGCTAATATTACACTGCAGCTGATGGTGGCCCACAGCTTATTTGCAGCATGCAAGCAACCAGTATACAATGACTAGTGAGCTCTTGGAAAGAATAATAAAATATCTGGAAGGAGGTCAGCAACATGTTGTAAATATTGCTTGTGACATGAGATCCAAAAATTTTAAAGTATGGAAGCAGCTTTGGTTATCCACAAATGAAATGTATTCCACAAACCATAGAGATCATGACAGGACAATATGGATATTCTGTGATGCGCTCATATTTGAAATTGTAAAGAAATCACTGATTACATGAAGGAATCTTTTTTTTCCAGACATCATGAGTGTAACAAAGACATTAATACAAGGGTGGTATTTCACTTGTACTTCATATTTCAGATGTGTGCCTGAGTATTACTAGACATGCTTGACAGAGTGTGACAATAATCAAACAATGGAATCTCCGGGTAGGAATATCAACGATGTAGGAAAAGGTAGTTTGCTACTTACCATAAAGAAGACACATTAAGTTGTAGACAGGCACAATTAAAGATACTCACATTAAGCTTTTGACCACAGCCGTCATCAACAAAAGAAAAAGTCACACCATTCACACACGTAAGCTTTGACGAAAAATTTTTGGCATACAGTCACTTTACTATAGCGTACCATTTCTTCCATCCTAATAACTGTTTTTGTTGTGACACAGCAATAGTAATACCATATTGCAGAACAACCACTCTGTATCCATTAATACTGGTATTTTCATGCATTTTGATAAGGAAAGTGACAAGTGCAGAGTGAAAAACGAACTGGAAAGTAAGATAGGAGCAAGATCATGCTACTATTTACACATTCTAATTTCAGTTCTTTAACCTCTTTGGTTTCCATTCACAAAAATAATTGAGAGTTGGTTTGCAACTAATTTGCTGCAAAATTTTATCCTACTGAAACTGTTGTAATGACACCTCATTAATATTACAGCATTGTAACAAGGTGTAATTGGAGGTGGTGGAGATGATCACATTTTCATTGAATAAATTCCACTCATTCCTAACAATTTTTCCTTCTAATTTCCACATGGACAGTTTGTTGTCAAGGACTAGCTTGAGACCATCAGCTGCTTCTAATCGAACTAGCTCTATCTGGTTCTTTCCTCTGCCAGTGTGAAAATACTGCAGTTGTCTTGATCCGAAACATTGAAATACCAAACATTGTTTGAATTTTATAATAAATTCAAAACTGCCTGATGAAGATGCAGTCTGTATTTTGCTTGAAGCAAAATATGTTTGTCTGCATGACAATTGTACAAATACAAATTTTTGAATGTACGAAACTGTAGTAGTAGTCAAATATTTCTGAAAGAAAATGAAAAATTCTGAATTTTAAACAGGAATTCAAGGTTGTGTGAAAGTTTTGTTTTGTTTTGTCATTTTCATGTCAGAGTTTATCTGAAATTCTTTGTGCTGTTGAAAGGAGTAGTTTGCTGAACTATGGTACAGAAAGCTTCTCAAATATAATACTATCTAATACATTAAATTAAATGTAAAATTAGATAAAGTTTATTTAGTTTGTTCACCCAGTTGATATGTCGGTCCAAAATCACAGATAAAGTGTTTGGAGCAATATTATATTTCCTTCCCATCCTACTAAAACCTAGTCTATACTGTCAAATTTTCGTACTTCAAAAATACACATAGCCTGCAATCTTGCATACATGTAGTGCTCATGAAATAAGTCCATTCTAATCTTATATCTGCCTATTGTACATGTTACTGGTTTATACATAGAATTGTTTAATGACACACTACTTCAGATTAAACACTGAATTTACAGCAGAACAGAATGTGTCTGTCATATTATGTTATTTTCCTAGTGATATTAATTCGTAATGATAATGAAAGTTCCTTTAACATCCTCAAATCACAAATTAGAACTTAATGCTTTATATAACTGTAAAATTAGTTTGCCCTACTACCTTAATGTCAATGCAACTAAAGTATATAATAGACGCAATACTTACATAAACCTTGTATTATAGTAGTATTACTGATCTAATATGGAGAAATATGACATATGTTTTTTTGCTATGACTAGCTTCCATCAGCCTGTAGGAAATTTATGAAATAGCAAAAAACTTATTTATGCATCTGTGATTGCAAAGAGTGCAATTAAACAACAGCAACCTAAAGTAGCTTTTAAACTATTTTTACATTTTCACTGGACTCATTATTGAATTACTTTCAAATACTGACTGTAAAAAAGATAGAGACAAATGTGGATAGAAAAGGATGTAAACTTATATCAGTCCCAAAAACTAACATGTGCCTGTTAGAAAATGCAACACAGTAATGCAGAAGAAATAAAAGAGAAGCAGAATGATGAAGAGTAGTTGGAGGGGAAATGTATATTCAGAGCTGTAAGTACCAGATTGAAAGTTACATAACTTAATTAAAATTATTATGATTGTTGCAGAAAACTAATGGCTTTTATATGGGACAGCTCACGTTTAGAATTTGAAGCAGCCCAAGACTGTGAACTTGTGACTGCTGGAGAGCTCTTTGGTCGATCTGGATATGGAATTGGACTTAAGAAAGGCTCACCCTGGGCTGACTCAGTCACTCTTGCCATTTTAGACTTTCATGAAAGTAAGTAAACATTGTTTCGAAAAGAAGCATACAGTTTGACAATGGGCAACTTTTAATTACTTGTGAAACCTATTTCAGTGACCAGTGAAACCTATTTGTTTTAATTAAATGTCAGAAACCTACTTACCACATTCCAGACTATGGAATTAACAATTGGCAAGCTGTTCCATTCCACATAACTTTGAAAGATGCTAAGTATCCATCAGCAGTAATAAAAACCATCAAAAGCTCAGGATGCATCCAGTCATTCATTTATTCATTGTGTTCCATTGACTCCACCAAGAAAAATAACCTTCATGGATGTGGACTGAGTTATGATATGCATTAACAAACGACAAGGAAATTATAGAAACTTAATACGCACACTGTATAAAAATGAACTCCCATTGTAGGCCTTCTGACTAATGCTATTAATGCTTACACCATCCAAATTTAAACATGTAAATTAGAAAGAACACTCGTTTCTGCCACTGTCTGGCTACTGTGTAAAGTAAATATGGTTTTCAGAAAGGGATTAACACATGTTTTTGCATGCTAAGCCCACTGTGCAACAAAAGTGGTGTATTGTCAGAAGAGAGTACATGTTCCAGGTTCCCTGTAGTCCCAGCTCTGCTGTGGTATGGATAACTGGTGCATCACAGTGTACAAATGAAATGCATGGCAACAGGAAATGTACCGCAGAATTGAGATACATGGGACAGTATGATTCTTTTGGGAAAAAAATCTAAATTGCACACTCATTAACCATGAAATTCTGGTGGTATAAGGAGCAAATGCAATATCACATCCGGCCACAGTGAAATAGTGTCAACAGTTTGACCAGGGCCACACAGATGTGGATGAAGCTGATCAGGACGGAAAGCCATAAACATCAACCATAAAGGACAATGTCCAGGCAACTGAAAAAGAACATCTGGGGGGCGGGGGGGGGGGGGGGGGGAGTGATTTTCTAATGATGAAGATATAACATGGGGCTTGTAATGGCTCCATGACCCATGGAGTGGATTTCTATCATTGAGAAGCTGAACGACTGGTAGAATGCTCCAACCATTGTTTACAGAGACTTGATGACTATGTTGAAAAATAGTCAAGTATCTGTGTCACTTTGAAGTGTAGCACAACATTCAAACAAAAGCTACTTCACCTGCCATAATAATGTGTAATGAACTTTTTAGCATCCTCTCATGCTAATGTGGCACAGTAGGAACACTTATCTCACTTTAATTCAGCCTGTATATGTCAAAGCTTTACATATTATTGTATTCACCTACTTTAAGTGATAGCTTGACTTGGCTGTCTGCAGTTGTGCTTCAATTGTGGGAACACAGAGGTCACAATGAAAGTTAGGCAACACAACATTAACTTTCACTATATTTTAACATAATTTCCATCACACATATAAGGATGTGCCAGGAGGAATAGTCAATATTCAGGGATATGACAAAAATGCTCATCTGAAGCAAAAAACTTCAAGATAGAACATGTTTAATGTACATTTCCTTTTTGGGCTAATGACGTCTCACTCACCCAACCTCTTTTACATTTCATTCAAGCCCAACATACCTCATTGCTTTCAACCTCTTTGAAGTTGACAACGGGATACTGAACATTTAATGTGAACTCTTCAACAGCAGTAATGAGATATGTGCAATAATTCTTAGAGGTAAATGTGTTAAAATATATATTTTTTGATGCTTTGTAAACTGTATGTTGTAATGCTTACTAACTGTTATGCACGTGTACATGTATAAATCAGACAATGTGTTGATTACTACTCAGCACATAGCAGAGATGCTGAGTTGCAGATAGGCACAACAAAAAGAACGCCAAACAAGTAAGCTTTTGGCCAAAAAGGTGTTTATTAGACAACATATACATACACATACGTACTCATTCAAACACAACTCACACACATATGACCACAGTCTCTGACTGCCTAGGCAGTGCAGTCTGGCCTCAGGAGTTGTATTTGTGTGTGTGTGTGTGTGTGTGTGTGGTTTGTGTGTGTATGCGTGTGTTTCATAACGTTGCATTAGATGCAGTTACCAAAATGTACAACATACAACAGAGTAATGCTACAATCCTCAGACAGATGGAAAAGTACTGTAATGTGGCTACAGTCAGAGAAGGAACAGCTCAGCATAGCATTATTCTACTGCTCTTCCACTGCCCTCAGTATACTCATTCACAAGGTGCATATTGGCCAACTCTTCATCATTAAGCCTATCCATAGCACTGCTGTGTGTCACTGCTAATGCACAACTAACGCTGCCAAAAAAACAAAACCCTAGACAGAACCTACACGGCAGGATGCAGACTTGAGGCTACCAAGTTAAAGAGGGCGTCACTGCTTCCAATGTTACTACTGTCAATGGAAACAAGACACACAGTGCATATCATTGATATCTGGGCTGTTGTGCACTATTTTCTGTGCAACATAGATCCAAAGCTAATTTGGGGCAAGAAACTAAATGAAATGCGATAACTCCATAATGAACAGCTGCAGACTGTGGGTCCCTTATACCTATCAATAACTATAGGTAAGCACTTTTACAATGTGTTTGGCTTGGTATGATCTTAGGACTTCTTGCTAATGTCACAGTCTAATGCTATAATGAGAACTCCTGAGAGAATCTATACATTTTCTCTTTCTTAGATCTGATATCCAATTCAGCTGTGTACATAATTTTAACAAAAACAAATTTTTGTCTTCCATGTCCATATGCACAAGATGTATAAAAACATGTTAGAAGCTTTATCAATTTTTCTTGATGTCATAACATTAAAAAGTTCATATGAACATGGCTGTGAAAATCATCTATTAAGGAGGTGTGAAATGATTTATCATTCACCCCATAAAAATGATGCATTTACCAAACAAATTTACAGGTATGAAAGGATTTATTACTCATAGTAAAAAAATGGTACATTTAATGAACATATTTAGATTTAGAAGAATTGCTCAAAGTGACCACCTCTTGCTTCCATGAATCTCTTGAGCCTGCATTCCATACTTGGCTGTAAATTTTGGAAAATTCCTGCTGTGTTCTATATTTGGTCAAATCCATTTTGGATAGACTCCCGCAGAAACACAAAGGATTTTAAATGGCCCCAAAGGAATAAAAATCCACTGGATTCAAATCAAGTGATCAGGCAGACCATGCAAGTGATCCCTTCAACCAATCCACCTGTTTGGAAACTGGTTATTGAAATTTTGGTGAATAATCCATGTAATATTATGTGGAGCACCATAATGTATAAACCACTTTTGTTAGATGATGACCAGAGGCACATCATCAAGTAAACAAAGCAACTCATGTCTGTGATACTGCAGATACATTTGACCAATAATATGTTATGCCACACCACATGTTGAGGCTGAACTGCTGCTAATGTCTGATTTGCTGCACTTCTTGAAGGATTCCATGAGCCTAAATATGAGTGTTATGGTAACTGAAGATACCATCACATGAAAAGTCATCCTTATCAGTGAATAGTGAAAGTCTGCCTAATTTAATCCATGCACCCATTGAAGGTGGTAAGGATACAGAATATTTTCATGCAGAATGTTCCAGATTGTCATGTGATTAATGCTTTCCCTTGTCACAACTTTCCTTGTACTAGTTGATGAATTTTCAGCCACAGTATGAAGAACCCATTATTTAAAGTTGGATTTTCATACATTGTGTGGTCCCCCACCATCCACAGCTCTCTTCTCAAATGAGACTGTCTCTAGCAAGCATTACTGGAGTCATTCAAATGTTCTTGCACAAAGTAACTGTCTCCCAGGATAATGTTCAGCATAATGTTGATGTGCCATTTTGCGATCTGTCATTTCAGTCACCAAATGTGTCATTGTGATTTGTTGTGATGGAAGTTACTCTAAAACAGAATAAACAACATTCAGACAAAAAGAAGCAAATACCATGAACAACTGTCAACAAGAAAGTGATTAAATGTAACAATTAAATGGCCGAAAGCTTTAAGTGTGAAAATATTTTTGTTGTGCCTGTCTGCAACTCAGCATCTCCACTATATGGTGAGTAGCAAATTTCATTCTCATAAATTGTTACATTCCATTCTGGATTTTCCATTGTCTGAGAAAGTGATTAAAAATGCACAGTGGAAGTTAATTATACAACCAGGAGTCACTACAGGGAATTCATTTCATACCTTTCTTACAAAGGAGTTTTGGAACCATGTCCATATGAACTTTTTGTAATGTTTTGATGTCAAGAATAGAGTCTTAAGATTTCTAACATGTTTTTATATGACGTGTATTTTCAAAATACTGAAGGATCTTATTGCATTAACACTAACAAATAATAGGGCTAATAAACATTTACTGGACACAAAATTAGCATTCTATAGCAACATATTAAACTGCCCATTAGTCTACAAAGGAAAACAGTAATAGTTCCTGATTGAAATTAATTCAAGTCCACACATAACTTTTTTGTGTCTGTATACTGCAGTTTTATTAAGCACAGTCTCAGAGAAGTCTTATTTATTTATTTATTTAACCTGATCAGATTAGGATCTTCAGGCCCTCTTTCACATGGGAGTGGGGTTTCACACAAGTAGTATCTTTTTTACATCATAATTGGAAATAACAATAGTTGTAATATGACAAATAGTAATAAAATGATTTGTGTGTCTGTAGAGGCAATGTAAATAGTACTTATTAAGAGCCAATAAAATTAATAATGGCAGTACCTCTACTGCTGTTCCAATAATAAAAATAACAACAATAATAATTATTATTATTATTATAGTGGCAGATATAACAAGAATTTATAGGTGTACAAAATATATATTTTCTGATGTGGCAAGTTCTGGAGAAGGGAAATTTAAGGAAACTGCACCAGCTAAGAACACTGGGAAATGAGGAAGATCTTGAAACTTCCTGGCAGATTAAAACTGTGTGCCGCACTGAGACTCGAACTCAGGACCTTTGCCTTTCGTGGCCAAGTGCTCTACCATCTGAGCTACGCAAGCATGACTCATGCCCCATCCTCACAGCTTTACATTCACCAGTGCCTAATCTCCTACCTTCCAAACTTCACAGAAGTTCTGGAGGAAGACTTGTTGGCAGAAAGAATATAAAGGGTTAATGAGTGCATACACGGACAATAGTAGTGATTATTGTTGCTTCAGAAGATATGTCATTACCTTTCTTTTGGAACTGGATATATCATTCAGTTCTCTGATGCAATGAGGCAGGTTATTCCAGTGTCAGGCACCTGCTACTGAAAATGAATTTGAGAAAGTGTCTGAACAATGATGTGGGACAGAAAGGATTTTGCTCTGATGGCAATGAATGTTTCTGCCATGTTGTTCAGACAAGAGCGTTAAGGTTAAGGAGAGGAATGTGGGGTAGTCTACATTGATAAGACAGTAGAGGAGATAGAGTGTACAGAAACCACTGTGCTTGTCTGCATGCAGCCATAATAGCTGTGCATATGATGGTGGTGTATGGTCAAAGAGTTGAAAGTCACAGATAAATCAGACACTGGCATTTGTAACCTGTTCCATGTCCCATGAGCTTTCCTGGGAAAATCCTTACAGGATAACATTGCTGTAATCAATAATCTGAAGTGTAAGTATTTTTACAAGTTTCTTTTTCAGGTCAAAGATGCTGATGCCTTTTTCCACATTGCAGCTATGTGGTTAGACCAATTTATGTTTTCATCTATTATTATTCCCAAACTCTTTGCTGAGGGAGAGAGGTTGATATTTGCCCCATTTAGGATTAAAGATGGTAGGGAGTACCAATATTTTGAACTAATGAGCCTAGAATGACAAACCAGTATCACTTGGATTTTGGAAGGGTTGACCTTTAACCCTATGCTCTGTGCCCATTTTGACAGTGCCCACAGGTCAGTACAGAAATTCTTGATAACTCTCTTCAGGTTTATTGGTTTTGCACTTAGACACAACTGGACACCATCAGCATATGTGTGATATTTGCAATAGGACAAAGGTGGTGGAAACAACACGATCATTAAATAGAAGCACTGTACATAAATCTTACACCAGCCAGATAACAGACCCATCACTCTTAAGTCACAAAGCAATCAGAGAGTCTGGCAATCCCTGTCTAAATCTGTTCAAGGTTAACAGCAACTGCAGTCATAGTTCACTTTATAGAGGCAGAGGCAGATAGCAGCAGCTAATGAAAGAAGACAGAGTGTACCAGCTGCTGGGTGACATTATATTGGCCAGCTACAGAATACCATGTGACTGGCCTCATGTCATGCATACTAAAATACCCCTATCTCCCATTTTCATGTCTAGTGGGAGTTCCTGAAACCTTCCTTCAATGAAATTGGTGATATCATGATGTAACATTCCTGAGAGGCATCTAGGTATGCCAGTGATCATGGTGCCTGATCTAGAATATCCTCCATGGGCACAGAGTCCTCCAGGATCAGAGGCATACCTGCAGGATGTGGCAGATCAATTTGCCAATCAATATCCATGGATGTGCCCCTCAGTTTGTAGTAAATGGGAACCAGGCAGACAACCTCTGTAACCAAGGAGAGAAGAGTGCCGTGAAGTGGTTGTGACAGAAATGATGGTGGACTCAGTGACAGGGAAGATTGCTCACCAGGGTTCAACAACCAGAGCTAATTGTGATGTTGGTAAAGTATCCCAAGTACTGTAGCCAGCAACATAACCTGGAAACTCTGCTATTCTGCCACAAGCCCCAGATCCACTCCAGATTCTGCCCAAATATGCATGCTCACACTGGAGCACCCACACAGAATGGTGTGTTTTGTATATGTTTCATGTTCCAGTCCTGTGAGGGCACACATATAAGAGCTCCATCAGGATTCAGCCCTTGATGGGTATGTACTTATAAGAGTCTATAAAGGCATTTGGTGCAGAAGCTGATTTGGAAGGTCTTAAAAATTTCAAATTTGAATTTTTGAATGTATGAACGAAATGTTCTGTCAGCCAATCTGAGGCTGGATGGAATAGCAGCTTGGCAAGATGTTAATTCCATTGTGAGTGTAAAACTTTTCAAAATCTGTAACTGTGAATTGTGGACCATTGTTGGTTGTGAAATCCATTGCAAGGCTCACACCATGACCACTGTTGTTGCCTGCTGGATGTAGCTGACATATTGGAAGTGAGAGAAGGAGCCCATGATGATTAACCCCATGGACCTCAACAAAGACCGCAACAAAGTCAGCATGAATTCAGAGCCACGGCTGTGTCCATGCTGGCCACATAGAAAAATACTGGGGTTGGGAAGGCTGGTGTGTCTGGAAAACTGCACACTGTCAAACCACCCCTGCAACATCATTATCCAGACAATGCCAGTAGATGAAGTTGTGTGCCAGTTATTTCACACTGGAAATCCACCAGTGCAGTTACTGTAGGAACTGGAGCACGTGACATAGCATGGAGGATGGAACCATCACCTGGTACTGTTTGCTGTCTTTTGTAAGGAACACAACACCTTGCTGAACCTGAAGTTGGTGCCACCAATGAAAAACTAGTGAAACCTATGTGATTCCCCACCAGGGAGCTTCATAGGCCAACCCAACCAGATATACTGCAGGCCCACTGAAGAAGCAGGTCACAAATAGATGTGTCAGCAACATCCCAGGAATTAATAGGGAACTTGTTGAGTGAATGCTCCAGTTGGCTGTCTAACTGAAAGCAAATTGTCTCCTGACAGTCAAATATAGGCTACAGACCTGCTGGAAGGCAGGAGAATGTATATGTTCCAGCAAGTTGTGCACAAGTGTATGTTATTGTTGTAGTCTTCAGTCCAAAGACTGGTTTGATGCAGTCCTCCATGTTACTCTATCCCATGCAAGTCTTTTCATCTCTGAATAACTACTACAACTTACATCCTTCTGAATCTGCTTATTGTATTCATCTCTTGGTCTCCATCTACAATTTTTAACCCCCACACTACCCTTGGCATCTCAAAATGTGTCCTATCTACCAATCTCTTCTTCTTGTCGGGTTGTGCCACATTTTAGTTACATGATCTACCCATTTAATCTTCAGCAGTCTTCTCTAGCACCACATGTCAAAAGTTTCTATTCTCTTCCTCTCTAAACTGTTTATCTTCAACGTTTCACTTCCATGCATGGAAACACTCCATACAAATATATCATGTTATTTTGCTGCTCAAAAAACAAACCTCATCTACTCCTTTAAGTGTCTTGTTCCCTAATTTAATTCCCTCAGCATCAACTGATTTAATTTGACTACATTCCATTTTGCTTTTGTTGATGTACATCTTATATCCTCCTTTCAAGACACTGTACATTCCATTCAACTGCTGTTCCAACTCCTTTGCTGTCTATGACATCTTTGCAATGTCATTGGCAAACCTCAAAGTTTTTGTTTCATCTTCCTTAACTTTAATGCCTTCTCCTTATTTTTCTGTGGTTTCTTTCACTGAGTGCGCAATGTACAGATTGAATAACATCAGTGATAGGCTACAAACCTGTCTCATTCCCTTCTCAACTGCTGCTTCCCTTTCATGCCTCTTGACTCTTATAATTGCTGCCTAGTTTCTGTACAAATTGTATATAGCCTTTTGCTCACTGAATTTTATTCCTGCTGCCATTAGAATTTCAATTAGAGTATTCCCCTCGACACTGTCAAAAGCATTCTCTAGGTCTACAAATGCTAGAAATATAGGTCTGCCTTTCTTTAACCTGTCTTCATAGGGACAGTATTGCCTCATGTGCTCCTACATTTCTCTGGAATCTAAACTGATCTTCTTGTGCAAAGAATTCATGTTAGTATTTTGCAACCATGAAATATTAAACTGATAGTTCAGCAATATTCACCCCTTTCAGCACTTGCTTTCTTTGGAATTGGAATTATTACAATCTTTTTGAAGTCTGATGGTATTTCATCTACCTTATACATCTTGCACACCAGGTGGAAGTGTTCTGTCAAGGATGGCTGTACAAGGCTATCAGTTGGGTTGGCCTATGAAGCTCTCATGCGGCATTGCTTTGACTTACATCTTTCAGTGCTCTCTCAAATTCTTCTCACGGTATCATCCCTCCCATCTTATCTCCATCTATGTCCTCTTCCATTTCTATAACATTGCCTTCAAGTTAATTTCTCTTGTATGGGCCCTCTACACATTCCTTCCACCTTCCAGCTTTCCCTTCTTTGCTTAGGACTGGTTTTCCATCCGAGTTCTTAATACTCATCCAGCTGCTTCTCTTTTCTCCAAATGCCTCTTTAATTTTCCTGTAGCCAGTATCTAGCTTCCCCCTAATGAAATATGCTTCTAAATCTATACATTTGTTTTCTAGCCATTCCTTCTTAGCCATTTTACACTCCCCGTTTGTCTCATTTTTTGGACATTTGTATTCCCCTTGGCATACTTCATTTGCTGCATTTTTATGTTTTCTCCTTTCATCAGTTAATTTGAATATCTCCTGTATGTCCCCATTAGCAGAGTGGTCAGCACGGCAGAATGCCACGCCAAGGGGCCCGAGTTTGATTCCCGCCTGGGGCAGGAGATGTTTTCTGCTGGGTGTTGTGTTGTCCTCATCATCATTTCATCGCCATCTCCAATGTACAAGTTGCCCAATGTGGTGTCGAATGCAATAAGAACTTCCCCGAATGGGGGACTCCCAGCCCACAATGCCATACACTCATTTTCATTTTGAATATCTCCTGTGTTATCCAAGGATTTCTACTAGGCCCTGTCTTTTTACCTATTTGATCGTATGCTGCCTTCACTATTTCATCCCTCAAAGCTACCCGTTCAACTTTTACAGTATTCTTTTCCCTTCTTCTAGTCAATTGTTGTCTAATGCTCTATCTGAAACTCTCAACAACATCTTCTTCTTTCAACTTATTCACGTCTCATCTTCTTAACTTCCTGCCTTTTTGCAGTTTCTTTAATTTTAATCTACAGTTCGTAACAAATACATTGTGGTCAGAGTCCATGTCTGTCCTTGGAAATGTCTTGCAATTTAAAATATGGTTCCAAAAGCCCTTTCTTACCATTATATAATCTGTCTGAAACCTTTCACTGTCTCCAGGTCTCTTCCATGTATACAACATTCTTTCATGATTCTTAGCAATTATTAAATTATGTTCTGTGCAGAATTCTGCCAGGCAGCTTCCTCTTTCATCCTCTTCCCTCAGTCCATATTCACGTACATTTTTTTTTTTTTTCCTTCTCTTCCTTTTCCTGTTTACAAATTCCAGTCCCCAATCACAATTAAATTTTCATCTCCCTTAATTATCAGAATAATTCCTTTTACCTCATCATATATTTCTTTAATCTCTTCATACATCTTCAGAGCTAGTTAGCATATAAACTTATACTACTGTGGTGGGTGTTGAGTTTGTGTCAGCCTTGGTTATGATAATGCATTCACTATGCTGTGCATTATAGCTTACTCACAATACTGTTTTCTTATTCATTATTAAACCTGCTTCAGGTTTACCTCTGTTGGACTTTGTATTTATAGCCTTGTATACACTTGACCACACCTGCCACTGAACTTCACTGATTCCCACTATATTTAACTTCAACCCATCCATTTCTCATTTTAAATTTTCTAACCTACCTGTATGATGAAGGGATCTGACAGTCTGTGCTCCAGTCCATAGAATGCCATTACTAATTCTCCTGATGATGACATTCTTCTGAGTAGTCTTCATCTGGAGATGTGAGGGACTATTTTACCTTCGAAATATTTTACCCAAGAGAATGCCATCATACACTAGAGTTGCATGTCAGTGGGAAAAATTACAGGTGCAGGACGTAGATTCCACACACAACACAGACTTCACCTGAATGGCTTGAAGAAAGAATATCTGGCAAACCTGATAACCAAGGAAATAAAAAACCACCAAAATAAATTCAAACCCAAAATGACAACTGCATCGCCATCACCAGATTCCATAACGAAAACACTTCAAAAAAAGGTAAAAGCATTAGAACCTCATCAGCACCAGCAAAGCCTGTAAAGAAAGATGAAGTTTAATAGAGAGAACAGTAGACAGTGATTTCAACGAAAAGAGAACTACAGTTCTTCATCATCCAAATATTATTTTAGACAAAAATGAGAAGACTCCAAGTTCACAAGAAAACACAGCAGTAGTGGCAGAACCAACATTTGAAGTGTCAGAAACAGCATCAACATCATCATCATCATCATCAACAACAACAACAACAACAGAAATTGTGGTATTAAGTACATTAGCAGCAGGACCAATTGCAGCAACAAGCAACTCACCACAGCCCAATGTACAGGTATGTCCTGGGAGGTGCAGGAAACATGTCTTTCTTAAGGATTTTTGGTATCTCACCAGGACACGGGAACAAATATGACAGCACAAAATGTAAATAAAACTGTAACCAGTTCTCACCCTAGTCATCTACACATTTTAATTCTAGATACTCAGTGCCTTAGAAATAAATCACTACAACTTGAGGTAGCCATGAATGATGCAAACATTGACTGCATGTGCATCATGGTGCATTGGTGCAGAACTTTTGAACTACGTATCATTAATATTCATCCATATAAGTTGGAAAGTCAGTATTTTAGGAAAAAAATGTCAAAAATGGAGGTGTATGCATCACTAAATCAAGTATCACGTACAAAAGAAGGTGTGAAGCTGAATTATTGAGTGTGGAAAATCATTTTGAAGCAGCAGCTATACACTTGTATGAAATACAGGAAAAAGTCATAGTAATAGCTATATACAGACCACCTACTGGGGACACAGACATATTCATTGATAAATTAGAAACACTGCTTAATATTCTTTTTAATGAAAGAGCCACTATAGTTGTCTATGGGGATTTCAACATATATCTTATGAATGAAAGTAGGCTAAAAAATCAATTCCTGTACCTATCATGTAGTTTCAATCTGTTTCAACACATACACAAACCCACAAGAATAATGTACAATACAAACAGTCTTATTGATAATATATTTTAAAATGTACAGTCCATAGAAGTAGAAGTAACAAATACTGATTTGGGATTATCAGACCATATTGCTCTTGTCCTCAAAATTCCTTCAGTGCCACTGCAAGAGAAAAAAGAGAACTTCATGTATAAAAGAAAATTTTCCCCTGAAAACTGTGTATAATTTACAAATATCCTAACTAGTGAGTCCTGGGCATAAGTGCTGTCCCTACAAATATGAATGATGCATATAACACTTTTTCTTCAATTTTCATGGGATATTTTGAAATCTGCTTTCCAAAGAAACTGTCAAGAATCACATCACATCACAATACAAAGCCAAGTTCTTGAATAACAGTTGACATAAAAACTTCTTGTGGAACTCTAAAGAGACTAAATTCAAAATTAAAGACACCTACAGATCCACGGTTCATAGAATATGTTAAGATTTACAAGAGGGTATATCAAAAAGTAATTGCCAAGGCAAAATTTATTAGTTATGACAACTTCTTTCTAGCCACACTGAAAGGTAACCTGTTATCTTGATATAGTTCAAATAAACTTTTCAAAAGTAAAATCTTCCTTAAGGCTTCATCAAAAGGCAACTGAAAATATGCATCTGCAAGATTGATTTTAGAAAATAGTTTTTGTCCTGAAAATATAGAAAGAAGTTCATCTGGATGAGGTAAAGGATAATAATTAATGTCTGCTTGCATTTCAATCATTTCCTTGCAGTCTCTGCACAACCTAAGGAACCTCCCAGACTTCCTAACCACCACTAGACATGAAGTTGACTGACTGTAGGAAATGAGGAAGAAAACCTGTTGTTGTTATACTGTGCCTAGTTCAGTCTTAACCTCATCCTTGATAGTCAATAGAATTGGGACCACTTGGCAAGATCACGGACTTGCTGTTGGCTTTAAGACAATGTGTGACTCACAGTCAACTCCGGCCCCCAAACCAGGTTCAAAGAGTGGCACAAACTGCAAATTTATTTATTTATTTATTTATTTTATCCATCTTTCAGCACTAACATTCAATCGATGTTGTCAGAAGAGTTACAGCTATTTGTACATTGTGTTTTACATACCAAAATATTACATAGTAAAAATATAGCAATGTTGTAAACTATTAGCTTACAACAGCCTCTACACCTAGATCCATACATAACAGTAAGCCATAATTTATCAGCATTAACATGCAATCAATGTTGTCAGAAGTATTATAGCTATTTGTACATTATATTTCATATAACAAAAATATTACATGAAAAAAAAAGACAGTGTTGTACCCTATTAGCTTATAGCTAGCTGCCTCTACATCCATAACTATACATAACAGTAAGCCTTAGTTTATCAATAAATTAGATCATCTTTACAACTATTCTGAAATTCTTCTACACTGTAGAAAGTAATTTTCTTCATCCACACTTTGGTTTTAGTTTTGAAAATATCCATTGAAACCAATTGAGCCTGTATGGGTAAAGTGTTGAATAATTTTATGTCTATGTATTCATAGCTAGATTGGGTTTTCTTAAGCCTGGTTGTGGGTATATCAATCATATTTTTTTGTCAAGTATTGTGTTGATGAACTGATTTCCTTATAGTGTAGTGGTTTAAGTTTTCTTTTATGTTTAATAGGCAACAATATATGTAAAGAGATGGGACTGTGAGAATTTTTAAGTCTCTAAAATAATGTCTACATGAGGTCTTGTTGTTAGTGATTCCATAAAAACGTCTAATTGCTTTCTTCTGCCAAGTGAAAATTTTTTTGGCTCCTGGAGAGTTACCCCATAAAAGAATGCCATATTGTAGATGGCAATGAAAGAAGGCATAGTATGACTGAAGCAATAAATCTTGTGTAACACATGTGTGTAGTTTGGCTAGTAGGTAGATAACTCGTGATAGCTTTCAACATACATAATCTGTATGTGTGTCCCAAGTTAATTTTGAGTCAATGTGTATTCCTAGTAGTTTAACAGATGATAACTCCATGTTACTGTTTGATAAACTGAAGATTATCTTGACAGTCTTTTCATGGTTCATATATCAATTGTAGTGATGAGCCAATGGACTGCACTTCATCATGTAATGAGTATCTAAAGGCAGAATATGCACTGAGACAAAAATGATCTCAACCATCTGAAATGTTACTATTTTCAATCAGCTGGGGCCATTCCTAGTGTCAATTGTGATACTGCATCCTTCTGCAAAATGACCTCTTCAGAAAGACTAATAACACAGGTCTGCAAAAAAATATTTTTTGAAAGTTGTTTGAAATTTGATAACTGACTTTTATGTACTTTTCGCGTTGATTTCAAAAATGTAATCCATTTTTTTTCTATCATGTAAGGTTTTCTCACAAAAAGGGGAGTATTTTTGGGTGTAATAACAAAATTTAAGCAATTTATTGCTTTTTTTCAAACGTTTTAAAATTTTATTTTATTTATAAATCATGTTCTAAACTACATTTCCAGTACACTTCCAATTCTCTTTAAGCTCATAAGTCCTTATAATAACACTTTCGCTTTCTGTCAAACCTTCTTTTATTGCTTTTCCGGCTGTGGACTCGTTGAGGATCATCTCTTTTTATCATCCAGCAGTAGTCTTCTATCATGTTGATGTTCCATCTTCCTTGATATCTTCTTTCCATTTCTTTGATATCTTGGTGGAATCTTTTGCCCTGTTCTTCACTTACATCACCAAGGTTTGCAGGGAAGTAGTCAAGATGTGAGTGGAGAAAATGAACTTTAATGCTCATGTTACAGCTCAGCTTCTTAAAGTTGTTGAGCATGTCTGCGATGATTGTCTTGTAGTTTGGATCTCTTTTGTTTCCTAGGAAACTGGTAACAACTAATTTAAAAGATGTCCATGCTCCCTTTTCTTTTGTTTCCGTGAAAAGGATGTACCCGGAGCCAATGTATGTTTATCTTTCAATCTAGATCCTAAAACTTCTGCCAATTCTTTAGAAAAGCCTAGGTCTTTAACTAAATTGTTCAGTTCAGATTGTGAGAATGTAATGGTATCAGTTGTGCCAGGATCATAGCAATCTCTGTCTTCTTCGCTATCACCTTGCTGAGCCAATGGCTCGTGATCATCTATATTATCCAAAGAATCTGGAGGAGAAGGTCCATGAGGAACAGAGTGAATGGCTGATTGAATGTTAGTTTAAGAAATATCCTTTTTGTTTTTCTAATTGAAACCTCACACATTGCAAGAACAAAATTAGCAGTCGTCACTATGATTTTTGGGCTCCCTCCAAACCACTGGTATTCCAAAACGTAAGGACTGCTTTTTACATTGAAACCATTGCCTCAATTCTTCAACACACACTAAACAAGCTTTGTGTGGGGCCCAAGGCTTATCTTGATTGCATAACTTTATACCAAGATAGGCAAAACATACTTTTTCAACAAAATCGGAAATGTTTCTTTGTTACTTTTTAACGGTATATTTACCACAAATGTAGCAGAAGCAATTTGCTGAGTTTATACATCCTCTGGTAGCCATTGTCCACTGTCCATAAAAAAACTTCACAACACAAGAAAACAGTCACTACTTTAAAGCACTAGTAACAACAACATATGAACAGCACAGAGTGAAGAAGTACTGTGAACTGAAGGACAATAGCAGAAGCTCACTGCTTGGTGATGGCGGAGGAAGGGGAGCATGACAGAGGGGCGTTGACATGAAAATACTGCTGTTTTCTCCTAATTACTCTTTATTTTACGTATATCTAGCATAAAAATGGCTATATAACAGTTTATGGAGATCCTAAAAACCAAAATTCAAACTCACAAGAGTGCTGAAATATTGAAAAAAAGCTAAAACTAGACACGCTGTTTGTGGAATAACTGTATGTGATGGAATTTTTTCACTATTTTTCACGAAATCGGCATTGAAAACACTATAAAAATCACTTAATAAATTTGAAACAATTTTTATGTCACAGACCTGTGTCCTCATTATGTGGACATTGCTACCTGGGATGCAATGGGAAACAGTCTGGTCAGCTTGAAAACAAAGCTTTTGACTGTGACACAATGCTTGGTATTAGCAGGGGTCTGCACAGAATGATGCTGGAACTTGTTTACCACTTTAGATTCTGTTATGAACTCCCACTTCACTTTATCACTGCAGTTCTGGGCAACACATGAAATGTGAAAATCTGATAAAAAAGTTTGTAGTGTAGCTTTTCATATTTCAAACATCTGACGTACAGTGTTGTAAGAAATCTAGGCTTGCATTTTGTTGGAAAATGGTTGAATAATCTTAGATAATAAATACAATGTGTCAGACAATGGTAACAAAGATGGGTTGGACAATGGAGCTAACTTTTAAACCAAGTAATACAACTGTGGATTTGTCAAATGCAAAACATCTATTGACAATCTAGACATTTGATTTCACTTGCCTGTAAAAGCAGCACAAGGCATTTTCAACATACTTCTAAGTTTTCGAACATAAAATTAATCTCCTGTAACAACAATTCAGTGATATTCCAGACCATGGCTTGTATCTTGTTAGTGGAAGATCTCTTTCACAAATGAGTTACAATTACCCAGTATTTTACCAATGGACATAAACATGAAACTTTTTAACAAAGAATTTAGTTGCTTCAGATTAAAGTAATTTTTCATTTTAACAATCAGCTATTTACATGTACTATTAATTCTAGATGTGGTTGTGAGCACTGCAGAGGTTGTTATATTTTTCCATCAAATGTAATGTAATTTTTGTTTCTGTGTAGTTATCCTGTTGAGGTGACATTTCATCAGGAGTTATGCATGTTTTCCTCATATCACTCTAAAGTAATTGCATTGTCTACAAAATTTCTGATTTAGAACAAACACTATTTTTTGCACAGCTCATAGACACTTTCAGAAGTACACGTAGTTTAGGTGTCACTCCATCATTGATCTGATTCCCTCAGATAGTAATTACACTAGTAACAGAAACTTTCCTGGCAGATTAAAACTGTGTGCCGGACTGAGACTTGAACTCGGAGCCTTTGCCTTTTGCAGGCAAGTGCTCTACAATAAAGCTCTGAGGATGGGGTGTGAGTCGTGCTTGGGTGGCTCAGATGGTAGAGCACTTGCCCGCGAAAGGCAAAGGTCCCGAGTTCAAGTCTCGGTCCGGCACACAGTTTTAATTTGCCAGGAAAGTTTCATAACAGCGCACACTCCTCAGATGGTAGAGCACTTGCCCGCAAAAGGCAAAGGTCCCGAGTTCGAGTCTCGGTCTGGCACACAGTTTTCATTCGCCAGGAAAGTTTCATAACAGTGCACACTCCACTGCAGAGTGAAAATCTCATTCTGGCCTACACTAATAACATGTATAACATTGTTTGTTAATGTGTGTGTTTTGGCAGTAATATTACAGGGTTCTTAACAAAATGTTTCCAACATATGAGGGCATGTTGAAAAGTAATGCCCTGGAATTTTTTATGTAAATACCCTTAAAGCTTTTTGAATAAAATAAATGTCATTAACATTCTACATCTTTGTTTTTCATGTCTACATATTTGCAGCCCTCTGATGCTAGAGGCCTCCGAGCTGTAGTGTGTAACACGGTGGTGTGTAATAAAATTACATAAATGCTTGAGAAACGGCATACTATAACTCAGTTTCAAATTCAGAGAGTTCATCCACACATGGAGCAACTTCTCCTTCAGCTTGACAATGCCAGACCACACACAATTGCTGTGACATCAACAACAATACAATGTCTTTGGTTCCCTGTCATCAATCATCCTCCATACAGCCACAACTTGACCCCATCTGGCTGTCATCTGTTTTGAAAACTTAAAGAACACCATCAAGGGTTTCACTTAAATACTGATGATGGATTGTGAGCAAAGCTGAAGCTGTGGCTGCATCTATAGTGAGGGTGTCAACAAACTAGCCTCTCATCGGGAGAAATGAGTTAAGAGTTTTCACATAAAAATTTGGAGGCATTACTTTTCAGCATGTCCTTTTAATTTGTGGATTTATGGACAAAGTTTGCAATACCTAGGAGACATCAGAAACATACATAAAGCAGGAACGAGTTTGTTCCAACTAAATAAATAATCTAACAACATTTACCAGTTAAAAGCACCGGTATACAAGGAAAACCACATGTTGAAGAAGAATATAATAAACTCACAATAAGAATTGTATTAACATTTCCATGACAATTTCCTACTAATGTTCTATGCATATTTTAATGCTTTGTTGAATACCACAAGAAAATTATTATATGTTTATCTTACAGGTGGTTTCATGGAAAGTTTGGATAATCGTTGGATCCTGCAAGGAAATTTACAACAGTGTGAACAGTTTGAAAAGACACCTAATACCTTAGGTTTGAAAAACATGGCAGGTGTTTTCATACTAGTTGCTGCTGGAATAGTTGGTGGTATTGGGCTTATAATAATTGAAATGGCCTATAAGAAACATCAGATACGGAAACAAAAGAGAATGGAACTAGCTCGCCATGCTGCAGACAAATGGAGAGGTGCCATTGAGGTAAAAAATTACAAATGCTCTATAAAGTGTTTCTGAAAGGTTCTGTATTTCTGTGACAGACTAATTTTGTTTACAATTAATAATTTTAACAAACTTATGCTTTGGTTACATAGGCACATAAAATGTCTGGCAGTGAACACAAATTATTGATGCAGCAAAGAAGATGAAACATAAAAATTATGTCAGTTTAGAATTTTCTCTGATGTATTTAAAAGTTTGAGCACCATTACTGAAAAGAGTTCTGCACCATTTCACTGATGTGTTGTGCTTAATAATTAACTTAGGAGTTAGTACTACAGCACATTATGTTGTACTGGGACCACTGTTAGAATGTAAACCAAAGTTGCTGTAATTGTTTGGCCAATGTACTCTTCAAATTGTCACAGAGACAAATGAAGTCAGGGTGTAGTCTCCTTGGTGTGTTTTACCTGTGATATACAAGGGACATTGAGTGGAGAAGGTGTAGGACTGTAATACTGGCAGTGGTGAGCCACAGATTAGGCTGACTTTGTGATGAAACTTTGACGTGATTTGGATTTGGAGTCTGGTGCACTTATGGTATCAGCATTGTCTACTGGACTGAGACATGCCAAAGCAAAAGCAAGTTTCATAACAATGTTACATGATAGTGGTCAGCTAGAAGGATAACAGCAGTTGCGGGCTGAGTCCATTGGTAGCCACAGAAAAACAGTGATGGCACTTGATGTAGGCTAAACAGTAGTGGCACAATCTTTGAAAACTTTACCCTGGTAGTGTGCTATCAAACAAATTGTCTCAGCTATCACTGTTTTACTGCTACATCTGATATTGAGGAAGAGTTGGCCCAGGGAAGAGGTGGGGAATGGAGGGAGGTGCAGAAGGAGAGGAGTAGAGAATGCAACTGTCACTTCATGTAGAATGCTAGTTCCACACAGCCATCTGTCAGATGATATGGATGATATGCCCTCTCAAACATGGATTTAGAGTTCAGCATCACAATAACTTTGGAATCACACACTTGGCAATTTCACATACCTCTCCCAGAAGAAAGCAAAAAATTGGGTTGCCCTCAGGGGATGTATCCTGGTATGTCTCTGCAATTCCCGTTTCTGGGGACAGTTCTATATTTCGCCTGAGATGGGCCCCGTTCTTCATCTCTGTAACATGGGTTGAAACCAGGGATTGGAAATGACTAGGAAGACACAGTACTCTGTGAAAATATTGCCTAAATAGAGTACATGCAATTAGGATGTCAATACTTGATGCTTTGCATGACCCAACACCAGTTTCCAGGATCCACACCTTCCACGTCCAATAATTTCAGGTTATCATTGGATAATTCAGCTGAAAATTAGGTTAATGCCATGTTGCCATACTGTGATCCCAAAGATGCATCAAAAACAATAAAGTTCATGATTGTTGTGGCAATGTAAAATTTCAACAGCGCCTCTTCCATTTAGCAGGGTCGTCCTATAGGTACTCTTTTGACTTTCTCTCTTGACTTAGCACAGATTATTTTAAACATTTGGTTTTCTAATGTCCTTAATAGTCTTTCTGTTTCTCCATTTGACTGGGAATAAAATGGAGTTGAGGTAATTGTGTGATTCTGTTTTGCACAGAAAATTCTTAAAACATGGGGATGACACTGAAAAAAATTGAGAGAGCATCTACAATGAACAATCACAAGGGCCATAAAAATAGCTAATGAAGTTCACATGTATTCTTTCCTATGTTTCTGGTGAGATGGACAGTAGGGATCTGCTTGGATGCTGGTTGGTGCTTCACACAAGTTTCACACTACCGGGCTAGCCACTCGTCCTCAGTATTGACACAAAGCTAATAACTGTTTCATATGAATGATGCCCCAGTATCCCAACATAAATAACCTCCTCTTCTCTCCTCCCCCCCTCTACCCCCACATCATCAAACTCCTTTATTAACCTTCTGTCGAGCACGGTGTTTGTCACAGCGAGATCGGGCGCGGTGTATCAAATTGATCACACCTATTATTCACGTGATCATTTATTAAATTCTGTTCACGAAAACATATTACAAGTGCCAAATATATTTAAAGAAAGACAAAGATGACATACAAGCACAACTGCAGTATAAATATTTGTCATTCAGATTTCTTATCGTCAATGTTGGGCTTTAGTAACAAATGATAAAAACGTCACTGTTTCATTTGTTTCTTTATTATATTTCACTAATAAAACACATTACAAATGACAATTATCTTTACAGAAAGGCTATTATGACACTGGAGCAGAACAACAATGATATTACAACTCATTCTTTTGTTTCATCCTCACTTTTTGACTGTGGTAATCAATGCAGAATTTTTCCGCATTCAGAGCAAAAAGGTTCAATGTGTATCAAACAGATAGGCTTCTGACACATTTTGCAACAATATTTTGTCAGTCTTTTTTTCTGTGCAGGTATTACACCTTTTCCTCTTGATCTCAGTCCCTTGTTCTTCGTTTCTGCTTGTTTCTTCTGCTTCTTCTTCACACGTTGGCCTATATTGTTGTAGCCACAGTTGAAGATCTCTGTGAATTCCTGAGGTGTTCAAGCATCTACGAACCAAGTGAGGTAGAACTAATGCAGGTGAGAGTTGCTTCAGGAATCCTTTTCTTCGGTTAAAATTCTCATTGTTGCCATAGTAAATTACTTGTGAATTGATTCCACTCATATTGATCATTGCAAAAAATATGACCATGGGCCAACAGCACACATTTCTTGCTACATTATACGAAGCGGTCAACTTATCTGTAGTGTCGGCTTAAAATGTTACAATGGATGGCTTCTGTTTATCTCCAGTGTCAGCATCTACTGAATTATCTTCATGCGAACTTGATGCCAAGGTAACACACTTCCCCTTTTTAGGAACATAGGAAACTACAGTACAGCCTTTCTTGAAGCCAAAAAGTGAACTATGGACAGCCCTGCCTTTACTGGTAGCAAACTCCAGAGGAATCTCACGCTTGTTTTTCTTCATCGTCCCAACAAAAGAAAGATTTTTTCTTCTTAGCTCTTCTATCAAACTAATACTAGTAAACCAATTGTCTGCTGTCACATTTTGACCTGACTGATAAATTGGTTCACATAGTCGCAGAACAACATCTGAAGGTTTATTGCTAATGTGGTACAATCCTTCTGGCTGCAGCCCAGTGTATATTTCCAGATTATAGAGATAAAATACTTGGGAATCCACAAGAGCATATATCTTAAATCCATATTTGTTTGGTTTGCTAGGTATGTATTGGCAAAAACTGCACCTTCCACGGAATCCTTCAAGATTCTCATCTACTGTAACGTTTTCTCTGAGGGTGTAGGATTTATGGCAATTCTGTACAAACAGAGAAAATATTTCCCGAATTGCTGTTATCTTGTCTAATTTTCTCCTTTCATCCCGAGTCACACGATTGTCAAATCTAAGGCACTGCATGATGAAATTAAAACGTTTTATGTTCATAACGAGACGAAATTTTTCAATTCCATCCCCATTACTTCCCCACCGATCTTCTAAGCTTTGTCTGTTACTTTTGTTAACACCAGCCAAAACCAGAAGATCAATGAAAGCTTTTAATTCAATAATATCTATAGGTTTTACATCTCTCTCTGGCTGAAAAGAAGCTTTGATGCTCTCAATATACTGATTGGTATACAGAACCATAATCGACAAAATGTCATCATCTATGAGGCAATTCCGACATTCCAAAGGCGTTCTCAATGCTTTTGCCACACCTATAGGACCAGGTAACTTTCGAATAATATTGTGGGCCCTGAAACGTACTCTCTGCGATGGTGGAACTTTATTCCATTTTGTCTCTTTGTCCCTTCCAGTATAATAATGCTGGCTTTCTTCAAGTACTTCCTCATCATTTTCACTGTCGTGTTCCTCTGCTTCTGAATCTTCCTGCCAAACTTCAACTGCATCATCACAATCTGTATCTACTTCATCTTCAAAATCCTCTTGAACTTCATCATTATCCTCTTCGAACAACATTTTTTTGTATTTCTGCAACATTATTTGGGTCAAGGAGGTTGTACGTCTTCCTGTAGCCTGCCGTGATCAAGTGTCTCACACCTAAAATGATAAAATTCCTATAAAATAACACAGTCAGGTGCTGTGTATCAATTTGATACCTGATACTCAAACATTCTTAACTGATGATTAAACAGTCCAAAAAGAAAATAAGTGCATTACACATTGTATATTAACATTGTACTACTTACTAAGTTATGTTGATAACCAAAGAAATGAATTGTTGAAATGCAACACGAACAGGCGCAGTGTACCAAACTGATCAATCAGCACATATATCGACAACAGAGCAGTCGTATCAACACTGATGCACACAACAATGACAAGCGTTCGGAAAAGGCTAGCTACTAGTGAGTAGGCATCAGTGCTGCCACTCGTTGACAAATAATTTACAGTAAACTTCGAGGTGTATCCATTTGAACAGCCGTGCCCAACGGAAGGTTAATAATGAGGTATTGCCACCTGGCACTCATGTGAGAATGACTGCAGTAGCAGAACATATCATTTTATCATCTGCTGGTGTTGTAAGTTACAATGGCTATCCCCAATGTAGGGCTTCCCACAAAGATGGATTGGATCCATCTGTTGAACAATGTATGAGGTGTGATCAAACAATATGCAAATGAATTTTTTAGCAGCAACTGATGTTGCTACAACAGTTTGAGGAAATTTGTCCAATAGCCTGATCTGGTGAGACAAGCAACATGTTCTCACTTGTCAGTCAGCATTCAGAGAGGCTAGAGTGAGTTTGTGCTTACCTTATCTGTCACACATCATGGATTTTGAACAATGCATGAACATTAAGTTCTGTTTCAAGTCACAAAAAAGAGCCAAGGAAACTCATTAAATGTTGAAATTGGCGTATGGCTATTTGCAAGTGACATGAGCAATTTAAAAGTGTAAATGACTTGGTAGAAGATGAGCATTGTTTAGGACATACATTAACCTCAAAAACAGAAGAAAACATACAAAAATTGCAAAAATATTTTTTGTTCAAACAGGTGAATAACTATTTGAGAGCATACCAAAGAACTTAGCATCTCATAAACGTCTGTGCAAAGCATTTTTATCAATAACTTGCAAATGGGATAAGTTAGTGTAAAATTTGTTCCCAGGGTTTTGAGTGATTAACAGAAGAAAAATGGTGTGTCAATTTGCATATAGTTGAAGGATTGTCTTCTTTTAGATTCCAGCTTCTTGTTCAAAAATTGTAACTGGAGATGAAACTCGAATCTATGTGTATGGCCCTGAGTCATGAATTCTAAGAGTGCCACTCTTCCCCATAAAAAGGCATTGTCAGTCAAAATCTGATATTAAAGTCACGCTCTTCTTTTTCAGTATTCAGGGCATAGTGTGATGAGAGTTCATTTCAATGGAAACAACTGAAAATGCTGAATTTTACAAGGGTATACTGGAACTTTAGCAAAATGATGTACAGAGGAAGAGACCAGAACAATGGGTCTTTGGCTTACTTCTTCATCACAACAATGCATCTTGCCATACTTCATATTGATTTACAAGTTTTTGGCTGGAAAAAGTGTTCCTGTCTGTCCATATTTGCCCTACTCACTAGATTTAGCACCATGCAATTTCTGGGTCTTCCCAAAAATTAAAACTACGAGGGGCATTCGAAAAGTCCTTGCAAAGTCTGAGAGATGGCACCAACCATGCGTATTGAGATCATTTTTAGTTAGTAGCATCTTTGGAAAGAATGCACACCAAGTTTTAGCCATATTGGTCCATTTTTTGTGTTTGGAATTCGTGTGAAACCAGGAAGTCAAGTGATTATCAAAAAATGGACAAAAAAGAATTTTGTGTGGTGATTAAACATTACTTTATGAAAGGCAAAACGCCTCAGGAGACTAAAGAGAAGCTTGATAAACATTACAGTGACTCTGCACCTTCTATTAGAACAGTTTATAAGAGGTTTCAAAATTTTCAGAGTGGCCATATGGGCACAAGTAATGCTAAACGTTCTGGATGCTCTGTGGAGTTTATGAGTCCAGAAATAATTGATAAAATGTATGATATGGTGATGGATGACAGAAGAGTTAAGGTGCGTGAGATTGCTAGTGCTGTGGACATCTCAAATGAATGGGTACATAATATTTTGCATAAACATTTGGACATGAGAAAGCTATCCGCAAGGTAGGTTCTCCGATTTCTCAAGCTTGACCAAAAACAGAATCGTTTGAAGTGACAGTCAAATACAAGTATGGTGCAGAACAGAGTCCATTTCAGTGGCTGTAAGATTTTTAATGCCCTCCCTTCAAGAACTAAGTGTTTGGTAGATGATGATCTCTTGTTTAAAAAAACCTTAAGGCAGTTCCTATTGCAAGGATCATTTTATACAATAGAAGACTTCCTGAACTACAGTGTTTAACATTTCTTGTATTGTAAATTCCAAATGTATGCCGAAATTTGTATTTGTAATACTGAATATTTTTATTGTAAACATACGTTTTGCACTATTTATTTCTCTCTAACACTTATTATTTTGTAATCTTTATCTATGTCTAAAATGTATTTTTTGTAGTGGGACCTAAGTAACTGTTTACTGTTTTTGTTTTGTTCTTTATCTATTTCTAAAATGTATTTTTTGTAGTGGGACCTAAGTTACTGTTTATTGTTTTTGTTTTGTTTAATGTATTACCATAAATTCTGGCCAAAAGCTTATAAAATTGACACATTCCATATCCTGTGATAGTGTCATAACATGGATCATCGGAACAAGAGATAAATAAATAAAACTAAATAAAAAAATGAGCAAAATTTATGTAAATAGGTTGAAATTGTCACTAAGCTTATGGACTCTCTCCTTCCTTGGAGCTAACAGACTAACAAAAACATACATATAAGCAGAGGATGCAGTGATGGGATAATGTTGCCAGTATAGCACTGCATGTGTATGTGTGTGTTTTGGTTAACCTTTAAATTGAGGAATGATTTTGTTCAGAAACCTGGCTTCAGTTTCAATCTGGTTTACACACCTGTTTGCCATTCAGAGTCTCAACTTTATGATGAGTGATTACCTATACACCTCTCATTATTTGTATTTCACCTGCTAGAGACTAAAGCTCGTGGATGTGACTTTGTCAGATTGATGGTGCTAGTTAGGTTTTTAGGATATTGAATGCTTCAGGAATGCAAACTTTGACAGAAAATGTAGGATGTTCTGATTTCAGAGAAAAAAATATATGGAATACTACTAACAAACTCTATGGTTCAAACACCCTTGAGCTATGTGACTGGAGCAGCAGGAATGCAGATTTTTGCTCATTTATTCAACACCCTTATTTTTAAATGACATTACTGATAGATCGCTTCTTTCTTTTTTTTTTTTCAGAGAAGAAAAACACTAAGAGCAACTGTTGCAGCTCAAAGAAGGCTTAAAGCAAATGGAGTGAATGATCCAGCAACAGTAAGTTTATCAGTAGACGCTCTGCCACAACTGGAAGCCAGAAGTCCAGCAAGAGCATGGCCTGGCGGTTGTGATGTAAGGCAACGTGGATCAAGAACTGATGAAATAAGAGTTGCCACTACTGCCCAGAGCAATCCAGCTTATACCTCCAATCTCCCTGACATGATAGTATAGAAATACTGTAAGTGGAAGTGGAGAAACTATGTATCACACAATCACTCTTGTGCACAAAACTTATTTGAATTTACTGATTTTTATATATTTATTGTATGTTAAGTAGCTCTGAAATTCATACAATTGAATACAATTAAAACACCAAGGTTGTGCATTATATCATGGATAAATACGAATTCATCATCCCTCCCTTCTTCCCCCCATCCCCTACCCCCTCTGCCCTGCCCTCTCCCCCTGCCGCCTCCTCTCCTCCTCATCAGTCATCTTCATTTTGCAGTGATTAGATCATTTACCTACTACATCATATTCATAGCATTAATTCCTAGATATAGCAATCCAGCAACAGAAAAAAAAATTTAGAAAATATATTGTAATTGACAGGTTAAACTTACTACCAACTTTACATTAGAAATCCTTTGTATCAGTACTGATTAAGTGTGTTTAAGAAATCAGTTCATTTTTGTTTACTGCGATATTTTTTACAATTACTGATCATGAGCATTTAGTGCCAACTTAGGAATAGACTATATTGCTGGAAGATACCACTGCCCATAAATATGTATAGATGCATATGCTTATATACATTTACAAAATGAACTGATGCTGGAGCTGGCTCTAGTATAAATTTTCTCTGTTGCATAAAATAAAAATTACTGAGTGAGATTATTTTTCTTATGTCAATTTACATACAATGCATCATATTGTAATTTATTAAATGAATGATACAACTACTGTTGTCTTCCTTACTTTCATATTGTATAACTGTGGTATTTAATATTAAAAATTGAATTCTGTAACATAAGTGAGTGATTATTTTAAAACTTGCAATGATACAAAACATAGCAGCAAAAATATAAGAAACTATTGCATCTCTCAGGAAGATAAATATATATTGTGAAGGAGAATTGTCGACATTTTCTAATGTTATGACCACAGGAACATTTTTATGCATGAAATTTCTTTATAGTTTAAAACGTCTTAGTTTTATCAAGCAAAAGAGCTGATCTAGTAGAACACCTAGGATGCAACAGAACTTAAAACATATTAGTGATTTAGGTGATACACTTCTTTTATTTCAAAAATGAAATGATTATAATGCAGATGTAAAATATCAGAAAAAGTATTTACAATGGCATACACTATACATATTGGAAACAGTCACTTTGGATCTACAGATTTGAAATAGAAAAGTTTCAGTTGGCTCATGTTGTTGCAAGTGGTAGAAAATTATAGTCTCATTTATCACATAGTCAAGACTTTCCTTGTGGTAAAAATAAATTACTCTGCACTAAAAGTATGGCTGCATAATATTAGATGGCATTAAGTTTCCATTATATTGCCTTTCCACATATTTATTGTATCAGAGAACACATCACTGACCAAAACACTGTCAACACTTTCATATGGTGCACCACTTTGTGGCATTGTTAGATCCAAGTATTTTTTCTGATTTTCTACTATTAACACTTCAAGCAATTCATTTGGGAATGGAATGTGTGTATTTTAGAGTGAGTAAATGATCCATATGAGTTTTCCTTTGAGGATTTTAGTTCCAGCTTTGAGAGATCACTTGTCACAGGTTTTGCAACAATGTGAGCTTGATGTAGACACACCTGTCCAAGACTATGAACTTTTTGTTTGCTGGGTCTCAAGCAGTGCACTCTGAAGTGCTAAATAATGGTTATAATATGAGATTATCTGAAGTGCAATCTCACTGATGTTGCAACAAAATAATTTCTGTTTCCTTTCCACAAAAACGTCCCTTCATACATTCAGGCAACTGAAACAATTCTTGCACTATTGCAACACCAAGATGTATGATCTACACTAAATTAAACAATATGTGTACTGTACTTCATTATCTGAGAAACGGATGTAGGTACACACATCAAAAAAAGTTTTGCATCACCTTGGTTCCGAGAGTCCCAGAACCTGTACAGAAACTTGGAATAGAGATCAACATAAACATCATTTCTGTCCTTTTTATATCTCATGAGAACCACACATTGCATGTTGTATCACCATACAGCAAGACCTTCGAAGGTGGTGCTCCAGATTACTGTACACACCGGTAATTCTAATACCCAGTAGCACGTCCTCTTGCATTGATGCATGTCTGTATTCGTCGTGGCATACTATCCACATGTTCACCAAGGCACTGTTAGTCCACATTGTTCCACTCCTCTATGGAAATTTGATGTAGATCCCTCAGAATGGTTGGTGGGTCATGTCGCCCATAAACAGCCCTTTTCAGTCTATCCCAGGCACGTTCGATAGGGTTCATGTCTGGAGAACATGCTGGTCACTCTAGTCAAGTGATGTCGTTTCACTGAAGGAACAAAAATTTTGATGAAGAAGATCTTACCACATTTTCTCATATTGTAATGAGAATGATAAAACCTTTTTGAACAAGTTATTTTGCCTGAAACTCATAATAACTTTTATACAGATGTGCTTCTAACCGATATGTTTTTGGTCAACAATATGTATTTTACATCACTGTTAAGCTGAACAGGGGAAACACGCTATCATGAATAAGGACCAAAAATTTGGGTATGAGAAATGTCATGACCCTCCAACAAAGCAAAGAGTTGGATGGATAAGAAGGGTATTGCACTTTTTAGTTCAGTCCTTAATATTGAAATGGTATAAGCAAAAAACTGTCAAAAGAACACAAGATAGACTGCTACTCACAAAATAAAGGAGACAATGAATGGCAGACAGGTACATTGAAATATGATCACTTAATATTATCAGCTGCCAGACTAAGTCCTTTGTCAGATGTAGCTGGAACACACACACATTCACAAATGCATAATTCACACACATGGCCATTGTCATCTCCTGTTGCTAAAGATTGGCCTATTTCATTTTGGTAAGGTTGGTAGAGCAACAGCATTAGCATTATAGGGACTGTAAGAAGCAGATAAGGTGTGTATCAAGGCTAGCATGGTTGAATTTGATAGTGAGGCAAAAGATTAGGCCTTTGAAAAATACTCATACTTCTGTGGGACTGAGGCCTTTGTAGGACAGGTTCATGACTGTGCTGCAGATTTGATTAGGCTCTGGATTTTGTAGCATGAGATAATGGATTTCCTTAGTGTCTGGAAATGTATGTTGTCTGTAAGGCAAGGTTTGGCAGCTATGAGGGGATGTGGGGGAGGTTTAATGGAGGCTCTTGTATTGGTGATGAATAGTGGTACAATAAGACAAGCTTGTGAGGTGAACAGAATGGACAGTTTTTTGACGTGGCATTTTGCACATTGCTGTAGTTCCTAGCAGGCAAGTGTTTCAATCTGAGTGATGGGGTGCAGCATTCCATTGTTTGAGCTATCAAAAGAGAATGATGAAACTACAAGTAGCTCTGCACTATAATAATGCTATGTGTTGAGTAGACTGTGTATTCCAACACCTGTTTTACTCTGCCCAGGAAATGTATTGTGTTGCCGCTGGCCAACAGGAGTGATAAAGAAATGAACTCATTGACACCATAGGTTTAACTGCTACTCTGACTAGTATCAATCACAAATTGGATTGGATCACTGCAGCCACTGCAAGTGTGAACCATGTGTGAAGCAGGGACTACCACATGCTGTTAAGTGCAGCCCTCAATACAGCCAAGTCAGTTCACTGCAGTTTACATTGTGTATTGTTGTGCACCACACACTTCTGTTTTCAACTTTTGCACCAGATCTGTTTGGACTGTACTCAAAAGCTCACAGCATCTTTGGCTTATTTCACACTTCAGTTGAAGTATGAAGTTCAAATGTTGGTGTTTCTCTCACTTTCTTTGAAAGTACAAGATTTTAACTCTAAAAATGAGAAAGTAAATGGTATAAAAATTGTTTTGAAAATGATATTGTGTAATTTATATATTCTCTTTCGTAAATCAGTGGTAAAGAGAATCCCTTGCAGTTCATACTGAAATTAATAGAGGCAAACATCACAAAGTATCGCACAAATTCATGTTCTTCAAAATCTGCATATCCAGGAAAATTACTGACATCTCTGTCTCTCTGAGGAAAATATTTTTTCCATGCTCATATAAAATACATAAGGAAAACTGCTCAACAAGGCACTGTGCAGTGTATAACAATGCATATCCTGCAGCTGTGAAGAAAACTGGTTGAGAGGGATAATATTATTGCATTGATTGCAAAATTCCCTACTGTGTTACTCTGTACCTTCATGTTCATACTATTGTGTTGTTTCCAATGTGTACTACAAGCTGCTTTTTACTGACGTGTATTACACTCCAAAACTTATTTTAATAAATATTTTCTACATATATATGATGTTTGCTCAAAACATATCAAACCTTTCTTAGGCAAAATACATTTATTGATCTGGATGTGTAGAATCCTACTCCTCTTCAAAGTATTCACCTTGATAATGCAGACACTTGTCCCAGTACTCCAGCCACTGTTGGAACCACTTCTGGGACATGTCTTTTGGAATTGTGATCAGCCAGTCTGTCGCATTCTCCATTATTTTTTCTCTTGACTCAAGTTGTGTTTCTTACAGGGGTACTTCAGCTTAGGAAAAAGCCAAAAGTTATATGTGGCTATGTCAGCAGGCTATATCTACATCTACATACGTACTCCCAGGCCACTATATGGTATGTGACAGAGATTATGCTGTACCACTACTAGTCATTTCAATTCCTGTTCCGTTTGCACATAAGAGTGAGGATAATGACTGTTTATATGCCTCCATATGAACCCTAATTTCTTGTATCTTATCTTCGTGGTACCATCTGGTGAGAAAGATGTATGAGACAGGCGAAATACCCTCAGACTTCAAGAAGAATATAATAATTCCAATCCCAAAGAAAGCAGGTGTTGACAGATCTGAAAATTACCGAACTATCAGTTTAATAAGTCACAGCTGCAAAATACTAACGCGAATTCTTTACAGACCAATGGAAAAACTGGTAGAAGCGGACCTCGGGGAAGATCAGTTTGGATTCCGTAGAAATGTTGGAACACGTGAGGCAATACTAACCTTACGACTTATCTTAGAAGAAAGATTAAGAAAAGGCAAACCTACGTTTCTAGCATTTGTAGACTTAGAGAAAGCTTTTGACAATGTTAACTGGAATACTCTCTTTCAAATTCTGAAGGTGGCAGGGGTAAAATACAGGGAGCGAAAGGCTATTTACAATTTGTACAGAAACAAGATGGCAGTTATAAGAGTCGAGCTGCATGAAAGGGAAGCAGTGGTTGGGAAAGGAGTGAGACAGGGTTGTAGCCTCTCCCCGATGTTATTCAATCTGTATATTGAGCAAGCAGTAAAGGAAACAAAAGAAAAATTCAGAGTAGGTATTAAAATCCATGGAGAAGAGATAAAAACTTTGAGGTTCGCCGATGACATTGTAATTCTGTCAGAGACAGCAAAGGACTTGGAAGACCAGTTGAACGGAATGGACAGTGTCTTGAAAGGAGGATATAAGATGAACATCAACAGAAGCAAAACGAGGATAATGGAATGTAGTCAAATTAAATCGGGTGATGCTGAGGGAACTAGATTAGGAAATGAGACACTTAAAGTAGTAAAGGAGTTTTGCTATTTAGGGAGTAAAATAAGTGATGATGGTCGAAGTAGAGAGGATATAAAATGTAGACTGATAATGGCAAGGAAATCGTTTCTGAAGAAGAGAAATTTGTTAACATCGAGTATAGATTTAAGTGTCAGGAAGTCGTTTCTGAAAGTATTTGTATGGAGTGTAGCCATGTATGGGAGTGAAACATGGATGATAACTAGTACGGACAAGAAGAGAATAGAAGCTTTCGAAATGTGGTGCTACAGAAGAACGCTGAAGATAAGGTGGGTAGATCACATAACTAATGAGGAGGTATTGAATAGGATTGGGGAGAAGAGAAGTTTGTGGCACAACTTGACTAGAAGAAGGAATCGGTTGGTAGGACATGTTTTGAGGCATCAAGGGATCACAAATTTAGCATTGGAGGGCAGCGTGGAGGGTAAAAATCATAGAGGGAGACCAAGAGATGAATACACCAAGCAGATTCAGAAGGATGTAGGTTGCAGTAGGTACTGGGAGATGAGGAAGCTTGCACAGGATAGAGTAGCATGGAGAGCTGCATCAAACCAGTCTCAGGACTGAAGACCACAACAACAATGTTGGCAACAGTAGAATTGTTCTGCAGTCAGCTTCAGATACCAATTTTCCAAATTTTCTCAATAGTTTTCCTTGAAAAGAATGTCCAATTCCCTCCAGGGACTCTCATTTGAGTTTCCAAAGAATCTCCATAACACTTGTGTGTTGCTCGAACCTACCAATAACAAACATAGCAACCCGCCTCTGAATTGCTTCGATCTCTCTCTTTAATCTGACCTGGTAACGATCCCCAACACTTGAACAGTTCTCAACAATGGGTCACACTAGTGTCCTATATACAGTCTCTTTTACAGATGAACCACACTTTCCCAAAATTCTCCCAGTGAACTGAAGTCAACCATTCATCTACATCTGCATCTACATTTATGTAGATACTCCGCAAGTCACCGTACAGTGCATGATTGAGAGTACCCTGTACTCTACTATATGCCTCCATATGAGCCATAATTTCTTGAATCTTATCTTCATGGTCATTATGCACAATGTATGTTGTGGCACTAGAATCATTCAGCAGTCAGCTTCAAATGCTGGTTCTCTAAATTTTCTCAACCGTGTTTCTCAAAAAGAACATCACCTTCCCTCCAGGGATTCCCATTTGAATTCCTGAAGCATCTCCATAACACTTACATGTTGTTTGAACATGTTGAATCATATGAGAAAGAATAGTTACAAACTGAGCAATCATATTTAGAGCTAATATAAGAAGATCAACAGAATGATTACAAAATAATCCACCTGCAGAACGTAGTTACTCAGAATTACCATTAATTTCTAGATTCTAATATGGCAGATTAGTGCAGTAGATTCAAACTCTACAAATAAAGGTTTGACCTTTTATTAGAAACCCAAAATGGCAACATGATCAAATTTATCACTTCAAAATGGACCTTCACCATTAATGGAGCAATTATCATTCTTCCATGAACATACTATGGTCGTATTATTATTAATTACAGTAATTGTAGGCTACACCCTAAGATATATACTATTTATTGCCTACACAAACCGGAATATACTTCATGGACATCTAATTGAAACTATTTGAACAGCATTACCAGCAGTCACCTTAATTTTTATTGCACTCCCCTCACTACGGCTATTATATTTACTTGATGATTCAGTAGACACAATAATTACAATCAAAACAATTGGACGACAATGATACTAAAGATATGAATATTCAGACTTTATTGATATAGAATTTGATACCTACATACCGCCAGAGCAGTATTTAGAAAATGATGGATTTCGGCTTCTAGACATAGGTAATCAGACAATTCTTCCAGTAAATACAGAAGTGCAAGATTAACAAGAGCCTCAGATGTCCTTCACTCATGAGCAGTACCTGCTCTAGTGGTTAAAATTGATGTCACACCAGGCCGACTACATCAAGGAACATTCACAATAAACTGGCCTGGACTATTCATCAGCCAATGCTCAGAAATTTGTGGAGCAAACCACAGATTCATGCCAATTGTAATTGAAAGAACTTCAGTAAGTTTATTCATCAAGTGATTATCTAAGATAATTTAAGGAGTTAGTTAAAATATATAACATTAGAGTGTCAATCTAAAATAACTAAATAGTCAGTACACCTTGAAACATCAGATGACTGAAAGGTCTTAAACCAAATAATAGTAAATTAATGATTACTTCTGATGGGGAAGATAATCCAAATCCCTCAAATATCTCCTCTGATATGATTCTCTCTATTCATTATATTTTCAGCCACTTTAATTCTATTTAATCAAATAAACTTTTTCTCATTTAAACCTAATCTTCTTAAAAGAGCAGAAAAAAGAACAACTGAGATAAAAAATCTAACCTGAAAACCTTATTCTCAACATTTGATCCATCAACTACTATCTTCAACTTATCATTAAATTGGACTAGAACATTTCTAGGATTGCTATTAATCCCATCAATATTTTGACTTACACCATTACAAATTAATATTATCTGAAATAAAATGAACTTAACCCTACATAATGAATTTAAAACATTATTAGGACCAAAATCATTTAATGGAACAATGTTCATCTTTATCTTAATTTTCATTATAATATTATTCAATAATTCCATAGAACTATTCCCTTACATTTTTACTAGAACAAGCCACTTAGCATTAACATTTGCAACGACTTTACATAAGTGATTAAGATTTATACTATTTGGACGAATCAATCACATCATATATTCATACACCTTGTACCCCAAGGTACACCACCTGCATTAATATCATTTATAATATTAATTGAAACAATTAGAAATGTTATCTGACTAGGTACATTAGCAGTATGACCAGCAGCAAATATAATCGCTGGACACCTATTATTAACCTTATTAGGAAATACAGGACCATCCATAGCAATAAATTTAATTTCATTACTAATTATCAGACAAATACTTCCACTAATTCTAGAATCAGCAGTAGCTATAATTCAGGCTTATGTTTTCTCAATTTTAAGAAGTTTATATTCTAGAGACGTATACTAAACTTACATTAACAACTCACTCGAACCACCCATTCCACTTAGTAGACTATAGACCTTGACCATTAACAGGAACAATTGGAGCAATAGTCCTAGTATCCGGATTAGCAAAATAATTTCACCTATTTAACATTAACTTATTCATAATTGGATTTGGAATTACCTTATTAACTATAACTCAATGATGTTGAGATATAGTCCGGGAAGGAACATATCAGGGATTACATACAGGATTGTATCAATTGGATTACGATGAAGAATTATTTTATTTATTGCCTCATTCTTTGTACCATTCTTTTGAGCCTTCTTTAGCAGAAGACTAGCACCAATGATTGAACTAGGAATTCTATGACCTCCAATAGGAATTCAACCTTTCAATCCTATACAAATTCCATTACTTAATACAGCTATTCTTTTAGCCTCAGGAGTAACCGTACCATGAGCACACCACAGTCTTACAGAATCTAACCACACTTAAGCACTACAAGGCTTATTTTTCACAGTACTATTAGGATTGTATTTCACAATACTTCAAGCATATGAATATTTAGAAGCACCTTTCACTATTGCAGATGCAGTATATGGATCAATATTCTTTGTTGCAACAGGATTCCGTGGACTCCATGTAATAATAGGAACAATCTTCTTAACAATATGTTTACTTCGACACTCAGTAAAACAATTCTCACCAAGACACCACTTGGGGTTTGAAGCAGCAGCATGATATTGACACTTCATAGACGTAGTATGATTATTCCTATATATCTCAATTTATTGATGAGTTAGATAATTGTTTTTCTAGTATTTTCTAGTAGTTTCTAGCAGCACACCTCTGAGCTGCTTCGATGTCTTCCTTCAATCTGGCCTAGTATGGATCCCAAACACTTAAGCAGTACTCAAGAACATGTTGCTCCAGCATCCTATATATATCCTATATATATCACTATAATGAAGGAGAAGAAAAAGATAAACGACTCGCGTTCCTTCCATACGTAGGTCCGCTCTCGGCCAAAATTGCACGACTTCTGGGAAAATACAAGATCAAAACTATTCTCCGACCACCACCGAAGACGAGGGAGCTCCTAGGTTCTGCCAAAGACATGCTGATCCTTAACACACCAGGAGTATACAGTATACCATGCAAATGCAAAAAGCAATACATTGGGCAAACACAGCGCTGCATATCTAAACGCTGCAAAGAACATATCAGATGTGTGCGACTAGGCCACACAGAAAAATCAGCCATAGCAGAACACAGCATCAATGAAGAACACACCTTCAACTTCAAAAACACGAAGGTACTGTGTCAAGCATCTGGCCTTTGGGAAAGCACTATCAAAGAATCCATAGAAATAAGGATTCGTGAGAATCTGGTTAACTGAGATGAAGGATACCAACTCAGCACAGCATGGAACCCTGCGATAGCGGCAATCCGTGGGGAGCGCGCCCGTCAACGTCCTCTGCCGCAGACGCATGCAGAATGCTTACATCGAGAACCGAACGCGCCCGCCGGGGGCGCCCGCCATCCCCACCACCGCGTACACGCCGCTGGTCCACCGCAGCCACCCGAGGTCTAGTGGAGGGGGGTGACCTTGCATATAAGTAGCCCGCTCTCTGCGAATCTCGACACTTTGCCAGAAGATGGGTAGTATGACACTTCCCGAAACGTCGCACGATATCAACGCTACCACCTGGCTGGAGACCCGAGAAACCTTCATCAATAGTTGATGCCGGTAAAGCCTACAGTCACATATACTAGCAATTTTGCAACCAAACATTACAGTTTTGTTCTTCCTACTCATCCACATTAACTTACATTTTCCCCCATTCAGAGCTAGGTGCCATTCATCACACTAAGTAGGAAATTTGTCTAACTCATATTGTATTTTCCTATAGTCACTCAACTTCAAAACCTTACCATACAGCACAGCATCATCAGCAAACAACTGTAAATTGCTGCCCACCCTGTCTACCAAATCAGTTATGAATGTAGAGAACAACAGCTGTCCTATCACACTTCCCTAGGGGCACTCCTGATGATACCCTTGTCTCTGATGAACGTACCTTTGCTAACAGCCTGCAATGTGGATCTGTGTCAAATGTTTTCTGGAAATCTAGAAATATGGAATCTGCCTGTTGCCCTTCATCCATAGCCCACAGTATATCTCATGAGAAAAGGGCTAGCTGAGGTTCTCATGAGCAATGCTTTCTAAAACCATGCTGATTCATGAACATATGCTTCTGAGTCTCAAGAAAGTTAACTATATCTGAACTGAGAATATGTTCAAGGCATCTGAAGAAAACTAAAGTTAGGGATATTGGTCTGTAATTATGTGGGTCTGTTCTTTTACCCTTCTCATATACTGGAGTCACGTGAACTTTTTTCCAGTTGCATGCGACTTTGTGCTGGATGAGAGGTTCACAATAAATGAAAGCTAGGTAAGGGGCCAAAGTACTCTTTGTAAAACTAAATCCGGATTCCATTCAGACCTGATGATTTATTAGCTTTCATATCTTTCAGTTGTTTCTATGTGCCACGGATGCATATTACTGTGTCATCCATATGGGAGTCTGTCAAATGATGGCATGTTTGTATGATTCTCCTGTGTGAACAATTTCTTGACTGTAAAATCAAAACTTTGGCTTTCATTTTGCTATCTTCAACTGCCACACAGGACTGGTCAACAAGGGACTGCTCTGACCTGCCCTTCTTAGCAATTTTACATAGGACCAGAATTTTCTTGGTTCTCAAGCAGACCGTTCACTAAGGTGAGATGATGGTAGTTGTTGTGTGCTTGATGCATAAATCCTTTCACAGATACAAGCATCCCTATTAACCTTTGCTTGTTGTCATTTGTGGATTTTCTTTTGAACCAAGAGTGCAACAGCCTCTGCTCCCTCAGCATCTTCTGAATTTTCTTATTAAACCATGGTGGGTCTTTTCCATCTTGTATCCACTTATTAAGCACATAATTCTCCACATCAAAATTTACAATCTGCTTAAACTTTGCCCATAATTCCTCTACATACATCTTACTCAAACTAAGTGATACCAGTTCACTGTCCAAGTGAGATGTTCATAACTGCTTATCTATTCTAACTAGGAGAAACACTATCCCAGCATTCTTAATTGATTTATTTACTTTAGTAACCATAGCTGCTATAATGACATCATGATTGCTATTCCCCATATCTACACTGACATTGTCAATAACATCCAGCCTATCTGTAGCTACAAGAGCTAAGATATTCCATTGTGTGTGGGCTGCTGAGCTAGCTGCTCAAGACAGTTTTCAGAAATCATGTTCAAAACATGTGACTGTATGTCTGTAGCGCTCTGCAATGAATCCATAGACATCCCAGTCTATACTCGGTAGGTTAAAGTCACCTGCAACTAGTATTGCATGATCTGGGTATTTCCATGCCACTGACTGTAGACTTTCTTTGAATGATCCTAGAGCCATCACGGCAGAGTTGGGTAGCCGGTAGATAGGTCCAACAATTAAATAAGTTTCACCTAAACCTGTTACACGCAACTAGATAACTTCACTGTCACATTCAATTTTGACCTCAATGGAGACAATATTTTTGTCAACTGCAATAAACGCTCCCCTTTCTATGGGCTCTAATCTGTCTTCCCAATATATGTTCCATGACTCACTAAATATCTTAGAAATTTCCACTTTTGGCTTCAGTCAGCTGTCGGTCCCAAGAATAATTTGAGTGGACAGCAGTAAATTTGGTAACTTTATTACAAATACTTTGACAGTTTACAGATAAAATTTTGACAGTCAAAGTGTCTTTACTCTGGATGGCACCAGACTTCCCTTGCTGTGTAACGACTGGCAGGTGTTAATTAGGGCACCTCAAACTACCGTTCAAATGGTTCAAATGGCTCTGAGCACTATGGGACTCAACTGCTGTGGTCATAAGTCCCCTAGAACTTAGAACTACTTAAACCTAACTAACCTAAGGACATCACACACATCCATGCACGAGGCAGGATTCGAACCTGCGACCATAGCGGTCGTGCGGTTCCAGACTGTAGCGCCTTTTAACCGCTCGGCCACTCCGGCCGGCCTACCGTCTCGCCTAAAAAATCCTCATGGGCACTCCACAAGTACTCTGCTACTCTAGTAGCTGCTTCCTTTCTGTAGTGTTCTGTGACTTGTCAAGGGGACTACTACAAACTCCACTTGATAATGTAGGTCTAGAAATCTGCAACCAAGACCATCGCAGATTCAACAAAGCTCTTAGTTGCCGAAGGACCCCAGTCAACTCTGGGAACAATGTTGCACATTGTGAGCTCTGCTTGCACTCTGTATGTGAGGCCAGCAGTCATCACCACCTCCACCAGCTGCCTATATATACTGAGGATGGCTTCAGAACTCATCTGACAGACATTGTTGGTGCAGATGTGAGCCACAACTTGCAGATGATTGCACCATGCACACTCGATAGCTGCAGGCAAGGCCACCTTCACATCTTAGATGAGACCCCCTGGCCGACATATCAAGTGCACATTGGCTTTCTTTTCAGCCCTGTGTGCTATCTGCCTAAGGCTAAATTTACACTGCCTGCGATGCGATGCGATGCGATGCCCAGCTGAGCGGAGCGATGAAGCGCTGAAATCCTGTGACAATGGGCAGGCTTGGTTTAACAGTGGCAACAGAGCGGTGCCCGTTTAGACAGCAGGCTGGGCTGAGCGATGTGATGCGGTGCGATGCGATGACTCCTCTGTAGTCGCAACCGAGTTTGCGTTTCGCGCGAGTGTTTGGAGCGATTGCTTGTTTGCGCTTGCGTCTGAAGTAATTACTTGCTTGCAATGGACATCGAAAGACTAATTAACAGTGTGCGTGAATGCTCTGTGTTGTGGGAGCAGAAAAATAAATATTACCACAATAGGGATTTTGTTCGTCAAGCATGGAATGAAATAGCTGAAGATTGTGGAACAGACACTACGTACAAAAAAGTAAAATAAATAGCTACAAGACTCCAAGAAATAAGTAACACAAATAACTTCATTTATTTTCTAATTTTAATTGTGTATAGATACTATTACAGTATTTTGATAATGAAATGACGTTCACAATAGTTACAGTATTTGATAATTTCGACATGAAATATATTTGCGTTAATGACTGTTGACATAGTTTTTGAAGGCGTCTCTGACACTCCTCGCTCTTCTTGAAGCACTACTGTTTGCTCTGTCATTTTGGAATTTCACGTCTATATTTTCAGGCGAGGTACTGAAGAATAAATGGAAGAACCTACGTGACACTTTTCGCTCTGAACTCAAAAAAACTCGTGCTGAACGTTCAGGTGGCATGCCACATTTCCAATCCAATTGGCCGTGGTATGAGCTAATGACCTTCCTGACTGACATAATGACACCACGGAAGACCAAGACTAATGTTCATCACAGTAAAAGAACAGCATCACAACACGACGACGCACACGACGACGTACCATTTTCAACAGCTCTTACAGAGAAAGAGAGTGTTTCACCTGATGAAACCAACCAAGCCAGGTCTTCAAGACTGTCTGTAAGTTCAGAGGGTAGCTTTTCGATGCCTCCTCCCTCACCCACCCTACACACAAACCAAAAGAAGAGATCCAAGAAATCGACAAACTCTGAGTTGCTAAATATAGAGAAGCATAAGTTGAAGCTAATTGAGCAACAAATGTCGAAATCAGAAACGCAAGATGACAGCTATCATTTTGTAGTGAGTTTGCTGCCAGCAATGCGAAAACTATCACCAGCAGCTCAGTTGAGAGCCAGGATAAAAATTCAGCAGGTTCTTTTGGAAGAATTGGAACAATCAACCACTTCCACTGCACATTCGTGGATGTCACACTATGCACCTGAAAATCCAGTTGAAATCGTAATTGCTGGAAATCCGCAGAATGAAATAGTCATTTCTGAAATTGAACCTGATGACATTGTTATTTCAAGCCACCAAGATTCTGAAAACTTTGATACTTAAGTGAGTGAACTGTGATGTATTTTACTTCTCATTGTCGACTATGTCAAAATTTATTAAAAGAAAGTTTGAATCTATCATAATTTGTAAATCTTTCATAACAAAATGATTGCTGTAAACTTAATATTGTACTTACCTAATGGTGATCATAACTTTTTCAGGGGTAATAGCCATTCTGAAATTTGTGTTTTGCTTCTGTAATCTATTTGAAACAGATGACACTATATAATCAAATGTCTCTGTACTCATTCTGGATAACTCCAAAATTTATCCTCATCTTTTCTCAAGTCACTGTACAAATGATGAAATTCTCCTAAAGCTCTCCTCTCCTTGTTGATTTCATGCACCCATTCACGACTGCGTTGAATTCTCAGAGCACTGTTTTCTAATAAAAAAGAATTTACTGGGTCGAGGAAACACGACATCGTGCCGAGACTGCTCAATTGCTGGCCAGATCGCGCGCGCACGTACTGTATCATGTGCAATGTGAACGCTCCATCGTAGTGCATCGCTTTGGCCATTATGCTTCGCATCGCGTCACGTCGCGTTGCATCGAATCGCAGGCAGTGTAAACGTACACTAAGGGGCTCCATAATGCACCTAACATTGGAGCCCCCAATAACTAGTAAACCCCTTGCCCTTGTGCCTTCATCTTTCCTACCACGATCCTCACATGGTTGGTACATTTCATATCTCTTTGGAATTTTGCTTGTAGGTATTTGAACAATGTGACTGTCTCAAGCAGCACTCTACTAATGCTGCATTTGTACATTATGGGTTTTTTTTCCAACTCATATGCATTAACTTACATTTTTCCATATTTAGAGCTGGATGCCATTCATCACACCAACTAAAAATTTTATCTAAGTCATCTTGTATCCTCCTGCAGTCACTCAACTTCAACACCTTACCACACACCACAGCATCATCAGCAAACAACTGCAGATTGCTGCCCACTCTGTCCAGCAAATAAATTATGTATGTCAAGATCAACAGTGATCCTATCACACTTTCCTGGAACACTCCTGATGGTACACTCATCTTTGATGAACACTTGCTGTTGAGTACAATGTACTTAGTTCCAGTATCTAAGAAATCTTCAAGTCACTCATATATCTAGGAACCCATTCCATATGCTCATATCTTCATCAACAGTCTGCAATTGGGCACTGTGTCAAATGCTTTTCAGAAATCCAGAAATATGAGACCTGCCTGCTGCCCTTCATCTGCAGTTTGCAGTACATCATGTGAGAAAAGGGCAAGCTGAGTTTCGCATGAGTGATGCTTTCTAAAACTATTCTGAATTGTGGACAGAAGCTTCTCGGTCTCAAGGAAAAATTATTATATTCAGACTGAGAATATGTTCAAGCATTCTGCAGCAATATGATGTTAAGGATATTGGTCTGTAATTTTGTGGGTACATTCTTTTGCCCTTCTAGTACACAGGAGTCATTTGCACTTTTTTCCAGTCACTTGGGATTTTGGGCTGGGTGAGAAATTCATGATAAATGCAAGCTAAGTAAGATCCCAGTGCTGCAGAATACTCTTTGTGAAACCAAACTGGGATTATATCTGGATGTGTCAACTTATTTGTTTTCAACTCTTTCAGACTTTATCCGTGCCAGGGATGCCTTTTACTATGTTGTCCATATGGAACGGGCAATGGTCAGAGGATGGTATATTTGTATAATTCTCCTGTGTGAGCGATTTCTTAAGTGCAAAAATTAAAACTTCAGTTTTCATTTTGCTATCTTCTACTGCCACATCAGGTTGATCAATGAGTGACTGGATAGAAACCTTAGACCCAGTTAGTACTTTTACAAAGGATCAGTATTTTCTTAGGTTTTTGGCCAGATTTTAGGCGAAGGTATGACAGTGGTAGTTGTTGTATGCTTCACGCATAGATCTTTTTGCAGAGACCACAATCTCTACTAAACTCTGCCTGTCATCATTTGCATGTTCTTTTTTTGAGTGGGACTGCAATAGCCTTTCCTTCCTCATTATTTTCCAAATTTCATTGTTAAACCATGGTGGGTCTTTTCCCTCTTCAATCCAGGTACCAGGTACATAATTCTCCAGAGCACAATTTACAGTCCATATAAGCTTCACACATAATTCTCTATGTCCATTATACTGGAACTAAATGATGTCAATTCATTGCCTAAGTCGGATGCTAACAACTGCTTACTTGCACTTTCTAATGGAAAAAAAATCTCGTAGCCTTATTCACTGACTAATTAACTTTTGTAACCATAGTTGCTATGATGACATCATGATCACTAATCCCATCTCTATACTTATGCCATCAATAGGGTCAGGCCTGATTGTAGCTGCAAGGTCTAAGATATTTCCATTGTGTATGGGCTGTCACTCTAGGTGCTCCAGACAGTTTTCAGGAAACATGTCAAAAAGCAATTTGCAAGTTTCTCTGTCTGTAGTCCTCCAATGAATTCATAGACATCCCAGTCTATACTCAGTAGGTTAATGTCACCTCCAACTAGTACTGCATGATGTAGGTAATTATGTGCTACTGAACATAGACTTTCTTTGAATGGCTGAAATAGTCACAGCAGAATCCAGTGACAAGTAAAGAAGTCCAAAAATTAACTGGGTATCTCCTAGATCTGTTACACATGACCAAATAAATTTGATATGTGAGGTAACGGGTGAGTTGTGGTGCCCTGAAAATATTCTAAGTTCAGAGTGTAGAGGAATGGGCTTTGTGTCAATGTAGGAGATTTGTATGCTGTGAGTGCCAAAGATGGCGGACTTCGTGAAACCATAATGGCAGACATTTCACAGTTCATGTAGAAATTAATAACAACCAGAGGAATCATGATATCTTAACAAGAAACGTGTACATTACCATTATTTGCACGATGATTCTCATGGTGTAATCAGATTTTCAATATTTTTGTTAGTTTAGAGTTTAGTATCTGACTGTAAATTATATAAGTAACACCCAGCAATGAATTTCCAAAATCTAAACGATTCATCTAATTTTGTCAATTAACATGTCTTTAGAAAGCTATTGGTGTAAACCTAAATTGGTATGAATTACAGGCATGTCCCTTAAATAGTACATGAGTTATTGAAGGTCAAAGTGGCAGATAACTATTGGTCGCATCAGGCCACAAGTACTCCACAGTTACACGTAAAAAAGGTATCAGCAAACTGAAAAAACTGTAGAAGCATGCTTATAAATATTTATTCACCTATGTCTGTGTTTATATCCAATATATACTATTAATGAAGAGATTGGTTAAATATTTGCTGTGTTTTAGAAAGCACAGGGGCATTAGGCTACTGACCTACTTTTGTTTCTATTCCTTTGATATATTTTTATTATATCTGTTTATGTATGTAATAGTGGGTGTTAGAGCGCATTTATGGTCCAGCCATAGGAATATTTATTTAATTTCAAGTTATTTAAATGTAAATCCAATATTTCATATGTGTTTCAATACGTTTGTGAATGTGCATTAGCTTGGAGACATGGCGGGTTCACTTTAGCCAATCACAGCTCTTGTTACTATGGTAGGCAACTACCAAATTCAATGGAGAGACTGTATGGAAATGGGGGAGGAGGATTGGGTTGCAAAGGACACTGGGGAGTGCTGGACGGGAAGGCACAATGGACGGTTGCAGGAAATACTTGGAGAGAGTTGAGCAGTTTGCTAGTGGTCGCGGGAGATAGAAATAATTCGTAGTGCTAACTTGTGCACTTGTGAGATTTCCGTGGCTTCTGCAGTGAAGAAATAGTATGCATTTATAGGTGAATATCTCATGATCTATGTTGTTGTTCATAACTAATTACATGAAGTAGGAATTTACTGTTTTCCTATTATTCAACTTACATTTTATTTAATTGTTGGGCCATTGACACCAATAAGTGTTTTGCAGTAATTAACAGCATTCTTAAAGGTACTTCTGCTATCTTACTCATCATTTAAAGTCTTTAAAAGTAGTTTCTGCAGATTTTATTCAATTGCAATCTTTCATTTATAAATTTCTATGTTACATTCAAATTTTCAATTGCTGAGTAATAGGAACTTCAATCATTCGATTCCTGTGTATATTCTCATTGTATACTGTGGTATTTGGCTTGTAATGCAGCAACTACGTATCCCAGCCCCTAGACAATGAAACCAGCTAAACCTTTTAACATTTCAACTCTGATTCTGAGGATACATAGTTAAGGGCTACCATTAATGTTTATTGAAAGCCCACGATTGGGGGCTCGTCCAGTATTTGTGTCCTGCAAAGTGGTAATTCCTATGCTCTCTGTTATTCAGCGTACTATATGAAATTTAAAAACCTTTGCAAAACCAGTAGAGATTTCTGTAGAGTGAACCTCTCACAAAACACAGAGTGAGATTGTTTTTTGTCTGCAAGTAGGTTTCTGGAAATAGTGAAATTATGCAGTAATTTTCACAACTAACACATGCTATCAATAGATGTCCTAATCTATCACCTTAAAGGCAATTTGAGTGGGGGCTCAGAGTCTATAAATATTGAGTGTGGGAATGGAAGCAGTTAGCACTTTTAACGGGCAGCGGTATCAGAGACGGTTGGAACACGCGGTAACCTGCAGCTACTACAGTTACATCAGGCGACTTCTCCAGTGGCAGACACAGTTCAACAGCAGTATGACAGCAGCATCTTTGAGTACTCCAGGGCAGTCTTCAATGTTGACTCCCACTACAACTGATGGCATCACCATGGCAGAGGGAACCATCTCAGATCAGATAAGTGCCTGCGCAAATAGTGAGATAGTGTTTAACTATGAAGTTCAAGCTCTACTTTTAGATCTCATGGATATAAAACAGTCACCTAGTATGTGCAATTCTGAAAACAAAAGTGAGCCAGGTAGTCTGAAGTCAGAGCGCGAAAGTGTAACTAGTAGGAATTCATGCAAGGGGAATGAATGTGGGGGAGATATCATGTCTCAGCTAATGCAAATGATCCAGGGATTGGGAAATAATATGAATACCACGGCAAATAACATCAATACAGTTCGAACAGATCTGGGTAGATTGGGAACAGATATGGACACATTGTAAACAGTTATAGATACAATTTGGACTGATATTGGTACAATGCAAACTGAAATAGGTTCTGCTATGAAAAAGGAGGTTGAAAAAATTATGGATAACCTTGAAAAAGCAATTGATGATAGATTAAAATGTGTCCGAGTGGACATGGGGAAAATTACAGACAAAGTTGTAATAGTAAAATCGAAAATAGAATCAGTGGAAAGAGATCTTGGGGAAAAAATGGATAAGATACAGATTGAACTTGGGGGGAGGCAAGGTAAGAGACTGTATAAAAGTACAAGATGCTTATAAAAGCGATATAAATTTAGCAATTACTGACATTGCCAATCATGTAGGTGATGGTAAGAAAGAAGTGGGCAAAATTAAAGATAAAATAGAGTACAGTATCACTAGTGAAAATGAATTTAAAAAACAAATGTAACAGATAAAAAGTGGTTTAAATTCGTTAGCCTCCCAACAGGCCACGACGGTTAAAAATATCCCTTGGGCAAATACTGGATCTGTGAAATGTTAAACAGATAACAGAAGATATCACCCAGTAAATTTCTTGGCTGCGTGTAGGGACGCTTTTGCACATGGCATGTCAGAAGAAGTGAAAATAAAATACATTAAATGGCATTTGGAAGTAGACACACAGTCTTGGGCAAATGTTATTGTAGTTCGTGCAAATCATACAAAGAGTTTGAAAAGTGGTTTTTGAATAAATTTTGGAGTGAGGCAAAACAGATGCAGATCCAAAATGAATTTTTAAATGGGTCGATTTACAGATGTCGCAATCTGACAATGAGAGATTTTCGCAAGTGCGAACTTGGCAAGCTCACGCATGTGAAACATCCATTGGGGGCTTTAATGGAAATCACCATGTTAAAAAGGCAATTACCTGAAAAATTGCAGTGGGATCTTGTCCATAGTCCAAGAGCTTTGAATTTCCAACCTCAGAGCAAACCGGGTGGTAGTTATCAAAAAGGGAATCCAAATAATCATCACCAAAATAATAATCATGAGAGAAAGCAAAGAAATTCTCAGGGAGATAGTAGCTGGAATGAGCAGAATGGTGAGAGAACGAATGGGAGTGATAACTTCTGTGAACGTGACGCAAGTAAAGAACTCAGATTTGAAGGGGGAAATCCACGTGAAATGCAATCATGTAACAACCAGTCAGGAAACTGATGTTTGCCACATCTCAGGTCTGGGGATGGTGATCTGAACAGGCAATGAAAAAGACTGGAGACAATGGTAACTATAGAAACGTTGATAGGTTTGGAGAAAGGCAACAAATATGTAAAACGGAGTATGTTAAAGAGGAAGGCTGTATAGATGACTCTTTCAATGAAAGCAGGCATGAACGGTGGAAGCATAGATTTGTAAGAAATTTAAGTAAAAGTAATGGGAATAAATTTGTGGGGAATGGTGTAAGTTATGAATGTGTGAATGATGATGAATGGAAAGATTCAGTGGGTCAAAAAGAAGTTAAAGAAGAGATGAATTTTGTGAAAGCAAATTGTGTGGAGAGTTCTGAAGAGGTATTAGCTAATAGTAGCAATTGCAGTAAGAAATGTGCTGTAGTAGCAAGTATTCGTGACTCAGCAAAACGTGTCAATGTTAGTGAAGGCAGCATAGCTTAAGTCTCACCAGGTGCAAGTGGGGGTGATTGTGTTTCGGTGGAAAGCATCGTTGTTACTAAGGGAGGCTTAGCATTGATCTTGCTAGCAGTTGAAGTTAAAAATATATTGGTGAAGGTAGATGATTTCTGTTTAAAGGAACAGAGTAATGGTAATTTATATAATGATGTGAAAGCTACTGGTATGTGTGGAAGAACTAACAGAAAATTTAGACAGGACTGAAGTACATGGTGTGGATGGTGATAGTTCATGTAATGAAGTTCATACAAATTAGTTTATGAAGGTGGAGTGTGATTTTAGTGCGACTGATTGGCGTTGGTATGGTAGAACATTATGGTAATTACTGCCACATATGTGGAAATGAGAGAAGTTTAAAATTGCTTGAGGTTTAGAAAAGGGAAGGAATTAATTTGGGGCAAAGGAAATATTTAATTAATTATTTTGGGATTAACATGAGATTTAGGGATGGATAGAACAGGATGTGTGTACACTAGAATTGGAAGAGAAGGGACGAGACATAGAAAATGAATTATTAAGGGAGAAATATTTGGAATGAAAGGAAATGGTAAATGTACAGCCAATTACAGAAATTAAAGTTGGCAAAAAAATGGTAGATGCACTTCTAGATTCAGGCAGTAATGTGTCAGCGTGTCGGAAAGTTTTATGAACATGATCAAAAATAGGAAACTAGTAATCTTCCCAATCACTAGCAATCAGATTAAAATGGCAGTTGGTGGTATGAGCAAACCAATAAGACAACAAATACTTTTAGAATTTAAATGTGGAGAAAATAAATTCGAGATAGAATGTTTTTTAGTGAGTGGTCTAGTAAAGGCGGAAATTTTAGGGACTGACTTCCAGTGCAAACACAATACTTCACTTAATTGTGTAGAGAAATGCCTAGAATTTGAATTTTAGAGTGAAAAAGGGCAAGTAAAATTTAAAAGATTTTTAACAGGTGAATATCAGATTGCTCATGCCATAGTTACTGAGGGTTGGAGTGAGGAAGTCGATATGCATAATAGAATTAAGGAAGTGATTGATGTAGTCAAGGGTATATCAGAAGGGGAAAAGAAAGAGTTGTGTGGGTTGTTGAACCACTACAAGGATGTATTCTCAGATCGATCTGGTAAAGTTACCAATTTTGAGTACTTGATAAAAGTGAAATCTCATGAACCAATAAAGTGCAAACTGTATGTAATACCTATAGCTGATCAGAATGCTGTCAAAGTTCAATTAAAACAAATGTTGGATTGTGGTACAGTTGAACAATGTAAGAGTGATAACTGTTATCCTATCATTATTGTTAAAAAAATGTGATAACTCAGTCAGAATTGTATTAGATGTGAGAAAAATAAATAAAGTAATTGTAAGGGGATTAGACCAGCCTGGCAATATGGAGGAACTGCTGCAGAATTTTAATAATGTCAATTTAATGTCCAGTCTTGATCTGACCTTGGGATTTTGGCAGATCCCGTTGGCCGAGGAAAGCAGACAGTACACTTCTTTCCCTCTGAAGGGCGAAGCTACCGGTTTAGGGTAGTACCATTTGGACTTACAATTTCTGTGGCAGTTTTTGTAAGAGCATTGAGTCATGTCCTGTGTGAGAGTCTAATGAGCATACTCATGATATATGTAGATGATATATTGATCGCTACAGAAACGTGGAATGAGCATTGTCGAGTTTTGGAAGTACTCGTGGCTCTGAGATGAAGTGGAATGACTTTAAAGCTTGCAATGTGAGTGTGTTCAAGCAGAAATTCAATTCCAGGGGCATATGCTTCCTTTGGAAGGAATTTTACCTAGTTCCAAAGTCCATTGCCGAATGTAATAGACCCTACAGTGGGAAACAATTGAAGTCCTACTTGGGTTTGTGAGGTTTCTACAGAAAATTCTTGTGGGAGGGAGGAATGAATATTCCAATTTAGGCCAATTGTTGAAGAAAAACGCAGCTTGGAGGTGGATCAAGGAATGTGGAATAGAATTCCAGGGTATAAAGGGTAAATTGTGCAATAGTAAGATGCTATACTACCCAGGTACGAATCCCCCTGTCTGTTTAGCATCGGACAGTTTGGACTATGGAATAAGTTGTGAGCCATTTCAGGAAAAGCTAGTCGATGGAAAAAATGAACACCATAGTGTGGCATTCTCCAGCCGCATGCTAAATAAGCACTAACAGAGATACAGCATATCACAGAAGGAGATGCTCATGATCATGCATGGATTTAAGAAATTCTGCATGTATTTAGAGGGCAGAAAAGTGACAGTGTTGTTGGACCACAAGGCGCTGAGTTACCTGCAGGACTACAGTATACTGAATGACCGCTTAATGTGCTGGGCAGCAATTTGAATATGAAATCCACTACATCAAGGGTACAGAAAATTGTGTTGCCATGCTCTGTCCAGATTACCAGTGGGGACGGAAGTTGATGGAAGGTAGGAGCCAAATGAATTTAAGCTACTGTATATGAAGGGTGTAGCAGGGGAGAAGGAAATTCGTGTGGTATATGAAGATATGCGGCGATCACAAAGTGATGATCCTGAACTGAAACACATTAAGGTGAATTTTGGCAGCAAGGGAAACGAGAAAGTACCAAAATCTTTTAAGATACACAAGAGATGGACAAATGGAGACTGTGTTTTCCCAATAGGTATGTGGAACAGTTACTAGACTACATCCATTTAAGTCATGGACATTACGGGGCCGAAAAGTGCACAGAAAGCACTGAGGAATATGCTCACATAAATAACCTGGCCAGACAGGTCCACTCACAGCTGGTGGCATGCAAGCATTGCCAACGGGTCAAATACTGCATGACCACACAACAGGGGGTAATGCAAAGCACTATACCTACTAAAGTGGGCGAGCTACTGGCTATGGACAATTTTGATCCACTACCCACAGGATGCAGCAGCATGAAGTACATCTTTGTTGTGGTGGACGTGTTCTCTAAGTTAATTAAACTGTATCCAATATGGAAAGTGAATTCAGAAACTCTTATCTCCAAACTGGAGAAGGATTTCTTCAAAAATATTGTAAAACCAGTAAGGCTGTTGTCTGACAATGGATTACAGTTTGCTTTGAATGATTGGAACACGTTCATGAACAACCAGGGTGTGCAACAAATCCGTATATCCATCTACAACCCAGCAAACAACCCGTGTGAATGGTATATGCGGGAAGTAGGACATTTATGTAGGACGTATGCCAGCAGTTGTCATTGCAAGTGGGTGGAGTACGTGAGCACATTTTAGGATGTACTCAATGGCATAAAATGTAAGGCTACAGGGTACTTACCTTGGGAAGTCATGACCGGGGTGAAACCAAAGTTTCTACTCACAGAAACGGTAGAATTCCCACCATGAAAAGCGGAATTATCTGCTGAAAGAGAACAGGCAGTAATGGACCCCATAAAAAAGTTAGCTGCTGAAAGGACAAGGCAACACGATGGATGATACAAACCAATGAAGTACAAAGTGGGGGACAAAGTGCTTTTACGCACCAAAGAGCATTCCAGAAAAGTGGGTAGGGAGATTAATAAATTATTTGAGTTATACTATAGACCATTTGTTGTGGCAGAATGCCCTTGCCCAAATGCATACCATTTAAAATACCCTGTCTCAGGTAAACCTTTGGGTCTAAGAAACTGACTGAGTTCAGGCTGTATATAGAGAAAGGGGAGAAATGAAAAGCTGTTCTAATTTTTAATTAGTGGTAGTAATTTTGGAGGGATAATTTTATATGTTTTACTTGGGGATTCATTAGTAATTTGTTAGTGTATTGAGGCACTGTGCATTTGCAAGAGGGAGAAGTTTAGGCACTGAAGGTGTGTGGAGGTCAGTGACCTCATGGATTTAAGTAAAATATGTATTGATTTATGCTTTTTATAAGAGTGTGGCAAAGAATTTATTGGTTAATTTGTAGGGTATTAAAATTGTAATTGTTTGTGCATGCATTTTTTGGTGCATGGAGGCAGGAAGGATTTATTAAAGTCAATTAAACGGAACCTGGGGGTATTTGAGCTTACTGTGATTCAGTTGTTTGTCTTGTGACTTTGTTCCTAAAGCATCATTTTCTGCTGGAGAGAATCTCTAGTGATGATCCTGGTTGGGTTTGGGAAACGGTTTGTTGACGGGTTTCTACTTTTGGTTTTCAGTGTAGACAAATTTGTCACGATAAACGGTGGCACTCGGAATTCAGAGGCAGACATGATTTCTGCAAGGCACTTGGTCAAAAGATTCATGTGAGTTGATCAATACCTCATGCTAAAATTCGTGTGAGTGTGTGCAGTGTGACAGAAAAATTAGTGCAAGAAGGTGCCTTAGCACTGAGTGAGTGGCTCAAGAAGTGCTTACAAAATCGCACATAAGTGAAAGTGCATTTTTAAAAAAATATATTTCATGTCCAAAAAATTGTTTATGCGTAACTGAAATGCAGACATTTATTTAATATGCCATTTCGTTCATAATTTGTGTTAGTTCAATTTTATTTCAAAATTCATGCTGCTCCCACACTACTACAAAAAAATTGTAAACACTATTGGCCTGGAGTTTTAATCATTTAATTCTGTTCTTTGTAATTTGTTTTATATGTACTTGTATGAACTGAAAGGTGCTACATCTGAACATTCTGGCAAGCCAAAATGTTAATAAGTGGGGGTGTGCGAGGTAACGGGTGAGTTGTGGTGCCCTGAAAATATACTAAGATCGGAGTTGGCATGGCTGCACGGGTCGCTCGGCAAGCTGGGGCTTGTCAGCAACTGCGTGGTACCGAACATTAGTCGGAGCAAGGGGGGTAGCCCCAGCACATGATTCAGGCTGACTGTGTGGCTGGGAATTTCATGTTGATGCTGTGTCAAGGAATGGGCTTTGGGTCGATGAAAGAGATTTGCTTGCCGGGAGTGCCAAAGATGGCAGACATTTCACAGTTCATGTAGAAATTAATAATAGCCAGAGGAATCACGATACCTTAAAAAGAAACATGTACATTACCATTATTTGCATGACGATTTTGATGGTGTAATCAGATTTTCAATATCTTTGTTAGTTTTAAGTTTAGTATTTGAGTGTAAATTATACAAGTAATACCCAGCAACAAATTTCAAAAATCTAAATAGTTCATCCAATTTTGTCAATTGATATGTCTTTAGAAAGCTATTAGTGTAAACCTAAATTGGTATGAATTACAGGCATGTAACTTGAATAATACATGAGTTATTGAAGGTCAAAGTGGCAGATAACTATTGGTCACATCAGGCCACAAGTACTCCACAGTTACACGTAAAAAAGGTATCAGCACTCTTATAAATATACACTCCTGGAAATTGAAATAAGAACACCGTGAATTCATTGTCCCAGGAAGGGGAAACTTTATTGACACATTCCTGGGGTCAGATACATCACATGATCACACTGACAGAACCACAGGCACATAGACACAGGCAACAGAGCATGCACAATGTCGGCACTAGTACAGTGTATATCCACCTTTCGCAGCAATGCAGGCTGCTATTCTCCCATGGAGACGATCGTAGAGATGCTGGATGTAGTCCTGTGGAACGGCTTGCCATGTCATTTCCACCTGGCGCCTCAGTTGGACCAGCGTTCGTGCTGGACGTGCAGACCGCGTGAGACGACGCTTCATCCAGTCCCAAACATGCTCAATGGGGGACAGATCCGGAGATCTTGCTGGCCAGGGTAGTTGACTTACACCTTCTAGAGCACGTTGGGTGGCACGGGATACATGCGGACGTGCATTGTCCTGTTGGAACAGCAAGTTCCCTTGCCGGTCTAGGAATGGTAGAACGATGGGTTCGATGACGGTTTGGATGTACCGTGCACTATTCAGTGTCCCCTCGACGATCACCAGTGGTGTACGGCCAGTGTAGGAGATCGCTCCCCACACCATGATGCCGGGTGTTGGCCCTGTGTGCCTCGGTCGTATGCAGTCCTGATTGTGGCGCTCACCTGCACGGCGCCAAACACGCATACGACCATCATTGGCACCAAGGCAGAAGCGACTCTCATCGCTGAAGACGACATGTCTCCATTCGTCCCTCCATTCACGCCCGTCACGACACCACTGGAGGCGGGCTGCACGATGTTGGGGCGTGAGCGGAAGACGGCCTAACGGTGTGCGGGACCGGAGCCCAGCTTCATGGAGACGGTTGCGAATTGTCCTCGCCGATACCCCAGGAGCAACAGTGTCCCTAATTTGCTGGGAAGTGGCGGTGCGGTCCCCTACGGCACTGCGTAGGATCCTACGGTCTTGGCGTGCATCCGTGCATCGCTGCGGTCCGGTCCCAGGTCGACGGGCACGTGCACCTTCTGCCGACCACTGGCGACAACATCGATGTACTGTGGAGACCTCACGCCCCACGTGTTGAGCAATTCGGCGGTACGTCCACCCGGCCTCCCACATGCCCACTATACGCCCTCGCTCAAAGTCCGTCAGCTGCACATACGGTTCACGTCCGCGCTGTCGCGGCATGCTACCTGTGTTAAAGACTGCGATGGAGCTCCGTATGCCACGGCAAACTGGCTGACACTGACGGCGGCGGTGCACAAATGCTGCGCAGCTAGCGCCATTCGACGGCCAACACCGCGGTTCCTGGTGTGTCCGCTGTGCCGTGCGAGTGATCATTGCTTGTACAGCCCTCTCGCAGTGTCCGGAGCAAGTATGGTGGGTCTGACACACCGGTGTCAATGTGTTCTTTTTTCCATTTCCAGGAGTGTATTTATTTGTCTATGTCTTTGTTTATATCCGATATATACTATTAATGAAGAAATTGGTCAAATATTTACTGTGTTTTAGAAAGCACAGAGGCATTAGGCTACTGACTTACTTTTGTTCCTATTCCTTTGATATATTTTTATTATATCTGTTTATGTATGTAATAGTGGGTGTTAGAGCGCATTTATGGTCCAGCCATAGGAATATTTATTTAATTTCAAGTTATTTAAATGTAAATCCAATATTTCATATGTGATTCAATATGTTTGTGAATGTGCATTGGCTTGGAGACATGGCGGAAGCGCTATAGCCAATCACAGTGCTCATTACTATGGTAGGCAACTACCAAATTCAATGGAGAGACTGTATGGAAATGGGGGAGGAGGATTGGGTTGCACAGGACACTGGGGAATGCTGGATGGGAAGGCACAACGGACGGTCGCAGGAAATACTTGGAGAGAGTTGAGCAGTTTGCTAGTGGTCGCGGGAGATAGAAATATTTCGTAGTGCCAACTTGTGCACTTGTGAGATTTCCGTGGCTTCTGCAGTGAAGACATAGTATGCATTTATAGGTGAATATCTCATGATCTATGTTGTTGTTCATAACTAATTACATGAAGTAGGAATTTACTGTTTTCCTATTATTCAACTTACATTTTATTTAATTGTTGGGCCATCGATACCAATAAGTGTTTTGCAGTAATTAACAGCATTCTTAAAGGTACTTCTGCTATCTTACTCATCATTGAAAGTCGTTAAAAGTAGTTCCTGCAGATTTTATTCAATTGCAATCTTTCATTTATAAATTTCTATGTTACATTCAAATTTGCAACTGCCAATTGATAGGAACCTTCAACCATTCGATTCATGTGTATATTAATATTGTATACTGTAGACTCAGCAGAATTTGGCTTGTACTGTGGCAACTATGTATCCCAGCCCCTAGACTACAAAACCAGCCAAAACTTTTAACATTTCAACTCTGAGTCTGAGGGTACTTAGTTGAGGACCACAATTAATGTTTTTTTAAAAGCCTGCAGATGTCACACTCAATACAGAAAATATTTTTGTCATCTGCAATGAACATTCCCCCTCCTGTGGCATATAATCTGTTTTTACAATATATGTTCCATGATTTGCTAAATATCTCAGAGGTTTCTGCTTTGGCTTTCAGCCTGCTATTGGTCCCAAGAATAATTTTAGTGTTAGAATTTTCCTGAAAAACAGTAAACTCTGGAACGTTGTTATGAATACTTCAATAATTTACGGATGAAATTTTGAAAGTCTAAATACTTTTACTCTCAATGTGGTCTTATTTTATTACCTGCTTCTAAGAACTAGCAAGCATTATATCTGCTCAGACTCTGTTGAAGGAACAGCTACCTGTTCACTCACAAGCAAATAGGCAAAGTCGGATGGCTGGTCTCTGCATTGGCCCTCTGCCTTAAACACTGGTAACACATTGTCACCTGCCACTCAGCCTGTAATGAGGGTGGATCCACCATGTCAGGTACACTTGGAAGTGCCTTGGCAGCTGAGCCCGTGGGCAAAACAAGCAGCACCTGAGATGTCCCATATGACCCGCCAGACTCTCAATCACTGCTCCACCGCAAGGCAGCAGCCTGAAGGTGCTTGATCATAGCCAAAAGTGCATTCATATATTTGTGAACTGTGGCCAGCTGCCCCTGGGTCCACACACAGCCTACACTCATTGTACTCTTCCTAGGAAGACTAACTGGTAGATACGTGACTTGCTACACTCCTCACATGTCAACAATGGATGCTGATATCTTAATGAGCTGTGTAGCTGGCTGATTAGAAGAAATTAAAACTGCACTACAGGCTTTTTGGTATACACTTACAGTTAAAATGACATGAGATTAAACGTCTTAAATAGAAAAACATGCACGAAATTTAAGAAATATACCACTAGGAGAACACAGGATGGTGGTGGTGGTTAGTGTTTAACGTCCCGTCGACAACGAGGTCATTAGAGACGGAGCGCAAGCTCGGGTTAGGGAAGGATTGGGAAGGAAATCGGCCGTGCCCTTTCAAAGGAACCATCTCGGTATTCGCCTGAAACGATTTAGGGAAATCACAGAAAACCTAAATCAGGATGGCCGGAGACGGGATTGAACCGTCATCCTCCCGAATGCGAGTCCAGTGTGCTAACCACTGCGCCACCTCGCTCGGTAACACAGAAAAAGGTACATACGTAACTTGCTACTTTGGAGGTGTGTAACAGGTGACAACTGGAGCCTTACCGACTGGCATACTAGGCTTAAAAGAACAGACACTTGTCTTCAAAACAAACAAATGAGCAACATTTCACAACAGACTCAATGAATTTACACTTATAGTTAGTTACAAAACACAATATTAAACCTCTTAAATAGAAAAGCACACACAAAACTTAAGAAATATACTACTTGGAAAACACAGGAAAGACTAAATATGGAACATAACTTATCATCCTGGAGATGTGTAACAGGTACCAGCTGGTGAAGAAAGTTGGAAAGAGATGTTCAGAATTGGTTGGTACGTTATCATGATGCAGCTACCAAGATTTTGCTGCCCACAAAGCCAGTGATTTGCACTGCACAGCAGGATGAAAGTGATTAAAAACCACCATTCCTTTTTGATGACATAGCCTTTTGGTACATGTTCATAATGCTCCACCTCAATAGATTTGAATAAAATGGTCAACATGACCTCAACATTGTTGCACACCTGCTATGCTTTTTTTGACCTTGGGTAATATACATAAGGCCACCTCTCATCACTGTCTTCAGAAAGTTGAGGTTCCTGTTTCCACTGTCCAGAATGTCCTTAGTGATTCCTGGATAGTGTTTCTTCTGTTCCGCTGTCAGCAGTTTTGGTAAAAACATCTTACACACTCTCTTTGTGCACAAATCGTCAGAAAAAACTGAAATTACTGAGCCAGTTGTTACCCTTATCTTGTTCACAAGTTCTTGTAGTTTGATACAACAGTCTTCCATGACTGAAGTCCACACTTGCTCAATGACACTGTCATTTCAACTTGTTGAGGGTGTTCCTGAACATGGTTCTGTGTCCATTGGTATGTGTCCATCTTTGAAGCATCTGTACTGCACTTCTCTGGTTTATGCAGAAAAGAAGATTTCATACATTTGAGAAAAAGCACCACCACAACTGTATCTTGAGAATGTCTTTATTCTATCACATGACTAGTTTTGGCAGCACATTACTGCCATCCTCAGGCCCACCCACTGTATTCCCTTGACACATTTACTGTGCTTAGTCATCTAACAGAAGCTGAAAATAAGATTCCTAAAGATCAGTTTTGGAAAAAAATTGATGCCCCGACAATTTAGAAAGATTATGTTGGGCTTTGATAATAGATATCCATCTACTTATGCTTGTACACTGACTGAGTTTAAAATCATGGTGAGGTCCATTCGCTAAAAAAGATGGGAGAAAGGACTTGTTGGGGTTTCAGTTCTGTCTTAACTTCATATGAAAATGCTAGCAGAACTGAATACACATCAAAGAACTTTAGCACTGTCAAAAGTTTCTTCACTATGTGGACATGCAAGTTCAAAGCTTACCCTAATCCTGACTCAATTAACAGTGCAAATTGAGAAGAAATAATGTCTGTTGCTTAATATCGCACCAGGGTGACCCATAAGAGGGGCAATCCCCAAAAAATGTCTCTCTATATGTATTTCTGTTCTTTATTCAGTTGTAGTTTACCTGAAAACTGAAATTTTTGTCAAACTGTCTGTGCTGCACTGTCATATAAGAATGTATGGCCAATGTTGCTAGTGATGCTTTTGTTTACAAATTTAAAACAACAGCAAATAAACAGATGCAACAAAAAGATTTCATAGCTTATCCATCTTTTCTTGAGGGAATGCCCTCTAGTACCACTTGGCACTTGTCAACAGAAGTTGCAAGGTTTCTGAAGCTTGTTACTGTGTTTGTCGCTGATGCCAGTCTATGCAAATTGACCCTGAGTGCATTGCAGTAGCTATTATGCAGTACTCTGCTTGTTGTTTGACCTTAGGCTGTGATCTTAGTTTAATTTCATTTCACTTTCATTGCCACAAATAAGTACAAAATGTGAACATGAAAGTTTATTTAACACACTTTCACAAAATTATTACTACCACATGTCATTTCCTTTAAGGCAAGTGTTTAGAATATAGTGTGAGCTGAAAATGTTGTCAGCACAGCAGGAGATGTTTCCTGCACAACATTCCTAGCCCCACAGCCACCACAGTTTATATTCATTCATTCCCCGCACTAGCATATGACACAACTCGAGGAAAGTTGAACAAGCTATCACCTTCTGTCACAATCAATTTTACAACACAAATTGACAATTGATTGTGGCAATGACTGAACACTAATCTCACCAAATTAAATGATAAATCCCCACATCCAGTATTTGGCATGTTTGACAGTAAGATATAATCATAACTTTTCTGGAGGTTAAATGTATTTACATTTGGACTTAGTGACTCTCCTAAACCCTTTTGGTGACGAGAACAGCATTTCTGCCATTGATAACAGGTCAATAGAAATACTGACTTTAGCAATCTAACTTGGCTTTGTTCATAAAAATGACATTGTTTTCATGCTTTGGCATTGATTTTTGGTTTGATTTATTGATCCATTTCATCTATAGCTGCACCATGTGCAAGAGATATTTGAATTTTTGTGTTAATATTAACAATTTTATATGTAATTATACATTTGTTCATAATAAAACACATTAATATATCAATTACTGATCAATACTCAAATAAATGTTGTTATGCTATATACAGAGACAAATATACAAATGTTCTTCTGTATGAGACTACATTATGTAAACATAGAAAAATTTATTTTTGTAGGTATCGATGTCAGTGGAAATCATGTGCATAGGCAGGCACACCACAGGTATGTATGTATGTATGTATGTATGTTAACTGGGGACCTAGAAACGACAGAGAGGCTCTATCCCCGCTGCAGCCGCAGTGGTCCACAACCCCACAACGACTACCGCAGTCCACTTCACCCCTGTGCCACCCCACACATAACCCAGGGTTATTGTGCAGTTCGGCCCCCGGGTGACTTCCCCAGGGAATGTCTTACACCAGCTGAGTGTAACCCTTTTTTTACGTTTGCGTGGTAGAGTAATGGCGGTGTATGCATACATGGAGAACTTGTTTGTGCTGCAATCGCTGACAGAGTGTAGCTGAGGCGGAATAATGGGAATCAGCCTGCATTCACCAAGGCAGATGGAAAACCACCTAAAAACTATCCACAGACTGGCCGGCTCACCAGACCTCGACACAAGTATATTGGGAGGACTTGTGCTGGGGACCAGGCGCTCCTTCGCACTCCGGAAAGCCATGCATTAGACCACTCGGCTAACTGGGCGGGCCCACACCAGAGGTACTTCCATCTCAAATGAGGTGGGCTGTGCAGGTGGAGTGGCAAGAGGCAGGTCCACTTCATAGTCAGTCAGCCACCATGGCCAGATGAGACGACGGCCATGTAAGCGGGCGGGACGGTCGATGGAGTGGTGGAGGCGTGTGTGGCCCTTAAGTGGATCGAGCAGTCCATAGAAATGAAAGCATGTAGAGATGTCTGGCCACAATCACATGAGAGTGTGAGTTTGTGTGCAATGTTGACGTGTAAGGGACTGTCCAATGGCCGGACCTCGGTATCTGTCAAAAGAATGAGCACTCGGTCATCGAACATCAACAATATCGTTCACTCAGTGCAGCAGCATGCTGCAGGACAAACTGATAGTAGGTATGTGTGTCTCCGATGTTGGAGGTGAGGGTGTGAAACCTGCGCAGGGTGAAATAGGGGGCGAGGTCGGGAAACCAGTGAATGGTGATGAACAGTCTTTGGCGGACGAGGTGTGTGGTGAGGTTTATGGGAGCACGTCTTCATTCTCAATCAAAAATGGATCATCTGCAGAGTCTGATTGCAGCAGTGTGAGACCATCAGGGTTGATGAAAGCCGGTTTCAGGCAATGCAGAGAAACTGTCTGTGGGTGGTCTTTAATCATGATATCAAAAGTTGTGTCCCCTGCCACAGGACCTTGTAGGGGCCAATATAAGGAGGTTGATGAGGCTGCCTAACCACATCATCATGCAGCATGATGTGGGAGCAGTTGGAGAGTGCAGTGGGAACATAAGTCTTGGGCTGTGAGTGACTAATGGGCGGGTGGAAACGCATTTGTTGAAAATGCGTGCGCATCCAGATAATGAAATATGGTGAAGGGGGAAGATCCTTGCTAACCTGGGGAAGAATAAGTTCCCCCTGAAGGACCAGATTCTTGCCAAAAGCAAATTCGGATATAGTCCCCTGTAGGTCAGGTTTATAGGTTGGGTGTAAACCAAGTAGCACCCACAGTAGAGCTTCCGACCAGAGACAATCATGGCATCAAAGGACCGTCTTGAGGGTGCAGTGCCATCTCTCCACCAACCCATTGCTTTGTGGGTGATAGATGGTAGTGTGTATTTTTTTAATACCGCAGATATTGCAGAGAATGGTGAAAAGGGAGGATTCGAACTGTCAACCCTGATCGGTGGTGATAGTGGTCGGGCACACGAAACGAGGGATCCACGAACCAATGAAAGCCTTGGCTACCGTCTCGGCAGTAATATTAGGGAGAGGGACAGCCTCAGCCCAGCAAGACAAACGGTCGATAGTCGATAACATATATCTATGGCCCTCCAAAGGAGGAAGAGGCCTGATCAGATCAATATGTACGTGACAGAATCGTCCTACGGCAATGTCAAACTTGCCCAGAGGTGAGGAGGTGTGGTAGTTGATGTTGTTGCACTGGCAAGCAACGCAGCTGTATGCCCAGGTTTGACGGTCCGGTTTGACATTCTTCCAAACAAAACGTTCTGACACAAGACGTGTGGTGGCTCAAATGCCCGGGTGGGCTAGGTTATGCAGGGCATCAAAAACCTGTCGGCACAGCCCAGGGGGGAGCAAAGGGCATAGGGTGCCAGTCGAAGAATCACAGCACACCTCGTTGGAAATGCCAGGAAATTTAGCCTTTGTGAAAACAAGTGATGTTTGTGGGTCTCGTAAGAGAGCCTGAGAATCTTCATCATAAGCTTGGAGGGAGGCCAGATTGGAAAGATCAAAGATGCGATAAACAGCACTGATCCGCAAGAAGAAATCCGCAGCAACATTATCTGCACCCTTGATGTAACGGATGTCCGTTGTGAATTGAGAAACCAGGTCAAAGTGGCGGTAACGTAGAGGGAATGGGTCCTCAAGTGGGTTGCAGAATGCTTCTGCCAGTGGTTTGTGATCGGTGAGGATGAAAAGCGAACATCCCTCGACATCGGGGCGGAAACGTTTGATTGCCTCGTAAAGAGCAAGGAGCTCTCTATCGAATGCAGAATATTTTCTCTGAGTCGTAGATAGTTTCTTTGAGAAGAAATGACACAGAGAAACTGTGTTGCTCTTGTGTTGTTGCAACACTGCCCCCATCGCAATGTCACTGGCATCCGTAGTGATGAATAACTCGGCCGAGGGCTCAGGGTGGGCGAGTGTCACAGCGTGAGTTAAAGAAGTCTTCAGAGCTTTGAAAGCCTCTAGCATTAGAGCAGTCCAAGAGACGGGTTTGATACCAGAAGTTTGTTTGTCTGATAGCGCGTCTGTCAGGGGTGCCTTTTGTCAGGGGTGCCTGAACAGCAGATGGCAACGATAGTAATTGATGGTGCCGAGGAAACGGCATAGCTCTTTGTAAGTAGCTGGGGGCGGCAGAGATGTGATAGCCTGCACACGGGATTTGGGAGGTTGTATTCCGTCAGCAGAGACAGTGTAACCTAGGAAGGAGACTGACACTTGGTGCAACTGAGACTTGTCTTTGTTGATCTTGACACTGTTGGAGTTCAAGGTCAGGAGGACCTAGGCAGATGATTTTCATGTTCCTCCGCTGAGCTGCTGAAAACGAGAATGTCATCCAGATAAGCAAAGCAAAACTCGAACTGTCGCAAGATAGAGTCAATGAAACGTTGCCACGTTTGCGCCGCGTTCTTTAGGCCGAACGGCATGAAGTGGTAATGGAATAAACTGAGCGGCGTGATAATAGCCGTCTTAGGAATGTCTTCCGGCGCCATGGGGATCTCGTGGTAGGCTCGTTTACAGTCAATAACACTGAAAATTGAGGCGCCAGATAACATATGAGTGAAGCCATTGATGTTCGGCACTGGGTAATTCCATGATGGTACGAGCGTTTAAGCATCTGTAATTGCCGCACATTTGAAAAGATACGTTGTGTTTGGGGATGAGGTGGATTGGTGAAGACCAGTTGCTGTCTGAAGGTTGCAGAATACCTGCCGCCAAAAGTTCATTAATCTGCTGCCAGGCCACGCGCAACTTGATAGGGTTGAGGCGTCGGACCTTATGCCTAATAGGAGGGCCGGCAGTGGTAACTATCTTGTGTGTCATTCCATCAGTGACAGAAGAAACTGAGAACTGCACATGAAATTGGTTAACGTCCTGCCGACGAGTCCTCGGATGAGTAGGGTGCGATGAGGTGTAGCCATTAGCGTGAGTGGGGAAAGGTAGCACGAAAGTCACATGTCTCTTACAGGAGTGCATCGTGTGCTTGTGTGGAAGGGGTGGGTGTGCGCACAGTGCTGAGCGAAGGGGAACAGTCGGCAACTGCCCGCTGTTAACCTTGCACTGGACAACCGGCGCGGGCGAGAGCAGCGCTGTCATCACACATGGGGCCACAATGGCCGCTGGGTCATGTGGCCAGTGAGTGAGAGAGGAGGAATGTTTCAACATGCTTGGTAGCTGTTCAAGAGGTGGGCATGGTCACAATGCACACGCGACTGTCATTAGCAACTCTGTTTGAAAAACACGGCACTGGATGAGGCGAGTGTGATGAGGGGGTTGGAAGTACACATGCCAGTAAAGTTTGTGGACTAACCTGGTGAGAGTTCGAGCTAGGCTCGGCCAAGCAATCTTGTTTAGGTGGCAGCACCATGGACTGCAGTTGCAGAAGCAAGGTACGAGCCATGACGAGCTCGCTGTATGTGTATGCAATGCATTGTTTCAGCTTCTCATTGTCCAGGCGGAGTTGTGTCGCTAAGTCGTATTCTGACAGTAGGTTGGTAACGCACGTCACAATGTTGCCTGAGAGGGGGGAGCACTCGCGTATGATATCGTATGTTGTGGTGGAAACAGAGCATTGGACATAGGTGCGGGTGCACAGTATGTGAGTGTTTGTAGGATGGTGGAGCACTGAACCCTGTACAATGTTTGGAAATAGTTCGTAATGAGACAAAAAAATCCATACCTAGGATCGGTTCATCGATGTTGGTAATGTAGAACGTCCACAGAAAATGTAGAGAAGGAGATGGGATCACCGTAACCTTTACTGAGCCTGAGGTGGTAACATCGACACGTTGACAGCTTGTAGAAGTTACTTCGTCTGTGGAGAAGTGGGTGGGGCCATCGAAGTAGGCATGACTGACACGTCAGCACCAGTGTCGACCAGAAAAGCCAGACCTTATGTAATGTCAGTCACATAGAGACGACCACTCGGCCGGGTGGACTAGTGAACAGAGTGTAATGTAAGAGGATGCCTGTCAGGTTCCCAGCAGGACTCGCCATCTCTTAGTTCCTGAAGCTGGCATTTGGATGTTGGCATGGCAACCTGCACTTCTTGGCGTCATCGCCGAACACTTTGTGGTACCCTAAAAAGTTTTGGTCATATGTAAAATCGGTAAGCGGATCTAAATCCCCTATTCAGTCACTCGTTGACCACGATGGCACCGAAACAGAGGACGACCGAAGAAAGGCAGAAATACTGAATTCAGTGTTCCGAAACTGTTTCACTGCGGAAAATCGTAACACGGTCCCTGACTTCAGCCGTCGCACGGACGCCAAAATGGAAAATATTGAAATAAGCGATATCGGAATTGAAAAACAACTGCTATCACTTAGTAGCGGAAAGGCATCCGGACCAGACGAGATACCCGTAAGATTCTACAGTGATTATGCTAAAGAACTTGCCCCCTTTCTATCAGCAATTTATCGTAGATCTCTGGAAGAACGTAAAGTACCTAGCGACTGGAAGAAAGCGCAGGTCGTTCCCATTTTCAAGAAGGGTCATAAATCAGATGCGAATAATTATAGGCCTATTTCGCTTACGTCAATCTGTTGTAGAATAATGGAACATGTTTTATGTTCTCGTATTATGACGTTCTTAGATAATACAAATCTCCTTCATCATAACCAACATGGATTCCGCAAACAGAGATCATGTGAAACTCAGCTCGCCCTATTTGTCCAAGAAATTCACAGTGCCGTAGACACTGGCGAGCAGATTGATGCCGTATTCCTGGACTTCAGGAAGGCATTTGATACGGTTCCGCACTTACGTTTAGTGAAAAAAATACGAGCTTACGGAATATCGGACCAGGTTTGTGATTGGATTCAGGATTTCCTAGAAGAAAGAACACAACATGTCATTCTTAACGGTTCAAAATCTGCAGATGTAGAGGTAATTTCGGGAGTACCGCAAGGAAGCGTGATAGGACCTTTATTGTTTACAATATACATAAATGACTTAGTTGACAACATCGGTAGCTCCGTGAGGCTATTTGCAGATGACACGGTTGTCTACAAGAAAGTAGCAACATCAGAAGACTCGTACGTACTCCAGGAAGACCTGCAGAGGATTAATGAATGGTGCGACAGCTGGCAGCTTTCCCTAAACGTAGATAAATGTAATATAATGCGCATACATAGGGGCAGAAATCCATTCCAGTACGATTATGCCATAGGTGGTAAATCATTGGAAGCGGTAACGACCGTAAAATACTTAGGAGTTACTATCCGGAGCTATCTGAAGTGGAATGATCACATAAAACAAATAGTGGGAAAAGCAGGCGCCAGGTTGAGATTCATAGGAAGAATTCTAAGAAAATGTGACTCATCGACGAAAGAAGTAGCTTACAAAACGCTTGTTCGTCCGATTCTTGAGTATTGCTCATCAGTATGGGACCCTTACCAGGTTGGATTAATAGAAGAGATAGACATGATCCAGCGAAAAGCAGCGCGATTCGTCATGGGGACATTTAGTCAGCGCGAGAGCGTTACGGAGATGCTGAACAAGCTCCAGTGGCGGACACTTCAAGAAAGGCGTTACGCAATACGGAGAGGTTTATTATCGAAATTACGAGAGAGCACATTCCGGGAAGAGATGGGCAACATATTACTACCACCCACATATATCTCGCGTAATGATCACAACGAAAAGATCCGAGAAATTAGAGCAAATACGGAGACTTACAAGCAGTCGTTCTTCCCACGCACAATTCGTGAATGGAACAGGGAAGGGGGGATCAGATAGTGGTACAATAAGTACCCTCCGCCACACACCGTAAGGTGGCTCGCGGAGTATAGATGTAGATGTAGATGTAGAAAGGGTGAGGAGGAGGTGGAGACTGCAACAGCGGTGGCGGCTTGTCCTCGTTGATTTGTTCTGGTAGATAGACTGGTACGCAAGGTGCATGGGCGATCCTGAGAGGGAGCTGATGCTGCCAGGAGAAGTAGACGAGGTGACGGTGGAGCAAGCCCTGCCTCTGCCGGCCAAAGGTTGGTATGCGGGGGAAGCTCTGCCGATGAACGGTGTGGAATGAACCGGCTAATGTTAGCACAGCAGCGAATACAACTGGTCAGCAATGCGTAGGTGGGAGCAGATGGACACAAACGAGTGTGGTAACAGATGGATCTGTAGATCGGCAGGTAGTTTGACAGACCACACAGCCCATAGCGTGGCGTCAGGCATGGTATGCTCGTTCACGAGCAATCGAAGGTGGCGCCAGAGTTGTGAGTGGGTGCATTCCCCCAGGTGCTCCTGATACAGAATCTTGATTATTAACTCTTCTGGCGAGCAGTCAAGTCATTCCACCATAGTCTTCTTTGCAAACTTGTATTTTGTGCAGGCGAAAGGAGCAGGTCATATATCAGATCAGAGTGGTTTTGGAGGTGTGTGATGAGGCAGAGAAACTTTGAGTTGTTGTCAGACACATGATGTAACTTGAACAGATGATCGATGAGCGCGAACCACGATTCCAGGTTGTCCTCATATAAGGGCAGTAGCTTCAGCAGGCGGCCAGGAGGGGATGACAACAGTGTCTTTGGTGTCTCCTAGGGTAGCGGCTGAACTGAGGTTAAGTCAGAGGCCGGTACGGTAGGCCCGGATTGAAACCAGGCGAGCGAATCCATAGTAGCGGCAGCTGGCATAGTTGACTGTGTGTCACGAAAACACGGCGCAGCAGGCACGGATGGTACCGTGGAAATGGGCAGATGGACGGCACACAAGAGGGGGCCCTGAAACTGGACCGTGAGTGACGAGTGCTTGATGAACACGACACACTTCCAGAACAGGGCCTGAGACCGGCGCGGCAGACACAGATGGTGCTGTGGGAGTTGCAGGCAGTTGAGTGACCAGAAACGGGGACCCCCCACAAGTGAAAGGAAGGGAGGGGTTGAGAACGTCAATCTGATGCATAACATGCCAGTAGTGTGTGTGGCGGGCCACTGAGGCGAGGTAAGGGGTCCATGTCAGGCGAAACACTGAATTGTGCATGTAAATTAGACACAACTGGAACACCATGTGCGTGGAAAAGATCCGGCGCAGTTTGTAGTAATGACAGCGTTGCACATGGCCTGAAAGTAACTTATGTAGCATGCCGGTGGGTGGCTAAACACGTGTTTGAATGGAGATCACTTTGTTTTTGAAACACTCGATTTCAAGAGACACAATTCTAAATATTGTTCAGTTCACATTTCACTGTCAGATGGGCATAATCTGGTGACGCAAAGCCTGAGTCCATTGTTCTCTCTATCGGCATAGTTGTCAAACTTCCTGGCAGATTAAAACTGTGTGCTGGACGGAGACTTGAACTCGGGACCTTTGCCTGTGGCTGTGGCTAAGCCAAGTCTTCGCAATATCCTTTCTTTCAGGAGTGTTAGTTCTGCAAGGTTCGCAGTAGAGCTTCTGTAAAGTTTGGAAGGTAGGAGATGAGGTACTGGTAGATGTGAAGCTGTGAGGACAGGTCATGAGTCGTGCTTGGGTGGCTCAGATGGTAGAGCACTTGCCTGTGCAAGGCAAGGGTCCTGAGTTCGAGTCCCTGTCCGGCACACAGTTATAATCTGCCAGGAAGTAGGAAGTTTCATATCAGCGCACACTCCGCTACAGAGTGAAAATCTCATTCTGGTGTAGTTGTCGACCGTTGAAAACTAACGAGGTTAGGATACAGCATTTGTTGATAACGTGAATCACTGCGTAAATGATGAATGCACCATTGGCGAAGAAACGACGAAACTCAGTGAGCGGAGTTGTGCTTCCACATCTTTGAATAAGACATTGTTTGGTGTGGTCATTGCATAGTGCATATAACCTGTTGCATAAACACCGGCGTGGAAGACGTGAAACACAAACGAACTGCGGGGTCACCACTATGGGAACGGGATCGGTAATCGGGATATAGAAAACTTAGTTCCCATATATGTTGTAGCTTGTATATATTTATGATTGACACTGCGTCCATACAAAATGAAGTATAACAAAGAACTCATTAAAATAAAGCTAAGATGGAGGCTCAACAGAGCACTTAGAGTTCACAGGTATTAAGTTTTGTGGTCGATATGAACTATCAATGCCACAATGTATATCCATAGTTACAGTTTTTCTAGTATTTATTATTAAGTCATTGTTATAAAAGTAAAATGTTAACCTGTCAGTGGCTTTTCTTATGTTTTTTACAAGGATTTCTTCTGAGTTTCCTGTAATTACAGCACTTGTATCATCAACAAATTGAAATATCTTACTGCTGTCATTGCTTATGTTTCGTCTTTACATACAGTGAGAACAGAATAGGACCTATTACTGATCCTTGTGGCACACTGTTTTTAACAGTCAGTAGCTTATATTTCCTAATGACATTATCCCTTTCCCGATCTATTTCCACATACTGTTTCTGTTCAGAAGATAGGTTACATATGTGAGTTAAGGGCTCAGTAATCAGGTCTCCACATTTCTTTATAATGAAATCAGGCTATCGTCTACTCCTACAGTGTGTTTCATTTTGAGACTTTTTATTGTAACCTGTACTTCTTCTACATTTGTTGGGTACATGAACATCGATCTGCTTGAGCCTTTTTCTCTCTTTCTGTTTGCTGTTTCCTATTGGAGGTCTGTGGTAGTAGTACCTTTATTTATCTGTAGATCTCTTTTTACAAGGATATAGGACATGTCAAAGTGTTTACAAGATTAGATCAATTTAAAATAAGCTAATTCGTATACACATATATTTACAGACTTCTAGTTAGAGACAATCATTAGATTTACTCCTGGTATACAATACTTTTTTTACAAATAACTTATTAAATCATGTAAGGCCACACTGTTCACTCATATCTCACTATCAGTCACTCCACACACTACACACACACACACACACACACACACACACACACACACACACACACACTGGTGATCTCTGGGTCATTTTCTGTACGACAACTTACCATTTGCTATTCTGAGAAACTGAATCGGCATCCCTCCATAATGAATGAGATGTTGAGCTCAGAAAGAGGATGAGGTGTTAGTATTGTGCTATGCATAGCTTGGGGGTAAGTATTTCTAGAAATGAAAAAAGAAGGAAAAAACATAAAGTGAACATGTTATGTGGAATTTTGGATGTTTTATAATCATTATTTTTATTATTCACTTTTATTTATTTATTTATTTTATTTATTTATTTATCTTACAGCTCGAAACATGTATTTAACATGCATGGGCAATGTTATAATAATTACATTTAGATTATTGATACACAATATATATAGATTACATGCTACTAAGTAAAATATCATTTAAGTATATTTAACATAGCATTCCTGAGGTCAAATCATGTCAGCACCATACTGTATGGGCACTTCAATACAAGCCATTTTTTAACTCGTTTTTAAAAATTCTGTCAGAAAGCTCTTTCAGGTTGTATGGCAGAGAATTATAAAATACTGCTCCCTTAATGAATGGGGTATTTGTTGTTAGATTCAATCGTCTGCTCACCATATGAAAGTCTGATTTTTGTCTTGTATTGTAATCATGGATTTCCATATTCCTGTTTGTCACTTTTTTGTCTTTTTCCACTAATAATATTGATTGAAACATATATACTGCATAGATAGTCATAATATTAAACTTAATAAACAGGTTTTTACATGAAGTTCTGGGTCTTACTTTTGCCATAGTTCTTATTACTCTTTTCTGCAATACAAATACCCTTTTTATATTGTATTGGCTACACCCACCCCACAATACAATTCCATAAGATAGATGGGGATACACCAACCCAAAATACGCTATTTTTATTGCTTCGATATCTAAATATTGAACTAATCTCCTTAGTACATACAGACTAGATGTTACTTTACCACAGACATGATCTATTTGCTGATTCCACGAAAGTCTGTCATCTATATATATCCCCAGAAATTTACATTCTGAACAGGTATTTTCCTCAATGTCCTCATTTAGAACAGTATTTTTATTTTAACTACTTGTCTTAAAATAAATTAAATTAGTTTTGTTAATATTGACCCTCAGGTTTTCTTTTTCAAAATGTGTTTGGGCTTTTTCAACAAAATTCTGTACCACTGAATTTAGGTCCTCATTACTACGTGCCCAGTAAACCCCAGAGGTGTCATCAGCATACATAGTAATACGATGACTGGTGTCTAATACTTTTGGGAAATCATTCACGTAGCAAATAAACAAGAAGGGGCCCAAGATAGAGCCTTGTGGCACACCAAAATTTATATTCCTTATCTTTGATCTTCTTTTTGCAATTACCTCTCCATTATCATACACAACGTCTGTGCATTGTTGTCTATCTTTAAGGTAAGATTCTATTAAAAGCAACAGTTTCCCTCTGACACCATTATAAGCAAGTTTACTTAAAAGAGCACCATGATGGACTCTGTCAAACGCTTTGGAAAGATCTAAAAACGCTCCTGCCGTTTCATAACCGTCATTTATTTTCTCCATCAGACAGTGTACAAACTGTACTGCTGCAGATATGGTGCTCCGACCACTTCTAAAGCCATGTTGGAAATCTCCTATTAAGTTATTCATATTATAGTGCTCAGTTAGGATTTCTAGCGTTATTTTTTCAATTAATTTACCAAACACTGAGGTTAAGGCAACTGGTCTGTAGTTCTGTGGTTGTTTTCTTTCCCCTCTTTTATATAAAGGTTTAACTATAGCAAGTTTCAGTTTCTTCGGAAACACACCTTCTTCAAGTACACAATTTATTAGATGGACTAATGGTCTGGCTAACTCAGCCTTGCATTTTTTCAGTAGAAAAGGAGAGAATTCATCCCATCCAGCTGATCTTTTATTTTTTAGGTTGTCAATTAGCTCTGTTACATCCTTGATGGTTACTGTAGGTAGCTTACAAGAGTCCCGTTCCTTTTCCTTATCATATTTAAACTGCCTCTCCTGTTTCATGCAAGTATCATTTTCAATAGGATCTATAAAGTAATCATTAAATATATTGCTAACTATATAAGGATCAGAAAAATTATCATTATGTATACTTAACTCTATATTATTAATTTTAGTTTTTGAATCAGTGTTCCTCATATCATTAACTATTGCCCAGCACGACTTTGAGACACAGTCAGAATTTCGGATCTGTTTACTAATATGTTCTACTTTCCTTCTCCTTACTTCCTTGTGATACTCATATTTATATTTTTTATTATCCTCTTTATATGAATCAAGACTGGTTTCTCTGTGTAGCTTATACATATACTCCATTCCTTCTTTGAGTCTTTTCGTTTTTTCATCCAGTTTTACACGTTTGACTACTGGAGGTTTATTTTTATTTACATTGATCTTTGCTGGGATAATAATATCAATATGTCTAGTTAAAATTTTTACAAATACTTCCCATTTGCTGTCAACTCGCCTTTCTCTATAAACTGATTCCCAAGATTCTTGACCCAAAGTTTTCTTTAGCAAGGTGATGTTGTATTCAGAAAATAATCTTCTATTCTCATATTTTTTTGTTTTGTTTAAGTTTATTAAGACAACCAATCACTAATAATTGTCCTAGATGATCAGATATGTGCCCGTTAACAGTCTGTGCTGACGCAACATTTTCATAATTGGTCATTACATGATCTATGGAACTGCTGCTTGACTCAGTTATTCTAGTGGGCAGATGACCAAGTAGATCTTTAATATCATAGGATCGTATGCAGTCTTGTAAACCTTTGCATTCCTGGCTGTTGCTTAGTGTGTTTATATTAAAGTCTCCTAACATTATAATATTTACTGTATTGCAACCCTTGCTTAGCCTCCCCAATACACTATCCAGTGCTTCCAGCAAAACCTCGAGATTACCAGAAGGGGCTCGATATATACCTACCACAATAAGTGGGATGGGTACAATCATTAACTTAATTATCACTGCTTCAAAGTCTTTCTCGATACAATAATCCTTGATACTTTTTCTACAGAACTTATTAGGTTACATTTCCTTACATAAGTAGCAACACCCCCTCCTTTATGTCCTGTTCTACAAAAAAACGATGTAAGATTATACTCCTGTAACTTTTAATACTGAATATTATGGTTAGCTTTTTGATGCTCTGTAACCACGATTACATGTGGAGCTAGATCCGTAACTAAGGCCTCAAATACATCGATTTTGTTACACAAGCCCTCAACATTATAATGTAAAAATGATACATTAGTACAATCATGAGAGGATATATCCTTCTCAAGGTTAACATTATCACACAAATTGATAGTTTCTAAACTGGGAACACTGAGGGACTTTTTTATCCTAAAAAATCAACAGTCTTGACACTGCAGTGAGGAATTATTTCCGTTTGCTTGCTCTGCAGGCATATATAATTATCACTTCCATCTTTCGTGTGTATGACATCTGAGGTACAAGGTAGCAGATTTGAATTATCACTTTTTGTTTCCTCAATAGCTCTGTTGATGTCAGTTGCTAGAGTATTCTTACCCAGACGATTAAGATGTAGTCCATGTACAGTGAAGCTGCTTCTTTGATAACTGTTAAGGTCCAGCAGTCTCACATTTTTTAACTTGGAGCAGAAATGTTTTAATTTTTTATTTGTAGATCGGATTTCTCGGTTCACACACGACCAGTCAGGCAGATCTTTTATCAAACCCCTACTTTGTTTTATCTAAGTAATCCTTCAATGTTTCTTTGTTACAATTATAAAATAGTTATTAAACATATTAACTACTTCCTCTGGGTTATTAATGTTTTCCATGCCAGCTTATACAATATTATTAACTCTATTTTTGTCAGATTGGGTTTCTTCCCTTACAACTTGCCAGACTGCTTTGGTTCTCTAATACAAAGGCTTACAAACAATCATTCTTCTGAGGCACCATTGGTGAGAAGAACAGGGAAGGGGACATCAGTCAGTGGTACCAGAAGTGCCTCCACCACACACCATTAAGTGGCTTGTACAGGTAGGAAGCTTTGTTTTTCCATTTAACTGTGATGCTATGCCAGATGTGTCTAAGACCAAACACTGTCTTTTTTATTTTAAGTCATGTTTTTCTAACAAAGAGGAAAGTAAGTAGGAAATTTATGAGAAGTTTTGGGATTGTTTGACTTGCAGAAAAAGGCAGATTATGGAATTACTTATGCCATCATAGAAGTTGGCTGTGCAAGTAAAAGGTGTGTAAGCAAAAATTAGAGACTCCTTTTGTGGGTCATACTCTGAACTTAGTAGGATTACATGCTACAAGAAGTAATGAAGTAGTAGGTACATTCTTCAGCTGTGTGCACCAGTTGCACAAATTCTTCAGTTCTTCAGTGTAAGCCCACAGAGATGGGAGGAGTTATTAAAACACACTAGCTGTCGATCTCTTCATGTCTTGTCCAAAACAAGATGGAGTGCAAGAACTGAGACAAGAAGTGTATAGGAAAAAAAGAAATACACAAATAATCAATGCAGTTTGTTTTGTGATAGGATAGCAGAAGTAAATGGGCTGATCGATTAGTTCTCCAAGTTTGAAATGTTGATTCTCTTGAATGTTGGGAGTGATGTTTTACAACATATGCATGTAAGAAGTTTGATTCTGCAGTCAACATGTATTTCCCTTGATACTGAAATGAAAAATATGAAAGCCATTACAGTTACCATAGTTAATAATGTAAGGGCCCTCTGGCCTGAATTCTTAAGAAGAGCTAAAAAAAAATGGCTATTGAAATTGACACTGAGGCAGTTTTCCCAGAAAAGGGAGGAAGGAAAAGGAGGGTTCTCTTTCGTGAATCTGACTGGAGTATTAGTGGAGCACCTGACACATTCTTAGATGAAACTGAAGAATAATTTATTTATTTATTTATTTTGATCCAACATCAACTGATTACAAAAGAAGGTTTTTTTGTTCCAGTCTTCTGGATAAGTCAGAGCCTTACTTACTAGGGTTACATGTTATTGGCTGCCACTTTTAGCTACACAACTTTTTCTAAATTTAGTTGAGAGAACAGAGTTACATATATGGACTATACAGAAAAGAAATTGTTATTGCCATACTTAGATTAAGGAATCTACAGTTTGTCACACAGTATTCATATCTGACATTCAAATATTTACAGTTTCTGACACAGTCTAAGACCTGAGATTACATATATTTTTAGATAGATGGTCTTCCATCATACAAGTGTACTAAATCTAGAAACTCATCTATTGAATATACAGGATTGTTTAGGAGCCATAATTTTAATTTCATTTTTAGTTTTGTAATGGGCAATTTGGAGTAAGACAAAGACTGTTTCTCAGATGGATTCTCAGTACGAAAAAATGAGAAATATTTGTGCAGTTTTTGAAGCTATTTTTAGAATAAATACAACTTTGGATGATAGTGACATGATTCAGAAATTAATTAGAACTTATCCTGATTATCTGAGTCATAATCTTATCAACAAGATACAAATGTTTAAGTCTGTAAGTACTACTTTTCTGGGTTTGACAAAGTCAACAGAAGGAACAAAGGGTTTCCATTTCTTCTTCTAAATGAAGTTTATAAGTTGAGATTACAATCTTTGTTTCCTCAACTCTGCATTGCACTCAAGATTTTCACAATTTTTGTTTCCTGAACTCTGCATTGCACTCAAGATTCTCACTACCCTAGCAGTAACTTTTGCTTCATGTGACAAAGGATTTAGTAAATTAACATTAATGAAAAATCATTTAATACAAACTTTAGGCAAAGAGAAACTTAGCTGTCCACCACTGTTATAAGTAGAGCATGAACTTGTGTCTAAAATGAGCTTCAGTGATGTAGTGGATAACTTCATCAGCTGCACTTATCTGAATGTGTTTAGATGACAATGATAGTTTCAACCAGACTTTTTAATTCAAGATAATGAATAATGATGCAAATGTTTCTCACTAAATGTTAGGTTTGTTTCTTTTAGTACCTATTATTATTATACATGATAATATTTGTATCTTTTTAAATATGGTGCATTCAATTAAGAAATTTATTACTGATAGAACACTGTGTAGGCAGCATTTATTTGTTGCTCATGATTAAAACAATATACTGAAAATCAGTATTTGTAATAATTAACTCCTATGGGCTGAAAAGGCTAGGAGGCCCTCACAAAATTGTGTCTAGGGTCCTATGGAATCTACGGGTAGCCCTGATGGCATGAAAGATTGAACAGAATGCACAGAATGTTGAACATAGGAACCAAATGCAGAATATGCACTCATCCAGTCCAAAAATGTTTTCCACATATGGCTCTGCAACCACCAGGGAAGGCAGTGTCTCAGTAACTTGGTTGTATTTCACTGAAAGCTGCACTTAGCCTAACAGTGGAATCTCATTGCGCAGTGGTGGAGTACCAATTCTGAAATATGTGCATTGATTCATCACTGAGACTGATGCACCAGTATGAAAGAGAAATGTCACTAGCACATAAAAGCATCTTCCTAGACACTATTACAAGATCACTGTCTGTAATATTATTAATCTGAAGTGCTGAAGGACATTGCATGGTACTTGCCACACTTTGACATGTCTCTATAATATGCCTTTTTCGAAAACAATGACAACATTCTGCTTTGTAATGACAACATTAATGGGCTACATGCAATGTAAAATAGTCTGAACAGCTAGGGAGAAACCAAATTCACTGTGACTGGCACCTCATAACAATTCAGGTGGGCTGCTGCCAGGTGAGACATGATTATCACACTAGGATCCGATGTGGAAACTCATTGCACTGGTTCTGTTCTTACTATAGCCATAGTAGAGATTTCAAATCAAAAAGAAAAACCATCTGCTGTGCAGCCTGTGAGGTTTCAACAGGATGTGCATTGTGCAACACTTATGCTGGAGTGAGATCTGACTGTTGTAAAGCCTGTGTGCACGTCATTACTAAGGGTCAGACAGATTACCACATCTCGAATTAATCATTCAGTGTAGGGTTATCCACAAGCATACACAAATATACACTTTTTCCATAAATCTTTAAGATCAGCAGTCCATAAAGCACAGCTTTTGCATTCAGAATTTCAATATTGTAAAAACTCTAAATGGACTGCTACTACATGCATCTTGGTGTAAAAATGTTACAAAAGTAAGACAAAAATATCTGACAGGGGCAATATTAATGGGTTTTTGCTCTAAGTAATACAACTTATGGCTATTGACAAAAAAATGCCCACTGACAGTGCAGACATTATATCACTTCCCCAAAAATGCAGCACTAACCATTTTTGGTACTATTCCTGACCTTATTACGCATCACTGAATCATTGAAAAACTGGAATACCTACATTTGTGACTATTGAAGTGTTGAATCTATAAAAAGCTTTACCAGTTATTCATTTGACTCAGTTGTTGCTGCACAACAAAAAAAAAATTGCATTGATGATAGTTATTCTGTTGATATGGAAGTAACCACCTTATCACCAATTTTGTGACTTGCTTGCCCTTCTATTGTAATGGTTATCTAGATTCTAAGACAAAAAAAGATGATGCACTTTGAAGAACTTATCTGAATGGGATGGAAATTGGTAGATGTAATGACATGTACAGACAAACAAATGATTACAGTTTCAGAAAAATTGGATGATTTATTCAGGAGAAAGAGCTTCACAAATTGAGCATATCATTAATGTGTTGGTCCACTTCTGCTCTTTATTCAGGCAGTTATTAGTCCTGGCATTGATCGTTAACAGTTGTATCATGCCAAATTTGGTCCAATTGGCACATTAGATAATCAAAATCCCTAGTTGTCTGGAGGGGCCTGCCCGTAATGCTCCAAATGTTCTCAATTGGGGAGAGTTTCAGCAACCTGGCTGGCCAACGCAGGGTTTGACAAGCATGAAGACAAGCTGTAGAAACCCTCATTGTCTGCAGGTGGCCATTATCTTGCTGAACTGAAATGTATTCCCAGGATGGCTTGCCGTGAAGAGCGACAAAACAGGTCACAGAATATTGTCGACATACTGCTTTCCTGTAAAGATACCACAGATGACAACCAAAAGGGTCCTGCTACAAAAATAAATGCCACCCCCAACCATCACTCTTGGGTGCTGGGCCTTACGGTGAACAATAGTCCACTGGTATCCCATCACTGCTAGGGCATCTGTAGACACATCTTCACTGCTCATCAGGGCTCATCACTGGAGACAATTCTACTCCAGTCATTGACATTCTAGGCTGAAGATGTGTCTGGAGATGTCTCAGACAGTGGTAGGATACCAAACTGACTGTTGCCCATCATATGGCCTGACAACCAGGAGTGATGGCCTGGGGTGCCATTTTTTTCATAGCAAGGCCCATTTGGTTGTCATCCATGGCACCCTTTCAGCATAGTGGTACGATGGAGATATTCTACATCTTGTTTTGTTGACCTTCATGACAAGCCATCCTGGGCTCACATTTCGACAAGATAATGACTGCCTGCACATGGGGAAAGTTTCTACTGCTTGTCAACAGGCTTGCCAAACCATAACTTGTCTAGTAAGGTCACCAGGTCTCATTCCAATTGAGAACATTTGGAGAATTATGGGCAGGGCCCACCAACTACCTCAGGATTATGACAATCTTACACGCCAATTGGACAGAATTTGTTATGCCCTCAGGAGGACATCCAACAGCTCTATTAATCAGTGCCTAGCCAAATAACTGTTGCATAAGGGACAGATATGGACCAATCATTCTTAACCTGCTCAATTTGTGAAGCTCTTTTGCTTGAATAAATCATCCAGTTTTTCTGAAATTCCAATCATTTGTTTGTCTGTACATGTATATCACATCTACCAGTTTCTGGCCCATTCAGATAATTCCTTTGTAGTGCATCATTTTTTATCTTAGAGTGTATTACACTTGTGCAAGTACACTGCAACATGACAAAATATCAATAATTTCGAAATTTATTCACTGACTGTGAATTCCTTGTATCAGATGTATTAAATTTAGATCTATTACACACTAGCAACATATGAAAATTTGTGCCAGACCACAGCTCAAATCCAGGTTTCCTGCTTACTGTGAGTGTCACCTTAACCACTGTGGCTATCTGTGCACACTCCGCAGAATGACATAAACTTCCATATTTCACACTGTCTACATCCTCATATCAGGAAATTACTGCAAAAGCAAATAGAGCTTCACTGCAAATTTAAACGCACTCAAAATCTCTCACACAAACAGAAGCTAAACGATGTCAAAGTTAACGTAAGGAGGGCTCCATGGGAGAATAGCAGCCTGCATTGCTGCAAAAGGTGGATATACACTGTACTAGTGCCGACATTGTGCATGCTCTGTTGCCTGTGTCTATGTGCCTGTGGTTCTGTCAGTGTGATCATGTGATGTATCTGACCCCAGGAATGTGTCAATAAAGTTTCCCCTTCCTGGGACAATGAATTCACGGTGTTCTTATTTCAATTTCCAGGAGTGTAGTTATTAATAGGAGCCCAACGACAGCAGGTGGAAGATTTCCACCTCACTCCGTTTCAGGGTGCACATGGGGGCAGCGCACAAAATCCCCAGTAGTTTTTAGAGTGGTTTCAAGTACTTGATTTTAATTCTTGATCAGTAAATGTAGTTTCTTTGAGCCAAGTGTAAAATACCTAGGACATATTAACTAAAGAAGGAGTCACACCCACGTAACATCATATGGACACAATGAGTAACTTACCATTCCTAGGAACCTTAAAGGAATAGTTGTGCCTGGCCAAAGTTAATTATTATGCAAAATTCATTCCCAACTTGGTCCAGATTTCCTACCAATTTAATCAAAAGCATAAAAAGAGGAGTTAAATTTGTGTGGTCAAAAGCACGTCAGAAAGCTTTCTTGCAGCTTAAAAAGAGCCTTATGGTGGTCCCTTGTTTAGCAGTGTTCAGTCTGGGAAAATGCTCAATGTTTGCCACTGATGTGTCAAAATGTGGCACAGTGCAGTTCTTTCCCACAAATATGCCAAAAGTACAGAGCAGTCCATCAATTTTGCATCCAAAACATTAAATGGAGCACAGCAAAATTACTTACAAACAGAGAAACAGGCATTGGCTGTCACATACAGTGTTAAGAATTTTCACATATATCTCTGTGGGAAAATTTCACCTGGTTACTATTCAGCCTCCATTCACAACTTCTTGATAAGAAGGTGCAGTGGCTGCAACAGTAGGCATTGTCCCTTAATAACTATAACTGTGAGATACATTATAGGTCCACAATGCAGCACTCAAGCACAGACACACTGTCCTGCTTGCTGTGTGGCCCAGAATTTTGACAGGCACAAAACATGATTTATTCCTATGAATGGTGCACAAAGTAGCAACAAAAACAGGTTGTTATCTGCTACACACAGGGTGTTGTGTACTATACAGCAGAGTTGGTGGGACCACATGCCTAAAGACAGAGACCTGTCAATGGATACTGGCTTTGTGCAACCAATGGTGTCTTTATTGTTAGCCACAGATGAATCTGAATGTAGGGTGTAATTCTGCCATTGCATACTAAAGCTCCTCCACACTACACATTGGAAAATATACAGACTGAAGGCAATAGCATGGCTTCATGTGTATTGGTTTGGTGTTCATGCAGTCCAAACTGCCAGGCTTGCAACAACAATCAGTTAGTCCTGGTGCAGCATTTCAACCATTGTCCATGCCCTGACCACCCTTGGCAAAGAGTGCATATGAATTTTTCTGGGCCATTCCGAAGAGCAATTTTGTTTCTAGTTGTCAATGTCCTCTCCATACATGATACCTGGCCTGGATGGCTACTGTCAGATCTGTGTCCTCTTCATCATATTTGCAATATAAGTATCTGACAGATTTGGATTCTTCACCCATCTTGAGTACTGGTATGGAAGGAAGATCAGAGATACTCAGGCTTCATGCCACAACTGCAGCTCGCTCACATGGAGGGTGCCAATGCAGCACTGGCAGATCATATTGCAGTGGCACCACTGTTTAAGATAGGGAAAGTTAGTTTCGTGTGATATTCTGAGCACAAGTTACAGCCAAGTGCAGGTCGGATTGCAGTAAGTTACGCTGACCAGAGGTTTCTAAATGGAATGGAGGCCACAGGGGCCATCGAAATGTTGAAAAGGGTAAATGCAGCACTTTGCATGTCGCAAGTTACAGGAAGAAGGGGCCCACTGGCGCAACTAGGGTGTGGGGTGTACATGACTTGGAGCGATGCGTTAGCGAAACAGAAAGCACAGCCGAGTATAAATAGGTGTTGTTTTCTAGCGAGATTCATTCAAGTGTGGCTGCTCTCCTGGACGGTGGGGCATGTCACACTACCGACGACACGTGGCAACAGATGGGGCGACGGCGTCCCAGTCCACGGCGGGTCATTGGTTCGACCCTCTGAGGCCGAGGAAGGATCTGCAGCCAGCCAGGGTGGGCCACTCTACTTGCTACCGAAGACAGTCGTCTCAGCTCCCGCCTCATGCCAGAGACTTTCCTGGCGAGGGGCCACAAATTCCGCCCCATTCCCACCTATGCCAGCCGAGGAAGAAGTGGGGCCAGCCTACGGCTCCCGGTGGAGCAGTGCGGAGTCAACGGGAATGGTGGCTGCTGAGTCAGCTGCTCGCGCAGCCATCCTGATGTAATTGGAACTCTACAGCTGGCGAACAAGGCCGGCACGACACAGCATTGCATTGCACAGGTCGCTGGGGCAGTGGCCTCAGCATTGCGGGGCCTGTGACGTGGACCGAGGTCAATGAAGCACCGTAGTGGAAACAAATAAATCATTTGGAAAGCTCGGCCGAGTTTTAATATAGCACCTCCTGGCACCCATCCACTACATTTGGTGTCAGTACGCCACATTTGGTGTCTGACGGCACAACATTTGGTGTCAGAATAGCGGACGTCGTCTGTCCAGTATGACGTTCGAGCCCACCGCCTACAGTACAGTCATAAGATGTGGCGAGTGGTGTCAAGATTGTTCTTTTCAGTGTTGGACGTTTTCTTTCTTGTTGGTGTTTTGAGTATGGCTTGCGAGAAGCCACATTTTAGATGTTTTGCGTATGCATATTGTTTATTTTGTCAGGATAAGTGTTAGTGTATTTGGGACAGTAAGATGTTGTTTTTCGTGGCATTTGATTACTTTGTATTGGTTTCTGGTGTTACTGAGTACGATGATACGAAGTTGTAGGAAGTCAAATTATTCTTGTACTTAGTCCCCAAACAAAACGACTAACTGAAAATGAAAGCAACGCAATGATACAGTCAAGGACGCAAGATGTGTCGGAACCAGAAGCGGTGCGGATTTTGTTGGAAAAAGTAGCACAATTGACAGCAGACAATATGCAGTTGAGAAATGAATTAACATCTAGAATTGAGCAGGAAACAGCATCTGATCAGTCGACGTTGCCTTGGGAGCAGGAGATTGATCCAGCCGCCATCAGTTTGATTATTCCGTTTTCTGGCAAGGCATCTGAGGATGTGCGTTCATTTGTGGAAGACTTGGAAATTTCATCTTCAATGAATGGTTGGTCTGATGAGCAGTTGTTACATGGAGCCAAGATTAGATTAACGGGTGAAGCGAAAACATATGTAAGGTGTTCTGAGGCCTTAAGGAAGGCAGGACAGTTTAAGCAGTTAAAGGAAGGGCTTTTACAAAGGTACAAGAAACAGAATAGCGCTCGGGACTTTAGGGGGAGGCTAAGTACAACGACAAACAGACAGGGTGAGACGGTGGAGAAATTTGCGGACAGGATAAGGGAAATTAAGAGTACACTTACGAGTTGGGTCAGAGCATTGAAGCGAATAGTGTTCTGTTGCAGGTGGCCGAGCAAAGGGCACTTGATGTATTTTTGAGAGAGTTACCGCCGCATATGTCACGGAAAGTGCGTGAAGGGACTCCAAAAGCTTTGTATTCGGCTATTCAGCTGGCAATTCAGTGAGGAAATAGACGTGGCAACAGGAGTACGCGAGAGGCAAACAGTATTTGCAGTGGGTATAAAATGTTGTAAGTGTGGTCGTATGGGACATGTGCAGAGGCAATGTAGCCAGTCACCAAGGAATAGAGAAAGGGGTGGAAATCAGCAGCGTTGAGGATGGAGAAGTGGAGACAGGAGATTTGGACAATCGTTAAACGACAGAGGGGGCCCCAAGACCCACCTAAAGGAGCTCCCGTTTAATTTCAATGCTATAAATACGTATGCAGAGGTGGAATGTTCAGTGGTAAGATCTGTAGGAACTAACAAGTTTAAGATTTTGTTAGACACAGGGGCGCAAGTGTCAGTGGCTACTAAGAATATATTGGAACGAAGGAAGTTAGACCCACCACGTTATAGGTTGCGTGGAGTGTGGGATAAGGGGGTCACGCCTTTGGGGCCGGTGACAATTGACTTTCGAATAGGGAAAGTCCGATTTAATGCATGCATGGAGGTAGTACCATGGGTAAGAGAGGGTTACGACATGATCCTAGGCGTAGATTTCTTGCATCAACATCATGCCAAAATTGACCTTGGACAACGAACTATGGAACTTGGTGGAATGTTATTTCCGCTAGGGGAAGCTGTTGTCAATGCAGAGCTGTCGCGAGGGGCGTTCAACGTAATGAACAAACCAATTGAACCGCGTACATTAGCATTAAGGCTTAATTCGCGTGAGTGTGTGTCTAGTGGCATCAGAAAGTCGCTTGGGGTAAGTGTGGAGTCGAATCTACCTGTGGGTACAGTATGTGTTATTGAACCATTGGAGGATAATGAAGATTTGAGTTCACTGGGTTGTTTAGTGAAACATAGTGTTGTGCGCGTACAGGAGGGAATGATGGGCGAGTAGTTCCCGTGAACGTGGATAATTTTAGCGCTGTAGACGCGAATTTGAGGAAAGGAGTTTTAGTAGCAAATTTGGATGTGCCAGATGATGAAGACTGGTGTTCGAGAGGTAGGCGAAGCGATCAACCACTAACTGCCGATAGAACTGCATTGCGTGACAAAATTAAGTATTTGAAAGAAGAAGAAAGGGAGCAGATGGAAGAATTATTGTGGGAATTTAAGGATTTGTTTTTTCCACATGGGCCGTTACCAGCAACTCCATTAGTTCAACGTAGGATACCATCAGGGAATGAAGCACCTGTTTACATCTACATCTACATTTACATTTATACTCCGCAAGCAACCCAACGGTGTGTGGCGGAGGGCACTTTACGTGCCACTGTCATTACCTCCCTTTCCTGTTCCAGTCGCGTATGGTTCGCGGGAAGAACGACTGTCTGAAAGCCTCCGTGCGCGCTCTAATCTCTCTAATTTTACATTCGTGATCTCCTCGGGAGGTATAAGTAGGGGGAAGCAATATATTCGATACCTCATCCAGAAACGCACCCTCTCGAAACCTGGCGAGCAAGCTACACCGCGATGCAGAGCGCCTCTATTGCAGAGTCTGCCACTTGAGTTTGCTAAACATCTCCGTAACGCTATAACTCTTACCAAATAACCCTGTGACGAAACGCGCCGCTCTTCTTTGGATCTTCTCTATCTCCTCCGTCAACCCGATCTGGTATGGATCCCACACTGATGAGCAATACTCAAGTATAGGTCGAACGAGTGTTTTGTAAGCCACCTCCTTTGTTGATGGACTACATTTTCTAAGCACTCTCCCAATGAATCTCAACCTGGTACCCGCCTTACCAACAATTAATTTTATATGATCATTCCACTTCAAATCGTTCCGCACGCATACTCCCAGATATTTTACAGAAGTAACTGCTACCAGTGTTTGTTCCGCTATCATATAATCATACAATAAAGGATCCTTCTTTCAATGTATTCGCAATACATTACATTTGTCTATGTTAAGGGACAGTTGCCACTCCCTGCACCAAGTGCCTATCCGCTGCAGATCTTCCTGCATTTCGCTACAATTTTCTAATGCTGCAACTTCTCTGTATACTACAGCATCATCCGCGAAAAGCCGCATGGAACTTCCGACACTATCCACTACGTCATTTATATATATTGTGAAAAGCAATGGTCCCATAACACTCCCCTGTGGCACGCCAGAGGTTACTTTAACGTCTGTAGACGTCTCTCCATTGATAACAACATGCTGTGTTCTGTTTGCTAAAAACTCTTCAATCCAGCCACACAGCTGGTCTGATATTCCGTAGGCTCTTACTTTGTTTATCAGGCGACAGTGCGGATCTGTATCGAACGCCTTCCGGAATTCAAGAAAAATAGCATCTACCTGGGAGCCTGTATCTAATATTTTCTGGGTCTCATGAACAAATAACGCGAGTTGGGTCTCACACGATCGCTGTTTCCGGAATCCATGTTGATTCCTACATAGTAGATTCTGGGTTTCCAAAAACGACATGATACTCGAGCAAAAAACATGTTCTAAAATTCTACAACAGATCGACGTCAGAGATATAGGTCTATAGTTTTGCGCATCTGCTCGACGACCCTTCTTGAAGACTGGGACTACCTGTGCTCTTTTCCAATCATTTGGAACCCTCCGTTCCTCTAGAGACTTGCGGTACACGGCTGTTAGAAGGGGGGCAAGTTCTTTCGCGTACTCTGTGTAGAATCGAATTGGTATCCCGTCAGGTCCAGTGGACTTTCCTCTGTTCAGTGATTCCAGTTGCTTTTCTATTCCTTGGACACTTATTTCGATGTCAGCCATTTTTTCGTTTGTGCGAGGATTTAGAGAAGGAACTGCAGTGCGGTCTTCCTCTGTGAAACAGCTTTGGAAAAAGGTGTTTAGTATTTCAGCTTTACGCGTGTCATCCTCTGTTTCAATGCCATCATCATCCCGGAGTGTCTGGATATGCTGTTTCGAGCCACTTACTGATTTAACGTAAGACCAGAACTTCCTAGGATTTTCTGTCAAGTCGGTACATAGAATTTTACTTTCGAATTCACTGAACGCTTCTCGCATAGCCCTCCTTACGCTAACTTTGACATCGTTTAGCTTCTGTTTGTCTGAGAGGTTTTGGCTGCGTTTAAACTTGGAGTGAAGCTCTCTTTGCTTTCGCAGTAGTTTCCTAACTTCGTTGTTGTACCACGGTGGGTTTTTCCCGTCCCTCACAGTTTTACTCGGCACGTGCCTGTCTAAAACGCATTTTACGATTGCCTTGAACTTTTTCCATAAACACTCAACATTGTCAGTGTCGGAACAGAAATTTTCGTTTTGATCTGTTAGGTAGTCTGAAATCTGCCTTCTATTACTCTTGCTAAACAGATAAACCTTCCTCCCTTTTTATATTCCTATTAACTTCCATATTCAGGGATGCTGCAACGGCCTTATGATCACTGATTCCCTGTTCTGCACTTACAGAGTCGAAAAGTTCGGGTCTGTTTGTTATCAGTAGGTCCAAGATGTTATCTCCACGAGTCGGTTCTCTGTTTAATTGCTCGAGGTAATTTTCGGATAGTGCACTCAGTATAATGTCACTCGATGCTCTGTCCCTACCACCCGTCCTAAACATCTGAGTGTCCCAGTCTATATCTGGTAAATTGAAATCTCCACCTAAGACTATAACATGCTGAGGAAATTTATGTGAAATGTATTCCAAATTTTCTCTCAGTTGTTCTGCCACTAACGCTGCTGAGTCGGGAGGTCGGTAAAAGGAGCCAATTATTAACCTAGCTCGGTTGTTGAGTGTAACCTCCACCCATAATAATTCACAGGAACTATCCACTTCTACTTCACTACAGGATAAACTACTACTAACAGTGACGAACACTCCACCACCGGTTGCATGCAATCTATCCTTCCTAAACACCGTCTGTACCTTTGTAAAAATTTCGGCAGAATTTATCTCTGGCTTAAGCCAGCTTTCTGTACCTATAACGATTTCAGCTTCGGTGCTTTCTATCAGCGCTTGAAGTTCCGGTACTTTACCAACGCAGCTTCGACAGTTGACAATTACAATTGTGGTGTCACTGCTAGACACCACACTTGCTAGGTGGTAGCTTTAAATCGGCCGCGGTCCATTAGTACATGTCGGACCCGCGTGTCGCCACTGTGTGATCGCAGACCGAGCGCCACCACAAGGCAGGTCTCGAGAGACGTACTGGCACTCGCCCCAGTTGTACGACGACATTGCTAGCGACTACACTGACGAAGCCTTTCTCTCATTTGCTGAGAGACAGTTAGAATAGCCTTCAGCTAAGTTAATGGCTACGACCTAGCAAGGCGCCATTAACTATTTGTAACGTTGCATGTACCTCAAGATAGAGTCTCACTTGTATCATCAAGAATGCTGTATACCAAAGGACGATATAAAAGTTAAGTGTTCTAGTAGCTACGTTCTTTTCTTTATCACATTCATTACGAATCCTGTTCCAGACTTAACGCCAGACGGCGTGAGTTGACGCGTGCCCTTTCGGCGACTTCACTGTGGACTGGCTGCCTTAACAGTCCACTACAACAATACCGATTGCTGCTTGGTCCCCGCATGTCCTGACTTTGCCCCGCACCCGTTGAGGCTGTTGCCCTTTCTGTACTTGCCCAAGGCCATCTAACCTAAAAAACCGCCCAGCCCACGCCACACAACCCCTGCTACCCGTGTAGCCGCTTGTTGCGTGTAGTGGACTCCTGACCTATCCAGCGGAACCCGAAACCCCACCACCCTATGGCGCAAGTCGAGGAATCTGCAGCCCACATGGTCGCAGAACCGTCTCAGCCTCTGATTCAGACCCTCCACTCGGCTCTGTACCAAAGGTCCGCAGTCAGGCCTGTCGACGATGCTGCAGATGGTGAGCTCTGCTTTCATCCCGCTAGCGAGACTGGCAGTCTTCACCAAATCAGATAGCCGCCGGAAGCCAGAGAGGATTTCCTCCGATCCATAGCGACACACATCATTGGTGCCGACATGAGCGACCACCTGCAGTTGGGTGCACCCTATACCCTTTATGGCATCCGGAAGGACCCTTTCCACATCTGGAATGACTCCCCCCGGTATGCACATGGAGTGCACATTGGTTTTCTTCCCCTCTCTTGCTGCCATTTCCCTAAGGGGCCCCATTACGCACCTGACGTTGGAGCTCCCAACTACCAGTAAGCCCACCCTCTGCGACCGCCCGGATCTTGCAGACTGAGGGGCAACCTCTGGAACAGGACAAGCAGCCATGTCAGGCCGAAGATCAGTATCAGCCTGAGACAGAGCCTGAAACCGGTTCGTCAGACAAACTGGAGAGGCCTTCCGTTCAGCCCTCCGGAATGTCTTTCGCCCCCTGCCACACCTTGAGACGATCTCCCACTCTACCACAGGTGAGGGATCAGCCTCAATGCGGGCAGTATCCCGGGCAACCACAGTCGTAGTCCGATCTGGGGATGCGTGGGACGAGCTGGCCGTCCCCGACAAACCCCCATCCAGACCCCCACAGTGATGCCCATTGGCAACAGCCTCAAGCTGTGTGACCGAAGCCAACACTGCCTGAGGCTGGGAGCGAAGGGATGCCAACTCAGCCTGCATCCGAACACAGCAGTTGCAGTCCCTATCCATGCTAAAAACTGTTTTGCAAAGAACGTCTGAACTAATCTACAGAGAGCGCAAGCAAATCGACAAAATTTAAACGGTTATTAAAATACAAGATTGCCTAGTAAATGCAGTAATGCTGCTACTTGCGCACTGCTGACACACTGCTCGACAGCGGAAGGAGACTACGCGATTTTACACTATTCAGGTACTAAAACGCTATGCTACAACTCTCAAATACTATAATACGCCCGAAATTTATGTATCAAACAATGCAAGTACCAAAAACACGCAAAGAAATTAAGAATTAAACTATGTAAGAAATGAGTGAGCTAGGAGTATACGACTTGCTGCTGCAGCTGCTTATCCAACGGCGGCAGCGAGCACACTGGTTATCGTAAACCATACTGAATACCGAGGTATTTGCAGCCGATTGTGGAGGATTTCATTTATCAGCAGCTTGAGGACGGTATTATACAGCATAGTAATAGTTGCTCGGGAGCAGACATTGTCGTTGTGCCTAAAAAATCTGCGGATGGAACAAAGAAATACAGGTTCTGTTGTGACTACCGATACCTCAATAATAAGACAGTAATGGACGCCAGTGGTGTAGCACGGTTGTAAAGGTTGGGGAGACTCTGCAGTTATTATAGGGATACAAAATAGTACAATAAACAATAATTTAAACAAATGAAACAAAATGCATCAAATAAAACAACAACAGCTACTACTACTACCACTACCACTACCACCGCCACTAATAATAATAATAATAATAACTAACTTGTTCAAGAAACGAGGAAAAATTTGTAGAACCCCAGCAGCAAGAGACGAAGCACTTATATTTTCTTGTACACAAGTGCAATGCGCCTGTCTTTTCTTTCCACGAATAAGTCTATAACTCGGTGTACAAAGATCTGATCACATGATACCTCACCAGGTAGTGTCTTTTCTATGGCTAACGTGCTCTAAAACGACAGCCGCATGTTAGACATTGAATTCCTTAAATAATTCTTCACTCGATGTGCATTTTCAACTTCTCGTGGCGTAATGAATAATTCTTCACTCGTTTAAGAGCACTCATGCTTCGTTCACTGCTTGCTGTAGTTGCGGGTAGGGTCAAAACCAAACGCAGAAACTTCGAAGTTTCTTCATAAACGGAGTCTAAATCATTGTTGACAATGTACTCTAAGAGGATTCTTGGAGATAAGTGTTTTTTCTCATCAGCGTTTATGTTACACAGTTCATTTTCAAGTTGTTCTTGTTTGAAAAAAGAGTACTTTTCTAATAATTGAAGCCGTTTCAATTTTGGGAATTCTTTTTGATAATTCGGGAAACACTTTTTGTTCAGAAGTTCAACAAATTGAATTTGGGGAAACCTTCTTTCCATCTGAACAATTTGCAAATCCAGTATCTCGTAAGTTAATGCCCTGAGAGATGTCTTTTGACTGTCACAGAATGATAAGTTGCCATTCAAACACAAGCTGCATTTAATGCATTCATCAACGAATGTTTTCGTTCTTAATTATCGTAAGTTTCTCAAAACAGTTCTTATTTCGTCGTGGCAAGCAGTTATACTGACAGATTTTTGACTGAAGAACATTAATGAGATGATCAACATAAACCAAACACCCTCGGTAGAAGCAAAGCAAGTAGACAAACGTAGAATCATCCATCCGTCGTTTCATTCCCACAGCACAGCTCAAAGATTCTGGGTCCCACTGAGAGTCTGTATCATCAAATATATAATTAAAAACACTATATAGCCCTGAGAAATGACTAGATGATCTTGAAACTGCCCTGGAACGAAAGTTCCAGCGAGTGTTGCTTGCAGGTGGCAGTTTAAATCCTTTCTCAGTTAGCAATACATTTCGTTTTGATGATTTGCTTGCTGAAAAACGAATGGAATGCAGTAAGATCACTTACAAACATGAGTACTTGTCGTATGATGTTGGAGGGATGTAACAGTACCAAATTCAGTTGGTGTGCGTAACTGTGAATAAACAGCGCATAGGGACAGAACTGCTTCACCAATTGTTGTACTCCTCTTTCTCTGCCCGTCAATACTGAAGCGCCATCATATGTTTGACTAACCACTTTTCCTTCCACGTTACATTCTTTCAATACTGCATGAATAATGTTTAACAAACCTTCAGCAGTTTTATCTCCAGAAACATCGTAAAATCCAGCGAATCTTTCCTCAATTTTGTGTGCACCTGAATATTATACTCATTTGACTCTTGCATGACACGTCTAATGTTTCATCAGCCTGAATCGAAATGAAATTGCAGTTCTGAATTTCAGATTTTATTTTCTCATTAACTGCGAAAGTTATCACTTCTATTACATCATTCTGTACATTTGGAGAAGCTCCTTTAAAGGTTGAAGATGATGACAGATGGTCTCGGATTAACTGCTCTCCTTGAGGATTCGTCTTCTCGATGGCCGTGAAAGGCTAGTTCTTGTTTACAAAGAAATACAATTGCCTGAATAAGGCGAGCCAATACTCTCCTGCTGGATGCAACTTGTTCGTTGTATTTTATTGCTGTCAGACGAGCGGCTTCAGGAAGGGCGTGCTCAATTCTATTTTTGCCCAATAACTGAAATGATTCTTTGTTCTGCAGGTGACGTTTTGATATCTTATGCTTCTGTGCTTTCCTGTCAAAGTTCTTTATTGTACAAATGCCCTCATTGCATCATTCGTTTTCACCACCAAACAGAAGACATATATAACAATATAATCTGTTATTAACTGCATTCGCAGTCAGCCAAGCATACTTTTTGTACCAGGCTGTCTGAAAAGTGCGTTTCTGTTTGGATTCACTTAAAACTACACTGAGTATAGGAGTAGGTCGTTTGTCCTTCAATTCGCACTTTTTTCGTACATTAATGTAGAAAAAGGCGTTTTTAATAAAAATTCTGTAAGGTGTTCAGTTGTTGGCTCACTCATGTTGGCGACACAACGAAAATAATGCACTAAAATCACACAAGAATGACTATGAACACAAACCGCGCGACTGTTCACTTACGTGTTATATAAGCCAGCATAGCAGCGGCAGAGACTAGTCTCGATACCTGCTAGCAAGTGCAGCGCACCGGCCTTCGTGGAAGAGAGGAAGTGGAGGGGGCGCAGGCGCACAAAGCCAGGTAAGGGAAGGGAGGCAGAGAGTCAGAGCAGTCGAGTCTAAAGCAGGCGGATATACCAATACTCAGGGTGCGGGGGCGCGGGCTACAAAACTGATGTCTTCGCACATTTAGTGCTCTTAGTAGAAAGTTGTTTATATTTTTGTTATGAATTATTATTGAATCTTTTTTAACCACGAATACAGGGGAGACTAAGTCTCAAAGTCTCCCCTCACGCTACGCCACTGATGGACGCATACCCCATTCCAAACTTATCGGAGACTTTGGATCTCTTAGGACAGTGCCAGTACTTTTCTACGATGGATTTGACAAGTGGTTATCATCAGTTAGAGGTGGCTCCAGAGGATCGTCCAAAAACTGCTTTCTCTACACCTGGAGGCCATTACCGGTACATTAGAATGCCATTCGGTTTGACAAACGCGCCGGCAGCGTTTCAGAGGTTGCTAGACAGTGTCTTGAGGGGTTTGAAACCACGGCAGTGTCTTGTCTATTTGGATGACATTATAGTGTTTTCAAGTAGTATGGATTAACATAGACAGCAGTTAAGGGAAGCCTTTATGAGGTTAAGAGCAGCTTGTTTGACGCTGAGCCTGGAGAAGTGTCATTTCGCGTTAGAAGAAGTAAAATATTTGGGTCATATTATCAGTAAGGACGGAGTGCAAACAGATCCGAGTTTGGTACAGGCTGTAAGGGATTTTTGGGAACCAAAAACAGTTAAGGAAGTGCAGTCATTCATCGGAATTTGCAATTTCTATCGAAAGTTCGTGAAAGGTTTTGCAGATTTAGCACAGCCGTTGACGCGATTGTTACGGAAGGGTGTGAAATTTCAGTGGACAGAAGAGTGTCAGAAAGCGTTTGACAAACTGAAAGAAGTGTTAACATCAAGTCCGGTTCTTGTGTTTCCAGACTTTGAAAAGGAGTTTATACTATCATGCCATGCATCGAATCAAGCGTTAGGGTGTGTTCTTAGTCAGGAAATTGATGAGAAAGAACATCCTGTAGCCTATGCGTCTAGGCAGTTGAATGCAGCAGAGAGATATTACTCAACAACAGAGAGGGAGATGCTTAGCGTATAAATGTTATTTATATGGAAGATGATTACTGGTAGTGACAGATCATGCTGCGTTGAGGTGGTTGTTGGGGTTGAAGGATCTGTCTGCTAGACTCGCTAGATGGGCTGTGAGGCTTAGCGAATTCTACTACGAGGTGGTGCAGAAGCCTGGGAAGAAGCACGGTAATGCAGATCCACTAAAGTAGGAAGGTGGCAAAAGTAGAAGTCATGGGTTATGACCTAGCAGTATGGCAAAAATTACAAACGCGGACAACGATTGTAAATTTTAATATGTACGATGGTATTCTGTGCAGGGAAACGAAGTTAGGGCCAAGGGTAGTAGTGCCAGCGAAACTGAGGGACGAGATTTTAAAGGAAGCACATGATCACGTGCTATCCGGTCATGAAGGGTGTAGAGCGACGAATAGGAGAGTGGCGGAGAGATATTGGTGGAGAGGTAGGAAACTAGATGTGGATCAGTATGTCAAGAATTGTATACCATGTGCACAGAGAGCAGATTTGAGTCGGAAACAGATACAGATACAACGATTACCGGAAGCAACATGTCCATTCTCTTTGCTCAGGATCGATGTCTTAGGACCTTTTAGGTGAACACCATCGGGGAACAGATTCGTTCTCACAATAATACACCATTTTTCGAAGTATGTGGAGATGGTGTCTACGCCTAATCAACAGGCAGCAATGGTCGCACAAGCGTTAGTAAACACCTGGATTTTGAAGTTTGGTGTACCAGAGACAATAATTACTGACCAAGGGACCAACTTCTTGTCGGATTTAATGAAGGAACTATGTAAATTGTTGAATGTAAAGAAGTTGAAGACGAGCGCGTTGCATACACAGGTCAACGGAAGGACAGAATTGGTACACAGAACAATCGGGGAGATGCTGAGTTTTTATGTGGATTCTCATCACCATCAGTGGGACGAGTATTTGAATCATATAGTGTGGGCAAACACTGCCAAAGTCCATACAAATACCCATTTGTCTCCATATGGGGTAGTTTACGGGCGAAAAATGCCGTCACCGTTTGATTTGGTGAAGCTAGAGCAAAGGACTGGTTGATCTGTAGGTCAGTTCGCGAGAAGAATTCGGGATGTTTGTAAACGAGTACTAAAGGCAAATACAAAGGCTTTGGAAAGGCAGGAAGACGCAGTAAAGCAGAAAGGAAGTTTACCGCAGTATAGGGTGGGACAATGGGTAATGCTGTCCAGCCCCTATACGCAAAAAGGGAAAATGAAGAAGCTCCTCACGAGGTATCAAGGGCCATACCAAGTTGTTGAAACCACATCTCCCGTTAATGTTAAGCTTCATCTGCCAACTAGAACGACGATAGTACACGTTGGGCGATTACGGCCATTTAAGGGTTGCCCGGATGTGATTCCAGGCATGTCACAGGAAGGAAAGAGGAAGAAAGAGAGAGTGAAGAGAGAAAACAATGAAGATAGAGTACAGCATGAAGTACCGAATGCTTTGCGATCTAGAAAGTACTAGAGTATTTGTAGTACTTTTTTTTTTAAAAAAAAAAAAAAAAGAGGGAGGAAGGGTAATGGTGATTCCTGTCCTCAGGTCACTGAAAAGGGATGTGTAGCGTCTGACGTATGTGGAGCGTTGCTGGAGGAGAAATCAAACGCAGTTCTGGAGAAATAAATGCGTCGGAGTAAATTTTGCGGCAAAGCCATAATAAATATGTGTTGAATTATGTCAGAGTCGTATGACTTCTTGTTTAAATTTTTAGTTATCGACAGTGCTGGGTCAGAAAAGTCGTGTTTATATAATGTAAATTTAGGGATAAAAGTAATCACACATTCGGTGTTGAGTCTGAATCAAAATAGTGAATGTTGGAGGAAAATCTGTGAAGCTGCAAATATGGGACACGTGCACGGTGTAGTTATTTTTAGCTCGGGAGAAAGGAATAGACTGTCCAGGGGACATCGTGGAACCAAAATTGAGCTTGCAACAGGTCGGAATGCAGTGGACCTTCTCCACCTACGAGAATTTGGTAATAGTAGCAAGTTGTTTTGAGCAAGGAGTGTTTACGGAAGCGAGACGTGTACAGCTCGAAGGAAGCGGAATTCTAATCAATGGAACTAAGTGTAACATAATAGCACCAGCCTTCCATCTGACAGCGTCAATTTCAGGAGTCACACAAATGAACGTTATGCAGCCACAGCTGTACTGGTCAACTGGTCAGAAACCACTTTAGAGTTTTTGGCAAGGCAGAATCTGACCTTATTAAATCAAACTCTGGAGCCAGGTCTGTTGAGATCCGTAAACCAGTTAGTTATAGAGAAAGAGGGGCGCATATCAGCCGGACAGCTTGTTCAACATATCATTCAGAATAGGGAAAGGTAACGTCAAATAACGATCATTTTGAGCACCTCTGTGCCAAGTGTCATTGCAGTCTTAACTTTGTTATGTGTTGTTTTCTTTCTGATCAGGTGGAGAGCTAAATCCAAAAGGGAACCAAGGGTAGTCCATGTCCCAGTGGAGTGCACACTGAGGGCGTGTGACAAGTAGGTAGGGGATTAATCAAGCAGTGGTCGTCCAATAAGGAATTTTTACGTTTTATTTCATGTCATGGTTTTAAAAGGGTACTAGACCACATTTAAGTTTTCTGGTAGTAAGTAAGTATGTCTTAAGTGCCAATCCAGACAGGTTTAAAAGTTAGTTAAAGGACGACCTAAGGAACGGGTCTTTCCAAAGAGGGGAAAATGTAGCGGCACCACCATTTAGGATAGGGAAAGTTAGTTTTCTGCGATATTATGACCACAATTTACAGCCAGGTGCGGGCCAGACTGCAGGAAGTTCCGCTGACTAGAGGTTGCGAAATGAAATGGAGGCCACAGGGACCATCGAACTGCTGAAAAGCGTATACGCAGCAGTTTGCATGTCGCAAGTTATATGAAGAAAGGGCCCACTGGTGCAACTGGGGTGTGGAGCGTACGTGACTCAAAGCGATGCATTAGCGAAACAGAGGCACACAGCCGAGTATAAATACGTGTTGTTTTCTAACGAGATTCATTCAAGTGTGGCAGCTCTCCTGGGCGGCGGGGCGTGTTACACTACCGACGACACGCGGCAACAGATGGGGCGACAGCATCCCAGTCCACGGCGGGTCGTTGGTTCGACCCTCTGAGGCCGACGAGGGGTCCGCAGCCAGCCAGGGCGAGCCACTCTTCCTCTTGCTACTGCGGACAGTCGTCTCGGCTCCCGACACACGCCGGAGATTTTCGTGGTGAGGGGCTGCAGATTCTGATGCTGGCTTGTGGGCGGTCATTGCCGCCACATTCCTACCTACGCCAACCAAGGAAGAAGCAGCAGGGCCAGCCTACGGCTCCTGGCGGAGCAGCGTGGAGTCAACGGGGATGGTGGCTGCTGAGTCGGCTGCTGGCGATGCCATCCTGACGTAATCGGAACTCTACAGCTGGCGAACAAGGCTGGCACGACACAGCGTTGCATTGCACAGGTCGCTGGGGCAGTGGCCTTAGCATTGCGGGGCCTGTGACGTGGACCGAGCTCAATCGAGGCCAACGAGAAAGACAGGCCCCGGCGCGTGAACGTGACGTCACACTCGGCGTCTTGATTTGCTAGTGGAAGCAACGTGTGTGAAAGAGCATTGCTATCTGCTGCGTTGTTTTTCGTACTACATAACTGGAGTTTAACTAAGTGCATCAACAGAATACGTGTGTATATGTGAATTTGTGGTGGTGATGCATCCACAATTTGTTATATTTACTGTGTTGTGTGCTAAACATTGATAATTGTAAGCAAGGTGTGTTAACCTCAAATGCGTCTTCGTTTACTACTTTAGAAGATTCTAGCCGTCTGTGTGTGTTTATCCTGACGTGATTATGAGATCTTACACCTCACTGTAACTTCGAGGTAATATATTGAAATACGGTTTCATTTTATTTATAGATCTGGAACTCTTGAAATGCCACGTCGATGTAGTGTGTTCGGCTGTCGGTCGAATTATGATTCCGAAACAGAGAGAACGACTAAATTTTCTTTGTCATCTGACGAGAGTCGACGTGCACTGTGGCTTCGAAATATCCCAACAGACTTAACCAAACTAAAACGACCAAATATTTGTGTAAAACACTTCGATGAATCATGTGTAATTCGAGTGGACATAATTATGGACAGAGGACAACTGAAAGAATTTCCCAGAATAATCCCAAAACTGACCGAAAATGCTGTGCAAACTATTTTTCCCAACACTCCCTCATACTGTTCTAAATCAACTACAAAAGTGAGACGTCTTGCTGATGTGGAAGACGATAATCTTAAAAAAGCTATTCAAGACAGTCAAACAACTTACACCTCCAAGAAAATTCACTTTCGTGTCTCAATGATATTTCTGTATTTCTAGAAGGCCAGAAAATTTGCAGTGACAAGTGGTCTGTGATTAGAGATGATGGAAAATTGCATATCTGTCTTTTAGGATTAGACAGGGGAATACCTTGTGTTACTGCATTCATCACTGTTAATAGTGATTTGAACTTCAGAGTAAATGTTAGTGAAGGAATTCATTTTGCAATTAATGCGTCCATCAATGGTGTGAAGAAATTAACTTCCATAAACGTTTTAAAAAACGTAATGTCAATGGTTGAGAATGGGGAAATTTTGCCTAGTGTTACAGATAAAATAAACTGTGCTGTCAATTGCTTGCAGACTATCCCAAATTATGATGAAAATGCACAACTGAAATTTATTGTAGAGCAACTCCATGTATCACAAACCTCAAAAAACAACAGACACTATGGCAACACCACCATGATAGTGGCATGCTGCTTCTACGTACATTCTGTCAGTGCATACAATGCCTTGAGGAAATGTGATTTAATGTTTTTACCCCACCCATGAACCCTGAAGAAACTAATTTGTAATTACCAGCTAGTCACTTCATCAGTTCAAACGAGTCCTTATTTAGAAAACAGAGTGAAATATTTAGAAAAACATGAGTTGTTAGTGTCTCTGTTGTTAGATGAGATTTATGTGCAACCACAACTTTCATTTAAATCTGGCTCAATACATGGGAGTACCTTTTTTCATCCTGAGACGTGTGCCAAAACAGCACAGGTTTTTATGGTCTCTTCCCTTTTGTCTAAATATGTTTATGTTGTAGCAATTATACCAGTAGCTAATATGACAAGTGAAGAGCTGAAATATTTGATCAGTAATGTTCTGTGCATGGTGGAAAGAGTGGGCTTCAAAGTTGTTAGTCTGATAGCAGATAACAACAGTGTAAACAGGAAGGCATATGAACTGTTCACCCCCAGTAGAATTCTCCAACCCAGTATTGAACACCCTCTAGATCCTTCCAGGAAACTTTTTTTCATGTGTGACACTGTACACATTCTGAAATGTATCAGGAACAATTGGCAGACAAAGAGAAGTGCTAATAAAGTGTTACAGTTTCCTGACATGACTGATCATTCAGTAATATTGACAGCACAGTACAAGCATTTGGAGCTGGTATATGAGAAAGAAAGAAACTCTTTAGTCAAATATGGCCACACACTATCAGCTAGAGTACTGTATCCATCGTCTACTCAAAAACAAAATGTGAAATTAGCTTTGAAAATTTTCAATGATAATAACAATAGTAGCTTTGAAACATGCAACAAAGGATATGCCTAATGTTACTGAGCACGTAAATGAGACAGTGACTTTCCTTCAGGTGATTGTGAACTGGTGGAAGATTGTGAATGTTAGAAGTGTATTTGAAGGACAAAGATTCAATGATCCTTACAGAGAAGCCATCAGGAAGACAACAGACAATCAGGTGACATTTCTAAATAATCTGTGTCATTGGCCAAAAGTTTGGAGAGTATCTGTACCAATGAGTGATGCTTTAACATCACAGACATTCCAGTCTTTAATATTAACAACTGAATCTTTTCTGCCGATAATTCCATACTTATTTCAGAAATATGACATTGACTACATATTGCTAGGAAAATTTCAAAGTGATGATTTAGAGGGCCGCTTTGGGTGCTACCGACAGTTCAGTGGGGCAAATTACTACATTAGTTACATCCAAGTTTTAGAAGATGAAAGAAAATTAAGATTCAAAAATGATGTACAGTTTGCAGCTCAAAATGATAATGTGCACTTGAAACACATAATTCCTGCCCAACAGCAGCCAGACTGTAATATTGACATTAGCATTTTTTCTGATATTATGGACATCACCTTCGGTATGGATGATGTTCCACCTAACAAGTTACCTATTTTGACATACATAGGAGGTTATGCAGCTAGGAAAGCCCTTCAGAAATCTAAGTGTGACAAATGTACTGAATGGTTGCAGCTGAACAAAGAAGTTGAGGTAGATTCTTCTTACAACTTTGTGAAGGAACTGGACAGGGATAAACTGACTTTGCCTACAGAGACAGTAGTGATCACAGTTGATATAGTGTGGCATACAGTCTCTCTACTTGTGAATGACTTTCTTCAGCAATTTATGTCATGTGGTAAACAGCTTTCCATTTCTCAGAAGATATGCATGTCAAAAGTTGTGAAAGCAGTGGATAATGCTGAATGTATGTGTTTGCTTCACAACACATTGTTAAGCAAACTGGAATATGTATCTCTCTGTGCCAACAGGATACTCATTAACAATTTTGAGAAAATGCATAATGATAACGCAAGTAAGTCCAAAGTAGATTCACGGAAAGTGAAGAAGCTTAGGACTGACACATAAGTTTGAAGCCCTCTACACAGATACCATTTCTTTTTTTGTACTTCCTCATGTTATCAAGTTTCACAAATATCTCACTGTTCTTATTGTACAATTTTATTTCATTATGTATCACACTATTTTTGATTTTTACTTTGTTTTTCCTGTGGAGGTGTAAACAGTGACCAGATGTGGTTCCATGTTTGTGAAAGCAACTGTTGGTTGGGTACTGGTCAATATTTTTCTTTATGTATCTCACTGTTTGAAAATTGTATTCACATGGAACTGTCAGGATACCCAAGTTTTTAAACAGCACTCTCCAGTGAGCTCTCTAGTTACTGTTTAATATAATATGTATAACCCTTTGTTTTAGTTGAAAGTGTTTCTATATTCTGCCCATTTACCTCCTAGAAGGTTCAGTTTTGTGATGAAAATTTCCATATCACTGCTAGTAGAACGATGTATATATAATATGTTTAGGCTTTGGAACATATTTGTGTCCCATATGTTTGTGGCTGATATTTCTATATGTTTTTCTCCACTTAATGAAATAATATCATTTTGGACTTCATACATAATGCCTTCCTTAACATACATGCATGACCCACCATCCCGCATAAAGGTTCTGCTATACTGAAATGCTAGATTATAAGAGTTTAAACCATTAAGACTTATTTAAGGTGTGCTACATCAATCTTCTGTGATGCAAACGAGTGAGTTGTCTATAGTCTGTAGTTGCTGGACTTTATTTCTCATTGACAGACTATTTTGGTGCAGGATTAAGAAACCTTACCTTGAAGGTTTCTCTCTCTTTTTGTCCTTGACTAAAAATCCTTTGGATGAAGAGCAGGCATGATTTTCTGTTTCCACACAGTACTACAGAATGTTGCTTCTGTTGACTTCTCATCCTTCAAAAGTGCTGTTGATGTTGTTACTGCTGCTGATAGTGTTGCTGCAGCTTCTGATGTTGATGAGGATGATGTTTTCAGTAACTTACAGATAATGCCATGGAAACACCATGGATTGTCAGGAATTTGTTTATTTCCTCTGTGAAGTATGTTTATTTTTTTTCTTTTGTCATACTTGCATCTCCACCCTCCCATTCAGTTCATTTCACATAGTAGGAAATAGAATGTAACAGATTCAATCCCTCCTGTTAGATTTCTTGTGTCTATTCATGCTTTACTGATAATGAAAAGTGCAACAGGGCACACTAGTAGCCCACTTGATTGCTTGAGCTTTCATTTCTTTATTTTTGTTCAGACTGCAAACATTACACAGATAATCTACAAATACATAATGCTTATACATATGTTGTTTCTGTGGCTGGTTTGTTCACATTAAAATTACATTGAACACAGATGTGTCACTATAAGGTAGCATACATAGAGTGGAGCAGAAAATAAATCTTGGTACAAATGCTTCAGTGTCTCCACACTTGGCATCTATACCTCAGATTGCTTGTCCATATATATACAGCATGAGAAAGCAAATTCTACTGCAAATATTGTTTGATAAAGTAGTGATACTGCAAATATGGTTGTAAAGCATTTTCAGATAACTTTGTGTCTAATTTCTTTTATATAGTCAGGCATTTAGTCTGATTGAAGCATATGTTTTTGTTTTTCTTGGTGTCACATCCATGGCAGCAACAGATTTTGTGATTTGGCTAATTCTGTCATATTTTCTACAATGCCTGTCAAGAATTTATTAGAGGTGTAAACTGCCTCTAAATTTTTGAGAATAGCATCATTAAATGAATAATAAATTGACCTAAGGCAGTATCGTATTGCCGTGAAATGTATAGCACCAATAGGTTGGAACATCTTGTTTCATTAAAACCTTCAAAGGGGCATATAGAGTCACTTTTATTGGAAACTTGAAAGCTCACAGTAAGATGTAAAATTATATTTACAAATTTATCACACTCCTGTAGTGAGTTTAAAAGATGCCACAAATTTACCTGCCTAATGTTTATGAACTAACCTACCATCCTATTATCTTACCTCAATTAATATCAACTGTTATGAGTAATGAAAATGTGTGTTTTTAAATGCATTACAAATTTGTTAAAATAAACTATGTATGTGAAATGTTTGTTCCTGTTCATTATTGTCTTGATACTTGGTTCTGTGTGTGTTTTGGGGGGGGGGGGTTATTAGGACAGAGAGACCTTGGTATAAATTCGTGTTGTACAGAAAGCATAAAGCTAAAGAAATTTTAATGTTTATCAAGTAGTGCTTGTTGCTGATTTGTGGAAACTACATGTAGTAGACTGATGATAGTTTATCTCAGGTGTTGCAGATGTAAGCCAACAAACACATGTGGGTACATTCAAAAAAGTTTTAGATACTACTGTCCTGGATACAGGACCCCTTATAAATTGAAATTGTCCTTTCGATTTGGAAATTCATTTCCTTTTATTCAGTTCTTTCTCCATCAGTTCCTTCAGGGGGCCAGTAGAGAAGTATACTGGTAATCCAAGATGGTAAATGTTCAATTTTATATTGGAACTACTTAGAATATACAGTGAGCATAAAATGGAAAAAAATACAGAACTTAGATTATGCAGTTTGTAGTGTCATCTTCAGACACAAACCAATATATATATATATATATATATATATATATATATATATATATATATATATATATATATATATATTGACAGAATGTACTTATTTGACTTCATAGCCTTGTGAATGTCTATTAAAAATTACTACACAGTCAGTATTCCAAGTAGAAATTTTTCCATTGTGGAGAATACTGAAATGATGTAGCAGTTCTTCCAAAAAACTAATAGCCCTTATTCCATAAACATAATATCTGCATCAACACTGACTTCCTCAAGAGACAGGTAGGTGACAAGTTCTTGTCAAACTACAGGTGAGATTTTTGTTTTTGGTAGAACTGACCGCCAAAAAACTGCATAAATATGTTACAAGTTACTTTATTTTGCACAACCTGTTTCGAGGAAACATCTTCCTCATTATCAGGTGCCTTTTTCTAATTGCAATGAATAAAATATGCAAGAAAAATACAGGTGAGAATTTGCTTCTGACAATTCGATACATTAGGTTTGTTCATATCCAAGAACGTACTAATTCCTGTCTTAAAGTATTTAATTGAAGCAATTTTATTATGCCTCTTAGAAACAACGTGGCATTTGTGCAAAACAGGAAATAAGGTACATCTATTACGTTCAGGTGATCGCCCTACAAGTGTTGTCAAAACTGTGGCATAATGCAAAACTTCGTCGAAATCATTCTGTAGAGATGAGCATCTTTTGTAATTAAATTTTCACTCATTAAAAATGAAACACCTTGGAGAAAAATCGGCGAAATATAAGAGGAAAAATATCGGCTGCTCACATTTTCCTTCGTGTGAGGAAAAAAACACCCACTGAAAGCAAAGGCGGTCTACCTATATTTCTCTGCGCCTTGCGTGAATGTAATCTAGAACGGACGACACGTCTATTTTTAACTTGTTTCGATCACTGTGATTTGAATATTTCGCTATCTGTTAGAAATGTTCATACACTTACAAATAATGTTATGAATGGAATTCTATGTGAGAGCCTGTCGAAAATTAGTTGTCTGTAACTGCATTTTAGAAAAAAATCTGTACACATTCTTTCCTTTCGTTCATGCAATTATTGTGAAGTGTAATTACTGTACCGGTTACTGGAGACAAAAATGTCTAAAACCACATACATCTAGACGTAAACTGTGCTTGGTTAGTAAGCAAACAAATTGAATAAACTCTTAATTGGGATGCATATGTTTTATTTGTCATGCCAGACCTGCTGTTTTTCAGCTATTAAATACGTATGCCTACATCTGTGTTCTTGACTGCTAGGTTTCTAAGTATATCTCGCATCGAAGTTTACCAGTATTCAGAAATCTAGTATATGTGTACCCAGCACAACTTTAATTCACATAAAACTTTCGTGGACGCATTTTAGAAAGAGGTGCTATCTGTTCTGAAGTGACAAGATGTTAGGACGCTGCAGGTCACGTGACATCCTCTGTGTGACGTACGCGGCGCGGCCTGTCTTTCTCGTTGGCCTCGGCTCAATGAAGCACCGTAGTGAAAATGAATAAACCATTTGAAAAGCTCAGCCGAGTTTTAATACGGCACCTCCTGGCACCCACCCACTACATTTGGTGTCATTACGCTGCATTTGGTATCTGATGCCACAACAATATGGACCTATCCACTGATGTGATAGAGTTTGTAAATACCACAGCCCTTCACTTGTCTGGCACTTCTTGTTGTCCTCTGAAGCCTTTGACAGACACCATTCATAGCAGTGACTGACTTATTTATTTTATTTATTTATTTATTTATTTATTTATTTATTGTTCCATGGGACCAACTTAAGGAGAAGTCTTCATGGTCATGGAACGAGTCAATACATGAAATTATAACACGATAGTAGAAACAGATAAAATGAAATACAAGAAACGTATTCAGGCGACAATTCGTAAATTTAAATAAAGAAAATCAACAATGTAACACTGGAATTTGCTTAATTTTTCAGCTCTTCCTGGAGCTCCTCGGCAGAATAGAAGGAGTGAGCCATGAGGAAACTCTTCAGCTTAGACTTAAAAACGTTTGGGCTACTGCTAAGATTTTTGAGTTCTTGTGGTAGCTTATTGAAAATTGATGCAGCAGAATAGTGCACTCCTTTCTGCACAAGAGTCAAGGAAGTGCATTCCACATGCAGATTTGATTTCTGCCTAGTATTAACTGAGTGAAAGCTGCTAACTCTTGGGAATAAGCTAATATTGCTAACAACAAACTACATTAAAGAAAATATATACTGTGAGGGCAATGTCAGAATTCCCAGACTATTGAACAGGGGTCGACAAGAGGTTCTCGAACTTACAGCACATATAGCTCGAACAGCCCGTTTTTGAGCCAAACATACCCTTTTTGAATCAGAAGAATTACCCCAAAAAATAATACCATATGACATAAGAGTATGAAAATATGCGAAGTAGACTACTTTTCGTGTTGAAATGTCACTTATTTCAGATACTATTCTAATGGTAAATAAAGCAGCATTTAGTTTCTGAACAAGATCCTGAACATGGGCTTTCCACAACAGCTTACTATCTATCCGAACGCCTAGGAACTTGAACTGTTCCATCTCGCTTATAATATGCTCATTCTGTCTGATCAAAATATCAGTTCTTGTTGAATTGTGAGTTAGAAACTGTAAAAACTGAGTCATACTGTGATTTAGCATCAAAGTATTTTCCACAAGCCACGAAATTATTTCAAGAACTACATTACTTGATAATGTTTCAATATTACACACAAGATCCTTCACTACCAAGCTGGTGTCATCAGCAAACAGAAATACACTCCTGGAAATGGAAAAAAGAACACATTGACACCGGTGTGTCAGACCCACCATACTTGCTCCGGACACTGCGAGAGGGCTGTACAAGCAATGATCACACGCACGGCACAGCGGACACACCAGGAACCGCGGTGTTGGCCGTCGAATGGCGCTAGCTGCGCAGCATTTGTGCACCGCCGCCGTCAGTGTCAGCCAGTTTGCCGTGGCATACGGAGCTCCATCGCAGTCTTTAACACTGGTAGCATGCCGCGACAGCGTGGACGTGAACCGTATGTGCAGTTGACGGACTTTGAGCAAGGGTGTATAGTGGGCATGCGGGAGGCCGGGTGGACGTACCGCCGAATTGCTCAACACGTGGGGCGTGAGGTCTCCACAGTACATCGATGTTGTCGCCAGTGGTCGGCGGAAGGTGCACGTGCCCGTCGACCTGGGACCGGACCGCAGCGACGCACGGATGCACGCCAAGACCGTAGGATCCTACGCAGTGCCGTAGGGGACCGCACCGCCACTTCCCAGCAAATTAGGGACACTGTTGCTCCTGGGGTATCGGCGAGGACCATTCGCAACCGTCTCCATGAAGCTGGGCTACGGTCCCGCACACCGTTAGGCCGTCTTCCGCTCACGCCCCAACATCGTGCAGCCCGCCTCCAGTGGTGTCGCGACAGGCGTGAATGGAGGGATGAATGGAGACGTGTCGTCTTCAGCGATGAGAGTCGCTTCTGCCTTGGTGCCAATGATGGTCGTATGCGTGTTTGGCGCCGTGCAGGTGAGCGCCACAATCAGGACTGCATACGACCGAGGCACACAGGGCAACACCCGGCATCATGGTGTGGGGAGCAATCTCCTACACTGGCCGTACACCACTGGTGATCGTCGAGGGGACACTGAATAGTGCACGGTACATCCAAACCGTCATCGAACCCATCGTTCTATCATTCCTAGACCGGCAAGGGAACTTGCTGTTCCAACAGGACAATGCACGTCCGCATGTATCCCGTGCCACCCAACGTGCTCTAGAAGGTGTAAGTCAACTACCCTGGCCAGCAAGATCTCTGGATCTGTCCCCCATTGAGCATGTTTGGGACTGGATGAAGCGTTGTCTCACGCGGTCTGCACGTCCAGCACGAACACTGGTCCAACTGAGGCGCCAGGTGGAAATGGCATGGCAAGCCGTTCCACAGGACTTCATCCAGCATCTCTACGATCGTCTCAATGGGAGAATAGCAGCCTGCATTGCTGCGAAAGGTGGATATACACTGTACTAGTGCCGACATTGTGCATGCTCTGTTGCCTGTGTCTATGTGCCTGTGGTTCTGTCAGTGTGATCATGTGATGTATCTGACCCCAGGAATGTGTCAATAAAGTTTCCCCTTCCTGGGACAATGAATTCACGATGTTCTTATTTCAATTTCCAGGAGTGTATTTTTGAATCACCTGTAATACTAGAAGGCATATCATTTATATAATTAAGAAACAGAAGTGGCCTCAGCACCGATCCTTGGGGAACGCCCCACTTAACAGTGCGCCATTGGGACTGAACATCACTACCACTTTCAATATTGCTGAAAATTGCCTTCTGCTTTCTGTTCTTAAAGTAAGAGGCGAACCAATTGTAAGCTACTCCCCTTACTCCATAATGGTCCACCTTCTGCAGTAATATTTTGTGGTCAACACAGTCAAAAGCCTTCGTTAAATCAAAGAAAACACCTAGCGTTCGCAACCTTTTATTTAATCCGTCCAAAACCTCACAGAGAAAAGAGAATATAGCATTTTCAGTTGTTAAACCATTTCTAAAACCAAACTGTACATTTGACAACACCATCATTGTTTAAATTTTTTGATCTGGATCACTATCTAGATTGTTTGCATGCACTTATGAAGACTTTTGCTATGCCCTGGGCTTTGCTTCTGGCTAACCATTTACTTTGTGAGCTCTGACATAATCAACTCTAGGAACCACCTGTTTGTTTCCAGTGTCTACATTAGCACCAGTGCGAGTGATCGTAAACTGTGTTCTACCTATGCAGAGGATGATAGAAAACATGACTCCACAGAGATCCTTAAAACTTGCACCACACTCATCTGATGATCATCTCACAAAAGTGGGATACCTCTTTTTCAGTATATAAAACACTGTTAAGTGCAGCCCAGTAGGACAGGGAAACTATCAGCATCAATAAATGAGGGAACCCCTTACTCGAGAAGGCAACCATTTGTTAAGGTGCAGTCGTTTTATGGACACTTATTTCTATATTAGAAGCTACTGAGAAGTCCTTAAGGGCCGATACCCAGTTTCACACATCTGAATTAGTTATTCTGTAAATCCAACCATTATTTTCCACTGCATTTCTTCTCACATGTGAGGTGACTGCATGCAAGAGGATGGCATATTTTTGCAGTGACCCTTTCACATGCACCTTTAACAATTCTGTCAGCTTCTTTTTATCTATGTGAACTGATACACATCTGCTTCTGAAAGACAGAGCTGCAAATAACTAGACACACTTGGAAGAATCAATGAAGAAACAAACAATGGCAGCTTGGGCAGCACAGGGGATAAATATGCACAAAACGTGGAATAAAGGCTCAGACCACACACCTAAACGAGTACTGGACTGAACATAACTCTGAGTTCAATATTTCAGGAGCAGTAGTTTCTTGCAATGTACAGACTTCTAGTAAGAAATGTTTTAAACTTCATTAAGCAATTAGAAATGGTAAAAATAAGATGTAGAAGAAATGACTGGTAAGTCATTCAGTGTGGAGATTTTAATACTGATGGATTCTGATCAAGTGTGCTGACACAGAGTTGCTAATGTCCAGCTTTGGTTTGACCCCCATAGTAGCATTCTTACCAAGAGTAGAAGGTCTTAGTGCAACAGCAACTGTTTATTTATTTATTTTGTAATCCAGCTCTCCCTGTTTCCTATAAACAGTGCTGCACAGCTTAAATGTTCATAAAAGAATTCCATCACAGAAACACCAAAATGTGTTTCAGTACCTTTTGTTTCTTTGTGATGGTGTTTTTTAAACCAACTATGTATCACAAAATAGATTTGTGCTCCATAATAAAGACAGAAATATAAGGCACAGTCAAATGTAAACCAAACACCTACGATGATGAGACCAGAAGTAAAGCTGTGAGGATGCAGCAAGAGTCACACTTTGGTAGCTCAAATGGCAGAGGACTTGCCTGCGAACGGGAAAACTCCCGAGGTCGAGTCTCAGTACAGTACACAGTTTTAATCTGTCTTGAAGTTTCACAGTCAGGGGCTGATGGATCCATAACCACATCCCCTCTTGCACCTCTTCGTTTGATTAAAATCAGTGCCACAAATATCTTTCTTCAGGTGGCCAAATACATGAAAACCAAATGGTGGAGAAGATTCTTCAGTTTCTCCCAGCACATTTGTTCATCAAACAGTCCATGTGTGTACTGCAGGTTCATAGTGATCAATGGGCATAACATTTTGATGATCAGAATGTTGCCATCATCAGGTGTGCTGATTATGTGAGCTCCTGAGAATGCGTGGCTGACTAATATCCCTTTTCCCCATGAGCCATGTCTGTGGTCCATGCCCATGATTGCATGTCGGTGGTCATAGAGATGCTAATGTCATCATCTGTGATGGTGTTGTTATAAGTTCTATGTCTGCCATGGTTGCCAGATCATATTGTTCACAGATTCTTCTTAATTAAACTCAGGGCTGGTTCCCAAGCCTTGCTAAGATTATAGCCACAGGCTCAGTTGATGAGATCGTCTTTGGTATGAATTTCTATAGTCTCTCTAATGACACTGTCCCAGTATTTGGGAGTATTTGCCAACACCCTCCAATGTTTGTACTCCTTTGCACGAGGGAAGCTATAGAGAAAGAGGCAGCCATTGTCATTATACCATACACTTGTGCACTATTGGGAAAAAATGGACCCGTATTGAAGAAGCACTGAGAAAAAACCATCTTTTGCTCACCCAATAAAACAGAAGCAGTATTGGGAAGTGTCAAAGATGATCTTGGTTTACAGAAGGCCATCATATACCAGATTCCATGTCAATGTGGGAAGATATATATTGGACAGATAGTGTGCACTGTAGATCATTGCCAAGAACACAAGACACACACTTGACTGATGTATCCCAACAAATCAGACTTCCAAATACTGGGACAGCATCATTAAAGGGGCCATAGAAATTCATACCAGAAACGATTTCATCAGCTGAGATTGTGGCTATGACCTTAGGAAGGGTTGGAAACCATCACTGAATTAATTAAAAAGACTCCCAGCTAACAAAATGATCTGGAAATTACAATGGACAGAGAAATTATATCAATGCCAGCATAGACACTAACACTAGTGCCTCTGTGACCGTGATGGAGCAGCTCATGGGGGCAGCGGATTTTAGTCAGCCATGAGCCCTCAGGAACTCACTTCACTAATGCACCTGACAGTGGTGACATGTCTCATCACTGAAATATTGTGACCGCCAACGCACAGCCATGGACGTGGATCATGGAGTAAGCAGCTCGTGGGCACAGGAGATATTATTCAGCCACACACCCTCAGGAGCTCAGTTCGTCAGTTCATCTGACAATGACGACATGTCTGATAACCAAAATATTGAGCCTGTTGGGCCAACTGAAGAATCACACCATATACCTATACAGGGAGGAGATGCATTGCAGCATGAAGAAATTCAACTGGCTGTGCCACTGAAGATGCCGTTTGCTGAGTGCTCTTTCATTTCTTAAGAGATGTATTTACAAGCACATTGTGCCAAACTTCACTATGGTCATCTGTCACTTTGATTCTGCACCAGCCATGAGATTGAAGAAGGGGACCATCCTTCCTCTTGTACATGAAAGAATGCGCTTTACCCACCAAAGCCTTGAGTACAATTTCCGGAAATTATTTACACAAGATTTACAACTGGACAATCATTTAAATTCCTGGACCTGAGATTGGATTGATGGTGTTACCTGGGTGGCAGCTGATTCCACCCATAGAAGGGCCAAAGGGTGTCATATATCAAAATTCTCACGTCTGTGTGACCAACCATCACTGGAGGCCCCATGCAAGATGGTCTCTGACTGACATGGAGCTGAGTGACAATGTGTTTCAGCTCTGGAGAAGAGACTTAACTCTGTTCCCACCCTAAAATATACACTGGATGCAGATATTGTCAGTACAGTTGAACAACTTGCAGCTTTACATCCATCTGAAGTAGCAGAAGAGGTACATTGTGAAATTGCAGTGCACTGAGAGGAACTAAGCCTACAAAGTTAAACATTACCAGCAGAGAGTCAGCAGCAACTTGGGACCTGAGATAGTGCCCTGAGATTGTTGTCTTACCTGCTGACAAAGGCAATGCTCCTATTGTTCTTTCCTACAATGTCTACATTGAGAATATGCAGAGTCTGCTAGATGATGAATCCTACAGGAATATCAACACTGACGCCTCAAGGAAGGTGGAGAACAGAACTAGGCCTCTTCTCAAGGATGCAGATCTGCCAGAGGGCGCCGCCAAGAAACTGTTACCTCAAGAAGCTGTACCGGCAAGTCTTTATGGACTCCCAAAAGTTCACGTAGAAGAGTGCCATTGCGCCTCATTGTCAGCAACATTAGCGCAACTACATATTTGCTGCCAAAATACCGGATGGAAATATTGAGCCCTTATGTGGGTAAATGCACTCACCACATCCACAATTCTGTGGATTTCGTAAAACACCTTGACAACTTCAGGGTGTAAGATTCAGATAGCCTGGTGAGTTTTGACATCATTCTGTTATTCAGCAGAGTACCTCTACAAGAGTAAGTAGAACTTATTGATAATAAATTTGGCGTGAATCCCACTGGACTTTTCAGGCATGTTCTAATCTCCACTTAGTTTTTGTTTGATGGAGAATACTACAAACAAATAGAAAGAGTTGTAACAGGCAGCCCACTCCCACCTGCGGTTGCAAATTTTTATATGGAGTATTTCAAGGAGGAAGTCCTCGCATCATCCAAATGGAAACTCATGTGTTTTTTTTTCCATTATGTGGATGACATGTTTGTTATCTGGTCCTATGGAATGGAAAAACTCCTTGACTTCCTTACACATTTGAACTCCATATATCCCAACATCAAATTCACTATGGAGACCAAAGCAGATGGAAGATTACCATTCCTGGACATCATGGTCTAGAGAAGAGCTGATGGCACTCTGGGCCATGGTGTGTATTGGAAGAAAACATGCATTGACCCATGTTTGCATGCAGAGAGCTGCCGCCACCCTTCGCAAAGGAATCAGATACTATAAACATTAATATACAGAGTGCACACCATTTCAGATGCAGAGTCTACCCCAGGAGTTGGAAAACCTCAGAACTGTATACTGAAAAAACCCAGAATGTCAGATCACGTGAGCTCTCACTCTCGCCACAACAGTACAGTCTGTGGACATGGAAGAAGCTGTGGAGGAAGAAGCAGTCACTGCCTTTATACCGTATACTGGTGTGGTATTGGGAAAAATCAGATGCATATTGAAGAAGCACTGAGTAAATACTGTCTTTTACTCACCCAATAAAACACAAGCAGTATTGGGAAGTGTCAAAGATGATTGTGGTCTGTGCAAGGCCAGTGTATGCCAGATTCCATGTCAGTGTGGGAAGACATACATTGGACAGATAGTGCGCACCATCTAAGATAATTGCCAAGAACACCAGAGGCACACTCAACTGAAGTATCCCAACAAATCAGTGGTCACAGAGCACTGTTTGGCACAGAATCATGCAATGTAGTATGAACGTACCAGGATCTTGGCACAGACTTCCAAATACTGGGACAGCATTGTTAGAGAGGCCATAGGAGTTTGTAGCAGGGACAATCTCATCAACTGAGATTATGGCTATAATCTTAGCAAGGCTTGGGACCCAGCATTGAGTTTAATTAAGAACAGTCTCAGCAAACAAAAAGCTCTGGTAACCAGGGCGTGCAGAGATCTTACATCAATGCCATCAAAGACACTGACGCTAGCATATCCATGACTGGTGATGTAAGGCCACAGATGTACACTGCAGATGGAGTGGCTCACAGGGGAAGGGGATTTTAGCCAGCTATGCGCCCTCAGTAGCTCAGGTAGTCAGTGTACATGATGATGGTGACATGTCTGATCGCTGAAATATTGTGCCCATTGAACACTATGAACTGACAGTACACCCATGAACTGTTTGATCATGTGGTGGATGATCTGTGCTGCACAGAGGATGTTGCAGTGTTTCCCAAAGAAATTGATGAAATGCAGACTTCATCCAACTTTACAGCAGGATAATTCAGTCCAACATCATTCCTATATGTTTTGACTTTATGGTGCATTGTAGTTTCTGCAAAGTGTCTTCATAGCACTGCACATTGATTGTGGTTCCAAGCTTGAATACTCAATGAGCAATGGGCCTCTCCAGTCGAAGAAGAAAATCATCATGACCTTACTGGAAATTGTGTGAACAGCTTTGTATTTCTTTGGTGGGGGAGATGTGGGATTTTTTCACTGTCGGCTTTGTCATTTTTCCTCTGGCTGTCAGAATGCTGTCTGATGGAATCATTGTGTTGCATGATAATATCTGCCCCCACACTGCCAATTGGCTGAAGGCTACATTTCTTTCTTAATATTTATAAATGATTTGCCAAGCCATTTATCAACAGCAGATGCACTATTGTTTGCTGAGAACACCAGTCTATTTGTCAAAGCTACAAATGAAACTGACTTACTGGAGAGAGTCACAGTAGCCACAGAAGAAGCAAACATGTGGTTTACAAACAACAAATTAATTGTTAATGACAAAAAACAGTTTGGATGAACTTCAGATATATAACAAACAAAGTAAAATCTGACCTAACTGTAAAACTTGGGCAGTGCAAGATAGAGCAAACCTCCTACACTAAATTTTTAGGATTATAGCTAGATGAATATTTTATGTTGGAGACACAGAAATGTTAAACAAAAAATTAAGTCAGTATTGTTATGTTCTTAGAACACTAAAATGTTCATGTAGTGTTGATGCAGTGTTATGTTCATACTTTGCACTCACACATAGCACACTAAGATATGGTATCATATTTTGGGGGAATACCAGTTTGGCCAAACACTCATTTGTGCTTCAAAAGAAGACAATAAGGATAATCAGAGGTATGACGCACAGAGAATCATGAAAATAAGTTTTCAAGGAACTACAAATCATGACTCTACCATGTATCTATATTTATGAAAGTACATGTTTTATGAAGGCACACCAGGAACATTCTTTGTTAAACAATCAAGTTCATAACTACAAAATAAAAAATAGAGATGACTTTCATAGAGAAAGTCACACAAAAGCTATGTATCAAAAAAGTGCTCTTTATCAGCCAAAAATCTTATTTAGTGCACTACCAAATGAAATTAAAAGAATACCAAAATTCCACATATTCAAAAAGGAACTTAAAAAAATGTTAATTAGCAAGAGTTTTTATAGTATCATGGAATACTTAAATCACCAGCATTCAATATACAGTACCTTACTTCCTTCATCATAATGACCCAAAATGCTCATTGAAAACCAAATTGCATTCATCTATTATTCTAATTTAGCATATTAAGAATGCTGTTACGCATATGGTTTCATGTTATATGTAATAATATTTTATTTATGGAAATATAATTGTAAATCTTTTCATGTCCTATTTTCTATGTAAGGCACTGTATGACAAATCCTATATCATTTTTATAATTATGAGATACAAGGATGTTAAGTAAATAAATAAATAAATAAATCTGTCACCATGTGGTTTTCATATATTTTTTGAGCTGTAGAAAGACATGCATGGACGTCAGTTTCAGTTGGATGAGAAATTGTAAGAGTGGGTGTAGTTGTGGATCTCTCAATGGCCGATTACATTCTATGAAACAGGAATTGACTGTCTTGTCTCCCAGTGGGATAAATGTCTTAACAAGCGTCATGATTACTATTTGATGGAATCGCTCCTATGTCCCATTGTGGCAGGTATTCAGTTTTCACTTGACTGCCACTCATAAGTCATCCCCATCTGTTGAGTTTCACTAAGAAGGGAAACACACAATCTATTCAGTTACGATATTCAGAGATAATTTACACATTGCCCATTGGGAAGAAGTTTACCAAGCACACACAGTAAATGATATTTTTCTTTCTTTCTTACAGATATCTTTACAACACTAACAATCAATTTTCCTTCATAATGGTTTGGAAGTAATTATAGTGGAATCCAAGAGAAATGGATACTAACAACTTGGAACAAAGTATATTGTGCCAGGAAGAAAGAGCTTTATATTAAGCAGTGGCAAAACCGTGTATTAGTCACAAAAATTCAAAATTCCAAGAAGAAGCAAAGACAATTTGGACACTATCAGATATGAAACAAATAACATTGGCATGAAAAATTAAATTAAAACTCCCTTATGAAAGCAGCGCCAAGACAGATGATATCAAATTCAAGTAGATCTTGGCTGTGGGATACTAACTTCAATCATCTCTTCCTAATAGTGGCTGACAGTACAGGAACAAAAAGTGGACCGTTGAAAGGAGTTCCATTGGGCTTACAAATACAGGTATGGCATACTCTCTTACCAGACATCCGCTTGGTCAAATAATCAGCCAGGGAGATTTAAAAATAGTTATGCCATTCAAAAGTAATAACTCTGACTATATTGGTATTTCAACATATGCAATAAAATCTTGACCTGACCCAGTAGAACTACCCTTAAGTTACCATATCTTTGTAACCAGCTGGTGAATCAAGATGTATTTACTGAAAAACTAAAGTACATAGCAGCATCGCTCATTTATAAAAGTGAAAATAAGCAAGTGATCTCTAATTATAGACCAATGTCTCTCATTACTTCGATTTCAAAAACTTTTGAGTAGCTAGTTCACAATAGAACATTGAACCGCATCTCTGAAAATAACATTTTGACAACAGCAATAATTTCAATAATTTCTCTATAGAATATGCCTCCCTACCTATGTTTCAGAACAGAGTTTTTATTCTGGTGGGTGTAAAAATCTATACCAAGATGCTGGCAGATATCAGTTTTTCTCAAAACTCAATCAGAGCTTAGAGAAGGTAACTTGTCCAAAAATGAACATTCTCATATGTGGGGATTTAAACATCAACACAATGAAATCAGATGATCTTAGTAGTACCTATTTGAACATTCTCTGCAGCTATGACATAACATCTCTTATTAAGTTTCCAACTAGAGTGACCAAACAATCCTCCTGTTGTGACTCGCCGATCATTCAAAGTGCCGCCGCGCAATTACGCGCGTCCTCTACATGCGGCGCTGTCTGCCAGCCATGCAGCAGCCGCGCCACCCAAGTCGCCGGCCAGCCAGCGACCGCTAGACTTGGAGTCGGTGCTCATTTGAATGTTATCGTGTTCACATGTCTTGCTTGGTCAACTTGCTCAGTGGCTTACATGTGTTGTGTCGTTTTGAAATATATGTGTTCAACTTGACGTTATAACACTTCCTCAGTAATAGACCATGTAGCGACAGACATAGAAAGAAAGCACTGCCACTTACTTGCTCAAAATCTAGGCCTGTCAGATTATCTCTGTCAGATATTAAAAACAAATATTTGTGTAGAAAAGTCTGCTAAACTGAATGCATGCAAGAGAGTCTTCTCAGAATCAAACCTATGTCATTTCTCATCTCAGTTACAACATGAAGGATGGGAGGAAGTGTATGCAGAAACAAATGAACACAAAATGTTTAATAAGTTTATGACAATATTTAAACTAAAATTTGAGGAAGCATTCTCCAAAACACTGCATTCAGTTGCAGCAACAAACAAAAATAAATGGGTGACCAGAGGTATCAAAAAATTCTCTGATATCCTAAGGTGTCACGCATCCATCAAAAATAACCAGACTGACCCAGCTTTTTCAGAGTTCTACAAAAATTACAGGAGAACTCATAGAAAAGTATTGCTAGCTGCAAAAAAACTTACAAATGGTAAAACATTACTGACAGCAGATAACAAAAGTAAAGCAATCTGGAACATAATTAAACGGGAGACAGCAAATGACAGTCAAAAAAATCTGGAAACACAGATTAAAAGCAAAGATGTTGGAACCAGTAACCCAAAGGAACTAGCAAACTTTGTGAATGAATATTTTGGTGGAATTGCTAAGAAATTGCTAGAGAAATTTCCAGACACATATATTCTACACCAACAGGACCAGCCACCAAACTCAATGGTGCTCTTTCCAACAACAGAGCAAGAGGTTAGATGAGATCCCAGTCAGTGTGCTAAAGAAATGTATACATAATATAAAATCTCCATTAACAATAATAATTAACGAATCTCTCAGATCTGGTTGCTTTACTGTACACCTGAAACAAGCAAATGTAATACCAGTACTAAAAAGGTTTGGTAGTAAAACACTGATCTGATCCAATATATATTAATATAGGTGTCCCCCAGGGAAGTGTACTGCAACCAATCCTGTTCCTTACATATATAAAAGATATCCCATAGAGTGTCAGGCATGGGGAAAAAATACTATTAATTGATGACAGCACTATAGTGACTACATACAAAAGCTCAACACTGTTAATAGAAAAATCCAATGAAGCTCTCAGAGACATCCACAACTGGCCACTAAAGAATAAACTAACTCTAAATGTCAAAAAGACAAACTATACAAACTTCTGACTACATAAAAACCCATTGAAATTACATTGAAAGTAAAGAATGAGGTACTTGATTGTGTAACATACAGCAAATTCTCGGGGATGAATGTAAACTGTCACCTAAAATGGACAGGGCATGTGAGAATTTCAGCAAAGAGGCTATCTTCACCACATTATACCCTGTGAATCCTTGCACCAGTGTGCAATATTTCAACCCTCAAAGTAGCCTACTTTCGGTATATGCATTCAGTTCTCAGTTATGGGATAATATTTTGGGGAGTAAGTGCTGGAAACACACAAACTATTTTCAAGATACAGAAAAGAGCTGTCCGAATAGTAACAAATATCAGTAACAGGGCACACTGTAAAGAGTTGTTCAAAAACTTAGAAACTCTGACAGTTCCGTGTGAATATATTTATCAAAACATAATGTATATAAGGAAAAACACTAATCTCTATACCACAAGCAGCACAATTCACGACCATGGAACTAAATTCAGACACTGTTTACATCTAAACAGAAGATACAAGTCAAAAACTCAAAATAGTGTATTATATCATGGTATTATTATCTTTGTTATTACCTTTATTACCAATTCTATGTCATTCACCAGCCACAGCTGGACAGACAACGTCAAGATACAATAGATTACCGCTAGAAATAAAAGGTGTAAATGATCCCCACACCTTTAGTCAAAGGTTAAAAACATATTTACTAGATAATAGCTATTACACTGCAGATTAATATTTAAAATAACTATGAACATTGTACTGTGTCACAAATTTAACTTGACATGATTAGAAAAGTAGAACTAAGTGTAGGAGCTGCATATACTGTAAAGAGACATGTTTATTTTTTAAGAACTGTTGTACAAACATTTGATGACATCCATGCAATGTATATTGTTCAATGGATGAATAAATCAATCAATCAATCAGGCCAGAAAATGAAAATCCTTAGATATTTCTAAACAAATGTTGAGTAGATAAGCACTCGTCACAATTTATTGTTAATACACTTTATAGACATAGGTTACAGTAGCTCCTTGTACTTATTGATGATTAATTTCACTTGTTCCACTATATGTGTGTTATTCAGCACTACTTTTTCTACTTAACGAACAGAAAGCAAAAAGTTGTGCTGAAAAACACAAATAACGTTGGAAGGGTGGGTTCTCTGCTGTTCCTTATTCATGTGAATGATCGCTCACTTAATGTTCAGCAAGCAGAACTAGTACTTTTTGTAGATGATACGAGTGTTATAATAAATCCCATTCCAGAAAAAGCAGCTGAAGATATTGTTGAGGATGTGTTTCAAAGAATTATGAAGTGGTTCTGAGAAAATGGACTCTCCCATAATTTTAAAAAAACTCACTATATCCAGTTCTGTACACGGAATAGAGTCATACCAACAATTGATGTAGCATATGAACAGAGCTCAGTTAACAGGATAGATTTCTCCAAATTTTTGGGGGTTCGCATTGATGACAACTTGAACTGGAAGAAGCATATTACTGAGTTTCTCAAACAATTATGTTCAGCTTCTTTTGCTCTTCGTATCATCGCTAGTCTTGGTAATAAACAGATCAGCTTTCTAACGTACTTTACATATTTCCACTTAATAATGTCTTATGGAATAGTTTACTGGGGTAACTCATCACATACACATAAAGTATTGATTGCACAAAAGGGAGCAGTGAGAATAATTAGTGGTGTTCACCCAAGGACGTCATGTAGGCACCTATTCAAGGAGATAAGTACTTTAATGGCACCATCAGAGTACATATATTTGCTAATGAAATTCGTTATAAATAATCCATCTCAATTTGCGAAGAACAGTGATGTTCATACATACAACACTAGAGAGAAAAATTATCTTTCCTATCCATTATTGAAGCTGTCAGTTTCTCAAAAAGGAGTACATTTTCAGCAACAAAATGTTTGATGATTTGCCCAACAACATAAAGTGTCTGGCAGGTAGCAGATCAAGTTTTAAATCTAGCTTAAAATCATTTCTTTTGGACAACTCCTTCTCTTCCATGGACGATTTTCTGTTTCAGAATTGGTAAAAACATGTATCTCTAAATGTAGTTGCATGTGTAGAACTAAAAATTTCAGTAATATTAATATTAGCATTGTTCATGTATGTGTACATATCTTCTAATCTGACTTGTTACACATCATATCGATAAAATAATCGTGAAAATGATCTACGGAACATGACACAACCAAACTAAACTAAACTAATACCTGAAGGCTCACCTTTAGGATACGATTTACAGAACACAACATGTAAATGAATGAATAAGAGTTCCTTCCATCATTGTTAATGGGGTAAACTGCCCTGCATAATTTGAATCTTTTTCTTTGGTGGGTATATCTGTGTATTAGTCTAATGGTACTCAGTGGATATGAACAATTGAGATAATTAGTGCTGATGATGAAAATGATGATAGTGAATTCAACCTAAAATGTTGGGCTGGAGTCTAGGCAGCAAACAAAACTGTAAAAGTTTTATCACTCTCATCTCAGTTCAGGTAAAATTGAGGGCACGTGGCCACACAACTTTGTTTTTGACCTCTGGTCAAAATGTGAAATTTACTACCTTAAAATGTGCCAAGGAGTGATTCACGCACCACAAGCACATGTGGAGGACTTATCTCACTACAGTATTGTGTCCTGTATTAATGTATAGTTCCTATTCAGAGACTTACTGGGGTAACTGTCACATTGAAGTCACAAATATGAAGTAAATCAAGATAAAATTGTTGGTTTCACAGATTAAAGCTTATTGTGCCTCGTAACCAGACCCGCCTCATTTCTCATTTGCACAGCTCTTACTGAAAAGTGAGATGACAATTTACATCAGAATATAACATGTTCTGGTCCCTGCAGGTGTCTGGCTGCTGTATCTACTTTCATATTTCCCTTAATTATTACACGCACGGATACCTAGAAAAAATTACACATACTGAAACTGTAGAAGACTTTTTTTCATATGACACATCAGTTGTAATGTTTCTATAGCATGGAGACAATTGGGCAGATGAGAAATTTCTTCCCCATCTACTACAGTGTGTTTCAGAATTGCATGAAGTTAAGCTCTAAGGTTGGTCATCCATTGAAACAATATTTGAGTGCAAACTGATTGGTTGATTAAGCCCAAATATGGCTGTCAAATTGCAGTAAAAGTAAAAGTGTTGCACAAAACCAGCCTGGTCACATGTGGACGAGCACAGTTGACTAATTAATGGATTACACTGACATTTATTTAAATGAGCATATTTATGTGATAGAGAACTTGTTCTGCTTTGTGTTTCATTTTTAATTACCCAGTATGGATGATAACTAACTTATAAACCTTGTGAATTAGAATAAGTCAGTGTGGGATATACAAGACAAAAGATATCTCCACTGGGATTGCCAAAGAAAAGCGTGGAGAGGATGAGTGTGCAGGTAAGGCTTTAACTTGCTGACTTTGAGTGTTAGCACTTGTGCCTGCTCAGGAGTGAGAGGAAATGTGCACACACTATTTGGGCACAACAACACAGGAGATGCACCAATTGTGAAATATGGGAGGGCCAGTTTTGACATAAATGCTATCTAATAATTGCAATCATAGTTAAAATGTCTTTGCATTTCAATTTGTAGTGTGAGGAATCTCATTTTCTTACACAAAAGATGGGTTCATAAAATGCTTAGTTTATCATAATGCAATGAATACTCACAGGAAATTCATTTTACAGTACCATTGCATGTCTTACAATGTCAAAGAATATGGAATCAAGAAATGTGTGAAAGATCTGAACATATACAAGAGATTTAAAAGCTCTCTGAAGAGGAAGGGAAATCAAGATAGTGTGCCAATCAAATGAACAAAAAATTTAACTACTTTTATCACAGTTCTTTTTCCATTTGAAACAAATCTATACTTTTGTTATATCCATGCAGTAGTTGATGATGATACATCTGTGTCATATGAACCTCTTGATAGAATTCTCGTTCTAATGATTTTTCTTGACATTTGCAAAGTTTATTTTCTCTGTGTGTCTTTGCAGATTCATTTTAATGTTGGTGACTAATTTCTGAAATTTCTTTTATCATTTTATATTTTTCCATCACATTTTGAAAATCTGTTTCTTCATATTTTTGCCTTTTTCTCAAAACATTAATTATCGTACGTGATCAGTTTTGCTTTCTATACCAACTGTCAGCAGATAAACTTATTATTGGGAAATGTAAATTACTAAAAAGCTGTATTTAGAAATCACATAGCAATTTATAATAAATTTATTTTGCAATATGTGCTTGTCATTCAGTTAATATTTTCTACATAAAAGTTATTGCAGCTAGATTGTACCAACATCAATTAAACTCTGTGAACTGATAAAATGTAATATCTTTGTTTTACTTTATGTTATTCTCAAGCTGAGAGAGAGTCTGTATGAAGAGTTTATAGTGGGCTGATATAGGGAGACAAATCTGACATGTCTTCATTGTAACTGTGTAATATGAAATTGTAAAGATTTGATAATATATGGAAAAAATTTTTATTCAACAGTGCTTTGATTCTGACTGTAGTAAAATACAAGAAGTGTTAAGTTAAAGAAGTCGTTTCTTTCATAATGTTACTTACTTATCCAGTTGCATGATTACAAAAGTGAACAAAACTTCATTATTGACAGTGTTATTGCAGGAAGGCATTACATCAAATCAACATTTTATTCATAAAACATTTGAAGATCTTGATCTTTTACAGAAAGCATACCTCATTTATCTTGCAGGATACGAATATGAGCCAGTTTCTATGAAATCAAGAAAATACAGATGAGGATGATTTCTTATTTCTGACGTCTTTGACAGTCAACATAAGTATTGCTTGAAACTTCATGGCAGATTAAAACTGTGTGCCGGACAGAGACTCAAACTTAGGATCTTTGGCGGGTACTGGCGGAAGTAGAGCTGTGAGGACAGGTTGTGAGTTGTGCTTGCATAGCACAGTTGGTAGAGAACTTGCCCATAAAAGGCAAGCTGCCAGGTTTCATATCAGTGCACACTCCACTGCAGAGTGAAAATTTCATTCTGTAAGCACTGCTTATCTTCCATATCCCATAAAATGATCAATATACATTTCTATGTCTGTTTCTCTAGACAGAAATGTTGCAGAAATAATTTTTTTAGTTAATTTTCATCATAAATTAGTCTGTGGGAATAGTTTAGATGTGTGGGCTCTGTCCAACATTACAAAGGGAATCATTGTTAAAGCAAAACGTTTAAAGTACTGCACAGAATCATTAGATATAAAACTGAGTGCATACATTTAAAACAGTACTGTAAGCAATATAAAAAAATCTACATCAAAGGAATAAAACAGACAAAGGAAATGGAGGTTGAACAGGACATTATAAACTCAGACAATAAGGCAAAAACAGGGTGGATGATCAGAGATTCAGAAACAGAAAAGGCAACATATAAAAATAACCCAAGGAAATCACATGGGAAAATTCACTACAAAGAAACCAAGAAACTATACTGAAAGCATTTAATGACTACTACAAAAATTTATGCAAAACTCTAACAAAGTATATGTCAACTCCTACAGGTGCTAAGAGTGCTTTTATAGAGAAAAAATATCCACTACAAAATTCTATATTTTTGTATCCAACAATTGAAAAATAAACAACGAAAATCATGAAAAAATTGAAAACACAAACGCAGGACATCCATGGTATCTCAAATAAGATTTTTAAACTTTCATCCAAATTCATTATTAAACCTAAATCATCACAATTAATGAAGTGATCACAGAAGGTCTGTATCCTGATAGATTACTAATTGCTAGGGTGCTACTACTGTTAAGAAGGGTGACACTACAGAACCTGAAAAGATACAGACGTGTTGGCATCATGCCAGTAACAACTCCAATCTTCAAATGCATTCTATAGAACGGATTAACATGCTTCTCCATGTCACAGAACATCATAGCCGGAAGCCAACATGGATAAAAAGAAACCTCTGCAGCACAAGAACTTTTGGACTATGTACTGCAAACACTTACAGGAAGGAATCAATAGCTGGAGTATTCTGTGACATATCAAAAGCTTTCAACGTCATCTTTTTGATAAACTAAAATTCCATGGATGAGAGGCAATGCATTCAAACTCATAAACTCCTACTTAATGAAGAGATAGCAAAAACTAGAAATAACAGATGAGGAAACGTGGGTATCATCCAGAACAGCATGCCACAGGGAAATGTGCCAGGGCCTCTGCTGTTCTCGACATATATTTGTGAGCTACAGCATGAAATTCAATAAAAATCAATACTTATTATGCTTATCCATTACGGATATTTTAGAACCGTGACTGTATATTGAATGTAAATAAGTTATACAGAACTGCAACCAGTCAGAAGTGACTGCTTGCTGTTCTGTATAACTTATTTACCTAAAATCAATACTATTTGTGGATGACACAAACATCTTAATTGTTATTCAGACTAGAAAAATGGTTTGAAATAATAAAGTGACTATAAATTAAAAAAGAAGATTATGGGCTTTAAAAACAATCAACAAAAAGAAAATGAGTTAGTGTTAAAAAGCAAGGAAAACAAACTTGAATAAGTACCATGTGCAAAATTTCTGGGTCTCAGCCTTGATGGTAAATTAAGATGGACAGAGCACATCAGTAGCATAAACAGTAAATTAAATTCAGGTTGCATTGCACTACAGAATGTGATATTACAATTATTTGTGAAAATGTGACATAGTGCTTGCAAAGTTTCTTGAAATTATGTAAATTATATTTTATTGTAAAGTAATTAGATGAACTCAAAAATGATAGTAAATTCGTATGCAAATTGTAGTATAAAATTTGGATGATGGTCAGAAGTAAAGCAGCTACATTGACTCTAGTGGTAGTCATGTGGCTGAGCTTACAAGTAAACATGCTCAGCAGACCATGTGGCCTTTGGTCGTTGGTGCACGTCTTAAAAGGTTGTTGTTTGGGTGGCGTGTGTGCTGTGAATTCAACAAATTTCAGACTGATTTTGTGAACTTACAGATATGATTAACAAGAAGACCTTCGTAAATTTTCAGACTTTCGATACTAATGTGACTTAATTTGTCCATTGTATTACACTGTAAATAATTGCAATTTTAGTGCATATTACTTCTAAGAAATCATAAGTGCTGCTAAAACCATCTGTTAATACATATGAGGCCACCATTCAGAAATTTGTGCTGGTAGAAACATAAATAAACCTGCTATAATCCTGTGGACATTTTATTATTCATTTACTTGACACTCTATTTACACAAGGTAACATGAATTCTGCCCATTGTGGAATAATAAGGGCTTTAGAGTGCCGCTGTGCAGCTAACCCCTTTTGATCGAGCCATGTGATCTGCTAATGGCTGCACATTGCCCTTACTCACTGGGATGTGCTACATGAAAATTCGACTGTAGCGAGTAGCAAGTACCCGCAAGAAATGTCATAAGAAGTTAGCCAAATCGTAAGTATTGAAGTCCTCAAAATATTTTCCTTTGCACACTTTGATTCAATAATTTCATTTGGAACAGAACTATGGAGAAGATCAGTATGTATGAAGAGGGTAATCACTTTACAGAAAAGGGCTACATGCATAATGACCAATGTGAGACAATGAACAAGTTGCAGATCAAAATTTAAACTGCTTAACATTGTAACAGTAAGAAGACGTTTACATATATGAAATAATAGTACACATTAAGAAAAACATTAGCAATGTTAAAGAAAAATGAAGAGGATCAACATGAAACAAGAAACTGTTGGAAACAGAGAGCAACCAAACACAGGACAAGTAACTATGAGAGATGTGTAACATGCATGGGGATGTTTCTACTCAATTGACTTTCTAACAGTATCAGCCAAATAAAGAACACAAAGTAAGAGAAATACTGGAGAAAAATCTATTTAATTCCTTAAATGAATTTACTGATTATTGCAAGGAAAACAAAAATATTATGAAAGCAAGAGAGAGGTGGAATGAAGTAACCATCATTCAATTCAAAAAGCAATATAAATGTATGTGCATAAGTTTAAACGTATGTACACAAATTTAAACACAAGGGAAATAGTTATATACCATGAAAAAGAATTGAATTGAAGATACTGTAAAATACCATAAATGTATTATGCGCTATAAATGCACTGGACTGTAGAAAACAAAATGTAAAAGGTAAAACTGATTATTACACGTATTACATACATTGTACAGATCTGCTGTACAGATCTGTTGTCAAGGAGACACGTCAAGTTTAGCAAAAATATAATGCATAATGATTTACAAAATTCTTTTTACACTATTTTAAGAACAATGCCAATAAATACAACACTATAATATTTACTATAAATTAACTGTTTATCAATTTCCTTTATTGTATACAGACAACACTGCAATATTATCTACAGATTTCTATTGTTCAAAGTGTCTTCCATGGATTCTTCAATGGTGTAGTAACATTTCTCTATTAAAATAGTTTGGAGTAGACTTTTCTACGAACTAAGGTCCATTGTTAACATATTTCTTCATTTCAATTTGTTACATATATCTTTTTTAAATTTGCTATATATTTTTCTTATGTACAGTGTCGCCTGAGCATAAAGCTTTAAGTGATGCGAAGGAAATTTGAAGTTTTCCTTGTGACGAGTACCATAGCCATGCTTAAAACAGAATGTTTCAAGATTATGTTGATTGTTATACACAACAATCAAAATTTCAAAAATGTACAATGAATTAATAGTTAGTATTTTTAATTTCTTGAACAATGGGTGACATGACTCATTTTTGTGGGAAACACATATGTTTCTAATGCTTTTCTTCTGAAGAATTAGTAACCTTGTCCTGCTTCTAGAGTTTCCCCAGAAAATTATACCCTACTGAATAACAGATTCAAAATAACTGTGGTAGACTGTCTATCTTGTGTCAATATGAGTTGCACCAGTTAAAATAAACATTGCAAAAGCTCGGGAATTTAATTTATTTGCCAGAGTGTCTGTATGTTTCGTCCAGTTTAAACTTTCGTCTAGGTTTTAGGTCCAAGAACTTCACATGGCTCATTTCTGTCATCAGTTGATTATTATGGGCTATTTTTACAGGACAGATTGCTAGAATTTAGAGACAAACTGAATTATCTGGGTCTTAGTGACATTGAGCTTTAGTCCATTTTAATGAAACCAGGATTTTAGTTTCCCCAGAACATTTTCTATACTATCTGGAATCTTTTCTATTGTATCACTTTTCTATCAGGACTGAGGTCTCATTTGCGAACAAGACTGAATGAGCATCAGTATTTAGTGATAAACCATTTACATACAACAAGAACAGGTAAGGACCCAGTAATGAACCCTGTGGGACTCCTGGGAAAATTGTTTTCCATTCGGAGTGGTAGTTAACTGAATTTGATGTTAAGATAACTCTTTGTTTCCCTTCTGTCAGATAAGAGATGAGCCACTGTAATGCAATATCTTCGATCCCATTGTTCTTCATTTGTGAAGTAATAATTATTCGTTCACTGAGCAAAAGGCTTTCGTTAGATAACAGAATATCCCTGAGACTTTTGTATCCTGGTCTAGTGATATGCTTACTTTTTCTGTAAATTCTCTGATGGCATTATGGTGCTTTTTCCTCTTTGAAAACCAAACTGATTTTTCAAATATTTTAGAACAAACAGGAAGGAGGGAGATAGGCTGGTAGTTTCCCATATCTTCTGGTGATCCCTTTTTAAATAATGGCTTAAGCTCTGCTTATTTTAGGACATCTGGTAAAGACCCATGTCCAAAAGACTGGTTTACAATACTAGTCAGTGTGTATGAAATAATATGGCATACCTGCTTGATTACCATGGAAGGTATTCCATTGAGCTGAATTTTTGTTTTTGAATGATAATATTGTGTCTTCCACATCCTTCCGAGTCATTTTTCTCCATTTTAAAAACAGAAGTTTTGTATGTCATCTCGCTGTCTGAAAATCATATTGTCCTGATGGTCTGTCATGTCTACATCAGATATTGCTATATTGACAAAGAAATCATTGAAGCAGTTTGACAAATTGAAAATGTTTCATAATAATATCACCCTGAAACCTAATTTGAGAAATTTCTTGACTTTTAACATTGACTCCCAACTCTGATTTCACAACAGACCAGACTGCCTTTGTTTTATTTCTTTGTTTGTTTATGAATATACTATTTGCCAGTTTTCTGCTGCCAGTATAACTTATCTGAATATAGTCTTCATGAATTTAACGTAAGATACAAAATTAGGGTTTCTATTTACTTTGAGCTCATTGTGCAGCTGTCTTTTTCTCGCACTTGAAATTTTTATGCTTGGTGTAATCCAATTTCGTTTATTCCTGACTCTCTTTTGATACCGTAAAGTGGGGTGACTCTGATCATTTTAAATTCAATTTTGTAAATTAAACGGAAACGTCTGAAGATACTGACTTGAAACTTTTTGGGAAGTTGCAAGAGGTGTTGTTGAATACGATAAAGCAGGTTATAGATTTTTATCTCTCCGCCTAGTTTATTTTTTAAAAATTTTTCACTCTTCAATTTCACCCCCACATGTCGGGGTCACTTTGAACTTGGAAACATTGTCCTATTCTGTGGAAGTCATGTCAATTACTGTTAAATGACACACCTGTCATATGAAACAGGGTGATATTTTTATATAAATATAGTTTTGAAAGCAACTTATTTGGAAAAATTTTGGTATTTTTTATGAGTTTTCTTTAATCACCTGAAACTGTTCCTATGATTACAGCTTAATTTTGCTAATAATGGAAACGGGTGCTGAGCTAGTTATAAAATAAGAAAATTATTTAGAAACAGATCTTTTCAAAACAGTCTTTACAGCTTTAATAAAAGAAATTAAAGAACGTTATCACATTTTAAAGAATTACGGCTGTAAACACTCTACAGGAAAGGAAGAAAAGAGTGTCCACTCTAACAGATGTCATAGTCATCAAATTTAAAATCAAAATAAAGCCTTTCCCTTCTATCTACCTTAGAATCAGATAGAATCCTAAAAATGTCATCTTTCGCAAAATCTGACACATTGGGAACATTAGGCCACACAGAAAGCTTCATCTGATTCCACCTTGGAATGGCACTTCCTCAGAAGTGTAATTTCATCATTGGTGCTAAATTGTCCAACACTATTTTACACTTTTCCTTGAAGGAAACTTCACTAAAACATGTTTTCCATGGAACTTATGTGTCAAAGAATAGGGAAGGCGCTGTTCAAAATCAGCCCTTGAAAGACAAGCCTTCATATTTTATTTTTTTACGTCACCAAAGAATAAATTTAACATTTTATGCTTACTGTAAATGGTCATTCAAGTGTTAATCTTGCCAATAAAAACTTGTTTCAATTTCTAAACTCAAAAATGCTTCTAATAATACGCAAACGTTTTTGTAGTTGAAGGAACTTACATTTCCATAGAATTACTTTATTTTCTAGCATTGGTATACAATGTTATTTCATATCGACTGTCATATCATCGGAAAGTATCGATTATAATATTTAGGGACTCTCGCCTTAGTTCCATATGTACACACTAGAGTGTAGGATTTATTTTAAAAAAGACGAGAAATTACTGTTAAAATACGCCTCGCCGTTCAAAGTCACCCTCCTTTACGGTAAGATTTTGAGCAAATATTTCATTGAATGCACTCAAAAACAGTTTAGAAATTTATCAAAAATTTCGTTTCTTGGAATACAGAGGTCTAAAGGAGAGCTTATAACAACTTATCACAAAACAACTCTACATTTTCTTTGCTAAAGTTCCTTCTTATATAAGATTAAGATTTTGTTTCTCTGTTTTGGGGTACTCTGTAAACATAGCTGAGTGATCACATATCCTTAGATCTAAGCTAAACTTCCTTGCATCATCAAACAGATAATTTGTAATAATACTATCTGTGCAGGTTACTGAGTGGAAATTTTCTCTATTGTACATAGTAAAGTTTAAGTCGAAACCAGATTTTTGGATTAAATCGTGAAATTTTTCAATGTCAGTGCTTTCAGTTAATGTATTGATAATTTTAGAAAATTTGTTGGTCACATTAAGTTCACATTAAGGAAACGACAATGAAGAATTAAAATCTGCACAAAAAGCAGTAAAGAGAAAGGTTAACAATTTATGTTCTGAAACAGAAGGAAAAATAATTAAGTTAGATTAAAAAGTAAATAAGGCATCTGAAACTGTAATAAACAGTGTAAATTTAGTAGGAAAAATTAATGAAATTCAGGAAAATTTAGTAACAAAAACTATTTGGACCTGTCAGGTGTTTTTTTTTCAATAATTTACAGCCTATTGATTTCTTGCAGCATTGTAAAGATAACGTTGTTTCTGGTATGCCAGATAACTAAAGATTAAATTTCTCAAAAACTTTCATGAGGGACAGGTATTGTCTTGGGGTAATCCAAATTCGGAATAGGGTGAAACCTTTAATGATTTTAAGAATGGAATGACTGAGATAGATGTACTAAATAAGTGGAATTTGGTTCATGGGCGAAACAACTCACTTCATCAGCTTCTTTAATGTGCAAACAAATTATGTATGGCTAGGGAAAGGAATATTTCACACAACTTTTACAAAAAGGGGCTGGAGTTCTGGTTACAATGAGGAGAATTTTAGAAGCACTGATATAGGAATTTTAGGCATTAAGATCAGGACAACAGGATAAGAGAATGTAATGTTAATGGAAGGGGGGAGGCTGGGAAAGAAATGATGATAGCAGAAACAGAAGCTGGGATGGGGAAACATAATGCAAACAAACTTGAGACAGAATTACACGGAAAACTATCCAGAATACTTGGGATCACCTCAATGAGGTTCCACACTTTTGGGGTAAACGAAAGATATTACAACAGGGTCTCTAACTTTTACTGGAAATCATTACATAAGTTTTGAATATTTTGGGATGTAAGTGGAAAAGTATCCATAACAAAATAAGTGTACTGAAAAACAAATAGAGAATCCAGACTTGGGAGTGGAGGATGTAAGTGATTTTTACAACTGGGCTGAAAGTGAGGTACAAAATCATTATGACAAAATGTTAATACTAAGTGATGATAGTGTTTTTGTTAGTGAATTCCAGGAAAATAAAGAGAATGATGAAGTTGCATCTGATAATTAGTTATTCCCAAACCATCACATAATCCACAGTCACTGAAGAATCCTATTATAGAAATAGAGACATGTTGTGTCATTTAAAACTGCGTGCTAGTTTAGAAAGAAAAGGGGAGATTTCTATGAGATCAGTTTGGAGATAATGTTGACAGAGAATTATTTTAGAACCAATTAGCAAAGATCAGTTGACTGTTATATCCAAACAGGTGGAATGGAGTGAAAATGGGACTGAGTGAGAAATGTATAGGTAATAGTGATCTGTTTCGCATCCAACCAGTGTCCAAAACTACTACCTTTAATGTAGATTCCGATGATCTTGTTAATTTAATGAAAACTAGAAAGGATGGAATTAAAGGAAATTTTAAAGATGTTAAAAATGATTTGTTATATAAGTTTCTAAAGGGGAAGAGGATGAAAAGGAATGAAGTTGTCCTTACATTAAAGTCAAAGTAGATTAGTAGGAAGGTAAATGCTTAATTGACACAGGAAGTCTTGTTTGTGGAATTTCAGATAAATTGAGGGATAAAATCAAGAATGGGAAAGACTTTGTGGGAATGTGAATAGTTGGTGCAAAAATTAGAGGAGCTCCTGCGAGATGAAGGAAATCAGTAAAAAGACAAGAAGAGAATTTTTTAATTGGTGTAGTTAAATACAGTGATCCTATTTTTAAGAAGGTAATAGCAGAAGGAAAATGAGAGTGTCATAAATATTCAGGATTTAGAAATTTAAGAAAGAAAAAAGTACTTTCACTTAAGATTAAGGTATGAATTTTATGGAGTTTCTGGTTTATAATTATAACGTTTTAGAAAACGTTTCTCAAATTTTCAAAATTGTAATGAAAATTGAAAACTTGTTACTAGTAATCTGCCTACAACATTATACACTCTTAATCTGAAAGCTAGCATAAATAAGAAACCAGAAAAGATCCAGTGTAGAAATCTTACTAAGAATGCTAATTGTGAAACTTTAGACAGAAATACCAGCACTTTCTTAATGCACTTCAAAGTAAATGGGTTAGGTACAACCAGTCATAAAGGTAGGGTGATTGAAATTGATGTACTGCAGATTTTACGCTTAGAATGCAAAAGTATTAAAATTATTTGTTCTATTAAACATTGGCTTACAAAAGATTGTGTAACAATTTTAAATAAGCTAAACAATTTCAGTGTAGCCTCAAGTTTCTGTAGTACAGATAGTACATATGGAGGCTCATGCATACATGTAAATAACTCTTTAGAATACAAAGTGAAAGACGATTTCAATTTTCTAAACGAAGAAGATGTATTTAAAAGCTGCTCAGTGGAATTAGAAAAACAAAATATTTTCATTACATCAATATTACGAATTCAAGGTGTAGCAGCAAGAAAATTATTTTGATCAAAGGTAATGGGTCTTTTACTGAAAGTCAGTAATGACATAAAGGAAAGGGGTCTAATAGCCACTGATTTCAATATAAATTTATCAAATGAAACCAATGACTCAATACAGGTTATGGACCTAATCCAAAAATTTGGGTTCAAGGCAAACTTACTGAATTCACAAAAAAATGAGAATAAAGTAACCTGTATCGAAAATATTCTAACAAATTATAAATTCGTTGATGGAAGGAAAATATGTGTAGATTTAGGACTTCCAGACCATTCTGCTTTGTTTATTGAAATGACTAATACATATGAACAAAGTACTAGAAAAATGTACAGCAAAAGACATTTTACTGTTGAAAACTTAAAATTGTTCTTCTCTAAATTAGGAGCGATGGAGCGGCAAGTCCAAGATGAGATTCCAATATCTGTATATTTTAACATATTTTTCGAAATTTTTGTACATATATTTAATGAAATGTTTTCGATTAGAGTGTGGCAGACAAAAGTGTCTAATAAGCTAAATTGGATCACTGTTAGAATAAAAATATCCTGTGAAAAGAAGCCAACTGCACAAGGAACTGAAATACAACAAAGACCCTGTTTTCACTATGTTAAACAGAACAAAAGCATATTTAAAAGGGTAGTGAAAGCAGCGAAAGAAATGGTTAATAATAAATACATCCCTGCCCATGGAAGGAAATCAAAGGCAGTATAGTCCATCATAAAGTAAGAACTCGGGATTAGAACTGAGAGCAATGATATTTCCAAAATTATGGTGGGGAGAAAAATTGTAACAAACCCGGTTCAGATGTCAGTGTCATTCAACACGTATTTTTAAAAATGTATGTAAATCAGATGTAAATATTGATGTTATGTGGAGAAAGTACATTTAAGACACAAGACAGAAGAATACTTCAACAAATTTGAGAAAATTTCAGGTAAAGATGTAGAGAAAACTATATTATAGCTAAAAAACAAAAATTCTGCTGGGTGGGCTGGCATACCAACTAAAGTTGTTAAAGCAGCTGCCAGGATAATAGTTCAATAGCTAATAAATCACTCGAAAAAGCTCACTTTCCTGATGTCCTAAAGTATGTGGAGGTAAAACCTTTGTTTAAAAAAAGTTCAAGAGAAGTTAGGGAGACCTACCACCCAATTTCTATTCCACTAATTTTTTTTTCAAAAATATTTCAATAAGTGGTGGTAAAACAAATTTCCAGAGAAATCAAACATATTTGCAGTTAATCAATATGGCTTTCAAAAAGGCAAGAGGACAATAGAGGCCATTAATGAGTTTGTGGAAAGAAACAGTTCTGCCTTAAACAAGTCGAGAAAAGATGCAGGGGCACTCTGTGATCTCACAAAAACAATTGATTGTGTAAACCATCACTTGCTCCTGTATAAAATGGAAAGGTAGGGAATAGGGGATTGTGCTTTAGAGTGGTTTAGGTGTTACTTCATGAACAGAAAACGAAGGGTGGTTATATCATCAAGTAAGGGAAATTCCTTCTCTGATTCGATGATTATTTCACAAGAAATTCCACAAGTCTCAATTTTGGGTCCAATTTTGTTTTTGCTTTATAGCAATAATCTACCCCTGAATATAAATTCACACTCAGTTTTATTCACTGATGATACTTCTGCCCTTGTTGAAAGCAATGACCCCAAACAAATTGCTTCAACTGTCACAAAACTATTAGACAGTTTGGTAAACTGGTTCCAACTAAATGGGCTAAAATTGAATATTGGGAAAACACATTTGCTGCAGTTTAAAACTAAAAACTCTAAGTTAAAAGAATTCCACATTAGTCATAGAAACCAAGAACTGAAAGAAGCAGTCTGTGTTTAATTTTTAGGCATGCAATTGGACCAAAATCGATCGTGGTCTTCACACATAAAGTGTCTAGCAAGTAAATTAAACAGCCTGACACTTGCAATGAAGATTATGTCATATTCAGCTAGTATGGAGACAAGAAAAATACTTTACCACAACTACTTTGAATCAGTTATAAGGTATGGCATTATTTTTTTGGGAGGCACAAAATCAATAGTTGGAAATATGTCTAAAGCAAAACCGAAATTATCCTGTCGCCACTGTTAAGAAATTTAAAAATATTAAGTGCTCCATATCAGTAGATTTATGAACGGATTATCTTTGTATACAATAACCTCAAGTTATTCATAGACAATAACTTCAAACATCAATAGATTATTAGGAGCAAGGAGAATATCATGCTTGCTACTCATAAATTAAAGCTGTTTGCACAAACTCCAGCATACATGGGCATGAAAATTTACAATATTCTAAAAAAGAAACAAGCATGAAGACTGTTAGTACAGAAATTTTATTATTCCTTACAAGAATTTCTTAATGATGATATGACTATCGGAGCAAGAAAGCAAGTGGCTAAAATGTTTTGTTAATTTAGCTTATACGTTTTATGTCTAATAAATGACTGTAATAATTATTCTCTCTTTTTATAGTAATACTGTTGTTAGGCTGCACTCAGTCTCAGTGAATTTAAATAAATAATTATCGTTTCTGTAACACACATAAATTGTAATTGAAGTATTGATGAGTCCCCTGTACATTAAATCTTGTGATTTAACTCTGTATGTTAAGGGCCAACAAAATTCTGATTCTGATTCTGAACTAGACTGCAGTATTCAAATAAAATTACATTTGAACAATACTATATTTCATAAACCAACATTTAACTATGTGAAATCTAAACCTAACCTTTCAGAACAAAAATATTTTTTTATTGTTATTGTCATATGAAATTTCCAAGTCTCATTTGTTAGGATTCTTGGAAATGAAAATTTAAAACACATGCTTAGAGGAATTTTGAGAGGAATAGACACCTATGAAACATAAATATTTTTTTCTTACCTTCTTATTATAGTCCAAAGTCTCATTTGTCAGCGTTCTTGGGAACAAATCTGCAAATTTAGTATTGGAGGGAGGAAGGGTCGGGGGGGGGGGGGAGAGATGGGTGAGGCAAGCCCAGGACCCAGATGCTTTAGCAGTATTATTTCAGAAATTTTGACTTTCATACTGCAGTTTTTCTCTGACTCATCTGGTCATATTTTACAAACTTCTACTGCCATCCTGCTTTCTTTTATGTTGTATAAAGAACTCTGTGATAAGTCTGTTGATTCGTAGGTAAGTATGCAGATCTCACAGTGGGAATGTAATTTACTTTGAAGCACAAATTCTAAAAATTGAAAACAGCCAGGAGTGTACAAGAAGATAATATTTAATTGATGTTCATTTTGAGAAACGTCTCGAAGATGAAATCACATTTATTGTAATATAAATAATTTTGCTATGAATGAAGTAATTGGAAGAAATTTTATGCCTTTCTCAAACATAATGTATTAATGATCTAGTTTTATCTAAACAAATATTTGTTATGTTGTATTACTGCTACCTTGAAATAACACAAGGTGAACAACTATGAATTACTAATATTTTGGTAGTGAGGGGTCAGGCTAAAAACAAATTTTACTGCCACAAAGTAGTTATAGTCAGCAGCTGTATCTGAAAATATTAAAAAATCCAAAGTTTTACTAAGTGGAAAAAGTCAATATGTATTGAAAATATTAGGTTTACTTTTGTAAACTATGTCAGTATGTATCTATCCTCGTTGTTGAAAGAAAAGGCTTACTGGAGGAGGGAACTGTCAGATCAGTGGGATATGAATATAATGAGATGCTTGAAAAATCAGTTACAATGTAATGAATTTCTTGATTGAAAGTATATGCTGTGTAATGAAAGAGGTATTTGAATTATATGTAGAGTGTCGTTTGACTAGGGGTAACGTGACTATGTTTGGGATACTATGGTGATATTTGATTTTATGATGTAATTTGAGATTTATGTGATATTATGAGGGGTTTATTACGATCACAGGGAATACTGAGATGATGTTTGTGGTGTAGACTCTGATGATTATAGGGATCATGATGATGCTAGATAAAAGATGTGCTGGGGCCCACTTATGTTCCATTTTCTAATTTATATTATTCTTGTTCATGTTTGTACAATGAGAGAAATGTTGGAGATCAGTTAGTATTGTTTGCCAAAGTAAAGTTTTGATCTGTGAGCATGATCATGACTTACTGAAGTGCTTGCTGTCAGTCTAATATATCTGTGGTATGTAAATTTTGACTAAAACTCTGTCATGGATGATATAGTAATGATGTGAATGGAACAACAAGAAAGGTATAGATGAAATTGTGATTACAATGATGTCCTTGTTGTTGTGGTCTTCAGTCTGGTTTGTCTGGTTCGATGCAGGTCTCCTTGCTATTTTATACTGTGCAAGCCTCTTCAACCCTGAGTAACTGCTGCAACCTACATCCTACTGAATCTGCTTAATGTATTCATCTCTTAGTCTCCCTCTATGATTTTTACTCTTGACACTTCCCTCCAAAACTAAATTGATGATCCCTTGCTGCCTCAGAACGTGTCCTAACAATTAATCCTTTCTTCTAGTTAAGTTGTGCCACAAATTCCTCTTCTCCCCAATTGTATTCAGCACCTCCTCATTAGTTATGTGATCTTCCCATATAATCTTCAGAATTCTTATAAACACTTCCAGAAAACACTTCCTGACACTTAAACCTATTCCCAATGTTAACAAATTTCTCTTCTCCAGAAATGGTTTCCTTGCCATCACCAGTCTAGCTTTTATATCCTATCTACTTTGACCATCGTCAGTTATTTTGCTTCCCAAATAGCATATTATTTAAGTGTCTCATTTCCTAATCTAATTCCCTCAGCTTCACCTGATTCAATTCAACTACATTCCATTATCCTCGTTTTGCTTTCGTTGATGTTCATCTTACATCCTCCTTTCAAGACACTGTCGATTCCGTTCAATTGCTCTTCCAAGTGCTTTGCTGTCTCTGACAGAATTCCACTGTCTTTGACCAACCTCAAGGTTTTTATTTCTTCTCCCTGGATTTTAAATCCTACTCCAAATTTTTCTCTTTTGCCCTTAATGCTTACTCAATGCAGACTGAATAACATCAGAGATAGGCTTCAACCCTGTTTCACTGCTTCCCTTTCGTACCCCTCAACTGTTATTAACTGCCATATGGTTTCTGTACAACTTCAAAATAGCCTTTTGCTCCCTGTCTTTTACCTCTACCACCTTCAGAATTTGAAGGAGAGTATTCCAGTCAACATTGTCAAAAGCTTTCTCTGAGTCTACAAATGCTTTAAAAATAGGTTTGCCTTTTCTTAATCTATCTTCTAAGGTAAGTCATAGGGTCAGTATTGCCTCACGTGTTCCTACATTTCTACACAATCCCCTGATCCTCCCTGAGATCAGCTTCTACCAGTTTTTCCATTCATCTGTAAAGAATTCGTGTTAGTATTTTGCAACTACGACTCATTAAACAGATAGTTCAGTAATTTTCACACCTGTGAGCACCTGCTTTCTTTGGAATTGTAATTATTATAGTCTTCTTGAAGTCTGAGGGTATTTCGCCCATCTCATACATCTTGCTCACCAGGTAGAAGAGTTATTTTGATGGGGTTATAAAGTGATTCAAATATTTTACATTGACTGTGTCAAGCTAGTCAGTTACTTAGGAGTCACACAGAGGTCAATAATTTAACCAAGCATTCAGATTCCATGTGCAACAATATTAATGTGCAACCTCCTGAGAGTGGTGAGTATGAACGACTTCATCTTTGATATTGATCTTATGTAAATTACACAGCCACAAACTGACTACACCACAGGCTAACTTACACAATTGATGACACTTGCACTAGGATAGAATTGCCCCCCCACATCCCACCCCCACCCCACATTCTTCGGATAGCAATCAGTAAATTTTGATCACACATCAGAGTTTTATCAATTATTTTAGTTATACAGTAGTATTTAGAGCATGTGTGAGTTTTACTACTCTTTGTGTTTTATCCCATTTAGCATGTTATTTATTTGTGTTTATGTATTGGTTTTGTGGGTTCTGAGCCACATCCATGAATTTAGCATCTCAGCATTGGTACCTGTATTGCAAACAAAGTCTGTAGGGGAAATTTTGTGTTATTTGTTTACTAGCTTAGAGTGAGGTAGCAGATTAAGTATACTTCCAAATAGTTATACTTCCAAATAGTTATTTCTTGAGTCATGCCAGTTTTCTTTCTCTCCCTCCTTTTTGTGAATCTTGACAAGGAGTAGAGTGAGGTTCTTACACAGTCAAGCGCAAATAGATTTCTGTAACAGTATGGAACATGTACATAACAGAGGTGTGGACTTATCCACAGACAAATTGGCTAGCTTCCCCATGGAGTAGTTTGTCATAAGTACAAATGACAGCCATTTCGCAATGATAAATGATGAGTTACAGGAAAATGGACATAACAGTAGAAACAATTTTGAAGACAAAGATGATAGGAACCATGTAGAAGCTATAGTCACTATCAGAAATTCAGAAAAAGAGATAGAAGATAGACTGATACTGCGACACCAATGCCATAGCACTAATTAATCATGGGTATCATAACAAATTATAGGCGCGCATTATGAACCGCAGCCTGATCCAGCGATTGCCCCCTTTCGTCAGATAAAGAAGCAGATTGAGGAAGCAGAAGAGGTATGACAGAGGAGGCAGGGAGAAAAGACAGCATGAGGAAAACAATTAATGAAGAAAATCACTGAATATATGAATGAGTTTGGGGACAAGTTACAGAAACATGTAAACTTAGTGCAGAGGCAAAAAAAGATGAATGTCTCAACCAAATAGAGGCAACAGGGGCTAAGAAAATTGCTCTTGTTGCTGACAATCATGAAAAACTAGCGAGGTCCAGGGCAAAAAAGAGACCTAAAATCTTGGCATAGGGGCAAAATGCAGTAGTGGTGAACACCTGAAGTGATACCAAAGTGGTCAATTGTTTAGCTCATGTTGAGCAAGCATTGAGAAAGGTAATGTCAAGAACTTGTGCTGTGGAGTTGATATGCAGATGTTCAAGCCACTTGGTATGGACAGTGCTGACAGGTTGTGCACAGAGCTGTAGTACACAAGCGACATCATGTGCCAAGTCCAGTGCACACCCACATGATCTCATTGTGCCAATGAAGGAGATTACACCTGACAATATTTTTTGATAATTGAGGTAGACGTGACAACCACAGAAAACATGAGCTTTCCCACGATGTGAGACTCAGTGAGATGCACAAGTGTGAAGGATGAACCCACATTCGACCACAGCATTTTCTTTCTGTATTGAAATTTCAAAATTTTAAGGAAAACTGTAACACGCTCCATCCAAAGATTTGGATAGGACAGTTGAGCTGCTCAATACCATATTCATGGCCCCTCAGTGCAAAGCTGAAATTCATACATGTATATATGGATGAAAAGACCACAGAAAGAATGTAATATGTTTCAGAAAATTCCAGCACCTTCAAGGAGGTCAGGTAGGCAATTCTCACTAACTATTAGTCACAAGAAATACAGTATATGGCAAAGCAAGAAATCATAATGTAGACTGAATACAATGGACCAATGGACCAATAAAGATGTTTGAAATTTTATTAAAGAGGAATCAGTTCTTGAATGTGCCGTGTAGCCCAGCAAAGGTAATGAAAGGCGGCAAGCTCTTCTGGCCAATCCTCTCCCACTGGAAAGACCATCAGGCCCTCCCCCTTTCATTTTTTCTTTCTTTATCATGCAAATTTTATCAAAATCATTATGTTAAAATTTCTTTTCCTTTTTTAATATAAAATGTGAAGGACGATTAGTGGTGACTGACTGCACTGTTCCTGCATGACTTGGGAGTCCGTAATGGAATCAAACTCTTTTCTCTATACTGTTTTTCGATTGATGGACGTGACTGCTGCATTTAAGGTGAGAGGCAGCAGCCAATGAGTGTGTGTGCATGCCACAGATAGATGCACAGTGGGCATCGGTAGAGGAAGAGCCGCTCTCTCTGCTCATGTGTATGATGGGTGTAATGGTAGATACATTTTTGGGAGTTTTTGTTGGAGAGTAGAGGCTTGACACTCACTGCTTTGCTATAGCGGAAGTAAGTCATTTTATCTTGTCCATATCAATGGAGAGTTTTCTCTTCCCACCATCTGGCCGAAACTTAATTTTTTTCTCGGCCACAGCTGGCCGGAGTGGCCGAATGGTTCTAGGCGCTACAGTCTGGAACCGCGTGACCGCTACGGTCGCAGGTTCGCATCCTGCCTCAGGCATGGATGTGTGTGGTGTCCTTAGGTTAGTTAGGTTTAAGTAGTTCTAAGTTCCAGGGGACTGATGACCTCAGATGTTAAGTCCCATAGTGCTCAGAGCCATTTGAACCATTTGAATTTTTCGCGGCCACAAAACAAGCAATCTACTGATCGGAGATCATCTGCTGGCATACAACACAGCAACCTACTTTACTGCATTGGCATCACCCTCACACCGCTGACAACTTCACACTGTATGACTGCTGCACTAGTCAAGTTTTGCTGCTTTGGCAAGTAGGGCAATTATAAGCCATTAACCTGCTCTCTCATTTCGGTATTGTTTATGCAGTGGCTGCACTGAGATTCTTTATTGTGTGCTCACCTAATCTTCCACACGTGTGATCAACTACTTGGACATAATAGGCAAATCTATATGTTATGATTAGCAGCGTGCCACTCACCATAGGTTGGAATGCCAACACTTATTACCAATTTAAATTTTTCGTTTTGATGCGAGGGGAGGGGGGGGAGTCCACAGCCTCAATGTGTTTTGTGAATTAAAACATGGTCCAAGTAGGTTGTATCATTACTATTACTGTTATTATTATTATTATTATTATTATTATTATTATTATTATTATTATTATCTATTTGATTGACTAGTTTCAATCTGTGGTCATTTTTAAGCACATACCTTAAGCTTCCACGTCCATTTTACATTAAAGGTAATATGTCACTGGTAAATATCTGCCACATACACACAGAAGCAAGATGTATTCCCATCAACATGTACCAATGATATATTATAATGTAAAATGATGATGGAAGCTTGATTTGATTTGATTTTAGCGGGGAAGCTAAAACAGCTTTGGTCTAAACCACTACTGCCCACACCGAAACCAAGTTCATTGTGCGGTATTGCTCCCTGTATGTCTAGTAAAGCCAATCAGTGCCCTTAAATAGTGCAAGGAGTCCCTTTACCAGTTTTTTGTTAGACACAATTTCTTCAGGTCTAGTTGTCTTTGTTTCTTGCTCTCCAGTGCCTTGCGTTCGAAGATTAGGCGTGATGCAGTTTCTTCACTTTTGTCACAGATCCTACATTTAGGGTCTTCTCCTATTATACCCATTGTATGTAGGTGTTTTTTGAAGTTCCCATGGCCGGTCATCAGTCCAACCATGAGTTTAATATCTTTCCTGTTCAAGCCCACGATTACACGGCTTCTTTTAAAACTTGGCTTCGGCATCATTAACTTACCATGCTGTCTTCTAAGCCAGTTCCACAGTTCTAGTTTGATCATAGCCTTGGTGATTCTCAGGACAGGTTCTGCTCCAATGAAGGGAATCTATGCCCCCATCCTGGCCAATCTGTCAGCTTGTTCATTGCCACCGATCCCTGAGTGGCCAGGGACCCACACTAGGTTTACCCTATTGCTTCCCTCTAACTCCACCAGAGCCCTGTGACATTCTGCTGCAATCTTAGATCTTGTTGCAGGGGCTGCCAATGTATTCATGGCTGCCTGGCTGTCTGAATAAATGTAGATGTAACTTTCTGCCTGCCTTGTGATTTGTCCACAGGATCCTTCACTGGTCTTACCAGAAACATGTCATCAAATATTGCTTTTAAGGTTTGGAATAGACATAAGAAAGAATCACTGCCTACTAGCTCTGCAATTTTCTGCTGCCAGTTTACACAAGAGAGAACTGCTTTGAGATCATTTAGTCTCTCTCTTTTAACAAATCTTCTTTTGAATGTGTAGTTTGAATGCCATGTGCCTATCTGCAGTTTGCTCCTCATACTGGTTCCCATTACTGGCGCACAGTGATCTGCTATCATAGGTTCAACTACACTGAGTTTATAATCCCAGATGTTGAAGTTAGTGATTGTGGTGTCCAGGCATGCACCACCACTTGTCGGGAGCTTATTTGCAATAAACAACCCATAACTGGTAATTAATATCATAAAGACCCTCTCTGTGGCATCTCCATCCCCCCAGTGCCTTGGTCTGATTTCGACGCATCAGTGAACCAGCTACTGTCCTCTGTATGGTGTCGAACTGTTTTTTCCCACTGTATCCTGCTTCCAATTATTATGTTGCAAGGCTTGTTGAAGTAGTTGAGAGTTACTATATAGTCAGCCAGCATTTCCCCAGCCATTCCTATATTTACCTCACTCTCCATTTTAGTGTGTGATTCTGGATATCCCAATGAGATCCAGTTTTTACCAGTTTTGAATCTGTAAGCACCAGCTGCTGCCTTCATCTTGACCGAAAGGTATAGTGGAGGCATGTCCAGTATGGCCTCCATCCCAGCGGTTGGTGTGCTACTAATTCTGCCTGTTATGGCTAAGCAGGCCAGTCTCTGCACCTTAGCAAGCTCCTTAGCTGCAACCTGCTGTTCTACCTTCTTCCACCACACTACTGCCCCGTAGGAGATCCTATGTCTAACCACCATGGTGTATATCCAGTGGCATACCTCTGGGGCTTAGTCCCCACTTTTTGCCATAAGCCCTTCTTTTATTCACTAGAGTACCTTTCGCATTGGAGCAGATACTCTTAATGTAGGGGGTCCATGTTAGTTTCTCATCTAAGGTTACCTCTAGATATTTCAATATCGCCTTCACAGGTAGAGTTTCATCGAAGAGCTTTAGATTCCAACTTGAGTGTTGGATATGCTTCTTCATGAATGGTACCACAACAGTCTTCTTAGGATTACCCTTAGATCCTGTTTAATGCACCAGTCTTGCACAATGTCCAATGAATCTTGTGCCATATTCCTAACTGTGTCAGTAAATTTGCCAAGTATTTCCACGACAAGGTCATCTGCATATCCTTGGCAAAAGCACTGTTTGGAATTTACTGCCTCAAAGAGTTTGTTCACCACTAGATTCCACAATAACGGGGACAAAACTTCTTCTTGTGGACAACCTCTAGTGGTGTTAATTACCATTTTTTCATTCATCACGGTGGCCTCTACCTTCCTTCCACTAAGCATGGCCTTAGTTCATCTACATACAGGGTGTTACAAAAAGGTACGGCCAAACTTTCAGGTAACATTCCTCACACACAAACAAAGAAAAGATGTTATGTGGACATGTGTCGGGAAACGCTTAATTTCCATGTTGGAGCTCATTTTAGTTTCGTCAGTATGTACTTTACTTCCTCGATTCACCGCCAGTTGGCCCAATTGTAGGAAGGTAATGTTGACTTCGGTGCTAGTGTTGACATGCGACTCATTGCTCTACAGTACTAGCATCAAGCACATCAGTACGTAGCATCAACAGGTTAGTGTTCATCACGAACGTGGTTTTGCAGTCAGTGCAATGTTTACAAATGCGGAGTTGGCAGATGCCCACGGGGCGATAGCCGTGGCGCGGTACATTTGTATCGAGACAGATTTCCACAACGAAGGTGTCCGGACAGGAAGACGTTGGAAGCAATTGATTGGCGTCTTAGGGAGCACGGAACATTCCAGCCTATGACTCGCGACTGGGGAAGGCCTAGAACGACGAGGACACCTGCAATGGACGAGGCAATTCTTCGTGCAGTTGACGATAACCCTAATTTCAGCGTCAGAGAAGTTGCTGCTGTACAAGGTAACGTTGACCACGTCACTGTATGGAGAGTGCTACGGGAGAACCAGTTGTTTCCATACCATGTACAGCGTGTGCAGGCACTATCAGCAGCTGATTGGGCTCCACGGGTACACTTCTGCAAATGGTTCATCCAACAATGTGTCAATCCTCATTTCAGTTCAAATGTTCTCTTTACGGATGAGGCTTCATTCCAACGTGATCAAATTGTAAATGTTCACAATCAACATGTGTGGGCTGACGAGAATCCACACGCAATTGTGCAATCACGTTATCAACACAGATTTTCTGTGAACGTTTGGGCAGGCATTGTTGGTGATGTCTTCATTGGGCCCCATGTTGTTCCACCTACGCTCAATGGAGCACGTTATCATGATTTCATATGGGATACTCTACCTGTTCTGCTAGAACATGTGCCTTTACAAGTACGACACAACATGTGGTTCATGCACGATGGAGCTCCTGCACATTCCAGTCGAAGTGTTCGTACGCTTCTCAACAACAGATTCAGTGACCGATGGATTGGTAGAGGCGGACCAATTCCATGGCCTCCACGCTCTCCTGACCTCAACCCTCTTGACTTTCATTTATGGGGGCATTTGAAAGCTCTTGTCTACGCAACCCCGGTACCAAATGTAGAGACTCTTTGTGCTTTTCTTGTGGACGGCTGTGATACAATACGCCATTCTCCAGGGCTGCATCAGCACATCAGGGATTCCATGCGACAGGGGGTGGATGCATGTATCCTCGCTAACGGAGGACATTTTGAACATTTCCTGTTTCAAAGTGTTTGAAGTCACGCTGGTACGTTCTGTTGCTGTGTGCTTCCATTCCATGGTTAATGTGATTTGAAGAGAAGTAATAAAATGAGCTCTAACATGGTAAGTAAGCGTTTCCGGACACATGTCCACATAACATATTTTCTTTCTTTGTGTGTGAGGAATGTTTCCTGAAAGTTTGGCCGTACCTTTTTGCAACACCCTGTATAATGGTCCCTAAGTCATGCGCCTCTGCTGCCCTAACTATGGAATTGAAGGTTGTGTTACTAAAGGCCCCTCAATGCCCAGGAAGATGCAGAGGGCTATTTCTTGAAAGTGAAGTGCTTTCTCCACCCTCCCAGTGAGTTGATGGAGAGCTGTCTCACATGATTTACCTGGTTGATATGTGTGTTGGTTTGAATGTAGAGGAGCCCTAGTTAGCCTCCTCTCCCCAACAGTATATTAACCAGTTTTTCCAATGTTTTAAGAATGGAGGAGGACAGACTGATTGGTCTCATATCCTTGGCCTTAGTATCATCAATTCTCCCTGGCTTTGGAATAAAGACAACCTTCACTGCCCTCCAGGCATTGGGAATGATTCCTGTTGCTAGGCTAACCCTGAATAACCTGCATAGGACTCTTATGAGATTCTCTCCTGCCTGTTGCAGGAGAGCTGGAAAGATTCCACATGCGCCAGGTGACGTGAACTGTTGAAATGTTCCAACAACCCATTGGATCTTATTGAAGTCGACACACTCCTTGGCCGATTCCCAGTCCTCTCTTCGAGTATCTGAGAACCATTGTCTCTCAGGGATCCCATTCTGTCTATGTTATCTGCCACAGCATATTGAGGAAAGTGAGATTTGGGAAGCAGTTCCAGCATCTCATGCACTGTCTTTGTATATCCCCCATCCTCCCTCGACAAGCCTCCTGGATTAGTTGGTACTCTAGTGAGAATTCTGTGACATCTGGCTTGAGCAGCTGTGCCATCCACTTCCTCACAGAATGCCTTCTGGGGTGCCTACTTTGCTTGTCTAATTGCATAGTTGTAGTTGACAAGGGCCTCACGGTATTTTGTCTTTTACATTACAATACGTTGCGTTACAATATTTGTCCTTTACGTCTCACAAGATTAAACAGTCTTCATACCTGTTTTCTTTGCATTTCCAAGTTATTGTTCCACCAAGGCACACTCCTATTTGTGCACTTCTTGGTGATTGCACAGTTGTCCTGGTATGAGGTCACTATGGCAGCTTCCTCAAACATTACTGGCTTCCTCATCAAGGTTATAATTTCTGATAAACTTAAGCCAAGGTCCCTCCTATATGTCTCCCAGTCTCTTTTCCTGGGATTCCTATAGACCATGGTCTGTCTGATTCCCATTTCATCCTTGAATTTAATATACATGTGGTCTGATGAGGATGGCTCCAATGGCACATGCCATTGTTTGACATAGCTGCCCATCATCACGGAACCGAAGGTTATGTCAATTACTCCTTCCCTTCTGCTATTCCTGAATGTAGGTTCATAACCCCTATTCAGGACCTCCAAGTTGTTGGACAAGAGAAATTAAAGAAGGTGATTACTTCTACTGTTGGTGTTTTTGCTGGCCCCACTAAGTGTGGTTGGTCACCTTGCCGATGCCAAGCTTCTGTCGGTCTCCTTACCTCCAATGGAAGAAGAGAGCTGTCTTCATAAGGAAGGTATTCTGAGGCCACAACAATTTCTCTCATGCTACCTTCCTCGCATTGCTGCATCCTGATGGTCACCAGGACGCTCGAGCAGAAATCCATCATTGGCATTAAAAAAGTTCAATTTCTCACATAGATGCATGTTTTGGAGTTTTTTAAATTTCTAGCATAAATCAGCTTACCTCCAGTGCCACCAAGGCCCAATACGTCCCCTCTCCCTTCTTATATAAAGTAGGGTTCTTATATCAGGGCCATGTCCACATCCTGTCTCTCCAGACAACGGCTCAAGGCAGCAGTGGCCCCTTTACTGTGCTGCAGATTAATCTGCAGCACCTCCAGTCTGCATCTGGCTGCCATCATTGCCTTTGAGATCTTTCATTACCCTGACAGCGACCTGCAAGAACCCTAAAAACAATTTTAGGTGTTGCTCTCGCATCACCTTCAGGGACTTCTCTCTGACCTCCACCACCAGAGTTCGTTCTTCTGGTACAACCCTCTGGTTGATTACTCTCCAATCCTGAGTCGAGACTTTTGGGTTCTGGGCCCCTATTTTCTCAAACAGAGTCTTTGGAGAGATATCCTTAAGGATCTTTGGTACCCATATTGACACCTTTGTGGACTTAAGAAGCTCAGCTGCCGTCTTGACTAGCAGCTTCACATCCTCCCATAGGGAATATCATACGCACCTTGGTCTTGAGCCATTCCACCGTATACATCCCCGTGCAGACAAAAATGAGGACACCGCGATCTAGATAGAGCCTCCTGAAATTGGGTCCTGGGCCAGTCTTGCTCCTCCTGCTGCAAGGTGATGCCTACCAGTGGATAGCCTTCCTGGATAATTGCCATCTTGAAAACTAAGACTGCAGTACTATAGGTCTATTTCCTTATTTTTTGCCTTGGCTTTTTCTCGGCTCACTTATCCTGAGAGGAGGGAGTCTTACATTCCTCACTTTTCCGCTTGTTACCTGTCTTTGACGTTGTAGGGGTCTGTGTATCCCCTTCAACCTGAGACAGTTTTTTCTTAGGGGTCTTGGGCTCAAGCCATTTTATTTCCCTTCACTTATGTTTGGGAAGCCATTCTTTTCCTTTCTTTTGTTTCTGTTTCCTGAGAAGTTACCTCCTCTGGGTCCCAGACAAGGCTTTAATCTTGATCTGGTCCTACTTCCCAGTTACAGTTCCCACTTCTTGCTCTGGTCTAGACCCAGATCCAGTAGTCGGAGTTCATTCCATCATTTGTGACCCCGACAATTGGGTGTCTGAGGTCTCAGTTTGCCCCTCAGTTTGTTTTAATTTATTTTCATCTGTTGTATCCATCTTGGTCCCATGAGATTTAGGGATCTAGATGGTCCACACCATGGCAACCTCAAGGCCACTTACTCTGGGAAATCGTCCGGTATACCTGAGGCTCCATTTTCAACAGATCTTCCCATGTGCCATGCACCCCTCGGCATGGATCACTTCACACCTTGGGTTGGGGAAGAGAATTAGGTAAGGACTAGGAGTGGATAAGGAAAACAGAACGTTGTGGGACACTCATAGTACGATCCATCAGCTAAGGCCTTTTCGTCAGTAGGTCCTCTACCTTCGGCATAGCCTTCAGCTTCCTGCAGATACGCAAGCCTCTCCACCTGCACGGACAGTGCTTCGTCAAGGTGCAGCCCAGAGTGGAAGCTGGAAGCTTAAGATATGTGCTTGAAAATGACCAAAGGTCGAAATTGGCCAATTGCATAGATAATAAAAAATAATAACACAGCCTACCTGGATGAAGTTTTCATTCACAAAACTTATTTTCAAGTTAGGATTCCCATGATTATTCCTAGTCATCCAACCACATATGACACTGAAATTGTACACACTATAAGCATCTGTCATCCAGTATTGTATACCTTTGCCTAAGTCATGACCTAGACTTCATTCAATAAATCTAGCTGTGATATTGTGAAGCATCAAAGACTCACTTCCCTTATCATGCCACTTATTTTGCTGGAGTTATCAAGTGATTCAAATATTTGACATTGACTATGTCAAGCTAGTCAGCTCATTAGGTCTCACACAAAGGTCAACAATTTAACAAAGTGTTCCGATTGCATGCACAACAGTATCAATGTGCCACTTCTTGTGTGGCTAGAATGAGAAGTGAAAGGTTACATATATACACTACTGATTTTTCTTATTTATTTCATGTGTGCTCATTAATTTCATATAATCCCAAAGTAAACTGTTGGGGTAGAGGAGGGGGCAGATAGAATTTGTATGCCATATATTAAAATGTTGGTTTTTTGGTTAGGTCAGCTAAAAATGAAACAGTTTCATTCCTCTAACTATGATACTTGTCTTATACTTTATAGAAAATCCTTTTGTCTTCTTTTGAAATGTATAAGTGATTTTATGCTTTTTGTAAAATCTGTGCTTACATTATGTAAAGAAACTTGAGAACTTTTCACCATTTATTTGTACTTAGTTCTAGTATCTGCTGGAATTCACACCTTGTTTCAAGCCTTTTACTGCCATGAACAATTTTTCCTTTCAAACGTTTGTTTACATCTGCTGAAAAAATGCAACTAGAGGAAGGGATATGTTGAGGGAAATTTGAATACTGAAATGAACACAAAGAAGAAACTCAAAGAGAATGTGGTGAAGGACACCATTAATTTGAATTACAAATGGACCAGAAAGATGATGAGTAAATAACAGAAACTTTTATACTGATACTAATAATTATGACATTATTGTTATTAGAGTCAGCATACAACTATGGTTAATAACGAAGAAGAAACGTTTTGGAGACAGGGATTAATGACAAAATGTTGTAATCTTCTATATTTTATTTGTACTGATTTAGGTGAATATAAATGAACGCTAATGCATGAACAGTGGCGTGAAAAATGAAAAAATCATTATAATCTTTTTTTATAATGCAAGATAAATTTGCTATACTTTTTTATCTTCCCTGCATGTAAGTTAGGAAAAGTCATGTTTAAACTTCATATGAGTATGATCTATAGTAGCACAAAGATTAGTAATATCTGTGTTTACTATATAAGTATATCATTATACCACTATCAAGATAATGAAAGTGAAACAGTCAACAATTTATATGGTCAAATATCGCCAGTTTATACTATTCATACAAAAAACTGTTTAAAATCTTGAAAACTGGAATCAAAAAAAATGTCCATGGGATAAGCAATGCTATTATAATATATTTATGTTCCATAGCCTCACACAACCCCATACATAATTCTGAACAGTAATGTGTGTGTGAGGAGGGGGCAGGGATGCATTGAAAAATAATCTATATTTTTATGATATCTGCGCAGTAGCACACAATAATATAGCTTTGTTGTGTCACTCTCTCTATAGCATTTTATTATAATGACATTTCTCGGCATTGGCAAAATTTATTTTCTCTTGTTTCCAGGTCCATTTTGATGTTTGACAGCTATTTTTTGGAATTTCATTTATAATTATTATTTTGGAAATTCATTTCTTCATACGTATATCTTTTTTCTGAAAACATTAATTATCCGATGTGATCGTTGATGGTTGATAGGGGCGTGCACAAATCTAGGGATATGTCTCCATTGCATTTACAAAATTGTAAAAATTCTGTGATGAACGTATAATGTTTATATTCAACAGTGTTTTGATTTTGATTGTGGTAAAATACAGAGAAGTGTGAAGTTGAAAAAGAGTTTCATTCAAGAGTATTTCTTATTTATCCAAATGTATTATTACAAAAGTGAACAGAACTTGATTACTAACAGTACTGTTGCATCAATCATCAGTTTCAGAAAAGAATTTTGTACATAAAACAAATGAAGACCTTGGCCTCTTATGGAGAGCAGACCCCAGTTATCTTAAAAGATAACAAGCAGAGCCAATTTCTAGAAATCAAGAAAATAAAGATTCCGTGTTCCATAAAGTGAACAATAGAAATTTCTGCGTTTGTTTCTCTATGCATAAATGTTGAAAAAATAATTTTTGCTAGTTAATTATCATCATTTTTATTTTATTTTTCTATTTTACTGTTAGGACCATTTGTGGATGGTGATTTTTTTAAACTTGGTAGTTGCTGCTGAACTTTTATGTTCACTTTAGGTAGAAGAGATTCACATGGTCCCATTATCAAAATTGACAATCGTGTATCCCACACAGGTTATGACAGATGACTTTCTGAATGAGCTCACAAAATTTTTAAAGGGTTTGCTGCAAATTCTTTAGCACTCCATGTAGATGTCACAGGCAAACAGCTGGATGCAACATCCTTAGCAGTGTTGAAGTAAGCATAGGAAATGTAGGTTTGTCATGGGATTTATTAGTTTATGTGCCACCAGACAGAGCACCAGCCATGCTGGAAAATAAACCAGGATTCGTAGAGTAACGGAATAGGAAAATAAAAAGCTTTCAATATCCAATTCCCACATACAACACAAAACAGCATATAAACATGTTCTAGATTTCTCCAAGCATTTCACTCAGGATTGATTGTCTTGTTTACACAAGTCTCCACACAGCTCTCCATCCTATTCCCTATGACAATGGAAGGTATTATAGTGCTCAATACTTGCAGACCTGCACTCACCATCTGCTTGTGGAGCACATTTGCTGTGAAGCCCTGCTTTAGTAGATAACCTTCATTTCCAAGCAGAACATGAAAGTCTCATCTTTGTTCCTGGAATAGTACAGTGGTGTTAAACACCTAGCAATCTCTCTCTAGTCTTGATGGCAAGGCAACAGTAAAAAAGACTCACCATGACTCTTTTTTCAACATATCATACAATTTAAAAGCTAGACCTACAGGTCTAGACCAGCTCAGGCCTGTATGTTAACTGAAGATTAAAACTGTTTATAATTTCTGAACATAATATGTCTATTGTCGCATGCCTGCTGTACACACACCCATAAAATTTTGAAACTGCCATGCCTCTCACCACAGCCTTCTACCATTGTTTCACATCATCTTGCTCAGGGAAGATACATGCCTAAAGTGTGAAAATTACCATAAGTTGCTTGGCAAGCACGTTTCCTTCATTATTATACCTGCTGTAATGTTAGATATTCTAAATGAATATCTCGGTGATGTGAATTATGAACCACTTTCCAACTATCCTCAGCAAGCAATAACAGCATGTGCCTTTTAAGGCTTTCCCATTGTGTTGAGTAATTTTCAAGTGCTCCACTTTATAGGGTTCCATACCTCAATCAGTAAAAACGGAATGCTGATAGGATCACATTGCAGTGCGTCCCTCCGTCTGTCTGTCAGTCTGTCTGTCTGGTCACCCATCTGCCTGTTAAAAAATCATTCTCTCAGTAACGGGTAGATGTATCAAGTTGAACTTTATGTCACCGACTGATGTCTATGGTCCGCCGGCGGTGTAAAACATTCAAGATTGCAAATCAATGCTATCAAAAGATACAACCATTTATATAACATATTTTGATACTCATAAACTCTCTCCAAAATAAAACCTATACGATACTTTTCGTTGTATTACAATCATTAAATTTGGGAAGAAGTGAGATTTTCCAGTACAAGTAAAAACCCAAAAGTAAAGAGATAATTCAGAGGCTTCCTTTACCAGGATACAGGTTGGCTGGCAGCTTTTCTAGGAGCTCTTTGCGGTGTGGGGGAGTAGCCATGTATGTGAAAAACGGTATCCCATTTGAGTCAATTGATGTTTCAAAGTACTGCACTGAAAAGGTGTTTGAATGTTGTGCAGGTGTGGTTAAATTTAGTGGAGCTAAACTTCTTACTGTTGTTATTTATAGATCCCCAGACTCCGATTTCACAACATCTTTGCTAAAGCTAGAGGAGGTTCTTGGTTCACTTTATAGGAAATACAAAAAGTTAGTTATATGTGGTGACTTCAATATTAATTGTATAAGTGATTGTGCAAGGAAAAGGATGCTGGTAGACCTCCTTAATTCATATAATCTTATGCAAACCGTATTCTTTCCAACGAGAGTGCAAGGGAACAGTAGAACAACCATAGACAATATTTTTGTTCATTCGTCATTATTAGAAGGGCATTCTGTTAGCAAAAAGGTGAATGGCCTTTCAGATCATGATGCACAAATTTTAAGTCTAAAAGATTTTTGTGCTGTAACACATGTTAAATATAGTTACCAACTTTTTAGGAAAGCTGATCCAGTTGCTGTACAGACTTTTGTAAACCTTATCAAGGAACAAGAGTGGCAAGATGTTTATAGTGCTGATACAGTAGACGGTAAATATAATGCTTTCCTCAAGACTTTTCTCGTGCTCTTTGAAAGTTGCTTTCCGTTAGAACGTTCAAAACAGGGTACTAGCACAAACAGGCAGCCTGGGTGGCTGACTAAAGGGATAAGAATATCTTGTAGAACAAAGTGGCAATTATATCAAAACGTTAGAAACAGTCACAATCTAAATGCAGCAGCCCATTACAAACAGTATTGTAAGGTGCTTAAAAAAGTTATTAGGAAGGCAAAAAGTATGTGGTATGCAGATAGAATTGCTAAGTCTCAGGATAAAATTAAAACCATATGGTCAGTCGTAAAGGAAGTGGCTGGTCTGCAGAGACAGGTCGAGAATATAGAATCAGTGCATAGTGGGGATGTCCGTGTTACTGATAAGTCGCATATATGTACAGTACTTAATAATCACTTTCTGAATATAGCAGGTGAACTAAATAGAAACCTAGTCCCAACAGGGAATCATATAGCGCTCTTAGAAAAAAGTGTTCGAGACTGTTACCTGAAATGCTCCTCCATGATACTGACAAGAGGGAGATTGAGTTAATAATTAAATCACTAAAGACCAAGAACTCTCATGGATATGACGGGGTATCTAGCAGAATACTGAAGTGTTGTTCCACGCATGTTAGCTCAGTACTTAGCCATATCTGTAACTTTTCCTTTAGGAGTGGTCGGTTTCCTGACTGATTAAAGTACTCGGTAGTGAAGCCACTTTATAAAAAGGGAGACAGAGATAATGTTGACAATTATAGACCTATTTCTATGCTATCGGTGTTTGCTAAAGTTATCGAGAAGGTTGTATATACAAGGTTACTGCAGCATTTAAATTCACATAATTTGCTGTCAAATGTACAGTTTGGTTTTAGAAATGGCTTAACAACTGAAAATGCTATAGTCTCTTTTCTCTGTGAGGTTTTGGACGGATTAAATAAAAGGTTGCGAACGTTAGGTGTTTTCTTTGATTTAACGAAGGCTTTTGACTGTGTTGACCACAAAATATTACTGCAGAAGATGGAACATTATGGAGTAAGGGGAGTAGCTTACAATTGGTTCGCCTCCTACTTTAAGAACAGAAAGCAGAAGGTAATCCTCCGCAATATTGAGAGTGGTAATGATGTTCAGTCCCAATGGGGCACTGTTAAATGGGGCGTTCCCCAAGGGTCGGTGCTGGGGCCACTGCTGTTTCTTATTTATATAAATGATATGCCTTCTAGTATTACAGGTGATTCAAAAATATTTCTGTTTGCTGATGACACCACCTTGGTAGTGAAGGGTCTTGTGTGTAATATTGAAACATTATCAAATAATGTAGTTCATGATATACGTTCGTGGCTTGTGGAAAATAATTTGATGCTAAATCACAGTAAGAATCAGTTTTTACAGTTTCTAACTCACAATTCAACAAGAACTGACATTTTAATCAGACAGAATGGGCATGTTATAAGCGAGACGGAACAGTTCAAGTTCCTAGGCCTATGGATAGATAGTAAGTTGTTGTGGAAAGCCCATGTTCAGGATCTTGTTCAGAAACTAAATGCCGCTTTATTTACCATTAGAACAGTATCTGAAATAAGTGACATTTCAACACGAAAAGTAGTATACTTCGCATATTTTCATACACTTATGTCATATGGTATTATTTTTTGGGGTAATTCTTCTGATTCAAAAAGGGTATTTTTGGCTCAAAAACGGGCTGTTCGAGCTATGTATGGTGTAAGTTCAAAAACCTCTTTTCGACCCCTATTCAATAGTCTGGGAATTTTGACATTGCCCTCACAGTATGTATTTTCTTTAATGTCGTTTGTTGTTAGCAATATTAGCTTATTCCCAAGAGTTAGCAGCTTTCACTCAGTTAATACTAGGCAGAAATCAAATCTGCATGTGGAATGCACGTCCTTGACTCTTGTGCAGAAAGGAGTGCAGTATTCTGCTGCATCCATTTTCAATAAGCTACCACAAGAACTTAAAAACCTTAGCAGTAGCCCAAACACTTTTAAGTCTAAACTGAAGAGTTTCCTCATGGCTCACTCCTTCTATTCTGTCGAGGAGCTCCTGGAAGAGCTAAAAAATTAAGCAAATTCCAGTGTTCATTCTTGATTTTCTTTATTTAAACTAACGACTTGTCGCCTGAATATGTTTCTTATATTTCATTTCATTCTGTTTCTACAATCGTGTTATAATTTCATGTATTGAGTCGTTCCATGACAATGGAGACTTCTCCTAAATGTGATCCCACGGAACAATAAATAAATAAATAAATAAAATATCACATTAAAAATTATTTCTTCTGTCATTTGTGATGTGAAGTCAAACTTGAAATTCAAACAATCACCGGCCGGTGTGGCCGAACGGTTCTAGGTGCTTCAGTCTGGAACCGCGCAACCGCTACAGTTGCAGGTTCGGATACTGCCTCGGGCATAGATGTGTGTGATGTCATTAGGTTATTCAGGTTTAAGTAGTTCTACGTTCTAGGGGACTGATGACCTCAGATATTAAGTCCCATAGTGCTCAGAGCCATTTGAACCATTTTTAAAACAATCAGTAATTCTGCATTCAGGCACACTGGGTCACAATGGTAAAAATCAAACTTCAGGCGACGAGTGACTTTATTGCCAACATGATTTGTTTTGTAATTTATCCATCATCAAATATATAGGAACTGCATGTAGATATGGTGTTACAAATACAACTTTAAAGGCTCCTGGATATCTGATGATGGATAAATTACGAAATATGGCATATGAACAACTAAGTCGTTCCTTGCCTGATATTTGACTTTTAGCATTGTGATCCAGTCCCTGAAAGGAGAAATACTGATTATTATAATCATTATCCGCCTCCTGCATGACTTTTTGTCAAATCTATAATATTGAAATCAAAACCTTCTTGAAAATATTAGAATCCCTGGGACCCATACCCTGGCAGTAAGAGGCAAAAATGTTAAAGATTCTCAATGCCTGACATGGATGAACTGTCTGTACACATAATTAACTTTGAAAGGAAACCTCAGTGTCTATGTCCTACTCGCACTTGGCCAATTTTTGTTGCATGGGCTTGCTCAACAGTAGTATATTTATGACAATTCTGGACCTAAGAATATATTTATTCAAAATTCTCAGATTTAAAAACAAGATTTTAGTTTTGCTGTTTTCTCCAATTAAAAATTTATTTATATCTGTGGACCATATTTTCAGTTATTTAAAAAATAAAAGTATGATATTTTTTTTCTTTATAAATAACAGACAATCTTGTAGGTGTGGCATACACAGCCATGAGTATTCACCCTGGATATTAATGCCGCTTCAGCTGTATTTGGTACTTTATTACTATACCACTGCTGGTTCCATGGCGCTAAAAGGCACATCTTCTTGTGTTATATGATTAAAGCAGAAAACCTTGGAATCTTTTCTCCCAGCATTTGTTGTCCATCAGAACAACACACTGCTAAAAGACGGTATGTCATGGATTAAACACTGCGAGATTCCAATATAGAGAATGGGTCCAAAACAAATTCTGCTATAGTGATCACTTCTCAGATCTATATGGAACTGCATACAGGGTTTGTAGCCACATGCTCAGTCACACTCTTATGTTTTAATCATATATCACCTGAAGATGTGGCTTTTAGTGCCACGATACTGGTAGTGGTACAGTAATAATGGACCAAATACAGCTGAAGTGGTTATGAATACCAAAGACTTTATATATAGTTCTTCCAAGACTGTGTTTATCTATACCCACAAAAAAATTTTCATTTATTTAAAAAATAAAAACCTAATATATTTTCTTTTCATGAACTAGCTCTCCAAGATCGTGTTTCTCTATAAACATAACAGAAATAAGCTCTGTAAAACCTAGTCTATCTATATCATTGATAGAAATTTTAATTAAAACTCAAAGTTCCTTTCCATCATAAATGTTTTAATTTTTGATGAGCTATTTTATAACGTAATAAATTATTGTAACTAAAAACATGGATTGAGTTATACTGATTTAGAAAATTTTCAACATGTCCCCAATGAAGTACATCAACGCCTGTTTGCAGCTAGGGTGTCTATTTAATTATCATTTCTTTTCTAATGAAAAAGGTTAGTCAATTGTTACTAAACAAGATCAAGAGGAATTTAGTGATTATTTTAATATGAAAGAAATGAAGAAGAGAGAATAAAGATGTAAAAATATAATATAACTTTGAAAAATTACTAAAACAAGAAAATTAAAAAGGTTAATAAAATAATAAAGAAACAAAATATCTCTTATTCTAAAAACAGTTAGCAATATTATTAATAACGAATACTAATTGAATAAAAAAATTTCAAAGAAACTTCATCAAATATGTAGAACGAAAAATATAAAAAAAATTTCCAGATGTCGTAAACGAATATTAATTGCTCATATCAAAGCATCTGAAGAGAATATTAATAGTAACTATGATGTACTGAATAAAAAATCTTTAAAAGAACGTCATTATACCATAAAACGATAAATTTAAAAGAATATTCTAAGTGTAATAAACATTAATTAATGGATCTTATCAACAGATCTGACGGTAATATCATTCATATCAATAACGAGAATAATTTTCGAAAACCTCTAGTTAATAAATATCAAGAAATTAAACAAAAAACTATCAGAAAAATTTATCTGCTTTCAATTTTGTAGATAATGATGATTTTGTTAAATAACCTAAACAAAAGAGTAGATAACCTGCTATTTTTAAATCTAGAATAATAACATGTGAAATTTATGTCAATAATAGTATTGAACCACAAGACCTTTTTAATCAAATTAAAAAAGAAGTAATTAGTAAATGTACCAATATTTTAATACCAAGAAAAGCAATTAACACTAACAAGAAATCTTATACCAAATTTTGAAAGACAGGGCGAAATACAAGAATCTCATTTTAAAAAAGTGTGGGAGACGCCAAAAGAAGATCTGTGAATGCACAATGAGTTGCAGCATTATTCTCTGTCAATCAGCCCACAGACAGGTGTTCGAGCTTGAGTAAATAAAAAGTTATTGATCGACTACTTGGCTGCATCTTGGTTGACCAAACAAGTAATGAAGGTTTCTTTAGAAGACTATTATCAACAATCAACAAATAAACTACTGACTGAAATGGAAGAACTGCTGAGAACAAAACTCTAGTTGATATATAATAAATAGTATAGAATATATAATAAATAGTATAGAAAATAAATAGTACAGAATTATGTGTTATTTGACACAGTCCAAATTCTGGATTTTCTTATACCCATTTACAAGAAGAAATTAAAAGCTTTTTTAATGTAAAAAAGGACATAAAAAAGTTTTACTTATTCAATAAAATCAGCTTTATATCCAGAAAATTGATCATGTGGAAAGAGTTAAAACTATAAAAGCAAGGATTAGAATTCAATGAAATATTTGAAAAAGACCAAATTAATTTTTGTATTAACATATATGTTAAAAGACTTATCTAGATTAATTAATTCACAAGCAAGTAAACATGATGGAAAAATTTATCCTTGTGATAGATGTCTAAGATATTTTCATTCATACGGAAAATTAGACAATCATGAAAACGATACCAAAGAACAAAAAGCAGTATAAATAAATATGCCTTAAAGAGAGAAAAAAATAAATTTGAAAATTATAATAATTTATTCTAGTACATATTGTATTTAATGCACGTAGCGGATGTTTGTAAAAGAAATTAACGCTTGTCAACCAAATCTTGAAAAATCGTATACTCATAAATATCTAAAACATATTCCATTTTGATTTAGTTATAACAGTGATTATAAAAATCCTGTTATGTATACTGGTAAATATCCAGCAAAAAATTCGTTGAAATATTAAAACAAGAATTTAGTAAAAGTTAAAGAAATATATGATCGAAATATTCAAATAATAAAGAAAAATGAAGAAAAAATAAATTTTAAAACTTAAAAAACCTTGCTTTATTTTTGAAAAGAAATTTTCTAAAGCAGAAAGAAAGTCAAAGTTAATTGCTATTTAAGAGGAAATTATCCAAGAAGCTTCCATGAAGACTCTAATCTTAATTATCAAAATCCTAATGTTACACTTATTTATATTCATTACACTTACAATGTAACAGATAATCAAGATACTTATGCTATTACAAATAATGAACAAAAATATATTTCGTTTGTAAAAAGGTTGAAGATGGATTAATATCAAGATTTTTCGGTATGTTTAAATTTATGGATTCACGTATTGATGAATTACCTTCCCAAAGATTAATTTAGAGAGAGAAAATTATTTTAAAGGTGAAAATGACATTTAATAATTAAAAAGGGTCTATCCCTACAAATATATGGATTCTGAAGTAAAATTACAAAAAACAAACTTACGTAAAGAAAGAATGAATAAAGACTGAATAAAGAAAATATTTCTAATGTGAGGAAACAGTTTGGAAAAAATTCGATGGTAAAAATTTAGATGAATATACAAGAGTATAGAATAAATACATTTTCATTTTAATGGATATCATCGCTAATTTTCGAGATACTTGTGTTATGACTAATAAACTGAATCCATTGTGGCATTTTACAACATCAGGTTTATCTTGGTATCCTATAGTAAGAACAAAAAAGGTCAATTAGATTTATTAAACGATTATGATATGCTTTGATTACTGAAAATGTTCTATGAGGTGGAATATCGTGAGGTATTAGAAGATACGCTACATAAATAATAAATATGTACAAAATTGTGAACCAGAAAAACAATGAAATTACATTGCATATTTAGACGAGAATAATTTATACGGTTGAACAATATATGAACTTTTACCATTTGAAGCTTTCCGTTGGTTAGAACCAAAACATATTAATTCTAAAAAGTACTCAAAATAACAGACAATAATAAATGGTAATATTTTAGAAGATGATACAAAAAATTACATGATTTACACAATGATTTACCATTATCACCAGAAGGAGGAAATAAATAATTAACAACATCAGATAAAAAGGGAAAATATTTTATATTATAGAAATCTTAAACAATATTTAAAACTCTGATTCAAATTAACGAAGTTTCATAGAATCGTATCACATCAACAAACAGATTGGTTGAAAAATCAATTGATTTTAATACAGGAATGAGAAAATTTGCTGTTAACGAATTTGAAAAAGTTTTCTATAAGCTGAATTATTTGATATTTGGTAAACGATGTAAACTATTAGAAAACAAAAAAATACTAAATTGCGAATAGATCCAGAATGTATACAAAATACACTTCATAGCCAAATTTTTAACATACTACTGTACTGTTAGATAATCTAGTTGCAGTTCACTTCGAAAAACAAAAGTAAACTTCAATAAAACAATTTATATTGGAAGGAGTATTCTACATATATAAAAAATAATGATGTATGATTTTGACTGTAATGATATCAAATCACAGGGTAATATTTATTCATGTCATATGGATACAGATTAGTCTATTTATAATACAAACATTAATGATTTTTATAAAAATGTTAAATAAATGAAAAACGAATTTTATTCGAGTTATTATTCTAAATTCCACAAGTAAACAAAGAAATAATAGGAAAAATGAAAGATGAAAATTGTGGAGAAATCATATTATAGCATGTCAGTTTAAAATCCTAAATGTGTGTTTAAAAATCTGGTGATAAAGAAGAGAACAAAATTAAAGGAGTTAAAAACCTGTTCTAAAATTTGAAATTAGTTTTAGTGATTACAAGAATCATTTGGACAACAGAATAAAAAATATATAAAAATGAATTTAATTAGATCATTTAAAATTGAATTTTATACAGCTGAATGTATTTAAATTGTTTTACGTTCTGACCTATTATATTTCAAGATTGAATTAATACATTACCATATACTCTCTATAAATTAAATTCAATAAAATAATAGATGATTACATTGATTTCATACAAAAATTAAACAGTTGCATAGAAGAACAACTAAAACAAATAATTACATAAAATTAATCAATTTTTAATATTTTTTCAAGAAATTTATTTTTAATGTGTCTTCAGGAATAGTTTACAAACTAATTTACGACAAAAATATTCAACTTTTTCATAATATTTTTCCTTATATTTTTATTATAATTAGTGTTATGATTATATTTACAACAATTTTTTATTTATTTTTATAATTGTTATAAATAATTCCTTATTGCTTATTAGTAATTATTCCTTTTTAATAAGTTCCTTATATGTCTAGATTTATTTTCTCTATATTCCATTTGTTTCTTCTTTATAGAATCAGTACAACCCTTTTTAAGGTGGACTGTCATGTGTAAATGTTATTTCAGTATGAATTACGTTTTATAGTTTGAACAATGGACAAATAATGAAATTTTGATTTTCCATTTATAAAGAACGAATTTAATTGGAATTTAAAAAAATAATAGTCTAGTTATTTTAGTATAGATAAATCCAGTCGTTTTTAGATCTGAGAAATAAACTCATACATATCAACAAAAAATTTGAGGAAATACTGGTGAAAGGAATAATCCATGATTTCAAGCCACATATTTGGCTAAAATTTCAGAAAATAAAAAAATAGATAAATTTGTCAAGCATTTTGAAAATGAAGATATTATTACTTCGGAAAAGTCAAAACCCTCCAATTTGGAGGTTTTGAAAGAAAATGAAAAACAACAATTTTCATCAATGAAGTATGACTTCAAACTTATGTTGTTATATCTAAGAAAGAAAAAGCAAATCAATTTAAAAAAATGGGTTACTCATGTTGCTTGTCCTCAATAAGAAAACATGGATAGTAAAAATGAAACAACTCTATGAAGGTCAAATAAGCCATTATAAGTATATAAATAAATTTTATGATAGATATATAAAAACAAGTGAAATATATTTTGGAACCCTCGAAATGTTAAGTGAAGCAATGAAAAAATAACAAGTCTATTACCACCTGTTGTTTCTCAATTAACTATGAAAATTCAAAACCCACATTGGTCATTATAAGATTAACCGATAATAATTTTAATTATGATTATTATGTTATTCAAACATATTAATTAAATATTAAAAGAAATAAACATCCAAATTGTGAACAATTGTTAAGAATTAATTTAGTACCAAATTCATATTAACAAATGAAAGAAACTATCAAATTATTCGTTGTGAGTGAAAAACAAAATTTTCAAGAATTTTTTTCGTATGTAAAGTGTAAATCACATTCATAACGACTTTTATATACATCTAATAAACAAAATTCATTAAAACCAATTGATTCAATTACTTACAATTATGAATTATCAAATAATTTTTGCTAACCCAAATTGATATGTAACAGTATACTCTAACTTCTTTAATAAAACAATACACATAATGAAAAATGAATTATATACCAAACATGTTTACTTTTCAAATATCTAATTCTTTTTATATATAATTTTTTATACCAATTTTAAAGAAGTACATTACTTCTATTTACCCAACTAATATACAAATTATCAAAACCTAACCATTTAACATTTACTTTATTAACTTCGATATTTAGACCTATTTCAAAGAGGTAAACATCGGGAAATATCGTTTTCAATGGTATTTGTTGATAACATTTTCCTTTTCTTTCGTCAACAATTAAATCTTTCAATTTATATGAGATTTGATTTGCACGAATAACATCTACTTCAAAAAATTTCTGTTGACTAATCTGCTGAATATCCCTTTTCTAAAATTATTTTCATTTACTTTTTCTTACTTTATCACAAATTCCATATATAGATTTAGAATCTAACGAATTTATAATATAAGTTCTTTTCAATAATTTTTCATTTTCTTTGTTTATATCGTTTGGTATCCTTTTTATTTTGTTGAATGTTTTGTGTTCTTATATTCATCAACTAATTTCCTGTCTTGTTCAACCCATTTATATTTTCATAGTAAGTCAAACATGTTTCCACATTTTTCCTTTTAATGTTCTATTAAATCTTAAACAAGAGATGTCCAAAATTCACAAAATGTTAAATAAATACTAATATAATTTTTTTTATTTTTCAAATACTTTATTATAAATTTCTTTACCATTATCTGTATATAAATTTTTTGGTTTCACGACTCTTAATATTTTTTGAGAAGAATCAACCGTATATTCACCTGTTTTATCTTGAACTGAATTAGCCAAGCAGATTTTTACAAAATACATCTATATAAGCCATTAATTATTTATAACCTTTATTTATTATTGAAATTCCTTTTAATTTTCCAGAAGCCATTTTATTAAATCAACTTGTCATAAATAACATATTCCAAAATAAATTACGTTTGCTTTTGAAATTTTTTTCATTGGTTTAAGTAACTCATTAAAAATTTATTCACGAATATTTAATACATTGCCTAGAATATTTTAAGAGATTTGCTTCACTCTGTTTTACTAATTAAACAAATAGCATCAATTTTTTCCTTTCTAGTTGTTAATCTATGAGTATTGTTTGTTTCAGATAAATTTTTACACTTAAAACAGTAGATGTGACACTCGATTTATATACATTAAAAAGTAATTAAATTATTTCACCAAATATAATTAACTTGACATCACCTTTCAAAGTTAACATATTGTTTTAAAATTATAATTCGAAAATTTGATTTGCATGCCACTTTTATTGATTCGAAATCAGGAGTTATTTTGCAAAGTTCTTCAAAAACTCTCATGACATGATCCAAATCATTAACGTTTAAATCTCTAACTATAAGTTTACCAAAGTCAACAACTTTTCTAAGAATAATATCATATTCCTTGAAAATGTGCATTTTTGTTCACCTCCAGTCATAAAAGGAAATTGAATATTTTATTTATCATGCACTTTATCTTTAAAATTACTTAACTTTTTTAAATATGGAGTTAAATCTGTTCTTGAGAAATAATCTGGAAAAGCTTTATATTGCCTTTTATGTGAAGTAATTATTTAGATTTGTTTTATCAAGTTGATTAATATCCATTTTTCTAACTTAATTCTTCACCAGCGTTAAAACACTTGTATGTTCAGTGTCAGTAACAAGATTCTTGTTCAGTACATCTTTAACATCAATTGGGTCATTTATATTCTCAATTCTTCTACCTTTAAAACTAATATAACCTCTAGTTGCTTTGAAAATGACATTTAATTCAATCGGAAATTATTTAATTGTATTATCTATTTTTGAGTCTACTGGTGACTGAATTTCGATAAATTTTGTTTGTAACGACTATAATGCTGGTTTTATTTTTTTTTTAATTCTGACGGTAATTCTTGTTGAATTTTTGGATATATTGTTGGTTGAATATTTAATATTTTTAATTCTTGACTGCAATTTTGAGGTTAACTCATTATTAAGTTTTGGTTATAATGATTAAAAATCTTTTATCTTTCCTAAATCGTTATTTAGTTTAGCATACACCTCATTTCAAAAAATTTCAACTTTTAAATTTAATATACTACTGTAGTGTGACCTGGAACAGGCGCCCAGTGTAACTGTGTCTCAACATGCCTCTGCAATGCCTTTGCGACATGGGTACTGTCGCCATTAGCAGTGCAGTATTTCTGGTATAAGATACTGAGAGCAATAGACATTGATTTTACTGGAGAATTTAGTAAGCAACGGCTGATGAGAGGCCCTAATATCTTTTCTGGACTATGAATGCAGTTTACATGTGATGTCCAAGCTGCTTTTTGAGGCTGACACTGACTGTAGTATGTGGCAACCACGGAGACTATGGTGGCCTTGAGGCATTTCCCGATGCAAAAATCTTGGCTTGTAAGACATAGACTATAATGGAGAGTACAAGACTGCTTGCCAAGGTTCCCTATGGTACTTTGGTGCCATACAAGCTGTTCACACTGACTACAACAAAAAGGAAGAAGCTCAATGCCGACAAGTATCTGTTTATATGGGCCAAAGAAGGGAACAGCAATTGTAAAATAAAGATTACTGGTGACTGTATGTTCTATTATAGACAACAAAAATCCATTATCTCCTTCCCTGATCTCTCCCATATTTTTCTAAAAAAAGAAATTTACTGATCTATGCTTTTTAGCATGTGGTTACAAACTAGGCTTAGAGTGACCTTTACAGGACTTAGCCTGTTATATGTATAATTCATATGTAACACTTTTAAAACAAATAACCACAAATAAATTTGTAAAAATTTTTGTATCCTTTCGCTGTTATAAGTAATTTTTTCCCAAGCAATTTACTAAAACAAACCTTATATCATTTTTCTTATAATAACAAATCCAATGAGAAGCAACATGATCATCTGTATCTAAATTTAGATTCTGGAATAGTAAATTTAGATAGATCTGATAATGTATTTAAATTTATTGTTCCACATTCTAAATTTTTTGGTTTATCAGGTAACTCAGCATTCATAAAAATACCATGAAAATATTTAATTTTTTTACTGTTTAAATAATTTTTCTATGTAAAAAGTAGATAAAGGTTTATTAAATTTTTAATTATTTCTTTGATTTTTTCAAACCTTCTTCCTTTTATTTTCCATTTCTTCACTGTGCATTTTTTGTTCTTCTAATTCATAATTTTTTTGTAATCCCATTCAGTTTCAACTACATATATTGTCAGTCCTCATTTTTGTTCTCCTTACATTATTCCTCTAACTGTAGTTGCAGCTAATTTTTCACTAATTGAAGTGTCTGAAGCATACATTCTTTGTTTTGTACCTGACTGAAGTTTTTTATCAGCTTGATATATTTTTCTAATTCCTTATTATCTCTAAAAAATATCATGTTCTTTACATGCTTCACGTACTGACTTTCTCCAATTTCCTATTCCTTTTTCATATTCAACTTTCCCTTAATGTACATGGTAAATTAATCAAAATTCTAATAAAATATGGAATACCTTTTGGATTGTTAATTGTAAAAATATTAAATGTATTAGTAAGTATTTTAGCTATTCCAACTTGTTCATTATAATAATTTTTATTTCCAGCTAATCTTTCTCGAGGGATTACTGTTAAACTATTAATTAATAGATGAACACCATTCATCCAAATATATTCAATGGATTTTTCTACTTTTTTAGTAAACCATCACCATCATTTCCAAATGAGTCATTAAGATTTATTTCTGAAAAACTAGGAAAATATTCTTTAACAATTGTTTTTATCAAATTAATATACTTATTTCCTATACTTGATTATATTTTATTTTGATTATTATCACAAAATACAGCATTTGAGTCGAAAAATATTCTAGAATAATTTTTTAATATAAAAGACTCAAATTGTTTTCCGAACTCACACGAAGTAATGTGTTTTTTAGTTAAAAGATTCATTAATCTATCAGAACCTTTATATTCTTTTTCACCATGTTTTATTTATCGCCACTGAATACAGCAGGATATATATTTATTTTTTAAGAACTTTGTCTCTTAACTTTAACTTCTTCTTATACAATAAATAATATATTTCTGATTCACTTAATTTATAATCTCTTTTATTACCGTCATATTGTTTTCAACTTCTCTGTTTTCTTCAATAGCTTTCAAAACATTATCACCTAAACTTTCGAATACTTCTTTAACTTGTTCGACGCATCAATAACTGGTTGATCTTCTTTTTTAAAATTTTTATAATCTGCTCTTGATTGTTTCTTTCCATTTTCAAACTCTTCTTTTAATTCATCTTTTTCTATCGATTTCATTTAGCTTTTGTAACAACTTCTGGGTGGAATTTTAAAAACATTTATTTAGAATGAAAATACAATAATCATTTTTATTTTACATTCATTATTTTGTTCAACGTCCTTTATGTTTATCGTTTTCGTATTCAACATTCTTATATTTTACGTTTTTCTGTTTAACGCTAGAACCGCCGGAACTAGTACCACCGATGTGGTCAAAGTGACCACTTTCTTTGTAAGTACATGCTGTGCTGTTTAATGTAAATATTAAAGACCTTGATAACAATGTATCACTTTAATTATGTTTAATAACAGTATCGTTGTGTTTTACAACAACAATGGGAACATAATATTTCTAATATTAAAGAACATAGTTAACAATATTTATCTGCAACCATACTAATTGTACTGCAGTAGTTTTAAAATTAATAGAAATTAATCTTACTGGAGAAACTAAGTACCCATGAATATGTTAAGAGAAAGACCAATCATACAATATGACCATGTATAGTACCTAATCCTACTTATAAGCATTACAGACTATTGTCTTTATTACTTTATATGTACACGGCCCACAAACATATCCCTTGCATTTACTGCACACTTCATTTGTCTTGTTTCTGCATTTCCTCGTTTGGCATAGTTTTCTTACTTTCGCAGCAATTTCCGCTTCTTCTCTTTCTTCATCACCATCGTCCTTTTCTTCCTTTTCTTTTCCATCCCTTGGCATCCTTTCCTGATTTATGGTTTCCATATAGGCTCTACGTAATTCTTCTGCTAGATTTAGGATGAAATTCCTCCTACTTATTTTGATCCCTGTCACTAGCTTGAAAATGATCCATGCGTTGATGGCTGCTAAATCAAGGATATTGTGAAATACGTGTACAGGCCATCGACGAGTACCAGAGCGGACAGAATATTTCCTCATCATCTGCGCCAAGACATCTACAGCAAATTTTGTGCTATTGTAGAAGCTCACTGTTTCAGGAAGGTGTTTAGAAATATTTTGTATTTCAACATCTGTGTGCATGGTACTATACAGAAGAACATTTTTGTTCTTTTTCCCATTGGTAAACAGTCAGAGTACCACCTTCCCCTTTCAAGAGAACCGACATATAAAGAGGAGTTTTCATTTTTTTTATAGTGTTCAGGATTTCTTTTCTTGCACAGTTGATAGTGCCGAAAAGACTAGTTTTCTCTTTTTCCAGTATCTCCCAAGTGTGACATAGTGAAAAAATTATTGGTACTCACATTTCGCCCCTTATTGCGATATGGAGCTACCAACTTCATTACTACTTGTTCTGGAAGTTTCCCATTAGGTGCCCTCTGTTAGTTCTTTCCTACATAACGGAATCCATTACAAAGATATTTTGTTTCTACATCCGCTAGAAGCCAGAATTTGATTCCGAATTTATCAGGCTTATTCGGCATATATTGCAAATACGGACACCTGGTTCTGCTGGGGAAAAGTCGTTCATCCACAGTGACATTTGATCTAGGTATGAAATTCAACAGACAGTTTTCTGTAAAATGGTTCCAAGTAGTTGATATAAGTGCAAATTTGTCACTTTTCAAACGTCCTGACCATGTATTTTTTTCACCAAAACACAGATATTTCAAAATTTCTCGAAACCTGTTTCTGCTCATTGTGTCAGTGAAAAATGGGGCTCCCCACTTTTTCGACCACAACTCATCTACTTCAATACATCTGGCACCTAGTGCACCATGAAGATATAATAAAGCAACAAATGCATCTAATTCTTCTAAATGCAAACTCCTGGAATCATTTCCAAGAAGCCGTTGTGCCTCTGCATCTGTGCTTTTCTTTATGTGTTTCAACACTGACTGATCAACTAAAAGGCCCCAGGTACTCGAAACATTATCATTTGAGACGTGCCGCTTTGCATATGGAGTAGGTCCCCGTGTTTCTTTCAATATATTCTGTTGACCTATCCTACTTCGAGTAGTAACACCAAAGTCTGCTACAGTCCACTCCGTGATCCCGTCCTTCCCCAGGAGTTTTGAGCCAGGTTCTGGAAGTGAACCCCCACTTCGTTGTCCTCTTCTACGTTGCTTCGTATTGGTCTACTTACAGGAGGTGAAGTTCTTTTTTTACCCAGGGTAGGTCCTTCTCTAGCGTTGTTTACATTACTGCTTGGTCCTGGTTCAGCAACTGCGTGAGGAAAGAGACAATAAGAAAGCTACAACTCATTATAAAGATAACATACCACACAATAAAATAGCAGTAACAGAAGTAGCAGTAGAAGTGTCAGCTCTATTATATTAGTGATCATTATTCATATAGTAACAATAATAATAATAATAATATAAGTGAATGTAAATTACCTTCATCTTCAGTCTCGGAGCTGTCACTCTCCACTTTAGGGACAGGTTGGTAATCTTCATCTGTAGAATCTTCCACAAGGTCCTCAACTTCAGGATCATTTTCAGCATCCGATTCATACAAAAGTGTGACAATTTCTTCATCTGAAAATGGCCGTGGCTGTGGTTTGTTTCGCTGTGACATCTGAGCCATGTCTACTGCTCTGAGACCATTACTCAAATAATCAGTCTTGTTTATGCAAAACCCAATAGCAAACAATAAATGACATATTGCATTCCTGAGCTTCTAAATTCAAACAATGCGAATGAACTTCAGTAACCAACATATTTAGTACGTTGTTGATGAGTTCAAAGAATAAATCCGGGGAGTGATGCACAACAATCTTTAAATAATCTGTTTTCAAATATATATGTAATGTGGCCAAAGTGACCACTGGGCGGTTTTAAGTATAAGTGGTCATGTAAAGAAAGCTAATGAAGATAAAATAAATATTGGACTATTTATATGATCTACATAAACATTTAGGAAAAGTCATTAACTCACAACAGCATAGATTACAAATTGACTGAATAATAACATGTTAAAATATAAAAAGTGGTTAAATTGACCACTCGGTGGTCCTAGTGTTCATGCTTTTATGTTAAAATATCTTATGTCTAACGTTTTGTGTTCAACATTTTTATGTTTAAAACTTTGTATATCAATATAAACGTAACTGCAGGTTTCACAGCAAGTCTTCACACTTTTTATGTTTGACAATTAAAAATTCTTAATCTTTTCTCCAAATTTCCCATTATTAATTTTCATGTCATATCTATTGTCATAATATTGTCGGTCCTAGTGTTCATGCTTTTATGTTAAAAAATCTAAAGTCTAACGTTTTATGATCAACATTTTTATGTTTAAAACTTTGTATATCAATATAAATGTAACTGCAGGTTTCACAGTGAGTCTTCACACTTTTTATGTTTGACAATTAAAAATTCTTAATCTTTTCTCCAAATTTCCCATTATTAATTTTCATGTCATATCTATTGTCATAATATTGTCGGTCCTAGTGTTCATGCTTTTATGTTAAAAAATCTAAAGTCTAACGTTTTATGATCAACATTTTTATGTTTAAAACTTTGTATATCAATATAAATGTAACTGCAGGTTTCACAGTGAGTCTTCACACTTTTTATGTTTGATAATTAAAAAATTCTTTATCTTTTCTCTAAATTTTCCCATTATTAATTTTCATGTCATATCTATTGTCATAAAATTAAAATTCATCTTTATTCCAACATTTTCTGCATACTTCTTTACAATCTTCAAATTTTAAATCACCCCCCACAGATTCATGCTAAATATGATTTAAATTTGTATCATCTTGCCTGAAAATATTTAAAAATAAAGATTATCTCTAACTAATTGTTTTGGTAGTTTTGGAAAAGTTTGATCTAAGTAAAAACATCTATTCCTTTATGCTTATCTCCAATAAAATGTTTTCTAACTATATCTTGATTTTCAAGAATGATATCATTAAAAGCTACAAATGAATTATTTTCACATTCATCTAATGCAATAATTTTACCATTATTTTCCATAAAAGTAGCAATTTTTTCATTAATTTTATCTCTACATTTTATACCTTTTTATAAATCCTTGGTATTTGGGTTGAGCTAAACTTTTTGAATAAACACACAATTTCCAATTTAACCAGTCAGGTGCTAGAATATAATTATGAGTCATTAGTGTTTCTTCCACAACCACTTAGTCCTGTTACTGAACATCAAATAGAATTTGGTACGTGTTTACCATGTTTATTTTTAAAAAAATTTTAGGAATTTTTTTGGTTCCCAATCTGTCATTTAAGTACATAGTTTTTATTAACATAAATAAGTAGATTATTTCAATTGAGCGATTATTCATCTGCTCTTAAAAGAAGATTAAGTGTTCTAATAAAATAAACTTATAAAATTGTATAACTAGTCGATCATTATTGAACTGTTTTAACTGCAAACATTACATCAAAAAAATATAAATTATACACTAACGATGAAAAGACAGAAATTCTTGTTGGTCAATGTATTTGGAAAACTAGGGACATTTTATTTAGTCGAAAAAACCTAATATTCACATTAAAGAAGACAAAATTTTTAAATACATCTGTCATCATAAGTGATGTTTAATTATTTATGAATAAGGACGATTGTATTGGTCAAATTTTAGGATTTAATGATAAAATTAATAAATCTAACGAAAAAAACAATTGCCAATAATTCTTCTAAAATAATTGCATTTGAATTAATAAATATTAATTTTAGTTGAGCTGATGGAATATCTGTTATACATAATGATTATTTTCATAGAGAAAGTAATATTATTTCTTCATTTAAACTAGATGCTGAATGAGGAGGACCAATAATTTATGAGCCAAATGATCCTATAAATATTCCAATTTTAATACTCTTCAAAATTACTATCACAGACGAAAATGATAATTTCATTGACTTGAATGACAGTTGTGTGACAGTAATTTCAAAAATAAATTAATAATTTTTCCTGGATACATTATGAACAGAATCAAGAGTTACCAATTTTACTCATTTCCTGCTAATAAGAAAAAAATATTTAAAATCTTCCTAACAAAGAAACAGAAATTGATTTTAATTGTTCACAACTTTATATGATATTTGATGTAATTCACACAGATGGAACAGATTGTTCAGCATCAATGGTAAATCGCATATTAAACTATTTGATAATTGTGTGTTGAAATTGTTTGACGTTGTTACAATTAAAAAAGGAAACAATATTTTATCTAGAATAGAAGACCCATTTATTTCTTCAGCAACTCTTATTCAGTTAACTTCATCTATATCAAATGAATTTACTATTGAAGGACATATTCTTAACAATGATGAAATTAAAAACAAACAAAATGAAGTACTTTATCCATAAGAATTTTTTGTGGGTATTTTAAAGATTTTTTTAAAAAATAACTTAGAAAGGCGGTTTAACAATAATTTTGAATTTGAGTTCAAGAAAAGATAAAGAAAAATCTGTTCTTCAATGGACTACTTATAATGGTAACAGTGCACTTCCAAAAGGGGGGTAAATTTGTTGTAAAATGTATGGAAATTCGTCATCTTGTTGTTAAATATGAACCAGACTATTTGCCTGAACTAGAAGAAGAAAGACTGAAAAATTAAAAAATTCCAATTTCTTGCTTTGAGCTACAAGCAATTGAATTTGCTGAATTAAATGGAAAAAGAAATTTTGAATTAGATATTACTAATTATTATAATTCGAAACGTCTTGGCAGATTAAAACTGTCAGCCGGACCAAGACTCGAACGTTTGCCTTTTGTGGGCGAGTGCTCTACCAACTGAGCTACCCAATCATGACTCACAACCCATCCTCACAGCCTCAATTCTGCCAGTACCTATTCTCCTACCTTCCAAATTTCACAGAAGCTCTTCCGTGAACCTTGCAGAACTAGCACTGCTGGAGGAAAGGATATAGTGGACATATGGCTTAGCCACAGCCTAAGTGATGTTTCCAGAAGAAAATTTTCACTCTGCAGCGGAATGTGGACTGGTATGAAACTTCCTGGCAGATTAATTATAATTCTGCTGAATTTGATATAACTTATTTTATATTTGTTGTTTCCAAACTAATCAAAAAACAATTAGTTCAGTGATTTTTCTTTATTCAATCATGCTAAATTGGAAAATATTTATGTAAAAAAATGGAAGAAAGGATGTTCTTCCTTAAGAATTATGAAATCTTGATCCCCGAAATAACTTTTTAAAAACTTATGATGCTTTTAGAGATTTTAAAAGAATTACACAACTGAATAACGATGTAAATGTAAATCCATTCAATTTTATTCAAAATTATCCTATTTCATAAATATCACTAGAAGAATGAATGTTTTAATGACTCAAAAAGCAATGAAATATGTGCATTTTAATAAAAATATTCCTAATGATACAATTACACATATAATAATCTATGGTAAAAAAAATGTAACTTATGATTAGCAACATAGTATTTCAACTGAAAAATTTTAATTACATAAATGAATAAGAAAATTTAAAATGTTATATTCAAGAATTAAAACGTTTGGTAAACATTTTAATTTTTTAAAATCAAAATTTTTAAAATTTTTGAAAATCTAAATAATTTTTTCTGTACAAGCTGTAAACATATACAAGAAAAAAATTCATGGATTTTTCCCGAGTCTCCCAGTTCGAAACACACTTTTTCCCACATGAAAATACACTTCTTCCAAGGTGAAAATACACTTTATTCTGTGATAAGCGACGCTGTAGTTCCCTCAGTCCTTTCAATGGTAAAGGTTTTATACAACACCGTAGATCTTCCTCACATTTCAGAAAACGACTCTCTTCAAGAGAGGGAAAAAAAAGAAAAGAAAGAAAGAAACGTGTTTCAAAATGGTTCAAATGGCTCTGAGCACTATGGGACTCAACTGCTGTGGTCATCAGTCCCCTAGAACTTAGAACTACTTAAACCTAACTAACCTAAGGACATCACACACATCCATGCCCAAGGCCGGATTCGAACCTGCGACCGTAGCAGTCGCACGGTTCCGGACTGCGCGCCTAGAACCGCGAGACCACCGTGGCCGGAAAAGAAATGTGTTTCCGAAAGATTTTTGCTGTGGAGCAGCATGTACGCTACATACTTTCGTATTACTACAGTATAAATTCGAATTCCACTACCGCACAGCACATTAGTTTCTGAGGCATTGAAAGAGAGATTTCAATGCACTTTTGTAAGCCAATCATAGGTCATGTCACGTGACCTCACTAGCCAATGACAGCACATTGTCAGAGCATAGGACATGTGATGTAGTCAACCAATAGCAACATTACTGTTTAAGTAGCGTGAACACACAAATAGGAAAAGTTTATGGCTCAAAAATGTGTTCAAATGGCTCTGAGCACTATGGGACTCAACTGCTGAGGTTATTAGTCCCCTAGAACTTAGAACTACTTAAACCTAACTAACCTAAGGACATCACAAACAACCATGCCCGAGGCAGGATTCGAACCTGCGACCGTAGCGGTCTTGCGGTTCCAGACTGCAGCGCCTTTAACCGCACGGCCACTTCGAGGAAAAGTTTATGGTTCAAATTAATGTATATAGTGGAGCTACAAGTAAAGCTAAGCTTTCATATGTAATATTGATCTTTTTAGCGTGTGTTACACTTTAGGATATATCACACAAATGTGCTTGTAAAATTTTTAACAATGACATTGATGTCTGGTCTTCTGGGCTCGAAATTGTTCTAAGTGGCTGGTCCTCAAAGTGTTAAGTTTTAAATGAGAGTCAAATGCTCTGTGATTTAAGCAATTCATTGCACTTAACAGAATTCATCTTGCGTAAAAGGAAATTTCCTCTGAAACTAACGCTTTTCAAAGAACCATTCGCAATATTTTCCCGCGACCTCTTAGGCATGGGTTGGTTTCAGCAGTTGCCAGAGTGCACCAAAAAACAGCGTTACTGCACGTGGGCAGTTACAATGACGAGGAAGCCCGTATGTTCGAACACATATCGCATTAAGAGATCTTACATGACGTCATAAAACAATAGGACATCAGGGGATACTCCAAGAGCATAAGAATTTCATAAACCATACTAAAATCCATAATTCGGCTTAAAGGACACATTCATATGTCCAGATCCACAATGAAGTGACCCCAACTTGATATTAAGCTTTTCAGTGGGCTTTTCGGCATGCAAACTTTCTTGGATTACCAGTACTGTATTGTCTCATGTTTCGTTCTTTATTCTGGCATAATACCATACGTGCCAGAAGATGAAAATGTGCACTTGAAATTAAGTGAACAGTTGAAACTAGCCAATAGTGTGAAATGAAACAATCAGTTTCTTGTAAATTGACTGAATGTGTGGAAAAGATTAATAAAAGCCACATTTTTTTAGCAAACAGAAAAATATAACTTCATTGTTGTGCAAGGTGATTACTACTTGACTGCCAAAAACGTGAAAATAAAACAATCAAAAAACTGAAACTAACAACATATTTTAGCTTTTCATAATTATGTGCATGTATTTTAATTCACTTGATGACTCCCAACGACAGAAATCCATTTTGTTTTCATTTGACGTGTGAACTGTAAACGAAGATGAAACAGCAAAATCACTAAACGTAAACACGGGTCACTATCGCTCTTCCCACTACAAGCCAGACAGCTCTGCGCGAATCTGGCAGCTTCGGCGCGCCAGAAACATTTTTTGACTGCTTCTTGCTACTGCTGCCGCCATACTTCAGAAGCGGCAGAAGGTACTGCTCATACGCAACTCAACTGCTCATGCGCTTGAACCCGCTGGCAACTGCTTGAAACAAACTTAATGTAAACAGTTGTGACGTCACGCTCATCGGAAGCAGTTTGCTGTTATGATATGCTGATATTCCATAGCCTTCGCCCTAAAGCCTTTGACACACCTTGCTTTTGACAGGCGCTTGTGTGTTCATTGTAGATTGTTGCTGTAAATGGCGCATTTCCTTTGCAAGACAAGTTTTATTTTGGTTTTATTCTCTCGTTTGCGTTTTATTGCTGCAGTAGCGGAATACAGTAAAATTCTTTGGTAGACCATCAGCTGTTACGAGTCAAAAAGTTACAAAAATTTACCTGAAGATTCAATGAAAAATTCTCAGAATTCTAAAAAAAATCCCAGTTTTCTCCAGGATAAAAGAATTCCAGGATTTTCCCGTTATTTCCCTGTTGTCCCGGAGCGTATACACACTGCTGTATAATTAAAAGCAATATAAAATGAGCATGAACTACTTTGTTAAAAATTTCATAAGTGAACTTAACAGTTACAGTAATAAATAATGGTTATGCAGAAGTGTTCACTAAATTATCGGCGATGGAAAAAAAAAATCTTGCAATATTTCAAAAGCTGAAATTTTGATAACCAAATACGGCCAGAAAGTTTTATTACTTTTAGATGATAAATATAAACTTACTCTTCCCAATCAATATACCAAAATCTTGTCAATGATGATAAAATATAGAAAATTGTTGGCTTAAATTTTATTTATCGAAGTAAAAGAATAAACAGCGTTCAATTCTTGTTATTGAATTTGCATAAATTTTAGAAATTTTTTTTAATTAAATTTTTTCAATATTAAATTTTAATTGAATAAATTTATTTTTTAATTGAATGAAAATTTTTAAATAGGGGAAACAGCAAAACTAAAATCTTGCTTTTAAATCTGAGAATTTTGAAAAAATATGCTCTTTGGTCCAGAATCGTCACAAATATACCACTGTCAACCTACCACATATTTCAACAGAACAGCTGTCCTTCATCTTTAGGTAATAATGCATTGTCTGGCAACGGTGAGTACATGGCTGGTAAAAATATTGTGAAGTTTTATATACATACACTATGAAATTAAATACCAGATAACCTAATCAATAACAGCATGGTTAAATAATGTAATAAACTTATCCACTGGTAAATGTGACACATTTACCTTTAGTGTCTTATGGCCGAGTGATTCTTTGCGCTTCAGTATGGAACCGTGCAGGCTCGAATCCTGCCTTGGATGTGGATGTGTGTGATATCCTTAGGTTAGTTAGGTTTAAGTAGTTCTAGGGGACTGATGACCTCAGATGTTCAGTCCGATAGTGCTCAGAGCCATTTGAACTTTAGTGTCTTAATGCCCTGTCTTTTCATATAGAGTAAAAGGAAGTTAAGGACAAATGCAGCAGAATTATTCAAGTAGAGCTCTTCATGTCACTGAGGCCAAGGACAAATACTTTTGGGTTAAGTGGAACAGAATTCCACACCAGCGTTGCACCTTCCCTACTGACAACTTTTGAAGAGTTAAATGTGACTAGTAACTGTTTAACTCCATTATATTGGTCTTCAAATGTATGTGACACTTGTAATGGACTTCAATCTACATCTACATCCATACACTGCAAGCCACGATATGGTGAATGGCAGAAAGTATCCTGTACTACTACTACTACTACTACTACTACTGTCATTTCCACTTGCAAACAGTGAGGGGGGAAAATGACAATTCATATGAATGCATACAAGTCTTAATTTCTTGTATATCATCTTCCTGGTCCTTACAAAAAATGTATGTTAGCAGCAAAAGAATTTTTCTGCAGTCAGCTTCAAATGCTTATTCTCTAAAGTTTCTCAATAGTGTTCCATGAAACAAACATCTCCTTCCCTCCAGGCAGTCCCATTTGAGTTTTTGAAGTATCTCCATTAATACTTGCATGTTCTTCAGACCTACCCGTAACAAATCTAACAGCCCACCCTGAACTGCTTAGATATCTTCTTTTTATTCAGATCTTGTGCAGATCCCAAACACTCAAGCAGTAATCAAGAATAATAGACGGTCTCCTTTACCGATTAATTACATTTTCCCAAGTCTCCCAATAAACCAAAGTCGACCATTCACCTTCCTTGCCACAATTGTCACATGCACATTCCATTTCATACTGATTTGCAACATTGTGCCCCAATATTTAAACGACATGACCATGTCCAGCAGGATACTACTAATGTTGTTTCCGAACATTATAGGTTTGCTTTTTCTATCCATCTGCATTGACTTATATTTTTCCACATTTAAAGTCAGCTGTCATTCATCACACCAACTAGATGACAGTTTAGTAACAGTCATATTGGCACGAGCTCTTGAGCATGCAGTGTGGCATAGTGCTTACTGTCACAGGCTGGCATGCTGTGGGTCACCATTTCAAACCCGACCCTCAAAAATTATTTGTTATTTAATATTTATCACGCCATTTATCATTTCTGGAAAGTTCTTGAAATATCTTGTTTGTAATGTTTGTATATTCAGGAATATTCAGTGTTTGTATGATTACCAGCATTCTGGAATATTTGAGGTTTTTGTAGGTAGCTGCACACTCGGCCAAGACCTCAGTTCAGATCTGGTTGTATGTTAGTGTTGGTAATAAACATGCTTTCAGTACTAAATGTTTAAGTTCAGTGACAATCCCGCCTTTGGATTTGGACTCGACTGTGGTTTAGATGTGACATTGTCTGATGGAGACAGTGGGTACTTCTAAACATCTGCATCACAATAGTGCCAATTGGATAATATAGAAGCAGTCACCTACATGGACAGGAACCGGAATACAAGCAGTACAGTGTTCCTAAGGCAACAGATGGATTCAGCAGTGAGACAGCTGCACATCAGGCATCCATCGGTGTTTTATCAGGATCTGACGAAATGACAGATTTCAGCCGAGTTACCAAATCCAACAGGTGAGAAGAAATCGTTTTTGGAAAATGAGTACGTTTACTTGGATGGTACACCCCAGAGCAGTTTGAGAACAACAAAAAGCAGCTCAACAGCTGGGACAAATTCCAGACTGAACTAAAAGAAAATTTTTGGTAACAATTCACAGCTAGTCCTCTTAGTGGAAGAAAAATTCAAGAACAGGGCATAACGTCACCAGGAAACGACAGCTGTACATACAGGATGTTTTGGCTCTGTGACACATCATGAATCCCAACATGATAGAAGCAGACAAAATCTCACAATTGATAAAAGGAGTCACATAAGAGACATGTACCAGACTCCTCTGATTAAGTATGTCACAGCAGGGGAATTCCCCTATGGCAGTTCTAGAAGACCACCACAAGTTCATCTCTTTCACATGCCTGATAGTAGGGAGAAGGCAAACAGCAGTGTATGGTACCAAGAAATGTCGGGCATAGTACACAGGAGATAGTACCCTGAATGTTGACCTGGTAGGAAATAGAGAATCATTATTTAGCCACAATCTCTGCCATTAGCAGAACACACCAAGAACAGCCATCAAATGATGGCCCAACACCTGACCAACACAGGTACAACAAACTCGACTGCCAAATATCATGCCTCCACAGAAGAAACAGTGTTAGGAGGGCCGAGGACAAAATGCCAGGTAGTTTCCACAGTGGTCACCCTAGATGCGTTGTACACTACTGCGGAAAAAGAAGGGAAGTTTTCAACAACTACACAGTCAGATGTCAACCATCTCGATAATTGCAATCATATGCCAGCTGCAGACAATTATTGACCTGCAGGAAGAAGCCCACTGCCATACTCTGTACAAGGTCACTTTGCAGTACACCACAGCCATTTCCTATCCCTGTACTGTGGTACCGGCTGCTCACCTAGCTGCTGAATTCAGGAAAGCTAAGCATGGGGATCACATATGGAAGTGAGACTGCAAAAGATGAAAATCCTCCATAGACGATACTTACCATGATGTCAGGAAATCTCGCTAATGTTGTCACTGGTGGCCAACATGTCCAGGTGTTAGTCTGATCAGGGGCTTCCTTTTCTTTAGTGTCAGATGCTTATCATCAAATAAAGAAAAATATGCTCCATAATATGAAAGTTATTGTGCAGAAAGTCACAAATGAAAGCATGTCAAGCCAGTAGGAACGTGTATTGCAAGAATAACTACCAGTGAATTTGTCGTTTTATCATAAGGTAGTTGTGACATTCTAGATGAGACTTCTTGCAGGCATCATAGGCGTAGACAGGAAAATCAGAGCTCCAGACTGACGAAGCTATTCCAAGAAGCTCACACAACTGCTCTGGGCCGTTAGTCGCCACTGAAGGCATTATCATCATGCCATCATCAAAACTAGTTCCAATTGATGTAGGTTGATTCTTGCGAAGAAGAAGAAGAAGAAGAAGAAGAAGAAGAAGACAGCAACCAGCCACTATTAATACTGCTATTTACTTAAATAAATAGCAGTATTAATAGTGCCTGGTTCCAGTCTTCTTCTTTCTGTCCGATGATGAACTTGTCAGTTTGAAACCAGTTACGGTGCAATTTACTTAAATAAATAGCAGTATTAATAGTGGCTGGTTGCTGTCTTCTTTGTAAGAATCAACCTACATTAACTGTACACAGCCACAGTCTCACCATATCAGTTTTAGATAAAATAGCAGTTCCAATTGAGATGTTCACTTAAATCTTTAAAGCTTCTGTTGATTGCAAGGAGCTGCTGAGGCTCTTAAAACAAATCTGGATGCCACTGACGATCGTAAGGATTATAGGCAGCCATGGAGAACTTTGACTCACTGTAATGAGCAGCTCCAACTCTCCCCTCAAGGTACGTGTGCACAGGGACAACCAAACAAGTCCAGCAACAGCACCATAGTGTCATCAACTAAGAATTGTGTTTAGCTAGCTCTACAGACAACACAGGAATCAAGCTACTATTGATCTGCCAACAGGATCTGGCCTTACAGAGAAATAACATCCTTGAGTGACAGCTGTTCTGTCCCGTCCATTTCCCAGATGATTTCAAACGAAGAGTGGGGAAAAGACAGAGGAAGTGGTCCATGGAAAAATATATCACCACTTCAAAACATCCACCAATTAGCCAAAACTAGCATATGCTGTCCCCAGCTGAACAACGGATAATACAGAAGCGAATAAGATGCTGCAAAATGACATCATTGAAACTTGTGAGTCTTCTTGGCCCTCTCCTGTGGTTCTTGTGAAAGGCAGCACATGCAGTTTCTGGGTTGACTGCAGACTGAACAAAGTCAGGAAAGAAGATGAGAACCCACCGTCACACAACCCTCAACTGCTTTACAGAAGCAAAGTATTGCTGAACTGTGGACATAAAGAAAGGCTACTGGCAAATCGACATTAACAGGGCTGACAGGCAAAACACTGTCTTCTTAACTCTTGATGGCCTCTAAGAGTTTAAAGTTATGTTGTTTGGAGCACGTACATTCAAAGGTTGCTGGAGCATTACAAAAGACAACCTGCTTCAACACCTTAAATGGATGACACATTTTTGTTATCTGGATGACAATGTCATTCTTTCAAAGACATTTGAAGAACATCTACATCAGCTAACAACCATGTTGAAGTGTGTACACATTGCAAATATCTGCTCGAGTCCAAAAAAGAGCCTCTTCGTCATAAAAAAATAAAAATCCAGGTGTGGCTAGTGAATGGTGAAGGAGTGCCTTGATACCCAGAAAATAAGGGCAGTCGCAGATTTTTCAACTCCTCAGCACATTGATATTGTGTGTTCTCAGAACTACTGCATAGAGGAGCCAAATTTTCCTGTACGGATGTACAAGGAAGACATTTCTTTTTCCTTAAAGAGGCACTATAATCAACTCCAATTCTGGCTATGTATGATGAGATAGCTGAGACTACTACACACAGATGCTAGTAGTTTTGGAATAGGAGTCATTCTAGTATAAACTCAGTAGGTGCTGAAAAGGTGGTAGATTATAAACTTATCCTACAACAGAGAAAGAGTGCTTTGCAGTTGTTTGAGACATCAACTTCTGACTGTATATATTTTTCAAACCATTCACCACTGTGCATGACCACCATTCTCTATACTTGCTGACTAGCCCAAAACATACATTCGGTCAAGTGGCGAGATGAGCACTGCAGCTTCAGGAGTAGAAAGTCCCAATTGTTTACAAAAGTGGACACAACACGTGGACACTGACTACTTTTCTAGGAATCTTTTGGCAGAACAGCAGAGTGGATTAAATCTCAGTCATCATGCCATTAAACGAGATTTTTGCTAAAAAATGGGAAGAGACAGCACTGCCAAAAACCTTAAAGAGAACTAACCAACAACAGGCGACTTACAGTTAATTAACACAGCATTGTATATGAGGAACTATGATGGAATGGGGCAGAAAAGGTTGCTCATCATCCCAGTCCATCTACGGTCAGCTGTCCTGAAGTTTCTCCACAACACTCTAGCATCTGGTCACCACAGATTCATTAAGATTCTGGACAAAATAAGATGCAGGTAGCACTGGTCGGATCTCTGCCAATCCATTAGGCAGTACATAAGCCACTGTAAGACAGGACAACAAAGGAATCTAGTTACCTCCAGGGCAGCCGATACCAAGCCCATCTACAGCAGCACAATTTTACCAGATTGGAATCTACCTCTTGAGGAGTATCCTGAACTCCACGAACTGGAATCAGTGGACAGTCTACACTGACTACCTAACCCACTACACTAACTGAAGCTGTGCCAACTGTCGAAGCTCCAGAAATTTCAAAGTCCCTTAATGACATTTTGAGGCATGGACCATCCCGTGTGGTGATCTCCGATTTCAAAAGTTTTCCAGTTGAGATTTTCAAGTTGCATCACCTCCCAAAGAAAGACAACCGCTTATCATCCACAGAGGAATAGTGTCACATAATGTTTTTGTAAGACGTTGGCAGATATGCTCTCTATGTATGCTGATGTCTACCAGAGAGATTGGAATATATCACTGCCTCCCGTGACATTTTCAAACAACACAATAAAGGAAAACATCACAAGCTTCACACGATTCATTCTACTCCATGGTTGTGAGGCTGAAATCACAATGGATACACTGTTCCCATTTCAAATGGATGATACCCATAATGACTGTGTGAAACATTTCATCACCAGGACTAAGGCACAACACAGCTGGTTTGTATACGGACCCTGGACGGCCATGAGGACAGAGTGCTACAGAGCCAAGCACCAACCAATGAGATACAGCCCACGAGACTGAATTTGGATTGCTATGCCTTTCCAGAATGTAGGACTATTCCAAAAGTTACTTAAGTGCTACTTTGGGCTGTATTGTATTCTCCACAGCTTCTCAGATGTTACATATGAAGTCAAGGATTATGACCCTTTATCAAAAATACAGAAGCACAGAGACAACATCCATCTCCTCCTAATGATGCCCTACTACAGTGCTGAGACACAGATCGATTACGGGAGATTCAAAGAACTGAAGCGTCAACCTTTGATGCTCATCATAGCGAAGATGATTTAACAATGTGACCGAAATGCAAGGATCTGCCAGCACTGCCACACAGAGGACCACTAGCGAGATCTAGATACGGGATGCTGTAATTGGCTCTAGTGGACCACATTGAACAGTGGGTCACTGTACTTTCTGGAGAGGAAGCAATGCACCAGCTGATGTGCACACAGTGTGGCACAGTGGTTAGCATTGCTAGCTGGTGTGCCGTGGGTCGGCAGTGTGAACCAGACAACCAGCATTTATTTAGTATTATCATTTCTGGAAGGTTCTCAAAATGTCTTATGTTTGTGTATTCTGGAATATACGATGTTACTATAAATACCAGCTTCCTGGAATAGTCGGTGTTTGTATATAGAACTGCACACACTGTACGCAAGTTGAGCTCTGTTCTGGCTGTACATTGGTGTCAGTAATAAATGTGCTCTCAGTGCAAGTGTTTAATTTCACCAACGACCCTGCCTTCGAATTTGAACACACTTGTAGTTTACATGTGACAATATTTTAAATTTAAACAGAATTATAATGTAAACCAATATTAATAAAACTCTCCGCTGAACTTGTGCTTTATATCACACTTAAATATCTCCAATTAGATGAATATGATAAGGAAGAGGGTTTTATTATATCTAGCACAAAAAACAAACTCTACCAACGATTACATTTTTATGAACAGAACACTTTATTCCACTGTATTTAAAAAAAATCTTAACAGTTCAATTTCGTACATTCAGACACATCACAAGTCGTTACAAACCTAATACGGCATGTATTCTGGATCATTTTCCAGGGCTCTTGCTGACAAATCTCTCAACATTTTTTCTCTATTTTAATACCATACAGCAATAAACCGTAAGTCTTTAACATCAAAAGTTTTAGAGTTATATCGATAACCAACTGACGAAATCATTTCCAAACTAGTACATTGGTATGATCGACTGTAAATTACACATGACAAAGGCTTGTTGGAAAGCTCTAAACTGGCTAATGTGAGACAGTATAAAGGACAGCTGCAGACAGCTGTGCCACTTATACCTTTATGGACCAAACTGTTGATAACGGTAGTGACGAGTAAGACACATTAGTGGACTGTAAATAAATGATATCATTTGAAATCTCCTTACCTTACATAAGAAATATATAATTAATACATTGCACATGCTTGTTACTAACAAACATGTGAGAAAACTGTGCTTTGTGAATTGTGAAATGCTTCCACGCAGATGAAAAAAAAAAGTGAAAGTGTTGATAGAGAAGGTATCCAGTCTGCTAAATAAAGAAAAAAATATAAAGAGAGGAGCAAATCAGACACTTATTCAACATACTTTCAATACAAGAACCAGTGAAAATTAAAGAAACACTACAAAGTGGCAAGGGGTACCGCAAATAGAACAATACTATGCAAGTAAGCGAGATATATATATAAAACGAGGTGGCTGAACAGTACACCCTAAGAATAATACAGAAAAACAATATAAATTCAATGTAACCTGTTGTCATAACGCCAATTTGAATGAAGTGGCAATATATAGTCTGCTGTGCCACAAGATGTGCACTTTGTGAATTATTCCAATCAAACTTTCATTGCGTATTGATAAAATTTCAAGCTTTCAAAAATATTCTCCTTTTCCTTTGCTAATAATACAATTGTTAAACATATTATGGCAATCAATAAATACAAATGACATAGTGATAGCACCTGTATGCCGAGTTTACACTGAAATCTGTCTTGTGAATAAGCACCAGGTACTGCCTGGCAGAGAGAGATTTTGATTAACACTCAAATTACTGGTGCCCAGTCATCAACGATGTTACAGAAATTAGAATGTGCATTAACGACATTAATAGACACACAGTTTATGTATTTTGGTGCACTCCATTTCACTCATTTACACTGATGCTCCAGGTGACATAGTTTGTGCCAGTCTAATCTCTTCACAACAGCCACCACTACATTTTTAACATATGTGGATTCTCATTATCTCCCAAAGTTTCGACAAGACAATCGAGGATATTGTTGGAAGCTTGGCGTCTTGCATACATTTAATATACTCTTTCCTCAAGAACCTTCTATTCAAAATAAATCTGTTATGAAGTACCACATGTTTAACATGTGCACATTTTGATTACAGAATACAGGTAGATTTAGGTTTTATTTATTTTCATACTATAAAGAAACAGGTTGTCGTCATAGCAACCGAAAACTTCCAATGTCAGCTACAGTGACATGCCTTCCAGAACTAATACATCTCCTGAATATTTCCACAAAATTAAGATTGTCATACTGTGGAAGACGCACAATCAAAACTTAAATATTCAGAGAGAAACAGTTCAGAGGCAGCAGCAATTCAGAAGGAAGAAGAAGGAAGCAGGCTGAAGATATTTTCATTATTCAGTTACTTCACAGCAGTGGTTGGCCTCTTTGTTATGATGATCATTTTTGGATCTGTCTGCAGAATCTGCTTTCCAACAAACCCTCAGAACTAATATTACAAAGCATTAAGTCAGTTCACAATGCATGTACTAGTCAAGCGTTCTGCCATTGCCATCTGTAGTGCTGATTCCAACATACTGTATAGCTGCTAATCTTCTAAGAAGAAATACTGACCAGCTCGCTTTTGTTCAGTGTCCTGAAAGTCAAAAGAAACACCTCTTAGAAAAAAACTTTAGTTTCAACATACAAAATTTTTTCATTAATAAACAAACCAGTAATTAATCAGCTGCTATATGGAAAAGATTAGCAATAGACTATAACTAAATGTAAACAGCCTCTTCCGCTAACATACAATTAACATATCTGAACCAGTATCGTAGGATATAAACCAAGCATATGGACACTCGGACCAAGGGAGGAAGACAGCTCTCAAATACAGTGCTTCCATAGTCCAGTCAATGATTTTCTGGACATTTCTCAAACTCAAAGCCACAGTTTAACCTTTTCGTTGCTAGAGATGTTCTCTTTGTATTACATGCTGATGCAGCTTTTGTTACAGCTGCACCACTATGCAAATGCTGGTGCCTGTACCAAGAGAGAGCATTCCGGCCAGTATAAAATACTTATCATCCGGTTTTTTGAAAAGTATTAGGTGAAAAAAATTTGATTTTTGCACACTTTACAGTCTGATATTTTCACCTCATAAAGAACTTAATTTCTTTTGGTTATTCATCATACTTACTGCACTGCATCAAATTAAGTAAAACACTGCACAAAATTCTAAAGAGTTTGCAGAGGTAAAAACGCATTGCATAAACACTGCTTTCCTCATACAGTGCAGTGAATTAAATTTTATTTAAAACTCAGAACAGAATCTCATTTCATTTTTGAGTTAGTGGGTTTTATATCCCGAGGATAGTCCTGCGTGTCATGCCCATTCACGTTAGTCTAATCAATTCAAGTTAATCTAATCAATGTACCATTTTAAATTCTCTCTCTCTCTCTCTCTCTCTCACACACACACACACACACACACACACACACACACACACACACACACACACACACACACTAGCCACAAGTTAGTCTAATCAATGTACCATTTTAAAATTCACTGAAGAATGAAAAAGTAAATTACATTAAATTCAACTTCTGTAAGAATTTGTTTTATAACGAGATACAACCAAAATCGATACAGACAACCCAATTATTCAGGTTAACAGCATTTTACTCCTTTAGTTATGATCAACTCTCAACACATACCTTCACAGAGTTGTTTTTATTGATTCGAGGTCTGTAGTTATTTGGATCTCTCCTAAATGTGATGCCTAAAAGTTCCAGGAATCTGTTCATTCCAGCCAATAAGTTTTGTGGACTGTGTGCTACAGTTTTAATCGATGGTGCTCCTTCAAATACAATGACTCTGTCAGCCAAGTAAGTGGCCATGATGAAATCGTGTTCAACCACAAAACCAGTTTTCTTAGCATGGAGTATGAACCTGCAGAAAACAAAAGAGAAATCAGTGCTGCTGATTTCATAGTTTAAAACTATGGCAACTGCCTTACTAGACTCAGTTAAACATTAAAAACATAGTGTTAAGGAGTAGTTATAACCACTTAACAATGAATAGAATTTTGTGCGTGCATGCACATTGCACAACTAACACATCTCTGGTCTCAAAAATGATAAGGTTATTTTATTACAACTACAGCAAGTACATCCACATCGATACTCCAGAAGCCACCATACAGCGCATGGCGGAGAGTACCCTGCACCACTACTAGTCATTTCCTTCCCTATTCCACTCACAAACAGAACAAGGGAAAAACGACTGTCTATATGCCTCCATACAAGCCCTAATTTTTCCTATCTTATCTTCAGGGTCCGTACACGCAATGTATGTTGGTGGCAGTAAAATCATTTGGCAGTCAGATTCAAAGTCTGGTTATCTACATTGACTCAATAGAATTTTTCGAAAAGAATGTCATGTTCCCTTAGGGATTCCCCTTTGAGTTCCCCATGCTTCTCCATAACACTTGCATGTTGTTCTAACCTACCGATAATAAACCTAGCAGTCTGCTTCTGAATAGTTTCGATGTCTTCCTTCAATCCAACCTGGTACGGATCCCAAACACTCAAGCAGTACTCAAAAACAGGTCGCACCAGTGTCCTAAATGCGGTCTCCTTTACAGGTGACCCACTTTTTCCTAAAATTCTCCAAATAAACCAAAGTGTACCATTAACCTTACCTACCACAGTTCCCACATTCTCATTACATTTCATATCGCTTTGCAATGTTATGCCCAGATATTTAAACAACTTTACTGTGTCACGCAGGACACTCGTAATACTGTACCAGAACATTACATGTTTGTCTTTCCTACTCATCCACATTAACTTACATTTTCCCACATTAAGAGCTAGCTGCCATTCATCACACAAACTAGAAATTTTGTCTAAGTCATCTTGTATCTTCCAACAGTCACTCAACTTTGACACCCTACCGTACGTCACAGCATCATCAGGAAACAACTGCATATTGCTGCCCACCCTGTCCACCAAATCATTTGTGTATATAGACAACGACAGCACTCATATCACCCTTCCCCGGGGCAGTCTTCATGATACCCTTGTCTGATGAAAATGGCACTATTCTGTTCCTAACGAAGTGGTTCTATAGAAACATTTACCTTTTTATAACTTTTGCAGCCACAAGACGTTGCTCAGAATCTAGATATGCCGATGGTTCATCTATGAGATAAACATCAGCAGGTTTACCAAGACAAAGTGCCAAAGCAACACGCTGCAGTTCTCCTCCCGACAAGTTCTGAACTTCCTGATCCATTATATCATCCATTCTCAAAGGCTTCATGACGTCAGTCACAAACTGCATGAACAAAAAGTACATTATTATAAACCTGAATTTCAAAATATGTAAGGATAAATTAGCTGAAAATATGTAAGAATCAATATAAACAACACAAAAGCACATGCCATATTTATTTGACAATATCAGACAATCCCTTTTTTTAAAGGGACTCCTTGAGAAATTTTTATTTTTTGTGTGTTATGACAAATTTAAAATGTGTAATTAAAGTATCTTAACATCTGTCTAAAAAGTTAACATTGCCCATAATAAACATCTGTGTTTTCCTAGATAGATTATATGATGATGATGCACAATGGTTTTTCATCAAAAGCCACAGTAAATCATTGGGCTAGTGTTGTTCTGCACCAGTACGTAAGTCCCATCCTCTTCATTGTCAAACATCAGCTTGTACTCGCTTTGAACTCAGGTAAGTATGCAGTCAGAAAATTCCTCTTTATCTCCAGCAACTTTATTCACATTATTTCTTGAATAACTTGGAATCCTTAATTGTGTCTCTCACTGACTTAACAACCAGGTGCTCTAATTAATGAAATCTTTCCCAATTTGGTCCCCTGAAAGTTTCACATGTAGAACTAACTTTCTTCATTTGTCAGCAGCATATGCTTGGCTCTATGTTTATCAACAGAGTCACTGCTGTGATTTACATCCATGATAAAATGCTACAACTTCCCATTCTTGCAACATTATGCAAACTGAATAACAATAATAATACATTACCCTCTGGGAGCATCTGATGAATTGGCAGAAGTCTGACCACTTTGGGCTAACAGTGCTCTTCATCATTGGTCACAAACCTTGGAAAGTAACAATGCTGTCTAGCAGTGGCTGGTTTAGTGCTATTGTTGAACTTCTTGTTTCATTTATTATGCCACATTTTGGGCATTGTATATGAACATATTCATGTTAGAATTGATTTGTCCACTGTTAAAATGTATACCATTGCTGAGTATTTGTTCATTCACAAAGTCAGTCCAGTTCAGACTACATTTAGATTCAAGTGAACAGCAGTTTAAATGTGTAGATGTTCACAAAAAGTTAGGTACATAGGATGCATCATAGTTAGCAGCATGACAAAATTTTCTGCACCTTCACCACTACCCTCCTCACATTCAGCCATGCTGGTGCCACTGCACCCCTGCAACCCTTCTAAAATGGCCAAACCTGCATGTGACAGCTACCAAAGCTTCATCTGTGAATGTAAGACAACCCCGACACTAAGCTATTACACAACCAAAGATTTGTCAGCAAATATACAATGAGCCTGTATTTTTGAAATGATGAATTTAGGAAGAAACCTCATAATAGTTGGGTAAATATAGTATCTATCATCAGCCAAAAAAGTACTTAAGATTAAAGCAAATAACTTTCTGAATTTTTTACAATACCTGTTTCAACCAATGGGAGGGGGGGGGGGGGGGGGAAATCTAATACAATACATAAAGTGACAAAAAATTTAAATAATTTCAAATCCTGAATCACAGAACAAACAGGTTGCAAGTTAGGAGTTCACTACCAACCCTTTTACACAATTTGTACCTTGGCAAGATGCACCATAATACATCTGTACAGCCCACTACCCACACGCAAAACATCAAAATTTAGAGAGAGAGAGGAACAGCACAGTTATTATTATATTAAAAGAATCCCAAAGTTAACACTTACCAACAAATTACAGCATATTTCTGTTAACTTGTTAGGATAGTTCTAGAATGTATTGAAATTTAATCACGAGATAGCTGGCATATAACGGTGTTCAAGATACATTAACTATAAAAGTTCTGAACCCCAAAACAGTTTTTAAAATATAATAGAACAGGAAAGTATATTCAACAGTCAAAGACAAAGTACAGGAATTAAGCCTATCTTCCATATTATCTGCACAACATGATCCAAAAGCTATATGCACAACGAATCTAATGAGAAGATACTGAGCATCTGTTCTGTACCAGCTAACAACCTGCAACTCATATCCCCAAGGGGTCCCAAATATGCTCTACAATTTTTAGATCCAGTTACCTTGCTGGTCAGACCAAGCAGTCAACAGCTGGAGGCCTGCATGTAAGACTCATCAAACGTAACACCTCAATGTGGACAGGCATTAAGAGCCTGCAGTAAGCCATCCTTGACCTATGGGTGTTATTCCTCTGAACACCAACAAGACAGAGAAAGTCTGTACATGCAGACAATACAATGCCTCCCCACACCAGGGAACCACCATCCATCACCTATCAAATGGATCTTTTTCAATAATGTTCCAGTGACTGTATCAGCTATCACATTCCAAGAAATGACACTTTCTGAAAAAAAATTTAATACTGCTTAATGTATGACTGGTATATGGCATCATTTAATTCTACAACACAGAACTAGGTCCAAATAATTTTGTGTGTGTGTGTGTGTGTGTGTGTGTGTGTGTGTGTGTGTGTACTACTTTCCTGGCCAGATTTAACACTTCTGGGTTTATGAGGAAACATTAACAATTACACAGATTGCTTATCATTCTCCTTCGATTTCTCTTTTCCCCTATTGTGCGTAACTTTCAGACAAGTGTGAGGATTATGGCCCCGAGATGTAAGACAGGATACCAGAACTTAATGCTCAACTGTGTAAACAATGACGACAGGAAAAATATTAGCTGCTAGTGATTCATCATGTGCATCAGGAGGGCGACAGAAAATGTGCCTGGGAGGTGCAGAGATCAACCTCCTATGGGAAGAATGTATTACACTTCACAGAATGGATACAGGTGACATTCAAGAAATGTTCAAAATAGAGCATCGACTTTTACTACGAAGAACAAATAAAAAATAGCATGCCACAGGAATCACAAAGGTTCACACCATCACAATTGATGGGGAACTCCTTGGGAGTTACAAACTGTGCAGGACTCTCCACTTTTAAAGAATGCAGATAGAATTGTATTGGTGTAACAGGGTGATGAGACGGGGGAGGGGGGGGGGGGGGAGAAGAAGACATCCAGAAGCTGAATTTGTCTAGTGGTTCCAGGAATCAAGCAAAAGTAAGTTATTTTGGCCAGCTATTGGCCAAAATCAGTGCCTATACCATAGTAGTAGTTATATTACACCCATTTTCCCACTCATACTTGCTGTGACATACAAATTCCGTACTGCCCTTGCAAGATCATGCACACGAGAAAGAATATATGAGCGCAGTACCTCCAACTTCTCGCAGCACAATAAATAACTTACCAGCCACTTTACTACCCAGATTAACAGTCGGCATAATTTTATACAAAATGTGTTTAAGGCACTAATGTTAAGTTTATTTTGAAATAGCTCTCTTGGTACCTCTAATTCCCAGAGTTCCTTTCATATGCACTTCCTCTTCAAATCAAGAGCAGTCAGAGTGGAAAACAAATTTCTTACTGAATGATAGTATAATTTTGTTTATCTCATCTAAAAATATTTGGGCCGATTCAACAGTTTCCTGTGCATCATCAAGTTAATGCTTTGTTTGAAATTTCATTGTCTTAGTTTTCGTAATCTGTATCACTGTTTGAAGTTCTGCAAGTATCCACTGGTTCCCTTGAAATCACTGTAACCTATGTCACATGCAATTTGATGTGCATAACGTAGTATGTCAGTATCGTGCACATGCTGTAAATTTTATCGAGCATCCTTAAAATCTACAAACACCAGTTTTATAACAAGTGCACCTTGTCTTCCCTTTAATATCCATCATTCTTCTTATGCACTACATGGTCATATTGCTGTGGACTTATTCAACATCTGTTCGTAAATGTTTTTTACTATGCTGCATGTTTAGTACACACTTTTTGAACAACTATTGCCCTTCACTACCTTTCACTGCAGACCAGATTTGTGGCTCCCTGTCCAACAAGGATGATAAACTGCATTGCTCAACCCGTTTCAATATCATTTTCACTTGTTAACCACACATCATCATCATTATTCTACTGCTCATGTACAATGTACGCACTGTGTATACACCACCACACATTCCACAGAGTCATCTTACAGAAACACTAATCTTTCATCTGCCAATTATTTCTCACTCTGCAAAATTCCTTGGGTTCCTTTCTGACAAAATGTGAACTTCAGAACTGTTGTTGTTGTTGATATAATGCAATGTTTTCTTTGTTTGTCATTGCCATTGCTCTGCTTTGTAACACCACCACTAGCACTGTAGCACTGTTGTGGGTTACACATCGACTAAGCAGTTCAACTACGCTCCATATTCTCACAATAGGGTATCTCCAGTCCCACCTCCATGTTGCTATTAACAGCCAATATTTGGTTGCATGGGGACATTGAATATCGTAAACACCACTGGTCTTTTGCGACCTTGCATTCAAGGGTTTCTTTGTTAGTAGCCACACTGTCCCTTTTCATGTCTTTGCAACATGGAGAATGTTTACACCACAAGCATTTCATTGAGACATACACTGAGGAGACAAAAGTCATGGGATACCTCTTAATACTGTGTCGGACCTCTTTCTGCCTGGTGTAGTGCAGAAACTCTATGTGGCATGGACTCAACAAGTCGCTGGAAGTCCCCTGCAGAAATACTGAGCCATGAGGCCTCTACTGCCGTCCACAATTGTGAAAGTGTTGCCAGTGCAGGACTGTGTGCACAAACTGATCTCTTGATTGATGATTAGGTCCCATACTCCGAGGAGCGTAGGGGCGATGCGGGAGACCCGCACCGCCGTACTAGGCAAGGTCCTAGCGGAGGTGGTTTGCCATTGCCTCCCTCTTACTGTAATGGGGATGGATGATAACGATGATGACGATTAAGACTACACAGCAACATTCAGTCATCTCGAGGCAGGAAAAATCCCTGACCCCGTCGGGAATCGAACCCGGGACCCCGTGCACGGGAAGCAAGAATGCTACCACAAGACCACGAGCTGTGGATGACCTCTTGATCAAGTCCCATAAATGTCTGATGGGATTCGTGTCAGGCAATCTGGGTGGCCAAACCATTTGCTCAATCTGTCCACAATGTTCTTCAAACCAACTATGAAAAATTTTGGCCTGGCGACATTGCGCATTGTCATCTACAAAAATTTGATTGATGTTTGGGAGCACTGAGTCTATGAATGGCTGCAAATGGCCTCCAGTAGCTGAACATTACCGAGGACCCACACAATTCCATGTAAAAATAGCCCATGCCAGTATGGTGCCACCACCAGCTTGCACAGTGCCTTATACTGACTACCTGGGCCCATGGCTTCTTGGGGTCTGCACCACACACTAACCATACCAACTGAAATTGGGACTCATCTGACCACATCACAGTTCTCCAGTTGTCTTGGGTCCAACACGTATGGTCACGAGTGCAGGAGAGGCACTGCAGGCAATGCCGTGCTGTCAGCAAAGACATTCATGTCAGTCATCCGCTGCCCAATTCATTAATGCCATATTTCGCTGCATTGTTCTTAACAGATATGTTTATCTGTACGTCCCACATTGATTTCTGCAATTATTTCACACATTGTTGCTTTTCTGTTGGCATTAACAACTTTACGTAAATGCCGCTGTCTTCCGTCATTAAGTAAAGGCCATTGGTCTCTATGTTGTCTGTGGTGAGGTGTAATGCCTAACTTTGCTATTCTTGGCACACTGTTGACACTGTGGATCTCAGAATATTGAATTCCTGAATGATTTCTGAAGTAGAATGTCTGTGGCATCTAACTCCAACTACCATTCTCTGTTCAACATCTGTTAATTCCCATCATGCAGCCATAACCATCTCGGAAATCTTTCCACATGGATCACCTGGGTACAAATGACAGCTCTGCCAATACACTGCCCTTTTATATATTGTGTACACAATACTATCACCATATGTATATGTGCATAACATTATCCCATGACTTTAGTCACCTCAGTTGAATACAGTGAAAGGAAGCTCTTTACAAGTGAACAGTACAACAATTTTAATGAAGATCAATTTGTCTGTTTGTTTGTAAAGGAGGAATTTACTGAGAAACATAGTTGTCATTATTTTAATAATGTAGTAAAGACTATATGCTGGCAGTAAATTAGGCCCAAAACAGCTGATGTCTACATAAAAAAAGGTGCACAACCTTACAGTGTTGGGTCACAGTTTTCACCTAAGTCATGGAAAGTTATTTGTATCAAGATTGGTATAATATTTGTCAGTGAACAAAACTGTTCAGAGCACACACTACCTACTGTCTTTAAGAGAACCAGGAGTTTCCCTTGAAAAGAGGATCAGTAGTATGTGTATACAACACTACCAACAAGAATATAAATAGAAAATTTGCACCAGAAGAGGGACTGATGACCTCAGAAGTTAAGTCCCATAGTGCTCAGAGCCATTTTGCACCAGAAGAATATAGTCCCCCCTCCCCTCCCCTCCCCTCCCCTCCCAGATGGAAGAGAGGGGTAGGAGGAATCGTCACTTATTCCTCATACAGATTGAGGATTATTATCTCTACGAGTTCCCAGTTTTGTTTCACAATGGAACAAATGCCTCAAAACCTGTAAGATGTGGAACACATGTAACTTACGTGTGAGTTCCACATTCACTTGCCTAATAGTACAGTTCACTATATTAAAAACTATTCTCTTGCTGGACTTATTTCAGGATGAAAAAATACTTCAGGTGTTGAGAAATTGGTATTACAACAAGAAATAATAATACCATCACAAAGTTTTACTGGAGCCACCCAACACCACCCACCACCATTTTGAATTTATTCCATATTATGCTTTTTACTTGTTAAAAGTTACTGCACAGTGTCAAACTACTGACGATAAACTAACAGCGACTGGAATTTAAACTAACCTGTGGGTGAACGTATGAATCTCTTATTTTTTCATGAAGAAGTTGACGAACAATTCCCTGTGATTTTGGACTGATTTTTTGAGGTTTGTAACTTATATGTAGCTGGGGCACTGAACCTGAAAGAAAATTAATGAAATATACAAGGTAAATAAATAATTTTGGGTGTAAGGAACTTAGTTATTTTGTCAATTTAAATGTAATTAGTTATTTTGTCAATTTAAATGTAATTATTCCACACTGAAATAATGTTAACATACACATTTTCAGAAGATTTTATTACTTTAATGCGTACAAAGAGGAAAGTAAAACTAGGATTGTGGTGATGTAACTAACTGTAGTACTAATCAAATTAGAGAGAGCCACGAGGACCCTAAGAGTAGTGCATCATTCCTCCAAGAACACGCACTAATTACAGACAGAAATAGCCACTATATAAAATTTGTGTATTGGGTCTGGTTTAATATTTTACATGGTTCTGTGTGAAAGCAATCAGAAACTACACAGAAACTACCTTTTCACCACGTTTAGCAGTTTTCCTATATTTTAATCATTGCAAGGGGCTAGTTATAGAAGTATCTTTCACCAGGTACATGTGGCAGTTTTGGGATCTTTTTTCTTACTGTCATGTGGTCTCATAAGATTCCCAATCTAGCATCAAACAGTCACTTGGTGGTGAGTGGCTAGGGTGTTGTAAATGGTCAAAAGGCTAAACCTATGCTTTTAATGAATAGGTTTGAGGCATTCCCTTCCACTGATAATCCAATTGCTCCACAGGTGAAACATAAGGCTGTTAGCTGTAGGAAACTTATGTTAGGCTGACAAGAGTGCATCCTAGGGAAATAGGATCAGTAGAGGACCGGGAAGGAGATTCGGGTTTGACATACAGTCAAGAATAAGGCCATTGAAGATTGAGTATTGTTGGAGGGAAACAAATAAAATGTGCACTCTGTCTGCATCCCACAAGGAGTTGTCTGCCAGATGGAAGAGACCAACCAAAGAGGAATTTAGGGAGGCTTGTCACTGCTCTCATCAGTATAAAAAATGTGTTACTGAGATCTGAGACCACTGTGTGTTCTTTCCATAGACACAGAAGCGATGACAACTAGCCTCACTATTGGGGCTTCAGTCAGCACAGCTGTTTATTGGCAGCACCATTCCAAGAAATGATCACGGTCTACTGGCACTGAGCCAAGTGGAGCATCAAAGCCAGAAACTGCCAGTTCTGTGTTGAACTCAACTGTATGTTTCTCAGTCTGCACTACAGTGTGGAGACTGGTCACGTCAAATGTGTGCTATACAGTGAAAAAGCCAGTCGGAATGCACACTGCATTTTTTTTTTTAGACAAAATTCCAAAATCTACATACAAATACATATATTTTAATATTTTTTAATATTTACACTCTCCAAATTTGCTGCCCAATATGTTCTAACAAATGTTTCTCTAACAGTGGGCTAGAGAACAATTTATTAGAACATATTGCACAGCAAATATGGAAAGTGTAAATATTGAAACATTAGATGTTAACTGTTGGAAAATTTTCAGCAAAAACTCAACAAAGAAGCTGAATCTACATTATACTAGACATTTCATTGGTTGAAAACTCAATCTATTCATTATTAGGATTTTCAACAAGCCATGGAACACACATTGGGAAGATAGATTAGATTCCACTGTAGGAGAAGCATTTATAGCAACGAGTAGGAAAATTTCTGGAAAATGACATTCTGTAAAATTAAGGCATAAATGACACACACAAAGAATTTAATTGAGCCTCAAGAGAAGGTGCCATGTAGGTGTCAAACAAATGCATAAAAAAATGTTTACTTCATGGAGGGCACATTTGTAAAAACCAAATTTATTAAACTTACAGAATAACAGCTACAACATTCAACACAACAGCTTTGTGCATGCATTCACTTGTAATTTGAGGAAAGCACTACCTTTTAAAAAAAAAAAAAAAAAAAAAAAAAAAAAAAAAAAAAAAAAATCCAACTGCCAGTAACGAAGTTCCATTTTAGTTAAACCACAGCCTGAACACTGCTTCCTCTGCATATGTATGAGCTTGTACTAAATTGGTCGTAGAGCACACACTAACTATATTTCATGGGTCAGATGAGATATCTCAATCTAACAGTGTGACATTACATAATTAATAAGGTTAAAGTGTTGCCACAGTGCCAAAGTAAACCACTTATTTTTTTCCCAGGGCACAATATTTCATGTAGTCAAACTTATCAATTCTGCAACCTTACACACTATTACAACTGCATTAGATGAAGAAAAACCCCATTGTCTTTACACAAAAATATAATATGGCACACTTTCTAAAGGCATGATAGAAATTGCTCTTCATTTCTGTCATTCATGCAATACATTTCACTGCAACATCTCTTATACCACTTAAATTAAACAAACAACATAGTACTAGTCAGTCAAATTATGACACAAATGTACATTTGTCGTCAATCTCGGTGATAAGTAACAAGTGTACTGACACCAAAACTTAATTGGCATTTGTGGAGTATCTTCTCTACAAAAATACAAACGTAGGAGAATATATGATTTGTACTGTAAGAAAATTATCTGACCAGAGTCAAATGACCTCTTACTCCATTTCTTTCACCTGTTTACTCATCGGTCACTATTTCTGCCTGCAATAAAATTTTTCCGGTGTATGACTACATCTTGACACTAGATCAACATTTTGGCCACTTTCAGTAGTTGCCAAAATGATGGTCTAGATAACAATATGACAATATTGTCATGTATCCAGAACAGTTTTACTCAATATGACAACAGACACATAAGCCTACAGTTGGACAACATTTTCATGTTCACAAGGAGTTTATTTAATGTTTGATTCACAAATCAATGTTGCAATCACAGTATTAAGTACTAACCTGAACCATTATCAGGCTGAAGCTTTCCTGCCAACAACCTGATAAATGTAGTTTTACCAGTTCCATTCTCCCCAAGTAGCACTAGAATTTCTGAATCTGAGAATTGCCCTCCTTCAATACTTAAATGAAAGTTTCCCATTTTCATATACATTGGTGGATATTCATAATGGTTCATCCGTTTAACTTCCTCCTCTGTTGCAGATTCTGCCACTTTGAAGACAAGCGACTCATCCCGAAAACGTAAGTTCTCCGTTGGCACAAAACCATCAAGGAAAATATTTATTCCTGCAATGAAACAGCATAAAATGGAATATGAAGATGTCAAACACTTTAAAGACATTAAGGAATGGAGACTCCAGGTTGGAATATAAACAATTTAAGGAGAAGATGATACGGTAAGTTGAAGACAGACACAATTAAAAGGCACACATTCGTTTTCAGCCACATCCTTCATCAGAAAAAAAAGAAGAGAAATGCACACACATTCTTTCATGCAAGCAAGCACACCTCGCATGCACGCGTCATCTTTTTGCTTTAAAGACATTGGTATAGACTGAAAAGTTACTTAACTATAGAATCTCATGATGGTGACTAACAAGCTTTGTATTGCTCATGGAACATACCGTCTAATAACTTACCAGAGCTTCACTATCATTTACGACACCAGAAAACCCTTAAAAACCACAAAATTTGCTATACTATTTACTATGTTTACCTGCTACTTTAGCGTGTAATTATTACATAATCTTTCAAACTATACAAACATTATTCCTTATGTAAATAAAACATACAGAAACACCTAAAACAAATTACAACTAATATATTCACCTTCCCTCACCGAAAATGGCATTGTAACCACACCATATGCTCCTGGCACACCATACAAACAACAAATGAAGTCAGATAAATAATCCAGGACTGACAGGTCGTGCTCCACAACAATTATGAATCTGGAATGCAATCCAACTAATGCAATGAACATACATACATTTGAGTAAAATAGTTTAAGCAACATTTTAGTTGAAGACAATGACACACACTACATAAACTTACTTATCAGGATGCATAAGGGAGCGTATTGTAACAGCAGCATTCAAGCGCTGTTTTACATCCAAGTAACTAGATGGCTCATCAAACATAAATATATCACCTTTCTGTATGCACACCATGGCACACGCAAATCGCTGAAGCTCCCCTCCAGAAAGTGCATCAATTGCCCTGGTTCGTATGTTATTCAAATCTGTCAAAATTAAAAACAAATGCAATTTACACTAGAAATACCAACTGCTTCAAAGTTGCATTAACAAAGAGAGAGCTTTAATTATGAACAAAGTATATAGGGAATTCCACAGAACCTTAGAAAGTGGAGACTTCAGATTTTTATGTACAAATTATATGAGGACCAAGCAGTCTGCAATCATTCAACTAAATACAGAAAACTCAACAACACTTGACATCTGAATGCCTACCCCCCCCCCCCCCCCCTCCGCCAGTGTGTGTAATGGGAGAGTAGACCCAATACAGAAAACTCGGGAGACGTGAAGTAGGTCAAAAAGTGATCACCTGGACTCACTGATCACTGGCTATGAAAATGCACCAGGTGCAGAACATGTTGATGCATGCAAATGAACTTTCTGTGGAACATCAGGCCTTCCACATTATCCACTGGAAGGTGACAGTGTCGACGGTCATGGGTAACTGAGAAGGACAAATTATGACCATGTCACATCAAAAGGTACAGTCACAGTACATAAGCATGGAGCACCTGATGGTGGAGAGATACTTAGCATCTGGTAGTTTAATTACTGAAAGGTAAACACACATAAGAAAAGTAAAGGCTCTAGGAACTATGTCAGGGTGTATACGCACACAAGGAAATATAGTTCCCGGATTTTCCCCAGATTTCCCAGTTAAAACTACACTTACTCCTGTGTGAAAATGCACTTTTTCCATGTTAAGTGACAGTATACATTTCCTTGGAACTGTAAAACTTATCGATTCATTGAATCGTTATGGTTTTATATGCCGGTGTAGAATTTCCCAGCACTTTACAAAATGAAACTTACGTGGGGGTGGACAGGTGAGTGGGGTTGGAGGGGGGGACCCTCATGTTTTGGAAAGATCTATAATGTGTAGCAACATGTACCCTGCACATTTTCATATGCCAGCCATGACGGCAGATATTCAGTGCATAGGACACGCGATGTAGTCAGCCAATAGCAAACACCACTGTCAAGAAGCGCGGCCACACAAACAGGAAAAGTTAATGGTTTAAATTAATATGCATAGCATTGCTACAAGAAAAGCAAATCTTTCACATATAATATTGGCCTCTAAGCTTAATAAGCTTTAAGAGAATCTAAGCTTTCACACATAATTTTGATCTTTTTTACGCATGTTACACAGATACATCACACAGATGTGCCAAAAATTTTTTAATAATGACATAAATTTCTGAACTTCTGGCCTTGAAATTTTTCTAAATGGTAAAGAGTTTTTTTTTTTTTTTTTTTTTTTTTAATGAGAGTCAAGCACACTGTGATTTAAGAAGTTCATCTTACATTCTCGCACAAAGTTCATCTTGCATAACAGAAATTTACTTTGAAAGTAACACTATTCAAATCATCATACACAATATTTTCCCGTGACCTGTTAGAAACAGGTTGTTTTCAGCAGTTGCCAGAGAGAGCCAGATAATGCGCGTCACCACGCCTGTACAGCTACAATGACGCAGGAAGCCCATGTTCTTACGTCTAAAACATTAAAAGATCTTAAATTATGTCATACAAGAAACAAAACATCAGAGGATACTCCAAGAGCATTGAAATTTCGTGAACCATGCGAAACTGCACGATTCGGCTTAAAGTGCACACTCGTATGTCCAGATTCGGATGTAAATTTGCTTGGAGTACCAGTACTGTATTATCTAATGTTTGATTCTTTAGTATGGCATAATGCTATACGTGCTAGAAGATGAAAACATACACTTGAAACTCAGCAAGCAATTGAAACTAGCCAATAGCGTGGAATGAAACACTTCGTATCAAATAAATGGACTGCCCTCAGCAGGAAAGGTTAATGAAAGCCAAATTTCTTTAGCAAACCGACAAAAATAACTTCACTGGTCTGCAAGACAAATAAGGCTTGACTGTCAGAAAGATGGAAATAAAATAAAATCTGAAACTTATTTTTAACATACCATAATTACGTAAATGTATTTTAATTCACTTTATAGCTCCCGGCTACAGAAATCCGTCTTGTTTCCATTCAATGGGAGAGCAATAAACGAAGAGGAACAGCATGATAACTAAACATAAACACAGGTCACGTGGAGACTACCCATCTCTCAACTACAACTCAGACTGCTGTGTATCAGTCTCAGATGTACCGTATTTCCGAACCATGGCAATGCTATATAGTGGCGGCTTTGCAGAAATTAAGCAAAAGTTAAAATATTTGATGGTGTATCTTTATTCCCTTTGTTATGCAGAGCTACTTCCTACCTTAGTCAACCGAGAAATATACTAGTGATAAATTACATAGTAGTGACTAATTACGTAGTTACCTAAAGATGTTAAGTGACTCAAAAGAACACACTTTTTACTTCCTTGATATTTTAAAATACCCACTAGATTTCTGAATTTTAACGATCTCATGATAGTCATTACAACCACTACATGTAAGGAAGGATCATATTCATGTTACTTAAGGTATTTGCAAAGCTTGATTTCAGGTATCTTGTTCCACAGCAGCTTTTACTGAGCCTGACAATCCCACCTTTGTGATAATAAACACATCAATTATCATAACAACATCAGCCCTTGAGGCTACTCTTCATCTCTAATTTTACCAGTCTCTCTTTCATTGTATTTGATGGTGTCTATTTTGTCGCATGATGGGGCTTACTTGTAATTGCGCATTTGCTTTGATGTCTGGATTATTTTCAACAATGATTGGCAGTAAACATTGTAATGAGCTGTCATTTCAACATCAGCACTCTTCCTGACAGACAATTAGGTTTTTTGCTATGCAGAATACTCTGCACAATTTTCCAGCTCACACTGTTCTAACATGCATTATTTTGGGGTTGTTCTTGAGCAGTTAGCCATTTTAATCAGAAAGTTTACATCAGTAACTGAAATCAATAATAAAGGTCCTGATAGTAGTAAATTCTTAATGGAAGTGCTTTAAAGGAACTCGATATTAAATTCACCATCAGCTAATTGTGTTACACAGGCCAATAGGGATTCAAAATGGTTTACAAGGTTAACATTTTATGTTGGAACTCAGTTATAAGTAGCTTTTATACAGAATTTGCTAAAAATTTTACTTATATACATTTTCAGATGCTGCTGAAAGCAAAATTTATTAATATCAACATTCTCAAATGTACGCCAATTTCTGATGAATGTTACAATTTACTTTTTCCATATCTCCTCAACAGAAGTAAGACACTAACATGAAACCTGTAGAATAGAACATACCTAGTCCAGCAATGATAAGATGCCCAGAGAGCAATAAGAATGGTTGACATTTTATAATGACAGATTATAAAATGGGTGGGGGTAAAATCTTATAACATCTGCTACATGTTTTTAATCAACAGCTGCTGGTTACACAAAATGCAGTATGATACATTACAGCTTTTTAGTAACCTTCCGATACTGAATGTTTTGTTTCTTGCTGTTCTCTGTAACCTAATTAAGGCACTGCCGTGACGTCTGTAACTACCGATAGTGTTTTGTTTGTAACCTAGTAATTTTTCCTTTAATTTTCTTACCGAGTTGAAGGTATAAATTTCCTGTACTGAAAGAACTATCTGCAACTACATCAATATGCAAGTTCTTTCTTCAAATTAACTTTATTCAGAGACGAGGTCAAGTAAAGTTTATTGTAGCTGCTCAGAGCAAACTCAACACTGGCATGCCTCAATGAATATGCAATATTTACAAGATCAATATAATACTTAGAATCTCTGCCAACACCACTGCCCAACCACAATGGCTTCCTTTGTAAAATCTTTAGGCAGTGTATCTACATCCTCTTATAATTTGACAAAAAACAGGACTAGGCAAAAAAGGTCCTCCAGATCCAGCATTGTTATCTTAGCTCACCCAGCAACAGTAGGCCTCTCTTTCTAGCAAGATACCATCTACCAACAAACTGCCCTATTGCTGTTTACTTATAGTCTTACTTTTTAAATTCTTACTGAAAAATTCTTGTGCACTGCCTACCCTTACATTTGAGCAAGATTCACCCATTTTTAATTGGAGCAACCAGTTAAACTTATTTTCCACATTTACCACAAAGCTGTCGACAAAAGTCTGTGACTGTTTCTTATAACAACTGTTGCCACTATTTGCCATCCTCTACCCTTTTTCCTCCTTAATCCATGTATGCACTCATGTGCAGCATTCTTCCATTTACATTCCAATGTTGTCCTATCTCAAGTTCGTTTTTTACAAAACTACTGATGAACAGCCATATATGCAACACTACTTGTATTCAATGGAAGAAACTATACCAGTCATCACATCAAACCTAAGCAGATAATTAACTTAAGTCAGGCACTTTTCAGTCATGATAAGTAACAACAAATTAGTAAGAATAAATTACATTTCCAAACATATAGGGAACCATTTACAAACATTAGATTGGATTGGACTGATGGAGTTAGAGGGAACAAACTATGAGGTCTTCAGTCCCTGCACCCTATATGCATCAATTTGGGAGAGTCCTCAGTGAGGAAGAACACAGAAAACAAATCCAAATGAAAGCAACTGTAACAGAGGATCAAGAAAACCAAAAGACTGAAGCAAGTAGGAGGGAGAGAGAGAGAGAGAGAGAGAGAGAGAGAGAGAGAGAGAGAGAGAGGGAGAGAGAGAGAGAGAGAGAGAGAGAGAGAGAGGGGGGGGGGGGGTTAAGAGGGTGAATGTGGGAGACTGGTTCCACCAAAACAGCAGGTGGAAGTCCCTGGGACATAAATGATGGGAGGCACACCCACAGAAGCAGACCTGTGTTTCTTCACCCTCCATTACCAAAAGAAAACTAGCAATGCAGACAAGTTGATAAAATCTCAGGAAAGATAAGACAATGAGACAGTACATCAATGACAGACGTAAAAAAAAATTAAAAAATGAGAACAATTAAAAAGGTGAGAATTGCAGGAGCCAACCTGGACCACCAAGCTAGGGCTGGGCAGCCACACCCCCTGCCCTCTAATACCTCATGTGGCTCACGAGGCGAATGTGCCCTACCTCACAGAGGGGAGTATAAACCACCCTCACGAGTAAAATGTAAACCAGATCAGATGCTTTGGTTCGTCTGCTACCACCAGATTCAGGCATGTCAGCAAGTTTAATGTTTCACTGTAAAGTGGCCACACTGGAGCAGTCCAGCAGGATGTGGACCACTGTCAGATAGGCACCAGTGGGGTGGATTCTCACGTGATAGGATGTGACAATGTGTCAGCCAAGTGTAGCCAACGCAAAGCCGACATAACGGTAGATTCCCTGTGAAAAGCATTAACGGAAGACAGCCCCATCGTCATGGTCCCCTTTATTGTTCACAGTTTGTTAGGAGAAAGCAGGGTGCACCAATCTGTGCCAATGAGTCAACCGAAGGTCCAGTTTCAGTACCCCCATATCCAAAGTTGGCATTCTGGTAGCCAACTTGGCCTACAGTTCAGCATATTTGCTCCCTTGGATACGAATATGACCCAGGGTCCACACAGACAACAGCCAATCCAGTTCGACAGAGGTCACAAGAGAGCTCTGTACAGTTACAACTAGTGTTAAGGGTAGTACTGGTCAACAGCCCTAAGACTACTCTGAGACTGAGGATTCAGAAAGTCTCGGCAGTGCAAGAACAAATGTGACGGACAGCTCAAGCAATGGCCA